>NC_045785.1:139569410-140861285 GCF_009873245.2 Balaenoptera musculus | reverse complement strand
GAAGTAGGAAGCAAACATTTCTGTAGGAAAACTACACATTCTGTGGATATCACTGCAGGATATACTTGATGTAAAATTTCACTAGAATATTTTCCTTCAAATCTAAAAGCCTCCAACTCACTCCTTATTAGATCCCTAGTATTCCATAGACAACAAAACCCAGTATTTTAACAGAGCATCTTATTCATTTGTGCTGATTCACACTGAGACATCAAAGAACCAAAGCAGTGAATAAAATTAACTTTTGACAACAAGTAATGATTTAGAAGTTTTAAGTATATGATTTCATCTCCTCTAAATGAAATCCACAAAGATGGCACTAGTATTTGAAACAGACATACATATGTCTCAGGTCAACGTCCAAAAATAAAAAGCTTAACTAGCAAGACTTCAATGTATTAAAATGTCTAGGAAAATAGATGAGCTAATTAAATTCAATTTTTATTATTCAAACATAGATACAGACTTCTATAAGTGAAAATTTATTCCTGTGAAAATCTTGCAAAGGGGAAAGTTAAGGGGATTTTCATGATTCTCTTACTGGACTATTAGTTATAAGAAAACCTAATTATCAATTAATATTCTGCATTTCTCCTTTTCTCTTACCTCACTTGGGTTCAGAAATGATTTAAAACAGATTACTCTGTGATATAATCCTATAAAATTCCAGACCTTTAAGCTTTCAAATATGATTTTTTGTACTGTCAAAATTTCTCACTTGACACTTTTTGAGAGGCATTATTTCCTAATTTTTCTTAATTATTCCTTATTTTTAAATTATCTCCTATTTACTTTCTTAATTATATCTTAATTATTTTAAATATAAAAGTGATAAAGCAAATTTATAGAATATTTAGCAAAGAAGGAACACATATTACCCACATATAATTTGATCTCCCCAATAAAATTAATGTCAGCATTTTCAAAACTTTTAAAATCCTATTTACACAAAGGTTTAAGATAATTCATTTCTATTGAATACTTTTTTTCAAGTACAGAAAAGCATAAGTAAAAAGTCACTTATAGGTCCATTGCCACCAACAATCACATTTTTGTATATATCAATTTAGGTTTTTTTTCCTCCTAGCAGAACTGTGTGTGGCTTTTATTTGATTGTTATTTTGTTTGCATAGCTGTACTTCTGAGTCTTGTGGTAAACCCTGCTTGAGGTAAGCAGAGTTTTCTGAAAAGTTTCCTGTGTCTAGTTATACCATGATCTCCACAGTGAGGAATTCTCATAATGAAATAAGCGTATCAACCCATTCACATTCTCTCATGCTCATTAGTGAGACTGATTGAACAGCCATAGTTTCTGCCATCAGCATTTCTTTTCAAGGCTCTTCTGATAAATTGATAATGAGCCTATTAGTCACTGAGGGAAATTAGAGTGATGGAAAAAGGCCACTGGGACATTTGTTTCTGCTGCTGCTGGACTCAAAATTCCATCATGCTGCCAAAATTGAAGTCTTTTAAATGTCCATGGTCTTAGTAAGAACTAAAATCCCACGGGGAATATCTGAATGGCTGACTCTAGGTAATGTGACCTGCAAGGGTTTAGGGAAAGGTAATTATCTGATCTCATCTGTTTTCCACCTTTTTTATTATTGAAGTAGAGTTGATTTACAATGTTGTGTTACTTTCTGCTGTACAGCAAAGTGAATCAGTTACACAGATACATATAGCCCCTCTTTTTTAGATTCTTTTCCCATATAGGTCACCACAGAGTATTGAGTAGAGTTCCCTGTGCTGTACAGTAGGTCTTTATTAGTTATCTACTTTATATTTGGTAGTGTGTATATGTCAAACCCAATCTCCCAATTTATTGCCCCCCCCTTCCCCCTGGTAACCATAAGTTTGTTTTCCAAGATAGTAAAGAATTCCTCTCCAAATTACAGAACATGTTCAGACCCTAAGAGCCAAAATATGACAGATATCCACTTTAACTACTTTCCAGCCTTTAGCATATCTGAGAAGTTTGACACCAGTCTGATTTTATCCCTCTGTTTACAATGTATTGGTTTAGTCTGTATGCTGTGGAGTTTTTTCCCCTCATACTAGCAATTTGAAATTTCAGCCAGGATGTGTCTAGATGAAGTTCTCCCTTCATTGACCTTGCTTGATTTGCTCACTCAGGACAATTTTTTTTTCCTCCCTAGTGCACTTTTCTTCAATTATATCTTTGACTATTTTTTTAGTTTCAGTTGTCTTTGCTGTGTACCTATATATGTTATATACCTATAAACCTTAAAGTTCCATTCTTTGTTTTCATGTCTACTTAAAATATCATACTATTTGACTCTTAGTCCTTTGCCTCAATATTCTGAAAGAACTTCTCAAGTTTATGCAGCACATCCCTGATTTTATTTTATGTAGTACAAATTCTGTTCTTCAGTATCTCTGATTCAGACTGCATTATAATATTGCATTTTTAACATCAAATCCTTTTATTTCTTCCATCACACTTGCTATTGTCCTTTCATCTTAGCCAGTTCTTCCTTTATAAATATATACTCCCACTTAAAGGAGGATAGGTCTTTCTGAAACACAATGGTGACACTAAACATTTTTTTTTCCAGTCTTTAGAATAAGCTACTACTTTCAAAGCATCAATTTCTTCTAAGTCTTTCCCCCTGCCTTGTTTTGTTCCCCAGTATTTTTTTCTTAGGTCCTATGCTTTATTTTTTCCTGTTCTGCTGCATCTGTTTTGACAATCTTCTGTTTATTAACCCTCAAATGATGTGGCATCTCTCCAGACTCAGTGTCAGTCAACAAAGTGTTTGAATGGACCTAACTTCATTCTCTGTCTACTTTTGTTCTAGTTGAACCCTCTTTGCAGCTCTGTAGCTAAGAGTCTGATGTGCATAGCTCCTTGCCTGATTCTCACCCATGATGCCCTTCTGGCTGAGATGGGCTGCTCCCCTCTGCTACCATTTGTCTCTAAAATCCCTTCTGACATACCCACCAATGTTTCTCTTGCTTCCAAATATTTTCACTTGGTGAGAAACATATCTCAGGTTCCAATTTTTTACATGGTGCCAGGTTGCCTGTCCACTTCTTGTGCTACTGTTTTCCTAACTAGATGGTTATAGCTATTGATAGGTTTAAGGAGATAGCATGCTGGCTCCCTAAAGAGTAACATTTTCTTTCTGAAGCAAACTATGAAATGAAGGAACAGAGATACATCCTCCCTGCTTTCATGTGAACATAAGAAAAGATGGACCACTGATTGAAATTTTCATTCCATTGAACTTAAAATATAAGTGAAGACTATATACTTATTTATACAAATAAGAATCTTTATATATAACCTATAAAATTCCTCCCCAAATTTTTGCCACTGTATATTGCAACTGGTTTTTAGTATTCTTCAGTTTTGTCTTTTTGAGGTCTTTACAGATATTTTACTGTTAATGAGAAGAGGTTGTAGTAGCTAGACATATACTATTTTTAACCAGAAAATCCTTGCTAACTACTAACAAAATGTGTAAAATCTGGATGTTTAACTTTTTTTTTTTTAAAACAACAGCTCCTGTTTATTTTTTTATTTTTATTTATTTATTTTATCTATGGCTGTGTTGGGTCTTCATTTCTGTGCGACGGCTTTCTCTGGTTGCGGCAAGTGGGGGCCATTCTTCATCGTGGTGCGTGGGTCTCTCACTATCGTGGCCTCTCTTGGTGCGAAGCACAGGCTCCAGACGCGCAGGCTCAGTTGTTGTGGTGCACGGGCCTAGTCGCTCCACAGCATGTGGGATCTTCCCAGACCAGGGCTCGAACCCGTGTCCCCTGCATTGGCAGGCAGATTCTCAACCACTGCTCCACCAGGGAAGCCCTGGATGTTTAACTTTTAAAAGTATTCCAGGACTTCCCTGGTGGCACAGTGGTTAAGAATCTGCCTGCCAATGCAGGGGACACAAGTTCGATTCCTGGTCCAGGAAGATCCCACATGCCCCAGAACAACTAAGCCCATGCGCCAGGACTACTGAGCCTGCGCTCTAGAGCCTGTGAGCCACAACTACTGAGCCCGTGTGCCATAGCTACTGAAGCCCTCGCGCCTAGAGCCCATGCTCCACAAGAGAAGCCACCGCAGTGAGAAGCCGGTGCACTACAATGAAGAGTAGCCCCCGCTCGCCGCAACTAGAGAAAGCCGGCACACAGCAATGAAGACCCAACGCAGCCAAAAATAAATAAATAAAATAAATTAATTAAAAAAAAAAAGTATTCCAGATAGAAACAGTTTCCAAACAAATCTGTGGAGGCAGAGTAACATAAATGAGGTTATAAATTAAGCTACTGATTCCCCTGTAAGCAAGAAAAATATTCCTAAAGTGTGTATTCAATCCAAGTAACTATTATATCTTTTAAGCTTTCTTGAACTATTTTTTATTTTTGCTTTTTAAAACATTTAACTGCATAAAAATGAAATTAATTTACAATTTATGATTCAATGTCAATAGTTGGCAAACATATTTGCATGAATTATAATCCTAGGTACAGCAGTTTATTTCATCAAATATCCACTGCTTTTCAATAATGTATTCAACCATAAGATAATCAGATGGCTACAGTTAACTAGAGTCTCTTATTTTTTATTAAACAGTGCCATCAATTCTAGAACATATTTTGTTAGATTTTTAAAACAAATTTTTCATCAAAATTGTTCCCTCAAACTCAAGACAAACTAGACAGGCCATAAAATAATGCCTCTAAACAGATTTACACCACTAGAGATTATACAGGCTAGCCAGTAATCATGTAATGACATGTGTTTTTTGTATTTATATTTTGTACATTATATAACATCTTACCTCAGAACTTAAATCATTAGATAATAATGAGTCTATTTTACCAGAAAGAAGAGAGTTTAGGGTTTCCTTTAAAAGTATGCATTTCTATATCATAGGATTCATACTTTGGAATAGATTCAAATGCTGTTTTGGAAAATGTTGTCCCTGAAACCACCTGAGAGGTCTGTTATAAATGCAGATCCCCAGGCCCTATACCAGGCCTGTGAAATAAGAATCTCTGCGTGTGGGGTTAGAATTTCTGCTTTTTCAAAAGTTCCTTGGATAATTCTTTATTCATGAAAGTTTGCGAATCACTGCTCAAATTGACTAAACAATACTAAAGGATTAAAAGTTTATCTGGGGAAACAAGGAAGGCTCTGATTTTATTTTACAATCCCATTCTAAGGGACTCCAGGGAAAGAACCAAGGTCACATTTCAGAAATCCATGAACATTTATCCTATCTGAAACAATCAGTTTGGTAAAAATACTTCCAAAACTCTAGTAACTCAAGTTACTACTTGGATTGACTCAAATGATCTAGGTAGTTGACCACGTAGAAATGCAGTGAATCATTTACAAAAGTAATGTTCCCCCAGAGGTTTCAGCAGATCAACTAACAAAAGACACACAGCCATACAGTCGGATTGCAGAATATATCTCAACTACCAGCGAGAAAACCAGAATCAGATGTCAACCATTTTATTAAGTCTTACGGCAGTTTCACTTTTTTGCCATTAATAACATTCCAAGAGCTAGCCTCCAAAACTCAGTGGTCACTCTCTTAGATAACCATGTTAAAAAAAAATCTGACAGTGTTACTTGAGGCATGTTATAAAGTTGTTGCTAGTACCACAACCAAGGAGCCAGACCCGATTCCAATGCAATCAGTCTCCCACATCAAGGATTTGAAATGAAATATTCTGCTAAGGCAGCAACCGAACCTTTCAGCTAAACTGTGTAAAACTGCCAACAGTAAGTTGCTCATTACATTAAGACTCTAGAGACATTTAGAAGCCAATTATGATTCTACTGAAAGAGATACTTAGGAATAGTTTCTGATCTTCATTTGATGGTAGCGATTAGACCACATTGTTAATGCACTTGTTTTCAGCTATCTGAAACTATCATTTAGTCTATATAGACAATTCAAGTTTGGCTTACCATTAGCTTACTTTCAGTAAGTACCGTGTGTGTGTGTGTGTGTGTGTGTGTGTGTGTGTGTGTATGTGTGTGTGTGTGTGTGTAACATAAATAAGGTAAAAACAGCTCTGCTAAAGTTTCAATAAAATTTCACCTAGATGAGAAACATCTTAAAACTTAATTAAACCATAAAAGTAAATTAAATATGCAAATAATGCACTCAAATTGGGAAAAAAACTTTTTTTATCAATTATTAACAGTTTTTTTTAAAGTTCACAGGATAAATGAGAGAATTTAAAACCATTAAATCATCCAGAGACAATTTCTATTTCTATTTGCTTAAAATAAAGGTCTTCAACTACTAGGATTAGCTGTGTTTGTTTTAAAGTCACCTATTTGTTAGTGATGTTTTAGTTTCCAGTTTAGTCAGCTTCAGACCCTCAAGGTCCACAAGCATCCTATCTTTCAAAACTGTAATTGTTTGCGTAGATACCCTCAGACAGACAACTTAAGAGAATAGAAATCAAAAAAGGAAGACAGAAAGACGCCATGATTCAGAAGTTACCATAAGCACAGTACCTTGCACTGTGAGGAAAACTGACGCAGACGATGATCCTCCTTCATTGGAAACCACACAGTGGTATTCTCCGGCATCGCTGAATTTCACACTCCTCAGCTCCAGGGAAAGGTTGGCCAAGATCCTCATTCCTGCTGGATCTGCCAGCCTGACATCTCTGTCATTCCTCTGCCAGGTTAGATTGTAATCCACTGCACTGATGACGAGACAGGTCAAAAGTGTTCTTTCTCCAGGAGTGACTGTAACATTATTAGGCACTTGGATGACTGGCGGGGGCTCTGTGTGAAATGAAAAGATTCAAATTGAAAGATCCAGAAGTCATTTTGCTCACTCATAGAGGTGGTTTAAAAATTTAATGAGCATGTGTTGAATATCTAGTAGGAAAGATGCAGTACAACAGAACATATTCATTAATACATATGTCTGTCACCCTAAGAAAATTATCATCTAGTTGAAAAATGCTTTCAGTAGGAGTGCATGTTTACATACCAAAGTACACTCAAGTCCAAATCCATAAATTATATATATGAGGATCAAAGAGGCATGGCAAAATGATATGACTTGACTGATTCAGGATTGCAGAATGAGTCAAATTTCAATTTGAATTTTGAAGAAAGTAGCATTTATGGATTTTTAAAATTTAAAACCATTTACTTAGTGTTTCAAAGAAAATAGCGCATGAAGTATGGTAGATATGGAAAAGATACAATGGTATCAGCTTGAAGGGGATTATAATCTTATTAAGACACAGTACAACAGTAGAGTAAGATGAATTTCTCCCAGTGAAGATGAGGAATGTTTGATTTAAGCAAGTCAAGTTAATGGTAAGGCATAGACTTTTAAAAAAATTATACACATAGGACCATGTACACAAAAGGCATTGAGTAATGCATGCGCATTTCAGATGTGGTCAAAAGGCACTTACTAATTAAATATTTAACTACATTTCTAGAGAAAATCACATATTGCTCTCGTTAGGTTTGAGAATACTGTAAATCTAAATGCCCCTGTAAAGCTCACTCTGCCCAAATGCTTTAAAATAACCTGCCATAGCAAGCCATTATTGAGCAATAATATAGCAATAAAAACTAGCTGGAAACCCATGTGTCTGTTTCAGTTTAAATGTGAAAGAGTATCAGATATTCAAGATCCAATTTTATACTTCGTTATTCAAAACTATATATACGTGCAGATGAATAACATAAGCCTAAAATAAAACCTGGAAGTAATATGCCAAAACCATAGTGGTTATCTCTGAGAGAGAAAAATGTGTATATTTTTCGTATTTTCCTTTATATTTATCTTTGTTTTCCAAACATTTTTAGAGGAGTATATGTTATTCTAAATCATTTAAAAAATCCTTAATTTTTACAATTCTGCTATGCTTTTAAAACCTCTTATGAAAACAGCTAATGAATCAATTGGAAAGAGTACATGAGAAAGTTAGGAAGTTCTGACTGAAGTCTGGTTAGGTTTGACAGATAAAATACAGGATGGTTTGCTAAATTCGAAGTTTAGATAAACATCAAATAACATTTTAGTATAAGTATGACTCATGAAATATTTGACACACATTTAACTGGGCATCTTATGTTTTTATTTGCTGAGTCTGGCAAACATAGGCTGCCTAGGTTTATCCCTAACCAGCTGCATGACCTTAGACAAGCCTATTTATTCACAATGTTTGTTTCCCTAAGCTTTGTAGCACTAAGGCTTTGTAGCACTAAGGCTCTGTGATGCTAACATACAAGATGGTATGGACCATCAAAGACCCGGAGGCGAGTATTTGTGAACATGTGTTGACACCCTATCAAAATCTTTTTGAAGACCACAAAACATTTTGTATGGTCTTCTTTTTTTGTTCTTTTCAAACAAACTTCTTCAACTAGACTAGGGAGTTTTAGAAAATGTAAAATCCCATATTATGGGCATACAGGGGATTGCTGGGTGCACACCTAGTTCCTTCTCAAGGACCTAGGCACTCATATCCCTAGCTGCTCTGCTTGTTGGCTACTGAGCTCATGGCCAAGGGAGCTAACGTGCTCGGGTTAGGCCACCTTTCCAGCGCAGCCCACTTCCAGGGACCACTTAATGAAGGAAAAAGATGCAGCTCTCTTGCCTCAATTCAGGGTCACCCCAGCTCCAGAACTCCCTGTAGGATCAGCTGAGGGTCCTGTTGTGATTACATCACAGTTTAACTTCTTCCACTCCCTTACAGGTGCTCTTCTCTAGAAAACTCAGCAATAACCTCTTGCGTGCAAAATCTGCCTCAGAGTCTATTTCCTCTTCAAATATAAATTCAAATAAGTAAAATGCCAACTTTCTGCTAATATCCAGGAGGAGAGGAGATTTTAAATATGACATACAATACCATCACTGCATAAATATGTACAGATAATAAATAGTATATGCACTGAAATATTTATGCACACATCAATAAATTTGGTGGTGATGGAGGAGATGATGAAGGAGAATTACAGCAGTTTGCAAAAGAGGCCAAGATAACAAATTACTGGAAACAGCCTGGTCCCGGGAGGATGAGGGGGAGTCATTCCTAAGTGAAAGAATGGCTGAGGCTAGGATCAGGGGACCAGAGATGAAACCTCAAAACTGAGAAAGAATGATAAGCATAGGCCTTGTGACATTAGGTAAAGATCGCTGGACTGAGTCAGGAGGCCAAGAATCTACTTCTCACTACCTATCCATCTGATCAGAAATGGGGCACCTGCCTGCTCTGGGCTTCAGTTTCTTTAGCTACAACATGATGAGGTGGTATAATATTATTTCCAAGTCTTATCCTGCTCTAAAAGAGTATCCTGAAACTAAAATTTAAGATTGCCTGTCACTGACATGCCCTTGACAAGTTTTCTCTTTTCAATTTTACTTAAAGCCAAAATTTTGGTATTGTGTGTATGTGTGCATTGGGGGTGGGGGACATTATGCGAAAAAAATAAATTCAGTAGAGAAAATTAACATAAAGTACACAATATCATTTGTAAAGAATTTTTTCCTGCTTCTGCAGTTCTGTTCATTGGTTTCTATATGTATATATGCAATAAAAGAGGTATAATTCTTTTTACACCCATTTTGCATTTAAAACCAATACATCAACAACCAATATCTCCAATGAACCAAAAATCCTTAAAAATGTTGGCTAGAAGGAAATGCTGGAAAAAAAAAAATGAAGTAACATATTGCTGGGAGCTTTAACTTTTCTTGAAACAGTTCTTGGGTGCTATTTGACTTTATAAATGTCCATCCACAGTGATACAAAAACAACACCGTTCCATCATGCCGTGTTTTCCCAACACTCCTGTCCAAAATATAAGATCTAACTATCCTGTGAATTCACATCTGATTCTGGTGTGCTGGTTAGTAGTGACAGTAGTGTGTCTGAGCCAGGACCTGGCTGGAGGTTTGAGGCTGGAAGATTAAACAAAAGTCAGCCCAGAAAGAAATGTCCACTCTTTCAAGTCCAAAGGGGCACTTGCTTGCTACTTCTGCTGTTACAGTCATTGCCATACAATCTACGCTTCTGCCTTTCTTTCATAATTAACCAGAGGGACACAATTCCTGAAAAGTGGCTTTGGTACAGTACAACTTCCTAGCGATACCATGGCTTGGCCGGCACAGATTAATACTAGAAGGGTACGTGTAGAGTGTATATTTGGAAGTTACTGACACCACAGGGCCAAACTCTTAGCAGTCAGTTCAGGAGTTCTTTCTGGCACTTTCCAGTTATTTATGCAAGATGTCTGAATCAACTCACTCAAACCTCTTTCCCTGTTGTCCTTCCCTTAATTAATATTGCTGGGAAAAAAACCCTCAAGCGCTCAAGTGTTTGTTTCTCCAGAAGCTGAGGAATGTTGACACGATTCCAATGCTTTTCATAATTACTGGAGATGAAAAAATGAATAGTTTACGATGCATGTCAACTTACTAAGTTGTTTCAGAAGACGAACTTAATTTTTCTAAGAATAAGAGAAAATGAATAATTTACTGCAAGAAGAACAGGCTTGCACGCCTCTGTTTTGAAGTTCAGCTTGGACTTAATGATAACAAACATAAATCCTAGGCTTCTAAACAGCCCTACAGTTATAAAGCTACTTTTGTCTTAAATTTTCCAAAGAAAATGCACATCAATACTAATTTGACAATTCAGACATTGTTATAAACTCAACAGGCACATTTAGGTCAGAAGAGGCTTACTATTAAACACACAGCAACCCTAGGCTATGAGGCAGGTAGAAAATAACTGAGTCAAAACAAAGTTTCCAATAAATTCTAGATATATGCTGAGTAAGTGGCTTAAGTCCTGATCAATGATGATATATGGTAGTCTGTTTGGTTTCTAATTGATAATGGTAGTCTTTTTGGTTTCTAATCTGGGAGATTAGAGGAAAAAATGAATTTTTTTCACTAAAATATATTCTACCTTATAAAATAATCTGAGCCTTGCCCATTTATTCATAGGAAACATACTATTTAAATGTAAATTAATTAGCATGATTTCTGCCTTTCTTAATATCAATATTGTAGCCACTGAGGTCCTATGTTTTTTGAATGTGATACTTTCCTTATTGTCCTCAACTTAGATGTCAGAATCCATTCACAAAAGCACTCCACTCATTATAAATATGGGAGAGGGAAGGGGAAAGTTAAACATTGCTATAATCAGGATGGATCTCTCCCTTTTCTTATATTTTATTTTTTCAAAGGAAAATACTATATGGAGATTAAAAAATATTAAGCCCCTATAATAATAATAATGATAATAACAACAACAACAATAAAAACAGCTAATGTCTATTAGGTGTTTCTATGTGCCAGACTCTCTTCTAAGTGCTTAACATACACTATCTCATTTAATCCTCACAGTTTCTCCATGAGATAGAGACTGTTACTCTTATTGTCATCATTTTATAGTTAGGAGATCCAAGGCACTGAGTTCTTAAGTAATTGGCCCAAGGCAGGTCACACAGCTAATATGCAATGAAGCCTGGATTAACAAACATCCCATTTCCATAGCTGCATTAATACTTAGGCAACTGCAAAGCAATTAGGGATAATTACCTGACACGTCAAAGAACGTCTGTGCCCGTCCAGTCCCTGCACTGCTGACGGCAATGCATTCATAGGAGTCTTCATCAGACAAAGTGACCTGTTCAATATCCCAGGTCACACTGGCCGATTCTCTGGGGTAAGAAAATAGAAGCATGTTTAGTTACTACAAAAACAAGACCAAACTGAAAACAGTGATTCCACTATTTGTTTTATGCATTCAAAAGAACGGCTTAAAAAAAGTTCTTTATAGCTTAAAATTATACAGAGTTCTTTTATTATCATAATTTTATTGATAAAATTATGCAGAGTTCTTTACAGCTTAAAATTATACACCTTTTGTATTTTAATTAGAAAGTTAAGCTTTGCTACTTTGAGCAAAAAACATAACAAAGACAGTAAATTCTGTTGTTTTTTTTTTTCTATTGATCTTCATAGGCTCTAACAAAAGAATTCACTTCCACACAGGGAGATCAGCTCAGTGCTTTGTGACCACCTAGAGGGGTGGGATAGGGAGGGTGGGAGGGAGGGAGACGCAAGAGGGAAGAGATATAGGAACATATGTATATGTATAACTGATTCACTTTGTTATAAAGCAGAAAATAACACACCATTGTAAAGCAATTATACTCCAATAAAGATGTTAAAAAAAAAAAACAAAAAGAATTCACTTCCAAATGTGAGAAAAACTTGAAAGAGGCAGAGGATAGAAGAGTGGAACTTTTTTACTGAGAAAATATCAGGGAGACATCTTTAATCTTCCCTCAAAACTCATTTAATTAAAACTAATGATCATTTTACAACTTTTTTTTTTTTCCACATTTTCACATTCATATGTCTTTCTTTTTTTCTTTTTTGAACAGGCCTGTAACTTTGCTGTTGAGAACTATAGCCTGTGTCTGTGTCCAGTTAGGGTCACTGGAAATTTCTTTAGGAGACATTCTCTGGCTATGTCAAAACATAAGATACAAAACTGGCACAGAAACACTCTTTATATCCTCTCTCCTTCCCCTCTCATTTCCAGGTTTTGGTCATGTTCAGTGGGGTTCTAGCCAAAGCAACTCAACCAGTAATTTACAAGTGTGAAGGCAGAAAACAGACTTTTTGGTTCCCAAAAGATAAATTCTCTTTAACTTTCTTATATATAAGCTCTACATAAGGTTATATACCATAACTGGTTCAATCTATGTATATAATGAGTAAAGAAAAAGATTATCAGTTTTATAGTCAAAGTTGTCATTTAGGTAAAATAAATTCCTTTGCTATATTACATATTCATTCATTTAATAAATATTTATACTTTGTCCTCTAACACTCTTCAAATTGTTTCTCATTTTTTGGAAATGTCTTAGTAATAGCTATTTAATCCTTGTTTAAAACATTCCAATAATCTATAAAACAAGCATTATATTGTTTTAAAATATAATTGCAATGTCATAAATATTTTCATAATTTTTTCTTATAATCATCCATAGCTATTTATAAACTTTTTAAACATTCAAGATACAGATGAGATGAAAAGCCCACTGCAGTCAAGACACCTTCCACTGAAGCTGAAAGTGGTACAAGATATGCTACCTCACAGTAATAACTCCAGATCTCTCCCCATCCGAATGAACCACACCCACCACCAAACCACTATGAAGAATTCACTGAACTCTTAATGTACATTTACCACTAACCTAGAGTTTGTAAGAGAAAGTCAAGACACAGGTTCCTGTCATTAGGAAAGTGAGAAAATTAGCAAGGTAATCCTTCCATGTATTTCAGCAACTGAGAATATTCACTTAATACTGTTTCCTTTCACTTGCGTCTGCATTAGGTGTCAGTGGTCCTTACTGTCACGTTCAGAAGAAAACGGAGTATGACTTATTCTATGCTGCGTTGATCACCTAAGATGTATCTTGAATGCTTAACAGCAGTAGGCTAAGCCCAAATTTACAAATGCCATTGTCTAGGAGGTACTGGTAAGTTCCAGGAAGGTAGGAGTTTGAAATACACACATCTTTCATGTCTTCTGCAGTGCCTACTTCAGAGCCAAGCATATTTTAGGATTCATCAAAAACTCAGACATGCAGAAATTTTAGAATAGAAAATGACAATTCTTCTAGTCTTAAGGCCCTTTATTTAAAAACAAGAAAGTCGAGGAAGAAGGACAAGTAATTTATTCAAAGGCACAAAATGACTGTATGGAGTGCTTAGAGAACATTCTTTACAGTTATACTTGTTCCTCTCTTATTTATGAAATATTACATGAGAAAAATTCTCTTTTTCATGTACCCTTATCAGTTAGCATTAAGATTATATGGCCACGATAAAAAGTTTTGAAGGGATGACCTTTGGGACAGGGGAAGGAACATGTCAGATAGAAATGTGTCTTGTTACTGATGGAAACTAATTCTCTCCTACATCCCCTAGAGACCACAGCGACTCACATAACAAAGATCCAGTCATGCAGCTGGAGTTATTAGGAAATCTAGGGCAGAGATGTGCAAGTGAATTGGGATTAGAGTATCAATCCAGCATCACCCATGCCCAATTTTGTCTTTAGCCTCTTACATCCAAAGAACTTAACAAATGTCAGCAAGGCATGTCACATCTCTGGGCCACAGAGCTGGAAAAATGAAAGAAAGAATCCTTGTGGTTTACCTCAGAGGAATTGTATGGAATTAATAAATTAATGCTTAGAAAGAATCTCAAGTGTCTTTGAAAAATGTTACTATTTAAACACGAAGCAGAATTGTTTGATTTCATCATTCAGTTATGTAACTTCATCATTTGATATCTTGGTCAGTTATGTTGCTGATTATTAAATATGCAGCTAAGGAAATCGTCAAGATGTATGTTAAGCAAGTAGCAGGAAATAATACAGTCCAGTCTTTAAACAATGGAAAATTTTCTCAAGTTATAATGAACATTCTTGCCATAGCTTCTGCTTAAAATGACCCCATAAGGAGATTGTATAAGCTAAGACTGTCAAATATTTAACATGTTACACAAGTTATTTATGTGAATATTGAATTACCAGTGTAAAAGCTTTGTAAAATAATTCTTAGAGTTTTTCCCCCAAATGTAGTTTCATAGTAAGTTTAAAAAAAAATGTTTTCCAGAAATCATCCTCTAGTTTTCAAGGCCTACTTAATTTTTATCATTAGATTCCTTAAACTTGTCTAGAAAATTCACCCATCTTCACAACGGACGTTGGTGCCCTCTAGCCCACTTCCCTTGACTGTTGGCTGCGGTAGTGACCACACACGCTTCTTCTCCATCTGGCCCACACCCCCAGCACACACCTCGTTTCTACCCTTCTCCTCCTGGCTCCCTGGGCTCCAGCTACACTGGCTTCCTTCCCATCTTTCTTTCCCACGTGCCTGGTGGACTCTGGCCTTAGTGCATTTGCATTGCCTGTTCCTGGTGTGTGAATGCTCTTCCCTGGATATCTGTGTGATCTGGATATCTCACCATGTTCAAGTCCTTGCTCAAATGCCCCTACTCTGAATTTTAAAATTGCAACTTGGCCAAAACCACATGTACTCCACCAACCAGTAGTACGTGTCCCAATTAACCTGCTCTACTTTTTGCCATAACACTTTAAATCAGATTCAGAGACATGTTTACGCTCAAGCCACAAAAGCTTAAGTTTCAGGGTCGTTCATTTGCAAGGACTCTTGCAAAGTTCAGTACCTAACTTTGTATTCATAATTTTGTGTTCTTTGTCTTATCCAGGGACCCTTAAACTGTGTAAAATTCAGATTCTATAAAACCTGAATCAACTCTTAAATGTAGTCTAGCATTTATTATATTATCATATTATATTTATTATCTGTTTCTGTCTTCCTCCTTTACAATATAAGCTCCACAAAGGTTCAGAATTGTGTCTGTTTTGCTCACTGCTACATTCCAAGACTATGAAGCAAATAAATAAGAATGTCTAAAGAAAAAAGTACATTAAAGTAAGTATCTATTTGTATTTAGATATTTAGTGCTATAAATTATTACTAATGGAAACATTTACACACTTTAAGTACTGGTCTACTCCAAGTGTAACTCCATTTCTAGCAAAGCTCAAGGTAAAGGGCAAAAGGCTCTCAACAGAGCAGTGAATTTGGCCCGGCTGCAGGTAGTATCCCGGGGTTTTCTCAGGCATTGTAACTTTGGGAGCATCTGGGAAAAAAAGAACATGGGCAAGAAGGTCACAATGATATTTGGTACTGCTTGTTAATCCATTCAAAAGCTTCATACTTAAATTATTCCAGTAAATTCTCTGCATTCCAGTTAATCTAAATCATGAAAAATCACTTTATCTTTCTTTGTTCAAAGGTTATTAATTTCTGGATTATCTCCATGGACCCTTTACTAAGGTACTCATTGAATCTAAGACTCCACTAATCTTAAGGCATAACACTTTTTGTACCACCAAGATAGAAAACAAAGCTACCAGGTAAGTTACAATACATCATCAATTGTAGAACATAGTTCAATTTCAAAAATGTAAAACTATGAAAAGAACACACATATCCTAGAATTGAATTCATAGGGTAACTGTTTCCAAAAAGGAATGAAAAAATTGATTTTTAAGAATCCAATAGCTTTTTTAAGCATTCAATTCAGGGGCTAACACAACTAACTTTGAATACTGCATATGAGGAAATACTGAGGTTGGTTCTATTATTTCCTTTCTACAGCTATTAACCAATAGCTATAGAGTAGTTCCTGAATTTCCCAAATCATAACCTTATGTATAAATGATAAACTGTTATCCCTCCACCTGAAAGTACAATATTAGAAACAATCCTTCTGTATCCTTGTCAGTCCATGGTTCAAGTTACATACAGTTCTAAAGTTTTGGTCAGAATCCAGTCATCAGCCTTGAGAAATAATAGCAAATATATAAGTAACTAGCTTACTAATTAACTAACTAACCAAAAAAGGCAACATCATCACCAGTTATTTGCAAGGAACTACTGTTCACAAAGTAGAAAGGTTTCCGACAATTGTATATAAACATTTAGCCAAATCAGATTGCTAACCAAATATTAAACACATATGCCAGGGGGAGTAAGAGCACGAGAACTTCCCAGTTCAAATTCTCACACTGATTGAAGTAATCAAAATTCTCAGATCTACAATCAGTGAGACTTAACATGAAACTTTGAATGTGCTATTTTATGGTTAGGAAAACTTGTGTTACCTAAGCATAAATGCTCTTCTACATGGTGACCCAGTAATAATGTGAGGATATTATTTTTGACTTTAGAGTCTATTCTTCTTATTTTTCTTTTTTTTGGCCGCACCGTGCAGCTTGAGGGATCTTAGTTCCTTGACTAGGGATCGAACCAGGGGCCCCCGGCAGTGAAAGCCCAGAATCCCAACCACTGGACTGCCAGGGAATTCCCTAGAGTCCATTCCTTACTCATAGGACCCCATCATCCCCTTAAACTATCAATACTCCAGTGTTGAATAAAGTGATTTCTTACCTGGGACGATACTAGAGAAGGAAACACTTGATACTCTCTGGAAGAGATAATCATCCTTATCATAGCCTGTTACTTTGAGAAAGAAAGCTTCATTTGGTGGTGTAAAGTCAGAAATATTCCATATGCCATAAGGTTTTCTATCTGGATAATATTTAATAGGAATTGTCTTAAGGGAGCTGCCTGAGATACTCAGAAGTTCAAGACGATCTACTCTAGCTGGGATGGAAATTCCAGAAGTATTCAGCAGCACATAGGTAGGTATTCCTACAAGAGAAAGGATCTGTCATCATGTGCAAGTAACATGCACCTGAGGTTATCTATCAAATAAGTTTTGAATTATAATAACAGGTAACAAGGACATACGTATGAGTACTACAGACAGTGCCACAAATTGTGGTCCAGTTGTAGAATCTTCTCTACATAAAAGACAGTTTATTCATGACCAGAGAAACTTAGACCTTAAGTAATTATTTTCATGGTATTTAATCATGTTTATATGTAGAAAGAATAGAATTATGAATATTGTGTTATATATTTGTTATATGAATACTTTTAAAGATTCACTATTCTGTATCCTTCCAGTAACAGCAGCAATAAAAATAAAAGAATTATCAGAAAAAAGAAATTTAAAGTCACAGTAGGATTGAGCCTTCTTTTTAACTATAAATCTTCTTGCATGAATAAAACAAGAGGAAGAAGCACCTTTCAAATCAACAATAATTTCACCTTGGAACATAAGCACCTTTCAAATCAACAATAATTTCACCGTGGAACATATAATGCTACATGGTATCTTTAATGTTTTAACTACACACACAGACACACACACACACACACAGACACACACACACGCAGCATTTTCACCTTGACAACAGGCAAGTAAGATGCTAGTAACGAAAAAGTCTCAAGATCTAGGTGATCAGTTTTCAAAGTTTAGTAAGTATAGGAATCAATGAGGTGCTTGTTAAAGTGCATATTCCTGGGCCCTACCTTCTGTGATTCTCATTCAGGAGATCTGGGGTGGGCCCCAGGAATCTTAATTTTTGATAAGCTCCCTGAGTGATTTCAATATCACTGGCCTCGGGACCACACTTTGAGAAACAGTTACCAGGTCAAGAGTGCGATCATATTTAGAATAAAGATGCTATGTTTCCCAATTTTATTGAATACCACAAAATTATAAAATCACAGACAGTCTGAGAACTATTTTGCACTTCAACATCTACTATGCCAACTGAAGTAATGCGAACATACAAACCTTGCACTGGTCTGCTGACTGTGTTTTTGAAGTCCAGGGTGGGCTTTCGGGAAAAACCAGCTCGAAAATCAATAGTACTGAGGCCGGTGATGCGAACAGAGTGCCTTCCACTGCTAGACGTCTGAAAAATGTTTAGTGACAAATTCTATCAGCAGTTGATCCAGGATGCAGGTCACACTAGACACTAACCAGTATGGGAAACTGCAGAGTGTTTAACTAGGATTGATGTCCAATCACTGAGGTTTTGATCTGGGTGTTTTGAACTTAACTGTGATTCTGTAACTTCAATGCAAGTTTTGTAATACATATCCCAGGGGACTAAAGTACAGTTGAGTTTTATATTGCACGCCCAGTGGTAAAAGACAGAGGGGTGTAGTCATAGTGAATGGACTTGGTTCACATGGTGAATGTTCAGGAAATATTTGTGAAATGAACGAATGACTAAATCTTCTCCCCTAAATACCATCCAGGTTCTGTTATGGAAAATATTTCCCTTCTCTTTGCCTCTGGGAAGAGACAGCCAGAACAAGCACAAGAGCCGACCATTCTCCAGCTTTTAGCCAAACGGCATCCTCAGCTCAGCAGTGTCCAGCCAAGGCACTCAGTGCTCAAGATACAAATATGAGTTAAAAGAAGGTCCTGACCCTGTAAGGGTCTATGGCCAGTGAGACAGTCAGGTGGAGAAAGCGAAATCTTCAAGAGGATGCAGTAAATGCAGTGACAGAATTACAGAAAAGGCACATAGAAATATGTATATAAAAGCATAGACTAGCCTGTAGTTCAGTTAACACCTCCTAAGGGAGATGAACAAGATATTGAATAGCTAAGCACTGAAGTTCCCCATATGTGCATAAATAATAAATATTGATAATTTGGATTAGGGTCACAGGATAAAACACTAACATTTATTGGGCACTTCCTCTGTGCCCAGACTCTTTGAATACATTGGCTTATTTAATCCTTATTACAACCCTATAAGGTAGATATCGTCATTATCCCCACTGCACAGATAAGGAGGTTGAGGCACTAAAGCTATTAAACAGTTTGCCCAAGTTCACAAGGTTTCCTAAATTTCCTATCTTGCAGAGGTGGGGTTTTAATGCAAAAGTCAGGCTCTGGGCTCTTTCCCACCATGCTACATTGTCTCCCAAGGGCAAGGTAAGTCAGAGTTAGCCTCTACGTCAATATCTCTCCAAATATGATTTAAGGACCACCTATATCTACACCTACACAAAAGCACTTCAGTTGTTTGCAAAAATATGGACTCTGAGCTCCAGCCGAGATTTACTGAATCAGAATCTCTAGTCAGTGGAGTTTAGGAACATGCATTTCAAAAACCATCTAAAGGCTTATGAACAAGAGTTCACCATTATTTTATTACATTGATCACTGAGATTTTTGTCTCAAAATAAAATGATTACATGACACCAGCATTTAGGTAGAAGCAGAATACAGGAGTAAGAGAAAGCATTCACAGGATAACACCAGGATGCCAACATGGCTCTCCATCTCAACACTGAGAAACACATATTTAGTTATCATAGCATGACAGAAGGTGCTAGAAAGATATATATATATATATGATTTTAATATGGTGGACAGCTAGATTAAGCCACGTCATGGTTAAAGATAAGCCAGCTCCAAGGCTCGGCAAACCACACAGTTTCGCCTAAATCACTGTGACTCATTATTTGGCAATGAGGACAGAAAGGATGAGGAGATATGTCCCTGTTGCTACCAATCATATTCCTCATTGAGCAGAACTTGCAGGAACTCAGAGGAAAGGAAAATGAAGGTGAGGGAAAGGAAAATGAAGGTGAGGGAAAAGAAAAAAAACACATCTTCATGAAAACAGTGTTGTATTCTTAGTATAAATTATGCTGCTTATCACTATGGCTCATTTCATAGGGGTAACAAAGGATTGTAAGTGTAAGTGTAGGAGTCTCAGTACCACCACTTATTGCATTATTTCTAAAGGAAAATGTGTTCTGAATTTCACATAACAGACAAGAAAAAAAAAGAAGTACAATCATAAACCAATTTTAAGTCGCGGATTTCCTACAAGGCTATACAAAACCTTGCTAAGTCTAATTTCAACTGCTTTAGATAATGTAGAGCTATACTGAAGACACTATTGTCTACTGGTTTCTTGTAAAAGAGAAATGAAATGGTCAATATTGTGAGTTGATTTAGATTTTTTCACTGACATCATCTATTGCTGTTAGTTGCCTTGCTGCTCAGAAAGTCCCTTATGATAAAACAGCTCTTGAGGCTACCAAGGGTAAATATCACACGCAATCCGCCTAGTGACTGTTGTCAAGTGCTAATTATCTACCAAGTGTCTGTGCACAAATCAACTGATAACGAGTCCATTTAAAAAATGTTGCTTAATAGCTAAGTGAGAAACCTAAAAATTACCTAAGTGTTTGAAAATATGCTATCCTGTTGCTAAATAATACATTAAAAATAAAGCTGAGTTGATGAAGAGGGAGTCCTTTACAATCTCTATAAAATTATTGGAAAATAAATTAATTTTGATCCAAATAACATAGCAAAAAAGTAGGTGGAGATAAGGACATAGTTTTACTATTCTCTGAGAAATGCTAAGAATAGGAAGTGTAATTAGTTAAGAAAAATCTTAATTTATTTATATATTATACTGTAAACAGTAGGAATGCCTGCATAGAATTTAAAAGGGTTTGTAAGTAAAAGATATTTCCAAGCGAGTCAGTTTTTATGCACAATGACATCCAACTCTGGGTTAATCAGAGTAATGGGAGCAAGGGACATCACAAATAAACCAAAATTATAGTTTAAAAATATAATGCAAAGAAAAATTTTAAGCTAACTTATTTAAAAATGACCTCTAATACTCATGTCTGCATTTATCATTCTTGAATCATTCTCTTAAAAGAATTACAACAATATTTGGACATTATTTTAGGAACACAATATATCACATTAAATTTCTTCATGAGAAAGTGCCAATAATTTATTATTTTAATCTGTTTTCTTAAAGTAAGCTATTATTTTAGTCTGCTTCTTAGCTGAGTTCCCTTTTTTCAAGTATTATCGACATAGGAACAAAAAGATTTTATGTATAATGATGGTTAGACAAACCAGTAAATGGAAAAAAGAGAAAAGTACCAACATATACAAAATGCATTCTGTACAGCAGGCAAATCTTTTATGTAAATTATCACGTTTAATCCTCACAAAAGTCTCTATGAGATAATACTATTATTATCTTCATTTCACAGATCAGAAGGGTAAAGTGACTTGCTCAAAGTCACAGATAAACAGTGGGTAGCAGACCTGGGATGTAAACTCAGTGAGGTTCCAGAAACTGACCTCTACTGCTACCCCATGCATTTCTCATAATCATCTCAGTGAACTGTATTATGCTGGTTTTGGGCTAAAAGCTGAAATATACCCAACTGCTCTACATAATAGAAGAGTAATATGGAATTTCTGAGTCCATCCACAGGAGAGAAGCAGAAACAAAATGGGGAGAAAGAAGGATGGGGGTCAAGGAGAGAGCAAAAGGACACAACTCACTTCAAGATATGTCCCCAAATCTATAGGCAAATCTACTAAACTCACAAAAGATTCTTGTCAGTGGATTTCCTATGACATTTTTGAAGGGCTGAGCTTTACCCTCCATCGACGCACAAAAGATTAGAATCAACACACAAATAATCAGGAGGCAAGGAGACCAAAAGAAAGTAAGTCTTCAGGAAACTCCAGAAGCATTGGGAGAAGGCTTTGGATTCTCACATGTTATTGACAGAGTGGGGTTGGAGGAGAAATAAATGATAAGAAGGTCTTGGAGGGGCGAAGAAAATTCAGCTAATTCTGTAACAAAGTTAAACAGGGGGGAAGTCCAGCTGTGTATTTCTTATCCCTCTCTTCCCTTCTGAATTATTTTAGCCATCTTAGCACCATTTTTCTATATACATAATTAAATTAGTAAGACAAAAATTACTGATTTAATGTTTTTCTATTTGCTCTTTATATCATGTAGATTTAAACTGTGGGTTTTAATAAAATTAGAATTTGGCTCCAAAAAGCATCTCTCCATCACAGAATATCTAGAAGTATCACTCTGGCACAGAGCCATCCTCACCTCATGGTTTCTGTAGTTAAGAAGAGGGAAATCTTATGCTTGGAGCATAATGGCTCCAAACATAACAGGAAATTTTCTAGGCACTAGACACTGAACTGGGTTTGTATTGGCTTGAAATTCTGAGAGTTGTATTTTAAAGAGTATATTTATTCATACAATTTGTAAAGGTTCATAATGAGCTACACTACTATCCTGAGTTAGAATGTCATGTTGATCAAGTTGCAGAAGAATCTGAATCAGGAATACAGAGGCTGCTGTAGTATGAACAGACCTGAGGCAAAGATGTGGTTAGACTAGATACCTACTGGCTTTCTATTATTGTTAATAGGTAGCCATGATCTACAAAGCAGTAAGAGGAAAGAAGGAGCAGAGTGGACCAGAGTGTAGGCTTCTGAATTGGAGTGAGTCTATGAGGAATGAAAAAGCAGGACAGGCTGAAATACCATGAAGCAAGCACCATGGAGAGCTCCAGGGAAAATTAGTTGCTCCTCTGATACCTTCCTGGTCAGTTCTATTGCAGATGGATCTACTTTTAGTTTAAGGATAAAGGCTTATTAAATATTGAAAGCCCTCTCTATATTGAAAGCCCTTGAAGTCAATAATTATATTGTATATATCATCTATAAAGTCTTACTCAATAGGCACTTAATACATGTAGGTTTAATAAATGATACTAAAGTCATCCAAATGCTTAACATTGGCACTTTTCCTTAGATTCCCCTAGGACCAACTAATGCTAGAGTCATCAAGAATTCATTGAATTTTTCTAGACACATTATGCTAAGTGTGTTCACACATTATCTCATAAAGTCCTCTTACATCCAAAAATGATTTTATAGCACCATAAAGAAACTGGGGCTCAAAGAAATGATTACTTGCCTAGGTTTAGACAGGAAGTTAAATGGCAATTACTCCAAGCTCAATACTCTTTCTAAGTCTATACACAGCATTTTAGGATAACATAATCTCTGAGTTGATTTGGACACTATGACATAGAAAACAATAATACCACCTAACTATTCATTTGCCATTCTAAATTTCTAAATACACTCTCATTTAGGAGGGGTCAGGTTAGTGGAGTGTTGGTAAAATTCTCTCTGAAAAGAGAAAGCCCTAATTTGGGGTATTTGCCAATTTCTGTGATGTAAATACTACCACAGTGGCTGACTTCAAGCTCTCAACAGGATGTCACTGAACACAGAGCTGGGAAGAGAAAGTGCATAACTGACTCTACACGAGCCATTTATGAGCCAGCTCCCACAGACCATTAGGCCATGACAATAGTTCTGGCCAATGGGTTATAAAGGAAGTAAAGCGTGTCTGTCACTCACAAAAAATCCTCATCAGAGAAGTGACACAATCCCTTCCTTTTTTCTATTCAATGCACATTGTCCAGTCTTTTCCCCACTAAGAGAGGCCACGTGTTCAAAATATGATGGTGTCTCCATCAGCTTGGGTTCCTGAGTGACCATGTGAAGTAGAACACCTGTCAGCCCTCACAGGACATGTGACATTAATGAGGAATGAACTTTCTTGTATTAAGCCGGGAGAATTCCTCCTGGTACTAAATGTGAAGCATGCCCTGTTATAAACTGAATTAAAGTGTGATTGATAGAGCTGGCTTTAACTTCTCTCTCCTAAGGAGTTTCAATGTTTTATAAAACAATAAATAAGCCAAGTAAAAAATAAAACCTTTATGTGTATCTGAATTGATAGAAAATATAGATACAATTTACAATTTACACACATTCAGGAGAATAAGAATAACGGATTTAACTACTTTTACCATTCATGTGTCAGAAACCGTTTAAACATTTTACCAACATCTAAATTAATCATGACAATATTAAGTAGGTATTATTTTCCCCCATTTTTCTCATACTTGGAGAGGTTTAGGTAATTTCTTCAAGGTCAAAAAGATACTAAGTAGTGTACCTTGAATTAAAATAGACATCCATCTCTTTTTAAAGTATTTACTCTTATATGACATACTGTTCTTTACAAATTAAAGAATATTATGGTTTTAATCAAATATTTATTGATAATCTACTGTGGGCTAGGCATTGTGCCAGCCATAAAGATATAATAAAGCCAGTTAGATTTAAATACTATCATTTTATTAGGTATTATATGTTTAAAGAAATGTGATACAAGGAGAGAAATGTACCCAAAACAAAGAGTAAATTCTGTATATGTTCACACACACACACACCTCTACACATTTATACAAAAACACAAGAGTACAGACATGTCTTTAAAGGAAACATTCCATTTGGTTGACAATCTGATATTGGCAGACAAAAATAACTGGGAAATATTCCAGGAAAAAAATCTACTATCCAGCATTCCATGGACCCTAAACATTGAATTAATGCCATATCTAATCCATTTAAATAACCCACCTGGTGTAGTCTGAAGGCTTATTCAAAAGAGGCACCAGGTGAGAATAATTGGAGGCCAGCATAATATTCCACTTGTGCAGTCCTTTGTAGACTTGAGGCTTATTTAATTATGATTCCTTAGCAAGTTTGTGTCACTTGAGTATGATTTCTAAAATATCCTTATCCTATAGAAAATGCATTAGTAGGCTCTGGCAACCAAAATAACTATCTACAAACAGAATATTTCTACTAGTCTCAGAATCTCAATACAACCATGTGGTTGGGTACATTCCCTTCTCTACTTAGGAGATTATACAAGGACAGTTTATCCAAATTTACTTAATGGAAACACCCCAGGGCATGTGCTAAATTACACGATCACATTGATAATCCTAGACTATTAGAAACAGTCTGTACCACCTAAACCTAATGGGTGCTGACAGTTCTTTAATGTCTTTGCAGGAAGTTTCCCTTAAAGAGCAGAGCACACAGTTTGGCCTGAGAGTTTCCGTGGTTATGTTCAAATACTCTATGTACAGATACAGCTGCCCGAATGGAAAATTTAAATTTTTTCTCAGAAATTAGATTCAGGATTTGTAGCTTCCCTACAAATGAAAATTTAGGGCCATAAAACAACCTTCTCTTTTGTTTCTAATAATACTTGCAGTTCATTTCAGTGACTTCTTTTTGGCATGTTTTCCCCTGCATCAGAGGCAACCTAAAACATCCGAGTCATTTATATGAAATGTACTGATGAGTTGACTCATTGCCTATGTTTACTGAAAATGTCCTAATAAATCACAGAAAAGAAATTACCAGGGTTTCAGAGGAAAACCACAAAAGAAAAGAAATCACCACTCTCATAGCATTTCAAATGATGGACATAATAAAGTGTTCTGTGTCAGTATATCAACTGTGGGTGAACTAAACCAATGCTTCTGTCTGCTTCCCTGGGTATCATCAGAATAAGTATATTAATTTTTATTCATGAATATTTATACAGTTCTTTCCCAGGCACTATGGCATATATTGGTGACAAAGTCTGGTCTATAGCAAAATTGGAGGACAAAATCTGTACAGAAATAAATATGATATAAAGGGGAAAAATAATGCAAAAGGGAGGTGCAGAAAAATTGCAATAGAAAGCCAGAGGGAAAAGAGAATGTTCTGGATGAAAAAAGTCAGAAAAATCTTGATGAAAGTGTTGCCATTTGAGCTGAGCATTAGTGGGTAGTTATCAATCAGACATAAAGTTAGAAGAGAAGAGCATTCTAGAAAGAAGCAACAGCTTGAGACAGAGCATGGACCATGAGAATGTGGTAAGAGAGAGGATGAGAGACACTGCAAAAGCATATTAGATTAGAGTGAAAAGGCACATGGTAGAAGATAACCAGAAAGATTGGTTGAGGCTCAATTAGGTGGTCCTTGAATACCAGGCTAAGGTCAATTAAGAGATAGGCTGTGCTCCATACTTGAGATTAAAACTGTTATGTGAAACATTCAAAAAGCCATTATTAATTCCATTGATAGAGCAGACACTTTCCAGATAGCAGAGTGCACAGGAGACGGCACCGGGGGTGTGCTATCTTATCTCAGACATTTCTCCACTTGAGAAAGCACACGTGTAAAACGTTATCATTCATTAGCCATCCAAAAGGGAGATCCAAAGTCAACAGCCATATTTATGTCAGTAGATTCAGCTCAATTTCCTTTGCACCAACCCAATACATTATTTTGGCATTTCGTTTAGGAGCAAAATAAGTTTATTATCTTTACTTGCATTGTAATGCTTATGCTTTGTTTAGTTACCATGAATTGTACTCTAGAAATTGTGTAACATCAGGACCAGAAGCTTTTTCGGTGATGACTAGATATAAATTTAAGGTAATATGATAATAGATACTGTGTCTTTTTATTGTTTCCTTAATTATAGGAGACTGAGCTTAGAAACTTGTCTACAGTGTTCCCACCATCTTATCCTCTCTCTCCTCACTCACAGACTAATCCTCAGTGCTTCTCTGTTCTAATCATCAATTAAGATGTACTCAGTGCCCATTAAGTATCATGGAACATGGCCAAAAGCAGACGCTCAGTAAATGTTTATTGAATGGATGACTGAATGAATAGGTGTGTTAGGCACAAGGAAAAACATCAGACATGTAAAATATCCCTCTTCTAGGCAAGAGTTTTACTAGAGGAAATACCACACTAACAATCCAAATCACCTGCAAAATGGATTCAAATACTTCACAGTAAGTTGCTAATAATACAAAAGAGTGGCATCACTTGTACATATTTCAAAATCAATGATAAACAACTTAATGTCACTCTTCAGAGAGCAAGAATGACTTACCTTAGTGAACTTGCTAGCTCAGGACACTGCTGGCTTAGATCATGCTTAAGTTAAAGTGTTTGGGGGATAAAGAGACTCAGAACTTCTTATACTCCTTCTTACTGTGGTCACAGAAAGTCAGACTCAATCTAGTCATATTTTGGGCAAGTTGGTAAAAATAACCATAACATCAAATTTGGCCACATTTATTTAAAATATAACAGCAAAACACTTCATTTTTGACAATCTAATGCACTCAATAAATATTGAGCAACTACTATGTGCAAGGAACTGGGTGAATAAAACAGGCAGATGGGACCATTTCTGATCTATTCAATAAAAAATTACTAATTTTATTTCACATTGCCTTTTTACTTACACCCTTATCCCATATTATCCATGTTCAAAAATCCATATTACAGTTTCTATTTTCCTTATAAGGCTGAGAGTTCTGAGGATAAAAAATTGATATTCTAGGATTTAAATGGAGTTACAATGAAAACTTTCATTTTTTAAATTGGTAAAGTTAATATAAGTATTCCTTAAAAAAAAACTGGCGTGCAAAAAATGGCACCTCGAATCTCTACAGTGTAACACCTCCGCATACTTTCACAGAAGCTAAATAATTTGAACTATGAGCCCATTGATCCCATTTTTTTATGCAGGGAAGCTGAGACAATGAACGAGTAAATGATGTAAGGGGTATCTTCATTTGAATTGTCCCAGAAGGATTCTAGAGTAAGTTGTTCATTTGGGAGGTATGACGGCTGCTAATAAGCAAAGAGCAGGTAACACAGGAAAAAGAATGCAGCCCATAAAGGGTGTGCTTTTAAGCCTGCTCTCACTATAGACAACTGGAGCTTATTCCTGCAGGGGCTGAAAGCTGCTTTTGAGGGGCTTCATCCTCCGGAAGAACAGCCTTCTCCTGTTCAGGTTAAAATAAAAAAAGCCTCTCAGACACAGAAACACGGGTACCTGAGTTGGAAATAGGCCAGAGCACACTGAAAATTTTGAGAAATATGGGCAAGCCACTCAGACCACGTACTAGAGTGGGTCCCACATATAATGTGCAACAGAAATAGATCTCAGATTTATGGCATCCTGAATTTTGAGGGTATGTTCTTTCCTCCATACTGCCAAAATACAGTGCTTTCTTAGAGTGAATATATACTACTGAATGTAATTCTAGGATACAAATACCATTCTGTGTTAAAGTACACAATGAATGTACATCCACCAAATACCAATAACCAGCAGTGCTTGAGAGCTTATTTTGTAGCAGGAACTATGCGAAGTACTTCATTTGTACCATCTTAATTTAATTCTCAGCACAATTCTATGAAGGAAAGGACTATTATTGCCATCCTACATTACAGAGGTGGAAAGCAAGGCACAGAGAAGTTATAGTTCTGATGTAATGCAGCTTTTAAGTGGTGGTGTTGAGATTCAAACCCAGGGCAGTTCCATACTGGGGTCTATGCCCCAACCATCATTCTCTACTGGCTCCATCTCTGATTGTTTTGGAAGCAGACAGTGGCTAACACAACCAATCTACAGATTTGATGATAGGAAAACTATCCAAGAATTTTAAGTCTATTTATAGTGGTATTGATGCCTTTCATGGTCATCAAAACTTAACACTATCAATTCATGTGATCAAGACACCTCCTACAAATGCACCATGTATATTGCTTTTTAGTAAAAGCGTTCTCTATGATTGCTAGAGAAGATATAAATAAACTATTGTATACACTTTATAAAACATGCCAACACCAAAATAAAATAACAAATAGACTTTATAAAATACCTTCACCGTCCATATTCCAGCCTCTGGCTCTTTAACATTCACCACCTTGGCAGAGTTATGAATATTTAATAGCTCATTCAGGCCAAATCCCTTTTTTATCAGCTTCCCTGAAAGACAGACATAATGGTAACAATCATAATCTTTCTTTCAGCTATGTATATTAGCTGTATACATTTCCAGTACAAATTACCTGATGGACATTTGTGCCTCTAGCTCAAAACATTATTTTATTTATATCTAAAAGATACTCAACTTTAGCATTTCTGGACGTTGGAATTGAAGTAACAGATTCCTATTCACTATGCTGATTTGATCTTATAGAGAGAGTAACAAATGACAGGCTGTAATCATATTTCCAAAGTCAGCCTAGGTAACTATTATGGCTACCAAGAAGTTATGTGCAGTCCCCAGAGACATTTACACTTAACAGATGGCAAAAACAGTAAAACAGAATAAATGTCTTTTTGAAGATCACTCAAGGTGTTACTAACGTAAGAACTCTGGGCATATCTTTGCATAAAGTGTAAAACTTCAGTTTTCCACAAAGCACAGCTTGAAGGCTTTTACTTGTCACAGGAATAGTTAAAGGAGGCAGTGTAATGAAGTAACATGATAGGTAGAACTTAGGAAGAAAAGCAAATTTGGAATTAAGCCACAGTTTACTTATTCACTTCACTC
This sequence comes from Balaenoptera musculus, assembly GCF_009873245.2. NCBI lineage: Eukaryota > Metazoa > Chordata > Mammalia > Artiodactyla > Balaenopteridae > Balaenoptera > Balaenoptera musculus. Next base: position 140,831,662 of record NC_045785.1, on the reverse strand, counting down.
TTCGCTCTCCTATGGACTACTTCTGCAGTTATATAAACAAATCAATTATAAGAATTCTATGTTTGCATCAAAAGCTTTACAATCACTATAAATGACTTTTAAAATATCAATATCAATGACTTTTTAAAGTAGTAGAAACTTAATGCAATGGTTACAGGTACTTTTAAGTATCCAGATAATGAAAAACACAAATCTTTCCTGGATAGGTAGCCTGGATGGTATTAGAAGAATGTTACCTAAAAAGACAAATCCATTTCTGAAGACAAATCCATTTTTAAGACCAAACCTGTAGAAGTCTTGAAAAACAGATTTTGCTTGCTTGTAAATTTCAATTTGATTGTTAGTGTGGATGAAGCCTTTGAGGACAATTTCATATGCTATTTTCTTTAAGGTATTAGTTATTTTCTAAGACTCAAATAAGTAAGAAAGGTAGTTACTCCCTCCCCATTTATAAATATTCAAAAATAGGTAAAAAAAAATGTAGCACATACTAAAGCTACAATGGGAATAAAAATATTTTGCAAACATCAATAGGTTTAAAAAAATTTCTAAATGCAAATATTAAGAAAAATGAGGTTTCTGTTTTTATTAGATTACTATTCAACAATAAGTCTTATTGTAATATTCAACCAGCAATGGAATCAAGCCAAAACTTAGGGTTATACTATACAATTATTGAGGAAGCAAAGTAAATTAAAACATCATTCTATTGAGAACATGAATTTGTTTTTTAATGATTGTCTCCTATAAAATTAAAATTTATCAAGAAAATGATATAGTAAAAAAATTAATCAGTGGTTTTAAAAGGAGTTTTTTCATGTGATTCACTTAAAAATAACATAAAATACAGAATTTTACAGAATAAGTTATTGTGAAGTATTTCCCCACATAAAGATGAGGAAAATATGATTTCAGGTTCAATTAAAATATTTTTTCTTTTGGATACTTTACCTACAGTTAAGTTAGTACCTGTGATCTGTTTAAATTATTAGGAGTTTCAGCTTTTTGAATCTCATGTTAAGTCAACAATACTTAAGACTAAAAACATTCAGTTTTAATTTTTAAACATCTTCCCTAGTCACTTTTGAATTTATTGAATTTATTTATAAAATTAGCATTAATTTGAACAAGTAAGTGTACAAAAAATCTTTTACCTTTCATGGTTTTTCTATTTTATTATATGAATGTCCCATATATCTCACCTAAAGGATTGCGAATTTCAATCATTGGAGAAGGGCCACTCAGAGACACAGTAACCTCTTTTAGACTGGGATCAAAAGGAATTTTCCAAGTGTTTACAGCCTGTTCCAAATGATCTGTTGATAAGAGGTGAACTTTGGAAGCCTGCACCGCTTCCTCTACCCATTTTAACACCTATAAGAGAAAAAGAGACGCGTGAGTGATATCAAAACATTTACAGCTTTATACTACCTCGAATTCCTGGTGCAGTAGTTGACTTTGCTTAATTACATGACTCCGTCACTTTCTGTACTAGTGTGAGGTTTATTTCCACCACAGTTAAGACAAACTTTCCCAAACCTCAGAATGGGAGAAAATATTCGCAAACAATAAGATCAACAAGGGATTATTCTCCAAAATTTACAAACAGCTCATGCAGCTCAATATCAATAAAACAAACAACCCAATGGAAAAATGGGCAGAAGACCTAAATGGACATTTCTCCAAAGAAGACACACAGATGGCCAAGAGGCACATGAAAACATGCTCAACATTGCTAATTATTAAAGTAATGCAAATCAAAACTACAATAAGATATCACCTCACACCAGTCAGAATGGCCATCATCAAAAAATCTACAGTTAATGCTGGAGAGGGTGTGGAGCAAGGGAACCCTCCTACACTGTTGGTGGGAATGTAAATTGGTAGAACCACTATGGAGAACTGTATGGAGGTATATATACAATGGAATACTACTCAGATGTGGTATATATGCAATGGAATACTACTCAGCCATAAAAAAGAGTGAAATGATGCCATTTGCAGCAACATGGATGGACATGGAGATTATCATACTAAGTGAAGGAAGTCAGACAGACAAAGACAAATATCATATGATATCACTTATATGCAGAATCTAAAGAAATGATACAGGCAGATTATCAACTTTGAAGAAATAAATTTTAAGGAGGTATGGGGGGAAGGAATACATTTTATAAAACGTTACAAGGAAGCTCATGACTGACCTTTGAAGAGTAGGAGTTTTAAGTATGCTGTTAAAAATCTGTAAGGGACAGTTAAGAAAATTATCAGACTGTAAGAGAAATGTGTGAGCTTGCCAAACAAGGATTTCAGTGTAGATTTTGCCTTTATCAAATGAAGTTAAAGGAACAAGTTAAAGTTTGAATGGAAGAGCCTGCCATTGTTGTTCCACATCTGGTTGTTGCTGTTTGCATTCCTTTATTGAGCCTACATCTTCATAAGCTTTTTGGCAGGGTATATGTTGAACACTTGTTTCATGCTCAAGACAGGATTAGAGAGCACGGATACTGACAACTGATTTGTCTGTTTTCTTCTTTTTCCATGACTATATCTACTAGTAGCCTCATCTTGATTTACAAGCAAAACCTAGAAAACCTACAAAAATAAGTGTTTTGTGGTTTATCTAGGAATAATACAGAAAATATTGCTGTTATTTTTGGTGAAGAAAATCAATTTTGTATAGTTTATTTCAACCTAAATGAAATGTGAATTTTGTTTAAAAATTTTTTTTTAAATGATACAAATTAACTTATTTACAAAACAGAAACAGACTCACAGACTTAGAGAATGAACTTGTGGTTACTGGGGGGAAGGGGGTGGGGGAGGGTTAGACTGGGAGTTTGGGACTGACATGTACACACTGCTGTATTAAAAAAAAGAAAAAAAAGACAAACTTTCCCTACATCCACTTATTATAGTAGGTTCAGAATAAAATGCTAGTTTAACTCATGCACAAATTTCAATTTTTATATCTTGGAATAATATATTCAAAATGAGATTACAGTGTCCAAAAACCAGTTGTGCAGAGATATTACATGCAGAGGTATTACAGACAGTTCTATTTCTCAAGAGAAATGAAAAGAACCTATAAAAAACATGGTAATGGCGATACTGAGATTCTTTTTCCCCTCCATTCTTTCTTTCTGGATTTCTTTCAAGGTCCAATTTATAAAAGATAATTAGCAAATTATCAAATCCAATTTCAATATATTGGGTATTGAATTATTGTAATAGAGTATACTATAATTATATATTGTATATTATAATATATATTGTAGTATATTAATTATTGAAAAATAATTGCCATGCCAGCAAAATATTCATTTTTATGATAAAATAAATAAGTAAAAAATAATGGGAAAATAACAACTGTATTTTTTTTAAATGGAAAAATATTTCACCACCAATTTAAGTGGTGTGTCCTTGAAAACTAGGCTTTGGGAAAATATTAAGAAACTGGGTTATAATAGGGTATTAATGCCTCACTGTGAACAAGGAAACCTTTCAGTCCACAGAAATGTTCTGCAACAGCAAACACAATTCCTCATTAAATAAACAGGTCATGACTGGACAGGTACTGCTTAGTTAAACTTACTACAATTACTTCTAAATCATACTAAGCTTTAATCCATCTCAGATCTTTCTCTGGTTCGTATATCCTTTAAGACTATATCCCGTCATAACAATTTCCCTTGAATTATGCATAAAACACTGAACAGTGCTGGATATTAAGCTACAGCCAAGCTACTCAAAATAAACAAAAACATATTTGAAATTTCAATAGTAGTAGCCACGAATCAATGAATCAAACAAGTATTGTGCAATAACTTAATTCTCTGTAAAAAGGATCCCATTTTTTTTTGTCCTCAAGGATGACGAAAATGGCTAAGACATATTATCATAAAATTAACAATGTGAGGCAATTATGTTCATTCATTAAATAAAGGTTTATTATTCAAAGTACTCTTCCAGGTACTGTTGATGAACGTATTTTTAGTCAATATTTAGTAATCACACTTCTTCTCTGAACTAGTCTCTTTTTGCATTATTTTGTAGTCTGCATTATTCGTTTTTAATAAATCTTCTTACCTTTCCTCCAAGGTTAAGAACCACAGCTCCTTTATCATTGTATACCCTGAACCAAGCGACCTGCTCTACACATAATAAAGGTGGGATATGGACTAATGTCCATGAAGTTGGTCATAATGATGATAATAACGATGTCTTCTTAAATAAAAGACTGTTATGGGAATTCATGAAACAGGGAGCCCTTGTTGAAATAATGTATATAAGGTGCCCATCACAGTACTTGCCACATAGTGGATATTCAGATGTTTTCCTCCATCTCCAACTAAATTCCCTTCTCTTCCCCTAATTGAATATTTCAATAATGACTTCATGGGCAAAGTGAAAAAACTTACCCATGAAAGTCAGATAAGATTTCTGTAAATGAAAAAGAGACACAAAGTCATTCCAGGTAGAAGAGAAGTTCTGAAGAAACACAGAAAGACAGAAGTACTCATATATGTTAAGAACATGAGTGCATCCAACTGGCTACAGTTAAGTGCTCAGAAAAGGGAGAAGCAGAAGATGAGGTTGGAAGCTTGTGTCAGGGGCAGACTATGTATGGTCACAAAGTCAAGCTATGACAATCGGATTTTATCCTAAAGACCCAAATGAAAAATTCCTGAAGGACTTTATGCAGAGGAGTAATACATTGAATGTGGTATTTTACAAAGTAACACCTGTAGGGGTATCATCAACTAACTGAGCACAAAAAAAAAATCTATTACAGTTAATTACTCCATAAATCAAATGATATATTTCCTCAAAGTTTAACCTTATAAAGCACCTGGAATTTTATGTATGAAATAAAGCATGTATCAAGATAATTGTCTAAAGAAGCAGATGCCATATTTTGAAAAATGGGTTCTGAGTGATCTATCATGCTTGAACAGAAAGGTATGAATCATTTTGTTCATCAAATCTATCCATATGGCTATAGAAACCAGACTGATTATCACTAATATCTGACCTTAAATAGAACACATGTTTCAATAATCAGAGTGTTGACATTCTTATGTCTTAAACATAGAATATGGCTGCCTTACTCAAGGAAGTGCAAAGAACTGACTTATTGTCTGAGAAAGCGCTTGATAAATTTGACTGGGGATAAATAACTTTGAGGATAATGTCTGATTTAGAGACTAAAGAAGGCAAAGGACAAGAGAAATCAGATAAATAGAACATTTGTTTTAAGGACAAGACACAAAATGTGGCCATAAATAATTCTCAATGTAAGGGAAGAAAAGAATTAGAAAACAAGGATAGTATAGAATCTCAAGTTCAACAATGAAATGCAATAGTGTTAAGTAGAAAAAAAAGTGAAATCAATTTTTTATACACATTTACTTAAATGTATAGTGTATTCTGGGTGACTCCTCAAATATACCTCTCCTTCAAACCCAATGAAGAAAGGTTATATCACTGGAAATCTATCCTGTTGTCTGTTAGTTATGGATGGAAAGCACTAAGTTCTAGGCATTCTTATGAAAATGGAAAACTATTTAGTTGCATTTTCATAAGGCAATTGTGTTTAAATGGTACGAAACATAAGCAGGCTTTTGGTTTATTCTTAATACTGTTTCCAATTCATCAACATTTATGAGGCTTTCACAAAGGGATTACCACGTATCATGATACTACTTGTTGGAAAAGATACTCATGATACTTTTTTCATCCACTTACAGAAAAAAATCAAATTGAAAACAGATGCAACTCACTTTGTTAGAAAATACAGATATTACCTACATGTGAGTAAAAGTAGATCCCTGCAAGCCACAGAATCACCATAAGTGAGGTTTCTGGCCTCTCATGTTGCTACATATAAGAAAAAAAAAAAAAAAACTTTGTCTAACCATGAGAAATATTCTCATGAGACTGGAAATGATCTTATACTGATATTGTAATGACAAAAAGAAGTGAACTAGAATAATGTGAGATCCTTTGAATCAGTACATTTTCACTAACATAAAAACTGTTTCAACCCACGAGGGAACCATTAATTGTACATTAAGTTGTAATGTAAAAATAGTCTCTCATGATTTGTAGCAGTTTAAACCTCAAAGGGCCTTTGAGAACATCTAACCCAGCTCTTTTATTTTATAAATGAGGGAAACTGATATTTGAAAGAGTTCTTGTACCTTTTAAACACCTAACCAGACTGATTCTGGCTCAGTAGTTATTTTTTACATAAGCCCCTTTGTTCCTGAATACACTCTCTTAGTTTAAATATTTTGCATCCGATGTAATAATCAGAACTTAAAAATAAGTTCATATTTCTATTCCACTCAGGAAGGAAATGCAAATATTATTGCAAAACACAAAACTGGCTTACATTATATGTATTATGAAATATAATACATAGTATTACGTAGAAATGGAAGTGAAATCAATTTTGCATACATCTTTAAGAACAGAATTTGAAGAAAACTTTGTTTGGAAGGCTATTTTTCTTTTTTCTTTTTTTAATCAATATATGGTTGATATGTAACATTACATTCATTTCAGGTGTACAACATAATGCTTCGATATCTGTATATATTGCAAAATGATCACCACAATAAATCTAAATAACACCCATCACCACACATAGTTACACTTTTTTCTCTCTTGTGATGAGAACTTTTAAGATTTACTAAGCATCATTCAAATATACAACACAATATTATTAACTATAGCTACCAGGCTGTACATTACATCCCTAGGACTTACTTATTTTATAATTAGAAGTCTGTACCTTTTGAACCCTTTACCCATTTTGCCTACCCCACCAAACCCCTGCTTCTGGCAACCACCAATCTGTTCTCTGTATCTTATGAGTTCAGTCTTGTTTTTGTTTTAGATTCCACATATAAGTGAAATCATACGGTATTTGTCTTCTTTGGTCTGACATTTCACTTAGCATAATGCCCTCAAGGTCCATCCCTGCTGTCAAAAATGACAAGACTTCCTTCTTTTTATGGTTGAATAATATCCCAGTATGTGTATGTATATATGCCACAGTTTCTTCATCCATTCATCTGTAGGTGGGCACTTAGGTTGCATCTATGTCTTGGCTATTGTAAACAGTGCTGCAATGAACATAGAATGAATATATTTTTTGAGTTAATGTTTTCATTTTATTCAGATAAATACCCAGAAGTGGAATTGCTTGATCATAAGATCATTTTTAATTTTGGGGGTAACCTTCATACTGTTTTTCATAGTGGCTGTACCAAGTTACATTCCCACCAACAGTGCACAAGTGTTCCCTTTGCTCCACATCCTTGCCAACACTGGTCATTTCTTGTCTTTTTGATAATAGCCATTCTAACCAGTGTGAGGTGATATTTCATTGTGGTTTTGATTTGCAATTCCCTGATGATTAGTGATGTTGAACACCTTTTCATGTACTTGTTGGCCATTTGTATGTCTTCTTTGGAAAAATGGTTATTCAGATCTTTTGCCCACTTTTTAATTGATTGTTTGGGTTTTTTTGCTATTGAGTTGTATGAGTTCGTTAGGTTTTGAATATTAACCCCTTATCAAATATATGATTTGCAACTACTTTCTCCCATTCAATAGGCTGCCTTTTCATTTTGTTGATGGTTCCCGTTACTGTGCAGAAGCCTTTTAGTTTGTTGTAGTCCCACTTATTTTCGCTTTTGTTGCCTTTGCTTTTAGTGTCAAATCCAAAAAATCATCACCAAGACCTATGCCAAGAAGCTTATCACTCACGTTTTCTTCTAGGAGTTTTATAGTTTCAGGTCTCACATTCTAGTTTTTAATCCATTTTGAGTTAGTTTTTGTGAATGGTGTAATATAGTGGTCCAGTTTCACTGTTTTGCATGTAGCTCTCCAGTTTTCTCAACAGTATTTATTGAATAGACTTTCCCCATCGTATATTCTTGGCTCCTTTGTCATAAATTAACTGACCATATATGTGTGGGTTTATTTCTGGGCTCTATTCTGTTCCATTGATCTATGTGTCTGTTTTCACGTTCATACCATAATTGTTTTGATTACTATAGCTTTGTAATATAGTTTGAAATCAGGCAGCTTGATGCCTCCAGCTTTGTTCTTTCCCAAGACTGCTTTGGCTATTTGGGGTCTTTTGTGTTTCCATACAGACTTTATGATTGTTTGTTCTAGTTCTGTGCAAAATGCCATTGGAATTTTGACAGGGATTGCATTGAATCTATAGATAGCTTTGGGTAGTATGGACATTTTAACAATATTAATTCTTCCAATCCATGAGTAGGGAATATCTTTCCATTTATTTGTAATTTATGTCATCAATGTCTTATAGTCTTTAGTATACAGGTCTTTCACCTCCTTGGTTAAATATTTTTCTGAAGTATTTTAAGTATTAAGTATTTTATTTGTTTTGACACCATGTGGAAGGATGTTTTTCATGTAAAAAATTATATCCAAATGAATTTCCCCAGAACATCTTTTGTCCTTTTGGTGGGAAAATGGAAATATGGTAAAGTGTTAGATACAACTTGTAATTATGCATATATCTGTATCTTTGTTGTTGTTGCTGTTTATCATCTGTCATCTCTACTAAACTGTCCCATGAGACAGAACAGAAACTATGGATGACATGTTCACTACTATATCCCCTCAACCTAACACAATGCATGAGATATAGTAAATTCCTAATAAATATGTATGAGAAGGAGGGAAAAGAGGAAAGAGGGAGGAAAGAGAGAGAAATTGTATATCAGATCTTTACCCTCAGAGTTAAGAGTATGGAAAAGGTAACATTTGGGCCCTGTGTTCATTTGTGACAAGCCCTCTCTCTGCACTAAATTTTCAATACTGAGCTGAATAGGGTAAGAACTTGCACGTGTGGTCTTAAATGTGAGCATTAGGCTCTAATTAGTTTTGATTTATTTGGTTAGCTAACTTGGGATTTAAAAATGCAATGGAGATATCTCTAGAATTAAGTCCATTTTTTAAAAAATGCCAGTGTATGCTTTTCAGTAGCACTGGATGAAGATTTTTCAAGCTCAGTAGTGGTAGAAAGTTGTTCAGTAAATGAATGCAACAAAGCAAAAGTAGTTTAAAAGGCTGGGTTAGGCATAAATGCACCCACCTAATAATCAGAGCCTACCCAGAAAACCATCCATGTAATATTACTATTAATAATAGAAAGCACTTTTATAGTGTTTATTACATGCCAGATACTTTTAAGAGCTTTACAGTGATCTTCACAAGAGCTCTTTGACATAGGAATGGTTATCTCCATCTTACATATGGAAAAACTAAGGTACATTCTCAAAGTTCATAAGTCACACAACTAGTAAGAAGGCAGGGCTGGCCTTTTGATTTCAATAATCTTGTCTATTTTCTAAATTTATCATAAGGAAAAATCAGTTTTCAAGAGTGAATCAGAAATAATATCTAGTGAAAAAAAACTCAATGCAGGTGTTTTAAATGAGAAATGGCTTGCAAAACAGTGATTTGATTATCTGTATATTATTATCACTACTTGAACAGCAAATTGTCAAGAATTAACTTATGGGGCTTCCCTGGTGGCGCAGTGGTTGAGAATCTGCCTGCTAATGCACGGGGCACGGGTTCGAGCCCTGGTCTGGGAGGATCCCACATGCTGCAGAGCAGCTGGGCCCGTGGGCCACAACTACTGAGCCTGCGCGACTGGAGCCTGTGCTCCACAACGAGAGGCCGCGATAGTGAGAGGCCCGCGCACCGCGATGAAGAGTGGCCCCCACTCGCCGCAACTAGAGAAAGCCCTCGCACAGATACGAAGACCCAACACAGCCAAAAATAAATAAATAAATAAAATTTAAAAAAAAAAAGAATTAACTTATATAAAAATATTAAAGCCTTTAAATCTATATTGAATTTGATGCGAGAAAGACTTACTACATTTCCAAGACAACCATTTTGTGGTAAACCCTACATGATAGCAGAGGCAGGCTTCACTCCACTCTGATCTGGCTAAGAGAGACAGACACTCTTCTGGGTAACCAAGAGAGCCTTTCCCCCCAGGTTCAAGTTCATTTTTACCCTGCAGTATAGCATAGAACCCATAATTCAGAATCTGCATAGAAGTCACTAAGCATTTATTGAGCATCTACTGAATATAAAGGATAGTATATGATATTATAGAGAATACCAAAGAAATAGAAACACACTCCCTGCCTTACAAGACATGACAATCTAGTTGGAGAAATGAGACAAAGACAATAAAAACAAATTAACTAGCTCTTACCTTCAAGTAATAAGTTCAAAAGATCAGATTTATAGTCTCAATTTTATATTATAAATGATCAATTTATAGTTCTAAACTGTGATGCACTTTTCTACTCAAAAATTTTAATGATTCCCTGTTACATTCAGAATGAAGCCCAAGCCAGGAGTATACTGAGGGCTGGCAGTGGGAGTAGTCTACCCTGGATGCAGATAATAAAGGGGTGCACTGTCTGTGGAAAATTTTAAAACAATAAAAAAACGGACTAAAAGTTGCTCTGCTTTCTAATATCATCATGCCTTAGTAATCCTAACCAATTCCCCCTTTAAAAAATTCTGTTTGTCTAAAGTCTAACCAGCTGTTATTACGGTTGAGTTTTAATCATACATGTAAGCTTCAAGTTAGCACATTTTTATTACTTTCCCTTTAAGAAACATCATATTCTGCATAGACATTAACTCAGAGAACTCCCAGTTATATATCACGTACATGGTCATGCTAACTCTGTTACTCACTTTCATTTCAAGAGTATATGTAGTACTGTGGTCCTACATTTTCCTGTATTTAGACAGTAGATTCAAGCTATACCTTCATAGCTCAGGAGTTACATGATATGACATGTGTTAAAAGGATCACTCTAGGGCTTCCCTGGTGGCGCAGTGGTTGAGAATCTGCCTGCTAATGCAGGGGACACGGGTTCGAGCCCTGGTCTGGGAAGATCCCACATGGCGTGGAGCAACTGGGCCCATGAGCCACAACTGCTGAGCCTGCGCGTCTGGAGCCTGTGCCCCGCAACGGGAGGGGCCGTGATAGTGAGAGGCCCGCGCACCGCGATGAAGAGTGGCCCCCGCTTGCCGCAACTAGAGAAAGCCCTCGCACGAAACAAAGACCCAACACAGCTAAAAATCAATCAATCAATCAATCAATCAATCAATCAATCAATCAATCAATCAATAGAGTAGCTATTAAAAATAAAAAGATCACTCTAAGCTCTGTGTTGAAATTAGACTGTAGGGGATTAAAGGTCGGAAGCAAAGAGATCAGATATAAAGCCACTGCGTTAATCCAGGTGGAAGATGATAGTGACCCAGACCAGGGTTGTAATAGTGGGGCAGAAAGAAGTGGCCAGTTTTGGATGTTTACTGAAGCCAGAGTTGACAGGGTTTACTGAAGACCAGAAGTGGAGCCTGAGGATGATACCTCAGTTGCCATTAACTGAGACAGTGAAGACCGCAGGAAGTTGATTTAAAGGAGTGATGGACTGAGGAGGAGAATGTAGGCTCTCAGCTTGGACATGCCAAATTGAGACGTCTATTAGACATCAGGTGGAAGAAAGAAGCAGGCAGTCAGATATATGGATCAGAAGTTCAGTTGAGAGGTCCAGATTGGAGATATAATGGAATTTAAAATCATGAAGCTCTCCTCGCAGCCCCTCCCCACCAAGAACTTACACAAAGGGGGAAGTACACCATCCTGTGAAAATAAACTTAGATGTTAATACACAATGGTCCAGAAGAAAGCCTTGGAACAAGTCTCCGCTTGTTCTGACTCCAGGCAACCTTCAGATGACAAGGTCCCCCCAACACTGTATGTGAGTCTGTAGGGAGTGAATGCACTAGTCATGCCAATACAAGTGTTCTGGACTTATGGCAATGAGATTTCTCATCATAGATGAATGAGTAGCATTCTAATCTTATACAACACTGCTGTGAGTTTGGCTAATGAGTGTCTATTCCTGAGGAGGATGGGTCCACTTTTGGAGTGCTGACAAACCCAGGTCCATAGTTTGCAAATCTTAGCAAATCCACTACAGAAATGTCACACTTTGAGGTGTCTTAAGAAGGTCTTCTGCTGATAATATCCATTTTTATTACCCTCTGTGTACCTTATACCTACTTAATTTGGAAAATTCCACTGTGAGCTTTTCCAACAGTAAGTGCCCCAAAACAAGTGTGGTTGGTAATTCATGGAACAGACCATAAATGCTCGTGCTTGAAGGTAGGCAAATTAAGAAATAATTTCTGTGTTATTATGTTTTTGCCAAGAAAAGGCTTTCTGGTGGAACTAAATTTTACTGAGTTCAATATAGAGAATATGGGTTGGGGGAGGGCTTAGAAACTGGAAGAGCAATAGAAAATTTGGGTTCAACGGGTACACTACAGAGGATTGATGACAAAAGGGACCATCAACTTCAACTCTATGAACACCTAAAACTTGTGTAAAACTACCACACCTTCAACATGGTGCAAGTTCTCTAATGCAAAGCAGCTGAAAAAATAAAAGCACGCTTCAGACATTTCTGAAGGGTGAAATCATTCCTGCTGTTATAAAGTGTCAAAGTATATTTCATTAATTTATCTTCATAAAATTCTTATGTGTCACAAGCTCAATGTGCTACAAATGACTGAGGAAATTTATCTTGCAGAAAATATGCATTATTTAAAATAATAAAAATATACAGTATTGACTTCTATACATTAGATCCGTGGACCTTATTCATCTTAGAGCTAAAAGATGGTATCCTTTTACCAATCTCTCGTTGTTTTCCTAACCACCCAGCCACTGGCAAATACGTTTCTACTCTGTGTTTCAATAAGCTTGACTTTTTTTCTTTTTTTGTAGATTCCAAATATAAATACCATGCTGATAACACTGTATTGCATAATTGAAATTTGCTGAGAATAGAACTTAAATGTTCTTACCAAAAAAAATAAAAAAAGATAAATACGGGAGGTGATGGATGTGATACTTAACTAGATGAGGAGAATCCTTTCACAATGTATAATTATATCAATAGGTATACACATCACAATATACACTTTAAATATCTTACAAGTTACCACTTAACACTTTATATTATCAATTATACCTTATAAAACTGAAATGATAAACTATTGACTTTTTTTTAACATCTTTATTGGACTATAATTGCTTTACAGTGGTGTGTTAGTTTCTGCTTTATTACAAAGTGAATCAGTTATACATATACATATGTCCCCATATCTCTTCCCTCTTGCATCTCCCTCCCTCCCACCCTCCCTATCCCACCTCTCTAGGTGGTCACAAAGCACTGAGTTGATCTCCCTATGCTATGCGGCTGCTTCCCACTAGCTATCTATTTTACGTTTGATAGTGTATATATGTCCATGCCACACTCTCACTTTCTCACAGCTTACCCTTCCCCCTCCTCATATCCTCAAGTCCATTCTCTAGTAGGTCTGTGTCTTTATTCCCATCTTGCCCCTAGGTTCCTCATGAATTTTTTTTTCTTAGATTCCATATATATGTGTTAGTATACGGTATTTGTTTTTCTCTTTCTGACTTATTTCACTCTGTATGACAGACTCTGGGTCCATCCACCTCACTACAAATAACTCAACTCTGTTTCTTTTTATGGCTGAGTAATATTCCATTGTATATATGTGCCACATCTTCTTTATCCATTCATCTGTTGGTGGGCATTTAGGTTGGTTCCATCTCCTGGCTATTGTAAATACTGCTGCGATGAACATTGTGGTGCATGTCTCTTTTTGAATTATGGTTTACTCAGGATATATGCCCAGTAGTGGGATGCTGGGTCGTATGGTAGTTCTATTTTTAGTTTTTAAAGGAACCTCCATAGTGGCTGTATCAATTTACATTCCCACCAACAGTGCAAGAGGGTTCTCTTTTCTCCACACCCTCTCCAGCATTGTTTGTAGATTTTTTGATGATGGTCATTCTGACTGGTGTGAGATGATATCTCATTGTAGTTTTGATTTGCATTTCTCTAATGATTAATGATGTGAGCATCCTTTCATCAGTTTGTTGAAAATCTGTATATCTTCTTTGGAGAAATGTCTATTTAGGTCTTCTGCCCATTTTTGGATTGGGTTGTTTGCTTTTTTGATATTGAGCTGCATGAGCTGCTTGTAAATTTTGGAGATTAATCCTTTGTCAGTTGCTTCATTTGCAAATATTTTCTCCCATTCTGAGGGTTGTCTTTTCGTCTTGTTTATGGTTTCCTTTACTGTGCAAAAGCTTTTAAGTTTCATTAGGTCCCATTTGTTATTTTTGTTTTTATTTCCATTGCTCTAGGAGGTGGGTCAAAAAGGATCTTGCTGTGATTTATGTCATACAGTATTCTACCTATGTTTTCCTCTAAGAGTTTAGATAGTGTCTGGCCTTACATTTAGGTCTTTAATCCATTTTGAGTTTATTTTTGTGTATGGTGTTAGGGAGTGTTCTAATTTCATACTTTTACATGTACCTGTCCAGTTTTCGCAGCACCACTTATTGAAGAGGCTGTCTTTTCTACTCTGTATATTCTTGCCTCCTTTATCACAGATAAGGTGACCATATGTGCGTGGGTTTATCTCTGGGCTATCTATCCTGTTCCACTGATCTATATTTCTGTTTTTGTGCTGGTACCATACTGTCTTGATTACTGTAGCTTTATAGTATAGTCTGAAGTCAGGAAGCCTGATTCCTCCAGCTCCGTTTTTCTTTCTCAAGATTGCTGTGGCTATTCGGGGTCTTTTGTGTTTCCATACAAATTGTGAAATTTTTTGTTCTACTTCTGTGAAAAATGCCAGTGGTAGTTTGATAGGGATTGCATTGAATCTGTAGATTGCTTTTGTTAGTAGAGTCATTTTCACAATGTTGATTCTTCCAATCCAAGAACATGGTATATCTCTCCATCTATTTGTATCATCTTTAATTTCTTTCATCACTGTCTTATAATTTTCTGCATACAGGTGTTTTGTCTCCTTAGGTAGGTTTATTCCTAGATATTTTATTCTTTTTGTTGCAGTGGTAAATGCGAGTGTTTCCTTAATTTCACTTTCAGATTTTTCATCATTAGTGTATAGGAATGCTAGAGATTTCTGTGCATTAATTTTGTATCCTACTACTTTACCAAATTCATTGATTAGCTCTAGTAGTTTTCTGGTAGCATCCTTAGGATTCTCTATGTATAGTATCATGTCATCTGCAGTGACAGCTTTACTTCTTCTTTTCCGATTTGGATTCCATTTAATTCTTTTTCTTCTGATTGCTGTGGTTAAAACTTCCAAAACTATTTTGAATAATAGCGGTGAGAGTGGGCAACCTTGTCTTGTTCCTGATCTTAGTGGAAAATGGTTTCAGTTTTTCACCATTGAGGATGATGTTGGCTGTGGGTTTGTCATATATGGCCTTTATTATGTTGAGGAAAGTTCCCTCTATGCCTACTTTCTGGAGGGTTTTTATCATAAATGGGTGAATTCTGTCAAAAGCATTTCTGCATCTATTGAGATGATCATATGGTTTTTCTCCTTCAATTTGTTAATATGGTGTATCACATTGATTGATTTGCGTATATTGAAGAATCCTTGCATTCCTGGAATAAACCCCACTTGATCATGGTGTATGATCCTTTTAATGTGCTGTCGGATTCTGTTTGCTAGTATTTTGTTGAGGAGTTTTGCATCTATGTTCATCAGCGATATCGGCCTGTAATTTTCTTTCTTTGTGACATCTTTGTTTGGTTTTGGTATCAGAGTGATGGTGGCCTCGTAGAATAAGTTGGAGAGTGTTCCTCCCTCTGCAATATTTTGGAAGAATTTGAGAAGGATAGGTCTTAGCTCTTCTCTAAATGTTTGATAGAATTCGCCTGTGAAGCCATCTGGACCCGGGCTTTTGTTCGTTGGAAGATTTTTAATCACAGTTTCAATTTCAGTGCTTGTGATTGGTCTGTTCATATTTTCTATTTCTTCCTGGTTCAGTCTCGGCAGGTTGTGCATTTCTAAGAATTTGTCCATTTCTTCCAGGTTGTCCATTTTATTGGCATAGAGTTGCTAGTAGTAATCTCACATGATCATTTGTATTTCTGCAGTGTCAGTTGTTACTTCTCCTTTTTCATTTCTAATTCTATTGATTTGAGTCTTCTCCCTTTTTCTCTTGATGAGTCTGGCTAATGGTTTATCAATTTTGTTTATCTTCTCAAAGAAGCAGCTTTTAGTTTTATTGATCTTTGCTCTCGTTTCCTTTATTTGTTTTTCATTTATTTATGATCTGATCTTTATGATTTCTTTCCTTCTGCTAACTTTGGGGTTTTTTTGTTCTTCTTTCTCTAATTGCTTTAGGTGTAAGGTTAGGTTGTTTATTTGAGATGTTTCTTGTTTCTTAAGGTAGGATTGTATTGCTATAAACTTCCCTCTTAGAACTGCTTTTGCTGCATCCCAAAGGTTTTGGTTCGTCGTGTTTTCATTGTCATTTGTTTCTAGGTATTTTTTGATTTCCTCTTTGATTTCCTTAGTGATCTCTTGGTTATTAAGTAGTATATTGTTTAGCCTCCATGTGTTTTTATGTTTTACAGATTTTTTTCCTGTAATTGTAATCTTGTCTCATAGCGTTGTGGTCAGAAAAGATACTTGATACGATTTCAATTTTCTTAAATTTACCAAGGCTTGATTTGTGACCCAAGACATGATCTATCCTGGAGAATGTTCCATGAGCACTTGAGAAGAATGTGTATTCTGTTGTTTTTGGATGGAGTGTCCTATAAATATCAATTAAGTCCATCTTGTTTAATGTATCACTTAAACCTTGTGTTTCCTTATTTATTTTCATTTTGGATGATCTGTCCATTGGTGAAAGTGGGGTGTTAAAGTCCCCTGCTATGATTGTGTTACTGTCGATTTCCCCTTTTATGGCTGTTAGTATTTGCCTTATGTATTGAGGTGCTCCTGTGCTGGGTGCATAAATATTTACAATTGTTATATCTTCTTCTTGGATTGATCCCTTGATCATTATGTAGTGTCCTTGTCTCTTGTAACAGTCTTTATTTTAAAGTCTATTTTGTCTGATATGAGAATTGCTACTCCAGCTTTCTTTTGATTTCTATTTGCATGGAATGTCTTTTTCCATCCCCTCACTTTCAGTCTGTATGTGTCCCTAGGTCTGAAGTGGGTCTCTTGTAGACAGCATATATATGGGTCTTGTTTTTGTATCCATTCAGCCAGTCTATGTCTCTTGGTTGGAGCAGTTAATCCATTTACTTTTAAGGTAATTATCGATATGTATGTTCCTATTACCATTTTCTTAATTGTTTTGGGTTTGTTATTGTAGGTCTTTTCCTTCTCTTGTGTTTCCTGCCTTGAGAAGTTCCTTTAGCATTTGTTGTAAAGCTGGTTTGGTGGTGCTAAATTCTCTTAGCTTTTGCTTGTCTGTAGAGGTTTTAATTTCTCCATCAAATCTGAATGAGATCCTTGCTGGGTAGAGTAATCTTGGTTGTAGGTTTTTCTCCTTCATCACTTTAAATATGTCCTGCCACTCCCTTCTGGCTTGCAGAGTTTCTGCTGAAAGATCAGCTGTTAACCTTATGGGGATTCCCTTGTGTGTTATTTGTTGTTTTTCCCTTGCTGCTTTTAATATGTTTTCTTTATATTTAATTTTTGATAGTTTGATTAATATGTGTCTTGGCGTGTTTCTCCTTGGATTTATCCTGTATGGGACTCTCTGTGCTTCCTGGACTTGATTAACTATTTCCTTTCCCATATTAGGGAAGTTTTCAACTATAATCTCTTCAAATATTTTCTCAGTCCCTTTCTTTTTCTCTTCTTCTTCTGGGACCCCTATAATTCGAATGTTGCTGCGTTTAATGTTGTCCCAGAGGTCTCTGAAACTGTCCTCAATTCTTTTCATTCTTTTTTCTTTATTCTGCTCTGCAGTAGTTATTTCCACTATTTTATCTTCCAGCTCACTTATCCGTTCTTCTGTCTCCATTATTCTGCTATTGATCCCTTCTAGAGTATTTTTAATTTCATTTATTGTGTTTTTCATCATTGCTTGGTTCCTCTTTAGGTCTTCTACGTCCTTGTTAAATGTTTCTTGCATTTTGTCTATTCTATTTCCAAGATTCTGGATCATCTTTACTATCATTATTCTGAATTCTTTTTCAGGTAGACTGCTTATTTCCTCTTCATTTTTTCGGTCTGGTGGGTTTTTGCCGTGCTCCTTCATCTGCTGTGTGTTTTTCTGTCTTCTCATTTTGCTTAACTTACTGTGTTTGGGGTCTCCTTTTCGCAGGCTGCAGGTTCGTAGTTCCCGTTGTTTATGGTGTCTGTCCCCAGTGTCTAAGGTTGGTTCAGTGGGTTGTGTAGGCTTCCTGGTGGAGGGGACTAGTGCCTGTGTTCTGGTGGATGAGCCTGGATCTTTTCTTTCTGGTGGGCAGGTCCACGTCTGGTGGTGTGTTTTGGGGTGTCTGTGGCCTTATTATGATTTTAGGCAGCCTTTCTGCTAATGGATGGGGTTGTGTCCCTGTCTTGCTAGGTGTTTGGCATAGGGTGTCTAGCACTGTAGCTTGCTGGTCATTGAGTGAAGCTGGGTCTTGGCGTTGAGATGGAGATCTCTGGGACATTTTTGCCGTTTGATATTACGTGGAGCTGGGAGGTCTCTTGTGGACCAGTGTCCTGAACTTGGTTCTCCCACCTCAGAGGCACAGCCCTGATGCCTGGCTGGAACGCCAAGAGCCTTTCATCCACACGGCTCAGAATAAAAGGGAGAAAAATAAGAAAGAAAGGAAGGAAGGAAGGAAGGAACGAATGAACAAACAACGGAAGGAAGAAAGAAATAAAGAAAGGAAAGAAAAAAGATAAAATAAAATAAAATAAAGTAAAATAAAATAAAGTTATTAAAATAAAAAATAATTATTAAGAAAAAATTTTTTAAAACTAATGAAAAAAAAAAAACCGGACAGACAGAACCCTAGGAAAATCGTAAAAGTAAAGCTATAAAGAAAAAATCACACACAGAAGCATACATATACACACTCACAAAAAGAGAAAAAGGGAAAAAATATATATGTATCGTTGCTCCCAAAGTCCACCTCCTCAATTTGGGATGATTCGTTGTCTATTCAGGTATTCCACAGATGCAGGTACATCAAGTTGACTGTGGAGATTTATTCCTCTGCTCCTGAGGCTGCTGGGAGAGATTTCCCTTTCTTTTCTTTGTTCGCACAGCTCCCAGGTTTCAGCTTGGGATTTGGACCCGCCTCTGCGTGTAGGTTGCCTGGGGGCGTCTGTTCTTCGCTCAGACAGGACGGGGTTAAAGGAGCAGCTGATTCGGGGGCTCTGGCTCACTCAGGCTGTGGGAAGGGAGGGGTACAGATGTGGGGCGAGCCTGCGGCGCAAACTATTGACTTTTTCATTTGTATCTCCCATTGAATCTTTTTTTGTTTGCTTGGGTTTTTTTCGTTTGTTTGTTTCATTTTTTTTCCCCTCTACTAACTACCTTTCTATTTTAGAATAGAAAAATCTCAGTGAATTCAAGTGTCCCATTAAAATTCTTCCTAGTTATGAAAGGAAAAGAAATTATAAAAACACCTGAGTATATAAATACATACATTCATATACCTACATACATATACACATACATGCAAATATATGTAGACTCATTCAGGTCTTACTCCTGGCTACACTGAAAGCAGGAAGAAGTCCAAACTTTACTCAGGCTCTCTCTGAGTAACAAAATAACCCATAGTTAAGTTACTTGAGTACCCTTAAAATTAGCTTTCTTAGCAAAATTTACTTCCAAAATTATATAATTATGTGGGCATAGTACATGGGAGGCAGATTCATAGTTTGGCCAGATTCTCAAAAGTATATAGGAGGGGGGTTTTGAAAAACAACTTTGCAGAGGTACCATCTCTTATTTAGAAAAATCATTTATATTACTAAACAAAATATTTCTTTAAAAGTATCTGAACATCTTACTTAAAACAGATAAATTAGAGCATGAAATAATTCATACTGTGAAGGAATTCCTCACTTCATAACTGAACTACAGTCTCTTTTCAAGTGTTTATATATAGTCCTTAAATAATTAAAAGAAGTATCTATGAGCTGAAGTATTACAGAGTATGAAAACAAATTTTAATTTACAATGACTAAGAAAAGTAGGTATTTATGTGTCCTGATCTGCCCTCCACCCCCTTTCTACCAGAACAAAGCTAAAATACAAGATTGCCTGGTTTATACTTGACATGTAAAAATCCTATCAGTCCCTTATAGCATACATGTTATGAAAATTAGCAACATCTTTCCCAAAAACCTCAAAACAAACTTCGTTCCCAAGAAGAATTTACTAAGGGGTAAGATCTGGCTCTTAAATATAGAATAATTTGGGGTGGAGAATTTATTCCTCTGGGGCAGACACATATACACTGAATCTCAAAAATTGATAATGTCAAGTCATACATTTACAAGGAGGAGGAATCAGAACAATTATAGCCACAAGACTGCTCCACTGGCTTCAAGATGCAGACTTACTTCTTCTGGATTCCAAATCATAACTGAATGGTTATTTTGATGGCTGCCATTTAAATAGCACTTACATGCTAAGCCCCATGTTAAGAACTTTACAAATTTTACCTCATATAATTTTTCCTATATCCTGAAAGTACTTAAATTTTATAGTAACACACTGCTAGTAAGTATAAGATATAAGATTCCAAAAAAAGCATAGGACTCCAAATCACATGCTCTCAACCACTGTAATGTAATATACGGTAAAGTTGTTTGGGTGCCCATTGCCCCTCATTCCTACCTTTGAAAGAAATCTCATATTCCAACTGGACCAGGACAAAGAAAAAAAAAGAGAAATAGAGAGGGAGAAGGAAGAGAGAAAAAGGGAAGGAAGGGGAGGGGGAGAGAGTGGCGGGGAGAAAGAGAGAAAAGGGAGGAAGGGAGGGAAGGAGGGAGGAAAGGAGGGACAGGAGGAAGGTAAAGAAATAAATTAGATTTTGAGCTTCTAAGCCTAAGTCCTAGGAATTTAAAAGTGATTCAAAAGATTTCAGGCATAATTTTGATTATATACAAATTTCAAATTATGTCCTGGTCTAAGATGCACCCCTACACACACTTAATATGTAAACCCACTGTACTGTCATGTGCTTGTTGAGTTTGAGAATAAGACAGAGGAAGTGATTCAGATGCATTAAACACCAATAGCATTTGGTTGATTAAGTTAATCTCACAATAGATCTGCTCTTATCAATGAGATGGGAAAATCTCACAGTCCATAGACTACAACTCTTTCATCACTAATAGGAACCATATAAGACCAAACAGACCCTAACTCAGCTGATGGAGGCTCCCTCACTTTTAGACAGAATGTGGATGGGCACTGCAAACATTTATCTTAATGACTTAGCAGGTTGATTTGTACCCATTCTAACTGACACATTATTGAGATATTTTAACACATTCGGTCAAGCTACAAGCAAGTTTCACTGACCCCTGGGCCATTCAGTCACGAAAAGGAGTCTTTTGTATATCTTTGCTCTGATTATGTGTTGGTTTTAAAGTGAAGTTCTCAAGATCTCATCATACTTTCCATATTCCCAAATAGCCTCCTAAGAACTAATAATGTACTCAAAAAACAAGAAGTTTTAGGAAGTATATATTCAAATGTCATACAATATAGCTTTAAGTGCATTTAGTGAGGAGATAAATTGGAAGATTTAAAGATCCAGTTATTTCAGAGGTTCCACAAGGTACAAATGCTAGTAACAATGTGTGCCTCAGACAGTCAAGAAGAGGAGCCATCGGTGTGGACTAAAATTATTGGGAAACACTTTATAGGAGTGGTAAAACTTCAATATTATACAGTTTTTTAAAATCTGGCACCATGCACAAAAATCTCAGTAACACTAACTCTTTCCAGATTCCCTGTAATCTTTACTAAGGACCCTTAAATTTATATAACAGCCTGGGTTTTACTGGTAACGCTTGAAATAATATAGGTGAATATTCAGTACTTGCCAAGCATCTTCAGCCTCCCTTTTAAATTACAGTGAAACTTTATTAGCCCCACAACTAAATCATCACTCCAGAGATGGTAGTTGGAAACAACTGTACAAATCTTAGCAACTCCCAAGGGGGAAAGAGAAAAAGTAAAGCAAGAATCTAAATTTGGGAAGTAAATGAAAGTGATGGATTAAGAAAGAGAAAGTCTGACCCATCAGCATACCAAAAGGTAATCTAGATGTCTGAAAAAGAAGAGATTGGAAAGTAAATGTGATAAAGAGGCAGGAAGACATTTTCAACAATGGGTGGGGGTAGTGAAGGAGAAGGTAAAAAAGAAAAAGCATCCAAAGAATAATCTAGTAAGGTCTTTAGAGTATATACTATTTATATAGTATTTATTTTAAATCGAATTATCACACTTTATTAACAACCAAAGAAAAAATGACAGTGATTAATGGCCTGAAAAGAGATTTTATGCTAAGTTGATAAACATTTAAGTACAGTCATTTTATCAAATACTAGGATCTGCACTAAATCCATAAGGGAAAAGGTATGTTCCCTGCCTATAATAGTTTACAAAGCCAGATGTGAATAACTAAAGTACAGGCATTTGGCATTTGCTATCATAAACTAGGATAACATATCCTCTCTGTTTCACCCCTAGTAAATTCATGTTTTTTGAGCAGGGGGACAGTTCTGGGTCTCTGACTAAGAGCAGTGAGAGATGACTCAGCAAAAGGTAATAGATCATAAATGTTTTCCCAAATACCTTCTATTCAAGGACAGACACAGGTTCTGTGGGCCTAAAGCTTATACAATTTGGGGGTCCTCTTTAAGAGAAATACAAATTCACAGCTATGAAAGTAGGTACAAAAACAGTCACCTGTAATAAGAAAATAGTTCACATGCATTTCAAATTATTAAAAGCTGACAAATATTGTAAATCCCACAAAATCTAGAAATTAATTTTTAAAAGTTACTATTGTTAAGTGACAAGAGGTTATGATATTTTCCCCCTTGCATATTTGGCTGCATACTCTTTGAATGTCTGTTCCCATGACCAAAAAAAATGTAATATTTTATGTAGAGAAAATAGAAAGCCTTTAATATAATTTATCAAAAAAAAATTTTTATTATCTGGGATGCTTTAAGAATTTTGACTTCATACATGACGTACTTTGTGTTTGAAGTACTGCTAGAGCTATGCATCCCCAAAAAACAGCCAAGATTACCCCAGTGTCACTGGATACAAGGGCACATGTGTCAGAGGGGAAGCTGACGTTGAAGGAGACAGTGGTCTTAATCAATCATGGTTTAAGTATCTTACCTTTGCAAACATCCCCCTTCAATTTTTAACTCTCTGAACACGTTTCAGTTCATTTCCCAGAGCCTTGGAAGGGATTCAAATAAAGAAAGTGCCTGAATTTAAATTTTGTTACTGTCACTGTAATCCTGCCTCCACTCCCATTTTTGGAGGATACATTAATTTCAACTTCCTTGCCCATTTACTACACCACTCAAATGGCAACCATCAATGTCAATTTCTTTTTTTTTTTTTTTTAGCTGCCTGAAGACCAGTCAGGAGTGAGTTTCACTATCTCCTTGCTTGGTAAATATTGCTATACATTGCAATTATATCACAGTCTTGGACTGATTATTGAGTAAATGATCAGGGACCATTTTAAGTAATTGCCATTAGGTTCTACAAAATCTCTAAGACGAACTAAGCTAGACATGTAGCATTCTCCTGAGAGATCAGCAATGTGGCAGTTAAAATAAACCAGGCTAAAAATAATGAAGCACCAATGATACTGGGAACGAAGAAGAAGAAATAGAAGTCAAAGATATCTTAGATTCAGTGTAACCTCAGTGGTAATTTAATATGGACATGAAAAAGAAGGAAAGTCTGGAATGACTCTCAGATTTCTGGCATGAGAAATAAGAAGAATGATGATCCTTTTTAACCATGACCAGAAATACAAAAGGAAATTTCAAAAGGTTCAAGAATCATTACATTAAAGGTCAAATGTTTCTACTACTAAGATGAAAAGGGAAACTATAACAACATGAAAACATATTTCAAATCAGCTACAAAGATAAAAGTTATACTAATTATAAAGAATGAGAAAAAAATTCAAGTTAATGTGCACCTATAAAGTCAAAGAGTAGGTAAGCTCATTAGTTTTGGATTACTACACTACAACAGAATGACTACAAAACTATTCTGTTCATGACTATTAAACTGATTTACATATTGGAATTAGAAGAATCCTGGTTTCTCTGTCAACTATATAACACTGAAATTCAGTTGGACCAAGAGTTTTGAGGGAGCAATTCTAAGGATCCTGCTGTTTCTGTATCTGACATACATAAAAAGTTAATAAACAGAAACCTCAATTAAATAGAGTTGGGACACAAGAAGAGGGCTTTCACACCCTGTAAAGACAGCAGAGCCCAAGAGGAAGAAGAAAGACTCCTCCTCTTTACTGGCAAGATTTCAGCTAGTGAAAAGCCACAGACTCTTTGTTTACTACAGCCCTCCCAACTTCCTTTTTGTCTCTATAAAAGCGTTCTCCTTCTGGGGACTGCCATGTGGCTTTGCCATGGCTGCAGACTCCGAATTGCAATTCTCTGCTGATCCCAAACTCATCTTTGCTGGAGAAATATGTGGCAGTCTATTTGTTTTAGGCAAACATACAAATTAGATAAACTAATATTACATTTTTATTTTCAAAGTTTATATTAAACCTGTTTCTTGCAACAGTACTATATGCTATGTAAAAAAAAATGGAAAAGAGACAATCATATAAGGAGAATATAAATAATACCCACTAGATTTTGGTTCAAGACGGTGAAGTAGAAGGACGTGCGCTCACTCCCTCTTGCAAGAGCACCGGAATCACAACTGCTGAACAATCACTGACAGGAAGACACTGGAAATCACCAAAAAAGATACCCCACATCCAAAGACAAAGGAGAAGCCAAATGAGACGCTAGGAGGGACGCAATCACAACAAAATCAAATCCCATAACTTCTGGGTGGGTAACTCACAAACTGGAGAACACTTATACCACAGAAGTCCACCCACTGGAGTGAAGGTTCTGAGCCCCACGTCAGGCATCTCAACCTGGGGGTCCGGCAACGGGAGGAGGAATTCCTAGAGAATCAGACTTTGAAGGCTAGCGGGATTTGATTGCAGGACTTCGACAGGACTGGGGGAAACAGAGACTCCGCTCCTGGAGGACACACACAAAGTACTGTGCACATCGGGACCCAGGGGAAGGAGCAGTGACCCCATAGGAGACTGAACCAAACCTACCTGCTACTGTTGGAGGGGCTCCTGCAGAGGTGGGGGGTGGCTGTGGTTCACTGTGAGGACAACAACACTGGCAGCAGAAGTTCTGGGAAGAACTCTTTGGCTTGAGCCCTCCCAGAGTCTGCCATTAGCCCCAGCAAAGAGTTGGGCAGGCTCCAGTGTTGGGTCGCTTCAGGCCAAACAACCAACAGGGAGGGAACCGAGTCCCACCCAGCAGCAGTTAAGAGGATTAAGGTTTTACTGAGCTCTGCCCACCAGAGCAACAGCCAGCTGTACCCACCACCAGTCCCTCCCATCAGGAAACTTCCACAAGCCTCTTAGGTAGCCTCATCCACCAGAGGGCAGACAGCAGAAGCAAGAAGAACTACAATCCTGCAGCCCGTGGAACAAAAACTACATTCACAGAAAGATAGACAAGATGAAAAGGCAGAGGGCTATGTACCAAATGAAGGAACAAGATAAAACCCCAGAAAAACAACTAAATGAAGTAGAAATAGGCAACCTTCCAGAAAAAGAATTCAGAATAATGATAGTGAGGATGATCCAGGACCTTGGAAAAAGAATGGAGGCAAAGATTGAGAAGATGCAAGAAATGTTTAACAAAGACCTAGAAGAATTAAAGAACAAACACCTAGAAGAATTAAAGAACAAACAAACAGAGATGAAGAATACAATAACTGAAGTGAAAAATACACTAGAAGGAATCAATAGCAGAATAACTGAGGCAGAAGAATGGATAAGTGACCTGTTAGACAGAATGGTGGAATTAACTGCTGTGGAACAGAATAGAGAAAAAAGAATAAAAAGAAATGAAGACAGCCTAAGAGACCTCTGGGACAACACTAAATGCAACAACATTCGCATTACAGGGGTCCCAGAAGGACAAGAGAGAGAGAAAGGACCCGAGTAAATATTTGAAGAGATTATAGTTGAAAACGTCCCTAACATGGGAAAGGAAATAGTCACCCAAATCCAGGAAGCCCAGAGTCCCAGGCAGGATACACCCAAGGAGAAAAACGCCAAGACACATAGTAATCAAATTGACAAGAATTAAAGACAAAGAAAAATTATTGAAAGCAACAAGGGAAAAACAACAAATGACATACAAGGGAACTCCCATAACGTTAACAGCTGATTTCTCAGCACAAATGCTACAAGCCAGAATGGAGTGGCATGATATATTTAAAGTGATGAAAGGGAAGAACCTACAACCAAGATTACTCTACCTGGCAAGGATTTCATTCAAATTTGATGGAGAAATCAAAAGCTTTGCAGACAAGCAAAAGCTAAGAGAATTCAGCACCACCAAACCAACTTTACAACAAATGTTAAAGGAACTTCTCTAAGTGGGAAACACAAGAGAAGAAAAGGACCTACAAAAACAAACCCATAACAATTAAGAATATGGTAATAGGAACATACATATTGATAATTACCTTAAACGTGAATGGATTAAATGCTCCAACCAAAAGACACAACTTGAGGAATGGATACAAAAATAACACCCATATATATGCTGTCTACAAGAGGCCCACTTCACACCTAGGGACACATACAGACTGACAGTGAGGGGATGGAAAAAAGATATTAAATGCAAATGGAAATCAAAAGAAAGCTGGAGTAGCAATACTCATATCAGATAAAATAGACTTCAAAATAAAGAATGTTACAAGAGACAAGGAAGGACACTACATAATGATCAACGGATCAATCCAAGAAGAAGATGATATAACAATTATAAATATATATGCACCCAACATAGGAGCACCTCAGTACATAAGGCAACTGCTAACAACTATAAAAGAGGAAATCGACAGTAACACAATAATAGTGGGGCACTCTAACACCTCACTTAAACCAATGAACATTTCATCCAAACAGAAAATTAATAAGGAAACACAAGCTTTAAATAACACAATAGACCAGAGAGATTCAACTGATATTTTTAGGACATTCCATCCAAAAACAGCAGATTATATTTTCTTCTCAAGTGCACATGGAATATTCTCCAGGATAGATCACACCTTGGGTCAAAAATCAAGCCTCAGTAAATTTAAGAAAATTGAAATCATATCAAGCATCTTTTCTGACCACAACGCTATGAGATTAGAAATCAATTACAGGGAAAAAAACATAAAAAATACAAATACATGGAGGCTAAACAATACGTTACTAAATAACCAAGAGATCACTGAAGAAATCAAAAAATACCTAAGACAAATGACAATGAAAACACAATGACGCAAAACCTATGGGATGCAGCGACAGCAGTTCTAAGAGGGAAGTTTATAGCAATACAAGCCTACCTCAAGAAACAAGAAAAATGTCAAATAAATAATCTAACATTACCCCTAAAGGAACTAGAGAAAGAAGAAAAAACAAAACCCAAAGTTAGTAGAAAGAAAGAAATCATAAAGATCAGAGGCGAAATAAATGAAATAGAAAAAAAGAAAACAACAGCAAAGATCAATAAAACTAAAAGCTGGTTCTTTGAGAAGATAAACAAAACTGATAAACCTTTAGCCAGACTCATCAAGAAAAAGAGGGAGAGGACTCAAATCAATAAAATTAGAAACGAAAAAGGAGAAGTTACAACGGACACTGCAGAAATACAAAGCATCATAAGAGACTACTACAAGCAACACTATGCCAATAAAATGGACAGACTGGAAGAAATGGGCAAATTCTTAGAAAGGTATAAGCTTCCAAGACTGAACCAGGAAGAAACAGAAAAAATGGACAGACCAATCACAGGTAATGGAATTGAAACTGTAATTAAAAATCTTCCAACAAACAAAAGTCCAGGACCAGATGGCTTCACGGGTGAATTCTATCAAACATTTAGAGAAGAGCTAACACCCATCCTTCTCAAACTCTTCCAAAAAACTGCACAGGAAGGAACACTCCCAAACTCATTCTATGAGGCCACCATCACCCTGATACCAAAACCAGAAAAAAATACTACAAGAGAAGAAAATTACAGACCAATATCACTGATGAATATAGATGCAAAAATCCTCAACAGAATACTAGCAAAAAGAATCCAACAACACATTAAAAGGATCATAAACCATGATCAAGTGGGATTTATCCCAGGGATGCAAGGATTCTTCAATATACGCAAATCGAGCAATGTGATACACCATATTAACAAACTGAAGAATAAAAACCATATGATCATCTCAATAGATGCAGAAAAAGCTTTTGACAAAATTCAACACTGATTTATGTTAAAAAGCCTCCAGAAACTGGGCATAGAGGGAACCTACCTCAACATAATAAAGGCCATATATGACAAACCCACAACAAACATCATTCTCAAAGGTGAAAAACTGAAAGCATTTCCTCTAAGATCAGGAATAAGACAAGGATGTCCACTCTCACCATTATTATCCAACATAGTTTTGGAAGTCCTAGCCACAGCAGAGAAGAAAAAGAAATAAAAGGAATACAAATTGGAAAAGAAGAAGTAAAACTGTCACTGTTTGCAGATGACATGATACTGTACATAGAGAATCCTAAGGATGCCACCAGAAAACTACTAGAGCTAATCAATGGATTTGGTAAAGTTGCAGGATACAAAATTATTGCACAGAAATCTCTTGCATTCCTAAACACTAATGATGAAAAATCATTAAATTTAATAAATCATTAAATCATTAAATTAAAAATCATTAAAAAGAAAAAGTAAGGAAACACTCCCATTGACCACTGCAACAAAAAGAATAAAATACCTAGGAATAAACCTACCTAAGGGGGGCTTCCCTGATGGCGCAGCGGTTGAGAATCTGCCTGCCAATGCAGGGGACACGGGTTCGAGCCCTGGTCTGGGAGGATCCCACATGCCATGGATCAACTGGGCCCGTGAGCCACAACTACTGAGCCTGCGCGTCTGGAGCCTGTGCTCCGCAACAAGAGAGGCCATGACAGTGAGAGGCCCGCGCACCGCGATGAAGAGTGGCCCCCACTTGCCGCAACTAGAGAAAGCCCTCACACAGAAATGAAGACCCAACATAGCCAAAAATAAATAAATTAATTAATTAATTTAAAAAAAAAAAAAAAAAAAAAAAAACCTACCTAGGGACACAAAAGACCTGTATGCAGAAAACTATAAGACATTGATGAAAGAAATTAAAGATGATACCAACAGATGGAGAGATATACCATGTTCTTGGATTGGAAGAATCAATATTGTGAAAATGACTATACTCCCCAAAGCAATCTACAGATGCAATGCAATCCCTATCAAATTACCAATGGCATTTTTTACAGAACTGGAACAAAAAACCTTAAAATTTGTATGGAGACACAAAAGACCCCGAATAGCCAAAGCAGTCTTGAGCGAAAAAACAGAGCTAGAGGAATCAGACTCCCTGACTTCAGACTATACTACAAAGCTACAGTAATCAAGACAATATGGTACTGGCACAAAAACAGAAATACAGATCAATGGAACAGGACAGAAAGCCCAGAGATAAACCCATGCACCTATGGTCAAATAATCTATGACAGAGGAGGCAAGGATATACAATGGAGAAAAGACAGTCTCTTCAATAAGTGATGCTGGGAAAATTGGACAGCTACATGTAAAAGAATGAACTTAGAACATTCCCTAACACCATACACAAAAATAAACTCAAAATGGATTAGAGACCTAAAAGTAAGACTGGACACTATAAAACTCTTAGAGGAAAACATAGGAAGAACACTCTGACATAAATCACAGCAAGATATTTTTTGATCCACCTCCTAGAGTAATGGAAATAAAAACAAAAATAAACAAATGGGACCTAATAAAACTTAAAAGCTTTTGCAAAGCAAAGGAAACTACAAACAAAATGAAAAGACAACCCTCAGAATGGAAGAAAATATTTGCAAACAAATCAACAAACAAAGGATTGATCTCCAAAATATATGAACAGCTCATGAAGCTCAATATTAAGAAAACAAACAACCCAATCCAAAAATGGGCAGAAGACCTAAACAGACATTTCTCCAAAGAAGACACACAGATGGGCAAGAGGCACATGAAAAGCTGCTCAACATCACTCATTATTAGAGAAATGCAAATCAAAACTACAGTGAGGTATCCCCTCACACCAGTTAGAATGGGCATCATCAGAAAATCTACAAACAACAAATGCTGGAGAGGGCGTGGAGAAAAGGGAACCCTCTTGCACTCTTGGTGGGAATGTAAATTGATACAGCCACTATGGAGAACAGTATGGAGGTTCTTTAAAAAACTAAAAATAGAATTACCATATGATCCAGCAATCCCACTACTGGGCATATACCCAGAGAAAACCATAATTCAAAAAGACACATGCACCCCAATGTTCATTGCAGCACTATTTACAATACCCAGGTCACGGAAGCAACCTAAATGCCCATCGACAGATGATGGATAAAGAAGATGTGGTACATATATACAATGGAATATTACTAAGCCATATAAAGGAATGAAATTGGTTCATTTTTAGAGATGTGGATGGATCTAGAGACTGTCATACAGAGTGAAGTAAGTCAGAAAGTGAAAAACAAATACCGTATATTAACACATATATGTGGAACCTAGAAAAATGGTACAGATGAACTGGTTTGCAGGGCAGAAATAGAGACACAGATGTAGAGAACAAACGTATGGACACCAAGGGGGGAAAGCGGCGGGGGGGTGGGGGCGGTGGTGGGATGAATTGGTAGAGTGGGATTGACATATATACACTGAAGTGTATAAAATGGATAACTAATAAGAACCTGCTGTATAAAAAATAAATAAAATTCTAAAAATAAAAAAAGGAAGATTTTATGTTCATGAATTTGAAGAATTAATATTGTAAAACATCCATATTATTCAAAGTGATATACAGATTGAATGTAATCCCTCTTAATAATATTCACTATTGTACTACCTGTAAATAATCACTGTTCAATATTTTGATATTTCTTTCTGTATTTGTGCATTTGTGTGTGTGCTTATACACAGACTTATTTATATAATTAGTTTTATTACACATTTAGTTTTCTTTTTCTTTTTTTTTTGAATTTTATTTATTTTTTTAAACAGCAGGTTCTTATTGGTCATCTATTGTATACACATCAGTGTATACATGTCAATCCCAATCTCCCAATTCATCCCACCACCACCATCCCCACCACTTTCCCCCCCTGGTGTCCATATGTTTGTTCTCTACATCACACATTTAGTTTTCTTATTTCAATACATATTTATAAACACTTACTCTGTACTCACCCATCAGGTAAACATTTGGGAATACAAAAGAAATTAGAGTTCATGGCCTGAAGCAGATTTTTAAGTTATTAAATTAGATTGTAATAAGAAACTTAAGGTTGGAGCCAGGAGACAAAAACTAAAGGCAGTAATTTGTAGGAGATGAATTAATCAGTGTCCAGCCTCCCAGTGGAAAAGGCAATCCTAAAACTAGATATTCTTCACCCAATGACAATGTAAGAAAGATCTTACATATGCTCATTCAGTAAGAGGCTCTTAACATGTAATCCATCACAGACTGGTTGAACTTAGCACTCTGAATTTCTAGACAACTAAAGAAATAGTTGGAAATTGACTATGGTTTCATAAAACTACTGCACTGATCTTTGGTTATTTTTTAAAGCCTTGTTTTGTAAATGGGACATTGTGATAGAGTGAGTACACCTTTCTCATTTCTGAGCCATAATTAATTTTTATGGTAATTAGTCACACAATCTGTACAAACCTCTGGGGTGAAATATACTGAAGTCAGCATCTTTGATTTCAAAACAATTAAAAAATATAGCTTTATCATTCAGTAAGAAACAAGATGTCTTGGCCGGAAAATGAATAGGAAAGAATATTGGCAAGAAAAATGACCACAGTGTTTCTCTCAGCAATCACAGGGTAGAGAAATGGAATTACAGGCTAATTATCTAGTACTTCAAGCACATAAAATATTTTGGAGCACATGAAAAATCAATGAGAAATATTAGTTCATTAGAGATTTAATGCACAGATTTGAAACCACGGCCTTCACTTGCAACATACAATCACAGTAGATAATAGTTATAGTATCAATGGGGCTCAACATTTTATTACTAACTTTACCTACCCAGTAAACAATGCTGGTATTAATCAGAGATATTTATAAACAAAAAAAAATAACAAATGATATTAATCTAAAGAGGTAATCAACAAAATGTTAATTAAGTTGTCCCTAGCTCCCAGGAATTAGCATAACTAATTCTAAACTCAAGAGTTAGGAGAGCCAAATAGGTAACTCTAGAGATATACGAAATGCTCAGTAAATTTTCACAAAGACAAAAATGATTACAGTTAAATGTCACCAGAAAGATATCACTAGAAACAGCCCCTAATACAGTGTTTATTAGTCACACAGGCATTGAACCATAGCCAAGCAAATATCCAAAGTGAGTAATGGTAACAGCTTTAGTAATTATTTTCATGTGAATCCTTAAACTCAACCCAAAGTGATTATATTCAATAACTGTCACATTTCTGAAGGAAAATCCAAAAATTTTGCTGGAAGCATTTTCTTATCTGTACAAAAAAATAATAATGATGATGATACCATACACATCCATCATAATGGCTAAAGTGAAAAAGACAAACACCAAGTGTTGGTGAAAATGTGGAACAGTCAGGATTCTTACATACTACTGATGAGAATATAAATTGAACCAACTTTCAAAACAGGTGGCATCTACTGAAGGTGAATTTATACTCTGTGACAGAACATTCTTTCTCCTAGATATTTAACCAAGAGAAATTAATGCATATGTACAACAAATGAACATCCTAGAATGTTCAGAGCAGTACTATTTGTATTAGATCAAAACTGGAAATTACCCAGATATATATCAACAATGGAATGGACAGACTGTGATATATTCATAAAACTGAACTCAACACATGAAAGAGGATGAATGATTTACAACTATGGGTAACAATGTGGCTGAGTCTCACAAATAACAATGTTGAACAAAAGAATCCAGACATTAAAGTGTGCATCCTGTATGACTGCATTTATGTAAAGGACAGAATGTGCCAAACTAATCTATGTTTTTTGAGGCCAGGATATAAGGGTACCCCTTGTAACTGGAAGGTGGCCTGAAGAGGGTTTCTGGGGTCCTGGTAATGTACTGCCTCTCAATCTGGGTGTTGGTTACCTAGGATGTGTTGAGGTTGTGAAAATGTATTAAGCTGCAGGTTTATGTGTACTTTTCTGCATGTATATAATACTTCAGTGAAGAGTTTAAAATAAAAGAAAAATTAACAATGATTCACAAAAGCCCTTTTCTAACCAAGCACATGCTTTTATTTATTTAGTTTAATATAACTGAAATAAAGTTTCACTAATTAATTTCAAGAAATTCAACTATACACATAAAACTAAAGGGTATTCACGGGAAGATTAAAAAAAAAAAAAAAAAAAAAGATTTCCAAGGTAAAAATTTACAATAACACTGGATAACACATCAGATACATGGGAAAAAAATAAATAAAATATACACTGATTTTTCAACTCTTAAAATACCATAAATTATAAGATGCACCGCTATGTTATGTGCCAATTAGAAAGGTAAAACACTTGTAATCAATCTGTGACATGCCACTGATTGTAAAATAAATTCCATTAAAAACATATTAAGTTTTTTTAAGTGTCACTTATAATGGATAAGAAGTGTACCATAAACAAATAGTAATAACTGTGGGTACTCAGACTAGGAAAGGCTCCACACGGCAGGTATCCTCTGGGAAGGGGTTATCTATTAAGTGGGACAAAAAAACAAATGGTCTTTGAAGGATAGAAAGGAAAGAAGTTAAGAGCTGCAAGGTGAGGTTATTCTAGGTTAAGGAAGCTTTAGAAGAAGAAGTGCAGAGGCAGCAAAGTACCCAACAGTGTGTGGAGGTAGAGTAGAGATAGCCTAATTAGAGTAGGGAATGGAGTATTAGGAAATATCTGGAGATATATTTGGATGGCAAGGTGAGGCCAGATTATAGTAGGTTGGAATTCCAACAAAAACTATTTGGATACCATTCAATTGGCAGTCACTGTCGGTTTTTAGAGCAGGGACCAGATGTGATTAAAGTGATATTTGAGGAGGCTTATCTTACTGGATTGGATGGGGGAAACTAGAAGTAGAGAAAGAAGAAATTACTGCAGTAATACAGGTGTGAAGTGATGAACACTTGGACTAGAGTGCTGACATTAGAAAATGCATTAAACAAAAATTTCCACAGTGTATCTTTATGATGCATTCCATATGTAAAACTAAGTTTGATGTTGTAGTAAGTACAACTTCCTAAAAGTAAACTACATGCTTTTCTTTTTTATAAGACATTTGACTTATGATTAGAAATTTGAAAATGAGTTTGATTTATATTTTGTGCAAGAAAAAGAGATGAATAAAAAAGAGTTATAATGAGAAATAAATATTCCCAACCTTTTCAAAGGAGATTCATTCAAGCTTCATCTTTTTAAGACCTGAAATTTCTAAACACCTAACTAAACAAACTCTTGGGTATTTACCTACTTAACTACGTATGTTGGATGCTTACTGCATTTAGATCATGAATGACTATTAGCTATTTAATAAATGCATAACTGGATTTCTCTTTCTCGCTCTCTCTCTCTCTCTGTCTATCTCGATCCCTTTTTCTCCTCTAGCTACTTTTCTTCCAACAGAACATGCACAGCACAGGCTCTCAAGTGTTTATAATCCTTATACTAATATTAAGACTTAGAATGTTTAGTAAAGTTCTTTGTTCAATGAAACAGGGCAAAATCTGTGTGGTCTTCTTCACTGAGTTATGCAAATAACGATTATCTGTCTTTAGACAGGACCTTAGGTACACAATAAGCATTTGGACACTTTTTTAACTTAAAAAGGTAGATTTCCAATTGGTGAGTCATTATAGAATAACTACAAAACTGTCAAGAGACTACTTTTAGATTAAATTTGGTGTAATCATTCACTTCAGCCATAATCCTATGAAAAGCACAGTATTACCAACACAGCAAGAGAGACAAGTGGAATCAATTTTTCTCTTAGAAGTTTTATGGATTGCTCGGTAGAAGACTGGCTGTTGCCCCTCCTTTACTCAGAGTAGATATAATTAAAGGGGATAATGTGTCTGGAATTGGGAAGTAGAATTTCATATCTACTCATTCAAAATCTTCTGATTCATCTGGTTATAGGCATGTATTTGTGTTTATAAATCTTAATAACAGAGCAATAGGAGCAAAGCCTATACCTTAAGAGACCTAATTGAAAGGACTGAATATAGGAAGACAGTCCTTTACTGTAGTGACATGTAGTATAATCATGTTGGCAATTTAGAAAAAAAGAAATACTTTGGTCACAACTTCAAAGTAAAAAGGTAGTTTTTAACATAGCTAATGATAAAAGACTTACTATTTACCTATGGAACCTCATGATTTCAGAAAAGGATGGAATCAGATTATCCAGTTGTCTGCTTCAATTATGTCTCAAACTATCAAGACAGATGGTGGTAAATGTTGCTTAATGATTTTTAAAAACTGTATAATCATGGTCTTTATGTCTGCATGCATTTTTTAAAGTACACTATGGTTATTCTCATTCTTCCCTGTATGAATTTGTTGAGATATTATCTATCCTTTTCTCTATATTCTCTATATATTTATGAAGTCACTTAGTAATGTAACTACATTCTTAAGAATAATGAATATTTTCTAATATACTGAATTTATAATTCCTTCAGTAACTTTTGCTTCTCTGGAATTCCTCAAGTTTTTCACAGTTCTTCTGATGAACAAGGATTACTATCAGATAAAATATAAAATATAGGCTTATTCAAGGATGGCATTTTTCCACTGATTATTAGAAAACATTCCTTAAGATTTACTAGTGTATATTACTTAACCATTAATGCTGAACTTTACAACATTTTAAAATTTTAGGTATTCTGTCATTTATAAATCGCCTATTTTACCACTTAATATGTAGTAGTTTGCATCTGCCTCAGCAAAATCAATATTGTTGAATCT
Source organism: Balaenoptera musculus (assembly GCF_009873245.2). Lineage (NCBI taxonomy): Eukaryota > Metazoa > Chordata > Mammalia > Artiodactyla > Balaenopteridae > Balaenoptera > Balaenoptera musculus. Next base: position 140,795,268 of record NC_045785.1, on the reverse strand, counting down.
TTTAAAACAACAAATGCCATTTTTTGCAAAATGACCATTATACGACATGATGAAGTAAAACAGCTTTATCTGATTCTGAGGTATCATGCCCTTGGCAGTTTCCTCCATTTGGTCCCCATGAGCCTTCTATAAAAAATTCTCTGCAAAGTAGTATGTGCTTTCCAAAGTTGATACAATGTTTTATTGACTGGCTTAGTAACCTGTTTCAGACACTTTCAAACCAATTTTGTTTCATCAGGGAATACCAAGCTAGAAATTACCCTCCCCAAAACAACTAAAACTACTAGATAATAGAGAGAATAACTTTGTAGAAAACATAATCCAACAATAGCAAAGGACTGTGATTCTTAAAAGATGACAAATGAGAGAAGCCTAGGATTACTAGCTGGAGGCAATTTCTGCCCTGGAAATGACATTGAATTGAGGACACACAGATCTGAGTTTGGAGAGGCTGAAGCAACTAGAATTTTTTTTTTTTTTTTTTTTAAACAGCCGATTATTTATTTTTATTTTTAGCTGTGTTGGGTCTTCGTTTCGTGTGAGGGCTTTCTCTAGTTGCGGCAAGCGGGGGCCACTCTTCATTGCGGTGCGCGGGCCTCTCACTATCGCGGCCCCTCCCGTTGCGGGGCACAGGCTCCAGACGCACAGGCTCAGCAGTTGTGGCTCACGGGCCCAGTTGCTCCGCAGTATGTGGGATCTTCCCAGACCAGGGCTCGAACCCATGTCCCCTGCATTAGCAGGCAGATTCTCAGCCACTGCGCCACCAGGGAAGCCCCGCAACTAGAATTTTAAGAAAAGAATTCTACAGAAGAGAGAGTTTTGAAAACAAAAAGATCCAGATATTTGCATAGGAGGCCTCTTGAGTCTTGTTTGAGTAACAATCTGTGTATGCCTGGGTAAACCACATGGGGACAAGACAGAACCACTTCTCACAAAAGGAAATTTTCTTGGGATAAGTAAGATAAAAATTCCTAGAGATCACACAGGACCAGTAATTATATGAGTTCTTTTTTGCCAGAGCAGAGAGACCTTGTTGAATTCATGGTGAAATCAGTGGAGACAATAGAAGGGCCATCCCTTATATGTAGGACTAAATTACCCCTAGAATAATGGCATTTTTCATTCACTCTATTAGAGCTTAAATACAAGCCTCGAGGATCAACCTAATCCAGAAGCAACTCAACTCCCTGTCATATAAAGTCCAATAATCCTTAAATGAAAACAACAATATCCAACACTTAATGATATAAAATTAACAATGTCTAGCCTATAGTTCAAAATCACTAGACATACAAAGAAGCAGGAAAACATAAACCATAACTGGTCAACTGAAACAGACCCAGAAATGACAGAAATCATAAAACTAGCACACAATGATGTTAAAACAGAAGATACAAATATACTCCATATGCTGAAGGATACAAAGGAAAACATGAACATAATGAGAAGAGAAATGAAAAATATAAACAAAAACTAAATGAAACGTCTAAAAAATGAAAAATACAATATCTGAAATGAAAAATACACTACATGTGATTAACAAAGGATTAGACACTGTAGAAGTAGAGAGGACCTAAAGAAATAGCAGTAGAATCTATTCAAAATGAAACACAGAGAGAAAAACTATTAAATAATACAAACAAAACTTCAGTATTCTGTGGGTTAATATCAAATGGTCTAAAATATACGTAATTGAAGTCCCAAAAGGAAAACAAGAACAGAAAAATATATATAAAGATATAATGGGGCTTCCCTGGTGGCGCAGTGGTTGAGAGTCTGCCTGCCAATGCAGGGGACACGGGTTCGAGCCCTGGTCTGGGAAGATCCCACATGCCGCGGAGCAACTAGGCCCGTGAGCAACAACTACTGAGCCTGCGTGTCTGGAGCCTGTGCTCCACAACAAGAGAGGCCACGATAGCGAGAGGTCCGCGCACCGTGATGAAGAGTGGCCCCCGCTTGCCGCAACTAGAGAAAGCCCTCGCACAGAAACAAAGACCCAACACAGCCAAAAGTTAATTAATTAATTAATTAATTTTAAAAAAAAGATATAATGGTCAAAACGTTTCCAAATTTGATAAAAAACTGTATATCCCCAGATCCAAAAGGTTCAACAAAACACAAGCAAGATAAACACCAAAAGAACTACATAAACAAACTGATGAAAACAGGTGATAAAGAGAAAATATTAGCAACCAGAGAAAGGGGAACATTACCTACAGAGAAAGAAACCTAAGCATGACTGCAGACTTCTCAGCAAAAACTAAGCAAGTCAGTGTTAGACGGAAAAAAGCAGTCAACTTAGAATTCCATATACAGTAAAAATAGCAAAGGCAAAAATAACACTTCTCTGGAGAAAAAGAGAAAGAAAGAAAAGAGAAAAGAGAGAAAGAGAGAAGGAGAGAAAGAGAAAGAAAGAAAGAAAGAAAGAAAGAAAGAAAGAAAGAAAGAAAGAAAGAAAGAAAGAAAGAAAGAAAGAAAGAAAGAAAGAGAAAGAAAGAAAGGAAAGAAAGAAAGAAAGAAAGAAAGAAAGAAAGAAAGAAAGAAAGAAAGAAAGAAAGAAAAAAAAGCTGAGATAATTTGTCACCAGCAAACCTGTAGCACAAGAAATATTAAGGGAAGTACTTTGGGCACTAGGAAAAAAAATACCTGGTTGAAACGTGGACCTACTCAAAGTAATAAAGAGAGCCAAAGATGGCATATCTAAAGGTAATTATAAAACACTATTTTTAAAACTTATTTCAAAGATAATTAGCAATTTAAAACATTGTACATTAGTAGCAATATATTATGGTTTTCATTAAATATGCAGAAAAAAATTAATGACAAAAATAGCTCAATAGATGAAAGGAGAGAAATGAAAATATACTATTGTAAACATTATTTTTATAATATGTGAAGTAATATTACTGAAGGTATACTGTGATAAGTTAAAGTTGATATTAAACATTAAATCAACCACTAAAAATATAAAACATTGAGCTGTAGTTAATAAGTCAACAGTGGAAGTTAAAGGAGCAATAAAAATATGTTCAATTAACGCAAAGTAAAACAGAAAAAAAGGTTTTAATGTAGCAAAGAACACATGGAACAAAAACAAAAACAGATAATGAGCTGATATATTTAAGCCCATGCATATTGATAATTATATTAAACATGTATGGTCCAAACACTCCAGTTTTTAAAAAGGGAGTATTACTCATGATACAAAAAGCAAGATGCAATCATTTGCTGTCTACAAGAAACACACTTTAAATATGAAGACACTGGTAGATGAAGTGCAAAAGACTAACAAAAAAGATTTATCGTATAAACATTAAACATAAGAAAACTGAAATTGCTTTATTAAAATAAGAAAAACTAGATTTCAGAATAAAAAACATTTCCAGAAATAAAAGAGAGACTTCAACATGATACAGGGTCAATTCATCAAGAACATGTAACAATTCTATATAAATATGCACCCAATACCAGAGCCTCAAAATACATGAAGCAAGACCTAACATAACTTAAAAGACAAATATACAATTAGATTTTAGCATTTCTCTTTTGATAACTGATAGAACAAGTGGACTCAAAATCAGTAAGTATATAAATCTGAAAAACACTACCAAACAATTGAACAGAATTGACATTTATAGAACGCTCAACCTAACAACAGAAAAATACACAATCTCAAGTGCAAAGATCCATGTATGGATATTTGAAAATTAAACAAGATACTACCCAGGAAATCATGGATCAAAGAAGAAGGCACAAAAGAAATTAGAAAATGTTTTAAATAGTACAAATGAAAACACAATAGATTCTAATTCCTGGGGAGTCGCTAAAACAGTGCTTTCAGGAACATTATAGCATTAAATGCTTACCTTAAAAAAATTTTAAAAAGGTCTCAAAGTAAAATAATGATCTAGGTTCCCAGACTGATCAGACAAAAGCTGCTTTAACCAAAATAAACACTGGAAGCACCCAACAGTCTGACAACAGAGAAATGGATAAATTGTGGTCTATTCATGAAATAGAATGCACTAAATAAAAAAGAATGAACTAATGTTACACACAAAAGCACAGATGAATCTAAAAAACATTAAATTAAGTGAAAAAACTAGGCACAAAAATTTCCATCTACATGAAATTTTAGAGAAGACTAAGCCAATCAGGTGACAGAAAGCAAATCAGTGGTTGACAGGCTGAAAGGCAAAGAACAGAATTGACTGGGATGGGGCATAAGGGAAGTTTTAAGGGTGATGGAAATGTTCTATAACATGATTGTGGTGGTGGTTACACAAGTGTATAAATTTGCCAAAATTCAACAAAAGGTACCCTAAATATGGTTGCACTTTAGTTTATGCAAACTCTACCTCAGTAATATTGGCTAAAACATATTATGTGAATATACAGCATGTATAGAAATATGGTTAGTGTCATAAGAATGCAAAGATATATATATATGTTATAAGCATGCTTTGTGTTCATATGGGGTAAAGTAGTAAATATATATGCATATATATGTATGTAAGTGTATGTGTATATACTGTGATTCATTCTCTCATTCATTGTTCAGAAAGCATGTGATTGAAGTTCACAGTAGGATAAGATGCTCAAAGTGTTTAAGACAAAACCCCTGCCCTCAGGGGCTCACCATCTGGCACCATAATAGAGATGAGAGAAACAGGAGAGTATGAGGAAAGGAAAGATTAATTCAAGTGGGCCCAAGGATTCAAAAGGCAGCTACGGAGAAAGAGAACTCAACTTTTTGTCATCTTTATAAATGGTCTCCCTCATCAACTATAAAACATACAGTTTTTTAGCCCTTGATTTTTGCCAAATATGAGCACAAATTTTCTTTTGATAACCACTGAAGAGTTGACATTATAAATAACTATTTCTTGTAGTTGTAGACTCAAGCTGATGCTAGCATTGACATAGACATCAGAGAAAAAAAAAATTCATAAAATAAACATAATTTGATATTTCAATCTCCAAAGCTAAATGTTATTTTTACCATTCTTTATATTCTAATTTCTGAAATGGGAAGAAGTGGTTTCCAGACTTGTGGTTTTACATGAATGAATCCCAAATAATTTCAGTTTTAGTGGCAATTGACAACCGTATCAATGCTCCTCAAACTTTTTTTTTTTTTTTTTTTAAACAGCCTTATATGTCAAATAAAGCCTTATGCAGAAAAAACACAGAAAACAGGTACAGGCACAACTGTTCCAGTAGAAACTAGAGTACGGTCCACTGCAGAGCCCCCAAGATCTACCCCAAACAAGCTCCAAGAAGCACAGTTTACTATATGGGAACAGAATCTAAAAAACAGTGGATATATGTATATGTGTAACTGATTCACTTTGCTGTACAGCAGAAAGTAACACAACATTGTAAATCAACTATACTCCAATAAAAATTTTAAAAAATAAAAGTTTTTTAAATATGATACAAGATTTAATTTTTTTCACAGATGGCCTTTATCAATTGTGAAAGTTTCTTCTATTTCTAATTTGCTGAGTTATCATGAATATATGTTGAATCTTATCAAATGCTTTTTTTTAAATATTGAGATGATCATATGTTTTCTACTTTTTATTCCGTTAATATGATGAGCTACGTTGATTTTTTTTAATGTTAAGTCAATCTGGCATTTCTGGGATAAATCACACGTAATCATAATGTAGTACCCTTTCATATATTGCTGGATTCTTTTTGCTACAATTTGTTAAGATATTTTTGTCTATGTCACAGAAAATGTTTCTTTGTAAATTTCCTTTCTTGTAATGTTTTTGCCTTGTTTTGATATCACAGTAATTCTGATTTTATTAAATGAATTGGGATATCTCCCTTTTCTACTATTTTCTACATAGAAAAGAAAAGAAGCACAGTTTAAAACTTCTTTGCTGCATAATCATAGAATAAAATTATAACGAAAAAACAACTCATTCATTTATTTGAGACCGGCACAAAAACATTAATTTGCTTATTATTCTTTCAGGTAGGGAATAATAAGCTGTGGATGCCTCATTAGAGTTTATTCAATGAAGGGAGGCTCACAGAGTCTCTCCACATGGGAGTCAGCTTTGCTTCATTCCACAACTGCAAAAATCAATGTACACTTGCAAAATCTTCTATGGTCAAGAGAGCTAGCCAAGCATGTTTATGTGTCCTTTAAAATAACACTTAAATACTTATAGTCTAAAGAAAAAATAAGTTTAAACCTCTCGAAGTTATTCAGTCTGACAAACCTTCAAATACGTAATGAGCGGTTTTCCATTAGGGTCCTAGTCTTTTCTACATCTGTTTAGGCTAGAAATTTCTAAAAGAACAGTTCTTTTGTGAAATTCTGAACTTCAACTTCCAGGCCCCAACTAAAAGAGGAAGTATAAGGAGTGAGTGAAATGAACAAATACTATAAAACTTATCCAAATATTTTCGAGGCTGCAAAAGTATTCAGGGTAAGTTTGGAAAAATTACAAATTGGTTTTTATTTCATAAAAACTGGCATTTCTATTGTGTTTACTTTGGAAACCTCTTCTGTAAATGAGCTTTTTTCTGTTTGATATTGCACCCTGAATTCATAAATGACATTTGTCTAAATCCATGTACTGAGTATTGTCTTATAATACATTTCTAATAAAAAATGAAGAACACTGTGGACAAAAAGCAAAAACAAAAACCAAAAAATCCAGAAAGCCAGGATCAGAATACCTATTCTTGTGACAATTCTTCTACTACAAAATAATGGAAATTCAAGACAAGTTATTTATTTCCTAAAGAAGATACGAAAGTGAAATAAATTTATTAACAATCAAATTGGTCTTTTTGTCTGATATTTCCCTATCTGTAATTTTCTTAAATATATTGTGTAAGACAGTATTATGTCATTAAAAAGAGTAAAGTGGGGCTTCCCTGGTGGCACAGTGGTTGAGAATCTGCCTGCCAATGCAGGGGACACGGGTTCGAGCCCTGGTTTGGGAAGATCCCACATGCCGTGGAGCAACTAGGCCCGTGAGCCACAACTACTAAGCCTGCGTGTCTGGAGCCTGTGCTCCGCAACAAGAGAGGCTGCGATAGTGAGAGGCCCGTGCACTGCGCTGAAGAGGGGCCCCCACTTGCCGCAACTAGAGAAAGCCCTCGCACAGAAATTAAGACCCAACACAGCCATAAATAAATAAATAAATAAATAAATAAATAAATAAATAAATAAATAAATAAATAATGTGCAATTGATTTAAAAAAAAAAAAAAGATTGGAAGGGACCTAAGGGAAAAAAAAAAAAAAAGAGTAAAGTGTTAGGTATTACCGATGACTTTCTCCACCACAACAGACTATGCTAACGTAGATATTGCTACAAAAAGTTCATCTTTGTCATATATCAATTACCTCATAGAAAGTAAATCCATGTAACAAATTCTAACAGCACTATGATATCTCTGCATATTTACTTTTTTAGCGCTATACTCTTTAGCGCTGGTTATCCCATCAGGAAAATAAAGAAGCCCAAAGCAGAGGGAAAAGTATATTCACCGGCAAGAACAATCTGAACAACTGAATCTGTGATGTACAAAGAAAATAACATCAGCTGATGGACAGGTTGATTCAGAAGAATTAAGGAAGGGTTCAGAAGGGCTTCTGAAGGGTGGCAGAATATGGCACCTCCACGTATGCTTCTTCGGCACAGGATTATTTTGAGCTGATTATTTTGAGAAACAGCAGACACAGAAGAGGCTCTGAAAACACAGTAGAGGCTACACTTTTATAAGGGAAATGTACATTTATAAAGGAAATCTCCATTTGGAAGCGTGCCTCCCTCTCCTTATCAGGAAGACAAGAATGCCTGGAAGTCACAAGAGAATCCTCTGACTTAAATCTGCATAACAAACCTTACCTTTGTTAACCTTGCTTTTCCTGGTCACCTGCCCAAAACTGCCTCCCCAGCCTTTCCTTCTTTTGACTTATACTGAAAATAGTATTTAGGCCTGAGTTCTAAGCCATCTTGGAGAGCAACTAATTCTTCCCCTGGGTATCTCCCATGTGTACATAAGGTATACATGTTAATAAACTTGGGTTTGTTTTTCTCTTGTTAAATTGTCTTTTGTTACAAGGTTCAGCTGAGGCATAGAAGGATAGAGGAAAATTAATTTTTTCCTCTCCTCACCTCCAAGATCCCACTGAAGTAAGTTCCAGGCTCTTGGCAGAAAGGAATAACAGAGAGAGCCCTGGACACTAAGTCAGAGTACCTGGGTTTGACATCATCCTCTGACTTAGAATCAGCATCCCTGCTTACAAGAGATGTGACTAAATTTAGATACAGGGTCTGCCTGTGTGCAGTGAAACTATTAGCCAAACAATTCCTTTCTTCTTCAATTTTCTATAGCATAGAGTAGAAGACCTGAGATTTTATGTAAATGTGGAAATCACTGGGGATTTCTTCTAGTCCAAATATCAATGTAATTCCACCATTTTAATTCTTCATTCATTCAGTCAACAGATATTTTAATATCTGTTGATATTAAGTTTCTGCTAGTTTACTATATGCTTGGCACTCTGGCAGGCAGCAGAAATATAAAAACAAAAGCAGTTCGTGCTCATGTGAAGCTTATAGCCTATTACGGTAGATACACTGTTATAATAATACAACATGATGATACAATAAGAGAGGGACAAAGGACAGGCACCTAGCCCAAATTTGGGGATTCAGGGAGGTCCACTGAGGGAAATCACTTCTAGCATGAGATTGAAGGATGAATGGGAATTAGCCAGGTTAAGGGAGGATGAGGGATTGATGGTTATGGGTACAGAGTCTGGAAAGTTTTCTGGGAGGAAAGAACAGCCCATCCAAAGTCTCAGATGATAAAACAAAATGCATCAGAGAAACTAAAACAAGTATATTTTGTAATCAAAACAGTATGGTACTGGCACAAAAACAGACACACAGATCAATGGAAAAGAATAGAGAGCCCAGAAATAAACCCACACACTTGTGGTAAATTAATCTCAACGAAGGTGGCAAGAATATAAAATGGATAAAAGACAGTCTCTTCAATAAGTGGTGCTGGGAAAACTGGACAGCTACATGTAAAAGAATCAAATTAGAACATTCTCTAACACCATATACAAAAATAAACTCAAAATGGATTAAAGACCTAAATGTAAGACCGGAAACAATAAAACTCCTAGAGGAAAACATAGGCAGAACAATCTTTGACAAAAATCGTAGCAATATTTTTTGGATCTGTCTCCTAAAGGAAAGGAAATAAAAGCAAAAATAAACAAATGGGACCTAATTAAACTTAAAAGCTTTTGCACTGCAAAGGAAACCGTCAACAAAACAAAAAGACAACCTACTGAATAGGAGAAAATATTGCAAATGATATGACCAAAAAGGAATTAGTATCCAACATATATGAACAGCTCACACAACTCAACATCAAAAAAACCCAAAAAAAAACAATTAAAAAATGGCCAGAAGATCTGAATGGACATTTTTCCAAAGAGGAAATGTAGATGGCCAACAGGCACGTGAAAAGATGCTCAACGTTGTTAATCATCAGAGAAACGCAAATCAAAACCACAGTGAGATATCACCTCACACCTGTCAGAATGGCTATCATCAAAAAGAACACAAATAACAAATGTTGGCAAGGATGTGGAGAAAAAGGAACCCTCATACACTGTTGGTGGGAATGTAAATCGGTGCAGCCACTGTGGAAATGAGATAGAGGTTTTTCAAAAAACAAAAAATAAAACTACCATATAACCCAGCAATTCCACTCATGGGTAAATATCTGAAAAAAGCAAAAACACTAATTCAGAAAGATACATACACCCCAATGTTCATAGCAGTATTATTTACAATTGCCGAGATATGGAAGCAACCTAAGTGTCCATCAATAGATGAAGGGATAAAGAAGATGTGGTGTGTATACACACACACACACAATGGAAAACTACTGAGCCATAAAAAAGAATGAAATCTTGCCATTTGCAGCAACATGTATGGACTTGGAGGATATTATGCTAAGTGACATAAGTCAGACAGAGAAAGACAAATATTGTATAGTATCACTTCTATATGGAATCTAAAAAAACAATAAACTAGTGAATATAACAAAAAAGAAGCAGAATCAAAGATGTAGAGAACAAACAGAGTGGTTACCAGTAGGGAGAGGGCACAGGGGAGGGGCAAGATAGGAGGAGGGGATTAAGGGGTACAAACTATTATGTATAAAATAAGCTATAAGAATACATTGTACAACATGGGGAATATAGTTGATGTTTTATAATAACTGTCAATGCAGTGTAACCTTTAAAAATTGTGAATCACTATATTGTACACCTGTATAATACTGTACATCAACTATACTTCAATTAAAAATAGGAAGAAATACATTGTAACTGAACCCACATGGCTCACTCTACATTAAACCTAGTCATCCTCTAGGATTGAAGTCCCTTCAATTATCAGTCTCTTTTTGTTCTGTCACCCTCATTCTGTTCTACGCTTTCTTCCCATTAACTTTTCACTCATCCTTCTAGCCGAAAGTTTCCACTGTGATTTCTAAAAACTCCATGTCACTTATGGACTCCCTTACTTCCAGTCTTCACCAAAAATTCAAAAATTCAAGGTACTTCCTAACCTCAAGGGAAGTATGTCACCTAGGCTAGTTTCTTCTCCAATAACTTTAATGAAGGCTGTTCATTCTCCTGTAGCCCATACATTTTAGAGACCTGAGGCAGCTTTCTCTTTCCTCCCTACTGATTTCCCCACCCCGAATAAAGCCCTGCTCCTTTGAAACCTGTATCAGTCCATCTTTACTGCTCTGTTGCTGATGGTCCTCATTTATTGAAGACTTTGGCACCTGGCCTGCTGTCTTTCTCTCTATCCCAAGCCTTGTCAACACAGTGATTTCCACATTCACACAGATGACTTGTCCCCTGCTGACTCCTGGTCTCCTATAACCACATCATCACTTCATTTCAGCCACAAACCCCCAGAGCCACATCATGGGACTGGCTATCAACTAGGGCAGCTCCAGACATCTTACTTCCTCACCACAGTCTCTAAATCCTTCAGTCTTTATACTTAGTTGCTCCCTCTAAAACCATTTTGCACCATGAAAATGTGTATTACATCTATTTTCGCTTAAAATTGAATCCTTAAAGCCTAACATATAGTAGGGTAGGCCTCAACGTTGTTTGCTGAATGAATAAATGAGTGAAGTGAATAAAGCAAAGAATGAAGATATAAATAAATAAGAGAATGACAGAGAGACAAGTAAAAATGACCCATGGCCACAGACTAAATGAGCCATGAGGTGAGGAAAGCATGCACTGACTGGGAAGGCTAGTATGAAAGTAGAATGGAAAGAATTTTAATAACTGACTGAATGTGAACAGCAAAGGAATGGAAGGTGTCAAGGATGACTCAGGCCATCTGGGCTGGGATGACTGCAAGAAGGGTGGTAATATCAAGAGCAAAGGGGAGCTCTAAAACTGAGCATACCTAATGGTGAGATTCTAACTTAGAGCTGTGGGCAGCAGAGTCAGGTTAAGATGACCAAAGGGCAGTTGGAATACAGGACGAGAGCTGGGGAAGCAGTCAGGGCTGAAGATGTGGACTTAGCATCTGCACAGAGTAAAAGAAAAATCAGTGAGATTTGTTCATTCAAAGCATTCATTTAATAACTATTAATTGAGCACACACTATGAGTCAAAACTATTTTAGGCATAAACAATGGGTATGTAATATAATTCTAGCAGAGAGAAATGCTATAAGAAATGAAGTAGAATAATGGGAACTAGAACAGAAAATGAGGAGTGTTATTTTAAATAATACTTTCAGGAGAAAGACACATTTAAGTAGAGATCTAAATGAACTAAGGAAAAGTGTGATACAGAAAAAGAAAGAAAAGACTAAATTAAAATATCAAGAGAAAGAGTATGTTCAGAGGCTAGGCAAGGTTGGAACACAGACACTTAGAATAATAGGAGGAAGAAGTACCAGTAAAGGAGACAGAGAAGGAACAGAGATCCACTGGGAAAGAACATCAATCATATCATGGATGCTCAGGGCAAGAGGGTTACAAAAAAGCAAAAACGATCAGCAGTGTCACCTTTTACAAAGAAGAATGAGGACAGAGGCTACAGTCTTGGATTACATGAAAAGAACAGTTCTAACTGGGTACAGAGAGTGAAAATTAGATGCCAGAATAAATAGGTAGGAGGGGACAAAAGAAGTAACTATCCCTCAAGAAGTCTGGTGAAGAACGAAGAAGCAAAATTTAGAAGGTGAAGTTTGGGTCTTGATTTTGCTTTTGGATAAGCAAGACTTGATCTCTCTCCTCTTAGATTCCAGAATCTGGCACCTTTAGACACTAGGTCTATGTGTGATTCATCCTTGCATCCCCATAGCTCACAGCATAGAGCCTTGTTTATAAACCTGGTCTGTAAGTACATGGAGTGCATTTGAAATTTTCTTTTTTTAGTGAAAATGCCTTCACTGCTTTTATTTTTAAAATAATACAGACTCATTATTTTAAAAATCAAGAAAGCACATAAAGCAAAAAAATATTAAAATTACCTGTCCCGTAATTGCCATCAACATATTTGGGTATGACCTTTCCAATTTTTCTAGAAATATGCATATATATGTAAATGATTAATGTATTTTTAAAACTGTAATCTAACAGATATAAAATGTTAATGAACATCATTTGAAGTAACAATAATTTAAATTACTTGTTTTTATTAATTTATTAAATTTTAAAATTCATTATCAAATTATTGAGTTAATATATTAATTTAATAAATATTATTTGAACAATGGGCAGATGTTCACAAATGGGTTCACTAATGCTGAGGACTTTCTTCCTATTCCCAGAAGAAATTTTCAAATTTTAAATGGTTTAACGAGACTATGTGTTTTTTCCTAAGTTCATAATTGTTAAAGGTGATAAAATATCCCAACAATGATATTTTAAAAGTAAATTAATTATTTGCACCTATTTAAAATTATAATCAAGGATTTTGAAAATTTTTTTCCTTTCTCTTCCTTCACACCAAAGCTGTTTAAATTGTATGATAAATGACCTTAAAATACAGTTTTCTTCTGGGGCCTTTAGCAAGAAAGAGAAAAGCTATTTGTAATTTTTGCCACAAAGCCAAATCATGTCTAAGCTGTTACAAGGGAGCTCTAAAAGTAGCTCATACCATCTCTCAAAGATTTTGCTTTTATAACCCTATTACAGTTGGTTCATTCCAGGAATGCATAAGGAAACCTGGAAAATATATGAAGCATGGACTCTGTTTCCATTTATTTACCCTAGATCATAAGGAAATTTCTTATATAAAACTTCCTCTACTTTGACTCTTAACTCTTTCATCTCCTCTTTGCTACGGCAGAATAGAAGCAAAAATTAGATTGCCCCTGACTAATTTTTCTAATTAATGCTGAAACAAGTGCAAATAAGGATAAATCATGATATATATTTGGCATTTACATAGCATTTGCAACCTAATATCTTCATGGAACTGCTTACCACTTCACTAAATAAGCCTACTGATTTCAAAGTTGTCTGTTGGTTTATTATTAAATAGAAATATTAGAAGTAAAATCATGAGTTTTCTTCATTCTTTGTACAGGAAATCCTTTAAACTGCCTTTCAAAGAAACAAATTCAGGGACTTCCCTGCTGGCGCAGTGGTTAAGAATCTGCCTGTCAATGCAGGGGACATGGGTTTGAGCCCTGGTCCAGGAAGATCCCACATGCCGCGGAGCAACTAAGCCCGTGTGCCACAACTACTGAGCCTGCGCTCTAGAGCCCACGAGCCACAACTACTGAGCCCATGCACCACAACTACTGAAGCCTGTGCGCCTAGAGCCCATGCTCCGCAACAAGAGAAGCCACCGCAATAAGAAGCCCGTGCACCACAACAAAGAGTAGACCCGGCTCGCCACAACTAGAGAAAGCCTGCGCACAGCAACGAAGACCCAATGCAGCCAAAAGTAAATAAATAAAATAAATAAATTTATAAAAAGAAAAAGAAACAAATTCATATGTTTCCTCCAGAGGTATTAAGCCACTTTTAATTGATACAATTATTTCTGCCAAAGGTACTAACCAAGTCTTTTCTTGCAACTGTAAAATAATATTTATCTAATCCGTTTAGTCCACAAGTTATGACTTTTTTCTTTCAGATCAATAGTAATTACATAACAGGACTTCTGGATAGGTATTAAAAAAAGAAAATTAGAAGATTATATAAACTCTTCTATGTCTAGAGATTAGCAACAGTCAATTACCTTGGGCCAAATTATTAAATTATCATTATTAAAGGAAAATACTAGCAGTAGGTATCTCTTGATCTGGACAAAATATGTAGTAGCCAGACCTTTTTATTTCCCCCCTTCTATGATAAACAAAAGACTGACTTTTGGTATCCTGGACACACAGATTTCTTGGTCAGATGGAGCACTTGGCCTACACATTCAGAAGCCTTTTGGGAAAGAAAGGACTAAGATTCCAAAATTCTTCTTCCCAAGATTCAAGATTAGGTCCTTTTCAAAATAATCTGGATACATGATTTCACTCAATTTTCACCAAAAAAAAAAAAACTTGCTGCCTTTAATAATTCCTAGATTGGATGATTAAATGATAATTGCTTTCTTTTTTTTCCATTAATTTTTTTAATTGAACTATGGTTGATTCATAATGTGTTATTTCAGGTATACAACATAGTGATTCAGTTATATATATAAACATATATATAAATATAAATATATATATATATATTCTTTTTCAGATTCTTTTCCATTATAAGTTATTACAAGATATTGAATATAGTTCCCTGTGTTATACAGTAAATCTTTGTTGTTCTGTAATTGCTTTCTTCACAACGATATAAAAACTTTACAATACACAAATACAATATTTTTGGAAACAATAGGTATATAACCTCTTAAATGTGTTAATTCTCTTGTTCTTTCTGAATTAATATAAGATCAGATATACTCTGGTGTGTGTTTGCAGAGAGAGAGAGAGAAATCATGCCTACTATTTTACCACAGACATATGCCTTCTCTAAACAAAAAACTTTAAAATGAACCTTTAATATTTAAATAGATAAAATATGAAAGGAAACATCCAAATTGTTGAGGCTCTCTGAAAATGCCTCAATAGAATTTTATTTGCTTCAACACTGCAGATTTTCTTCATGTTTTCTTGTGTTCCTTTGTGGTTCCCAGCAGGAACTCTTCAAGAGATCATGGTCAATGACTTCAAAGGCTAATTAGTTATTTCACTTTTAAATATCAAGCATTTGGGACATATTTTTTCTCAACTCAAACCTTTAGTTTCCATCACAACTCCAGTAAAAATAAAGACCAAGCCTTCTAAATGGAGATAAAAGATCATTTCTTTCAAGTCAGTGCAGATGTGAATAAATTTTTCAAAGACTTTGAGTCTGACACTGTAACTTTTTGATAGTTAAGACTCTTGCAAATCCAGAGTTAGTTATACAAGTAATTGATTGATTCAGTTAAAACTGACATCTCATAGTCAAAATTAATATATTATTTCAGCTTCTAATCAAAACAGAGTCAGCTAAGTAAACAGGTTTATTTCTTTTTCTATTTATTTTGGTCCTGTTGAATGCATGTAACCTACTGGCTAACATTTGCTCTTAAATAACATTTTTTTTTTCTTTAAAAAATATTTTTTCAGGGCTTCCCTGGTGGCGCAGTGGTTAGGAGTCCACCTGCCAATTCAAGGGACACGGGTTAGAGTCCTGGACCGGGAAGATCCCACATGCCACGGAGCAACTAAGCCCGTGCACCACAACGACTGAGCCTGAGCTCTAGAGCCCTCAAGCCACAACTACTGAGCCCACGTGCCACAACTACTGAAGCCTGCACACCTAGAGCCCGTGCTCCGCAGCAAGAGAAGCCACGACAATGAGAAGCCCGCGCACCACAACAAAGAGTAGCCCCCGCTCACCGCAAATAAAGAAAGCCCGTGCACAGCAACGAAGACCCACACAGCCATAAATAAATAAATAAATTTATTAAAAAAAAAAAAAAGAGAGAAGAAATATTTTTTCAGGCATTTATATAAGCTTCTTTTCTCCTTTCTCTTTGCTTTTTTGGTATTTTAGAAAGACGCTTTAGTGAGTGGTATCCATTCTGTTTTCTGAGTTTTGTAGACAAGTAATACCAGGGGTCAAATATCATGACTGTCTTTGGAACACTTTCATACTGAAACTCACATTTCATAGGCAGTGAGTTTTGTTTTGTGGATATGACTCCCACGGCCCTTATAGAATGTACTGCCACAGTTTGTAACTAGTACTTCAAATAGTTCCCAGAGCCACTATGTACATGAAACCATGAAATGAAAGATGGAATTCCCATTTTTTTACGGAGTGTATCCTTTTAAACACTCCCTATTCCCCACTATTTCACATTGCAGAAGGGCTCTATTTGACTCGGTATATTTTGCCTAAATAAGATTCTATTGAGAACAGTCATCTTTTTTTTTTTCCACTCGCAAGGAATATTATGTACTATGTATACTTTAAATGTCATTTTGAAAAACTGTTCACTTTCTCAGAGGTCTATGAGCAATAAATAGTTTTTTACACCATAAATTATGTTATGTTTTGTTTTTTTCTAAACAAATGGAACCATAAAGTGCACATGGCTTCATTTAACCATATTGGTGACCTATAAAGCACTCCCAGGTGCCCTGGAGTGATAACTACAGGAGCATTAGTTCCCAGCACACACTCATGACATGTCAATCTTAGCATAGTAATAGAGGAAGAAATCATTCCACTGGAACTAAGGTACGTATTCCTTTTTTGGTATTTTTGTGGATGTAGAGACATCTGTATTATTTTAAAGTATGAGGTCTAAGCTCTCCACTTCATTTGCAACATTTAATTAGGTGAATTCAAAGAAGGGATAAGTGGAAACACTTATGCCTTGTTTTCATACATTTCCTGAAGCTTTCTAGATGTTACAATTGTCTCTGATACATTTTCAAATTTCAGAGGAAACACCCATTTCTACTTATTGTCAAGGTCAGCAATAAGGTTATGTTTTTGAAATAATGTGTGGAGTGACACTTGAAATAGAGGAAAACAAAATGGCCGAAACCTCATTTCAGAGCACTGACTGTTCAAAACCCTGAGTTTCAGAGTCTCATCGTTAAGCCCATATACAGAAAACTCTTGGTCTGAATTCTAGTCACAAGTAGCCTTTAGCCAAAATTGCAGGAAGCGGCTGTGCTGAATTCGTACTCCAGCAAAGCTTACAGTTTTTCTTTTTTTTTCTTTTTTTTTTTGGCGGGGGGAGATGCACTGCATTTAATTTCCATGAAGCTGTGGGAATGGACAGAGTCACGGCTGCTTTTAAATTGGTACATGCTACTCTATTCTCACTGGTATTAAGGTAATTAGTACTTGATTTTTTAGAAATCGATCAATACAATTCTACAGATTTTATTTTTTATTGATATTGCTACACTGACAATCAAAACCGACTTAGGCTTGCTTTTATTTCACAGAGTTGCCTACAAGTGAACAGGGTATGTATGCGGTGTTAACATCAGCCTCCATACAGTTTTTCTAATATCAATACTGACCCCTATGAAAAGGAGCATGAAACTAGCAAGAGAAATACATTCAGTAATCTCTAATCAATGAGGGTTTTTGTTGCCAGGTTGTTGGTATTTTGAACCAATCAGTTACAAGATTGTCATTTCATTTTCCTCGGCTTTAGTTACTTCCTCTGAAATATCTAGTGAGTTCAACTCTTCCCTTCCCATTGGAAATTCCTTAGTGGAAAAAAAATAAAGATGTTTTCTTTATCTTAGAGTCTCAATTCATGTTACAGACAGAAAGATGATCATCTGCTCTGTCTTCCTCTAGAAGAACTCCATGGACCTATTTCTCAGCTCCAGGATACTACTCCCAGCCAATGAGCCCTCATCTTACCATGCAGGACACCCAGGGACTCTGCCTACTTTCCTCTCCTCTCTCAGTAGCTGCAGCTACACATGCTGACTCCAGGAAGACTCCCAGGAGAGTGGGATTTATTCTCCTCGGGGCTTCTTGTAGACTGCTTATCATGTTATTATTATTACTAGTGTTTTATAGGTCACTAATATGGGTAAATGAAGCCATGGGTACTTTGTTTCCATTTGTTTAGGGAAAAACAAACAAAAAATAACATAATTTATTGTTCAAAACATTATCTATTGCCCATATGTCTGTGATGATTAAAGGAATGCACTCGGCATAGTGCCTGCAATAAAATAAGCACTCTATAAGGATGACCTATATTATTATGACTATAATCAATGTTATTATTATTCCCAAAATAAGGAGTTAAACCCTTTACCTTTAAATGGCTTTACTGCAATGTGAAAATAAGAAAACATGACAAATACAGGGAAATTGTAAATGTTTGAGAATCTTACAGTCTGTAGTAGTTCTGAGTCCATTCTCCCTTAGGTATTTATTTGTAAATGTGGGGCTCACTGAGCCCTCCACAGAATAAGGTCATCCAGGACCTACAATCAAAGCAAAACCATAGGTCCTCTCTGGCATCAGAGGACCTCCAGGCTCGCTGATTTCCATTTTCCTGAGACTCTATTCAGCTTATTATACGTATTCCTTATTTTATTTAAGCTTCAGAACAATCCTGTGAGCTAATTAGTATGCCATTTTTCACATGAAGAAACAGCCTCAGAGACGTTATATAAAGTTACATAAAGTTGTCCAACTATTTAAAGGCACAGAAGTCATTCCAACCCAGATCTCCCTGATTCTAAGGCCTCATCACAGCATGCTGCCTTTGGCCATCTCAACACAGATGGACAGTAAATATATATTTCTTTGTTTTAGGAAAAATTATACAAATGTTGGTGGAATGTTTTGACTAACATGTATCACTAAATAAAAGCATTTAATATTGATTGGTATGTTCTAAATACAATAACCTTATGAGGTAGGTACTGTCATTCTCCCCATTTTCAGATGAGGAAACTGAGACAGAAAAACTATGTAACTTATCTAATGTCACATGGCTGGGATATGAGCCATGGTCCCAGAGCCTGGAGTCTTTACTGCACAATACTGCTTGTGCTGGATACTTTCATTTTGCCCCTCCAGATCCGTTCTCTGCCCTTCTCCATTAGGCTCTGTGTCCAGGGATGCTGATCTTTAGGGACTGCCTCACTAGGGGCTCCTTGGTCTCGAGGCAGGAGATAGATGGGCCCCAGGCTGAGCAGCTTGTTCCCTGAGGACAGATACTCCAAGATGAAGAGGAGGAGGAGCTGAGCCCTGCCCACAGAGATCACGTATTTCTCATTCTCGAGGTCAAGGAAACCTTCCCGACCATACATGTGCAGAGAGGCTCCTTGGAGGTCAAAAAGGGAGTGATGTCAACCTGCCCATAGGCCTCTTCGCTAGAATCCACCTTGGCTAAGAGATGCGCGCGCACACTTGGGAGGACCCAGAGATTAACCAAATACGGACTCAGAACCAGACAAAGCAAGATGATTGGCCAAAGGAAACATGGAAGAAATGCCCCATATAAGTGATTCAAACTACCAAGAGGGTGCGACTCTTTCTCTGAGTCCGCCTGTGCGTCTAGCCACAGGTATTCTTTTTCCTCCTCATAAACACTTTACTTGTTTCACTACTTTCCGTTTCTTTGTGGAAATTCATTTTCTGCAAAGCTGTACGGGCCAGGGCCTTGTCACTGGTCACTGGTCACTGGTCTAGTGGCTAGGATTCAGCTCTCTCACTGCCGCGGCCTGACTTCAATCTCCGGCCGGGAACCGAAATCCTGCTTCAAATCGCTTCAGGCTGAGGTCACCCGAGATCAGTGGCCCAGCTTCCAGTTAGATTGGGTGAAATGAAAGGGATAAAGAAAGAGGAGTTGGGTATCTATTTCCCTGGTTCCGTCCTCCAGGCCTGCAGTTTGCCTATCAGAGGTCCTTAGCCTTGATCTCCCTGGGTGCTGGCCCAAGCTCTCTCCTCTATTGTTGCTGGACTCTTAGTGCTTCACCATTCCCTGTTGGCTGTCCTTAGGCCTACCCACACCTTGGTAATCTGCTATTCAGTAAACTCTCTTTTGCCCCTGTTGAGTGGGCCATCTGTTTTCTACCCAGATGATTACTGATATCCTGCTTCTTTAATCATTCTTAGAGAAAAATTCTGGGATGACCTCCCCTCTCTCCTTGCTGTTGTAGGAAAATTGATGGTAAACTCCCAGAGCATGTTGACTTTAGCAGCGGTTGGAACAGTCTTGCCTAGGAGGGAGGAGAACTTAGAATGGAGATTCCTAATGTCCTGGACTTTTACCACCCTGCCACATATTCAAAGAAAAGTAGACAGCATTTCAGTGCCTTTCCAGCCCCTTACAAGGTAGAGGGTAGTAAATTTAGATCAGATGCCCAAGTCTATTGTTAAGAGATAGAAAGGACAGGGGGGAATGGGGTTTGCAGTTTTGCTACTTGAAAAAAAATATTAAAAAATAAACATAAAATGTTTTCAAAGGCTTATTATGTGCTGGGTACTACTGAAATTTCCCTATTTGCTTAATCTTATGTGGTTGGTATATATGTATCCTATCTATCAATGAAGAAATTGAAGCACAGAGGAGGTAGATAACTAAGGGTCACGAATCTAGTAAGTGGTGGAGCTAAGATTCAAAACCAGAGAATCTGGCATTAGATGCCCCCTGTTCACTCCATTGGCCAAGGCAGCAGTTAGGACCCTGAGGAACAGAGTGTGTGCCCTGGTCTTCAAAGAGACCCACGGCCCTTCTTGAGTGAAGTCTCTGGCTGGTTAAGGAGTTGGGGTGGTCTCCATCAGCTATTATCACCCTGTAGTGTAATTACATCCCCTTTCCTCCTCTAGCCTCCTTGAAAATCAGGACAGCATCTTGTTGGTCTTTGCTTTCCCATGGTGTTTAGTGTGGTAGCTAGCGTCAAGTAGACAAACATCTGCTGAACAAATGAATGAGGATGGAATCTCTGATGTGTCACTTTATTGTTAAAACTGCATCTTCTGATGAAAACAAAAGACGAAATCAGAGGCAGGACTCACAGTGGTTAAGGGTGCAGTCTCAGGAGAAAGCATGCATACGTGCCCTATGTTCAGACACTTAGCAGCTAGCAGCAGTTTAACCCTGAGCAAGATGCTTTGCCTCCCTATGCTTCATTTCCCTCATCTGTGAAAAGAAGGTGATGATCATGGTGTCTTCCTTATAGGCTGTGGTAAGGATTAAGTGAAATGAAATGAAGTGAAATAAAATTCATCTCTTGTTGAATGGCCATAACAAGCACACAATCATTCTGATCTGGTATTATTTTCTTAATCACAGGGCAATCACCAAAGAAAGGAAAGAGTCGTGGGAGTCTTTCACATCTAACAGAGAATGACGGTCGAGAGGAGTATGCCGGTGCCAAACAGAGTAGCACAGGGAACCACTCCAGAAGAAAGCATTGGGTGTTAAAAAGGAACGCTGGGGCTTCCCTGGTGGCACAGTGGTTGAGAATCTGCCTGCCAATGCAGGGGACACGGGTTCGAGCCCTGGTCTGGGAAGATCCCACATGCCGCGGAGCAACTAGGCCCGTGAGCCACAACTACTGAGCCTGCGTGTCTGTAGCCTGTGCTCCGCAACAAGAGAAGCCGCGATAGTGAGAGGCCCGCGCACGGCGATGAAGAGTAGCCCCCGCCTGCCGCAACTAGAGAAAGCCCTCGCACAGAAACGAAGACCCAAAAACAGCCAAAAATAAATAAATAAATCTAAAATGTCAAACTATACAACTTAAAAAAAAAAAAAAAAGGAACGCTGGAACTAAAACGTCCTACACCAAAGACCTGCAAGTTGTATGATAGAGTAGTCATTAAGATACATTCTCATGGGACTTCTAAATATCATCATTGACCTCTTTCAAAAAATATAAATTTCCTGACAATTATTTCTTTATTTGATAAAATTTCCTTCTGATATAACATAGCCAGCTAGCCAGCATTACTTAGAAGTGGGAAATAAAACCAATCCACAAGTCTGGGATGTCCAGGGAGAGGTTTTTTTGGGGGGGATTGGAAGGGGAGATGTTTGAAGACGTGAGTTGGGAGAGGTGGAGAGAAAGGATGGGGAAACTCAGAACAAGTGAATTATCCATTTGATAATGGATTTTTTTGTGTTAGGTTCTTGGACACGAGAATATAACATCTGTGGGTAACTTTGAGATTTCAAACTTGGACTTTGCTTAAACCTAGGAAGCATTAATTAGATCATTGACAATCACCCCGTTTACAAAGAAATGAAAGAGTTAGACTGTTTAGTTCCTTTTCATCTTCAAAGGTGAAATGTTTAAGTACATCCTTTAGATGTGTCTTAACTTGTATTTCCAAACTGTAATACCATACAATGATTTATATGCCCCTGATGTTCAGCCAAATGATTTCTTTACTTTGGTTTCTCTTTTATGTTAAAAAAAGATGAAAGATACCTAGATCTTCTTTTAAAAAAGAACAGGAAGAAAGAAAAAAACTATAAGTTATCTCAAGAGAGAGTAGATACAAAATATATCCCACTAGGTTAGGAAATTGATGAACTAGGTTAAGAGAGTAAAGCATAATACTCTACAGATTCCTTTAGAAACAGTAGATGAAAAATCGCTCTAGTAAAATGAAAGGACTCAGTACAGGCATGGCTTCACTACAGTTCTTAAATCTATTAAATGTGCAGTTATCATTAAAGCATCTATATTCTCTAGAGTTTAAAATATTTATATAATAGGAGAATCTGGAACAATGAGAAAAGAAAAATGGCTCAATTATATGCTAAAAATTTTGCAAATCCAATTTTAACACTGTCACTCTGCTTTTTGTTAACAAAAGCTTTTACTTTGGTGGCTTTAAAGAATATATTGACTCATACAATTCCAGTAAGCCCTCACAGTATCTTTTTTCACACACATCAAAAAAGAACCATCTCTCCAGCCTTTTCCTGGACTCTCCCACTCAAATTTATTTCCCAGCAACTGACAACTAGCCACCTGGTTTCTAACAAACACAATGGCACAATTTCCCCACTTTGAAAGCAAAATAACAACATTATGAGGATTATAACAATACTAGTTAACATTTATTGGGCACTTACCCTGTATCAGACCTGTGTAGAACATTTTACATGCATTATCTCATTTAACCTTATAACAACTTCCTGAAGTGTATAATTCTATTATCCTCATTTTACAAACAAGGAAACTGGGACTTACAGAGACCATGTCACAAAGAAATATAGAATTCTTATCAGTTAGAATACATTTATCTTTAGGTAACTTAATACTCAACTCTAACTGGCTTAAACAAAAAGATCACTTCCCTGATTCAGAGGCTTAGAGGTAGGATGGTCTGCGTGTTGACTTAAGCCAAAGGCTCTGGATTTTCTTAGCTCTTTACTCCCCCTCATATTTGTTTCATCTTCAGACTTGTATGAAGATGCCTGTACCAGATCTGGAATTCACATCCATGCAGGACAATATCTAGAAGACAACTTTTCCAAGACACCCTTAGCTAAATTTCCCTGCATCTCAGTGGCACAAAGTACATGAGATGACCTTTCCTGAACAACCTGGAAGGGGGATTGGAAATGCTACGGTTGACATATGAATTAAAGCCCATCCCTGTTGGCATCAAACTCCAGCTTATAAAAACGGACGATTTTAGCAATGCTTTTTGCTAGTCCTTTTCTGCCTAGCTAAAGTTAAAGATCAAAATATCAGCTGATGATCTGGGAGAAAAACACTATTAAGATTACAGTGGGTTAAATTTATGTTATATATCTATATCTATAAAATTTTCTGTAATTCACACCAAATTTTTTAAATTGTTCCTATAAATTATTTGGTAATTGTCAGAATTATTAGGACTACAAAAAATATGCATTACCCCATTTGTTTAATAAGTAAGCCTGTACCTCTGTAGGACTCATATTCTCCATTTAAGACAACAGTATTTTCTTTTCTTTTTTTTTTAAAGATTTTTTTTTTGCTGTGGACCATTTTCTTTTTCAAGTCTTTATTGAATTTGTTACAATACTGCTTCTGTGTTTTTTTTTAATTAATTTATTTTTATTATTTTTATTTTATTTTTGGCTGCATTGGGTCCTTGTTGCTGTGCACGGGCTTTCTCTAGTTGCGGTGAGCGGGGGCTACTCTTCGTTGCAGTGCACGGGCTTCTCATTGCGGTGGCTTCTCTTGTTGCAAAGCACGGGCTCTAGGTGTGTGGGCTTCAGTAGGTGTGGCGCACGGGCTTAAGTGCTCCACAGCATGTGGGAACTGCCCGGACCAGGGCTCGAACCCGTGTACCCTGCATTGGCAGGCGGATTCTTAACCACTGGACCACCAGGGAAGTCCCGACAACAGTATTTTCAATTTTGCATAAATCAATTTTCTCTGAGTATATGAATATAGAGTTACATTTATGGGACAGACGAGCTTATATTCTAGCTCTATGGCCCAACTCCTAAAAAAATCCTATGGTTCTCCCTAAAAGTTTACCCATTTGTTTTGAGAACTTCCAAGTTATGCCTGACTGCTCACAGCAGGTTCAAGCAACTGTTCTTGCAAATGCTCTAGGTGCTGACCACGGCCATGTCTCTTCTCACCTCTTCTCTAGTACCTTCTGCTGAGAACCACTCTGCCCACTGGGCACGGTATCCTCTGCTGGCAGCAATGCCCCATCTGTCTACACTGAACACCACTGCCACTTCTCCCAAAAGCCTCACAACCCCCTAAGCGGATGGGATCCCCATTGATGCAAGAGAGAATGTTGCTTTTCCTCACTTATGCCCTACTTTGTGCTGATGATACTGACTGTACCCCAGAGTCTTACATAATTCCAGGTTAAAAAGCAACTCCAAATAGTGGCCTTTCTTTTTTTTTATTGGAGTAAAATTGCTTTACAATGTTGTGTTAGTTTCTGCTGTACAATGAAGTGAATCAGCTATATGTATACCTATATCCCCTTCGTCTTGGACCTCCATCCAACCCCCCATTCCACCCATCTAGGTCATCACAGAGCACTGAGCCGAGCTCCCTGTGCCATACAGCAGATTCTCACTAGCTATCTATTTTACACATGGTAGTGTATTTATGTCAAACCTAATCTTCCAATTCGTCTCACCCTCCCATTCCCCCCATGTCCACATGTCCATTCTCTACATCTACATCTCTATTCCTGCCCTACAAGTAGGTTCATCTGTACTATTTTTCTAGATTCCACATATATGCGTTAATGTATGATATTTGTTTTTCTCTTTCTGACTTACTTCACTCTGTATGACACTCTCTAGGTCCATCCACATCTCTACAAATGACCTAATTTTGTTCCTTTTTATGGCTGAGTAATATTCCATTGTATATATGTACCACATCTTCTTTATCCATTTATCTATTGTTGGACATTTAGGTTACTTCCATGTCCTGGCTATTGTAAACAGTGCTGCAGTGAACATTGTGGTACATGTGTCTTTTTTGAATTACGGTTTTCTCAGGGTACACGCCCAATAGGGGGATTGCTGGGTCAGATGGTAGTTCTATTTTTAGTTTTTTAAGGAACCTCCATACTGTTCTCCATAGTGGCTGTATCAATTTACATTCCCACCAACCGTGCCAGAGGGTTCCCTTTTCTCCACACCCTCTCCAGCATTTATTGTTTGTAGATTTTTTGATGATGTCCATTCTGGCCAGTGTGAGGTCGTCATGGTCAAGCTCAGTGTATGGGATGGGACAAGAAACCCAGTTCCTGAGACAGTCCTGCACTCTGCTCCAACTCTTCTCTTCCCAGGCTCCCAAATTCTCATGCAGATGTTTATTCAAATAACTGCTAAGGGCTCAGCAGTTGAGTAGTTGTCAGACCCGCCCAGGCATTTCTGGATCACTACAGTGGACACAATATGGACTCAAGCCATATATCGCTCTAAGGCTGTTTTTTGCAAGAAAAAAAAACGTTTGGACTAGAGTAACCTCCCAGGTTTGTATATCACATATTAATAAAAAATATTTTTGCTAAAATGTTTATTCTAGAAATTTGCAATGTCCTATTAGGTCCACCATGATGTAATAGGAACTCTTTAGTTATAAGAGGACTACTGAACCATTTCTTTCAAGACAAGGAAGTTCGTCATGAAATTCATAGAACCTGTATATTGACTATATTCCCTGTGCTGTCCATTACATCCTTAAACTTATTTATTTTATACTTAGTAGTTTGTACCTTTTAAACCCCTTCATCTATTTTGCCCCTCTCCCCCACCCATTCCCCTCTGGTAACCACTAATTTGTTCTCTGTATCTGTGAGTCTGTTTCTGTTTTGTTACATCTGTTTGTTTTATTTTTTTAGATTCCACATATAAGTGAAAATATACAGTATTTGTTTTTCTCTGTCTTACTGTACTAAGCATAATATTCTCCAGGTTTTATATATATGTATATATATATTTATACATATATATATAAAATCCTGTCCTATAAAGAGAAACCCATATTTTTAGCTCACATCAGAAACTTAAATATTTACCACATATTAGATCACAAAGAAAGAGGAAAAAAAGAAAACATAAACACACATACATCTACATATATGTACATATATATGAGTATGTGTTAAGTATATGTGAATATATATATACAGTCAATCATGCTTGTTATCTTTCAATCAATAGTTGAAAAATTGTTCATTAAGAAAAATTTTAAATAATACTAATTGCAGTAATGACAAACAAACAAACAAACAAAATATAGAATTTTTTTGATACACTGACCACATCAAATCAAATGTGAATTATACCCATGTAAAATCTTATCTTTGTTCTGGCATGTTCCTAGAAACTTAAGTGGGAGCCAAATAAATAAATAAATAAGTAAACAAAATTTTATCATCACAAGTAAGGTCAAGGCAAGGTAACAAAAAGAAAGAAATAATCATGACAATTAAATATATCTCAAACACTTCTTTAGAAAGTACCAAGATTTTCTTAGCATATAAGTTATAGATTTTATTATCATAAAAATTTTTAGATAAGTATATAGTTACTGAGTTATAGTTTTTTACTTTTAATCTTAGAGATCAAACTTCATTAGAATTTGGCTTAATAACTCATTTTTATATTCTACTTCAGTAAACAAATGTAAAATGAGTCAAGTAAAAGTCAAATCAAGCCTCATTTTACCAGTTATCCACAAGCTGTACATCAGAAATACAAACTGACCTTACTAAACAACAACAACTACAAAAATTTTCAAGTTCCACTAAATGAATTTTAAATAAATATATGCTTAAATCTAAATAATTTATCAGTATAGCATAATACAGTCTAGAGATAAATACCAGATAAATCTATGTTTCTCCACATTGCTTTAATGACTTTACTGACCTGTGGGGAATGGGGGAAAATTTTGTTTGTTTGTTTTTGAAATCAAAACTGACACAATTAGGTTTGCCTAACTGATGTTGGTAAGGTAGCTGGTAATAAAGTAGACCCACTTTATTAAACTGACCTCATTAACTTGTTTTTTGTCCAGATGGAACACTTGACCAGAACTTGTAGAGGCAATTTCTTCATAGACTCTATATCCAATATGGCCCCTGTCATCACAATCTCCAGTGAGCACAAATACCACCTATGATTTTTGAAAAAAGAAGATAGTTTAAAGGGTTCTCAGAAATCAATATATATTTATTGAGCACTTACTATGTATTAACATACTACCAGGCAAGTGGAAGATATATAGATATAGATATGCATTCTACTGGTTCTAAGCCTGCACTCAAGAGGCCTTGGGTATTTCCACTTGCTCTCTAGTGTTTCTGCCTTGGTCATGAGAAGAACATGCCTAAACTAGCTTCCTGGTCTCAGAAAGAGGCTGAGAAACCTGCAAGGCAGAGCCAAGTCACCCCAGAGATCACCTAGATAAGCCAAACCCAAACTATGCCCAGATACACAAGTGAGCAAGCATAGCCTAGCATAACTGAAACCTGCAAACATGTGAGAAATAAATGATTATTGTTTTAAGTCATTGAGAGAACAGCTTGTTATGCAGCAATAGCTAACTGATACAATGAGTAACTGACTCAGACAAGATTCCACACAGGAGGTGATATTTGAAATACAGGCCTTTTCTGTCAGGGCTATGTTTTTGTCAGTTATAAGGATAAGATGGTAACAAGCATCTTAATTAAACCCTAATCATTTCTTCTCCATATTATGAAACAAGGCATTCATATGCTATATACAAATATCACATATCCATTTAACATGTTTAGATTAAATGACGCATACATATTGGAGTCCATATATATGGATCAATAGTTGTAATTATTGGCATTTGTCACACATAGTATAGTCAGGGAGGGGAGGCAATCTCTTGTATTTCTTACAGCTGTGTTCAGATGGAAAATTCAGTGGTGGGGAGTTGATTCCTACTCACTTGTGACTGTTTCTGTTGGATAAGCTGCAGCACCTCATGAGTGAGCCGATAATCCTTGGACCGTGCATCAGTGAAAACATAGATGAAAGAACCAGGAAGAGAAATTTCCAAGGCAATTTTTATAGCTCCAATACTCATTTCTGGACAATCGCCACCACCCTGTTGAGGAGCAGTGAGAAAAAAGTCAATTATTTCGTTAGCAGAAAAGAGACCTTAGTTATTACAAGTTGCTGTAGGAGTTCTAGAACTGAGCGGTTGTCTTCACTTTTATTTTCTGTCAGTTTGCCACTGGATTAACCACTTTGGTTACAAGGAGATGGAAAAGATATAAAGTGATGCAGAGATAGAAAAACGTGTATTTATGGATAAATTAAAAATTCACCCATATGATCCTACAATCCCATTCCTAGGCACATATCCGAAGAAAACCATAATTCAAAAAGATACATGCACCCCAATGTTCACTGCACCACTATTTACAATAGCCAAAACATGACAGCAACCTAAATGTCCATCGACAGATGAATGGATAAAGAAGACATGGTGTGTATGTATATACAATGGAATATTAACCGTAAAAAAGAATGAAATAATGCCATTTGCAGCGACATGGATCGAACTCGAGATTATCATACTAAGTGAATAAAGTCAGACAGAGAAAGACAAACATCATATGATATCACTTATATGTGGAATCTAAAAAAAAATGATACAAATGAACTTACATACAAAACAGAACTAGACCCACAGACAGAAAACAAACTTATGGTTACCAAAGGGGAAAGGGGTGGGGGAGGGATAAATTAGGAGTCTGGGATTAACATATACACACTACTATACATAAAATAGATAACCAACAAGGATCTATTGTATAGCCCAGGGAACTACACTCAATATTTTGCAATAACCTATATGGGAAAAGAAACTGAAAAAAATAGATGAATATGTATATATAACGGAATCACTTTGCTGTACACCTGAAACTAACACGACATTGTAAATCAATTGTATTTCAATAAAAATAAGTAAATAAATTAAACTTAAAAGAGTCAGGAAAAGAAAAAAATAATAAAAATTCACCAAAAATACAGAAAATAATAGAAATTGTTATATGCTTTTTAACTAATATTGATTGACTCCCACTCTCATACATGACTATTTTATACATTCCCTCTTTCCTTATCCCTTCTCACTCTTATTTGATGACTTTTCTTCTACTGTACTGAGAAGACAGAAGCAATCAGAAGAGAACTTTCGTAAACTTCCGCACCGATACCAATTAACCTCCAGCAACAGCAGGCACATGCCCTGCCTTCATGGTGAAGGAATCATTTACACTCACAGCTTAGGCTAACTTCTCACCTGGGCCTAATCAAGGACATGGCTCCTATGGCTGTCCCTTCTCCCCACTCCATTGTCAAACATTCCCTCTTTACTGGATCATTCCCACCAGCAAACAAACACACTGTTTCATCTCCTATACCCAAGTTTCTGTCCAAATGTGACTTATCAGATAAGCCTTCCATGACCACCTTATATAAAATACACCCCCTCTGTCACTCTTTTCACTCTGCTTCATCATTACTACTAACACATGATCTCTGTGTTTTATTTTCTACTCGATTAGGTTCAGTATACCTTCCTAAACAAAAATAGTCCTCACCCTAAGAGGAATTCTTGTCACACTTATTTCCTTCCAATACATGTGAATTGATAGATAAAACTGTGAGCATGCTGTAATTACCATTTTATACATTATATTTTAAATTTAGAGCTATATCCTACTTATGTTATCATGTCATCAATGTTCTTCAAAATCACAGGTTTTAATGATTGTATGATATTCTGTCTACATCCCATAATTTAGTCAGGCATTTCTCTATGGTTAAATATTAAGTCTCTTTCAAATTTTCCTCTGTTATAAATAAATACAAATCTATTATAGATATGCTTATATTTATAATATATATAATATATTATAGTATTTTTTTTTCTCATGTCTGATTATTTCCTTAGATGTCAATAACTACAGGGCCAAGGAAATGGACTTTCAACCAATATGTTTTGAGCAATGAATAACTGCTAAACACCCTGCAAGGATTTAGGTACACAAAGATGAATAAGCCAAAGTATCTTGTCCTTAAGGAACTCATGCCTAGAAAAGACAATCAAATAAAAAAGCAGGGCAGCTTGGGATCCTGGGGGGCCTCGTGTTTCCACGGTCCACTAGAACTCAGTGAGTAAGAGCTCTTTCTCAAAAAAAAAAATAATTACTTGATGAAAGGTATAAGGTTTTACCTCTAAACTCTGAAGATTCTACTTGATTCTCCTATTGGGGCTTTCCCTAGGCTCCAAACAATCTCTGATTCTGATACAGATACCCTGAGCACCACAGATCTAATCAGGGTCATAAGAACCAAGCACTAGAATTGTTTACACTTTAGCCTGGACCACCTGAAGAATCTTTTCTTGCACTGGATGCCACTCAGTACTTACAGCCTTTAAACATCATTTATTCAATGAGTTGGAACTGAGCACCAACTATTACAAATTACTTCTAAAATTGAGACACCCATTAAATATTATGCCACTTTCTTAATAGTAGACGGCTGGACACTGCAGTAACTTTCGAGAAGATAACAGTTACCGACTCCCAGAAATTTTATTGAGTTAGCAGTTCCTTCTATTTTTTCAGTAAATATCTCCTATCCTCTTTTACTTATGTGCATTTTCACAGGATCTAGCTTAACAGATAATACTGTTCTCAAAAACTTGTATACTTGTATCTTCAGACTGTACTTATCTCCCAAATTCCAATTTTCTATTTACAAGTGCTTGTTAGACATCTACTCCTAGACGTTTTACAGGTGTCTACAATTCAGTGCATCTACTATGGAACTCACCGTATTTTCCCCAACCATATCTTCCCTATTTTTGTTAATGGTAGCATCTGCCTAGATGTTCAGTTCAAAACCTGAGTCATCTTTGACTCCTCCCTCTTTCTTCACCTAATCAGTGGTCAAACCATTTTCCTTCTACACCCATCATGAATCTGTCCCCTCCCTTCCTCTTTACTTCCTACAATTCACTCTTATCATTAATTTTATTATAAGTATAGCCTCCTATCTAATCTGCTCTTCCTACCACCAAACTTAATATTTCCTGAAGTAAAGAGCCGTCTATATCACGTTCCTAGTTAAAATCTTTCACTAACCACTGTGTTGGATCAAATTATCTTTCTGGCTTTCTATCTCCTGATGCTCCCTCTTCAAAAATCGCTTCCTTGGTAATTAGACTTACCTTGGTGATCATTGTGAAATGTACAGAAATATTGAATTAATATGTTGTGTAACAGGAACTGTGTTATAGGTCAATAATACTTCAAAAACAAACAAACAAACTCACAGAAAAAGAAATCAGATTTTGGTTACCAGAGGCAGGGGGAGGGGGAATTAGATGAAGGCAGTCAAAAGGTACAAACTTCCAGTTAAAAGTAAGAGAAGTACTGGGGATGTAACATACTACATGATAAATATAGTGAACACTGCTGTGTGTTGTATATGAAGGTGGTTAAGAAAGTAAACTTTAAGAGTTCTCATCACAGGGAAAAATTTTTATTCTATTTCTTTGGTTTTATATCTATATCGGATGATGACTGCTTACTAAACTTATTGCGATAATCATTTCATGATGTATGGAAGTCAAATCATCACGCTGTACACCTTAAATTTAATACAGTGATGTATGTCAATTATATCTCAATAAAACTCGAAGAAAAAAATTGCTTCCGTTAATCTGAGGCTATTTCCTGTTCTTTAATTATGCCCCTTGCTTCACATCTTAATTCCTTTAGTACTTTCATTCAAGTAATCTTTCTTCTGCTGCATCTCCACCATCAAACATTCCTTACCGATGTATGCATGTCTAAAATCTGCCATTTTCTATAAGCTATTTGATGGCAGGAACTGTGTGCTAAGTCCTTGAGAACTCAGTTCATAGCATTTGCTGACGTACAGTAATTATTGAGTAAATATTTGTCAAATTGAATTATTTTCCTTCCAAGGTTGAGATACTATGCCTTCCCCTCTTTAAAATGTTCTCTTTTCTCCCATTCAGATGTACTTCCTCCCTCTTCAGATGTACTCTAATTTGCTCTATTCTTTAATAATGAAACATATTTTCCTTGGCATAACAGTTATTTGGAGGGATTACCGTGTGCAGCAAATGCCCCTGAGTGAGCATTTGTGGGCTAGGAAAGTGGGAAAAAGCTACTGGGCACATTGGTAACTTTAGTATGTTGGATAGGAATAATTTTTACTTGTAGCCAACTCTACATATCTGTAATGAATATTCTGGACTGCTCAAAAATGTATTCGATTCCTACTGTATTTTCAGCAGCTTAAGCAAAAAACAATTTCTCACCTGCACTTGACATTGTGCACCTGAGTGGAATCACAATATAAGTTATCCATTCCACAGCATTTGTTAAATGGCCAAGTACACAATAATGCTCTGTGGTAAATAACTCTATGGAGAGATGAATTGCTTTCTGCTCATTGTCACCTAGTGTCAAGGGGCTAGGAGAAGTCATCTGTCTGTGGGCCAAAAATCAGAACAGCTAAGTCAATCTTCAGAGATACTTGTTAGGAATGGCAAGAATGATAAATCTTGTCCAGTTACTGAGTGGAGAACAATCTTTGAGCCACTTGACTTGCATTCAAATTTACTCTAAGAGAACCTCGGGATGCTCATCCCTCAACATCACCCAGCAGTAGACTCTAAAGACCACTAGAATCCTTGGAAGTTTGCCTATGTCATTGTACATGTAGGTTCTTGAAAAGAAAAATAAGCTTCTTTTTTCCAAAAGAAGTTAACATATAATGTTATAGCCTTATAAAAGGTCCCTCTCTGATACTTGAGTTTAATTTTCTAATCATTTTAAATCATAAGTAACCATTAAAATGATCTATAAAAGGAAGACTTCAGATATGTGCTATCTACTATAGTAGCCACTAACTAGCCTTATGTGGCTACTGAACACTTGAAATAAGATTAGTGAAACTGAGGAACTGAATGTTTTATTTTATTTTAAAATTTAAATTTGAAAACTGAAGTACTGATTTTTATCCTGATGACATGTTAAATTGATAATATTTTAGATATAATGGGTTAGATTATTTAAATTAATTTCAACTGTCTTTTAAGATTACATATGTGGCTCACATTCTACTTTTGTTGGACAGCACTGCTTTAGAATGATATGTTTGGTTTAGTTATGTAGGCTTCATTCTAGACTATTATTTGTAAAGCTGTTGATCTGATCTAAAAGTCTTCCATGAACTTTGCTTCCTGGAAGAAGTTATTAGAAACAAAAATTCAAGTTGTTTTAATTTACTAAGGTTTAGGAATCAAGCTAAAATCTACTCCAAAAATCTATAAATCACTTACTTTGTTTAAACATACACATACACACACACACAAAGTTTATAAATAAAGTTTTTATATATTTACATAAACATATAAAATATCTTAGAAACTTAACTCACAGGTTCGCTAATAGTGTTTCCCAAATCATTAACTGATCTTCTGATCATTAAATTTAGCTAAAAGGTAAATTTGTCAGAACAGGACTGAGAACCATTGTCAAAACGTCCATGCTTATAAATAAGCCTAACAAAGTCAGATACTTTAGGTTAATTTGGGTCAAATTCATGTACAGATTATAAAATTAGTGCAATGGGATTGTCACTGAAATTATAAAAACAAACTGTTTTAAGTTTTTAGTTCCAAACTTAAAAAAAAGGTAGTCCTTTAAAAGTCTTAACATTTTCTGTTTTGACCTGAATACCAAATGGATAAGTAAAATAATATTCTACAAAACATCTATGATGAAGAAATTTGGAATAGATGAACGTGAATCTATGAAAAGTCTCATTTATTTAACTGATACTTTGTTGGTGATGACACTCTACTTGTATTAACTCAATGGATATCGATTGTGCACCAAGCACTGAGACGGTATTATCACACATGCTCCGCTATTTATGCTTTACATCAATTGATGGAGGAGGTAGCATTTTTAGCATATTTTATTGACAGAGCACTAAATCTTGAAAACCCTTTTCCCAGGATCATACAACCAGTACGTGAAAGAGCAGGGATTAGGAACTCAATTCTGCCTGGCGACACGCAAACAGCAGTGTGGCATTTTATTTCCTCATCTACTTCTGTGGCTGCAAGCAGCTTGTCAGGGACACTGTAAAAGCAGCAGAAGAAAGATTCTCCTTCTTCTGGATGGCCACAGAATATTGTTCATTCTATTATAGCATTCGCTGACTTGTCCGTATAACTTATCTGCTTCCTCCCACTAGATCATTGTTCCTTCGGGAACTTAGTAAGTGTTCCATTGTTGTTTGATGAATGAATGGATAAGTGAATGAATAGTGTGTAAATGGGTGAATGAGACTGTGCAAAGCAATCCTGACACAATCTAGACACACTCGCTGTATTCAGTCTGAGCTTTGCTCAAGCCTGGACCATCTCAAGTAGTAAAATTCCAGAGCTAAGTCTCCTGAAAATACAAGTGCCAAAAGTTGTTCTTTAAGTAAGCAATACATATATGAATATATATGTGTGTGTGTGTGTGCGCGTGTGCGTGTATATATATATATATTCTTGTGATATATAAAACTAACTCCCCCCACGTCTCCCCTCTCCCCCTCCTCCCTCTTCTTCCCTCTTATCTCTCTCTCTCTTTCTCCCTCCCCACCTCCCTCCCCCCACCCTGCATCATGAGGTCAATTTTTATATTTAACAGAAAACAAACACAGCAATGTATATTCATCCCCCGAAACCACATAAACCTGCACAGACACATGAAAATGAAAGTTGTGAGGGAGATAAAGTTGCATAATGCATTGAATTGCATAATTCCCTAAAGGTATATAAGAAGGGCCTGACTTTGTTAACTTAGAGTTTTTTATTTGAATTCTGAAATATAACTAATTTGTATCAGTAGTTTCATTCATCATTTTGTCTTTATAATTCTACTGATGGCAACAACTTACCAAGTTGCCAAAGACACTTCAGATAGAAAAAAATGTTTACTGAAAAAAGAGAAGTATGTGCCCTTTCACAGGAAACACTGCTCTTGAAATTAAAGGGAAAAAAATGGTAACCTCAGAATTACAGTGATAATTATGTTCAGAAAATAAATTCCTGTCAACAAGATTAAATAAGAATGAATAGAAATGCTATCAGTCAAGGGAGTAATAAAACAGATTACCATGCTGTCTTTTCTAAATACAAGACAGTGTGGGAGTGGTACTGGAAGAAACTGAACCTTTAAACCCTGAGAGGAGTTGGAGAAAAATGAGGTCTCTGTCCAAAACCTAATGGGAAAACGCTCATCAAACAAGGGATCAGAGAAGGAAGAGGGCTAATCTCAAAGCAGGCCCTTGCCCATGCCTTATTATTTCTCTTCCAACCCATTTCAATTCTTCTATTCTCATCAGCTATTTTCAATGAATTAGTGTTTATACCAGTTGTTTTCCAGTTACGCCTAATTCTAAGCAATCAAAAAATGAAACATTTTTGGTAGGCTCATGCCTGAGTCCAAAAGAATGTCTATTGGCATTACAATATTTACCCTTATTCTAACATGACTACAACCTACTAAGCCTAGTTTCAGAGTCAAACTGTATTTTCCTTTCACATGGAACACCCATTGTTTTGGATGTCTTATTTGCATAATTTTCCCTTTACATATAAAATTTATAAATGAAACTCAGTTACAAGCTGAACAAAAGTTTACCACCCTCAGTTCTCTTTCTAAAAATACAGCTGTGCGATTCTATAACCCAGAAAACAGAATGTACATGTGGAAACCACTAAATTACATTGAATTTAATTAAAGTTGCTCCCAATCAAGTATAAAGTAAATCAAAATGACTGTAGAATCCTAATGCATCAGTGACATTTGGTATTCATCACTTGTAGAAAATACAGCAGGGATGTACTGAGGGACAGAATATTTCAGAGCCCAAACTTCAAATCTCCATAATCAAAAAAAGAAAATACCGCATCCCAGGCAGTCCACCATGCTGCCCTTTACTAGTCTGAAGAAGGTGGAATCCAAATCAAGGCATCAAAGAACTGCTGATCTCAATTCCAGGAATATTAAAGGTTAACAATGACAACCCTTTCCAGGCTTTCAGGTTATCACCTGTCAGTAGTAGGAGTCTAACTCTTCAGAAATTGATCTTTCCATTTATTGGAACTTATTTCATGTTGAGCCTTAAGAGGATATTCAGTTCACTTCCATTTAAATAATCATAAAGAAGAGACTATGTACCAGACGCTCAATATCTTGATTAATAAATCAGAAAATAATGTGCCTTCATACCTTAAAACATTTCAAAAGCTTCATAATTTACATGAATTATAATAGACCATGGTCCTTTCAAGAGGGAAACAGCGTGGAAGCAACCAAGCATAACAAAAACACCACCGAATAGCTTCTCATGATCAGGAGACATATAGAAGTGTGCAGGGTTACCTCCAGGCAAAAATGGGAAACTGCAAAATGATATCTTGGAATTCTCAGTATCCATTTCAGTAATCCTCCTCTTCTCTGCTACTTAAGAGAATTCCCTCCTCCTTCAAGGATTCTGTACCTTTTTATTGGGACCTTTTCTTTTCCCATCAAATTAAGACACTGCCTTGGTCTCTGGTTGGAAAGGACTCCTGGTCTCCAAATGTCTCTTTGAGAGAGATTCAAATGTCTCTCTTGTTTGCTCAGTGAGAAGGAGCCAGAAGAGGGCAGGGGCATGGTCTAAGGAGGCCCTTGTAGCCAATCATCATTTGCTTATTCAAGGGCTAGGCATTCACCCTGCTTGCACTTCCTCTGGGAAGGCTTTCTTTCTTCCTGTCTTCTCTCTGCTATGACCCTTCTCTACCTTTCCTCTGTACTACCTCAGACTCTACCTGCCCACTTTCTCTTCCTTTCTGTTCCAACATTCACATATGGATTTTACATGCTTTCCAGCACATTTGGCATTATCTTTGTTACTAATTGAAGAAGTTGTAATGTTGTGATTCTTTTTATTTAAAGTGATAAAAATATATTTATACTATGTAGGTTA
Source organism: Balaenoptera musculus (assembly GCF_009873245.2). Taxonomy (NCBI): domain Eukaryota; kingdom Metazoa; phylum Chordata; class Mammalia; order Artiodactyla; family Balaenopteridae; genus Balaenoptera; species Balaenoptera musculus. Next base: position 140,757,612 of record NC_045785.1, on the reverse strand, counting down.
TAATAGGTCTTCATGAAAAAAATTAATAGAATGTATTTTTACTAATAAAATCATTATAATTTGTGAATATTACCTTTATATAGAAGTTGGAGATAGATAAGTTTGTTTGTTTTTTTTTTAGAACAAGTAAGTAGTCATTAAACAAAATTGGTGAACTAAGATCTAGGTCATCTCAAAGGAGGAGACTAATATATAGAGAGAGTAGATAAATGAGGAATTTTAAAAATCAACATGAATATAGAAGAATGGAGACCCGGTTTAAAGTTTGCATAAGGAAACCTGAGGGACTTAGCTGGTGACTGGACCAGTATTCAGTAATGGGATACTCCTGCCCAAGAAAGCCTGTATCAGCCTTGAACACCAACAGAGGCTCCCAGATATTGCTCCACAGGAGCCCCAGGTATCATCTGCTGAGGAAGGCCAGTGCTATCAAATCTCTAACTGATGCTAGTTCATGCCTGTGGTACTGATAAGTTTCTGGAAGGGATCCGAACATCTGAAGGGATAACTGAACAAATAATATGCAAAGTCAATACCAAAACCAAGACTCTACTAGTCTTCTTGAGACTTTTTCAAGGCCTAAGAAGAAAAAAAGATGGCTTCTTGAGAACTGCTTCAGATCAATTTGGATTGAGAAGAAACTCTTTAATTTTCCTTAAAGAAACTCTTTAATTTTCCATTTTGTTGAAAGTGAGGTTTATAGGTTTTTTCTAGGAGTCATGGCTTTAGATCAAGAAACATTCTCCCAAGAAAAACATTTTGACCTCCATCCTTACCATCACCTAAAACCTGACAAAATCAGGTATAGTACTTATTGTGGGGAACAGAGCAATCCCTTGATTGACTTAATAGCATGAATGGAATAAATCCAGTCATCATAGGTCAAAGGAGTCCTCTTCCTAAATGTTATTCTGTCACATATATTTGCAATATTTACTCCACAATGACTTATGTATGTACCCTTAAGAACATCCCCACACATCCACACTTTGAAAAGAAAATCAAGAAATGTCCCATCATAATCCACACCCACCCCATTCTAAGTGTGTGTGTATTCTGCTTTGAAAAAGCAATGCAACGGTCAGAATACCCTTCTATACTCTTTGTCCTTTGAAGTGCACACAAAAGATCATTAAGAAATCAGCCAACTCTTTGCTTCTGGATAGGAATACCAGGATGGACAGCTAGAAAGGAGCCAATCATTCCCACTCGGTGCCCTCCAGTCACTTATTTTAGTCCCCATCCCTCACTTCTTGGGAATACAGGATTGTTTGTCCCTCAGAGAATTTATTACCCTAGCAGAAAACTCCAGCAGCAAACTAAAGTTTGAATAGATGCTTCATTCAGGCACCAAGAAGTTTCAACAATAAAAATAATCAAAACCGCCTACAAATACAACTGCAGGATAAACACTACCTTTCAGTCTCTTAAAATGCATCTTGTTCTTGTGTCTCTCCAAGGTGACTGTGAGGTTACACTTAAATAAGCTTACCACGCTAAGTAGCATGAACACATGCTGAGCAAAGGGAGTAATTTTCAATTTACAGTTATCATTCTCATTAGCTGCTCAGTAACTTTAGGTGAGCCAATAACCCAAAGTGACTGGAGGTAGAAGAGGAAGTCAAAATCTTTAAGAAATAAACTTGTTTCGTTGAGGATGAGACCAGCCCTAGACCTACATCTGTCTTTAATTCTCTACTTTCCTACTTTGAAGTAAAATACAAAGAGAAATTATATAAATAAACGTAAATTTGATTAGCTTAATAAGGTTACTTAAACCAATCTTTAGAAGAAAAGTAGCAAAGTGAAAAAGGACACTGGCTTTGACATTAAATACCTCCACTTTTGAGACTAGCCTTGCTCCTTGCCAGTTTGGTGACCTGAGTAAGACATGTTACCTAAGATCTCAAAGCTTGACTCTCCTCATTTGCAAAAAAGGAAGATTAATATTTGTGTAGGTTTGAAATGAGAGGATGACTTTAAAATACATGCAAAATCTTTCACAAGGCACATGTTCCATAGTTGTTGTTCATTTATGGTATAATTATTTGATTATTTCTGTTAAAAGAACCTCGGAGTACTAGAGACAGTAGTAGTAATAGCAGTAACAATAGCTAACGTTTATCAAGCCCTTATTTTGAGCCAGATGCTGGTTCTACTATTCTTGTAGCTTTCACACGTATTATGAATTTTATGTATTGGACTCTATCTCACTTTCTTCCCTCAATTAAATACATGCCATTCCTCCTGTAAAAGTGTATATATATGCTGATATATATGCATTTGTAAGTCGAATGCATATTTGTAAGTCAAATGCATATTAAGAAAACTTAAATGGAAATGAAAACTGCTCTCTTCAGTTGAATCATGTCCAACACCAAACATGAAAATCACATCTTTTATAGCTCTACATTATATTTATCCTAACATATAATCCTTTCCCTTTTCTTGTTCTAGTCAATTTTTCTTTTTACTTTCTTAATTTTTTTGGTTATGTATCAGTTTTGTTTTTTAAATTCATATAGAAGACTTCTATAAACATAGAAATAAAAAGGACACTTTTGCACAGTAGCATGATTTAGAATACTTGAAATTAAATAAAATGTACACTGAATTGACATCATAAATCAGCATTATCCTCTGTTTTAACAGTCTTTGCCTATCTGGCCACAGTTTTTCATATTCTCTGTTGGCAGTTAATTCTAACATCAACTGTTCTTATACTACAGCAGAACATTTTTTCCCCTTAACCTCAGTTTATTCTTCTGTTTCAGTTAAAGAATGACAATAATTGGACCTTACCCTAATCTTCACAACTCTATCTTGTTGCTATGTCATGATGCTGTTCTACATATTTTTACTCTTATTCTTGCTTTTATTAAGGTCAATTTTATCAAAACACTTCTCAAAGAAAAACTAAATTATGTGTGAAATTTTTCAGTTCTGGGGATCAATCATCTATATGAAAAAATTGTAATTCCATTACTGTAGAAATATCTTCCTTCTCTACACTTCAAATGTTTGACTAATATGCTTTTTGTTCTTTAAAATGTTTGTATAAAAGGCTTGAAAGCATACCATTGCCAATACCATTTTCTAAAAATCAACAAGCTTTATAGTTTCTTACAAAGAATGTGACCTGAGGCAGGACTTCGCACTGCATATTTACAAGGATATTAATTCCCAAAGCCCTGTGTGATTTGAATACCATTGCTATCATTTGTCTTCCCTTCTTTTCCCCAGAGAGAAAGCTCAGATACTTTTCAAGTTACTTCTCTGCATTCCAGATGAAAGAAGATGAAGGAAAATGAAATTAATGTTATAAATTTAATGATTTAAGTTTAGCTATTTTTGTCATGTTTTTCTTGGAAATTTTTAAATTGCTTTTCCTCAAGTGAATTCCATATCCCTACAGGAAAAATAGCTGAACCTAGTAAAAAGTTAATGGGCAATTATTTAATTTACTTCCCACTGAATTTACTTTTCTTGCTTTCAAAACGATTAAAGTGTGAAAGGAATATTTTTTAAGGTTTCTTTTTCAGAAATTCCAAGTTAATTTTAATAAGATAGCAATCCTTGTTGCTCTTTATATCAGTGATTTGGGGGGAGTTACTAAAAATGGTAGAAGGGGAACTGAAGAAGTGTCTGGAAATTATACACACACACAATTTAGTATTATTCTAAAATTTTATGAAATTTGTAAATTTTAGTTTCTCAGAGTGATTTATGAAATAAAATATTCTCTAAGAAAACACTGAAGAGAAAACAAAATATATTCTTTAGGTTAGATGTTAAGCGATAATGTAGCCTAGTGTCTTGTCATATTTGAACCTTACTTGATGAAATTTTTTGCCATTGATTAAAAAAGGAATAATTCACTAGAAACTTTGAAAGTAAAAACACTTCTGTGGTATTCCCAATGCCTATAACAATGCACGATTTTGAATGAAGAGAAAAAGTAAATATTTGATTTCTTCCTTGGCTGGTTGTTCTAATTAAGCATCCCCTTGGATCCCAAGACAATTCAAAAATAAATTCCATAGGATGCAGACAGTAAAGAGGAAATCTCCAGAGAAATGGACACCAGCTTTCATTCCAGGGGAGAAAGAAAGATTATTTTCTTGAACAGAGATGTTATATGACCCTATAGAGTGTCTGTATCAAGTTCAATTCCAGAGGTTGGCTGGGGAGAGAATCAATGGAGTATGATTAAGAATCCCTGAAGATCCGTCTGAACAAAAGAAGGGGAGAGGCAGGAAATCAGGAAGTGCCAGCTCCAGGTCTCATTGAGAATGTAGGCATTTTCATTCGGGCCAGATTTCCAAGAATATATCCCAGCTGAATTCTTTTTTGCAGAGAAAAAAAATGAATAGAGTAAATCTCTTCCTAACATTCTATCAGCTAGAAATCTCCATTACTTGGCCCTTCTGAATCTTTATATAATGAAAACTGATGATTAGGTTTTTAAGTATTTTTGTACCACCAAAGTAAAGCTTGTATTATATTTGATATAGTTTAACTGTTAAATATACATTTTTAAAAGAAGCCACCCGTGTATGACATTCATTTATAGCTATTTGAGTCCACTCTACTGCCGACACTAGTTCATCCCGCAGTGGACCAGAGGCTCAATGAGAGCTACAAGGCTCTTGCCCTCAGGAGCTCATGACAAAATACCAGAACATAAAAATTTTAAACAATTAGGGCAGTACAATTTCTAATTCCTATGATCCATGTACAGGATAGAAATTTTTCTGTAAAAGTTTTTTTCAAAGAATGTGGACATCCAAAGCGGCAAAGAAGTTATTATATCAAGGGATAGAAAAGTAAATTGTCAGTAAGTATCAAGATAATGACTGAAAAAGAATGACATGGTTTAAGAGAAAGGAAATGGAGGATTAATGAAAAAGATTATCAGAAGAAATTGAATAAAAGAGAAAAACAGTCAAGGGATAACTATATACACCTATTTAGATATTTATGAAACATAATTCAATTTAGTATGCAAATTAAAAATAAAGACAGTCACAATAAAAGAATCACGATGGAATACATATTTGGAATGCCAAACTTTTGAGTCTTTTTCATCCTATGCCCCAATTATGCTCATACCGTATATAATTCCAAATCAAGTCACGCACCCTACAGTGAACCAATAAAGTATTAAACTTCAAACTCTAATTTGGACTCTGTTAATTTGTACATAATGGTTTGTTCATTAGTTTGTTCATTCATTTTTGCATTCATCAAAAATTCAGCACGTTCTATATGCCAGGCATTTTACTAAGGGATTCACTGATGAGCTAAATCAGACATAGTTCTTCACTGTGAAATGCCAACTAGTTTGTGACAGAGAGAGGCAGTGAGATATGACCAAGCCTGGAGGATAGGGCAGGATTTTCTGAGGAAGTGGTATTCCAGATGAGATTCTGAATATAGGATTTTAAACTAGGTTAAAGGAGCATAGAGGTGAGGGCAGGATGAAGAACAAGAACTTCCTATGCAAGGAGAACAGCATGTGCAAAGGCCCTGTGGGGAGACAGGTGGGGATACAGACAGGAGGAGGCTCTATGCAAGGCCCCTATGGCAGAGCTCAGGGCCCAAGGGAAGAGAGCGGCTCTAGGCAGGGCTCTAGGTTGACAGGCCTCAGGTCACTCATGAACTTGGGAAGACTTTGATGAGATGGGGGTAGGAGGTGAGTGGACAGGGTATTAGGGGGAAATGTTCAGAGATGTATTTTGAGATTATTTTGTCTGCCTGTCAGAGTAGAGAAAGGCCTGGAAAAATAAAAAGAAGAGTAAATGAAGGAAAATCACTTAGAAGCTTTTTTGCATTAATTTAGCCTAAAGATACAGTAACTGGGACTAGGACAGTGCCAATAGAAAAGGAGAAAAGTCAATTGATATCAAAATTATTTAGAAAGTTAAAAACCAAGACTTGATTCATGGTTTGTATATTGGGGTTGGGAGGGGGGCGGTGGAGAGGCAGGGAACGGATATAGTAAGGATAACTTAGATCTTTGGTAGTATAACCAGAATATTGTAGGCATCATTCACAAAGATAACAAACACAGAACAAAGAGCAAGGATTTAGGACCAGATTTGGGGCAGTGGAAAGAGAACATTTGTGAGTTTCACTTTGGAGGGCCATTGTGACATCCAAGAGCCTGACACAAGGGTCTATTTCTCAGAGGAGAGGCCTAGGCTAGAAACATATTTATGTGGGTATGGATAATTTCTCCTAAAGAGAAGATATAAAAATGAGAGAAAAAATAGGGCCACTTTCAAAACCTTCTAGGATCCTAAACACTTAATGGCCAGTTGGACAGAAATGAGCTGCCTAGGAAGCTGAGGAAAAGTGGGGAAAAAAATGAGAGCATACATAAGGGAAGAGAATGTCTCAAGAAGAAGGGAGAGGCCAGTATTGCCGAGAATTACAAAGATGTTAATCTAATATGCTGACAAGTGAAATGTTACCACTGCATTTAGCAAAATACAAATCATGTATCACCAACTAGAGCTACTTTGACAGAGCAGGGGTGTGGCGACTAGATCGAAATAGACTGAGGAGTAGATGGGGAAGGGATGTGAAGAAAAGATGGCAGTCAATACAGACAATATTCTTGACACTGAAGGAACTGAGAGAGATAAGTTATTTGTAGGAGGATTTGAGAAAAACAGAGATTTGTTGTTGTTTATTTTGTTTTGCTTATAATGGTTTGATTTGTTGGGATGCATTTGTTTTGGGGGGAGACTTAAACATATTTAAAAGTAAATGGGAGCCCTTAAGCAGTTGAAAAAAAAAGAAAAAAACAGTTTTACAGGTTAAGATCCTGAGAAAGCTAAGGAGTTGTGATTAAGTAGAGAATGAGGATAGGATGGATACCAGATGTAGGTGGATGACATGCTAGGTACGGGGAAGCAGAGGGCTTCCATTTATATATGCCTGTGTGTGAAACAGTAAGTGAGATAGCTTGCTCAGAGTAGATCATTAGCTGAAATAGCTAGTAGTAAAAGGGTAATGGGATAGAGGTTTAAGAAGAATAGAAAAGATTTGCAACTGTCATTGAGAGGAATGGGAGATTTAATTGACCAAAGAAACACAGTAGGATCATGGAAGTATTAAGAGTCCAGTGAAAATAGGTGGTTATGTATTTACAGTGGAAGCAACCTGCCATGTTGTGAGGTTTCAACAGCACTTGGCCATTGGTGGACATAATTGCAGTCATTCAGGAATGAGGTTTTGCCTTTTGAACAGAAAAGCAATGGACGAGAAAGAAAAGGAGTGTTTTTGAAATGATAGGACTCTGAGCTAGATTGGAAGAAAGTGAAAAAGGAGAGATCTGATGGCCTGGGAGACAGGATAAGGGTCAATGGACTAGAGTGTTTGATGAGGGTGAAGGAGTAGTTGTAGTGTAAGTAGCTGCAAAAACAAGCTTGGTGGAGCTGCTTGAATTAGTGATCTGAGAGATGGAACAGATTGGGGTGATCATAAGATCCAGAGGGTGTGTGTGAGAATAGAAGACTGAGATGGAGTAATGACAAGGTCATTGAAGACAAATAGCAGGTCAAAGAACTGAGAGGAGAAGGTTCTGACAGGTCATTCCCATCAATGCTGAAGTGCCCCGGAATGATGGCAGCCCGAAAGGGGAAAGGTAGCCAATGATTTGGGTATCAATAGTTTAAATGAATGATGAGGAGTGGCCAAAAGATCTGTAGGTGATTGCAGCAGAGACCATCCCTGGAGGATAGGACAGTAAAACAGCCTCAAAGAAGCAATTCTTTTTTGATTAATGGATTTGGGAATAATGACCTCAAAGCAGCAATGAGGAGAAGGTGTATATCAACCCTATTTCCAAGTCCTGTTTTCAGAATAACATTTAAACCAATTATTCATCTTCTCTACTAACAAAATTATACTTACAGTCAAAAATTTTATAAAGATGACTTACAGCAAAGAATATCAAGATTACTGTAATTATACCATTACTATTACAGGGAAAGAATTAACTGCTCCTTATGATTCTCAGTGAAAGGAGTCATCTGGAGCAGGAGTCAGTAAACTTCTTCTCTAAAGCATCATACAGTCTGTCACAACTATGGAATTCTGCCATTGTTGCATGGAAGCGGCCATAAACAATGCATAAATAAAGGTGATATTTTGAACCCAATCTGTCCCACTACCATAGCTATCATTCAAATCAAGTCAGAAAAAGTGGTATTAGAATTTAAAAACCAATAATCACTGCTTTCAGACTTAAAACTAAAGAAAATCAGCCAAAAGTTCATGATTTTCCTTTCCCTTAAAAGAAATAAAATTGAATGCAAGAACTCACCTGAACATAGAGTTCTCTGAGTTCATACTGAAACTTCTTGGGATCTGTGGTAACTGTTACTGGGCCAATTTCTGTGGAGATAAAAATGACATAGGTCAAAAACAGTGATCGATAGCGTTAAAGACTTTAATGTACTATGTCTGCAAGTGTCTTTTCACTATGCACTACATGGTTATTTAACAATTAGAAATGGCAAAACAACAAAGACCACTTCTCAATTTATAGCAACCAAAGAATACCTTAAAATTTGCTGTAAATTATGCATACCTAAAAAAGTGGATTTTTAGCCTTAGAAAATGCAAAGAGGTAGTCAAAAATGTCACAGGACAAAGAGTCAGGAGACCCCAGTTTCGGTCTCTTTTTACTCTCACCAGTCAGTGATATTAACTGAGCACCTACTTTGTTGTTGAAGTCTAAATGAATCACTTATTCATCTTTTAATTCTGCTTTCTCAACTATAAATTGTAAATTTGTCTGCAAATAAAAAATTTAATACTAAACAAAAAGAAAACAAATGACCCTTCCCTGTCTATCCCACAGGGTTTTTAAGAACTTGTAGAAGCACAGATATGAGGCTATTAAAAGTTCAGAAAAAAGTCCCTATCACTTCCTTCACCATGGCTGGTGTTGCTGTCCATCACTATCACCATTCTCCTAAGCTGGCTTTGACCACCATAATTACCTTTGGGGTCACTGACACCCTCATAACTGCCTTAATGTACTGCACAAACCATTGTTTCAAGTGGAAACAGGTGAGGGGACCACTGCATTCCTTGGAAAACCAAGATCTAAGTCAGGTGAAGAGAAAGAGCCCAGATACTGGTGTGGGTTAAATTGATTGATTGATTGATAGAACAATAGCGAGACAGATATAAATATATAGATACAGATATATACAGCAGGTTTATAATAAACATTTTAATGTGCCAAGACCATTTTCTAAAAACAGAAAATCAACCTTTAAAATAGACAAGCAGAAACTGGCCTTTACAGGTATCAATTACTTCCCCCAGGAAACATTCATATATTTAAGTAATAGTATTAAAATTCATCCGAGTATCATGTGTACAGACATATCACCTTAAATTCCTAGGCTGGATGAAAATTTTTCTATTTTATCTAATGAAGATAACAATACAAAATTATAAAAATACTTAACATTTAGTTTTTATAAGACATTATCTAGCTTCAAATGCTTACTGCTAGAAAAGGACTTTACGACTTCAAAGGCTAATAATTAATTAGCCAGGCTTTCTATAATGTGCTAACTGTGATATAAAAACAGACTTTTAGAATTTTAGAAATAAATGAGGTAAATTGGAAAGGAAGCACGATATGCCTGTCATAAGCCATGTAATTTTTCTTAGAAATTACATGAAAAAAATGTCTCCATCCTTCACCATAGATTAGACACCTTGCAGTATGCAAAAGGAATGGAGAGGCGATTGAAGAAACTGTGTGAAAGTGCAAACATCTGCATTCTATACAGAGCAGAACAGTCACTGCCTGTGTAAATGTCATGTCCTGAGTATATGGAAAATCGGAGAAGCCCACTCCCTCAAGATTAAACAAAGGCATACTTTGCAAAGGAATGCAAAACAGCAAAGAATATGCTAGGCAGATACACCCTGACATATAAATTGTCAGCAGCACTGTCAAGCCAAGCGTCTATGTTCCTACATGGTATAATACTGAAGTAATTCTAGAATTCCAAACTCAAGAAGTAGAAAGAAATACAAAGAATACTAGAAAAAAAAATCAATTACATGAAAATAAAAAGTACAGACATGCCAGAACATTCCCTATAATAATAATTTTTAAAATAACCCTGATATATGTCTGTTCTTCAATAGTGGAGATTAAGGGACGTTATTAAAATAGGAGGACGGATTAGCCTTCATTTAGTTATTGAGAGATTCAAATATCCACCTGTTTTCAACAAAGATAGGAAATATCTCCTGAAGCTCATTAATATACATTTTTGCAAATCACACTGGACAGCTGAGATAAATCTTCTATCAGTTATGAGCAATACTCCAGAGAGGTAAAGGCCCGCTGAGCTGCCACATCCCTCCAGTTGTAAGCACCTTTTCTAACTCTTTTGAATTGAATGATATAACCATTTGGCAAAATCAGCCCTCCTCCCTTTCAGGACTTGTGTCCATTCCAGTCTTTCTCTTCGTTTAACAGAGCCCTATGCCAGCTGTGTCATGAACAATTTCCTCTTCTCTTCCTTTTTTCTCACGTTGGTTTCATCCCCTGCCAAGCCTTTGATGACATTCAACAGGTACAACTTCGTCTTCTCTTCCTGCCTGAACATGGTCCTCTATTGCTTATAGAATTAAATGGGAACTGTCCAAGGCATTTCAGGCCCTCTCTATTTATCTAATCTTCCAACTTCATCACACCCCCTTAGCATGAAGCTACTGCTCTTCCTCATCACATCCATGGCCATCCCCATGTCTTTCATCTGCCCATATACCTCTTATTCTGTAAAGCCTGATTCAAGTCCTATCTTCTTGAATGTTTTGCCTTTTCTTCAATATGCTTTAATGTTGTTTGATAATGTCTGTATAATAAAGACATGGGAAGAATGAAGGTGAATAACATTTAACAGAATGCAGGGATAATATCTTATTTTATTCAACCATCAATCTCCAAACAGAATCCTCAAGCTAGATGGGGCATTAAAGATCATTTGGTTCAATTCTCTTATCTACAGACAAGAAAACTTGAGGTTCAGAGAAGATGACCTTGAAAGATTTTGGTAGTGAAAAAAGAGGTTAAGATATCTAAAAATACTTTCTACACTGAGCAACCTCCACACCTCACTAACATTTCCTCTTTTCCAAGATCTCCATTCTGTCAATGATTACATCACTATTAACTTTCTTCTTTCCTCTGGACCATGGGCAAGACAGGCCATGTTCGGAGTGCCTAATTCGATGCACACAATATCTAGAATTCTTTATTGTCACATGCCTGGATATTATCTTTAATAGAACAAAGAAAATTATCTCTCTTGCCTAGTAGATATTATAATTAAAAACACAAAGAAACCTCACTAGAAAATTCCTTCTCTAATCTATTTAACAAACACACACTGATCATGTACTATATATGGTTGCCACCGGTAACATAAGGATGACCAAACGTGAACCCTGCCCTCAAAGTCCTGATGGATCTAGTGGAGAAAATAAAACTAATATGTAATTACAGTACAATACAATAAATGCATAAAGAGAAGTATGGAAAAGGTAGTGTGGGAGTACTAATTAACATAGAAAAAATTTTTTTTCAGAATGAACCATGGGGATTTCAAAAAGGAAATGAAAACCTAGGATTTCATATTAGAGAAAACAAAAACGTTCTTTAGTAAAACCAATTTCTTTTTAGATTCTATATACCAAGTTTTCACGACAGCCCTGTATTTTATCAAATTACTGCTATTACCTATAACTATCGATATTTGCAAGTACAAGTCACAATACTTTGTAACATATAGTGGCTTCCTTTGAGCCTCACAACAACCTCATGAAGAAGCTAGAATACATATAATTATACAAAAAACTGAAGGTTGGATGATAAGCCAAAGGCAACCAGTCCCTTTGAAGGCTACCACAATACTGTGTGCCTGCGACATGATGGCATCTACCATATAATACTGTGACTGCCAATGCTTTTTTGTCTCCCTCACTTGACTGTCAGCCCAAGGAGATGAACTGTCTCAGTGTACCTATAATAGATTCTCAGTAAATGTTTGAAGACGGGAAGAAGGGAGAGAAGGGAAAAAAAGAGAATAAAGGTTAAGCCCAGGGCTTCAGACCCTTTATTTTGTGCTCTTTTCATTTTCCCATGGAGCCTCCACGCTATCGCTAAAGACCGTGCTCCGTGACCAGCACGATGGCACTGACTAGTCAGCTGAGAAGGTCTTCAGTTTACCCTTTTAACCAAATGTTTTGCTCTTTAATCAAGTTCTTGATGCAGATAATCAATAGATACAATTTTCCACATACAGCTTATCTTAAAAAGCAAAAGAACATCAAGGTAACGTGTTATTAAAAATATAAGGAGTATGTCACGCTTCAGAACACCACGTTTGATTTAAAAAACTAACTGTACTGAAACTCTAAAAAAGTCTTTCCTCTTCTCATTAATTGTGTTATTTCCCGTTTCCTAGGGATTTATCAGATGGGTTGGATTTATTTCCAACGTCTCAGCCATTGTTCTCTTAACCTGAGTTGCTGGAGTGAATTTGAGAAAATAGTGGAAAGAAGTTCACAGTGTAATATTTTCTTTCACTGCTTCACTTGGCAAGATCGATATCTAGTTCCTCACTTCCTTTTTCCCTTCCACTAACAGATTTCTGCTCCTTATAGTTTTTCTTTACTCATAGTGGCTCCTTGATAATAAAAGGAATATTTACTGCTGCTTGCTGGGGTCTCAGTACTGTCTGTGAATGATTTGATAACAATGTTCACAATTTCCTTGCTTTTCTGAAAAAAATTATGTAGTTCTTGGCTTTATATTTATAGTTACACATAAATATGTGAAAAGTTAAAATGAAAACCCCTAAGCTGCATTATAAATTAATCAATATTTGCAAAGCACTGTAAAAGAACAAAAGAAATATATAAATCACAGGGCTTGCCATAATGGAAATTTAAATATAGTTGAAAACTTAAAAAAACAGCAAGATATGAAAAATTAAACAGTTTAATCTAGCATCAGAGAAGGGCAAGTGATATAGATGCAGAGGGACAGCAAATTTCTTCAGTGTCCAGAGAAAGACCCCCGAGCTCTAGGGAAATACACAGTGAAGGTATCAGGGAGAAGATGTGGTATGGGACTTGAAGAGAACACTGGATTAACAGAGGGTGACATCAGAGCAAAGAAATTCCAGGCACTGTGATATGGCCTATTCAAAATGCCTTCCATGAGCTGAATCTCAACACATTCCACTTTGTAAACATTCCACTCTTAGTCAATAATTTTACACAAATCAATGATGTCTTCTATGTGCAAAGTTGCTAATATAAATATATACATATTCAAAATATTAAAATTGTTTACATGAAAATTAATAAATTATGTTTCTTGCCTTGGGATGGTACAGAAAATCAGATTAATAACTGTATTTACTTTCACTGTTTTCAGTTTAATCTACAATACACTCTTTCCAGATTTCTCTCTCCTCATTTAATTATAATGTTGCTGTCCAGCACCATTTTTAAATGATTTGCATCTAAGCCACAAAAACAGAACTGTTTCCTGACTTTGAGCTGAGCCAATGCCAAGCATATTTCAGGCCTCATTTAATTGAGTACGTGCCTACTCACATTAGAACAGGTAATTTTCAAGACCACTTAAAGGCCCTTAATGATTGTTTTGACATGAAGTGATGTACTTGGTGTGTTTTATAAAACTGAGTCAAAGATGAATTCATTCACAGCATGTTATCTAATATTGATTACATAGCATTCTGCTTTAATTTCCAAAAAGATTATTCATTTAACAGTGAGTTGCATAACCTTAAATGTATGCACTTAGCAACACTGCAGATAATATATGTATAATGAAAGGCTCATTTCACTTGGACTGAACAGGATATAGAAAAAGTCATGAACATGAATTCAGGAATGTTTCACAGCTGTTTAGAGGAGGAAGCAAAGAAGAATGCCTTAATAATTGACAGTCCTCACAGGACCATGAGGTATACTGAGTAGGATGTTATTGCTTAGACTGGACTTTGGCCAGGGCTCCAGCAAGCATTCTTACAACAACAGCCGTGGGATTTTTAATGGCCAACAAAATTCAGACGCTCAATTTCACCTGTAATCCTAAAAATGGTATTTTTTTTTTTTGAGCAAAGATGTTGCTGATTATACAGATCTGAAAATGAAAACTCCAAGATAACAATTTTTTTTAATACATCTTTATTGGAGTATAATTGCTTCACCATACTGTGTTAGTTTCTGTTGCAAAACAAAGAGAATCAGCCATATGCATACACACGTCCCCATGTCCCCTCCCTCTTGAGCCTCCCTCCCATCCTCTCTATCCCACCCCTCTAGGTCACCGCAGAGCACCAAGCCGATCTCCCTGTGCTCTGCTGCTGCTTCCCACCAGCCAACTATTTTGCATCCAGTAGTGTATATACGTCGATGCTACTCTCACTTCGCCCCAGCTTCGCCCTCCCACCCCATGTCATCAAGTCCATTCTCTATGTCTACCTCTTTATTCCTGCCCTGCAACTAGGTTCATCAGTACCATTCTTTTCTTTTAGATTCCATATATAGGTATTAGCACACGGTATTTGTTTTTCTCTTTCTGACTTACTTCACTCTGTATGACAGTCTCTAGGTCCATCCACCTCACTACAAATAACTCAATTTCGTTTCTTTTTATGGCTGAGTAATATTCCATTGTATATATGCGCCACATCTTCTTTATCCATTCATCTGTCGATGGACATTTAGGTTGATTCCGTATCCTGGCTATTGTAAACAGTGCTGCAGTGAACATTGTGGTACATGACTATTTTTGAATTATGGTTTTCTCAGGGTATATGCCCAGTAGTGGGATTGCTGGGTCATATGGTATTTCTATTTTTAGTTTTTTAAGGAACCTCCATACTGTTTTCCATAGTGGTTGTATCAATTTACATTCCCACCAACAGTGCAAGAGGGTTCCCTTTTCACCACACCCTTTCCAGCATTTATTGTTTCTAGCTTTTTTGATAATGGCCATTCTGACCGACATGAGGTAATACCTCATAGTAGTTTTGATTTGCATTTCTCTAATAATTAGTGATGTTGAGCAGCTTTTCACGTGCCTCTTGGCTATCTATATGTCTTCCTTGGTGAAATATCTATTTAGGTCTTCCGCCCATTTTTTAACTGGATTGTTTTTTTTTTTGATATTGAGCTCCATGAGCTGTTTGTATATTTTAGAGATTAATCCTTTGTCTGTTGTTTCATTTGCAAATATTTTCTCCCATTCTGAGGGTTGTCTTTTTGTCTTGTTTATGGTTTCCTCTGCTGTGCAAAAGCTTTTAAGTTTAATTAAGTCCCATTTGTTTATTTTTGTTTTTATTTCTGTTACTCTAGGAGATGGGTCAAAAAAGATCTTGCTGTGGTTTATGTCAAAGAGTGTTTTTCCTATTTTTTCCTCTAACAGTTTTATAGTGTCTGGTCTTACATTTAAGTCTTTAATCCATTTGGAGTTTAAGATAAACTCCAGAAAAAGCTATCACAAAAAAAGAAAATTACAGACCAGTATCACTGATGAACATAGATGCAAAAATCCTGAGCAAAACACTAGCAAACAGAATCCAACAGCATGTTAAAAGGATCATACACCATGATCAAGTGGGATTTATCCCAGGGACGCAAGGATTCTTCAGTATAAGCAAATCAATCAATGTGATACACATTAACAAATTGAAGAACAAAAACCATATGATCATCTCAATAGATGCAGAAAAAGCTTTCAACAAAATTCAACAACATTTATGATAAAACCTCTCCAGAAAATGGGCATAAAGGGAACCTACCTCAACATAATAAAGGCCATAAATGACAAACCCACAGCAAGCATCATACTCAATGGTGAAAAACTGAAAGCATTTCCACTAGGATCAGGAACAAGACAAGGATGTCCACTCTCACCACTCTTATTCAACATAGTTTTGGAAGTCCTAGCCATGACAATCAGAGAAGAAAAAGAAATAAACGGAATACAAATTGGAAAAGAAGTAAAACTGTCACTGTTTGCAGGTGATATGATACTATACATAGAAAATCCTGAAGATGCCACCAGAAAACTACTAGAACTAATCAATGAATCTGGTAAGGTTGCAGCATACAAAATTAATGTACAGAAATCTCTGACATTCCTATACACCAACAATGAAAAATCAGAAAGAGAAATTAAGGAAACACTCCCATTCACCATTGCAACAAAAAGAATAAAATACCTAGGAATAAACCTGCCTAAGGAGGCGAAAGACTTGTACTCAGAAAACTATAAAACACTGATGAAAGAAATCAAAGATGACATAAACAGATGGAGAAATATACCATGTTCTTGGATTGGAAGAATCAATATTGTGAAAATGACTATACTGCCCAAAGCAATCTACAGATTCAATGCAATCCCTATCAAACTATCAATGGCATTCTTCACAGAATTAGAACCAAAAATCTTACAATTCATATGGAAACACAAAAGACCCCGAATAGCCACAGCAATCTTGAGAAAGAAAAACGGAGTTGGAGGAATCAGACTCCCAGATTTCAAACTATACCACAAAGCTACAGTAATCAAGACAGTATGGTACTGGCAGAAAAACAGAAATATAGATCAGTGGTACAGGATAGAATGCCCAGAGATAAACCCCTGCACATATGGGCACCTAATTTACGACAAAGGAGGCAAGAACATACAATGGAGAAAAGGCAGCCTCTTCAATAAGTGGTGCTGGGAAAACTGGACAGCTACATGTAAAAGAATGAAATTAGAACACTACCTAACACCATACACTAAAATGGCATTTTAACATCAAAATATATCCAAGCATTGACAAGTTATACTTAGATAATAAAACATATAATATTTTAAGTCATGCTATTTAATAAAATTTAATTAACAAGCTTTCCAATGTGATCAAGATACTCTGAAAGCAAACAAGAAGAAAATTAATACTATTTTCCAGAACATTTTTAAATTTAGATATGATATTCTTATAGGAAACTGTGTTTTAAACTTTAAAATGAAAAATATTAGAATTCATTTCAGAGTTTTAATTGTTCTCTTAGACAATTCTTTAGCATTAATAGTCTTCTAAATAAAAGTAGACATCAGGGGGGATAAAGAAAAGAAAAACTATAAAAGGAGCAGTAAAATGTTTTTGAAAAAGAAAAAAATATGCTTGCAAATCCTTAGAAAAGAATCATTAATACTGCTGAAATTTCCACATGTTAGGAAAACACACTTAACTTCAGCCCTGATTGTTGCCACAACTAAACAAATACATGCAGTCCTTTGATCATGTTTTCAGGGAAAATACAATTCAGTGGTCCAAAACCATATTTACGAAGTAAACGCTTTATTTGCAAACAATGAGAATCAGAGGCATGGCAAAATATAGATGCTTTTCATGTGTCTGTATATATGTTATAATATGTGTATGCTTTTCCCTAAATACTTGCATTCATTCATTCATTCAACAAACAGGCACTCTATCCTTGAGTTTGGTTCAAATAGGCAGGAGAAAGCAAATACATTTAAAGAGTGGGGTCTTGAGTATAAGAGTCAGAAGTATCTGGGTGTATCTTATAAACAAAGAGGTGGCTGAATGGACTTGTGACTGATACAGTTGTACAAGGCCCTACTCTCAGAAGAACCCCTGCCTTGGGGTTTAATGCTTTGCAGTCACTGTCTTGAAATAATTTTATGTCTGAATTTATGTTTCGTAAAGCAAATTTCAATGGGAAGATGTAACATGTACTCCAAGTTTGTAGCCTCATCTCATACATGGTCCTGCCCCCTATCACCTTCTGGGGACAGGTTCTCAGCCACCGGTTCACCCACCCCCATATGCCCCCGGTTCACCCACCCCCATATGCCCCCGGCCATACCCAGCACCCCAGTCCCTGCTTCTACCATCTGCCCCAGTGAGGACCTGGATGTGAGGATGGGGAGGGTTAGGATGAGGGCATGCAAGTGCTGGCCAAGGTTAGAGGCCAAGTCTTAGCCTCTCAGCTGGGACAAGCCTTTTAATGAACTCCCAACCCATACACCAGGCACTTCCCAGCACCAAGGTTTAAAGATCCCTGGGGGTCATCTGTCTGCCAAGAGTTGAGGCAATGGGGCCAGAGACAAAGGAGATACCTGGCTCAACTTCACCAGACCCTGTTTCCAGCTTGAGCACAGTGCTTGGGTCCCAATGGCAGGAGGGGGAATCCGACAGCCTGCATCCCTAGGTGGGACCTCAGGGACCACAGGGGCCAGTGTGGGTCTGCACTTGAACCACAGGTATCCTGCTACCCAGGGGCGCTCCCTTCGCAGGTGCCATGCCAGGAGGATCTTCTCTTCCTCCTTGCAACCCTCTGTAGCCTAGCTTAAACCATTAAGCAAACTTTACCATCCATCTTTATTTTGTGCAATGTCAATATTAGACGCAAATATCAGAGCATTTGACTATTATGTAGATTTACCCAAATTATACAATTTGTATTTCATGGCTGATACCAGATGGTGCCTCCAGCTTTCCAGAAGAGACACACAAGTCAGATTTGGGAAGGTTGAAGGAGGAACCATTCATTTATAATCCCAGCAACAGGATGAATGTTCCAGGTTTATCATGACATTGAATTAAATAGTACTTCTTATTGAAAAACATAAAGGATTTTTTAAGTGAAAAAAGACCATGGTTAGGGCTTCCCTGGTGGCACAGTGGTTGAGAATCTGCCTGCCAATGCAGGGGACACGGGTTCGAGCCCTGGTCTGGGAGGATCCCACATGCCGTGGAGTGGCTAGGCCCGTGAGCCGCAATTACTGAGCCTGCGCGTCTGGAGCCTGTGCTCCGCAACAAGAGAGGCCGCGATAGTGAGAGGCCCGCGCACCGTGATGAAGAGTGGCCCCCACTTGCTGCAACTGGAGAAAGCCCTCGCACAGAAACGAAGACCCAACAGCTAAAAATAAATAAATTAATTAATTAAAAAAAAAAAAAAAAAAAAAAAAGACCATGGTTATATAAAGGAAAGCTAAATATTAAAATGTTATTCTGCCAAGTTAATTTATGGATTTAATACATTAAAAATCTCAAAAAGAATTTTTTTTGCTTATGTTTTAGAATACTTAGCAACAATATTCTTAAATTTATTCTGAACAGCGCATGGGCAATCATATCAATGAAAACTGGCCAAAAAAACTATAAACAGGACATCATGAGCATGAATAACTAAGAGGATAGAAGTGCTGACATACAAATAAATATGTAATAAGTGGAAAAGAATTAATAATTATATACAAACTAGCATCTGAAGACAAGATGCATAAAGTA
The DNA here is from genome assembly GCF_009873245.2 of Balaenoptera musculus. Classification (NCBI taxonomy): domain Eukaryota; kingdom Metazoa; phylum Chordata; class Mammalia; order Artiodactyla; family Balaenopteridae; genus Balaenoptera; species Balaenoptera musculus. The sequence continues at coordinate 140,738,209 of NC_045785.1, read as the reverse complement.
AGATTATTTATTTTAAAAATATTTATCTCTAATTCATATTTTACAGTATCTAGTAAAAATAAGCTCCAAAGGGTTAAATGGTTCAATATAACCATTGTGATTATTTTAACTGAATCTAAATTAGAATATATATCAGATATATATAGAAAAATAACATTCTCCTTTTCAAAGTAATAGAAGAAATCACAAGGGGAAATACTGACAGATATGAATATATAAAAATCAAGTAAAAATTAAAATCTAAAAAAGATATAAAGCCAGATTTGCCAACATTTATGTCATCAATTAAAATAAATTAAAATCTATACTATCTGAAGAGATCAAATTTAAACAAATAATAATAATAAAGTACCAATCACTAAATGAAAGGTAAATTCATTAAAAGAAGGTTAACAACAACAAAAAAAAGACCAGAAACAAACGCTCATATTTAGTTATAGCAAAAGAGAGTAAACTGCAGCAAATTTGAAGTATCTTGTAAGAAAGAAAATGATTTTGTTTAACATTATCACTCAAACCAGTATCATAATAAACCTGCAATACTGGTACTGTTGTTAAGATTATAAGTGGTTGTAACTTTTGTGAAATTCACTGTAGTTATGTGTATGATATGATTATAGGTATGATAAGTCTTAAAAGTACCTTGTGATAAAGTCATTTCCCACTTTGTTATAAGCTGCTGAAAATAGATATTGATATTACTAGGATATCAATAAATAATGTCAAAATAGAGAAATGATTATAAACATGATTCTCTAAATAATATTAGGCAGCAATTAAACTACTGTTCCATGTAGAAACACAAGTGAATGTTTATCATATAACATTAAAGAGCAAAACATAGAATTATAGGTACCTTGACTGCAACTATCTACAAAGACACATACTCATAAAAACAAATTCTGAAAGGTCACACCACAGTAAAAATTGATTCTTGGAATAGGTGGAGTGATGATTACTTTTTTCTTTCATCAAATTTTTCAAATTATTTGTACTTGTAATTTAAGGAGAAAGAGAAGAATTTCACTTGATCACAGACAAGTTTGAGGTTTTGCTCATAAATTCTGGCTGACTGTCGTTCTTAATTGGTTTAAATTGGTCACTGGAAAAAAGAGGCAAAAATATTTTTCAGCATTGGGCAACATAACAAGAAAAGCATTGATTTGAGACATTATCTGTTAATGTTGTGAGGCGAAATATTTTAACTATTTAGAATCTAACCAGAACAGTCATTGTCTGGATATGGTATTCTTTTCTAATCCTCTCACTTCCAGCTTCCATCTTTCTTTCAAACGCCCAACTCTTGGCAATGTCATCTTCCTACTGTTAGTTAGTCTTTATTGAATATACAAAGAATTCCTTTTGATTGGATGAAATAAAACACTCTCCACACCAGTAACACGGAAGCTCAATCACCGTCACATTTTGTTTCTCTTCTGCTTATTACTGACTTTCTTCTCTACACACTCTTGCAGTGACGTGTGTTTATTCATATACACGTGTGTGTCTTCTGTTTTGCTTTTTTTTCTCTTCATAGAAAAAATATGGGAAATAGGAAATACCCAGTATAACTGTAAATACTGAGCATGAAACCAAATCATCACTGTGAATATGCATTTTAAATTTAAATACGTCTCCTACTGGGAAGAAGTTCAGAGTATCCACCTTAGTTGGTAACTAAAAGCATCCCAGGTTTGGAAGTTACTATAGTCTAAGGTAATGAAGTTAATTTACTATGTGCCATTGTGAATAGACTCCAAAGGCATTTTCAACTCCAGACAAACCCGTGCATCGTGCCCGTACCTGGTAAGAGGAAAGCATCCGTATAGGAGCCATCTCACTTCTTCTCCTCCCACATCACCAGTGCACCCACTACTGCATTAGCAAGGAGAGGGATGTCCCCATAGATACCAAGAGGCTGTGGCACATATCCAAATCAAGGACAAGAGACACTCTGTGGCATTTCTCTTGTATCACAGTGATCAGTCCTTTCTTACCATCAGTTTCAGTACCTCTGCTCCAAGCTCCCATGCTTCTCTATTTTACTCTGAAGAACATTCCTATTAACCAATTACATCAAGCCTTCTCTTTAAAACTTGAACTGCAAAACGCAGGAGTTGTTTCCTTTTTGTACTACGTTACTCAAACCAAAATAATTAATATGTTTTACAGATATCCATTAATAAAAATGAGCAGAGACACTGAGAGGGAGATTTGGCCAAGTGAAGTTCCCAACCAAACTGATTAACAATAGTGCTTAGATGGGTGCTGATCCAGACGCCACCAGAAAATCTACATAGTCTAGATGAAAAGTGACATTGGATTTCGGAAACTGTCCACTCACATGGCCCTCATTTACTAAATGTTTGACCGAAGAGTCAGTCGGTTGTCCTTCTTAAGAGCTCAGGCACTGGAATCAAAACTACTTGGGTTAGAAGCAAGGCTCTGCCACATAATGGTTTTTTTTGTTTTGTTTTTAATTTTTATCCAGTTCCTAAATCTCAATGACTTTCAGTTTCCCCATCTATAAAGTGGGGAAAATAATCATAGCTACGCCACTGGGTTGTCGTGAGAGTTTAATCAGGATAACATGCATGATGCAATGCTTGGAATGGATTAAACACGCTAACTCTGCTATTGCTACTGCTGCTACTGCCAGTAACTTTCATGACAATGTAAAATACATTATGCTAGGTACTATGATTGGTTAAATAAAAATCTACTATAATATATGGAACAAATTCAGTCTTGGAGTTTAGAAAAACATAATACTTTTCTTGTGCTTATCACTGCTTAAGATGATTTAATGAATTTGAATTTCCAACTCAAATCACATTAGTTAAGTAAGGTGTGTTTTGTTTTGTTTTTTTTAAGTAAGGTACATTCTTATCAAGCCATGCCTCCTAAAAAATCTTCATATTTTTACCTTGTATCAGATAAAAAATGTCAAACTTTTAGACAAATAAAACTCTTTCTGGCCTTTGGAGATAACAGAACAACATTTCTCATACTTGTCATTAAATCAGATCTCAGAATCTGAAGTTACATGATCAAGCATTTCAAAAATATGTTTGATATTTAATTTCCGCTTCTCTGATACTTAAAAATATTAATACCCAAACAGGATTGAGATAAGAACAGCATTTATCAAAAAGAGAAAACAGGTATCTGATTTAGGGTTGCTAATTAATATGTTATAAGAAAATACTACTGTCAAGTTATATTTTCTATTCACTCTTCCCAAAGTAATATAGAAAAATGTCCACCTCTACACCTTTGTTTATATTTTTTCTATATAAGAGACTGTTCTCTCCCTTATCAAACTTTTCTTTAAGATTTAATTCAGGTCCCAACTTTTTTGGAACAAATTCCTGAGTGTTTCAATCCTTAGAGGTCGCTCCTCTGAATTCTTTTAATGACATATCTCAACTGTTAAGTATTTACCCAATGTGGTAAATGTCCTCTAAAATGGCCTCCAATGACCCCCACCACCTGATACTCACACCCTTGCGTAATCTCCTCTCCTTAAGAATGGGCTGAACCTAATAACTTGCTTCTAATGAAGAGAACAGGGCAAAAGTGATGGGATGTCACCCACCACTGGGATTAGGTTTCAAAGAGACTATGGCTCTGTCTTGCATGTACTCTCTTGCTCTCTGATGGAAATTACCCATGTGAGCTACCCTATTATCCTACGGAGAGGTTCACGTGGCAAGGACAGAGGGCATCCTCTGGCCAACAGACAGCAAGTAACTCAATCCTGACAACAGCCATGTGAGTAACAAAGTGGACCTTCTCCAGTCAAGCCATGCAATGACCACAGACTCAGTGCCTTAATTGTAGACTTGTGGGAGACCCTGAATCAGAGGACCCAGCTACGTTTTACTGGGATTCCTGACTCCCGAAAAGTATGATTTAATAATTGTTTGTTATGTTACAACACTAAGGTTTGGAATAATTTTCCATGCAGCAACAGATTCATCTAACTCCATATTCAGTCTTCAAAGCTAGGTTATAACTGCTCTGATGACAGCAACTGTGACATTTTGAATCTCCATCATTTGGACAGTGACCTTCACTGTGTGATGATGGTAAAGTTACAGAAATACTTAGACAACAGTTTTGAACAATATATACAAGTATTACTTTAAAATAGTCACTATAAATTACAGTATCTTCAAAACTCTGTAATTTAATTTGCAAAACAGAGAAAATATAAACATATGTATGTATATATGCATGTGTTTATAATAAGTAAATGCCCACAATAGAAACAGATCATAAATGACCAAATTTAGAAGAGGCAAAGAAGTAATAATTAAGGAAATGAAAAGTGTGATATCTAGAAAAATCAGAAAACAGTGTGGCTATCTGAAAAATATTTAAGAAAAAAATATTAAGCATTATAAAATCTCTTAAAACAACTATGGCATTTAATCCTAAAAATTAGAGAAACAGTGAACATTAATAGAAATGATGTCATTCATACATTATCTCTAATGGTGCCTATGAATTTCATCACGATAATTAAAGCAATAAAGTTAGGTGGATGAATTAAGCAAAGAAAATTCAAAGAAATTGAAATTGAATTCAAGACTCTAAAGAAGTTATTAATAAGGTATACACTCTGCCAAAGAATAAATGGACAAAAATTTAAGCTCTCTTCTGGCAAACACTCTTCTTCTAACACTTTTTAATTCAATAAATCATCTTTCAGTCCCTACTAGGTAATCATACCCCATGCCTGAAGCTGACCACCGGAAGCCTGATAAAACAGTTCACATTGCAGCCCAATTGCTTTGTGAATTTGTGATGTTTTAATTCTGTAAATCTCAACTCACCTATCAAGTTTACTGTAAAAAAGCGGAATATGTTTGGCACAGGTCATAAGGAAGAAAGTTTAGAAGGCATATTTCTGAGATGGAATACAACAGACTAGCATAGAACAGAATTGTGAAGTGCACTGTTCTTAGTGCAAGGGAACCAACAGTGGAGGACACAGACGTGATCTCCTTCCCCATGGATTTCACAGTATGAGAGAGAAAATGGACAATAAAACAAGTAAACGAGCAAAGAGAAAAAAAATAGCAACAGGTTGGAATAAGTGTTGTGATGGAAATAAGCAGGCTATGGGACAAATAATGGGCAGAGGGGCTGCTTAATAGTACAGCATCAAGGAAGACCTCTTTCATTTCCTTTGTGCAAAACGAATGTCCATAATCTTTGTCCATTTTTATACTGGGCTGTTGCTCTTTTTGTGTCAATCTGTGAAAGGTGTTTATATTAAGTAAATTAGGTTTTGTCTGTGACATGAGTTGCGAAAAGTTTTTTCTACCTTGATGTCTCTTGTGGCAATTTTGGTCATGTAGAAATAGTTTTCTTTTACGTAGTAATAAAATGTATTACTCTTTTCCCTATGGTTCTTGGTTTTTATCATAGTTGGGAAAACTTTCTTCATGCTGAAGTTATATAGAGTTCTCCCATGATGTCTTCTAGTCCTTTTAAGGTTTATGTTTTAGATTTACATCTATGGTCCATTTGAAGTTTCTGCTGGTGTAAGCTATGAAGTATGGATCCACTTCTCTTCCAGATGGCTACCCTGTTGGTTCATCATTATTTATTGAAAAATCAATTTTTCCCTACTGATATTACATGCCACTACAATTCATGTATGTATTCTACATTTTTTTCCATTAATCTTTTGCTTCATGCCCAGAACCAAATTGTCTTAAAAACTGAGGCATAATATTTTAATCTTAGGTGGGGCTAATTTCCACATCATCACTCTCCTTTTGCTGAATTTTCCTAGCTATTGGTGCTTATATATTTTCTATAACAATTTAAGATCAGCCTATCTAGGTCCGAAAACATCCTGTAGGTATTTTTGTGTATGTCACATAAATTTATAGAATGAATTAGGAGAAACTGACAAGATGCTGAGATTTTCCATGGTGTATTACTCCAATTATTAAAGTATTCTTTTTGGGGGGCTTCCCTGGTGGCGCAGTGGTTGAGAGTCTGCCTGCTAATGCAGGGGACACGGGTTCGGGCCCTGGTCTGGGAGGATCCCACATGCCGTGGAGCGGCTGGGCCCGTGAGCCACAACTGCTGAGCCTGCGCGTCTGGAGCCTGTGCTCCGCAACAAGAGAGGCCGCGATAGTGAGAGGCCCGCGCACCACGATGAAGAGTGGCCCCCACTTGGCGCAGCTAGAGAAGGCCCTCGCACAGAAACGAAGACCCAACGTAGCAATCAATCAATCAATCAATAAATCTTAAAAAAAAAAAAAAAAAGTGTTCTTTTGGGAATATTAGAAGCTTTTTATAGGGTTTTTTCCATATAGAAGTTTGCATGTTTCTTGTTAAGTTTATTGCTATTTCATGTATACTTTTTGATGTTGAAAATCAGGGGTCTTCCTTCCATTATGTCTTCTAAATGTCTGTAACTTTGTATATCCAAAAGCTACTGATTTTGTATATGAATTTATCTTTTACCACTGTTCAGATTTTTTTTTTACTCTTTGTAAGAATTTTCAGCTGATTCTTTTGGTTTTCCGGTATACAATCATATAAGCTGCAAATGATTTTCTATTTTTATATCTCTAATTTCTTTCTCTGTCTAATTGAATTGGTTAGTACTCCAGAACAATGTTAAATAATAGTTGTGATAATGAACATCATTGTCTGGTTCTAAAATTAGCAAGAATACTTCTAGTCTTTCCACATTAAGTGTGATACTGGATTTGGGATTAAAATATATATATTTCATCATATTAAGAAAATATTATCTAATCACAATTACATTAGAGATTTTTCTTTTTGGTGTTAATTATAAACATTAAATTTTGTTGCTTTTTCATGTGTATGAATATAATCATGTGCTTTTCTCCTTAAATGTAATGTTAATAGATTTCCTTGTTTTGAACCATTATTATATCCCTGAAATAAACCCCCTTAATCAGGATGTTTTATTCTTTTAATGTGTGCTAGATTCTGTTAACAATTTATTTAGGATTTTTGTGTAGTTATTTGCATGAGTATGTATGATGTAAAGTTTTCTTTAATTGTAACCTTTATTAAATTTTGATGTTAATATCATGCTCATATTATTTTAAAAATTGATAAATTTCCTTTTCCTGTTCCCTGAAATAGTTTAAATATCACTGATATTAGGTTTTAAAGGGTTTAGTAGAATTCCCTTGTGAAATCATCAGGATCTAGTGCTTTTGTTGATGGGGGTACTATATATTTCTCCACCCTCCTTGCCCCCCCCCCCAACTTAATAAGTCTGTCTTTATTTTCTACATATTTTGGAGTCTTTTAGTAAATTATCTCTCTCTGGAAATTTAACCACTTTATGCAGTTTTTCAAATTACTCATCTAGAGTTTAGAAAACAAATCTCTTAAGACTTAAATTTTCTGCATTTTGAGGTATTTTCCCTATTATCCTTTCTTACATTATGTATTTTTGCCCTCTACATTTTTTGTAATTTCATTAGCTAATATTTTAGTTTTCCCAAAGAAAAAGTACTTTTATTCATCTCTTATCTAATTCATTTATTTCTGCTTTTATGTTTTATAATTATATCATTTTACTTCGCATAGATTGATTTTGTTATTTTCTTCCAGCTTCCTAACTTACTACTGAAAGTAGCAAATGTATACTTTTTCTTGTGGGAGTTATTTATCTACATATCATAGACACTGATAGGCTGTATTTTTATTATATTTATTTTCTATATTTTAACAATTTTAGTTTGGATTTCCTTTTTGACGTGACTTTGAGAGAAAGATTTTCTAATTGATGAATTGTTTAAATTTTATTCTCTTATTAATTTCTAGTTTTACTGCATTATTATTAGTGCAATTTTCCTTGTAGTACTGCAAATGTTTCGTTTTTGTTAACATTCCATGCTCACTTGAAAAGAAGATATATTCTCTGTTTTAAGGAAACATAGTTTTATATGTCAATTAGATCCATCTTATTAATTATATTAACTAGGTCTTATAAATTTACATAGTTTGGGCCACTTGGTCTGTCATGAACTATGGAAGAAAATCAAGGCTCCTCATTCTAAATTGCTTATATTTCTTCCCCTAACATTACTTTGTTTTATGAATGGTACCTAGATATATTTCACTGTTATATCTTCACTATGAATGCTTCAACCCTTTATAAAGTATTATTTTATCTTGTTTAACATTATAGAGTGTCCTTGTTATTTCATTTTAGGTTAATTTGACTTAAAGTAAAACTTGCCTTATATCGTCTAGATCATGACCCTAGCTTGCTTTTAATTTGCATTTGAAATAAACGTATTTATTTTACCTGCCATTCTCTTTCCCTCTACTGTCCCACTTTTGTAAGGTTTATTATTTCTACTGTCAGCACAACTAACATTATAGTCTATTTTGTTGCTCTAATCCCCATATTTGCTCTACTGTTAAAGAGTTACGTGGATCTAGTGCTCCTGGCTAGTACTTTTGCTGTAGTTTTTTCAGACATCTTAAAAATTCCTGAAGACATTTCATGGGAACAATATTCCCTGAGTTGCGCATGTTCAAAATTGTTTACTATTGCCTTTGTACTTTAACAACATTTTTGCTGGCTATAAAATTCTTGAGTCACACTCTTTATCTGAAGATTCTGTAGATGTTGCTCCACTCTCTAGCACTGAACGTGTTATAGAACAGCTTAAGGTCACATTAATCTTTTCCTTCTACAAGTGACTTTTTTCTTGGCCACCCAAAGGATTCTTTCACTATCTTCAATGTTAAGCAATTTAATGTGGATGTTTTTACAGGGATGGCTCTGGGGCAACTTCCATTGGGCTTGATATGCTTTTTAACATGTAAATGCAAGTCTTTTTTAATTTATGGAAGTTCATTTAATTTATATCTTTTATTTTGTCCCATATTTCTGTTTTATTCATTAGCAACTCTAGTAATATGCATGATTGACTTCCTTTGCCTGTATTCTATAGCTATCATTTTATCTCTAATCTTTTTGAACTCTTTTTATATTTGTTTCCTTTTGCTCACTTTTCTCACATCCATCCTCTAGATTTTTGCTATGTTTCAGCAGTGTTATTTCTTATTTTCCTGCCAACTTTACCTTTATGTCTGTGATGATTTTATTTCACTCTTCTATTTCTTTCTTGAGCCTCCTCACTATTCACCTACCATCTCTTTTCTGAGTTCTTGTATTTTACAGTTGCACTAACCCTTCAGAAAGACATTTATTTCTTTAAGGTTTTGTTTTGCTTTATTTTTAAATTCATGGCATAATGTTCAAGAACAATTTTTGTCTCTTTCATGGCCACATTGTTTTGTTTTGTTTTGTTTTGTTTTCTCATGATCTTTCCTTACCTAGCTTTTGGTTTTCCTCTTCACTTCCTCATATTTTCCTTGTGATTTTCTTTAAAAAGATCTTGGGCTGGTTCTTTTTTGTATCATAGTAGTAACACTGGTACTTTTTTTCTGTACCAGCTGTTTGCTGGAGATTCATGTGGGGATGGACCCAGGGACATGTTCTAGGATAATAGCACTTTTTCTCCTGATAAAGGATTTTGTTTGTATATTTATTTGCTTTTTACATTTCCTCAGCCAATGGACATGGCAGCTGTGGCAGTTTTCTTAACTCAGCATTCTTTTCTCCACTGCAACAGAAACTGCCTGTTTGCTGAACTATTCCCTGTATTTTCTTATGATTAACCCATCTTCACTGCTGAGAACCAAACCAAACCAAAGGGTCTGAGAAAGCCCTTGCTATCTGCTGGTTCACCCCATGTGTGCTGTTATAAAAACAGAGGTCAAGCATTGCACCTCAGTATGTGTCCCCCTTCTTCAAAAATGGTCCTTTTCTAGAGCATCGGCTGCATTCTGTCTCCAGTCTGTTCCATTTCCACATCCTACTGTACAATGTCCATAGCTTTGGCTAGAAATTCATTTTGGGGGGTATCTGGGGTTTTAGTTGTCTCCTAGTTTCACCAAAAATGGTTCTTTACATTTTTGTTTCTCTTTCACCTTCTTTTTTTGGATAATTTCTGGGAAGAGGATGCCATAATGTGATTGTAAACTACCACATTCAAATCAGAGGTCCAATCCTAAATTCTTTAATTTTTAGTCTTAACAATTGAACATTCTCGGACTTCCCTGGTGGCGCAGTGGTTAAGAATCCGCCTGCCAATGCAGGGGACATGGGTTCGAGCCTTGGTCTGGGAAGATCCCACAGGCTGCGGAGCAACTAAGCCTGTGCGCCACAACTACTGAGCCCATGTGACACAACTACTGAAGCCCGTGCACCTAGAGCCTGTGCCCTGCAACAAGAGAAGCCACCGCAATGAGAAGCCCACACACCGCAACGAAGAGTAGCCCCTACTCGCCACAACTAGAGAAAGCCCACATGCAGCAACAAAGACCCAACACAGCCAAAAATAAAATAAATAAATAAATAAAATTTAAAAAAAAAACCAAACAATTGAACATTCTCAAAATCCACACATTTTATATGGTTAGGAATTGAGTTGGAAGTACTAAGAAATAATAGTAGCCATCTGCTTTGTATCTGGCACTGGGCATACACATATATTTATTTTATTCTGTAGTCCTTAAAACAGCCTTGCAAATGAGGTATTATTATCTTCATTTTACAAATGAATAGCAGAGCCCAGATTTCAACCTGGATCTATCTGACTCTAAAGCCCACATTCTTTACTCCAAACCACACATGAATAAATTCTTTTTCTCTAAAGACAATTTTTAAATGTTTAATTGTTGTGGGAACAAAGGAATTCAGATTGATTAGATTATGGCATTATTTCCTTGTTCTGGAAATTAAATTTCTTTAGTCTCCTCCAAATACTTTTTTAAACCACTGGTTACATATAGGAGGAAAAATTTTAGAACAGAGATGGTTGCATGCTATCAAACAAGGACTGGACTTCCTAAACTGTAAAACCACAAAGCCCAACATAACACAACCAATATGCTGTTTGGTTTTGTCCCCTAAGCAACTGACCAAACATTACTATAAAAGTGCCTGCCAATGGATTTGACAAAGATTAAGAATGTTGATATACCCCTACCTAAAAAGTAAACTTTGAATAAACATAAATAATAAACAGGCAAGCATTCAGGTGACAATTTGAGAGTAAATTACAAATGCTTCATTTTGGACATAACTGATAAAATTACTTCATGAACGTTTTAAACTTGCTACATGTATGAAAACTACAGACACATTCACTATTTCAAACAGTTACAGATAGAAATTAGCAATTGCTACCATACTTTTCTTGCCATTCAAAACAAAGAAAGCACTGCACAAATCTTCCCTTCTTTCAAAATAAAGTTTTATTTAAAATTTTTCATAGATATCCTCTAAAGATAGCACTGAAGAAGACAAAATAGAAGAGCACTGTGTTTCAAATTAAGACTTGAGTTTTTATACCAGTTCTACACTATTAATGGTGTGAATCTGGGCAAGTTATTTAACCTCTAAACTTCAGTGCCTGTGTGTATAAAATAGACTTGGAAATACCTCTCCTCAGTGTTCCTGTGTGGCTAATACCTGTGTAAACTGGCTAGCATAGTTTCTAACACATAGTAGATTGTCAGTAAGTATTTACTGAATCTGAGTAACATTATGAACAATTTCTTGTTTCTCCGTTCTGCTGCACTGATCTAATATAATAATAATTATATATCATAATATTATGATATTACGATGAATGATAACAAACTTAAGTTGCTATCAACTTAAAATCGACTGTTACAGACACAAGTTGACTCATCCATACGCTGCCTACAAGAGACACACTTTAGCTGTAAGGACCTACACAGGTAAAAAGTGAAGGGATAAAAAAGATATTCCATGCAAATGTAAACCAAAAGAAAGCTGGAATATCTATACTTTTATCAGACAAAATAAACCCTAAAACAAAGACTGTAATAAGAGACAAAAAAGGGTTTTACATAATGATAAAGGTGCCAATCCAAGAAGAAGCTGTAACATTTGTAAATACAATAACTGTAGAGAACTTTAATACCCCACTTACATCAATGGGTAGATTTTTGAGACAAAAATCAATAAGGAAACATCAGCCTTGAATGACATGTTAGACCAGATGAAATTAACAGATGTCTACAAAACATACCATCCAAAAGCAACAGAATACACATTCTCCTCAAGTGCACATAGAACATTTTCCAAAACAGATCACATGTTAGGTCACAAAACAAGCCTTAACAGATTTAAGAGGATTATTAAAATCATACCAATGGTATGAAACCAGAAATTAATTACTTGAAAAAAACTGGAAAATTCACAAATATGTGGAGATAAAACATGCTAATAAACAACCAATGGGCCAAAGAAGAAATCAAAAAAGAAATCAAAAAATGCCTTGAAAAGAATGAAAATGGAAATGTAACATACCAAAATGTATGGGTTACAGCAAAAGAAGCTCTAAGAGGGAAGTTCATAGCAATAAATGCCTACCTCAAGAAACAAGAAAAATTTCAAATAAACAACCTAACTTTACAACTCAAGGCACTACAAAAACAACAAAGCCCAAAGTTAGTAGAAGGAAGGAAATAACAAAGATTAGAGCAGAAATAAATGAAATAAAGACTTAAAAGAATATAGAAAAGATCAATTAAACTAAGAGTTGGTTCTTTGAAAAAAAAAAAACAAAATTGATAAATGTTTAGGTAGACTCACTAAGCAAAAAGTGTGAGGACTCAAATAAATAAAATCAGAAATGAAAGAGGAGATACTACAACTGGTATCATGCAACCAGAAAGGATCATAAAAGACAATTACAAACAATTATATGCCAATGCACTGGACAACCTAGAAGAAATGGATAAATTCCTGGAAACATACAACCTATCAAGACTGAATCATGATGAAATAGAAAATCTTAACAGACTGATTACCAGCAAAGAGATTGAATCAGTAATCAAAAACCTCCCAACAAACAAAAGCCCAGGACCAGACAGCTTCACTGGTGAATTCTACCAAACATTCAAAGAAAAATAAATACCAATCCTTCTCAAATTCTTCCAAAAAACAGAAGAGGGGGAAACTCTTCCAAACACATTTTACAAGGCCAGCATTACCCTGATTTCAAAACCAGACAAGAATGACACAAAAAAGAAAATTACAGGCCAGTATCTCTGTCGAACACAGATGAAAAAATCTCAACAAAATATTAGCAAAACAAATTAAACAATACATTAAAAGGATTAAACACCATGATCAAGTGGTATTTATTTTAGAGATGCAAGGATGATTCAACACCTGCAAATCAGTCAATATGATATACCACATTAACAAAATGAAGAATAATAATCACATAGTCACATAATCACCACAATAGATACAGAAAAAGCATTTGACAAAATTCAACAGCTATTTATAACTAAAAGCTCTCAACAAAGCGGGTATAGAGGAACGTACCTCAACATAATAAAGGCCATTTATGACGAGTCCACAACTAACATCATACTCAATGGTGAGAAGCTGAAAGCTTTTCCTCTAAAATCAGAAAAAAGACAAGGATGCCCACTCCCACCACTTTTATTCAACATAGTAATGAAAGTTCCAGGCAGAGCAACTAGGCAAGAAAAGGAAATAAAAGGTATCCAAATTGGAAAGGAAGAAGTAAAGCTTTCATTGTTTGCAGATGACATTATATTATATACAGAAAACCCTAAAGACTCCATCAAAAACCTGTTGGAACTCATAAACAAATCAGTGAAGTTGCAGGACACAAAATCAATTTGCAAAATATCTGTTGTGTTTCTTATTTATACTAATAACAAATTATCAGAAGAGAAATGTTTTTTAAATCTCATTTACAATTGCATCAAAGAGATAAAATACTTAGGAATAAATCTAACCAAGGAGATGAAAGACTTGTAGATTGAAAACTACAAGATAGTAATGAAAGAAATTGGAGATGACAAAAATAAACAGAAAGATATTTTGTGCTCATGGATCAGAAATATTGATACTGTTAAAATGTCATTACTACCCAAAGTAATATACAGATTCAATGCAATCCCTAATAAAATTCCAGTGTCATTCACTGAAATAGAACAAACAATCCTATAATTTGTATGGATACACAAAAAAAACATAAACAGCCAAAGCAATCTTGAGGAAGAAGAAGAAAGCTGGAGGCATCACACTCCTTGGCTTCAAGTCATATTACAAAGCTATAATAATTAAAACAGTATGGTGGGACTTCCCTGGCAGTCCAGTGGTTAAGACGTTGCCTTCCAATGCAGGAGGTGCAGGTTTGATCCCTGGTCAGGGAGCTAAGATCCCACATGCCTTGTGGTCAAAAAACCAAAACATAAAACAGAAGCAATATTGTAAAAAATTCAATAAAGACTTTAAAGAATGGTCCATGTCAAAAAAATCTTTAAAAAAAAAAGATTTGCTTTAAAAATTTTTTTTAAAGAAATAAATAAAACAGTATGATAGTGGCATAAAAACAGACATATAAATCAAAGGAACAGAGAGCCCAGAAATAAACCTATGCTTATATGGTCAAATAATTTACAACAAAGGAGCCAAGAATATACAATGGAAAGGGGAGAGTCTCTTCAATAAATGACGTTGAGAAAATTGGACAACCACATACAAATAAAATGAAACTGGACCACTATCTTACACTGTATACAAAAACTAACTTAAAATAGATTAAAGACTTGAACATAAGACCTGAAACCATAAAATTCCTAGAAGAAAGCAAAGATGATAAGCTCCTTGACATAATTCTTGGCAATGATTTTTTGGATCTGATACCAAAAGCAAAAGCAAAAACAATAAATATCTGATACAGAGCTAATATTCAAAATATAGAAAGAACTCATACAACTCAATAGCAAAAAAAACAATTATTAAAAACTGGGAAGAATATCTGAATAGACATTTTCTGAAGAAGACATACAGATGGCCAACAGACACATGAAAAGACGCTCAACATCACTAATCAACAGGGAAATGCAAATCAAAACACAATGAGATATCACCTCACACCTATTAGCATGGCTTATCAAAAAGCCATTCTATTGGAAGGCACTGTGTACCCTGCAGAGAGGGTAAATTTTATTGGGTTATACAATTTGAGTGTTCTCAGTTTTTTCAACCCCTGATCCTGAAAAGTCTACAATTTAGTAGGAAGAAAAAAATGAACCAAATAGGGCTTCCCTGGTGGCGCAGTTGTTAAGAATCTGCCTGCCAATGCAGAGGACACGGGTTCGAGCCCTGGTCTGGGAAGATCCCACATGCCGCGGAGCAACTAAGCCCGTGAGCCACAACTACTGAGCTTGCGCGTCTGGAGCTTGTGCTCCGCAACGGGAGAGGCCATGACAGTGAGAGGCCCGCGCACCGCGATGAAGAGAGGCCCCCGCTCGCCACAACTGGAGAAAGCCCTCGTACAGAAACGAAGACCCAACACAGCCAAAAATAAATAAATAAATAAATTTATTTTTAAAAAAATTTAAATTAAAAAAAAAAAATGAACCAAATAAGTGCAAATAAGACTGTGTAAGATAAGTTTAGTGCAAACAAAGCCACAGGAGTCTAGAGAAAGAGAGTATCTCTTTCACCTGGGTCAATAAGCCTAGCAGTTACACACGCGGAGTTTGAAGGAGAGACAGCCTGTGCTCTAATCCTGCTCAACCACTTACTAGCTGCATGACCTTGAGCAATTTACTTAAACTCCTTTAGCCTCAGATTCCTCATCTTTAGAATTGGGGTTGTTGAGAGGATAAAACACACCAAAGCATAAGGCCCAGCACTCAGGACCCATGAGTTAATGATAATATCACTGTCATCATCTAAGTCACACAGTTGAGGACAGAGAAGTTTTACATCTACTCCCATTTCTATCAAAGATATGGTGTCAGTTCCCCCATAGAATGTTGTTTATGGTGATTTAAACAAACAAACAAAAACCTACTTGCTGTTAGTTCTAGCTCACATATGTTTGGAATAAAAAAAATAGACGAAGTAAGATATTATAAAGCAATAAAAACACAATAACATACTTGACTGCACTATCAATGAGGTAATTTAATTACTTGTTTCTAGGAGTCTAGATTGCTTTAATTCTAAATTGAAAATGCTGCTTCTTGTTTAAATTTCAATTCTTAATTTAGAAATAAAAAGACTTAAGGAAACACACACAGGTCCTTTAGGTAGTTTATTTTTCTAGAATGGGATATTTTACTTCGCTTCTAATCTTCTGGCATTCAGTCCTGTGAACTGCTAGACAGACCTGAGTTGGATTTTGCCAAAACCACAAAGCCAAGAGATGGCACCTGGGAAGTTCATGACTAATTTTAACCTTAAAAATAAGCATCTTTGCAAGAAATCTGTAGTAAAATGAGGCAACATCAAAGTTGTAGTCAACTGAGGCAACAACAACAACAAAAATACCTATCAATATTTAGAGCTATGAAATTAGCATTAAACATCATTTACACTTTAAATTTCTAAGAGCATTTTTTTGTTGCCCACTCTTTCACACTTTCCATGTTTGCCTTAGATATGACAGGAAGCTTGTGAAAATGTCAATATAAAGATTTTTAATTTTGCTATTGACTATGCAATAAAAGAAAATGAACTACCTTTTCCCATAAAATGTCTCAACACAAGAACAGATTGTTTCCAAAAAATTTTTCTAATCACTCCTTTTTTAAGGGGAAAAAATCTTTTAATGTCCAACAGAAGATAATGAAATAAGTAATGATCCATATGTAATATTTTAAATAATGTTTTGGAGTAATGTTAATTCCTTCTGGAAATACTCATCATGTATGTGGGGGGGGGGTGGAGGAAGTACAATACAAAATAAATATCCCATATATTTTCCAACTGAAACAAAAAGGAAAGAGAGAACAGTGAAGGGAGGGGAAAGAAAGACAGGAGACAAATGAAGTATGACAAATTTTAACAGTGAGATTGTTAGAATTTTGCTGATTTTGTTGTTCTCTATACTTTTACAGTCTCCAAGCTTTCTACAAGGAACATATTTGGTTTCATAAGCAAACAAATGAAAAATCTTGAATCTGAAGCATTATCTGTTAAATGGGATAATTCCTGCCCACTACACAGACATTTTCCATCAAGAAAAACACTACCAATTCTTAAAATTATGAAATCATAAATGAGGAAGCCCATATCTTCAGTTAAAATGTTATTTAATGTTAAATGTTATTTTTCCAAATCTTCAGTTAAATGTTATTTTTTAGATGTATTAACTCTTGCCGGGCAACCAATATGCCATTGAATCTTTGCCACTGAAACAGGTTCACCAACAGACTAATTTCTAACGCTAACCTAAGACAGATTTTTTTTTTTTTTTGAACCTAACCCTTTAGTTTAAAACACTTATTGGCTGCAGGAAAGCACTCCTAGATATTCTAATGGACTTAATCAAGTACGTTAATGCAGTTGTGTAAGGAAGCGTTTGATTTAATTTACACTGAACACTATCAAGTCCTTCAGGTTAATAAGAAAACGCTGACCAAGCAAGCAGAAGCTAGAATACTAGCTTTGATATGTTTGAAGCTCTAGTTTCCTGGCACATGGAGAAAAAAACATAAAGCTTAATATACAGCAAAGCAATCAACAGGTAATAATTTCATAGCCCAAGCCAGGACACACTATCTCTCATTCCCACAGAATCATCTCTGCCTTCTCAACTACTCCCCAGTTGCCTAGCCTCCTCCTTGGCTTTCCTGAGCCTTCCCCAATTTGGCCAAGCAGAAGGGGACCATGGGCAGGCCCTGCTGCTAAGCGTCTTCCTAGGCTCAGAAAATAAGATACAATCAGACTGGCCTCACAGCTCTCAGAAAAGCTGAAAACGCTGAGCCACACCAGGGCTGAAACTTACTTGTCACACACACACACGCACACACACACACACATATATACACAGAATATGATTGTCACCAGACTCTCACAAAACTGATAAATGAATTACATTCTAAAAAGTTGGTTTGGTTGCAAGAATTACAAATATCGACTCTGGGGAAACAAATTGCCCACCGCTGTCTGCAACTCAGTAGGGATTACAGTATGCTACCCTTAAGCTTGTTTATTACAACTATTAGTTTTTTACTAACACATGACAGAATATGAGTTCCCTACACCTTTCTATCCATAAGAAAATTCATTTCTCTTAGATCAAACATATGTCAAATACCTAATGACATACAGTTACTATAAATTTAAAAAGAGAGAAAACGAAACTTGAAGCGAACCTCAGAATTCCTCTCAATGTATGTATCTTTAGTTAAATTATGCCAGAGAATGCAATCCTTTACATTGGTGGTCTCTACAGTGAGGTACACATATCTCAAAAGGGTGTACAAGAATATCTGTATGCAAGAAATCTCTGCTTATATTTAATTATCTCAAACATTTATATTTTCTGGAGTTTTTCAGTTAACATAATTTATAAGAACAATAGTACATGCATGTGGCTTATAAATTAATATGTATATTATTACAGTTATGTACTCAATATTTTTATCAGTAAGGATGTTTGTTTTTAAAAGTTTGAAATCTGATAATCAGAACTAGAAAATCAGAACTAAAAATCTATATATAAAAATCAGTGTGCTAATCTCTACCTGAGCAAGAATCTTTACCCAGCTCAAGGCAATAGACAATCCATTTCACTTATAGTTTATCACAAGCACTTCAGAACCAGAAAATATTGCTATAAAGCACTGAAATACTATATATTCTATCAATACTTCCCACAAAGTGTCTCTAATGACTCAAATATATTTGGCTAATGGGCCGCAGCTTGTACCCTTTATCACACTTCATTGTGCATTTTTCCTTTCTGCTACTTCCTTTATCTACTTCCTGCTCCTTCTCTGAGTTTTTATTTCCTTGTCCTGTGCTTTACTACATATGTTTAACAGGCTATATGGCATGATACATTGTTAGTAAAAGGAAAATAAAACTACATTTCAGAATCTTGGTTGGGGTTCATAATATTGAATTGTTTTATTGAGTATTTCCATTGAGAAAACATCAGTGGTTCAATATACTTCCTTGATCTATTCTGGATTTCTCTTGTTTTTAAATATTTGGGGCAATTTCTTATAAGATTGCTTCTTTCTCCAACTCTTTCCAAACAACAAAAGAATATTTTCTAAAATCAAATATTTAAGAAGGTTATATGGAGGTATAATTATGATTATATGGAGGTATTTTTTTAAAGCCATTGTAATCAGAGAAGTACGTACAAAATCATTGAAAAGACAAGAAGAGAATAATCAATCAATTTAAATAAGATATTTTTCTCCAATTTCTGACTAAACTACATTTTAGTTTCTTAAAGACCATACACAAGGGTGCAGATTGATGTAATACCTCAGAATTCATGGACATAAGAAAATGTAACAGAAAATGACAAATAGGAAAAATTTTTTTTTTCAAAAGAGTGACAAATACTGAAAAGCATATATGGACTGGTAAATTTAATTTTAAATTCAAGAAAATGTCTAAAATGGCCATGAATATTTAGAAAAAGATGTAGCCGCATGTGAATAAAAAACAAAATATATCAAACTAGCAGCAGTTCCTTTTTAAAACATGGTTTCCATAGTGATAGATCAAGGAACTGCATAACATAGCTTGATTTCAGAAAAAAAAAAAAAAAAAACAGGTAAAATTTCTTAAATTATTCATGTTCAATGAGATGGCAATTTTAGCCCAAGTGAAAGGTTTTGCTTTGGGTTTTTATTTTTTAAATTGAGATATAATTGACATAAAACATCATATTAGTTTCAGGTGTATGGAAGGTTTTTAAAGATGGGATTTAGTTAGGATGAGTTTTACATTCTATCAGTACATGTTTTCAAAAGTACAGAATCGTGTTAGCTGGTGCCATTCATTTACTCATCCAAAACCACAGTTATTGGGCACATACCATTTCAATTATTCTGAAAAATGTGTTTAGACTTTAGCCAATTGCTAGCTTTATATCATTCAATAATGTGAAATCACTAACAAAAAAGCTAAAAATCTTAGGGTTAATAAAGATGTTGTATAATATCAAGGAGGGTAAGAATTCACTACACTCAGTCCTACCCAATTCACCTTTGCAGAACTGTATGCCACTACATATTTTAAGACAGGAAAGTGACCAATTAAAGTATATCCAGAGAAGGGCTATAAGGTTACAAGACGTCTTAATCTGGAAACCATTTCATATGAATATTTAGTAACAGGAAAATCATCTTCAAACTCTTATAGCCATGTCATTTAGAATGAAAAGAATTTAAATCAACAGTAATAGAAACAGATAAACAGTGCAATATAATGAGGAATTTTCTAGTATAGGCGTACCTTGGTTTATTGCGCTTCACTTTACTGCACTTCACAGATATTGTGTTTTTTTTACAAATTGAAGGTCTGTGGCAACCTGCATCCAGCAAGTCTATTGATGCCATTTATCCAACAGCACTTGCTCACTTTGTGTCTCTGTGTCACATTTTGGTAATTCTCACAATATTTCAAACTTTTTCATTATTATTATATTTACCATGGTGATCTGTGATCAGTGATCTTTGATGTTACTACTGTAATTGCTTTGGGGTGCCACGAACCAGGCTCAGTGATGTTGTGTGTTCTGACTGCTCCACTGACCGGCCGTTACCCTGTCTCTCTCCCTCTCCTCAGGCCTCCCTATTCCCTGAGACACAATATTTAAATTAGGCCAATTAATAACCTTACAAGGGCCTCTAAGAGTTCAAGTGAAAGAAAGAGTCAATTGATGCAGCAAACTTTACTGTTGTCTTATTTTTAAAAATTGCCACAGCTACCCCCAACCTTCAGCATCCACCATCCTAATCAACACTGAGGCAAGACCCTCCACCAGCAAAAAGACTGGCTCACTCAAGGCTCAAATCACGGTTAGCGTTTTTTAGCAATGACGTATTTTTTGACTAAGGTTATGTACATTTTTAGTCATAATGCTACTGCACACTTAACAGACTACAGTACAGTGTAAACATAACTTTTATATGCACTGGGAAACCAAAAGATTCATGTCACTTGCTTTACTGCGGTGGTCTGGAACTGAACCCACAATATCAACAAGGTGTGCCTGTAACTAAAACTGGTGTAAGATGATATTTCAATCAGTCATTCGAAATATTTAAGGGCAATTTAGATCATCAACCTCAGGGATCAAATCAACTTCAAGGATCAACTTCAAGGCTTGGAATGAGAGAATGATTAACTGATCCATTCTTGAAATCAAAGATGATTATTGTGCAGTGAAAGAAATATGAGGAGAGGATATATTCAGGTGCAGATGTGGGTCCATTTGCCTCATAGATGTGGGTAAGTTCAAGGAAGGTTTCGGGAGAAGCACAGAAGAAATAACAAATGGTCTGAGTTTTGATGAAAAAGTTGGGTTTAGCCACATGCAGGAGACGGACTGATGGTGGCAGGAGGACCAAAGAAAACAACACAGGTAAAACCACTAATATTAGAGAAAAAACAGTAGCTGCAAGGGACTAAAAGTATTTAAGCTTGGTTCCATTGTCTTCCAACTCCTGAGCTTTTATGAGCCAAAAGAGCTTTCTGTGCTCCACACAGAATGATGATTTTTCAGGCTTTTCTCAATCTTCCTTCCCTATGTTTCAAATCTGGATGTAGACTTCCATCTTGGGCCACTTTACAATAATTATATTAGATATAATGCCTAGGCTTTAGTGATTTTAAATCTGAAACAATCTAAACAATTTTCTGAAACTGTGTAATATGCCAAGAGGTATAAACTGTGGCTAGTGACCTTCAGGATTTGAGAACTGACCCTTACCCTTACATTCTCTAATTCTAAGTAAAATCTTCACTGCCTAAAGTGTGAACTTCTTTATCATAGCTTTGCCAGCCCTCCATCATCTGGCCCCGGCCTTCCCCTTCAGCTTTCTCTCCTACCTTGTCCTCTTACATATCCTACCCTGGGTCCAACCTCTCTGCTTATTGCTCTGCAATCATGCTCTGATGCTTCCACCCGTCTTTGCTCCAACTGTGCCACCAGCCTGGGTGCACCCTTTCCGCTGCTGCCTCTTGCTGCCAACCCATCTCTGAGGACCAAGCAGAATGTCTCTTACTCCCGGGGAGCCCTGCAGTTCTACTCCTGAAGTTCCAGAGACTTCATTCACCACTGTGGACCCTCAGGGATATTCTGTGTTGTCTTATGTGCACATGTCTTCCCTGCTAGGCTCTGGGCTGGCTGAGAAAAGCAGAGTTTTTCATTCATCTTTATTTCTCCTGTCACACCTACGAAATCACTTTGCACAGAGTCGTCTCTTGGCAAACTCTCTTATTCAATTTATTCACAAATATTTACTGAGATCCTACCATGTACCAGGCTCTGTTCTAGACACTGAAGATACATAGGTGGGAGGGGAAAAATAAACAATCAGCAACCCCTGCCCTCATGGAGCTTCCACTGGTGGGTAGAGGGAGGTCTAAGCAGTAGACTAGAAAGAGGTCCAGGCCACAGCATCAAGAACATCCTGCAATAAAGACATATTAAAAAAAAAAAAAAAAAAGAACATCCTGCAGTCGGCCATCAAGCCATATGATAGTCAAAGATGAAGCCCTTGCCACCTTCTACTTCTGTCTGTCTCCTGGCTTCCCCTCAGCTAGACCCATGGAGGTATCCGATTCCAGGCACTAACCCTAGCAACATCTGACATTCCTAAAATCTTAAGACAAGATGTACTTAAATGCCTCATCCCCGACACTGGGGCATTGGTACTGAGTCACTCTCGCTGCTAGAATGTTACCCAATACTGACCATGGGGTTTTCCATGTTATGTTCCAATGTGCTTTTATTGCTAATCAGATACAGCTGACATTATCATACAAACGTCATCCATTGTTATCTAAAACTTTCTCTGCTATCGGCATTGTAGAGATAAATTGTTTCAGTCTCTTTTCCTACAACCAATAAATTGAATGTATATTGGGAAGTCACAGTGGGATGAGCACTGTTTAAGAGATTTAAAAGCTGCGATCAAGCTAAGGTTATAAGAGTCTGGGAAACTCCTCTCCATTAAACATATTACAAGCATCCGTCAATATACAAGACTGCTTTTCAAACATTAAAGTGGTAGAAGGAGATATCACTGACCACTTTACAAGGTCAGCTTAGCACATGGATTGATGAATCTGAGTTAGTAACTGCCTATAATTTATTATTTTTTTGGGTCCCTTAACCTTCCAGTCTGACTAGATAGTGACACCATCCCATGACCATGCTAGATGCCCTTCCTTAAAAGGGAAACAAAATGGAATTTTTTTGGTTAAGGCAAAAGACTTTCCACTCTACCAGTCCCAATTTTTCCACATGTCAAACGTAGTCCATGAATTCTTGCCTGGATTCTGACCCCTGAGTACATTCATTACATAGTCTCATGGGTAAAATATTCCTAAAAAAATAGCATTATCACCAAGAAATGGAGTATACAGCAGCATCTGAAATTATAATAAACAAACCAAATGGTGTTCAGCAATATAAAACAGTAAATATTTTAGCAAGGAATTCCAACCATCTGCAAGTCTTAGGTGGCCAAATGTGAGAAGTGACAATCTGTGAAAACAGCAATAGTCTCAAAACTGAAGGGCTGTTTTCATAGACAACCAGGCTGACAAAGCCTAATGGCACTACTATCAGTTATACTTACTTTCATGGGTTAGTGTATATGCATTTTCAAAGTCAGAGGAAACAAATATTTGCATAACATTGTTACTAACTTGTTACTGAGCACACTAAACTGCTTGATTTGATGCTTTTAATACTATACCAAAATTACCTCCACAGCAAATAATCTAAATAACGAAAGTAAAGATTTGCAAATTCCTATTTAGAATAAACACATTCTTTCATTCACTTATCTTCCTGGAGTACCTTCAACGTGTAAGCACAGCTCTCGGAAGTACGGATGATAAAACATGGTACCCATTTATAAGAAACCTAGATGACTATAGGCTCTTAAGAATAACTTATTCAGTTTGTAAACAACTGACACACCCACTTTTTACCTAGAAAATCTCAAGCTTAGGACTTGACAAATTTATCATCCTACTTAATTTCCTTAGGGTCCATGTCGAACAATGTTTCAAAAGTTAATTAGATCATTCTTAGGATACTATGCTTCAAATTATCTAGTTAGTATTTCTGAGTAATCCATCTATCATTATAAATGTAAAATTACTCAGATATAAAGCTTTTGCATTTGCCATTGGTTTTAAGCATGTTTTTCTTGTCAAACTAATGACATTGTTCACTTTTCTCTTTTTTACCAAGATCTTTTTCAAAAGATCCTGATTTTTTTACCCTCCGCAACCCCTAAATTATGCTAATTATACAATAATATTCAAAAAATACTAAGTATAACAATATAATTAAAAGATAACCTCCTGAGAAACAGTGGGTAGGAGAGATAAAATAGATGCCTTCGTTGCTAAGTGAGTCCCTAGGAGCTAACTGATTAAATATCGCCAAGCACCAAATTTGCCTTCTATTGAATAGATTGTTTAAATAAAAAAAGAAGCATGAAAACAGATTGTCATCTTCAACTACACCCAGGTAGGACTGGGAGTAATTTCTCAGAAACCAACTTTAACTGTCTATTAAAATTCACTGTATTGTGAAAACCAGTACACATTGGGAAATATTCCCTCATCCTTGTTTATAGCACTGATTTTCAATTTTATAGTATATAGATGTTCCAGAAAAACATCATGTATTTAAGGCAGAAGAATAAAC
Organism: Balaenoptera musculus; assembly: GCF_009873245.2. Taxonomy (NCBI): domain Eukaryota; kingdom Metazoa; phylum Chordata; class Mammalia; order Artiodactyla; family Balaenopteridae; genus Balaenoptera; species Balaenoptera musculus. Next base: position 140,713,379 of record NC_045785.1, on the reverse strand, counting down.
GTTTAAGTCAGAGACTTATCAACAACTGCTTCAAAAAGACAGCTTATACAATTACTGGTTTAAGGGAAGAAAACAAGACTCAAATTTGAAGTAAGGCCTTTTCCATTTTCAAGCTGTCAGGTTCTATTTCTCTCCCAATTAGAGGTTAAACTTGACTGTTCTGTTTTACTTTTTAGAATTCCAGTTTGTCATTCAGAAAAAAAAATATGCAGTGCCTTAAGCAGTGAATAACAAGATGCCATAAATGTAGAAGTGATGTAAGCCAAACATGCTTACATGAACTAACATCTAAAATTCCACTATAGCTTCTCTATCACTCATCTTTCTTCACTCTTTCTTCATGATGAGTCTATACTTGGCTCTGCAGTTACTTCTGGTATGTGTATTTTGTTAGTATACATTGAAGATAGATCAAATGTAATATAGCAAAATTATGACTGCTTTCATGATAGCAAACTCATGGTTCAAATCCAACAATGAAAAGGAGTAAAAAAAGTTTTCTATTAAACTCCAAATTACCTTATATACAGAATTTAAGATGTGCACATCATACCATGATATGCAAAAATCCCTTATAAAATTATTGACCAGGATTTTGGTGCTACCACATGAGTCAGCCCTCTAGAAGGGTCTATTTGTTATTCAGCACTGGAATATAGAGCCACTTACAGGTACTTTTAGATCCAAGTTAAAAAACTATTGTAGACTAATCTACCTAAATTTATGTTTATTCAAAACTGACTTAAACCCTCCTATAGTAGTATATCTTACAAGAATAATTAGGATTTGATTCGCTTAAAATGTGTCCAAAAGTAAAATTAAATAGAAATTACTCTGCTCCTGTACTAAGTTTCTGTTCTGGCTTATATTTTCACATTTTAACTAGGTGGTCAAATAAAACCTCAGTAATTAAACTTTTACCCTGTTTCCATGTACCCAAGTTTCAATTTTAATAAATGAACAAAAGTTACATAATTAAGTATCCATTGATTCATTCATTCATTCACTCACAAATATTAATTGAGCATCTACATATAAAGAGCCAAGCTCCATGTTAGACTCTGGGAAGCAGAAAGAAACAAGGAAGACCTGGACTTTACAGTGTAGTTCAGGTTGTCACTACCACTTCAATCAGATGCACTGAGGAAATCATCACAAAATGCTCTCATGAGGAAAGCATGTCAAAAGTGTACCCATGCACACTGTGTAGAGAAAACTCATAATTGTTATCTCTGTGAAAGTACAGTATTGAAAATTTGGAAATCTTATCATTTTGTGCTATATATTTCCTCTTAGATTAAAAAAAAGTTAGGACGCATTCCCATCTCATTTAGCATGATGCACAATGAAGGCATGTGTGTGTATGTACATGAAAGTGTTCATACGGGGATAATTAAGAGCTAGGAAGCAATTTCGTGAAAAACAAAATTGCCAAAAAACATTTTCAATACTTTCCCTCAATTATTCAATTATTCTTACTTTATGTACAAATATAAAAACTATTTCAAAAGCCTAATGTCTGCACTAAATATTTACCTTTAAAAATTCACAAAGTGGGCTCTGTGATGGGAAGCAGATCATAAGTATAATTTTCATTTCTTAGATTTCAATGTTATATGTTGTTAACAGCAATAGATAACCAGAGAATGTGAAAAAGCTAAAAGGCATTTCAAATAAGAAATCAGTTTAATTTTTCTTGGAGCTGAATATGGCAATGCAGCTTTTTTTTTTTTTTTTTGGTCAAAATTAGATTCATTTGTCCATGTCAGCTAGCTCTTATGATGATCCAATTTCTTCTAGAAGTGTTTTCCATTGGTTTGAGTGTGTGAGTGTATGTTTTTCAGTCAAATATAATACTAAAATCAATATTTCAGTGGAAAGATATTGACTGAGAAAAAATCAGCCAAATAATTTGAGAGGACACAGCTGCAATCAGCCGACCCACCAACCACTCCTTGTTATCATCGCTTATATCTTGCCCTAAAAATACCAACATACTATTAAGCAGATATAAATTTTTTAAAGTTGACTATCTGAAACAACTGTATACTACCTAGAGATTAGCTGATGGGTTACCAAAAGCTGAGTATTCTAGAGCTCTGACGGGATCTACCTTAAACTGAAAATAAATGACCTTTGTAAACGTTATTAAATGTGTCTCTAGTTTTCTCTCACATCACAATTCTTAAGAAAATGCCCTAGAAACTACTTCATCTCATTAACTGAGGCAATCTTAAAATATCGAGCAAGTATTTAAAAGAAAAGTATGGAAAAATAATGTCAAGAAGGAAGTTCTAATAGGTTAGTTTAGTATGTTCAGTATTTTCTTCCAATCTTTTAGTTAAAACAATTCAATGAAGGCATCTGCATACGTGTTCATATATACATTTATTTTTTTCAGAGTGAGTGAGAGAGATCACATTGCCTTTCTTTCTTTTTAGTCTCATAACTTAAAAAACAGATCCATGAGCAAAATGAGTTGTATCAACAGACACTCACACGTTTCTATCAAAATCCTATTTCCCTGTTTCAAGTAGCCTGATATGTGGAGAATGGTATATTCATGGCCCTCCGTAAATGTGTGGAATTCAGTTGATGAAGCACCTTGAAGGGGGACACACATAGTTCTTTGTGGAGCCCATATAAGAGAAACTACCCTGTCCCTCAGACTAAGACCCCAAATGATTATTTTCTTTAAGCATTTTTTTCAAAATTCTATCTTAAGTCCTAAATGTAAGAATACATGGAAATGAAATAAACAAAAACTCAAATGAAATAAGCAAATAAACTAAAACTCATAGATGCACAAAAAACGTGAGACTGACTTTCATGCCACTTAAAAACATTTCGTGACAAACTTAACTTGTTTGAGAGACTGGGGGTGTGGGGTGTTTTTTAATAAGCAAATGCAGATGTTGAGGGAAAAACGTTTAGATTTTTGACACTGTTCTTTGCTAACAGAATTGCAAATGTTTTCCATAAGCAAACAATGTTGAAATGTCTGAATATTTTTTTCTTAAACCACCACCCAGTTAAACTTTGAAAAATGGAATTTATCAATTTACCATTATTGAGATTATACATTTGGTATTTTCTGATCAATATTTCTTTGTTCAACTTTAACTTATTCTCCATGCACTTTATAAATTGTAATCAATTATGAGAAGAATTCATGGTCTTCCCATGTTGTACGAACAGACATACATATACATATACACACACACACATACACACTAAGTATTTATTCAAGTGTCACTCTCTAGGAACATACTGAAAGTTGTTCGTAAATAGATTGTGGGATGAAATATTTCATTTTACTACACACAGCAGTTTGGGTTCACATTTATATAACATGCAAAACTACCTGTATTTAAGTACTCACTGCCAAATCAGAAAAGAATACTCAACAAGTAAAACACTGATGCAGGTTTTCTTACACTTGAGTTTTACTTTCAGTCATTACTGTGATGCCCCTGAATCTTTTTATCAGGTCAAATATTTTTTTTTCCTTTTAGACTTAAAATAGTCACTGATTATATTGAATAAGTTTCACTTGTCTATCTCGTCCCAAACTCTGTGTGCAAAATTGCCCCAACTATTAAGGAAAACTTTGTAAATTCAGTTATAATGCAGTTCCCCTATTGAGATCCTAAGAGCTTATTAATCAATGGAAAAAATGACAGATTAAAGCGGACTAAGTTGAATAATTTAACTGCAAAATATGTCTTCCCCTTCATTCCATTTAAGAGTGTGATGAAAACTCAAAGGAGTCTGACTCTCCTGTGCTTTGCAATGCTACAACCCAAGTATCAAAAGATTACTTTTCAATTACCAATAATCCCTAAAAAAGAGCTTCCGTGATGAGCTTGCCTTGCCTCTTCAAGAATTTATTTCCTCACCTCCAATCTCCTCACTAGATAAGACTTACAATAAATAGGGCCAAAGGAATTCCAGGATACAAAATAAAAATTGATACCAAGGAGAAAAATAATACTATAAAGACAGGCTACATTCTGCAACAAACATTCTGAAGTTTCTAGTGGGTAGTGGTAGGAGTTTGAATTGCTTTGGAAAGTATCTTAAGCCTCTCAAAGTGGTGATTGATTAATGACTGAAAGTAGTTTACTAAATCTGATAAGTATAGACAAGATCTAAATGCTTTTGGAGTACTTCATACCTGGCTGATCCCAACATCCATATATCAGGAAGTATGTCAAGATCCTACTTAATATTATTTCCAGAAATGTTAACTCTACCAGGGCAAGGATCATCTTTTCATCAACATTATCTTCCTATGTTCATCAACCAAGTACAAGATGCATAGTAGGCATTTCAGGAATACCTGACACTGTGTGTGTGTGTGTGTGTGTGTGTGTGTATGTACACACTAGGAATTTCTAGTGAGATATATATATATATATATATAAAATCACGTGTGTAAATATGTACATACATATGATTGTGTGTGTGTGTATATATACAATTGTTAATGGAGTAAAGAAGAGAACATATTTTATTAATCATGAGTATCTCAAATATTCTTATTAATAAAGCTTATTAAAAGAAAGTATTTCAAAATTAAAATTCTTAGAGAAAACTGCCAAAGTCTGTGTTCCAGAAAATGGCCTTATGGTCCAGCCTTGTCTGTAAAATGGGGTTTTTACTATTGTGAAGGAATAAACTTGGCATCTATCTTAGTTTTAGACATATGTTAGGAATGAAGGAGATGTTAATACAGTGCTTATATGTCCTTTGGGAGAAAAATTCTATACCAAGGGCTATCATAAGGTAAGTCAAAATGTAATTTGACAAAAAGGTAATTACCATTTGAAACCTTTGGCTCTGGATCAGAAAAGAGGAGGGTGGGTAAAGTAACCTTGAACAAGTGGTCTGGAATAAATTAATAGCTATCCATTCCAAAGAGCTAATCCATTACATACTGCCTGTTGCTATTTCCCTTCTGAATACTTTTGACTCTTGTAAGAGTTGCCCAAAGATCCATGTTGGATGCCATCACATCATTAACAGTCAAAGACAGAAATATTGATCTGCCAAGAAAAATGGAACAGTTAACCTCTCATGTCATTCAGATGCCTGAGAAGTAGAGAAAGTAGAAGGTACTTTGAAGGATTCCATTATTTCACACAGTTGATCAAGTTGCAAAGATTGAAATATAATATGAAATGCAGCTGTAGGCTTATTCCCACAAAAAGAAAATCTTGTAGGAAGCATCAGAACCCATTCAAAAATTTAATTAGTAGTTTATACCACATGCAATAACAAAGGCAAACTAGAGATAATTTGATTGGTTTTAAGTAATTATTCAATTAATTATTTTTATAATTATTTGGAAATTTCAATATAAACCAGAACTGTCTCTCTACACCCAAAAATTAGATCAGAAAAGTCCATGTCTTAAATATTTCTAAAGGAAAAATTTTCTGTCACTTGTTTCTGAACATAATAACGTTTCAAGATGTTTACTTTTTAGAAAACTGGAAGAGTTGTACCACCTAATTTGTTATCTCTTATCTTTCAACTACAAGAGAAAAAAAGAAGTCTTCTTGTCATAAAAGAATCTTTGCGGAAAGAATCTAATGTAAAGAGATATAAAATTCATAAATATGAAGGAAGTGATACTAAAGACAAGAATGCAAGGCTCATTCTCACAAATTATAAATAATGTTGGAAAGCTTATTTTAAAGGAGTTTTTGAATCCTTATACCAAAACACAGTCATCCAAGAACAGCCCTTTGGCCACAACTAGTCTTACTTTCAAATATGTGTGTATATGAGCATGAGTGCGTATGTGTGTATGTATCTATGAGCACATGTGTATATTTGTGAGTGTATACATGAGCATGCACAGGCATGTGTGTGTATGCACATGTATGCGTGTATTTGTATGTTAGTGTACATATGTATTTGAGTGTGCATGAGCATGTGTTTGAATCTGTTTATGAGTGTGTATGTGAGTGTACATAAGCATGTGTGCATATGCATGAACGTGTTTCTGCATGTTTGCATGCGAGTGCATGCTAATGTGCTAATTTGCTGTTCTCAACCGTATTTATTCTTCATGTTTTAAGAAGCAATCTATTTTCTTGTTTGTGAACTATGCAGAATGTATACAAGCCATAATGTTGCATGCAACTATTGGGTAGAGGATTGGGAAGGTGGAAAAAAGTCTGAACATTGATTCTTCAGTACCAAAATGCCACTGTTTATTTTGCAAGGACTGTGTAATCTTCCACAGGAAACAATCACACTGAAGTATTAAAATTTTTCATATCATTCAAGGTTTTTGAATGTTCCTAGGTAGTTGGGACAAGGACTTTAACAGAAAACCTGTTTTATTTATTTTACAATCTTCAACATATAAGTAGCTCAAACAAACATCCATCCTCTTACTAACTGCTGTTATAATCATAAATTCTAGTGAAATTAAAGTTATTTCAAAGTCAAATGCATAATTTTAAGTATTTTCATTCAGTGAGGAAAAACCCTAACTGTTTCATCAATGAAATGTTAGGAAAAAAATTTACAAGACAGGAAATAAGAAGGGAAGGCCTCTCATAACAAGACTAATTAATTCAACCTTCTCAACAGATTGCCTGCATTAAGCCATGTCAAATAGCGTAAACACAACCAAAACACAGTGATCATTTTACATATCTATTCATAATATTACATGAAAACAAATCTTCGTAGTGGATTATATTTAATTTTCAAACTCTGAAACTTTAAAAGCCTCTAAGAAGCAAGACAGTTTGTATAGGTAAATGAGGCAAGAAGCAATGCCAATGTACATGAGACATGCTTGGTAAATATTGCTGAATGAAACTTCTGTTAGGCCTCAGAAACACAGTATGTAAATCTGAGAAAAGCACTCCCAAGTTATCAGAGGTGGTAAAGCCAAATGGTTAAGAATGTGGACTCTAAAGTTAGACAGTGTTCAAAACTCATTTCTGTCTCTTCTTAGCTTTCCGAGCATTTAACCTCTTAGTGTCAGTTTCCTTACCTACCAAATAATAAAACTACTCTGTAGAATCATTGTACATTTAAATGAGTTAATAAATGAAAGCATTTAGAACAGTGATCAATGGTATGTGCCAAGCTCACAATAAAATTTACCTATTATTATCATTATGTTAAGTTTGTTTATGCTTAGATTCACTCTACAGTCAGCTCTACGTTTTTTCAACCATAAATTTTTTCATGGAATATGAGCCATGACGCAATCATGAATGTGGCACCAAGTCATAATGAGTAAAGCATCTATATGCCTGCACGAAGATCAACTAAAGAGCTGGCTGTACAAACGCTGGAGCATTTCGGGAAGAAGGCAGAGCTGACAAAAATCTTCAGAAGTACTTTTGTACTCCATGGATGAGCGTTAGGCATATGTGGTAAAGAGACAGAGACAGAGATTGAAACAAAGAAAGGGAGAGAAAGAAAGAAATACCACATATGCCACAGCAAAATCCTGCTTTCCCAGAATAAATTCACCAAAAGATCAAATGGTTTAAATATTTTTTTTCAAAAATAAGTTTCGGGGAGGGGCAAGATGGCGGAAGAGTAAGACGCGGAGATCACCTTCCTTCCCACAGATACAGTAGAAATACATCTACACGTGGAACTGCTCCTACAGAACACCCACTGAACGCTGGCAGAAGACGTCAGACCTCCCAAAAGGCAAGAAAATCCCCACGTACTTGGGTAGGGTAAAAGAAAAAAGAAATAACAGAGACAAAAGAATAGGGACGGGACCTGCGCCAGTGGGAGGGAGCCGTGAAGGAGGAAATGTTTCCAGGCACTAGGAAGCCCCTTTGCGGGCAGAGACTGCGGGTGGCAGAGGGGGGAAGCTTCGGAGCCGTGGAGGAGAGCGCAGCCACAGGGGTGCGGAGGGCAAAGCGGAGAGACTCCCGCACAGAGGCTCGGCACCAACCAGCACTCACCAGCCCGAGAGGCTTGTCTGGGGCGGGCGGGGGCTGGGAGCTGAGGCTCAGGCTTTGGTGCTAGCCGGGAGGGAGTCCGGGAAAAAGTCTGCAGCTGCCGAAGAGGCAAGAGACTTTTTCTTGCCTCTTTGTTTCGCGGCGCGCAAGGAGAGGGGATTCAGAGCGCTGCCTAAACGAAATCCAGAGACGGGTGCGAGCCGCGCGGCTATCAGCGCGGATCCCACAGCAACAGGGGCGCAAAGGGAAAAACGGAGAGATTCCCACACAGAGGCTCAGCGCCGAGCAGCGCTCACCAGCCCGAGAGGCTTGTCTGCTCACCCGCTGGGGCAGGCGGGGCTGGGAGCTGAGGCGCGGGCTTCGGTCGGATCGCAGGGAGAGGTCTGGGGTTGGCGGCGTGAACACAGCCTGAAGGGGTTGGCGTGCTGCGGCGAGCCGGGAGGGAGCCAGAGAGGAGGTCTGCAGCCACCGAAGAGGCAAGAGACTTTTTCTTGCCTCTTTGTTTCGCGGCGCGCAAGGAGAGGGGATTCAGAGCGCCGCCTGGACGAACTCCAGAGACGGGCGCGAGCCGCGGCCATCAGCGCGGACCCCAGAGACTGGTAGGAAACGCTAAGGCTGCTGCTGCCGCCACCAAGAAGCCTGTGTGCGAGCACAGGTCACTCTCCACACTGCCCCTCCCGGGAGCCGGTGCAGCTCGCCACTGCCAGGCTCCCGTGATCCGGGGACAACTTCCCCGGGAGAACACACGGTGCGCCTCGGGCTGCTGCAACGTCACGACGCCTCTGACGCCGCAGGCTCGCCCCGCCTCCTCCGTACCGCTCCCTCCCCCGGCCTGAGTGAGCCAGAGCCCCCGAAGCAGCTGCTCCTTTAACCCCGTTCTGTCTGGGCGGGGAACGGACGCCCTCAGGCGACGTACATGCAGAGGCGGGTGCAAATCCAAAGCTGAACACTGGGAGCTGTACGAACAAAGAAGAGAAAGGGAAATCTCCCCCAGCAGCCTCAGAAGCAGCAGATTAAAGCTCCACAAACAACTTGATGTGCCTGCATCTGTTGAATACCTGAATAGACAACGAATCATCCCAAATTCAAAAGGTGGACTTTAGGAGCAGGATATATTAATTTCCCCTTTTCCTTTTTTTGTGAGTGTATATGTGTATGCTTCTGGGTGAGATTTTGTCTGTATAGCTTTGCTTTCACCATCAGTCCTAGGGTTAGGTCCGTCCATTTTATTTTTTTTTTTTTTTTCTTAAAAAAATTTTTTTTTCCTAATATATGCTTTTTTAATAATTTTTTCCGTATTTTCTATTTTTAGAAATTAAAAATTTTTTTAATAAGTTTTTTCATATTTTTTATTTTAAAAAATTAAAAAATTTTTTTTCTTAATAAATTTTTTCTTAAAAATTTTTTTCTTATTTTTTACTATAAAAAATTAATAAATCTATTTTTTAAAATTAAAAAAATTTTTTTCTGAATACATTTACTCTTAATAATTTTTTTCTTATTTTTTATTATAATAGCTTTATTTTATTTTATTTTATCCTCTTTTTATCTTTCTATTTTTTTCTCCCTTATATTCTGAGCTGTGTGGATGAAAGGCTCTTGGTGCTCCAGCCAGGCATCAGGGCTGTGCCTCTGAGGTGGGAGAGCCAACTTCAGGACACTGGTCCACAAGAGACCTACCAGCTCCATGTAATACCAAACGGCAAAAATCTCTCAGAGATCTCCATCTCAACATCAAGACCCAGCTTCACTCAACGACCAGCAAGCTACAGGGCTGGACACCCTATGCCAAACAACTAGCAAGACAGGAACACAGCCCCATCCATTAGCAGGGAGGCTGCCTAAAATCATAAGGCCACAGACACCCCAAAACACACCACCAGACGTGGACGTGCCCACCAGAAAGACAAGATTCAACCTCATCCACCAGAACACAGGCAATAGTCCCCTCCACCAGGAAGCCTACACAACCCACTGAACCAACCTTACCCACTGGGGACAGATACCAAAAACAACGGGAACTACGAATCTGCAGCCTGTGTAAAGGAGACCCCAAACACAGTAAGATAAGCAAAATGAGACGACAGAAAAACACACAGCAGATGAAGGAGCAGGGTCAAAACACACCAGACCTAACAAATGAAGAGGAAATAGGTAGTCTACCTGAAAAAGAATTCAGAATAATGATAGTAAGGATGATCCAAAATCTTGGAAATAGAATAGACAAAATGCAAGAAACATTTAACAAGGACGTAGAAGAACTAAAGAGGAACCAAGCAACGATGAAAACACAATAAATGAAATTAAAAATACTCTAGATGGGATCAATAGCAGAATAACTGAGGCAGAAGAAAGGATAAGTGACCTGGAAGATAAAATGGTGGAAATAACTACTGCAGAGCAGGATAAAGAAAAAAGAATGAAAAGAACTGAGGACAGTCTCAGAGACCTCTGGGACAACATTAAACGCACCAACATTCGAATTATAGGGGGTCCCAGAAGAAGAAGAGAAAAAGAAAGGGACTGAGAAAATATTTGAAGAGATTATAGTTGAAAATTCCCTAATATGGGAAAGGAAATAGTTAATCAAGTCCAGGAAGCACAGAGAGTCCCATACAGGATAAACCCAAGGAGAAACACGCCAAGACACATATTAATCAAACTGTCAAAAATTAAATATAAAGAAAACATATTAAAAGCAGCAAGGGAAAAACAACAAATAACACACAAGGGAATCCCCATAAGGTTAACAGCTGATCTTTCAGCAGAAACTCTGCAAGCCAAAAGGGAGTGGCAGGATATACTTAAAGTGATGAAGGAGAAAAACCTACAACCAAGATTACTCTACCCAGCAAGGATCTCATTCAGATGTGATGGAGAAATTAAAACCTTTACAGACAAGCAAAAGCTGAGAGAGTTCAGCACCACCAAACCAGCTTTACAACAAATGCTAAAGGAACTTCTCTAGGCAAGAAACACAAGAGAAGGAAAACACCTACAATAACAAACCCAAAACATTTAAGAAAATGGGAATAGGAACATACATATCGATAATTGCCTTGAATGTAAATGGATTAAATGCTCCCACCAAAAGACACAGACTGGCTGAATGGATACAAAAACAAGACCCATATATATGCTGTCTACAAGAGACCCACTTCAGACCTAGAGACACATACAGACTGAAAGTGAGGGGATGGAAAAAGATATTCCATGCAAATGGAAATCAAAAGAAAGCTGGAGTAGCAATTCTCATATCAGACAAAATAGACTTTAAAATAAAGAATATTATAAGAGACAAAGAAGGACACTATATAATGATCAAGGGATCGATCCAAGAGGAAGGTATAACAATTGTAAATATTTATGCACCCAACATAGGAGCACCTCAATACATAAGGCAAATACTAACAGCCATAAAAGGGGAAATTGACAGCAACACAATCATAGTAGGGGACTTTAACACCCCACTTTCACCAATGGACAGATCATCCAAAATGAAAATAAATAAGGAAACACAAGCTTTAAATGATACATTAAACAAGATGGACTTAATTGATATTTATAGGACATTCCACCCAAAAACAACAGAATACACATTTTTCTCAAGTGCGCATGGAACATTCTCCAGGATAGATCATATCTTGGGTCACAAATCAAGCCTTGGTAAATTTAAGAAAACTGAAATCGTATCAAGTATCTTTTCCGACCACAACGCTATGAGACTAGATATCAATTACAGGAAAAGATGTGTAAAAAATACAAACACATGGAGGCTACACAATACACTACTTAATAACGAAGTGATCACTGAAGAAATCAAAGGGGAAATCAAAAAATACCTAGAAACAAATGACAATGGAGATACGACGACCCAAAACCTATGGGACGCAGCAAAAGCAGTGCTAAGAGGGAAGTTTATAGCAATACAAGCCTACCTCAAGAAACAGGAAACATCTCGAATAAACAACCTAACCTTGCACCTAAAGCAATTAGAGAAAGAAGAACAAAAAAACCCCAAAGCTAGCAGAAGGAAAGAAATCATAAAGATCAGGTCAGAAATAAATGAAAAAGAAATGAAGGAAACAATAGCAAAGATCAATAAACTAAAAGCTGGTTCTTTGAGAAGATAAACAAAATTGATAAACCATTAGCCAGACTCATCAAGAGAAAAAGGGAGAAGACTCAAATCAATAGAATTAGAAATGAAAAAGGAGAAGTAACCACTGACACTGCAGAAATACAAAAGATCATGAGAGATTACTACAAGCAACTCTACGCCAATAAAATGGACAACCTGGAAGAAATGGACAGATTCTTAGAAATGCACAAACTGCCGAGACTGAACCAGGAAGAAATAGAAAATATGAACAGACCAATCACAAGCACTGAAATTGAAACTGTGATTAAAAACCTTCCAACAAACAAAAGCCCAGGACCAGATGGCTTTACAGGTGAATTCTATCAAACATTTAGAGAAGAGCTAACACCTATACTTCTCAAACTCTTCCAAAATATTTCAGAGGGAGGAACACTCCCAAACTCATTCTATGAGGCCACCATCACCCTGATACCAAAACCAGACAAAGATGTCACAAAGAAAGAAAACTACAGGCCAATATCACTGATGAACATAGATGCAAAAATCCTCAACAAAATACTCGCAAACAGAATCCAACAGCACATTAAAAGGATCATACACCATGATCAAGTGGGGTTTATCCCAGGAATGCAAGGATTCTTCAATATACGTAAATCAATCAATGTGATACACCATATTAACAAATTGAAGGAGAAAAACCATATGATCATCTCAATAGATGCAGAGAAAGCTTTCGACAAAATTCAACACCCATTTATGATAAAAGCCCTGCAGAAAGTAGGAATAGAGGGAACTTTCCTCAACATAATAAAGGCCATATATGACAAACCCACAGCCAACATTGTCCTCAATGGTGAAAAACTGAAACCATTTCCACTAAGATCAGGAACAAGACAAGGTTGCCCACTCTCACCACTATTATTCAACATAGTTTTGGAAGTGTTAGCCACAGCAATCAGAGAAGAAAAAGAAATAAAGGAATCCAAATCGGAAAAGAAGAAGTAAAGCTGTCACTGTTTGCAGATGTCATGTTACTATACATAGAGAAATCCTAAAGATGCTACCAGAAAACTCCTAGAGCTAATCAACGAATTTGGTAAAGTAGCAGGATACAAAATTAATGCACAGAAATCTCTTGCATTTCTATACACTAATGAAAAATCTGAAATGAAATTAAGAAAACACTCCCGTTACCATTGCAACAAAAGAATAAAATATCTAGGAATAAACCTACCTAAGGAGACAAAAGACCTGTATGCAGAAAATTATAAGACACTGATGAAAGAAATTAAAGATGATACAAATAGATGGAAAGATATACCATGTTCCTGGATTGGAAGAATCAACATTGTGAAAATGACTCTACTACCCCAAAGCAATCTACAGATTCAATGCAATCCCTATCAAACTACCACTGGCATTTTTCACAGAACTAGAACAAAAAATTTCACAATTTGTATGGAAACACAAAAGACCCCGAATAGCCAAAGCAATCTTGAGAACGAAAAATGGAGCTGGGGGAATCAGGCTCCCTGACTTCAGACTATATTACAAGCTACAGTAATCAAGACAGTTTGGTACTGGCACAAAAACAGAAATATTGATCAATGGAACAGGATAGAAAGCCCAGAGATAAACCCACGCACATATGGTCACCTTATCTTTGATAAAGGAGGCAAGCATATACAGTGGAGAAAAGACAGCCTCTTCAATAAGTGGTGCTGGGAAAATTGGACAGATACATGTAAAAGTATGAAATTAGAACACTCCCTGACACCATGCACAAAAATAAACTCAAAATGGATTAAAGACCTAAGTGTAAGACCAGACACTATCAAACTCTTAGAGGAAAACATAGGCAGAACACTCTATGACATACATCACAGCAAGATTCTTTTTGACCCAGCTCCCAGAGAAATGGAAATAAGAACACAAATAAACAAATGGGACCTAATGAAACTTAAAAGCTTTTGCACAGCAAAGGAAACCATAAACAAGACCAAAAGACAACCATCAGAATGGGAGAAAATATTTGCAAATGAAGCAACTGACAAAGGATTAATCTCCAAGATTTACAAGCAGCTCATGCAGCTCAATAACAAAAAAAACGAACAACCCAATCCAAAAATGGGCAGAAGACCTAAATAGACATTTCTCCAAAGAAGATATACAGATGGCCTACAGACACATGAAAGAATTCTCAACATCATTAATCATTAGAGAAATGCAAATCAAAACTACAATGAGATATCATCTCACACCGGTCAGAATGGCCATCATCAAAAAATCCAGAAACAATAAATGCTGGAGAGGGTGTGGAGGAAAGGGAACTCTCTTGCACTGTTGGTGGGAATGTAAATTGATACAGCCACTATGGAGAACAGTATGGAGGTTCCTTAAAAAACTACAAATAGAACTACCATACGACCCAGCAATCCCACTACTGGGCATATACCCTGAGAAAACCATAGTTCAAAAAGAGTCATGTACCAAAATGTTCATTGCAGCTCTATTTACAATAGCCAGGACATGGAAGCAACCTAAATGTCCATCGACAGATGAATGGATAAAGAAGATGTGGCACATATATACAATGGAATATTACTCAGCCATAAAAGAAATGAATGGAGATATTTATAATGAGGTGGATGGAGTTAGAGTCTGTCATACAGAGTGAAGTAAGTCAGAAAGAGAAAAACAAATACAGTATGCTAACACATATATACGGAATCTAAGGAAAAAAAAAAAGCCATGAAGAACCTAGTGGCAAGACGGGAATAAAGACACAGACCTACTAGAGAATGGACTTGAGGATATGGGGAGGCGGTGGGGTGAGATGTGACAGGGTGAGAGAGTGTCATGGACATATATACACTACCAAATGTAAAATAGATAGCTAGTGGGAAGCAGCCGCATAGCACAGGGAGATCAGCTCGGTGCTTTGTGACCACCTAGAGGGGTGGGATGGGGAGGGTGGGAGGGAGGGAGATGCAAGAGGGAAGAGATATGGGAACATATTGTATATGTATAACTGATTAACTTTGTTATAAAGCAGAAGCTAACACACCATTGTAAGGCAATTATACTTCAATAAAGATGTTTAAAAAAATAAATAATAAGTTTTGCTAAAGATAAAATACTCATGTTCCTTTTTTGTTTTTTGTTAATAATGACGTGTGACAAAAACTCAACAATAATTCCCACTAGGGCTTCCCTGGTGGCGCAGTGGTTGGGAGTCTGCCTGCCGTTGCATGGGACACGGGTTCGTGCCCTGGTCCGGGAAGATCCCACATGCCACGGAGCGACTAGGCCCGTGAGCCACAACTGCTGAGCCTGCGCGTCCGAAGCCTGTGCTCCGCAACAAGAGAGGCCGCGACAGTGAGAGGCCCGCGCACCGCGATGAAGAGTGGCCCCCGCTCGCCACAACTGGAGAAAGCCCTCGCACAGAAACGAAGACCCAACGCAGCCATAAATAAATAAATAAATAAAATTTAAAAAAATTAAAAAAAAAAAATAATAATAATAATTCCCACTAAAGTTAGGAAGCGTCAATCAAATTTGATATTTACTTTCATTTCACACACACAAAAACTAACATTTTTAACTAGATGTTATTGGATATCAATGATATTTTTACTATTCCAGAAGTAAAAAATTTAACTTTAGCCTCTCCACTTGATCACTGTGGAATGGGGGAGTACAAAACTCTTACTTGTCCACTTTATAGGCATATGTGAGGGGTCGGATTACTAATTTAAAAAATACTGCAGATTGGTTCAAGATGGCGGAGTAGAAGGAAGTGCTCTCAATCCCTCTTGCAAGAACACCAGAATCACAACTAACTGCTGAACAATCATCGACAGGAAGACACTGGAACTCACCAAAAAAGATACCCCACATCCAAAGACAAAGGAGAAGCCACAATGAGATGGTAGGAGGGGCGCAATCACAATAAAATCAAATCCCGTAACTGCTGGGTGGGTGACTTACAAACTGGAGAACACATATACCACAGAAGTCCACCCACTGGAGTGAGGGTTCTGACACCCACGTCAGGCTTCCCAATCTGGGGGTCTGGCAACGGCAGGAGGAATTCCTAGAGAATCAGACTTTGAGCACTGGCAGGATTTGATTGCAGGACTTTGACAGGACTGGGGGAAACAGAGACTCCACTCTTGGAGGGCACACACAAAGCAGTGTGTGCATCGGGACCCAAGGGGAGGAGCAGTGACACCATAGGAGACTGAATAGACCTACCTGCTGGTGTTGGAGGGTCTCCTGCAGAGGAGGGGGGTGGTTGTGTCTCACCGTGGGGACAAGGACACTAGCAGCAGAAGTTCTGGGCAGTAGCCTTGGTGTGAGCCCTCCCAGAGTCTGCCAGTAGCCCCAGCAAAGAGCCCGGGTAGGCTCCAGTGTTGGGTCGCCTCAGGCCAAACAACCAACAGGCAGGGAACCCAGCCCCAGCCAGCAGCAGTCAAGCGGATTAAAGTTTTACTGAGCTCTGCCCACCAGAGCAACAGTCAGCTCTACCCACCACCAGTCCCTCCCATCAGGAAACTTGCATAAGCCTCTTAGATAGCCTCATCCACGACAGGACAGAGGGAGAAGCAAGAAGAGCTACAAGACTGCAGCCTGTGGAACAAAAACCACATTCACAAAAGATAGACAAGATGAAAAGGCAGAGAGCTATGTACAAGAGGAAGGAACAAGATAAAACCCCAGAAAAACAACTAAATGAAGTGGAGATAGGCAACCTTCCAGAAAAAGAATTCAGAATAATGATAGTGAAGATGATCCAGGACCTCGGAAAAAGAATGGAAGCAAAGATCGAGAAGATGCAAGAAATGTTTAACAAACACATAGAAGAAATAAAGGACAAACAAAGAGAGATGAACAACACAATAACTGAAATGAAAACTACACTAGAAGGAATCAATAGCAGAATAACTGAGGCAAAAGAACGGATAAGTGACCTGGAAGACAGAATGATGGAATTCACTGCTGTGGAACAGAATAAAGAAAAAAGATTGAAAAGAAATGAAAACAGTCTAAAAGACCTCTGGGACAACATTAAACACAACAATATTCACATTATAGGGGTCCCAGAAGCTAAACAGAGAGAGAGAGGACCCGAGAAAATATTTGAAGAGATTATAGTCAACAACTTCCCTAACATGGGAAAGGAAATAGCCACCAAAGTCCAGGAAGTGCAGAGAGTCCCATACAGGATAAACCCAAGGAGAAACATGCCAAAACACATAGTAATGAAATTGGCAAAAATTAAAGACAAAGAAAAATTATTAACACAATAATAGTGGGGGACTTTAACACCTCAGTTACACCAATGGACAGATCATCCAAAATGAAAGTAAATAAGGAAACAGAAGCTTTAAATGACACAATAGACCAGATAGATTTAATTCATATTTATAGGACATAACATCCAAAAACAACAGATTACACTTTCTTCTCAAGTGCGTACGGAACATTCTCCAGGATAAATCACATCTTGGGTCACAAATCAAGCCTCAGTAAATTTAAGAAAATTGAAATCATATCAAGCATCTTTTCTGACCACAACACTATAAGATTAGAAATGAATTACAGGGAAAAAAACATAAAAAACACAAACACATGGAGGCTAAACAATAAATTACTAAATAACCAAGAGATCACTGAAGAAATCAAAGAGGAAATCAAAAAATACCTAGAGACAAATGACAATGAAAACACGACGATGCAAAACCTATGGGATGCAGCAAAAGCAGTTCTAAGAGGGAAGTTTATAGCAATACAATCCTACCTCAAGAAACAACAAACATCTCAAATAAACAATATAACCTTAAACCTAAAGGAACTAGAGAAAGAAGAACAAACAAAACCCAAAGTTAGCAGAAGGAAAGAAATCATAAAGATCAGAGCAGAAATAAAAGAAATAGAAACAAAGAAAACAATAGCAAAGATCAATAAAACTGAAAGCTGGTTCTTTGAGAAGATAAACAAAATTGATAAACCATTAGCCAGATTCATCAAGAAAAAGAGGGAGAGGACTCAAATCAATAAAATTAGAAATGAAAAAGGAGAAGTTACAACAGACACTGCAGAAATACAAAGCATCCTAAGAGACTACTACAAGCAACTCTATGCCAATAAAATGGACAACCTGGAAGAAATGGACAAATTCTTAGAAAGGTATAACTTTCCAAGACTGAACCAGGAAGAAATAGAAAATATGAACAGACAAATCACAAGTAATGAAATAGAAACTGGGATTAAAAATCTTCCAACAAACCAAAGTCCAGGATCAGATGGCTTCACAGGTGAATTCTATCAAACATTTAGAGAAGAGCTAACACTCATCCGTCTCAAACTCTTCCAAAACACTGCAGAGGAAGGAACACTCTCAAACTCATTCTACGAGGCCACCATCACCCTGACACCTAAACCAGACAAAGACACTACAAAAAAAGAAAATTACAGAACAATATCACTGATGAATATAGATGCAAAAATCCTCAACAGAATACTAGCAAACAGAATCCAACAACACATTAAAAGGATCATACACCATGATCAAGTGGGATTATCCCAGAGATGCAAAAATTCTTCAATATATGCAAATCAATCAATGTGATACACCATATTAACAAATTGAAGAATAAAAACCATCTGAGCATCTCAATAAATGCAGAAAAAGCTTTTGACAAAATTCAACACCCAGCTATGATAAAAACTCTCCAGAAAGTGGGCATAGAGGGAATGTACCTCAACATAATAAAGGTCATATACGACAAACCCACAGTAAACATCATTCTCAATGGTGAAAAACTGAAAGCATTTCCTCGAAGATCAGGAAAAAAACAAGGATTTTCACTCTCGCCACTATTATTCAACATAGTTTTGGAAGTCCTAGCCACGGCAATCAGAGAAGAAAAAGAAATAAAATGAAAACAAATTGGAAAAGAAGAAGTAAAACTGTCACTGTTTGCAGATGACATGATACTATACATAGAGCATCCTAAAGATGCCACCAGAAAACTACTAGAGGTAATCAATGAATTTGGTAAAGTTGCAGGATACAAAATTAATGCACAGAAATCTCTTGCATTCCTATACATTAATGATGAAAAATCTGAAAGAGAAATTAAGAAAACACTCCCATTTACCATTGCAACAAAAAGAATAAAATATCTAGGAATAAACCTACCTAAGGAGACAAAAGACCTGTATGCAGAAAATTATAAGACACTGATGAAAGAAATTAAAGATGATACAAATAGATGGAGAGATATACCATGTTCTTGGATTGGAAGAATCAATATTGTGAAAATGACTATACTACCCAAAGCAATCTACAGATTCAATGCAATCTCTATCAAATTACCAATGCCACTTTTTACAGAACTAGAACAAAAAATCTTAAAATTTGTATGGAGACACGAAAGACCCCGAATAGCCAAAGTAGTCTTGAGGGAAAAAACGGAGCTGGAGGTATCAGCCTTCCTGACTTCAGACTATACTACAAAGCTACAGTAATCAAGACAATATGGTACTGACACAAAAACAGAAACACAGATCAATGGAACAGGATAGAAAGCCCAGAGATAAACCCAGGCACCTATGGTCAACTAATCTATGACGAAGGAGGAAAGGATATACATATGGAGAGAAGGCAGTCTCTTCAGTAAGTGGTGCTGGGAAAACTGCACAGCTACATGTAAAATAATGAAATTAGAACACTCCCTAACACCATACACAAAAATAAACTCAAAATGGATTTGAGACCTAAATGTAAGACCGGACACTATAAAACTCTTAGAGGAAAACATAGGAAGAACACTCTTTGACATAAATCACAGCAAGATCTTTTTTGATCACCTCCTAGAGTAATGGAAATAAAAACAAAAATAAACAAATGGGACCTAATGAAACTTAAAAGCTTTTGCAAAGCAAAGGAAACTACAACAAGACGAAAAGACAGCCCTCAGAATGGGGAAAAAATATTTGCAAACAAATCAATGGACAAAGGATTAATCTCCAAAATATATAAACAAGCTCATACAGCTCAATATTAAGAAAACAAACAACCCAATCCAAAATGGGTGGGAGACCTAAATAGACATTTCTCCAAAGAGGACATACAGATGGCCAAGAAGCACATGAAAAGCTGCTCAACATCACTAATTAATAGAGAAATGCAAATCAAAACTACAATGAGGTATCCCCTCACACCAGTTAGAATGGGCATTCAGAAAATCTACAAGCAACAAATGCTGGAGAGGGGGTGGATAAAAGGGAACCATCTTGCACTCTTGGTGGGAATGTAAATTGATACAGCCACTATGGAGAACAGTATGGAGGTTCCTTAAAATATAAAAATAGAATTACCATATGATCCAGCAATCCCACTACTGGGCATATACCCAGAGAAAACCATAATTTAAAAAGACACATGCAGCACTATTTACAATAGCCAGGTCATGGAAGCAACCTAAATGCCCTTCGACAGATGAATGGATAAAGAAGATGTGGTACATATATACAATGGAATATTACTCAGCTGTAAAAAGGAACGAAATTGGGTCATTTGTTGAGATGTGGATGGATTTAGAGACTGTCATACAGAGTGAAGTAAGTCAGAAAGAGCAAAACAAATATTGCATATTAATGCATATATGTAGAACCTAGAAAAATGGTACAGATGAACCGGTTTGCAGGGCAGAAATTGAGACACAGATGTAGAGAACAAACGTATGGACACCAAGGGGGGAAAGTGGCAGGGGAGGGGTGGGGATTGTGGTGTGATGAATTGGGAGATTGGGACTGACATGTATACACTGACGTGTATAAAATGGATGACTAATAAGAACCTGCTGTATAAAAAAATAAATAAAATAAAATTCAAAAATTCAAAAATAAATAAATAAAAATAAAAATACTTTGGATATATAAGACAAAATACTATAAATTCTACTATAATTATAACTTTTGTGTTTATATATTTAGTGTCTTTGGAATGGAAGAAATGTGAATTTTTTTCTCATACTTTTCTCATCCTCCCAGTCTAAGGCTAGGTAAGTAAACTTTGAATAAAAGTCTACCACAAATTTAAGGAAAAATCTACCATCATAATCATTTTTCTCCACTAAAAATCTAATTGCAATGTTTCAGGATACAGTTTCCAATAGAATCTGTCAGATATGCTCTTCCTTCCAAATGCCAGTCTCATCTATTTTCTAACCAAACAATCAAAGCAGGTCAATAGGGAAATAGTATTAAAAAAAAAAAATCATTAGGGCAACAGACATTACTTCAATAAAATGCACATTTTTTCCAAAAGCAAGAATCTGTAGTCTTGTCATAACAGTCTAAGACCCCTCTGAAATTTAGAGAGCAAGGATTTAGGAAGAGGAACTGCTACAGTCAGGACAGGAAACAATTAAGACATAAATAAGAATTTCCGCAGAATCAGGTCAAAGTGAGGACACATTTGACATGTCCCAGAGGTGAGAATAACAAATAATGAGGTAATGGGTAGAAGTGGGGGTAGGAGATCTGTTTGGTGGTAAAAGAACCCATCTTCAAGTACATGAAAGCTTTGAGTTGAAAGTCATAAAAGTATTTTTTTTTTTTTTAATGCACAAGTACAACAAAATTTCATAAGGACTTTGGGTCGTGGGGTTCCATGGCCAATCCTGAGATTTTGCAGGAGGTGAAGTTATACTATGAGTTTGAGGTAAACTGGGCTTTCTTTTTCTTTAATTACTCAGTGAAGCACTCTCGAGATATTGTATTTAGAAGAAAAAGATCTAATCATTTGAATTTAGGTAATATGCATTCCAGAAGACTGTCAAGCAAACAGACAACACTCAATAGACACCAAAATCATGAAGACTGCAGCTAAAATGTGCAAAGTAGTCAATATTTCAGTAAGCAGATATTATACCAAAAAAGGGTTTGTTAGTGCTATTTTTGTGATGCTCTATGTATAATTATTGTTACTCACTTTTGAAATGATCACAATCATTCTTTGATTACCAAAAATTTATCTTGAAAGCATGGAGTATAGGGTGTGCACTCTTTAGCCATTTCTCTCAATTTTCAAATGAACATAAAAAACACACTGACTTGTAAACACTCTGTAAACCAGCTGATCTAGGAAATGTGGTGAGCGATGGATAAAAATGTCCTCCCTTTTCTGTACCAATTCACACATCTGGAGCTTTAAGAGGGCTATTTCAGAAATAAAGAATTTATTTTTGTTGACAGATAACTAAAGGATCCAAGAAGACTTATTCTGAGGGAAACAAGTGACAGCCAAAAAGCAGTGACTAAAGTTTACTGGATCCTGGAATCCTAGATCAGGAAGGAAACTTGGATGTCTTCTCTTCCAGTCCTTTTGTTTTAGAGATGACAAAATTGAAGGGACTTACCTAAGTTTACACAACAAGTTAGAGGGCACTATAGGAGAAGATAAGAAGGTTTTAACATAATTTTTTTTTAATTTGGCATCAAAAGCAATGTCTGACGTATAAGGAAATTTTAAAACAACTAGAATTATACTTAACTCTACTTCCTTCTTTCTAAGCAGGTACCAACTATCAAAAGTAACTTTTCCACCTCATTCTTTTTTGTCTTATTCTTTAAATGTTGGGAGAACATGTGCTGTTAGAGATTTGTTTTTCATCTCCTTCTGGAAGGTAAAACTGACTGGAAAAAAATGGCTATTGGAAAAAAAAAATGGATCTTTCAGCTTAAATTGCCTGAATTCCACAGATAAACATTCATCATTGCTTCTATCGACTTAAGTTACTATGGTGAGTGCTTATAATAAAACTACTTTATAATTATAAAAAAGTTAAAGTAGACATATTTAAAGGTTTTTATGAAGGTTAAAGTAAGTTTAGAGGAATTTATCTTTCCTTTTCTTTCTTATCTCACCATTTTTACTCCTCAAAGTAATTTCCTCCTTGTTTTCTTGGTTCTGTTAATTTTAGTGGAGGCATTTAACAAAGAGGACAGCTTTTCTGGTGCAAATAAGCAATCAGATTCTGATTAATAAGCAAAGAGAAAAAACTAATTCTAAATATGCAGTACGATTCTTATTTTTTGGATTATTCGATGTTCTACTGTATATATCTAAGCCATCCCTCTTTCCCATTAGCTTTTGAACTTTCAAATTCTCCAATTTAAACCAAAAAACTACCTCCTGTTTCCCTCATTCTCCTCCACTGCTGCCCTATATTCCTCTTCCCTTCTGTAGGAAAATTTATCAAAGTATTTGGCTATGCTCACCATTTCCTCACCTCCCTCTGAAGCCTCAACTTTAGCCAAATTCAGCTTCTTCCTCCAGCACTTCACCAAAACAGCTCTGGGTGAAGTTACCAGTGGCTCTCCTCACAACCAAATAAGCACTTCTCAGTCCGTATCTTGTAAGATCTCTCAACGGCATTTGGCAACGTTCCCTCTTTCTTGAAGTACTCTCTATCCTTGGTGACCCTGACATCACATTGTCCTGATTTTCTCCCTCGTCTTTTATCATTGATTCTGGGTCTCTCAGCTGCATGTTCATTCTTCCTCACCTGGCCAATAACGATTCTGCAGTTCCTAAAGTCTCATTCATTGGCCATCTCATCGATACTTTTCCCTAGCCGATCTCATCCATGCCAGTGACTCCAGTTAAAACCTAGGCCAACAGTGACTCACAAATGTACATTTAACTAAAATGTCTTTAAGTTACATATAGTTCAATATATAAAAGAAAAACTTACCATTTTATCTCTACCCTCCCATCTGGTCCTCTTCCAGAAAAGTACCTACATTCATCCAGTTGCACAATACAAAACCTTCAGATTTATCATTACTCATCCCCCCAGCCTCACTCCTCCATTACCTAAACCATCACCAAACCCTAACCATTTTACCTACTAAATACCTCTTGAATCTTTCTACTTTTCCAAATCTCCTCAACCACAACCTTAGTCCTAGCTCTACCATCTTTTATCTCTTAGAGGACCTAGGCTATAGAAAGAGCCCTGAACGGTTCTTTCATAATTCGCTATGAACTTCTCTCTAATCCATTCCACACAGGGAGCCATAGTGATTTTTCTGAGACATAAATCTAATTATATCATCTCCCAATTAAACCTTTCCAATGACCTCCTATGGCTCGTAGGATAAAGTTGAAATCCCTAAACGTGGACTTTGTTGTCCCGGCACGGACTGGCTTCCACCTATTCCTCCAACAATCCCTAATCCTCTCCACACCTTTTATTTTCTCTTACTCATCTGCTCATTCATTCCATAGGACCTTCCCTCTGTGTCCCTACCCTAGAGTGTTCTTCCCTCTACCCTTTTCTCTGGTTAATTCCTATTCCTCCTTGGCATTTATTTCTGTCTTCCTTACCTTGGGGAAGCCTTGCCTGAATCCCCCAACTACATCATACTCTCTAAGTTGCATTTTCAGCTGCTTAATTTGACTACTTAATCAATTTCTATCATTCCACAAGACTGTTAGCCAAAGGAGGAAAGGGCTGCATCTTGTTTTTTGTTTCTCAACCATCCCAGTGTCAAGTGAGTGCCTAAGACATTGTGGAAAGAATATTTGTTGAATAAAAGAATACGTGACCAAACTAGAACCTCAGAGCACTGAACCATCAGAACGACCTGCAGTTGTTGGAGATCTGCAAGAAATGGAAGACGAATGTATCCAGTCATTTTGGCTGTTACTTTTCCAGAACATTTCTTTTTCTTAGCACACAAGTGATTATATCTTAACCAACTGACTTTTTTCTGTTTCAGCACTCATCACTAACACGAATCATTCTGAATTACTGACCAAACTCTAACCAGGCAAGATTTTCATAACTGCAGTATATGATTTTTGTTCAGGAAGGAGTTGTTGTTCTACTCAATTCAACTGAAAACAATAAGTGTTTCTGTGTAACTGGTGTTACACCATGTGCTGTGCTACTGTGCTTGTTTGTTTTCATGTAGTTGTTGTTTTGTTTTATTTTTAAATGTGCTGAAACCAGCTCATCTTTTGCTTTGTGTAATGTAGTTTATTTTCTTAGCTGCCATATAAATCTTTTTTTTGTTTTTAATTTTTGGCTGTGTTGGGTCTTCATTGCTGCATGTGGGCTTTCTCTAGTTGTGGTGAGCGGGGGCTACTCTTTGCTGTGGTGCCCAGGCTTCTCATTGCAGTGGCTTCTCTTGTTGCGGAGCACGGGCTCTAGGTGCGCAAGCAGTACTTGTGGCTCACAGGCTCTAGAGCGCAGGCTCAGTAGTTGTGGCACAGGGGCTAGTTGCTCCGCAGCATGTGGGATCTTCCCGGACCAGGGCTCAAACCCATGTCCCCTGCATTGGCAGGCAGATTATTAACCACTGTGCCACCAGGGAAGTCCTGCCATATAAATCTATATTTTTTTAAAATGCTTTATTTTCCACAAAAATAGAAGAGATGTTATCAGATAGTCACGTCTCACACGTGGCCTAACATGTTTTCAATAGTAGGTATTTATTTTCTCTTTAACATAAACAATTCATAAGTAGTATAACAATTCATAAATTAGATATGGTTAATTCAATTATTTTGACGCATGGAAATTTTTACTGAAGATCTAATTCATCTGCAACACAATATAATCATGAAACAAAGTTGCACTTATTCCATTTATAATTATTTATAATAATATTTCCTACCATTTAATAAGTATCTACTATGTATTAGGTGCTTATCACTAATCTTCAAAACAACCTGTAAAATTAATATAATATAATATAACATAACATAATGTCATACTTAACAGAGAAGGAGCTTGAAAATGTTAAAGACCAAACAGATGATTGGATGATTTCTAACATGTAGTTAAAAATAAGCTGACATAACTATGGAAACACCACTAACATTATTCTCTCAGTCAATCAACAGATATCTAGCGAGTACTTATTGGGTGCAAGACCTCGGGATACGACAAGAAACAAGACACAGTCCTTCACCCTCACCGAAGCTAATAAGCGTATCTTTTAAAACCGGAAGAGGAAGAAATCAGTGCTGCAATTTAAAAGGGAAACTCCAAGACCTTGGTTCTTTAAGGAGCTGTTTTCTAGGATTAAAGAGGTGAGAAAATTCTTATTTTTCATATGCTGGACATGCTCCTCTTCATGACCTTATCAATGTAAACAGAGATCACATCTTTTTCTGAGAACTTTAAGCAATGAGGCAAGATCCCCACACTCAATACATTCCTGCGAAGAACTGTAAAGTAGAATTTGGCACCCAAATGCTCATCATGGTTTTCACGAGCTGAGTCTTTGGCATGAGGGCACCAAATTTAGTATGTTACTACGAGGTTATTTCAACAGTCAGAAATTGATGATTTGTAATACAACCAACTCAACATGCAGCTCCTTAGGAGATAAAAGGGCTTCTCTTGGGAAAATATTTTGAAAGGATTCTGTAACTTATTATTTTAGAATTCAGTGATTATATGAAGTAACAAGATAAATATGTACATTTCTTGGACAGCTAAGAGACTGAAATATTTGGGTTGGCAACCGAATGTTCTAAGTAAGTCAAAGGCCCTATAGCTTCTGTCAGCTAGTGGCCAATAACTATGGGAAAGAAATTTCACAAGTTCAACTATGACCCCTCCTACCTTTAAAACCCTACTATTTGACACTCAGCTGTGTGACTTTTTTGTAAAGTCCAGTGTGTCGTATACTATTCAGGTATACTCGCTTCTTTCTAATGCAACACACACATACATTGTTCCTTCAATAGTAAGCAAAGATTTCTAGCTGCTTCCAGAAATAGACAGTGAATCTTAATGGAGAATGGAAACAATTTCCAAACTGATTAATATTCCAAAAGCTAAGGTTCTAATCTAACAATTCCTACTCTAAATATAGTGACATTACTTTCATTTTACTTACAAAAGTCATATCTTGGCATTGTTATTACAACTCTTTTTAAAAACTAACACCCTGCATACATTCAGGAAGACATAGCTAAATACGTAATTTGGGCCTGAGATTGTGGTTGCATTTCAGACTTGTTAGAATACCCCTACTATTTTCAACAAGATTTTTTAAAGTTTTCTCCTTTTAGAAAGAGAAACCAAAAACGGCAAGAGGATCTATCAAACAAAGACTAAACTCTGGATAATTAAGGCAATCATAACATTTCCCAGGGCTGTCTACTTATCAAGAAGTTTTACAGAAATCAAATAACAACGTTGGCAGTGGTAAATTAACACCATTAAAATCAGAAATTATTAGCATTTGGAATACATGGATATTACTTACCTAAATACAGTTAATGGCTCAATCTTCTGATAGTCCCTAAAAATTGAATTAACTGGTTCTGAACCATTTTTTAGGTCAGTATATGGTTCATCTGCACAAGACACTCCAATTAGTAGTATCTCTTATTACACGTAGTGATTCTTAACGGAGGGGAGGGTAAGGGAATGCAACCCTTAACCCCCATGTGGAGTACGTAAGAATCTTCTTAGAGGCACATATTATTTGAAAAATGCCCCCTCTGAAACTTAAATGATTCTTAAAATGCTTCCCCATTCCGTTTTGAAAATTTCCAATTTCAATATTTGATATCAATCGTCTTCTGATATTAATCAGCATTTTAAATGTTAGTTAAAATAATTCTTAATGATTTAGACACTCTTATTTTAAGGCATCTGTGATAGAGAGAATAATGGTCCCCTAAAGATGTCCATATCCTAATCCTCAGAACCTGAAAATATGTTACCTTGAATGGCAAAAGGGACTTTGCAGACGTGATTAAGGATCTAGAGATAGGGAGATTATCCTAGATTTTTCAGGTAGGCCCTATGTATTCCCCAGAGCTCTTACAAGAGGGAGGCAAGTAGGTCAGAGTCAAAGGAGGAGATATGACTACAGAAGGAAAGTTGGAGTGATGCAAGGGGCAAGTGGCCTCTAAAAGCTGGAAAAGGCAAGGAAATGGATTCTCCCATAGAACCTCCGGAATAAACCCAGCCCTGCTGTTACTTTGATATCTGGACTTCTGTCCTCCAGAACTGTAACATAATAACTATTGTTTTAAGCCACTAAGTTTGTGGTAATTTGTTACAGCAACAATAGGAAACTAATACAGTACCACTATGTCAAGAATTGTAAAATCTATCAGAACCATGCTAGAACTGACATAAATTGCTAACTTGTGACAACCTGAACTTATCTAGACAAAACCATTAAAAAAGGTGTTGAAATCACAGCCATCAGTAGGTTACTTTTTCAATGAAACGCTGGCTCCTTTTATGTACTAGATCGTATATTCTTAACTCTAGACACTGAAAATATTGCTATAAAATGTATTATTAATAATAACTATAAAA
The DNA here is from genome assembly GCF_009873245.2 of Balaenoptera musculus. NCBI lineage: Eukaryota > Metazoa > Chordata > Mammalia > Artiodactyla > Balaenopteridae > Balaenoptera > Balaenoptera musculus. The sequence continues at coordinate 140,684,946 of NC_045785.1, read as the reverse complement.
TTACTTTAAAGTAATATACTATTGATCACCCATTTTTTAAAATCCATTCCTGTTAATAATCATAGTAAGTTTGCTGTAGTGTGAGGGGGTGATCGTGACCTACCAGAGGTTGGCAGGTGATGTCACTGCAGCCCCAACCATGAACTACTAATAGGAGGCGCAGTCACAGGGAGGATTGTGATGTGATTGCAGACTAACGGGAAAATTCCCAGTGGAAACCATTCTCAGTTATGTCTGTCTTTTAACAGGTAACAATCACTTCGAGAGATTTAATGATATCATAACAGCATTACTTAAACCATAATAATGGAAATAAAAACCAAGAAAACGCACAAAGAAAATGCTGAACTGAATGGGTCAAATTTATATACTGACATCGTGCCCTTTTGGAGCCAAGACATTTAAATACTAAATCTATCATTAATTCAAACAGCTCCTTAGCACTGACATGCTGGAGAAATTATTTTCTACTCAAAACGATGACAGTACTTAGCCACCAACAATAACTAATAGGACACTTTGAACGGTTTTCCTTATAGTCATGAAGGACTTATGTCAGTCCATTAAAATTTTACCTCTATATCTCACTTACCACAAGATTGTGATTGGGAATACAGTTTGTGGTTATAGAATCGATGAATGTTAAATGGTCCGTGCAAGTAAAAATAATTGCTCTTAGTAGCATAGTGATGGTCCCTTACCAAGAAAGCCAAGCAATTTTATCATCATACCACCTTCAGAGTTGTCCCTCTAAAATGGCTTCTATACTTCCACTGCATGGCTTTTGAGTTTTTATTATAGCTATTTTTTCACGTCTATTTACTCATCTCTGTTCCCTCATTGCCTGTAACACAGTAGGCATTTTATAAATGCTTATTCAATTAATCCACCTATCCATCAGTACCCTTCAACCACATTTTGGCCTACACCTGGGTGAAGCATCTCCCACAGCAAAGGACAGCAAAATCACCTGTGCAAGCTCAGGATTTACATGGGTTCACAGCTATTTAGGATTATCCTGAACCTTCGTGACATGTTAAAAATTGCATCATTCAATTGGAATATATGAACCAATTTACTATATGAACTAATTCAGTCTTTCTGATTACTCCTTTTTTCTTATGCATAAGACAAATATACTCCTAGGCAGCTAATGGTTCAAAAATTACTGAATAAAATTGGCAAAAAAGTATTAAGAAAAAATGAATTCACCTGGTTTTAAGCATTAACTAAGTTTTTGTTTCCAAACAAGTGGTTATATATACTAACAGTTAACTGCAGTGCTCTAAGGCAAAGATCTTTTCTAGCATTCATTACTACTAGAATAAGAAAACTACATAAGATCCTTGGGCAATGATTTGGTTTATTAGCTACAGCACAGTTCTTATTGACAAAATTAGAACACTACTAGGAAACCAAATCAGCATCTTATCTCTTGAACCACATAAAACCTTAAATAGCACCAAAAAAATGAAGATTAAGGCCAGGTAAATACGAGCAGATGTACTTATGCCCATTGAGTAGCATCTAATATTTATCTGTGGGCTAAGGGAAAAAAGACTTCTACACAAAGCAGCTATGCCAACTATTAATAGCTGGAATAAAGTAACTGGACAGAGAATTGAAGACAGGCTCATAAGAGTAAACGGAACAGAATTTTGAGAACATAATCTGGCAACTAGAAAAAGCTAAGGTTTTTTTTTTTAATTGAAATATAGTTGATTTACAATGTTGTGTTAGCTTCTGGTGTACAGCAAAGTGGTTCGCTTATATATATATATATATATATACACATATATATATATATATATATATACACATACTTTTTCATATTCTTTTCCATTATGGTTTATTACATGATATTGAATATGCTTCCCTGTCCTATACAGTAGGGCCTTGTTGTTTATCTATTTTATATACAGTAGTTTGTATCTGCTAATCCCAAACTCCTTATTTATTCCTCCCCCAACCCTTCCCTTTGGTAACCATAAATTTGTTTTCTATGTCTGTGACTCTGTTTCTGTTTTGTAAATAAGTTCAATTGTGTCATATTTTAGGTTCCATATATAAGTGATATCATATGATATTTGTCTTTCTCTTTCTGACTTACTTTGTTTAGTATGATAATCTCTAGGGCCATCCATGTAGCTGCAAATGGCATCATTTCATACTTTTTATGGCTGAGTAGTATTCCATTGTATACATATCTTCTTTATCCATTCACCTGTCAATGGACATTTAGGTTTCTTCCATGTCTTGGCTATTGTAAATAGTGCTGAGAAAAAGCTAAGTTTTAAAATAAGGGTTTATTTTTTTTAATATCCTCAATGATAAAGATATGGGGTTCAGAAACTATGAAAAATAATTCTCAAAATCCATTTAAATCTCTGCATTAAAGAGGTACAGCTCATTGCTTTTTTTTTAACTTACTCTTGTTAAGAGAGACCCTAACTCTTCTTCCTTTCCCAACTCTGATCTTTTGAAATCTTTCTGAATAATCACAATCCTTCATGTTTCTAATTTCAACTTTATAGTTTTTTCAGTCTCGCACTGGGGGTTTTGAAAATTACTTGAATAAAAATAAGTTTACTATAAAGACATTCTTTCTAAGCTCAGATGGGAGCAGATGCTACTTCAAAGTCTGTTTATCCTTTGTTAACTCACTCTCATTGTCAGGATAAGAGCATTAAAATTTCCCTCTACATTCCAAGTTTTAACATAGCCCATCTCACTCTACAATGTTCATAAGCAGTTAATATAAGCTCTTTCTACCTAAAAATTTTTCTGAATCTCATTATACTTTTCTTTTTGTTTTATTCACATAACAGTAAATATTTACTGAGGGTCTACAATATGCCAGACAGTATACTAGGCATGAACAAGATAAAGTCTCTGTCCTTGACTGTATTGAGAGAGATGGATGTGAAAATAGGCAGTGGATTTCAGTACGACAAATGCTCTGCAGGTGGTAAAGGGCGCTCATAGGAGGCAGCTCCTATATCTACAGGACAAGGAGGTTAGGTCTTGGTATGAGTAGCATGATTCCAAAGTATGAGTAGGAGCTTCTCAAGCACAACAATTTCACATTAATTAAGATAGAGGCTTGGAAGTGAAGAAAAAAATAAGTTTGGAAAAGTATGAATAGGATAATAGGTGCACCTTTTGTGACAGAGGTAATAGAAATAAATGATGCTGGACCTTACATACCACGCTAGTCTCTCAAAAGAAATAAGTGAGTAAGGGCTCGTGTGCGATGTGAAGGACTCTCTGAGGAAAAAGCTAACCATAACCTCCCATTTCCCCTCAACCCAAGGCAGTATCACCTCTGCAGAAGACATCTGTAAAAGTGTGGGGCATTTTTTGGTTAGCACAATGGGGATCACACCAAGTCTGAGGTTCCCACCAAGTCTACGCGATCACAAAGCCCTGCTCCTTCCACAAGTCCGGATAACGCTGTGGTATGAAAGCCAAGCACAAAGGCAGTGTGTTAGAAAGGACTGACGGTCAGTAGCAACACAGTCTACAAAAAAGGGAAGGAGAGCGAGACTGACCAAATCACTGTTTGCTTTGGCAGCAAGCATGTTGTTGGCGACCGCTGGAGAATAGTAGCTTTTTTTTACAAGGAATACAGGAAGGGGTGATTAGGAAGTGGAAGTTTCAAGTAGATTTAAAATGTGCTTTCAATAAATGTGACAATGAAGGAATGCATGATATTAAAGTAGCAGTATGAGAGAGCTGTTGCATTGTAGCCGCAAATTTTTGTTCTTATTGTTGTTTTGATCAGGAGACTAGGATATGGTGTGTGTGTGTGTGTGTGTGTGTGTGTTTCACAAATGATAGGAGAAACTGTTTGCAAGAGCCCATCAAAACTGACTGAAGGACAGTGTCTCAGAGGAATGGAAATAGAACAGATATTTTTCTAGGAAATATGGATCTGACAAATATTCAAGTATTGAAGATCTCTCAAACAGAAAGACTCAGGCAGACTCTATAGTTCTTAGCAGGTAGAGCCTAGAGATGGGACCAAAAAAAAAAAGAAAAGGAAAGCATAGAATTAAAGACTACACCAGCAAGCTGTAAACTCAGAGATTATCTCTGACCCTGGAACAGAGACTCTTCCTGAGCCCACAGGAGCTAAGAGATAGCAAATAAAATTGCCTCTGCCAATAGCCAGGACAAAGTCTTAGAAAATATTAAAAGAACATCACAAGGTACATCGAGTATAATCACAAGGCCACAATCACACAAATGGTCTCCACTCAGAAACATGGTAGAGAAAACAGCCAGGTCATATGTCATTCTTTAGATTGCCACCACAATTGGTGGCATAATTGAGTTAAAATTTACAATATTTCTGTGGTGTGTAACATTTACAATATTTCTGTTGCACAAAATCACAAAGTAATCAGCGTATATGACATGCTTCCTAATTAATGTAATCAGGCATGCTTTATCATGTCATAGTGAGAGTACGGTGATTTCAAAACGCAACCTGACCTATGCTGAGGTCTGAATGCCATGTCCTGTTAAACCTCCCTGTAGCTATTGCCAGTGTCTCCGTGATTACTAGAGAGGGCACCACAAACCACCTCAAACTTAAGACCCAAAGAGCTAACTCTTTTCTCACACACCCTTGTTCATTCTCTTAACTAACAGAAAACCCATTCACCCAGCTGCTGAAGCTAAGAACATAAAATAAATGCCTTTCAAGTCACATTAATATCCAGTAAGGTACCAGTGTTTCTGATGGCTTTTTATTGCTTTAGTCATATCAAATACTATATGTGAATTTTAATTTTATAAAAGTAACTTACAAGTCTTTGGGAATTTCTAATAAAAACAAGTGTAGTTAAAGGGTTTTATTTCTCTATCTCAAAATGCCTATAAAGCTTTATTTCATAATATTTCAGAAAACCTTAGGTTAACCAAATACTTTGAATTTGTTGCTTTATTATACAGGTATAAAAAGGCAAATAAAAATAATCAAATCCCCATGATTTCTTCAAACTAAGTATGGAACATTTTTACTGACCATATTACTTGAACTATTTTTTTCTGAATATATTTTTTAATATCCATTAAAAAAAACTGCATCTGGGGGCAACATTTTTTCACAAAACGAAACAAAAGCTCTGTTCTTCTGAGAGGAGACTTGGGCATACCAATGTACAATTCAAGAGAGCTCAGGAAATGTTTTAGCGATATTCCATTATCCCTTGAGACACTTAACTTCAGCTCATGAAAATACCAGTGTCTAAGGGATGAAAATTACAATGGCTTCCTGCAAAAGCCCCCTCTAGGCTATGGGACTAATTTAAACAATATGCATAACTCCAACCAAACCACTAGCATAAGCTAAAACATCTATTATTTAAAAAGCTGATCTGTGCATTTATCTGTCAATACTAAATCTTTTCTTTTAGGTTTCACATGTTTTACATGTTCCACAAAAATAATAAGAAACTATCATGTATTCTAATGTAATATTAATTTACATTTACACTGTCTCTCTTTTTTTCTTTTTCTTTTTCTTGTCTTTTTTTTTTTTTTGGAGAAGGAGAAAGGGGAGGGGAAGGCTGGGCACAGTGCCTTACATATGTATGTACAGATGTGTTGAACTGGGTATTTTATCATGGCATCTGAATAAATGCATAGATGAAGCTATGTCCTCTTTCTGTCTGCTGGCATTAGAGAAATGCCAAAACTTTGCAATAGTCCATAAAGTCTATCAAGAACAAAAAAATCAAAATAAAAGGCAATATCATACATTTCAAACTTACCAAACCATCAGCCTAAAATTAATTTAATGTAATTCACTGGGTTATGGCCTTTAGGAGAGAGCAAGCTAAGCTGATGTTTAATATGGACAGACTTGCTACTTTGGATGTCAGTACTTGGGGGTGAGCAAGTGGGAGAAAGATTTGGTATATATTAGTCCAAACACACACTCTGAATCCAAATACTTGGGCCTGAATTCTAGTTACCATTTACCTACTATTTGGCCTTCAGTAAGTCACCTGACTTCTCAGAGCTTTGCCTTATTACCTATAATTTGGTATAAAGAAACAAACAATCTCATAAAAATAAAAGAGAAAATGCACGTTAGCCCAAAGGATGTTAGTTTCCTTCCTTACCTCTTCTCCAGCATTTGTTCCTTCTGCCCTGAGATATGCAGATAAAATATATTCTACCATTTTGCTGAGGATTTCAGTCACAGAGAGAAAAGGACAAGGAGAGCTGAAAAATGGCAATGGAAGTGTTAAGGATTTTTGAGGCTTTCTGTCCTCTGTCTTCCCACCCTGGTGATTCCCTCCCCAACACACTTTCCTATGAGCGCTCAGAAAACATGGCAGCAGATCTTACAATATTAGCATACCATGTGCTTTGGTCAAGCGGTGTCCCTGGGCCCTGGGTGTGCTTCTGCCAGTCTCTCCAGACTCTAATTCGGTGTGGCATGCACCTGCCTGTTGATTCCCACCCTCCCAGCCCAGAGTAAAAAACCAAGCCAAGTTGGAGTTTAAAGCAGCTTCTGAAAAGGGCATTCTCTTGCTACCTTCAAGCCTGGTCTTAACCTAATTCCTCTCATATCTGATAGAGGGGGTACCTCAGAAGGTACATCTTTTCTCTCTGCCTCTTAGGCAAATTTGTCATCAAGAAAACTTACATATAACACCCAACCACACACACATGCACACATTCACCTCACAGGTTCAAATTTAAAGAAGTGTATTTTAACTTGTGAAATTACATTTAAAAAGAGGAAGAGAAAGAGAAAACATTGAAAAGCAAAGTCATCTCATACTGCCAGAGGCAAGTCAAAAAAGCATGTCCCTTCATTCCATGTTTAACTTATAACAAGCCAAGCCTGGAGGGAAAAGGGCTCCCTATGCATGTTGGCAAATGCAGCATTGGGGTGACACATAGTATAGGATATACTGATGCTAGCCACAAATGGGAAATTAGGCCATCACAACGACCCAAACCTAGAGACTGGGAAAAATTCAATAGTTTTAATTTGGTTCTGCCATATTTGATTTATATGAAAGCTTCATGTTGGCTTGGTATCTGGAAATGTGTCCTTCTTCAAATAGTTTTAGCATTAATAATTTGCAGATCAAAATCTGTGGTTGAATACATCTTTAAGAGGGTATTTACAGCTAGCAAAGATTTGCACAACGCTACATCACAACTGCTGGAATCAGACTGAGCGGTAGAACAGATTTCCAAGGAAGCCAAAGAAAGCCAAGATGCAAGAGAATCCCAGATGAGGCAAAGAGAGCCAAGACACCATTTTTAATACAAAGCCCAGCCTCCCTTTGCCTATGTGCATTTTCATCTTGAAACAAAATTAGGATTATTTCTTATTGGCCAAACAGTGAGTGCCCTACAAAGAAATAAATGACAGGAAAAAAAAAAAAAGGATAATCAACATTAATAGGGAAAAAATCAGGCTAAATACAAAGTAACGGGCATGCAGAGAGAACATGGAAGAATACGTATCACATAAATTCAAGTTCCAAATACAGTTTTCTGCATTTCCATGGAAAACCTCATGTTAGGGAAAATGATTTCTGGGCCTTCAATTTGAAAACCAGAAGTGGCCTCCTTGGAGCCAGATAAATAACAACATTGTCACAAAGGCATTTTTCTTCAAAAATATCTCAAAATGTCTTACAGACATCTCTGTGTTTATTGGCATGGGACTCCCTGAGATACACACATAGCATTTTACTGATGGAGGATTTCAATCACAGAAAAAATTGTCACTTGCCAACAATAGCTGATAAGTGGAGACAGGACTAGGCACAAGGTCATCCAGTGTATAGAACAGACATCTATCCCAGAGGCAATGCTGTTTCAAAGGCAAGTACATTCACAATAGAATGACTTAAAATCCTGCAAGTGAAGAGAATTACCCATGTAGTTTAAAACATCCCACTGAAGAAGATGAATCTTTCTCAGAATTGTCCTAGGATTTGTTCATGTTAATGAGTGTTTGATTTTTAAGGATAGAAAGTCTCCTATCAGGCACAAACTGAATCACATTACATTTGTTGTGCTGAAAAACTATTTTCCCTATTTGGCCATCAAAACAGATTTACTGGACTTCTGAGGGAAGATGGCAGAATAAAGTCAAATTCAGTTTTAAAATATATATCTGCTTTGAGAAATATATATAATGCATGGAAAGGAGAACTCTGAATTAGTTGAGCAATTTTCAATATTTTATCTGCTATACATTGGACTTCTAAGGAAAACTAGCAGTTTGAAGCCAGATCACAGAATCATCCTTCCCACAAGCCCAACAAATGAAAGAAAAAAAATACGTTAAAACTAACCAAGAAATTTATCACAGCAATCAAATAAAGTAGGAGGCACAATCTTAATGCCACTTTCTTTTTAAGAAGCATGTCCAGCCAATGTTTTCTTAGGTCAGTCTCCCAAGGTAATAGAAATAAAAGCAAAAATAAACAAATGGGACCTAATCAAACTTATAAGCTTTTGTACACCAAAAGAAACCATAAACAAAAGGAAAAGACAACCTATGGACTGAGAGAAAATATTTGCAAATGATGCGACTGACAAGGGCTTAATTTCCAAAGTGTAAAAACAGCTCATACAACTGAAAAACAAAAAAACAAACAGCGCAATCGAAAAATGGGCAGAAGACCTAAATAGACATTTCTCCAAAGAACACATACAGATGGCCAATAGACACATGAAAAGATATTCATCATCGCTAATTATTAGAGAAATGCAAACCAACAATGAGGTACCACCTCACACCAGTCAGAATGGCCATCATTAAAAAGTCTACAAATAACAAATGCTGGAGAGGGAAGAAAAGGGAACCCTCCTACACTGTTGATGGGAATGTAAATCGGTGCGGCCACTATGGAAAACAGTATGGAGGCTCCTCAAAAAACTAAAAATAGAGTTGCTATATGACCCAGCAATCCCACTCCTGGGCATATATCCAGACAAAACTATAATTCTACATCCATAGCAGCACTATTTACAATAGCCAAGACATGGAAACAACCTAAATGTCCATCAACAGATGAATGGATAAAGAAAATGTGGTACATATATACAATGGAATATTAGTCAGTCATAAAAAAGAATGAAATAATGCCATTTGCAGCTACATGGATGGACCTAGAGATTATCATACTAAGTGAACTAAGTCAGAAAGAGAAAGACAAATACCATATGAAATCACTTATATGTGGAATCTAAAATACAACACAAATGAAAATATCTATGAAACAGAAACAGACTCACAGATATGGAGAACAGACTTGTGGTTGCCAAGGGGGAGGAGGGTGGGGAAGGGAAGGATTGGGAGTTTGGGATTAGCAGATGCAAACTATTATATATAGGATGGATAAACAACAAGGTCCTACTGTATAGCACAGGAAACTATATTCAATATCCTGTGATAAACCATAATGGAAAAGAATATGAAAAAGAATATATATATGTATAACTGAATCACTTTGCTGTACAGCAGAAACTAACACAACATTATAATTCAACTGTACTTCAATTTTAAAAAATTTTTAAAAAGGAAACATTGCCAGAGGAGAGAAAAAGTAAAGATTCTAGAAAGTAGCTTACTCATCCTAAACCACATTCTACATATACCAGAGCAGTAAGTAGTGACAAATTCCCAAGTTTTCCACTAATATCTCCAATTATTTTTTTTAAAGAAGCAGCTTAAGCAATCCTAGACCAAACAATGCATTTCCAGATACTTATTCAAGAGAAATGAAAATATATGTCCACAAAAGGACTTATACAAAAATATTCATAATACTCAAAAACTAGAAGCAACCCAAATGTCCATCAACATAAGAATGAATAAATAAATTGTGGCATAATCATATAACTGAATGTTACTTAGTCATGAAAAAGGAATTCATACATGCAAAAAGAAATTGAATCATGAAAAACACTAAATTGAGTGAAAGAAGTCAGTCACAAATGAATACATATTCTTTTGACTTCACTTATATGCAAAACTAATCCATGATGACAGTTATGAGAAAAATGGTTATCTATATGGTAGGATGATTGGCAGAGAAGGAGCATAAGGGAACATTCTGGGGAAATGGAAAAGTTCACTACCTTGATTGCCCTAAAGGTTACATGGTGTAAACATCTGTCAAACTCATCAAACCATAATCTTAAGATGTGTACGTTTTACTGTATGTAAATTATACTATAATTATTTTTTTAATCCAAAATAAATGAATAAAAGCAGCTGCTGAGGGGATAGGTAGACAGCCCAGGAAAAAGATATAGAAAACCCCTCACATGAACAAGGCCTCCCTACCACCACAGGGTCTCACAGGTTCAGAAATTTCCACTGAGTTGTCCAATGAGAACTATTAAAACCAACCCACTAAATTTCCATCAGTAAAGAGGGATTGGCAGAAGGAAAAATAAAAGGGAAAATAAGATGATTTTCTGAGGGGACGGGAGATGCTTCAGAGAGAAACACACAGAGGTCCCTATAGAAGTCCTGACACCTCTTTGAATTAACAGGCTATGGCCAAAACCCAGAGTTGTCGCTTCATGAACTGGAGAAAGGTCTGAAACCCCCCAAAATAAAAAAGTTCTCCCAAATAGGTGGAGGAAACTCTAGCCCACGTATTTTCATTGGCCTTTATGCAAACAGAGATTGGTCCACCAATCACCATAGCCAGCCAATCCCTTGCAAGTTCTACTATCCTCCATCCTCACGCTGTCAAAGAAAAGCATATTGAAGACTCAATATATCCAGTCCCAGAAGAGTAGTAAAGGGCATGACAAACAGGCCTCAAATAGGGTGAAGACAAAAGAGAATTGAACAAGGCCATATCACAATCAATTAGAGGCTGATGGAGCTGCTTGCATCTAACGTGAATAAGATGTAAAGGAACGGCATGTTGCACCAGAATTGTGTATACTGGAATCCCACTTTAACACTGTGTCAAACATCTGAATTTGAATAATCTTTTATAATAAAACTATAAGATTATGGAGAGTGAGTTATTGAACACAAGCAATAAATGCCTACTTTGAGATATCAGAAGATGAATTGCTCTGAGTTGATGCCATCGTAGAACAGAGGCAGGAGAGGAGACAGCAAGAAACCAACCTGTATACTCTTCTCTTCATCCCCACCTCTCTACGTCCTTATCTATCCAAAGGGAAAAAGTAGAAATGAGGGATGGGAAAAGGCACTGGAACTTAAAGCAATTCCTGAGTACTGAAAATTATGCAAAATAAGACTATAATAATAAATATTTTCCTGTATTGACCTACAGACTTCACATTTACACTTGAATGGTATGTCAAAAGAGTAAAACAAGTAGTATGACTGCACTCTCTCGTACTTATTTTTTAACTGGCTATGCATAAACCATACTTTCAAAGGCAGTGCAGACCCTATTTTTGACAATAAACAGTAATACAACAAAGTGGGGTTCACCAAATGAAAACAGAAATTACTGAAATAAAATCTGTGAAGTCTTACAAAAAGTGAGTATTCCACCAGGAACAAGATAAAAGAAAAGCAAGCATCCTAAATAGGCAACCAGAAGATGTGCCATTCATATTAAGCATTTTGATGTAATCATACTGTCATCGTAGAATAAGTGAAGTATTTGTGGATGCTAAAAGCTTATGTATTTTTCCCACTCTCAAAATAATCTTATTTATTTTATCAAGCTTTCAAAACTATTTACCCCCAGCAGAGACCTAATGAAATGAGCTTCATCCTTAGTGAGATTTTTTTAATCAGAGAAAAAGGAAGGTATGAGAATGTAATTGTTTAAAAAGAGATTTGTATTTACTTGTATTTACTCCACATTATAGTATGGCTATGTTCATTGAGTGAGGAAGGAAGGAAGAAAGGAAGGAGTTGAGGCAAGGAGGGAAAAAGGGAGGGAGGGAGGGAGGGAGGGAGGGAGAAACAGAGAGAAAAACATATACAATTATTACTGATACTGAAAGTTAATCGCCTCCTCAAGGGCATGTTCCTCACTTGCCCAAATGTGGGAAAATTCAATGACAACAACGGACATTCCACCAAAAGAGTGAAGAAAGCATATGGCCCCTAAAAACAAACTATCTAATTAAAATGCAGAAAGACAGCTCAGCTCTCTAATTATTAAATACACAAAAGAGACCATTTAAAGGTTCATAAACAACTCTAAAAAGAAAACTAGAGTTTACAAAGAATTTAAATATGAAAACAAACTAGACCTAATAATAAATATAAACAGGAAATACCAATGGCTGATCACTTAGTAAACCATATGCTCTGAGCCGTGATTTGGGTCACTTTAAAAAACAAACCCAAACTTTACAGTATTGCATTTCAACATATAGAACAGTCAATAAAACCTGCAGGGAAAAACACACCTTCTCTCTCCATCCTGTTCCTACAAGCTTGTCAATTACTGTAGGGCACAGCAGAGGTTGAGGAACACAGCTGACCTCTTTCAACAATGTTAAGGCTTTCACCAGCCCAGCCTAATAAACACATGTTCCCAATAACTTCTCCAATGAATAAGCCCCTTTCAAAAGAGAAACAGGACTCACATGAACACTAACCTCTTGATTAGAAAGCACATACTTAGCCAGTGGACTGTGAAGGTCTCCCCCAATTCGCATGCTTCAGGCTACATTCCTAATCAATTAGTTACATCAAATCCCCTTTTGTTTCCCTCCAGTGACTTTCTGCCACCCTGTTACTTGACTCCTAAGCAAATGCCTCACCTGGCTTTCATCCAGATTCCCTGCAAAGCTTGCCCTTCCCAGACCATGGGAGCCAGCCTCTAGAGATGTGACTAGCCTTCTAGAACTTCTACAGTATGGTAGAGAAATGTTTTCAAAACAATTCTGCAGATCAACTGAGGCATTTGGAATATTTGTTCAACTGAAGAATCTGAAAGATACTGAAGAAAAGTGTCTTTCTTTTATCTACTCCAGAACTGCTCCCGGAAGAGCATATTCAGCTGAAAACAAAGATATCCAGGTTATAATCTCAGTTTAGTCACTAAAAGCTACCTGACCTTGGGCATCTGCCCTTGGCATCTCTGAAGCTCATATTCTTTATCTACAAAGTGGGTGAATTTTGGTAAATCCATTTCTATTTTTAAAAGTTATTAATTTGTGAAACAGGACATCCAAGACATGATCTGTTGCCTTCAATTACACTTTATCCTGTTCTCATTTTAAATAAACGTTCAAGCCCTACCACCACCCCCCCCCAAACCTCATCCCTGAGAGATCACTTGATGCCTAATGATGCATTCTAACCATTCATAATTCCCACCGTGTTCTTTAATACCCTAAGCATCAGAATTTATCTGAAGGTGCTTCTTCTGACAATGTGATTGATGCTCAGTAATACCAGCAACTTTCCTACCAGCATTTACAATTATTCCTTTGCCATTTTACCTTCTATTCTACCCCTCCTTCCAATCTTCCAGTTTGGATTAATACAACTGTTTCCTTTCAAGAGTCACTGAGCATTGCCAAGGGGAATCACATAAATATGCTAACTGATCCATCACAAATTTATTAGATTCAACTTCAGCTGCTCAACAATCCATTAATTTATTTCTCCTCTGCTCCATTTTTCCATTGCCTACAAGTAGTTATTCCAAATCTTTATCACTCACTTCAAGCACTAGACTCCCTGCTTCTGCCCTCCTCATTCCCAGTGGACAACTGTCAGAAAAAAAAAAAAAAAAAATCGATGACTTTAGCCAAGAACCCCCTCAATTGCCCTCCCTTTGATTTACATTGTATCCATTCTTCCCATCTTCCCTCCTGCAGTAGACCAACTACAGTTAGTGATGCTTCTTTTCCAAAGGTATACACTCCTTCTTGAAGTGAACTCACATGCAACTTTTCACATCTCTTCCAAAGCTATCAATCACATCTTCCATTTCTATTATCAGTGTTTCTCTTCCACTCCATAGCCTTTTTTCTCACCTGCCTGGGATATGCACTCAAAACTCCCCCAAACTGTGAATAACAAATTCTCTCCCATTAGACTTTCTTGAGGTTAGAGGGGTCTGGGAAATGTAGTTTCTGGCTGAGCATCTGCAGCCCAGTGATTCTTCCACAGTATGGAACAAAAAGCACAACTTTTCAGAAAATGGCAAGTTGTCTCTATCACACTGTATCTCTCATTCGGTTTGGCACTTAGCTTTCCTGACTCCTTTCAGCAACTCTTTTACTAAATCTTCCTCTTCTCAGACTCACAATTTAAGATTCTACCCTTATTGGCTTTCCTTCTTGCTCTCCAAGCCCTGCTTGGATTAGATCATCAGCTCCATGACTGTGCCTATCACCTTTATATGAAATCTTTCACAGCTCTAACTCCAGGCTTAACCTTTTCCCTAAGCTCTAATATCACATTTTAACACTACCATTCTGAATCATCAACAAGCAACTCAACATGGAAGTACCAGGATGCTTTAGCTTACAAGTAGTAGGAAACTTCTACTCATTCTATCTTAGACCAAAAGCAAATTTACAGCCCCATGAGGTAGAGCAGGCTACAGGCACTGCTGAGGTATATATCAAGGCTCTGAATCCTTTTCTCTGCCCCTCCCCTTTTTTTTTTGGCCCTGCCCTCCTCTGCATTGGCTTTATCCTCAAGCTGATGGCAAGATAAATGCAACAATTCTAGGTGTAATATTCAAACATAACATCATCCATAAATGAAGCGTTTCACTTCCCTAAGAGAAAAACATTACAGAAGTCCCAATGAAAGAGATCCATGTTTATTTCTAAGCCAATCACTGGCAAATGGAATGAGAGTACCATACTTAGTTTAGACCAGGGTTTCTCAACCTTGGAACTACTGACATTTAGGGCCAGATAGTTCTTTCTTGTAGGGGGCTATTCTATGCATTGTAGAACGTTTAGCAGCATCCGTGGCCTCTACCCACTACATGCCAATAGCATTTGCCACTCTTGACAACCAAAAATGTCTTCAGACATTGCCAGATATCCCCTGGGAGGCAAAATCACCACTGTCTGAGAACTCCTGGCTTAGACTAACCATGATATATCCTTAGAACACAAGTACTGGAAAGGTTATCTCTTAAGAAAGGAGATAGGAAATTAAAGTTGACTAGGCAACCAATAGTGGCCACTGCAATGTCCAAAAACAAACTTGTTTTCTACTTCCCATGTCCAAAATATATTTCTCCTCCTGAATTTCTGATATTGATTAACATACCACTGTCTAGATACTCAGTGCAGTGGCCCAAAATGAGAACAACGGCCCAAACTAAGAACTCTAGCATCATCCTTATACCTTCCTTATTTCCTGTATCCAGTGGTTAACAGTTCTTATCAATACTGATGATGAAGCTTTTTGTGGATCTGTTCTCATTTCTCCATTTCCACTGTCACCTAAATATCTCAGTGGTCGCCTCCTTACTATGTTTCCTGCCTCCTAGGCTTTCCTACAGTCTTGATAGTTATCTTCTAAAGGATAAATCTGGTCAAATCAACCTTCAACTTAAAACCATTTGATGACTCTTCCTCATCACCCACAAAACCAAATTGAAAGTCTTTAGCCTACTATACAAGGCCCACAATGATTTATCCATTGCCCAGTGCTGCAGCCTCAACTCCAGCCCCTCTACTTACCTTATTCTGTACCACTCCAGATTATTTATTGTTCCTCAAACCAGACATTTGATATATCAGTGATTTGTTTGTGTCAGTCCTTCTGTCTGGAATGACCTCTCCACTCTCACTTCCTAATCCGTCTTCAAGTCCTTCACACTTCTCATGCATTATTTCTTTTTTGGTAACTTCTACTCTCCCCATGAGAAAATTAATTACTCTCGCAGCTGTATCCCCATAGTACTTATTAAAAATATAATTCTGATTGAGCACTTAATGCATCATATTATAGCTTTATTCATCTGCCCAGCTAGATCAGGGCTACTAAAGGTGAGGTATTATCTCTACTTATAACAACAATTTCTGGCACAGTGCCTAGAACGTAACAAAACAGCTCTAAATGCAGAGCTTTTGAAATGAAGGAACTCAACCAAACTGACTTCAATGTATTTGCCCAAAATTATTATAAGTCTCAGGGACTAAGTCTAACCAGTCAGTTAAAATAATTTTTCTCTAATAGTAAGCCAAATAATCTGAAAAATGTATATACCATATAAAATGCTAATAAATACCTGTTTAATAATTAAATAACAAGTCAAAAACTGAAAATCAGTGTGACAAATAAAAATACAGCAAAATCGCCTATAAAATCATTGAAGTGTTAAGAGGGATGATAATTTCCAAGTCTTTGCATGATTCAGAGAGGCTTCTACACATGTGCATTCCCACAGACTACCTAAATCCCTTCTCATACTTCACCCTCAATGATGAACAGGGTCTGAGTGGGGTCTCTGAGAACAGGGGCTCAAATACAAGTGTCCTTGGGCCCCAAGAGATGCTGAACTAAAGAAATTAAGCACAAGCCACATTTCCAAAAGATAAGAAGGAAGGTTTTTTGTTTTTTGAGTTTTGTTATTGTTGCTGTTGTTGTTTTTAATCCAAACCAAAGTAGAAACTGAGTACAAAGCAAAGGAGTCAGGGTAAACAGAGACTATCTGGGGAGAGTCACTAACAGAGGCATCATTGCTTTTGGTCTGTTGTTATGTTTCTTAGTACACAAGATGCCTGAGTAGAAGATAAATATCGAGAACAGAATTTATAAAGGCCTATCGACGGGAAAAGCAATGGGGCAATATGTGTCAAGTCATAAAGATGTGACTTCTCTTTGTCACAGAGGTTCTGCTTTGGGAATCTTTGCCAGGCAAATAATCCAAAACCCAGAAGGAAGTCTGTAAGCACCTTTGTTTATAAAAAAGAAAAAACAGAAGTGACCTACAAATCCCCCGTAAAAGACTGATTACATCTTCTTACATTCTTTCAATGAAATTAGCTCTGAAGACTATGTAGCATCTACGTGAAAACATGAGGAAGTGCTTAAGACACCTGATACTTATGTCCCAGTCACAATTATATTAATTAAAAAATCATATGTGTAAAGGCTCTACCTAAATATATGAGAAAAGACAATGGCTATACCAGAATGTAGCAATTTCTAAACTTTATATTTTCATTATCTTCTAAACTTTCTATACTGTGGTTATTTTTCAAAAGTTTAATTTCAAGTTGGCAAGAGAACCACAGAGGCTGTGTCACAAATAAATTTCATCCATTTACACACGCCTTCAAGCACAAGCAGCACAAAACACCCATGTTCAGAAAGGCCAATGTTTGGGTAGAATGCCACTGAGAAAGATCTACATAGCCTGTTGGAGGCCCTGGCCAGTTTGATCTCACTTCTTGGAAAGTCCCAAGAGCTTGGAATTCAACTCAAAACTGCAGTCATAAGCTTCATCAGCAGTGTCCCAAATAATATGAATTAGTAGACAGAAGTTTGTGAGGTTTCACTCAAAAAAATCTAAAATTAGCTGCTCTGGCACCCTGATGGAAGCCCCAGCCTGGACACCTATCCTGCCTGGTCAGGGTGAAGAAGCAACTGTGATTATCTGCCAAACCTTGCTGACTGCTTCTCTTCTCTGCAGAGAACCTTAACTGTGTTAGCCTGTGGACCATGGTGCCCAGGAGTCAGAATTCTCAAATACGGTAGTTCATCTTATATCCAAAGTGAGATTTGTATAATAATGCTATAATGTGGCTCTGTTCTCTCTGTCCCTTAAATTTCTATTTAACCCTGTTTGTCAGAAATAGCCCAGGATCCAGCTCTTGTCCCTAATAATATAAAACTGCCACAGGCACCAAGATAGAGGCAAGAGCTAGTAAGATGGTCTTTGCTGGGCTGGGTGTGGTGTGATCCTATTGCCCTTAACTAACAGTCTGGTGACCATAAACACTGCCTTAATAAGGTCCCTGCCCTTAAATGTCCCTTGTATTTTTGTTTCCTGCTTAATCAGCTGGAATAGAGTGAGAGTTACTGCTAAATGACTGCTCCATGGTGGAAGCAACTGCATATTAGTGATGGGCACATAGAGAGTATAAATTCTGAAAAAGGGTTTCCCCCACTGCCAGAACTAGAGGCAGTTTGTAGGGCTGAAGAGACACCCCTTCTCCTCCCTCCACCCTCACTCATCCTGTTTACAAGGGTAAAAAGATCAGATTTCCCAGAAATTCCTGTTTGCATCTGGGTATCCTAAAATGGAACTTATTGCCTTATAAAACAAAAGCACCACATTTCTACAGGAAAAAAAAAATCATAGATAGCTATATGTCATATTTATATTTTTGGATAGGATCTGGATTTTTTTTCTGTGTTCCCTTTCTCTTCTTTTTTAACATTGATACACTCCACCTGACTTTCTCTATATTGCAATTACCCAACCACTGACTTCAACATTTTATCTAACTTAAAGTTTAACACGAATAATTTCTTTTCTCTCTAAAGTTAATTTCTTTTATCTATAGAACACCTTAAACATATATTCTCTCTGAAAAAATTTAAATCCCCATTTGCACCTCTCTTCAGTATTCTTCACAAACAGAGTTCCCATCAAGTTCTACATCACCCTTCTAGGCCTTTCTAACCACCACTGTTGGGAAAATTGTTGGGTTTGGTGAAATCAGTCTCCTATAGTTCCTTCTCAAGATCTTTCGTTCTCATCATAAAATCTACTAGAACTCACTTCCCTGCTGTAGCAGTTTGCAAAAATGGCCACAACTATCTACATGCATGCCCTCTGCAATGTGACTGTACCTCCCACCAGGAGGCAGCATCTATTTCCCCCACCCCTAATCTAGACTGGCTCTGTTACTTGCTTTGGCCAATAGAATACGGTAGAAGTAATGGTGTGCCAGTTCAAACAGTAGACTTTAAGAACCTTTTCACACGTCCCCTCAGTCTCCTGGAACCCCTCATTCCCTTGGATGAACCCTAAGCCAGCATCCTGGATGATGGAAGACCACAAGGAGCAGAGCAAATCATCCCAGCTGAAATCATCCTAGAGTAGCCAGGCCCTAGCTGACTAAGCAGCTTATCAAAGATGCATCAATGAAGGCAGCCAAGACCAGAAGAACTACCCAGCTGAGTTCAGCCAAAATTGTCGGCCCATAGAACTGTGAACTTTAGTAAATGATTGTTGTTTAAAAATCACTAAGTTTGGGGATAATTTGTCACACAGCAAAAGCTAACTAATACAGCTGCTTGTACACATTCCTTAACAAACAAGCCTCCTCTTCTTTACCTTGCTACTTTTCTATTTATAGGATAGGGTAAAGGTTTCTCTTCAATTATGATATCCTTTCACCTAGCACATATTATAAATTCCTATAGTTCAATGCAAAAATTCTCCTCATTCCCAAAGTATTTGGACAGAGTGTTCTTAGCCATCATGATATCATAGGAAGTATTATGTAAAAATTTCCCTCAAGAATCAAATATGTAAGATTATCCTACTCTGTAACAACCTAAATGGGAAAGAATCAAAAAAGAATAGATACTTAGATCTGCAAAAAAAAAAAAAAATTATCCTAGTTCATACAATTGTCATATAATATAGAAACAAATCCTTTCCTAATCCTTTCAGGATTATAACCTGCTATGTGCCAGATATTTTACAAATTATATCTCCTTTCATCTTTTCTATGAGAAAATAGGTTAATTCATGTCTTCATGTCCTTCTGATTCCAGAGCCTATGCTTTTTTCATTAAACCATATTTTCACCTTGAGAGTATATGATTAACGTCCTAATTTCTTAAAAGACTTAGATATACTAAATTTTGCATCAACTTATAGAACTAAAACCAAAATCCTTTACTTTGTTTGTTTACTCATTCATTCAAGCGGCAGATGCAGCCCAAGAATGGTGCACTCTTGATCCCACCATTCTCAGCATTGACCTACCTACTTTCGTGCTTTTTCTCTTCTCAGAGGTCATGACAGTGGACTAAGCCACTTTCATCTACTCATTTCTACATGTGCTTTCCTGTCAAAAAAAAATCAGCCATCTCCTCTGAAAGGTCTTACTTTTTCCAGCCTCTCTCCTAATCTGTGACTGAGGTAGACAGAGGAGGAGAAAGATGGAATACAAATCAAAACATTCATTAAATGTAAGACGTCAGCTTACTCTCACCTATGAGATTCATCCCTGGCTCTGGGTTATACATATTGTAAGCTTTCTGGACAAAGTCTACTTCTTCCTTTATATCTTGACATGAGGGGTGTTCAGTAAATGAAAGTTGAGGAATAATAATACCAAAGTGGAAACTATGGCCCCCCTCCCCACTGGCTTCATGTTGCATTCAAAAGAATTATCTTTTATGGCATTTAACTTGAACTTTATGGTTTTTTCTTGCTAAGAGCTATTAACATTACTATTGCACCACAGAGGGGATTTTTGTTTTTCTTCTGATAGCCGTCTTTCAACAAGTCTGGCTGCAAGTAAATGAGATCAGGATTTTAAGAGCCAATTATTGTGTGGCTTATTGTTTGTACTTGCTAAACTTTATTTTCCCCATAGTTTGCCTCCGTTTCTATCACTGACTCTATCTTGTAATGAAAATTAATGCTCTGATTTAAATGAGAGATATGAAACATGATCTATTACGCCTGCTGGCACACAGTATGTTTCACCTCATTACCACATTATTAAAGAATAATTAGCATCTCTAGGGATGAATTGGATATTACACATTCAACATTTGTAGATAGATTTACTCACAGTTAGAAAACGGTGGTTCTATCCTTTCCATACACTAAGCCTCAATTATACGTTTTACCAGTCCTGAAAATTGAAATTATTCTCTGGGGAACACAGATTGTGTTAACTGCTGAATCACTTGCATGCTAGTGGAACCTAGAAACTTTCCACTTGCATGCTTATATACTGACCCTATTGTCATATCTGCCTTTCTTCCAAAGTTATTTATACTCAAGTTGTTAAATAAAATGGAGACTGACACCATTTAACTTAAATATTTGGTCTCAAAATCCACAAGTGTTCATGATATATTCAGATAAGTAAGACCAATTTAGGCCATTGTTTAATTTATTGGAGAGGTCACTCATACAGCTATATCATTATCTATACTTCAGTTGAATGTAGAAACTGAAATACAGATTTAATGTAAGTTTAATGCACTTTGAATTATCTTTATGTATTGACGAGTTAGAATTTAAACATTAAACATGTCACTTATTCATTAATTTCAAATAAATTTAAATCAAAAGTTAACCACATAAAATATAAGATCTCACAAAATCTACTCTTATCAAAAATATAGAAGGTTATTCAGAGTATAAAATAGTGTAGTTCAATCCTCTGTTATCAGTCCCTTGGTTTAATTTTCTTTTTACCATTCTTTTCTTTTCTCTAAATTCTATTTTTTTCCCCTCAAATCTGCTAGGATTGCAGTTTCCTATTTCCTTAAAATATTTTCAAGTTCATCTTACTGCTTTAAAGATAGGACTGTGTCTTATACTCTGACAATTCAAAAACCTTACATTCTTGTGTGTCTATTTTGGCAGCTGCTTGTTCCTGCTTGTTCTTACCCTTGGTGCCTGGCTTCCATGAGTGCTCGATTAAATTTTACTGTGATTTTCCCATTTCACTCATGGAACTATTGGGTTGGCCAAAAGTTCGTTCGGGTTTTCCACAACATCTTACGGAAAAACCCAAAAGAACTTTTTGGCCAACCCAATGTTCCTGGGAATTCCTGGGAGCCTAGGAGCTTCATTTGCTTCTACTAGGTACACACAGGGCACAACCAGTTCAGGACCACCTTAAACCAAATCCACACCTAGCATTCTTGAAAATTCCTAGATGAGGTGTATTTAAGCAGCACATCCTTGAGAACATAAGGGTTTGGCTGTAACTTCTCAATGATTTATTTCATTTTGGTTTGGTTTTTGTGCCGTCTTCTACTCAGCACTAAAGGTGGGAGGGCAGGGAGTCTTGACCTCTGGCTCACCCTTATCCTGAGGGGTCAGCCTTGGGATCTCAGCTTTATGCAGAGAGGTTTCCCCTTAGACTCCCTACCACAGGTGGGCCCTGGGCTCAAAGTGACCAGGTTTTGCAACCTAGAATAATCCCTGCCCATGTCCTCAAGCAAAAGTGGCTTCAGTGTTCCACTTACCTTTCTGGGTTCTCATTTTCCTCTAAGATTTTAGCCAGGTAATTCCTTACTATTTTTTATCTTTCTGATGCTTTTAAAATTATATATGTGTTCATCCCAGGTTTTTTAGCGGTTTTCAGTGGGAGCATTGGTCTGAGTATCCTAGCCCACTATGTTTCCAGAAATAGAACCCTCCCTAGATTTAATAAGCCCCATTAAAGCAAACATATTCTATGTGTCTGAAGTGGTTATTTTAATTATATCTTCTAATTACAAGTAACAAAAATAGCTCAAGCTATCTTATATAACGGGATATATATATATCTTATATCCTAATTATAAGGATACCGGTGCATAGGACCCCAGGAGTAACTGAACAATCCAAACCACAGAAAGAGAAGGAGCTTTTTACGATGTGCCGAGATGGGAAGAACTGAAGACAGTAGGAGACTGTGAGCCTTCACTCCGCCTCAGAGGTTCTCAAACTTTAGAAAGACTCAGAATTGCCTGGAGGGCTGTTAAGAACACAGATCGCTGTGTCCCACCTGCAGGGTTTCTGAAGTCGGGCCTGAGAATTTGCATTTCCACTGAATTCCCAGGTGATGCTGATGTTCCTGGTCCAGAGACCACCCTTGCACCACCCTATTGCAGGAAAGCTCTGGAGTTGCACTGCTTAGATCCCAACCCTAGTTGCCCCTCTACTACACCTGTGAATTTAGACATATTTTCGCACCTTCTCCAAGCTTGTTTCCCGTCTCGGTGACTAAGATTCCTCATCTGTAATAAGGAAACTGGCAGTACTTACCTCAAAGGGTTTGTTGAGAAGATTAAATGAAACGAAAGATGTAAAATGCTTAGAATAGTGCCAGTATTTAGCAAGCACTTGGTAATATCAGCTATTACTAATATCATTATCACTCACCTATTTTAATCACATCATATTTCAGTATTTATTCTTTTTACCTACGTCCAATCTTATTTTCTTTTGTGAAGTCGCTTTTGGTCCCCTGACTCCCTCCCTCCCGCATATGCCTTTAAAAATATTCTAGCATAGTTTCCTTGCAACTTTAGTTTACATGACACTCACAGACCAGTCGTCACTATCCCCCTTCATGACTGTCTACTTTATGACTTCTCTGTTGCCAATCTTTTGAGTTTATTAATGACTACTGTATACTTAGTTCTTAATTACACTTCTTAATTACATACTTAATTCTGCCCATTTTTCCCAGTTTAAATTCCCAAGAGAGAATCTGACTAGTCAAATTATCATTTGCCCCCATGCCACATCACAATCCATGAATTCGCTACCGTTGGACCAGGTCACCCTCCCTGGTCCAATCAGCTGTGGTGCAGCAAGACGAGAGGGTGAGTGGAGTAAAATGAGGCTGCAGAGGGCTATCTTCAAGCAGTGACTATGAATGGGGAAGATGCATTAAGAAAGGCCTGGAAATGAAGCACACACCATGACTGACAAGTCTAAATACCATTACAGGCTTAAAAACATTTAATGTTGTTGCTCAATTAGTTCTCATTAAAACTAAATACTGTGATTAAATTCCCTTATATCCAATAACTTCTCTTTTTATACAGACCCTATTCAGATATATCTGAGCTCTCATGTCATGTGCTTCACACATGTTAAGAACATTGGAGGCTGTCAGCAATAAGTATAGCAGGACCTTCATGAATGGGAACAGGAAGAAACTGATCCCATCACAGGGGTGAAGTTCTACTAAGTGTATATTTACACTATCTGCTTTGATATTATTATCAGATCCATCAGTCAGGAAATATGATAAAAGGGATAATTTTTGGAGACTGCCTGAGAGAGTGATATTCAAAAGAAAATCCATAAGACAAACATGAAGAGCACAGCAAACATTAATAAGGATGAAAACAACATTCCAACTCTTTCTAGAAATGGCATCAGATAATAATTCTATACAAACTGTGGGAGTTCCTTTAAAAACACCATCTTGAAATACGAGCACAGCAAACATTAATAACGATGAAAACAACATTCCAACTCTTTCTAGAAATGGCATCAGATAATAATTCTGTACAAACTGTAGTAGTTCCTTTAAAAACACCATCTTGAAATACGAGCACAGCAAACATTAATAAGGATGAAAACAACATTCCAACTCTTTCTAGAAATGGCATCAGATAATAATTCTATAGAAACTGTGGGAGTTCCTTTAAAAACACCATCTTGAAATATTAACCATAACAGCCCTAACTTCTTACAGAAATACTGGTTGTGGATCCATCATCTATGAGTTTATTAAAATCTTCACTGAACCTATTTGTAATGTTGAAACATTACATGTACACTTCTATTCTCCCTCATTCTCCACTTCACCATGCAAAGTAGAAAATGTAGGTTTCTCATCTCAAAATGTCCACTAACACATTATATGTACATATATACTGCATATATGTTCATATACACTTATCTTTCTTGAGTTCATTTTATGGGATTCCACCAGCTGTTTCAAGAAGTTAAGAGTTGTGAGCCATTCTTTTTTTCTTTTTTTTTAATTATTATTTATTTATTTATTTTATTTTTGGCTATGTTGGGTCTTCGTTTCTGTGCAAGGGCTTTCTCCAGTTGCGGCAAGCGGGGGCCACTCTTCATCGCGGTGCGCGGGCCTCTCACTATCACGGCCTCTCTTGTTGCGGAGCACAGGTTCCAGACGCGCAGGCTCAGTAGTTGTGGCTCACGGGCCTAGTTGCTCCGCGGCATGTGGTATCTTCCCAGACCAGGGCTCGAACCCGTGTCCCCTGCATTGGTAGGCAGATTCTCAACCGCTGCGCCACCAGGGAAGCCCCGAGCCATTCTTAATGATAGACATTTGTTTTCCATTTAGGAAACTGGCTGGACCTTTTCTCATGGACCCCATCACAGGGTTGGCATCCAGCTCCTGGGTCCTAGAATACATTTTCTCTTCCTGACCTGAATAAACGACTTGCATAAACATTTTTGTTCAGGTATTCCTCAATTGTGAGAGACTGTCATATCATTTGAACTTTGAATTATAAAATAAAAAATGTTACAAACATTATAGCACATAAAACTTAGAGCATGACTAACTGTCCAACAGAGAGAACAGGTGACCAGGTGAATTAAGTAATCTCTCATAGCCTTACCCTTCTCATCTGTAAAATGTGTATACAAAGAACCTACATCAAGCCAAAATTGTGAGAGTTCAATGAGACAATGCATGTGAGCTTTTGGCCGAGTATTTATTTTTATGAAATGTAAGTTCCTTTCCTTTTCTTCTACAATATACAATAGAAGACAGAGCCTGCATTAAAATGTGATGTTGCTCTTTATTTTTACTGAGCATTTAGGAAGAGATACTATAAAGTTCCTTGAAGAGCAACCACTAGCTTGTTCCAAAAGTTAATTAACATAAAGAGCCAGATTTCAGCCAGGGGAGGAGAGAGCAACAGTAAAGGATATCATTTTATACAAAATCTTTTCTGTGTCTCTACATTCAGCTAGATTGTTCTAATCCTCCCTCAGATGGATCCTTTCAGCAACGAAGTTCTCATTTTGGGAATGTGCCTTTGTGTCTCTGTAATTCCAGCCAACTCTTGACTCCACACTTCACCCTTGGAATTTTCCCTCAGGCCTAAATTCATCTCTGTGGTTGTCGGCCTGCTTCTAGCTGCCCCAGTACTAGTTCTCAGGTTTCTGATATCATGTCTGGTATCAGCTCTCCCGCACATTTTGTTGCAGAAAATGGAATCGCTCCAGGCATGATCAATTTACCAGTGTCCCTGGGTTTGGGGGCCTAGGTACTCCCAGTCTCAATGCTACCCTTTTCTAGATAACCTCCCCAGAGGACAGATCTCCTCTGTTCTTCTCATGCCCCTAGCCCTGTTCCTTAACCTTTGGGCTATAACAGCTTTAAGCATAAATAAAGGGATAAATAAGTTAACCAAAGAAGAAACTTCCATCATTTGAGGAAGACAAGAAGGAGGTGGAGAGTAACAGGTGGAAAAACAACAACCACTGTAAAAGTCTTAAAAAGTTTTGCATAAACATCCCCAGTATTAAAACAACTGGGATCTTGTGGTCTTAACCAACATCTAAATCTCTTCTACACTAAAAGCTTTCAATTCAGGTTCTTGGGGTGTTTTTCTTTTAAGTTATTGTTGACACTTTTATTATCAGAACTAGGGTCAAAATGGATTCATTTCATTACCTATCTTCTGCTACAGTCAATTCTGCTGAAATCCATCTGTCCTGTCCTGTTAGTCTCTCTGCCTGACTTCATCACTAGGAGGGGTAAAATTTGCTTCTCCTCTGATTAGTGAATGACAGATTGATACAACTTCTAGTTTCCCCAGTTTTCTTATTTACTAGGAACCATGACTATGGGAACTAAAGTTTCAGGATTAACCTAAAAAAGACAAGCACAAACTTCATTCACTTTGCTTTAATAACCACAGTGTCCAAGCTAAATACGAGCACCTTAACACAAGTTACAAGTACCCAGAAGATGTGCACTCAAAAATGCCACGTGTGCCCAGCCATCTGTAAATGAAAGTCCTACATAACATCTGCAAATCTTTCCTGGTGAAACTAGAACCTCATTAAAAAAAAAAAAAAACCCAATAATTTGTTTTAAAGTGCAGAGACATATAAAACTGCTCAAGGAAACCCCCTTCAAAAACATAATGTCAGTTATTCCTTTCCAAACAGAATTGAAATGCAAGGTAGAGTGTTAAGTCTTCCCCTAGAAAAAGGAAATCATTATTCTAAAATACTTTTCCCCTCTTTTTTCCTAGAGTACAAATCACACAGAGTATTCTACATGGAAGTTCTTCTGGTCCCCTAAAACTGGTAAAACTGAAACGCCTATTATGAGCCTGTTTAAATAGGGTACCAGGCCAGGACATTATCCTTTGTACACAGTCAACTGTAAAGGTGGATACTGTTTTAAGACATGCCTTCATATTTATCACTATTTTTTCTCTCATGCTAAAACTTAAATTTAGCATTTTTAAGATTAATTATGTAAGACTTATGATCTTATTAATAGTCAAGTATCTCTCTCCTAAGACTTCACTTGACCATCTTACTCTCCTGGTCATGTTCTTCTTTAGTTTTTATGTGTCTACAGTCAAAAGTCTCTCCCCATGAACCTACTAACTTCAGCTGAAGCTCACACATCAGCCAACAAAAACAGCTCTACCACTCACCTTGACTGACTGACTGCTCTCCAATTTCACCATCTCCTTTTTGCCTTTGAGTCCTGAACATGCTTCCCCTCTGCCCTGTGCCATCAGCCTTTCTCCCCAGCTATATCTCCATCCCTTCAGCCAAGTCTAACTGCAATGCCCCAGATTGGGGGAACGTTTCCTGGTTCCTTGTCCCAGTCCCACCACCTTCCACTGAAGACTGGAAAAATTAATAGGCCGGGGGGGGTTGGCTAGGAGAGTATATGGACTAGGAGCTTGGATCCTGGAGATGAATCTTGTATTTCAAATCTCAGATCTACCATTTACTAGTTATGAGGCCCAGGGTAGGAAACATCACTTCTCTGGGCCTCTATTTCCTCATACACGAAATATAAACAATATCGTTATTTTGTGAGGATTAAATCTGTTAAGGCATGTAAAGCACTAAGAACAGTACCTGATGTACAGTAACTATTCAATAAGCATTAGCCATGAGTATTACTGCCACAAAATCTGGATTTCCCACATCCTATTATATGATGTTATAATATATTATTATAACAAAATAATATGATTACAATATATTATATTGTAATTGTATATTGTATAATAATATATTGTAATATAATTACAATATATTATTATAATTATAATATAACATTATTATATTATATGTAATTATATTATTATAAGTCTTATTCTTATAGCATGATCTTCCAAACATTATAAGCTCTGTAAGAGAAAGGATCTTGTCTGACTCATTTATTGCATTCTAAGCACTAAGTATTGTATAAGGCATAGAATAGGCACTCAATAAACATTTAATGATTCAATGAATAAGTGAACTATTGTCAGACAATGACTCTACCTCCAAGTCATGAGTCCAATCTTCCATTTAGGAAACTGTCACTGTATCCCTACAAGCCCATGTCCCCCACTAACAAACTAGAGGGGTTCAACTGCTCTAGAATGACTTCTCAACTTCTCTCACACCAAGTTCCACTGTGCATTACCTTTGAGGCTTTTGGACTTGAGTCAGCTGTTGGAATAGTCTAACTTGATGTTTTGAAATCTGGACTAAACTAGTTGATCCGTAGACTTGCTGAGTGTTTGGACTCGGTTTGTTTCCTGGACTATTTACAGGACTTGGTATCCTAGATGTGCATAAGAAATACCCTGCTCTGGGTCACCACCTGAACGAGCATTTCCTCACATTTAGTCTATATCCTATCCCCACCAGGAACTGAGGAAATTGACAATATAACACCCCCAACTGTAACTTTGTTCACTAACTAGGTGGCTTTAAAGAAAAGAAAAATTATCTGTTCTGAATATCAGTTGGAATTCTATTATTTGTTACTTTCTCATTATTATGGTACAATGACAATAGGTGTTAATAATGACTTGACTCAATACATTCAGTATCAGTTTACTCTTCTGTGTTTTATTAGTTGTAATGTTTAAGATCTTCCAAATTCATAACACCATCCTATTGTCCATGACATGTAACAGAAAATGTTTCATGCTAACAAAATCATGGGACAATACTACAAAGTTATATACAAGTCCATATCAAGGGCACTAAAACAATGGTATTTCATCTGTTCACTCAAAAACATGTATTGAATTCCTACTATACTGTTATGTATTAAAATAAAGGATAGAGATGTAAAGATGAATAAATCATATTCTATGCCTTTAAAAGTTCATAAATTAGTCGATTTAAATTTAGGTTAAAATAATACTGAAGCGTTTGAAATTGAAGCAGTATCCAGTTTTGCTCTTCACCAAAAAAAATGGTGCCATCATGATCTTAAAGGATAGCTGCTAAAATCATCTCTTTTGAAGGGTATTATTTCTATTAAACCTTTCTAAATATATGTAGAACAGATCTAAAAGGACTTTCTCTCCTTATGACCCTTCATTTTTCGGTCAGAATAGAGTCTAATAGAATAACAAATGCATTATAACGCTCTGGTCTTAATATTCAAGGAACATCCCAGGAAAGGCAGAGAGGGAATCAAAGTTCAACAGCCATAGACCTGCTCCCTCCACAATTGTCCTCGTCTGTACAGCACACTCACATTTCTGCTACGTTAAAACAGTGAAAATGTGTTCATATGGCAAGAAGGAAATAAGGGGAAAGGACAACACTCTCAAGTGTTTATAATCATAGACAGTACAAAAAACAGGCTCTGGTCAAGCTATGTTTAAATGTATGCATTTTTCTTCCAATAGAGCTGTAGCCTGTCAGGAATAGATGCAATTTGCGCTCTTAAACCTCCAACCATGGCCTTCACTAATGTTTCCGTTCTGTTTTGCCTATTAATACACTTTCAAGGAACACTTTTGGGTTAGTCTACAGTCCTGACTTTGGAAGTAGAAACACCTGGATTTGAATCCCTCCCCCACTACTTGCGGGCGTCTTGAACAAGCTCTTTAACCTCTCTGATCTTCATGTACACAATGACAGAAATAACAGCTACTTCATAAATAACATACAAAGATGCCTAACAAATGTTGGTTCTCTAACTGTTGAGTCAAAAATTAATTTTTAAAAAAAGGAGAAGGAGTTAGACGATGAAGGCAGGAGGGAAAAAAAAAAAGAATAAGTCAGGGGGAAGTAACAGGAAGAGGAGGAGAAAAAGAAAAAGGAGAAGGAGGAAGACAATGGAAAAGTTTTTTAAATCATGTCATCAAGTATGGAAAACATAACCCACTGGCTTCAAAAGCAGAACAGCTCTAAAATTAAAAGAATAACAGGAAATAAAGCCATAAACTGGTGATTTGCTTGAAATGCTGTGTATCAGTGAATAAAGAATGAATGAATTGTACCAACCTAATAGGGCTGAGAAAAGGCAGGGGCATGTGTAGAGCATTCCTAGACAATGTATATAGTTGACCCTTGAACAATGCTGGTTTGAACTGTGCAGGTCCATTTATCCGCTGATATTTTTCAATAGTAAATACTACACTACTACACTGCCCATGGTTGGCTGAATCCGGGGATGAAGGGGAACTGCAGATAATGAAGGCCAGGGCTAACTGTAAATTATACATGGATTAACCCCTGCAGTTATTCAAGGGTGAACTATATACCTTCCAACAAGCTTAGTTATGGTCCAAATGCCACAACTGTCAAAGAATATTGAGAAGTGGTAGTGAGCCAGGCTATAGCCATTTTCAGGACTGCCTCTTCTATCAGTATTTTAAATAAGGATGATTTTATTGTTTGTAATTGATTCATCAATTCAACCAATATTTATTGAATGCTTGCCCTCCAGTTCTGCCCTCCAGCAGTCTATGGTCTAGTAGAGGATACAGGATAACACCCACAAATAACCAAAATACAGGATTTGTGATAAATACAGTGAGAAATGCAAATGAAATATAATAAAGACTCAAACGAAGAAAGAATTACCTTTGGTGGGAGTAGTCTGAAAAGGCTTCATGAAGGAAATGATATTAATTCATTCATTTATGCATTAAGCAAATATATTGTGGCATTTTCCCATATACCTGATACTATTTTAAGGAGTCAAGAAACACATCCGTGATCAAGACAGATGAAGCAAACTTTCAAAGAAGAAAATAATAAACATGCATATAGATTTATACATATATAAATAAGTTTAGGCAATGACAATTGTTTTTGAATAAATTGAAATAGGGTAGTCTGATGGAGAGCAATTTCAGGCAAGAGGAGGCAACTTCGGGTAATGTAGTCAATCAAAATCTCTCTGAAGTTTTAGCATTTGAGCTGAGAATTGAAAATATTCTTGGCAGGGACTTCCCTGGTGGCGCAGTGGTTAAGAATCCACCTGCCAATTCAGGGGACACAGGTTCAAGCCCTGGTCCGGGAAGATCCCACATGCCACGGGGCAACTAAGCCCGTACCCACAACTACTGAGCCTGTGCTCTAGAGCCCGCGTGCCACAACTACTGAAGCCCGCACGCCTAGAGCTGGTGCTCTGCAACAAGAGAAGCCACTGCAAATGAAAAGCACGCACACCACAACAAAGAGTAGCCCCGGCTCGCCACAGCTAGAGAAAGCCCGCATGCAGCAACAAAGACCCAACGCAGCCAAAAATAAATAAATTTATTTAAAAAAGAAAAAAAAGTGCACAGAGAGGTACTCAGGCGGCAGATCACATAGGGCTTCCTAGGTGGAGGAATTTACCAGAAGGAATTTACATTTTACTTAAAATCTGTAGGAAGCTGTTGAAATGTGATTTATTTCCATTGTTAAAAAGACTACCATGGCTTTTGTGTGGATGGAGGCAAGACTGACAGCACGGAGACCAGGTGGAAAGCTATTACAAAGTTAAGAGAGATGCTGGTAACAGTTGACAGTAGTGGCGACTGAGAGAAATGGACAGGTCCAGGCTGTATTTTGAAGTTAGAGCAAAACATGTTGAATAAGTGTGTGTGTGTGTGTGTGTGTGTGTAAAATTGACTGACTTGACCATTTAGAATATTGGTAGAGAAAAAGGTAGAGAAAGATAGAAAAGTGGAAAGGAATTCATGCTTATTGGTCACCTGCTATGTCTAGGTACTTTATATCAATTACTTCATTTAATGCTCACAACAATTGCAGAGGTAGATATTATAACCCCTCCCTTTTTTTGCTGAGATAAAATTAAGGGAGAAATATGTTAGGTAAATTGTCCAAGGCCCCATGACTAGGAGAGAACAGTTTCGAATCCAGGTCCATCTGACTCAAAACCTGTGTCCTTTTTTGACCTGGTATCTCTCTGGGGCTGTGAAAAGGCGTCAGTAAAGACACAAGGTAAGTAAAGGTATGCACAGGAAACATCAATGTTTCTCAGTGCGACTGGAGAATGTTCATAGGGGAACAGTAAGAAACTGCACTGGTTACAGCCTTTAACAACTCTCTCTTCTCCCAGAATTTCACCATGGATGTCCCGTAAAACTCTTGGCTTAAAGCATCTCTCCAGCTCCACCTCCCCAGCCATCCACACTTACTGACTTCCACTGCCAAAACTCCATTTGTGAGCATTTTCTGTCCATCCTCTGGATATGATTTTCTGAAGAGTCCATGTTTTCTGAGTGCTGCACAGGAGATAAGAAATTTGGTTCTCCTCTGCTCCACTCATGGGGAGCCCCTTTGCTCCTATTCCCATCTCTCTGGAACCTCACCAGCCCCAGAGAGAATAATGGGGCTCCCAGTCTCCTGTGATCCCTCATCAGGCATGGCTGCCCTGGCCTGCCAGTCCTCAGCCCGTTCCTGAACCCCAGACATGGTTTACAGAGCAGCTGTGATCTCCTCAGCCAGCTGATGAGGTGACACTTGAGACTTTTCACTCTAGGTTTCCCAGCCTCATACAGGAATGTCCAAAGCAGCACATGATGGTCTCACAGTGGCCAAGGATGAGTTCTAGAGCCTTCCCCTAGCACTGCACCCTGAGGCTTAGCAGCACCGTCCACTGGAAAACCAGTGAAAGACAGCCTTCCAGGTTTTGGCCAATCCTGATGCTGTTTGGCCTAGACATCTCCAAACCACCCTGGACAACCTGCTGAGTTGGCCTTCAGCCAAGCTACCTGACCCACAGGATGTGGCTTTTTCTAATCTCCACAGAGGCAACTAGATCAGGTACAGGTCCTGGATTAAGAAGGATACTACTATGTAATAACAAAATGGATAAATCCACCAGGTAAATAATTTTATATGCACACAACATTATAGCGTTACAACAAAGAGAGTAAAGACTGGCCAAAGTACAAGAAGAAAAAAACAGATGATAGTGTGTGATTTCCATATATCTCTATCACAAATGTATAGGGCAAGCAAATAAAAATAATTAGAAGTATAGATTTGAACAACAGGATTTTAGACATATTCTGTAGCACTTAATATGTGCCAGGCACTATTATAAACACTTTACATATTAATTAATTTAACCCTGAAAATAATTCTATGAAAGGGTACTATTATTATGCCTATTTTACAGATGAAGAAACTGAACATAGAGAGGTTATGCCCAAGTTCACAGAGCTAGTAAGTAGCAGAGCCAGGCTTGAAACCCAGGCAGTCTACCCCAGAACCTATGTTCTTAACCACTATGTTATATTGCCTCTCTAAATAATATAATTAACAAACTTATCTAAATTATATATAAAGAATCACATATCCAATAAGCAGAGAATACTGTTTTTCAAACACACTCAAAATATTTAGAAAATAATAATTGACCAAACTGGCTCATTCACAAACGTAGTCTTTACAATTTTTTAAATAGAAAAAAAGTATGAATTAAAGTTAAAAGCCTTAAATGTCTGTATTATGAATAAGATAGGTTAAAATAAACATATAAATTTCGAAGTTAAAAAGGAACAACAGAACAAAACTAGGGAAAGTGGAAGCTAAGAAATAATAAAAATAGGGCCACAAATTAATAAAGTAGAAAACAAAAAAATAGAGATGATCAAAAAACCAGAGGCCATTTCCTTGAAACAGACAAACTGATCATGAAGAAAGAGAAGGTACAAAGAAATAACATTGGAAATAAAAACTGAGTCATTGGTATGGATACACTAGAGTTAAACTTCCTTTATTGCCATCTTTACCTTGGTTGCAATTTCAATGGGAAAAATTTTAGTTTAACCATCAAACATGATGATAACTTTAGTGGTTTTTGAAGAGGTTTTTTTTTCTTTTAGATTAAAGGAGTTATTGTATATTCCTAGTTTTCTAAGAGTTGATTGTTTCCTTATTTGATAATGAATAGATATATAATTATATCAAATGCATCTATTAAGATGATCATATTTTTCTCCTTTTATTTACTAATATGATAAATTGCTATTTATTTTCTAGTGTTAAACTAATCTTCTTAGCCTTGGGATTAAAACAACCTGGTCATTACAGATGTCCCTCTTTATATATTGTTGGATGGATTTGTTAATATTCATTTTTGCATCTAGATTTATGAGGGAAGTTGACCTATAATTTTTCTTTCTTGTATTAGCCTTATCAGATATTGGTACCAGGGTTATGCTAGCCTCAAGGAAAGTGTTCCCTTTTTTTTTTTTTTTTTTTTTTCCATGAAGTGGTTTTATAGAATTGGGATTATTTTTCCTTGAATACCTGGTAAAGCTCTCCTGAGCAATCATCTGGGTCTAGAGTTTTCCTTGTAGGCAGATATTTTACTATAAATAAAACTTTTTTAATGGGAGAAATTTGGATACAGGAAAAGAATACAGAAGGAAAGTATGAAGATATGAGAAGTGACCTTTCAGCAACATGGCAGACTGAGTTGACAAGACCCTCGCCCTACAAAACAGAAATGCTGGATAAAACATAAAATTTCCTTTTTAATAAAAAGCCAAGCTCAAATAATAAAAATAAAGGGAAATCTCCCAAGTACCTAAAATAAAAAAGGAACTCAAACCAGAAGTAAACTTCAGTTGTCACCATGCCAGCAAAAGAGGGTGTCAGATCCTGATACAGCGCTTGGCTGCTAAGATTTTAATGCCCACTGAGTACAGTTGTCAGAGTACCCTGTTTAAAGCCAAGTCCTATCAGTGAAACAGTGATCAGGAAAAATTCCTCACACTAACCTAGAAAATTGGCAAGAAAGTTTACTATCTATTCAGGTCTATAATTGGGGGAATAAATCTCCTGAGGCTAAACTGAAACCCTAAGCAAGAAACATAAGGGTTAGTAGGAATTGTACTAACTGCATAGTGCAGGAACCCAAAGCCAAAGAAAATTTGCCCACAAGCTAATTTTAGGACCTCAACAAAATCAAATGCAAAACCTCTCTGTAGAAACACTAGTAAGTACACAATCCAGAGTACACTAGACTCCCTGCTAAGGATGCACTCACAGTCAACAATCAGCAACCATACAAGGAAACAAACCACAATGAGGGAGAGTCAGCAGACCAAACAGTTGGAAGAATCTGCACCACTCTAAGAGGTAGAAATAATACAACAATATTAAAGAGACTGTAATATTGAAGAGCCTACAACACAAAACAAAATAGGCAGATTTGAAAAGAACCAAATGAAACTTCTGGAAATAAAAAAAAAAAAATTATGGTTATTGAAATTGAAAACTGAATGGATGACTTAAAGAGTAGATTAGAAAGAGTTGAAGAGAACTTACGAAAGATTTGAGAAAATCATCCAGAATGTAGCAATGAGAGAAAAAAAAAGGAAACTATGAAAGAAAGAAAGATAAAGAGGCTTGGAGAATCAAATGAGAAGATCCAAAATGTACTTAATAAGATTTTTTTGAAGGGGATATTACAGAATAAAGAGAGAAATATTTGAAAGATAAGAACTGTCCAGAAATGAATACAAACTAAAGTCCTCAGGTTGGGGCGGCCAACCAGGTTCCAAGCAGGAAAAATAATATCAAATCCAAGCTTAGACAATAAAGAACTGCAGAAACAGAAAGGCAAAAGAGATCAATCTTAAAATAACCAGAAAGAAAAGACAGCTTACCTAAAAAGGAATGACAAACCGAAAGAAGACTTCTCATCAACAAGTCAGAAAACAATAAAATATCTTCAATGGGCTAAGTTAGGTACAGAATTCTACCTACCTACTAATCAAAAATTAAGGTGCTATAAATAGACTCTCAAAAAAAAAAGAAAAAAGACCAAAAGGATTTCCTATTATTGGAGGAGGTCACTGAGAGGACGTGACCTTGAGCTGGAGGCTCCTCACCCCTTTTTCTCTCCTTAGAATGTACGTTTGTTCAGACCACTGTTCCCACATTAGGAGCTACTTCAGGGGCAAAGCTTTGAGAGACTAATGTGTTTTTGAGATCATTCTGTACTGTATACATGACTGAACCCCGTTAAGGCCTCCACATAAACTCCAGTTGGTGGATGTAGAAATCAACTCATCTTGTAGCTACCCAAGACAAGTCTCGTATGTAAGTTCCTTTTCTTATTAAAACTGCCACTTATGAATCCAGAGTGGTCTTCCTCTTTCTTTGGTCTCTCCTTGCCCTCTGTATATACGGGGGGGTTCAAATTTCTCCTGGGAACTCCTGAGGTTGTGAACCAACACCTACTTATATACAATTCCTGAAGAAAACTACTAAAGAGTGTAAATAATTTAAGAAAGGATGGAAAAAAATACCTTAATATCTGTTATAAGGTAGAAGAGGGAAAAAAACAAGTGAAGTTATCAAAGGAACAAATTAAGTCCATATAAGGTACAATTGATAGGTGGCATATTGAATGACACTTTTCCAATACTCCAGAAAAATTCCTTGGAAGAGGTGAAATTTTGAAAAATCTTTTAATTACAGAAGAGAAAATGTCTGGCACACAGAGAGACACTCCAACATAGGGTGTGGCTTAGGAGAAAACTTCAAGGCACAAGTGTGATCACCTGACCCAAGGGCTAGTGAACAAGTTCACCTAAGAAAAGCAGGGAAGACTCTCTGGGGAATGTGAAACAATAAAAATGAGGTTTTCTGTGTGTTCCAGGAAAGGACTCTGAAGAGGAAATAATGAACTAAACAAAAAGCAAAACAGATTTCACTTTGAACCTAAAAAATTAATATTCCAAGTAGTACAATATCTTTTTAGAATTTTGTTCTCTACTGCTTAATGAAATAATGTATTTTCTGGACCTTCTACTTGGTTTAAAAAAAAAAAGAAAGAAAGAAAAAGAAATATTAAATATTCATCTCATGTATCTATCTCTTCCCCATCAACAATCAGTCTCATTTAACCAGCCTCTCCCAGTTTGATCTAGGCCAGAACAGCTACTGAGTTGCCCTGAAGCATTTTCAATGGTAAACAGAGTGACTTCCAGCCTGGGAACTTCAAGGAATTCCTCCCACCTAAGAATAAAACAATGCTTAAAGGGAACCTCTCAGAGATTTAGTGCTAATGGAAAAATTGCTCCAATTTGTGTGTTTGAAGTTTCCTAGAAAAGAAATCCATAGGTATACAAACCCAAAATATTTTGGAACACACACATAATTCCCAGAATTCCTAGCTTCTGTATAATTTCCCCCATTTCAAAATAAAAGTAAATGTCTCAACATCTCCGAAGGGGAAAAAAAAAATCAAATAAAGCTTTATTAAATGTTTTAAGAGTAAATGCTCTAAAGTATTAAGTGATTTAAGAGTAAAATTCACAATTTTTTAAATTCAAATTATTTCAAGGACTTAAATAGCATCCCAAACATATTAATACCTCTCTCTGTAACTCCCACTGGGAACCCTGTTCCTATCCAAAAAGAGGTCAGAGCTTAGAGTCCATGATACTCCCTGATGCAAACATTTTTATTAGAAACTTATAGAATGAACTGAGTCTTTAGCAAAAGAGTTAAAGAGTTTTATTCAGTGTAAATCACTGGATGGTCTTAATATGGGTTGAATTGTGTCCTCCCCAAAATTCATACATTAAAGTCCTATCTCCCAACACCCTGGAATGTGATCTTTATTTTTTTTAGAAATTAGGATGTTTCAGATATAGTTAGTTAAGATGAGGTCATACTGGAGTTGGGTGAGCCAATAATTCAATATGACTGGTATCCTTATCAAAAAAGGAAAAACTGACACAGCACACAGGGAGACCACCCTGTGAACATGAAGACAGAGATCTGTGCATCTACAAGCCAAGGAACACCAATGATCATCAGCAAAGCACCAGGAGCTAGGAGAGAGGCATGAAACAGATTCTCCCCTACAGACCTCAGATAGAAACAACCCTGCCAACTTCTTGATTTCAGCTTTCTAGCCTCCAGAACTGTGAGACAATAAATTTCTGTTGTTTAAGCTCCCCAGTTTGTGGGTAGCCCTCACAAACTAACACGGTGTTCCCTTCGCCATGCCTTCCTGGGCACATCTTCTCAATTTCACACATTTCTCAAGACAGAAGAAGGTGGCAAAAAATAACTTGTAGAAAGCTATTCTTTTTCAGGAAATTTTGTACATAATGTGAGAGTTCATATAAGCCTCAGTTGCCTCCTACATAAAATAAAGTTAACATCGACCAGTTAGATTTTTTTGTGAGCCACGCAATGTAACTAGTTCCGCGTTGGTCCATAGTAATGACTCAAAAAAATAAAATGGTAGCTGTTATTATTAGAAATAAAAATGATTCTACTAAGCCTGTGTCGCTAAGATGTGTGAGCTGAAGTGTTCCCTCAGGAGGAACTTCATCAGGCTCCTGACTTCATCAGGCTCCAACTCTCCCAGGGCCTGAACTGGTTATCTTAAATTTATATCCAAGTCTCAGACTTTGCAACCAGCATATCCTGCCCTGCTTTACATCACCATCATCTGTGGTCACTGCCTCAAATGCAAACCATTCCTCTTCCCTCTTCCTCTCATCCTGTTTCCTCTCTCCTGACCCATTCATTCACATCCTATTTCCTCACAAATCCTGTGGCCTTCCAAACTACCTGCTCACAGGAACTCCCCATCTAATTCCCACTTGAGCTGAAACAAGGTTCTCCGTGGATGGCACCACCTCTCCTACAGCCCTCCCCAGTGCAGTCTGATCATTCTTCAACATGCCAGCTACATGAGGGTCAGGAGGTGGATCACCATTTTACCCACGTCCAGTCTGCCATTTCTCTACCTTCAGAGAAAACACCTTCCATTTTGAGGTGTGTGCCACCTATGACACCCTCTAACCTTCTTCATCATGGTCATCTCCCATCTGCAGACTTCTCAATAAATCCTTATTAAATAAAAATTTGATGCCTGACTCACTGGCTTCCTCAGCATTTTAAGCTCTGTTATTATCCAGGTTACTTTAACACACATGTTCAACGCTGCAGACTCAAGTTCCTTGATTTCAATCCCACAATCTTCATTTCTACTCAAGCTGAATTCTATCATCAATCACTCTGGTTATTCTTACCAATTAATCCCAAATTCCTTGTTATATTGTCCTTCACGTGCAAAATCTCAACTCTTGTCAGTCCAGTACACCCAGATTTGACTCTATGATCTGTCACTTCAGTCTCTCTCTTATCAATATTCTTCTCAACCATATCTTATTTCTTTAGCCACACCTGCTCAACGAAATCCCAGTCCTAGGTCAAACAAGTGATTAAACTCAGCAATTATACCCAGGCTGCCGAGAGCTACTGGAGAAAATCACAAAGGTAGGCAGTATTCAAGCATCACAAATTCATCTTCTGAACCACAACTCATCCTGGGAAACTGTCTCTGTGTCCACAGGTACCTTCTACCTCCAAAACTCCACCATTTTTCTAAAATCCCTCACTTACCGTTCTGCCACTTCCCTCCTCTCAACAAATGACCCTCCTTTCTGTTTGAGAAAAAAAGAGTCCATCAGACAGGAAGTCACCCAACATCCTGCATCCTCACCTACCACCTTGTCCATGACTATACCTATCAACGGTCTGCTTCTCTCCTATCACACTCAACCAAAGGTCTTCTCCTGCCAACAGCCAATCCTTCTACTTCGCATTCTATCTCCTCTTGCTTCCTCAAAGTCCTGGTTTTATAAAGTATCTGTTCTCCCTTTGGCATATTTTATCTCTTCTATTCTACTGACTTTTCTAGCAGTATTTAAATATTTCTCCTCTCTCTCACCTTAAAAAAATGTCCTTTCTCAACTCTAAATCCCAATAACTAATGATTATTGAGAATTTACTGTGTGAAAGGGATTGTGCTAAGTTTTGGACATCTAGTATTTCACTCCTCACATCAACCTTATAGAATAGATAATACTATCCCCAATTACTGAAAGGGAAGCACAAAGAAGTTAAAATCACACAACAAGTAACTGGTGGAGCCAGTCTTCCAACCCAGGCATCAGACTCCAGAGCCTATGCTTTAAACCACAATGTTATGTTTCATGACAGAAACACACTGCATTCATTAGCTCCATTTTCTTACCTGTCATTTCAGCCTCCTGACTCCACAACTCCAATGAAACTGTCTATTTTATTTTAATCTTTTGGTTAAAAGCCTTTGTTTTCAGTAACTTATAAATGGATAGAGTTGACAACTTCTCCTGCTTTAAACTAACAACTTTTTAGATTTCCAAACCCTGCTCCTTCCTGTTTCTCTTCCTATTTACCTGGCCTCTCCTTTCCAGAATCCTTTATGAATGTCCCTTCTTTTAAATGCTTGTGTTCACCGTAGTTCTTGCCTGTCTTCCTTCTTCTCGCAGCCTACATCCTCTCTTTAGATGATCTCATTCACTCCGATGGCTTCAGCTATCACCTATATAAGTTTCAAGTGGAGAGGACAGTTACCTGGCACTATTGACACTAACAGTGACAGCTGGAAATGCTGAGGGGTGGAACCTGGAGATTGACAGGCCACCCAAACAGATCCACACAGGGAGACATTTACTTTCATAAATTTACCATTAACCAAGATCTGGCTCTCAGACTTGCAAACTCAGAAACTTTAACTTGACACTGTCAGAATACTTTAAACAGTAGAGGCAGATGTATAAAACTGGTGTGCCAAAATATGAGTTACCAACGAGGAATATAACTCTCTGTGAATCTGAGGTATATGCCAGTCTGACCAGAGCATTCTCTCACCATAAGTAAAGTTCATGAGGTTAAATTATTTGGAGGCTGTTTGGTGAGCATGGAACCAAAACAAGGGGAGTTAATAGTATGATCCAAATATGTAATGACATCATTACCTATTTATAAAGATAAACAGTCTATCACCACAGTTGGAACATTGCTCATGATGGACTAGTTATTTAAGTGTAGAATGAACTAACACTCCAAACCGTAGATAGAACTTGGCAAAAAATATATATATCTGATTTAAAAATGGGCAGAGGATCTGAAGAGACATTTTTCCAAAGACATGCAGATGGTCAACAGGTAAATGAAAAGTACTCAACATCACTAATCACCAGGGAAATGCAAATCAAACCTACAATATCACTTCACACCTGTCAGAATGTCTATTATCAAAAAGACAGGAAATAAAAAGCGTTGGTGAGGATGTGGAGAAAGGGAACCTTTGTGCGCTGTTGGTGGAAATATAAATTGGTGCGGTCACTATGGAAAACAGTATGGAGGTTCCTCAAAAAATTAAAACTAGAGCTACCATATATATGATCCAGCAATCCCACTTCTGGGTATTTATCAAAAGAAAACAAAAACACCAACACAGAAAGATATATGAACCCCCATGTTTACTGCAGCATTATTTACAATAGCCAAGATACAGAAGCAACCAAAGTGTCTGTTAATGGATGAATGGAAAAAGAAAAGGTGGGGCTTCCCTGGTGGTGCAGTGGTTGAGAATCTGCCTGCTAATGCAGGAGACACGGGTTCGAGCCCTGGTCTGGGAAGATCCCACATGCCGCGGAGCAACTAGGCCCGTGAGCCACAACTACTGAGCCTGCGTATCTGGAGCCTGTGCTCCGCAACAAGAGAGGCCACAACAGTGAAAGGCCCGTGCACCGCGATGAAGAGTGGCCCCCACTTGCCACAACTAGAGAAAGCCCTCGCACAGAAATGAAGACCCAACACAGCCATAAATAAATAAATTAAAAAAAAAAAAAAAGAAAATGTGGCATGCATACACACACACACACAGAGGAATATTCTTCAGTCATAAAAAAAAACGGAAATCTTGACATTTGCGACAACATGGATGGACCTTGAGGGTTTTATGCTAAGTGAAATAAATCAGATAGAGAAAGACAAATACCGTATGTTCTCACTTATATGTGGAGTCTAAAAAAATTTTTTTAAAAACTAATAGATACAGGGCTTCCCTGGTGGCACAATGGTTAATAATCCACCTGCCAATGCAGGGGACCCGGGTTCAAGCCCTGGTCCGGGAAGATCCCACATGCCACAGAGCAACTAAGCCCATGTGCCACAACTACTGAGCCTGTGCTCTAGAGCCCGCAAGCCACAACTACTGAGCCCATGCTATTGAGCCCGCATGCCACAGCTACTGAGCCCACCTGCAACAAGAGAAGCCACTGCAATGAGAAGCCCATGCACAGCAACTAAGAGCAGCCCCTGCTCACCGCAACTAGAGAAAGCCCACACACAGCAACGAAGCCCCAACACAGCCAAAAATAAATAAAATAAATTAAAACAAACAAACAAAAAAAACGAATAGATACAGAGAACAGACTGGTGGTTGTCAGGGGCAAGGGCTGCAGCGGGCAAAATGAGAGAAGGGGGTCAAAAGGTACAAACTTCCAATTATAAAATAAGTAAGTCATGGGATTGTAATGTAGAGCATGGTGACTACAGTCAATACTGTATTGTATATTTGAATGATGCTAAGAGAGTAAATCTTAAAAGTTCTCATCACAGAAAAGAACAGTTTGTAACATGTATGATCACAGATCTTGACTTATCATGGTGACCATATCACAACACAGACAAATATCAAATCATTATCTTCTACACCTGAAACTAATATTATATGTCAATTATGCCACAATTTTTTTTTAAAGGAACTTGGTTGTACAATGTCTAAGTCTGTTTCTGTGACTCTTTTTTCATTGCTGACCTCCCACACTTTTGGTTGAGACTTTATTTTGGACAAGTTAATGTATAAGGAACTTATAACAAAGACTACCACCCTGAGAGTAACAGTGCATCTTAAAGCTAACTTTACATATCTTTTCTCTTTCATTGTATGCCAATTTCATATTTTAATCTACAGAAGGCAATCATATTTCCCTTTTTTCCATGTTCTAAGGGCCAAGTCCAGTCTTTTGGACTTTACTAATAACTCAGAAATCCATACCCTTCTTCCTATGCCCAAGTCCCCTCAATTTTCCTCCCTGAATTGCTATGATGGCCTCAGATTTCATCTCTCAGCTCTCAGGACTGCCTTGCTCCAATCCATCCAAGAGATGAAGATCTAAAATGAAAACCCAATCATGTCACTTTTCACTTACAATCCTTTCAGCCTCCCAAAAGCTTTCAGGATGAAATCCAAACTCCTTAATATTTTCGATTAAACTGCTTTTACTCATGCACTTTCTCCAGGTAACACTTCTTCCAGAAAACCTCTGCTGACCATCACCCTCTTGAATTCGGGATCAGGGACATGCTCTCAGCTCACACAATTCTCCATGCTTTTTTCCCCACTATAAAATGTTTCACAGCATATAATACTGTTATTTCTCCTGCCTTTCTCCCCAAAGACTGTTAACTTCTTGTAAGCTATACCTCATTATCT
Source organism: Balaenoptera musculus (assembly GCF_009873245.2). Classification (NCBI taxonomy): domain Eukaryota; kingdom Metazoa; phylum Chordata; class Mammalia; order Artiodactyla; family Balaenopteridae; genus Balaenoptera; species Balaenoptera musculus. The sequence continues at coordinate 140,641,434 of NC_045785.1, read as the reverse complement.
TTGAATCAAAAGCACCTAGCACAGTCCTTGACAAACATCGAGTTTACTACCTATAAATAGAGATAAGCAGTCACAAACATCCTCGAGAATGGTTACTGTTTGTCTGACAAGAGACAAGCTATAAGCAAAACCAAATTCTGATTTACTATCAATCAATTAAAAGGCTGTCCTCAACTTAATAAGGAAAAAAAAAACACCTTCATCCTGTGGTAGTCATAGACGATTTTTCAAAATAGAAGCATCCCTAACGCACTTAACATATCTGATATATCAAAATTCGATTCCAAACGCTGGTGTTTATAGCTGGCGTGATGGCTTCAAGTTCACTCCGCAGAGCTGAAGCGCTGGCCGTGCAGGCCCTGACGGCCTGCGGTCCCAACGGAGTCTCCATGGTGCCCTCTATGGCGTCTGGAGGTGGTGTTCCTACTGATGACGAGCAGGCAACTGGGCTGGAGAGGGAGGTCATGCTGGCTGCACACAAGGGACTGGACCCGTACAATATGCTCGCCCCAAAGGCAGCCTCAGGTACCAAGGAAGACCCTAATTTAGTCCCCTCCATCACCAATAAGCAGATAGTGGACTGCATCTGTGAAGAAGACAACAGTGCTGTCATCTGGTTCTGGCTGCACAAAGGCGAGGCCCAGTGGAACCCATTACAAGCTGGTGCCCCACCAGCTGGCCCACTGAGCCCCTGCACTAACTCACTCAAAATGTGATGTTAAAAAAAAAAAAAAAAAGTGATGTAAAGTTTCTTCTTTCCCATAAAAACTAGCCATTACATTGGCTCCTCCTCCCATTAAAAAAAAAAAAAATTCGATTCCTACACTTTAAAAGTTTTCATTGTGCAGAGCAAAACGTCTCCATATCCTCAGAAAACAACCAGTGACATGGGATCTACACTCTCAGGTTAAAATAGTCTATCATCCTAGGAAACAAAGTTATCATTATCATTGTCTAACCAAAATCTCTCACTCTTAAATTTTAGTTCATTTCCTTTAGTTAGATTTCTCTTTGACTTAAAAGACCAGTCCATTTCCTCATGAAAACCCTTTTCCTGTAGGATGTGCCAGAGGCAAAGGGAGACTAATAGCTTCTTGGCTCCCTTTTCTACATATACTGAAACTGAAAACATTCAACTTGAAGTTTAGTTCATGTAAATTTGTATAGGTTTTCAAGGTCTGAATGTGCAATAATTTTCCTAGTAGAAATCTTTCTATTCTATTGCTCAGAAAAATATTCTAAGAGAATCTTTTCATAAAAGAAGTCCTAGAGTTTTTTTTAACACTGTGTAGGTCCTGGAGAAACATACAAAGTCACTGAGGGCTCAGTTTTATTACAATGAAACTCTTAAGCGCAGAGACATGTAATGCTGCTATTTCTCCCAGTGAATCAAGTCCTTGTCACTTTGAGTCTCTTTGCAGTCCCTTATCTTTCACTATATTATGATCATTAAAACCATGGACTTCAGTAATAATCTACCAATGCACTGATTTTATAGATAAAGAAACAGAAGTCTGGCAAGGTTAAACGATTTGCTTAAATACAAGAATAAGGAAGAGAACACAAATCTGTTCCAAATTGGACGTTCTTTCTACTACATCACATGGGCATTTTGTAAAATACTGGCTGAATCATTTATCAAAACTAGTTTCTATTTTGTTCTATTTTATATTTGTTCTATTAGCTTCATGAACAAAACAACCTTTCCAGTAGCTGGAAACAGCAATATAATTCCAAAGATTTCCAATTCCTCTACTCCCATTCTCTTTTAAATTCTCTCCAAACAGGCTTTCACTCCCATCATTTCTTGTTGAGACATCAATGATTTCCACGTTGCTAAGTAGATTAGCCAATTCTCGGTCCTCTTTTTAACTAAACAATTAGTGCTTCTTCCTTGGAATGTTTTCCTCTCTTGATTTCTAGTTATACTCTTCTATCTTCAGTTTCTCAGGCTACTTTGTTCTTTTATCATCATCTCTGACTGCTAAACATTTGAGTATTCCAAGGCTGAGTCCTTAGACCTTTATTAATTCTTCATTTAATCAGTCCTTTAGTGGTCCTACCTAGCCTCACAGCCCTGATTACCATCTTATATGTGCTTTTGGATCCCAGATTTATGTATCTGACCCAGACCTGTCCCCCTGAATTCTAATCTTATATATCCAACTGCCTTTGTAATATCTCCATTTGGGTAACAAAGGCATCTCAAACTTAAACATACCCCAAAATAATAGCCTCAGTCTCCCACTCTTTCTCAAACTTGCTTCATGCTTGTTCTCCATCTCAGTAAATCGCTATGCTATGCTTCTATTCACTCAAGACAAATCCTCAGAATCTGTCTTATCTTCTGTTATTTTTCTCTCACATCTAGTTCATCATTAAATCCTTTTGGTTTAATCTCCAAAATATACATAGAATCCAACTATTTCTCAAAACTTCCAACTACCAACTTTACCCAAGATATACCGTCCTCTTCTGCACCTGGCTCTGATGACCAGGGAAACTGTGCCACTGGGTCCCACAAGACACTTTCTATATAAGGCCACTCTTTCAAGACCAGGAGACACAGCTGATATACTTCATATATAGAAACAAACACAAAGAGTTAGGCAAAAGGAGAAGACAAAGGAATACCTTCCAAATAAAAGAACAAGATAAAAATCTCAGACAAGAACTAAACAAAACAGAGATAGCAATTTACCAGATAAATAGTTTAAAGTAAGTAATAGTCATAAATAAGCTTAACGAACTTGGAAGAAGAATGGATGAATTCAGTGAGCTTCAACAAGGAGATAGAAAATATTAAAAAGAACCAATCAGAACTGAAGAATAAATGAAATGAAAAATACACTAAAGGGAATCAACAGTAGAATGGAGGATGAAGAGAACAGATCAGTGATCTGGAAGACAGGGTAGTGGAAATCTCCCAATCACAACAGCAAAAAGAAAAAGAATAATAAAAATAAAAGGATAGTTTAGGATACCTCTGAGACAACATCAAGTGTAGTAATATTCACACTATAGGAGTCCTAGAAGAAGGAGGAGAGAGAAAGGACATGAAATCTATTTGAAGAAATGATGACTGAAAACTTCTCTAACATGGCAAAGGAAACAGACATCCAAGTCTGGAAAGCACAGAAAGTCTCAAACAAGATGAACCCAAACAGACCCACACAAAGACGTATTATACTTAAAATGTCAAAGGTTAAAGAGAGAATCTTAAAAGCAGCAAGAGAAAAACACCTAGTTACATACAAGGGAACCCCCATAAGACCATCAGCTAATTTTCAGCAGAAACTGTATAGGCCAGAAGAAACTGGCACAATATATTAAAAGTGTTGAAAGAAAAAGCTTACAACCAAGAATACTCTACCTGGTAAGGTTATCACTCATAATTGAAGGAGAGATAAAGAGTTTCCCAGAAAAGCAAAAGCTAAAGGAGTTCATCACCACTAAACTGGCCTTACAAAAAAAAAAGTATTAAAGGGACCTCTTTAAATGGAAAAGAAACGCCCATAACCAAACCAAACCAAACAAAACAAATTATGAAACAGAAAATCTCACTGGTAAAGGCAAACATACCAAAGGTAGTGGTTCAACCACCTATAAAACTAGCATGAAGGTTAAAAGACAAAAATAGTAAAATCATTGATATCTAAAATAATCAGTTAAGCAATACACAAATAAAGAGATTTAAATATGACATCAAAAGTATAAAACATTGAGGGTGGGGAAGTAAAAATGTAGTGCTTTTAGAATGTACTTGAACTTAAATGACCATCAACTTAAAATAGCCTCCTATATACATAGGTTGTTATATATGAACCTCATGGTAACAACAAACACAAAACCTATACCAAATACACAAAAAATAAAGAGAAAGAAATACAAACACAGCACTAAAAACAAGTCATCAAATCACAAGGGAAGAGAACAAGAGTAAAAGAAAGGAACAGAGGACAACTACAAAAACACCAGAAAACAATTAACAAAACTGCAATAATAATTATTAATACTATTCTATGAATTATAATTATTCCTATAATTATTCTAAATGTAAATGGACTAAATGCTCCAATCAAAAGACATAGGGTGGCTGAATGGATTTTTAAAAAAAGACCTATATATACACTGCCTGCAAGAGACTCACTCACTTCAGGTCTAAAAACACACATACTAAAAGTGAAGGAATGAAAAAAGATACTCCATGCAAAAAGAAAACAAAAAGAATTGTTGGAGTAGCAATACGCATATCAGACAAAATAGGCTTTAAAACAAAGACTGTAACAGGAAACAAAGAAGAGTATTACATAATGATAAAGGGATCAATCCAATAAGAGGATTATAATACTTCTTGTATGCACCCAACACAGGCATACCTAAATACATAAATATTAACATATATAAAGGGACAAACTGACAGTAATACAATAATATTAGGGGACTGAAACATACCACTTGCATCAATAAATAGATCATCCAGACAGAAAATCAATAAGAAAAAGTTGGCCTTAGACATAATAGACTATTATAGAACATTCTAGCCCGAAACAGCAAAATACACATTCTTTTTAAGTACACACAGAACATTCTCCAGAGGTTAGGGGTGGGACTGGAAGTTCCAATGCTCTAATCACAGGGATGAGTCTCCTGGCAATGGGCCCCCATCCTTCAGTGGGGTCCAAAAGTCACCTCGTTAACATAACATAAGATACCTTTATGGTTCTCCTCACTTAGGAAATTTCAAGCGTTTTAAGAGCTCCGTGCCAGAAAAGGTGACAAAGACCAAATATTGATTTTGTATTACAAATCACAATATCACATATGTTCACACAGAAAAATGCACACAAATGTTTACATTAATAGAAGCATTATTCATACTAGCCAGAAAGTGGAAACAACCCAAATATACATCATAGATTAAATGATAAACAAAATGTGGTATATCTATAAAATGGAATATTATTTGGCCATAAAAATTAATAAAGTACTGATTCATGCTACAACGTGGATGAACCTTAAAAACATTATGCTAAAGTTAAAGAAGCCAGTCAAAAAAGACCACATATTATATGATTCATATGATTCCATTCATATGAAAGTCCAGAAGAGGAAAATCCACAGAGACAAGAGGTAAATTAGTAGTTGCTTAGGGCTGGGAGGAGGACGATATGTGGCAGTGGAGGGGAGAGGTAGAGGACTGATACCTAAAAGGCACAGGGCTTCTCTGTGCAGTGAGGCAAATGTTCCAAACTTGACTGAGGTGACGGTTGCATATATACCTCTGAAAATACTATAAACCACAGAACTGTACATTTTAAAAGAATGATTGTATGGTAAGGGAATTATATCTCAATAAAGCTGTTAAAAATTAATACATTAAATGTGATTCTGGCAGTGAAAAACCCATCTTAAGCAGAGGTAGCATCAAAAAGTTGACTTGACTTGCCATGACCCTGGTCCTCTCTGGTACTTCCTCCTACCATGGGTTATGCTGTTGCCCCTCTAACACTAGCTTCCTACATACACATTTTCTGAATGATTTTATCACCTCCTTGTCAACTTGTTAGACTTATTCCTCTTGTATGTCTGTATTTTCCATGTATTTTCATTTTTACCCCCACCTGAAAACACACACCTTGCCCCAAACTGTAACGCAGAGGTCCAAAGCAATCATCTGTAAAGGCTTGAAGGTCTTCGTCGAATGCCTGAGACTATAGCCCAGATCTTATCCATTATTTCATCTAGCTAAATGCAAAAGCAGATGTCAAAGGATTTTGAAAAGCTGTAAGTAGTCGAGGTGATTAATATAATTATATTAAATTACACACATCTTTTCTTTGCCTGTCAGTTGTGTCAGGGACTGTGAAAAACCGCCACATGGACAACAGTCGTAAAATGTTACAGTTGGACATGACCTTAGAGATGTTCAGATCCAATTCTGCCATTTTATAGTTGAGATAACAGATACAAAAATGTAGATAGACTTTTCTAATGTCACTCAGTAAGCCAGCAAACCTCCATTCAAGGCCCTTTCTGTCCACTGGTGAGTCCAAACTGATAACCAACCAGAAGTACAAGGGAATCAGAAACTCCTGATGCCTGTACACAAACACACACACAGAAAATGACACACAAAGATAATACTACAATCCACTACAGTGAGTTAGTAAACTTAACTAAAGGTTATTAGCATGTTTTCATTTTTATTTCCCTCTTTATCTTCAAAAACACTTTGGTCTTAGCCTCTCTACTCTGAATCACAATGGAACTAGAATTAATCATTTTTGCTGAATTATACATACAGTTAATTTTTTTTTAATTTTTTTTTAATTAATTAATTAATTTATTTATGGCTGTGTTGGGTCTTCGTTTCTGTGCGAGGGCTTTCTCTAGTTGTGGCAAGCGGGGGCCACTCTTCATCACGGTGCGCGGGCCTCTCACTATCGCGGCCTCTCTTGTTGCGGAGCACAGGCTCCAGACGCGCAGGCTCAGTAATTGTGGCTCACGGGCCTAGTTGCTCCGCGGCATGTGGGATCTTCCCACACCAGGGCTCGAACCCGTGTCCCCTGCATTGGCAGGCAGATTCTCAACCACTGCGCCACCAGGGAAGCCCCCATACAGTTAACTTTATGGAACCAATTTAAGTTAATCATTTTCTCATATTATTTAACTCAAAATAGCTATAATTTCTTGGCCATTTGTTATTAGCATACCACCTTTCCCCTACTTTGAATCATGATTGCCAAAGTATAGGAAAGTCAACTACAACAAACTTCCCCATTTGGTTAACAACTGGAAGGCGGCACACTACGATACAATTTATTCCAATAATTTTTCGTATCGCATCAAAATATCATGGTGATCTAGTTTCCATTTATGACTAGAGGCAATTTTTGTGTTCTGCTTACAGCAACATCATTTCATAACAGTTTTTTGGAGGAAAGCAAATTGTGGTGTTAGAGAAAACATTTTTTACTTTATTTTTTACCCGATTTCAGATTCATCCCTATAGAAGAAACATATTTAGCCTATTCCAAAATAACAAAAGTCTTGGACCACATCACAATTGGCATCTTGACATTTAATAAATTAAAACATTATAACACATGAGGTATCTCACGGAGGCAGCTAACACAGTAAATGATCATTCAATTCTTTATTCAAATATAAAGAACATATCACGTTTGATCAACGTAGAAATTACTAAAATATATGTATATCCCGGAAGAGTAGGATCGGTTATGGTTTTCATCATTTAAAGAACAACAACAAACAAAAATCCCAGAGTTCTATTTCCCTCTAAATTCCTCCCCCTGCCAATTTTTTTAATAGCTGAAACCTGTCACATTTAATACCCAGCAATAACCTGAACTCATATATGCTTGTCAAATGCATGAGGAAAGAATTTGAGATTCTCAGTATCAAACTCTCATTGTGAAGAGGTCGTGTCAAGGTCTTCCAGTGAAGAGAGGGATTTCAATAGAAATGTGGGAGAACAGTGGGGGAGGACTTTTAAGAAACCACTGCTTTATTTCTTCAACTGGGCAGCCACTTGTGCTAATGAAATTCAGGTGGATGTTAGACAGCCAACCCCAGGGCTCCCCCAGCAGTGCTACCCTCAGCAATGACAATGAAGGCTCCTATGAGCCTCACAGAAAGGTGCCACTTTAAAGAGAAAAAAGTAAAGAGGATCAAATTCCAGTGGATCAGCTGAAACCCATGGCTTTAGGGCAAAAAATAAAGTGATTGTGCTTCAACTACCTTTAAAGAGCACTGCCATACCAAATTTCATGCATTTCTACTGGATGAGACATGGACATAACATTTATTACCATCTGTGAACCTAACTAAGAATGATCTGGTGCAAAGAATTTGAATAGATTCAATTAAGAAATGGATGGCTTCTTCTTATTTTCATCTCTTCAATTCATTAGTAGTCATTGCTTACAAGCTTCCTTGGGTCTCACACAACAGGTTTTTCTCTCCCTTACGTGAGAGTTATCTTGAGTATGCTCTCAAGCTGGATGTTAGCTCTTAAACTATTGTTGCTGAATACCCATGTCCCAATCTGCCTTAATTAAACATTCTTTAGTTCTAAAAATTTTAAGTTAATTTTAAGTTAATTAACTGCTTTTGATGTCTCTGCTCTGGTTCTGATTTTCATAATTCCACATTTCCAGGTTTGGGTACCACCGTACAATCACCCTAAACAAGCCGTCTCCATGGCTGAGACTTGAGTAGGTATCAGAGAGCAAACCCAGATACAGGCGAGCAATTCTTTGTTACAACTGTATTCAGCTACACATTTTTTAAAAATTGTTTTGAAACTCACACAAAATTTCACAGCATAAGAAACAATGTAATCATAAGGAATAACAAAGAATAAATATTTCCCTTACCTGGATCATGGAAAGGCACCAAAGCAAAGTTGAAAAGAGGTCTCTTAGGTCTTTTCAACGACGTCTCCAAAATTTTGGAAGCCCCCTCGATAACCTGAACTAAATCATCATACATGGAACCCGTCACATCAAACACAAAAGCCAACGTGGAGGCCCCCTCGGGAATTTCCTCAGCCCTGATCTCTGACTGGGGGCTTGCATTCTGAGCCTGGGAAGTATAAAGAAGAGTGAACAGGAATACTGTGCGGACAGTGCCCCAGGAAATCATTTTGTCTTTCTTTCCTTTTTTTTTTTTTTTTTTTTTTTTTTCCTGAGCGCCTAAGCACTGTGCTGAGTCCTCCTCAACAACAGGCAGCGGGTTTCTTCTCGGGGCAATTCATTCGACTCCCGAAACCTCTTTGAACTCGCAAAAAACTGGGGGCTGAGAATCAGATGGGGACAAGCACCAAACCCGAAACCCTGCAGGGGCCGGGCGGGCAGAGATGCGGCAGCTTTTGTCCGGACGCAGCCTCCTCCGGGACAGCCGAGTGCCCGCGGCCCGGGCGGCGTGTGGCTGAGTGCGGGCGGCGCGCCCGGCCCATGCCCCGGGGGCCGCTCCGAGCCAGCGGCGCCGCACCGAGTCCGCTGCCCTCCCCGCCGCCGCCGCCGTTGCCGCCGCCGCCGCGCCGCTCTCCACCGCACCAGCCGTCGCGGCTCCCAACTTTCCACTGCGCGCCTCCCGCCCGGGAGCTGGGAGGGGAGGGGAAGCCGGGCTCGGCCTCGCCTCCTGATTGGCCGGTGGACGCCCCCCTCCTTTGCTCTTGTGCGCCCCCCCACTCCTGGAGGCCGACTTCTCTCCACTGATTCTCGGGTCAATTCAGTACCTGGGAAGCGCTCCCAGTATCCCTTCCGCACCCACCCGCGTTGCTTCTCACCTCCAAAACCCCAAGGTAAACAATGGCTTTCAAGAATGTGTGGCAAGGACCCGAACCGAGGGACACCACGCTAACCAGCACAAAGGGAACTGTATTTTTCTACGATGCACAACGCTGCTTCAGACACCTCTATCATAATTCCCCCCCCTCAAGAAGCCAAGACCTCCCCCCCTCGCCAGCCCAGCCTCCCGCTCTCAGCCCGCAACTCAGCCCAGCCGGGAGGGGGAGCTGGAAAGTTCTCCCGGCTGGGCTGCAGCCGCATTCTCACTCTTTGATCTCCTCAGGGACTGTGGAGCTTTGGGGAAGGGAGCGAGGACAGAGCTGGATGGGCCAGAAACGGGAGGAAGGGGAAAAGGCTGTTGAGGGAAATGAGAGAGAGACAGCTGGAACTGGGTAGTCACTGATTGTAGTTAGGAAAGATGGTAGAAGGGAAAGCAGCTGGGTGTGGAATACAGGGTGGAAGCTCAGTGCAAAGGATGAGGAGGGAGAGAGGGAAAGGAAGGGGGTGCGGGGGGGAGAGAGATCATACTGAAGAGAAAAGTTAATTTTTTTAAATTTCACTATCAAGATTCATGTTTGCTGAGCAATATGAACCCTCGCCTCAGCATGGTGTGGCAGAATAATATCCTCATTTCACACTTCCTTCCATAGAACACCCATGTGCCAAGTCTCAGCCAAAGATCCATTGAAAAGGTGTTCCCTTCTATGGCATTTTCTTGCTGATAAGTAAGGAAACCTCGCCCTGTAAAACTACAAAGTTTTCCCGTGTTGTAATTATTATACACATTTGGGTACTAATAACAGAGATAAGAAGGGGGACAAAGAAAGTCAACCATAAGCTAAGGATTCCTTGCCTCTTTGTAATAAAAACATATTCACATCCTGCAAAAGGAGCTGTTGTCTGGATCCTGGCATTTAAAGAGGGGCCAGCAGGCATCTTGATCTGAGTTGGAATGTGTGTCAGACCACCCATCCAACACGGAGGCAGCCTGAGGAAGAGCCAGCTCCCCTGAGCCTTTTATAGTCTGCAACTGTCTTCTCTTTCATACCCAGGGGCTCTGGACCCTGAGTTTATGATACCTATAAGTCACGTCATTTAAAGGAAGCAGCCTGGCCATTTGGACTGAGTGGGAATATGAGAGGAAAGGGGGAAGGTTCTTCCTTTCTAAATAGTATTTAGAAAATGCTATTTGAGTAACCTACTCCTTTGTTTATCTAAAAGGGATTGCATTCTAAATCCTGGAGATTTCACCGAGACCTGAGCTGTTCCAGGTGTTCAAGGGAGGTGGTAGAGCCTGGTGATTAAGGCTTCTGGGTCAGATAATCTGGGTTCAACACCCAGCTGTGACACTTAATAACTGTGTATCTTCAGCAAGTTACCTATTTCTTTATGCCTTCGTTGATTCAGCTGTAAATGGAAATAATGACAGTACCTACCTAATAAGGATTCAATGATCTATCTTGGTAATTGTTCCGTGCATACTTGAAAAGAATGTTATTTGGTGGAATGCTCCATAAATGTCAATTAGGTCAAGTTTCATAGTGTTGCTCGAACATTCTGTATCCTACTGATTTCTGCCTTCTTGTTCTATCAGTTATTGTGAGTGGAATTGAAATCTATGACTGTAATTGTGGATTTGTCTATTTCTTCTTGTAGTTCTATGAGGTTTTGCTTCATGCATTTTGAAGCCTGTAATTAGAGGCATAAACACTTAGGATTATTATGTCCTCTTGACTGACATTTTTATCATTATGAAGTTACATTCATTATCCCTGGTAATATTATTTGCTGTGGAATATGCTTTGTCTGATATTGACATAGCACTCCAGCTTTCTTTTGATTAGCGTTAGCATGATATATCATTTTCCATCCTGTCACTTTTAAACTATTTGTGTGTTTATATTAAAGTGTGTTTCTTGTAGTCACCTTACAATTGGGTCTTGCTTTTTTCATGCAAACAATCTCAGCCTTTTATTGGACTATTAGACTATTTACATTCAATGTGATTATGGATATGGTTGGGTTGAAATGTACCATCTAGCTATTTGTTATCTTTATGTCCCATCTCTTCTTTGTTTCTTTTTTCCTGTTTTTCTGACTTCTTTTGGGTGTACTGAATATTTTTTATGATTCCAATTTATCTTTATTGCTAGCTTATTAGCTATAACTCTTATTTTATTTTAGTGGTTGCTATAGTGTTTATAGTATACATCTTTATCACAGTCTTCCTTCAAGTAATATTATACCACTTAACCTCAGAATAATATACTTCCATTACTTTCCTCCCAACCTTTTTGGTTAGTCATCCATTTTATTTTACATTACTGTATTTTAAACCCCACACTGTATTAATGTAATTTTTAAAGTAGTCAATTATCTTTTTAAAAGATTTAATTAATTCTAAAATTAATATATTTACCCATGTAGTTACCATTTCTGGTGCTGTTCATCTCTTTGTGTAAACCCAGGTTTTCATCTGATGTCATTTTCCTTCTCCCTGTAGGATTTGCTTTAATACTTCCTGTAGTGCAGTTCTGCTGGTGATGAGTTCTTTCACTTTTGTGTGTTCAAAAAATTCTTTATTTCACCTTTGTTTCTGAAAGTTTTGGGGTTTTGTTTTGTTTGGGCTTTGGGGTTGTTTGTTTGTTTGTTTTGTTGGATAGAGGATTCTAGGTTGGCAGGTTTTTATTTTCCTTTCAGTACCTTAAAGATGTCACTCCACTGTCTTCTTGCTTGCATTGCTTCCAGTTGAGAAATGTCTCTCATATTTATTTTTGTCCTTTTATATGAACCATATCTTTTTGTCTCTTGATGCTTTTAATAGTTTTCTCCTTATCACTGATCTTGAACCATTTGATTATGGTGTGCCTTGATGTGGTTCCCCTCATATTTCTTGTGCTTGCAGATTGTCAAGATTCTTGCATCTGTAAGTGTATGGTTTTCATCAAATTTGTACATTTTGGGGCATTATTTCTTCAAATATATTTACCTCCTTTCCTTTGCAGACCCCAATTCACACATATGAGGCCACTTCAAATTGTTGTGTGGTAAACTGATGCTCTGTTCAGTTTTTTAAATTAGTATTTTCTTTTCTCATTGTGTTTCATTTTTTGATAGTTTTCATAGTTATTTCTTCAAGTTCACTAATCTTTTCTTCTCCACTGTTTATTCTGCCAATTGTCCCATCCAGTGTACTTTACATCTCAGACATTGCAGTTTTTATCTCTAGAATTTCTATTTGGATCTCTTTTTTTTTTTTTAATATCTCCTATGTCTCATTTTAAGTGTATGAATATCTAGAAGACAGTTATAATAACTTTTTATGTCCTTGACTGGTAATTCTGACATCTGTACCAGTTCTATTACACATCAGTTTCAATTAATCAGTGTTTCTCCTTATTATAGGTTATATTTTCTTGCTTCCTTTCAGACTTCATATTCTTTGATTGGATGTCAGACATTATGAATTTTGCCTTTACATGATGAATTTATACTAGATATTTTTGTGCTTTTATAAATATTCTTGAGCTCTGTTCTGGGACAGAGTAAAGTTATTTGGAAAGAGTTTGATCCTTTTGAGACTCACTTTTAAAACTTATTAGGTCAGACCAAAACAGTATTCAGTCTAGAATGAATTCCCCATTGCTGGGAAAAAACCCTTCTGAGTACTCTACCCAATGCTCTTTGAATCATGAGGTTTTCCAATCCGGCAGGTGGGTACAGACCTATCCCCATCCCTGTGTGAGTGTGGGCACTGTCACCTTTATTCCTTCAAGTGGCTCTTTCCTCACATGCACAAGCTGGTCAGTACTCAGCTGAATATACAAGGGGGACCCCCTCCACCTTGGTTCCACCTCCACACACCATGGCCTGTAAAATCTCTCTGAAGATGGTAAACTGGGACAGTTATAGGACTTGCTTCATTTGTTTCCCAACTCTGTGGAATCATTGTCCTTTTTTGCCTGAGAGTAAAATGAAAAACATGCTTACAATGCACTTGGCACAATAAATACTCAGTAAAGTTTGGTATTATTATTACCATTATATTTATTTGAAGTTACAGCACTGAAAGTTTGAAGCTATGTGTATATGCATTGAGGAAACAATGCTTTGGAAGGGACAGATAACTAGGGAGGCTTTTTACTTGTTTATTTATAGAAGATCTTTTGTAGCTTCACTAACATCCTGAAATCTAAGTGGGTGGTAACACTTAAGAACTTAATGTTTAAGGTCCAGAAGGTACCATGACAGGGAAAGACGGGTGACAAAGAAAAGGAATATTTAATGTCTCAAAAGGCATTTCTACTTACATATGTATATATGTAGAAATACACATTAACTTCCGTAATCCCAGTGCATCTCTCCACTTCAGTCTCATATAATTGATAACTGAATGATTTGGAACACATTAGAGACATACATGGGCTCTCCCACTCCTTTTCAATAAAATTTGATCTTTGTTGAAATGCAGGTCTCTGGGGACAGAGTAGCCCTGTGGACAGAAATCTTATTTACACTTTAAAATAAATGAGTCCCTGAAAGTAGATTTTGGCAGGCAGTCAGCTGAGAACACCAAGAATGTAAAATGGGAGAAAGTAATTGGGTTAGGAAGAGGGCATGGCCCAGGACAGGGGTAGGAAGGGTTGGGCAAAAAAGACAGTGACGCTTAAGTCAAAGTACTGCCCAGAAATAACAATATATCCTAGGCTTTTTCCTGCTTGTGTTATTAAAAACAGTCTCTATGATGTTGGAAGGAACACTAGTTTATGAAACTAGTCTCTTCAGCCACTAATTGTTTCAGTTCTGTCACTCACAAGCGAGTCATACTAAACAATTTCTAAAATTTGTTCCAGCTGTAACGTTCTCCGATGGTCTTAGCTGAAGTTCCCCAGAAAGCAGAGCCTGAAATGAAGGGCTGGGGTGTGATTCCAGGGTGCAGGCATGAGGGATAGGGGGAATGAAGCAGCAGAGAAGGGGGAGCCAGTATAAAAGTGCATTATCAAGTTGGCCTCTTCTGTGAGCTACTAGTTACTGGGTCCTGTGGAACTGACTGAAAACCCTTATGTTAGGTGCCTCAAGACTGTGAAGGAGAAAGAGTAGTGAATGAGGTAAAAGGGCAAAGTACCTACTATCAGCAAGCATCCTCATTGGTCAAAGGCTTAACCCATCAGGCTAAAAAACCCCAAATTTTTGGGTCCCACTTATATGGGTGCTGATCTTGTTTCCTTGGCATCCTGCTCCAAGGTGTCAATAGAAAAGCCCAGGACAGAGACAAGAGAGGCACACGAGACACCTGAGACAAGATGCTCAAGATGCTGTCAGGTTGCACCTGCATGAAGTTGGTTGGAGCTTGATTATATCCTGAAGACATGAAAAGACACTGAAGGAATTTAAGCTGAAGAGCAAAAAGATTAATACTTCAGCAAAATCAGACAATGAGTGTAATAAGGGAAGTAAGTTGGGGAAAAAGACAAAAATAGGAGTAGGCTGCAGTAATAATATTAACAACATCCTTCATCTAGCAAAACTGAGACTTGGCAAGTTTATGCAGTTTGCCTAAGGTCATTATTAGTGAGCAGCAGAATCACGATTTGGACCCAGGCAAGCTGATTCCCAAGCCCAGGCTCTTCACTGCTTTGCACTGCTGCCCTCAGGCTCCAAGTTCCAAACTAAAATAATAGCAATGGATAAGACAAGGAGAAACTGTTAATACGTTAGGAGTTTGGGATTAACATATACACACTATTATATATAAAATAGATAATCAACAAGGACCTACTGTATAGCACAGGGAGCTCTACTCAATATTCTATAATAACTAAATGGGAAAAGAATCTGAAAAAGAATAGATACATGTATATGTATAACTGAACCACTTTGCTGTATACCTGAAACTAACACAACATTGTAAATCAACTATACTCCAATATAAAATAAAAATTTTTTAAAAATGTCATTGCTTTTTAATATATTGACTTTGTATACTACAATCTTGTTGAATTTGTTATTAGTTTAATAAGATGTGGTTGGGCTTCCCTGGTGGCGCAGCGGTTGGGAGTCTGCCTGCCAATACAGGGGACGCGGGTTCGAGCCCCGGTCTGGGAAGATCCCACATGCCGCGGAGCAACTAGGCCCATGAGCCACAACTACTGAGCCTGCGCGTCTGGAGCCTGTGCTCCGCAACAAGAGAGGCCACGATAGTGAGAGGCCCGCGCACCGCAATGAAGAGTGGCCCCTGCTTGACGCAACTAGAGAGAACCCTTGCACAGACACGAAGACCCAACACAGCCAAAAATAAATAAATTAATAAAACACTGACATTATCAGAATATTCTGAACATGAAATAAAATTTTAAAAAATAATAATAAGATGTGGTTTTTCAGGCAGATTCTTAGAACTTCCTATATATATATGATTATGCTGTTTGCAAATAAAGACAGTTTTACTTTTCAAAAAAAATTATCAAAAGTATGTGGTAGGGACTTCCCTGGTGGCACAATGGTTAAGAATCCGCCTGCCAATGCAGGGGACAAGGGTTCGAGCCCTGGTCCGGGAAGATCCCACAGGCCGCGGAGCAACGAAACCCATGCGCCACAACTACTGAGCCTGCGCTCTAGAGGCTGTGAGCCACAACTACTGAGCCTGCGAGCCACAACTACTGAGCCTGTGAGCCACAACTACTGAGCCCGTGTGCCACAACTACTGAAGCCCGTGCGTCTAGAGCCCGTGCTCTGCAACAACAGAAGCCACCACAATGAGAAGCTCGCGCACCGCAAATGAAGAGTAGCCCCCGCTCGCCGCAACTAGAGAAAGCCTGCGTGCAGCAACGAAGACCCAACATAGCCAAAAATAAATTAATTAACTAAAAAAAAAAAAAAAAAAGCATGTGGTAATTTTCCATTGCTTTTTATAAAAGATCTGCATAGGTAATTCCAAACAAGCACAAGTCAGAAACACCCTTTAAAGTCTCTATGGACAGAGACAAGGATGAGAGGAAAAAGTAAGTTTAATGGTAGCTGATACCTATCCTTCCTTGGTCTACCCTAGACACTATTCTAGATAACCTCCAGGATGTCCTAGAAGATCCTAGGAGGTAGGGAATAGGAGTAGAGAAGGGAGTAGCTCCTCCTGGAAATTAATACACAATGCAGGCTTTGCAGTGACACGTAGTAGATTACAGAACAGCTCCAGTTTCATGCTAACAATCACCAAATTAGCTCTTGAAAGTCTCGTTACATAGATTCTCATCTTTGTTATATTTTAGGGGGAGAATATGAAAAGGTGATGTGTTTTAAAAAGTAGTCTAGCACATTTACAGCAACGTCAACACTAAAATCTTCTCTTCAATTCAGTTTTCTCCCTTGAAATTCTTTGACCTGCCCTCGAGAAGATCAGACACTGCTCACTGGTTAAGTATTTCAAGAGATCACCTAATTGGAAGCATTTATCACACTAGGCCTGATAAAGCCTAGCTCAGAAAAACATTGCCTTAAAAGAGTGAGTTCTCAAGACGATTGCTATAAAGTAGTGTGTCCATACACTGCTTTATTGTAAACTGCCTCCTGCAAATCACTAGATGGTTTGACATTATCTTCAATGATCTTTCCTAAAATGTCTAGTTCTCTATGTAATGAGGCCCAGGATTATTTTATGTTTACTTAGCACATTTCTACAGGGTAAGTAACGTGCTATTACAACTAAATTAAAAGTAGAGTACTTCTACACCGACCATAATGGTTGTACTTGGCACCGCTATGAAACTTAAAAAAAAAAAAAAAGTTTGCTTATTTTTTCTTGTCTCCCTTAAGAAGGCAATAAAAGGACAGAAAGCCATCATGCTGTAACTGGAAAATTAATCACATCAAATATTCTCTTATACTAATCAAGTTATAAGTCAGGAATTGGCTTATATAAAACAGATGTTTATATTCTTATTCTCCTTTGGTACGAATGTCGAGAGAAGAAAGCACAGAATAACTCTGTCATGGTGTGCTTTGGAGAATGGAACACTCTAACTTTTTTAATGGAGCCACAAAGCCTGTGGTCAGCCAAGGGGACAGCCAGAAGAGGGAAAAGCACGGGGGCCAAGTCTTCTACTCCTTATATAGGCAAAACTCCTGTTGTCTGTAATGGAATGGGAAGTACGCTGCCTGAGGAAGAGAGAACACGTGTCTTATCCAAAGGGAGCCCCACTTTTGGCTCAGCGGCTGCCCCAGTTCTCTAGGACTCATGATTCTGGTTTGCATTTCAATTGTGAGCTCTTCATAAGGACCACAGCTACCCACCCTCTCCTAAAATAAAGACCAAGAGACCTACAAGCTATCCTCAGACTACTTGGGGAGAAGTTTTGAAAGCTTAACTGAATGCTTAATGGAGAAGAGAGCCTTGAACAAAGAATGCCTCAGCTTCCCTTTCTGAAAAGAATGGAAGAAATTAACATTACTCCTCAATGACCTCTCTCCAGATGTCTTCTCAAACCTCCATCCTCTTTCACAGGTGGATGCTGTCCCCATAAAGTCAGGGCAATATTCACACACCCAGTCTTTTCTGCTCCTTTATCCCAATTCAAATGCTGGAAAAGATTTTAGAGATCATTTTTCTACTCCAGGGCCTTCAGTTTACAGAGAGAAAACTGAGTCCCAGAGAGTGACTTGTCCAAGGTCTTACAAAATTTTGAAGTAAGGCTGGAAGTATATTTTGGACCTGTAATTATCACTTTTCTATCTCACCAAATGTACTAGCTAATATTTATTGAGGACTTACCAGGCACTCTTTTAAGTACTTTTTATGTATGAACACAGTGAATCATCTTCAATTCTCATTCCAAAACTATGAGGTAGCTAACATAATGATCCCCATTTCACAGAAGAGGAAATTGAAGATGAAATTCACACAAAGAGGTTAGGTCATCTGACCTGGTTCTCACAGCTCATCCTTCTCTTCACTTTTATTCTCTTCCTTTTGCCTTCAGTCCACATTTTCCCTATTATTTTACAGTAAAACTGAAAATTTTAATAATCAAACTTTGAAGTATATAATTACTTTATAGTATATTTCAAAGTTTTATTAATAATATAATAAACATACTATATTGGCCTTTTCAGAGAAAAAAAAAGATACTACAGTCTTGATTTCTTTTGCTTTGTCAATCATCCATGAAGCAGTCTTTGGCTTTGAATGAGCTTTTCCTGCCCCTAAGCCTACTTTTGAGCTTTCTCCCTCATGATTTATCAATTCAAACTAATTTTATATTTTTCCCATGATGCCATGAATTCCTTGAGAAAAAGGGCTGTATTTGAGTCAATTTTATAAACACATTGTGCTCAACATGCAGTAGGAATTCAATAATGTTTCTAATAATGACAGCAGTAATAATAACCACTGCCATTTAAGGGGTAATTTAACCATGTTCCTGGCACATAGGTAAAATGAATACATTCAATATTCGCAATAATCTTGTAAGAGAAATATTTCTATAATCATTTCAGAGATGATCAGACTAAACTAAGAATGGCAAGCAATTTGCCCAATATCACATTGGTAGTACATGGTATAGATGGGAGTTAAACCCAGGTCTTTTAGGACTCTTTCCAATACACTCCATTACCACCATGCAAAATAATTTCATTATTAGCCTGAACCTGACATTTCTAGGAAAAATAAGTGTTCTGCAGAGAAAGTTATTCATTTTAAGGCCAAAATATTTATTTAAATCATCTTGCTTATGTGAATCTATCTTTACTTAACGCCAGATACCTAATCAAAGAGTTGTAGAAGTGAGGACAATTTAGCAGGATGTAGCTTTGGAGAAAAAAAAAAAAAAGGAATAGTATGAAGCTGTGAATATTTTATTTAGCTACTCATCTGTTTATTAGAAACATCCATAAAACATCTATTTTTATGGAAAGGGAAAGATCAATGTTCTAATATGGATTTACCTGATACTGAAAGAATATGAGAAGGTATTAGAGTACAGTTCAGATGGTAGATATAACCCATTTTCTGTTTTCACTGTTAGTCTAACTATGATATATTTTTAGGGATGAAACATCCTTTCTTCTCTTCTTGCAGATTTCCCTTCCATGTCTTCAAAATAGGGATTTTCCTAGGCTAAGGCTTTGATTATGGATGTAAAGGAGTCCTAGAATTCAGGGAGGAAAAGAGCTATGAAAATCAGAAAACACCTACTGTTTTAGACAGCTGGGAATCTGTCCTAATTTCAAACAGAGGAAGAAATTCTAACTTCTTATCTTACATTCCAACATTCAGTAACTCTCTTTATCAGAATATTTCTCCTTACATTTCTTCTAATATAAGTTAAGCCTCTTTCTTCTTGTTCTGTTTTCAGAAGTACTACAGCTGGTCACAGCCTTCCAAATATTTTTTTTCTCTATAAAGTCATGAAAGGGTAAAGGTGTTAGCTTCAATAATAATTACCTAGATCCAGGTTTTCTGCCTTTACTTTTTTTTAATACCTTAGTCTTATTCAAATCATATTAGTCAAAATATGATAAATAATTCCAGGTTCCTCTGAAGAAATAGGAAATATATCATAAAAATCAATCTTCTTTCTTTCATTTTTATTTCCAGCCTACACTTAGTTTAAAATCAATATTTTTTTTGAAAAATTTTAATTAAAAACAAGGCTACACCAATAGCGATGATACACCAATAGCAATGATACACCAATAGCAATGAACACACTTAGTGCCTAAATCTTGGTTTCTAGTGGCAATTTCCAGTAAAAGGAACCAGAGCTCCTTGGAGAAATGGCTGATTCTAAGGCTGGAACAGGAAATATATAAGATGAGCTTAGAGCATCTTATTGGGCCACAAATGAAGGAAATGCAAGACAAAACAAAAAAGGTATACACACACACACGCACACACACACACACAAATAGGAAATGTCAGAGGGACACAGGAGCCAACTGAAAAAACTCCCAGTGTCTAAGCTGGAACAATTTGAACAACAAAACATAATATTAAATTATAACCCAAAGTATAAAATAAATATCCTTCAGTCTAGAAGGATACAAATAAATGATTGGATAAATAAATAAATAAGGGGTTCTTCTCCCATGCAGAAGAATTCCAAATAATATATGTAGAAACACCAGCCTCAAGGAGATGGAAGATAAATACCCACCCCTTAAATGTGGTAACTTGTTCCTCAAAAATAAAGTAAATAAAGGGGGAAAATAATTTTACAGAGGAAAAATCTAACCAGCATTAACTCCACCAGCTGATCAAGGTTAATCAACATCAACAATGATAAATCGTGTTGACAGCATGTATTCTTGATATGACATGATGAGAATAGCATCTGTCATTTTCTGTCCAAGAATCCCCCCAAGACTTCTTGTTATAGACTAGAGAAGTCTAATGTGCAATTTGGTATCCTGGATGGGATCCTGGAACAAACAAGGAGCATTAGGTAAAAAACCTAGCAAATATGAATACAGTATGGTGGAGTTTAATTAATATTTAGTTGATACTGATTCACTAGTTGCAACAAATGTACCATACCCATGAAAGATATTAACAATAGGGGAAACTGGATATGGGGTTTATGGAAACTTTCTGTTCTATCTTCACAAATTTTCTATAAATCTAAAACTGTTGTAAAATAAAAGGTTATTTATAAAATAAAATAAATAAGTAAATAGCAAAAGTAGCCCCGAAACCATTTTTAATGAGGCATGAATATGATAGCATCAAAAAATACAAGTAATTTTTATTAGTCGTTTGTCATCCATACAATGAAGTGAATTAAATAATTCATGGTAATTCATTAGTGTATTTTATCAAGAAGAATAATGTTTTGCGCTTAAAAGACAGAACATCTGAAAGAAATTCTACTGGGCCTATTGGAAATTAGACAAAAGGCATTATATAGCATAAATAAGCATTGAAAAATGTACCTAAAGCAAAAATACTGCTGTTGCTTATTGCCGTATGGCAAATCTCTGCCACTTAAGCAAGGCTATAGTGTTACTGAAACATTAAGGGTGGAAGACATTCATGATTATCTTTTTCAAAAAAAAAGTCCTATCTATAATAAATTGCAACTGCTATTTCAATCAGAACAGCTTGCTAATGAACCCAAAGTCATTAGCACGTGTATCATTTAGTTTGACTATATTTGGTGACAAGCTCTAGCCCCATAACAGCTTGTTGCCTTACAGTCGTTAGTCAATGTGAGACAAGAGTGAGCCTAGATCAGCATAAACCTAAACCCTTCCCTGGATAAACGAATGCCTTATTGATGATAGATCAGGTATGTTACTATCTATGGAACCTGACCTGCATTAACCTGGGAAAGAACTTGTGCAGAGGCAAAGCAAGTTCTACCATAAATGACTCTAGTGGGAGAACTTTGCTGAGATTTGACAGACACATTTCAGCAAAATCCTTCCACTCACACTGCAGCTTATCCCAGACGTCTTGATAGAGGATTTTCTGTACTACATTTAAAACATCTCCACAAATTTCTTTTGCTGTGACTTATAGGCTGGCCAAGGAACTGAACATTAAGATTGCACAGACAAAGGTTTCTTCCCACTGGGCTTGTAGTTTACGGCTTAGGGTTGATTTTCTAAACACAAATGTACAATGAGTTATTAGAAGCATGAAAACTCATTCAGTCATCCCCAAAGAGCATTCTTTAATGCTAAATATTTAGCTATATGCCGAAACTGAGTATAAAATTAGAACCATATTTAAGAGATGTTGAAAAAAAAAAATGGTGTTACTCCAACTAATTCAAACTACCAACATTGCTGCTATCAACTTATATAAAGAAAAAAAAATAATAATAAAATAACTGCACACCAAAATTGACAAAATAAGATACAAACATATCCAGCAAACATATGACTTACAATTTGTATCATATCTCTCAACTAAATTCATCCTAAAAAAGTCACAGTTTCACTCTTTCTGACTTCAGTTCTTATGAAGCGGCTCATTTAGTTCAACCAGAAATTGATCAACAATGGTTTAATTTTCCAAAGCTTGCTCTTCACAAATCCAATCTAGCCAAATATCTTTACCAATAAAGTAAAACTCAGAACCCTTCCATGGAAAATTCAGCAACTGTGTTTGTCTTCTACTAACGCAGAGCTAGTTGATTTAAGGTTACCCTAAAATTTTCAAAATGGCCAGAAACTACTTTCCAAGGTGCTACCAGAAACATTTAGAGAAACCATGCACAAAAATGATTACATTCTCAATGAGAAGGCAGTGTGGGAAGTTTTCACCCTACCCTCAGTCTCTACCCTAACCCACACATGGATATATTTGGTCAGCATTATCTGTTCATAAGTCATTCAATGTATAGTCATTGAGAAACTTCTATATGCTAGACACTAGAGAAATACCATAAAGAGATGGCAACCCTCCAGCCACATTATAATCAGCCAATATCTAGAGTTTTCATGGCAAGATAAATAAACTTAACTCTTACCAGAGATGTTAAGATTTTGATAATTAACAGTTGCCTGATCTTTGCTTCTAGTATGTTACTAGCATTATTTGCCTAAGATTTCTACTAAATAGCAATTTTATACTTAATGGTTTAGGATCAGTAGAGGTATTAGGAAAGTGTGAAAACTAATATTGCCCTCTGCTGGCAGATTCCTCAAGTGAAAAGAATTGCGTTCGTTTTGCCATTTTACCTTATTCCTATCTTTGGGGATACATTTTGACATTAAAAGATTAGAGTTTGCTTCTTATAAGTAATGCTTGGAATTCCTTCTGAAACAAAGTCCAAAATGTCTAGGCAAAGAATGATAAGCACAGTCAGCACCAACCAAAATAAATACTTTAAAAAATATAGTTCTAGCCACATCATGTGAAGACATTGTCTCACAGCATAGCGGTTCAGGGGTATCTTCATCTCATCTTATTGAACCTGAACCTAATGAGCCAAGGCTCTCCAGTTTCCTGAGAACTAGGTAGCTCTGACATTTGAGTAGGCTTTGTCAGTCCACGTGACAGACAATTATGCCTCTCTTTTCACCATCGAGGTGTATGAATTCGCTCCTGTTCAAACTTCAGATGCAGCATGAGATCTGGGGACGTAACTATCTCAAGATATTTGTATCAACTCTCAGTTTTAGATGATCCTATGTTAATAAATTGAGAGGCATTAGGACATAGAAGCTCCTTGTTAGTTAAAAAGATTTGAATCATACTTGGAAGTTGATTCCAACATTCTTCAATGAATTTCTCTTTTTTAGTGCGTATAGATGGATACAAGAAGCTTTGGTTGTGAGCAAGCACTCAATTTCATCTCTGTATTTCTAGCACTTAGCACAGTGTCCCATAATTAATACATATTTAAGGCAGGCTTGTTGAATAGATAAGTGAATTGGTCAATTACATTTATTATGTTTAATCAAATTAAGCCTTGTTTCTCAATAATATGCTTCGGGTAGAATCCGGTATGGTGTGTAGGAAGAACACATGCTTTGGAGTTGAACACGCTTGGATTTAAATCCTAGCTTTGATACTCAGCTGTGTGGTAGGAAATTCACCTAACTTCTCTGTGCTGCAGTTTTCTCATCTGTAAATAAGAAACATATTTCTTCTTGTGCCACTTTAGAGGTTAGATGAGATAAAGTATGTGAAGTATCTGGCACATAATGAGCATTCAAAATTTTAGTTCTCTTCCTTTTCCTTTTAGATAAATTGTCATTTTTTTCTTTTTAATCAGTATCACAGAACATTTAGCTCAGATACGTCTTGAGAAGAGAAGAAAGAAAATGTGCTATAGTCACACTATTTATTTAATTTGCAAACCTTTCTTTTCCCCACCAGCAATAAGAAGATGTATACATAATCTCCCATGTTTTGCCTGCTTTAGGGCTTCTACCAACATCAAAAGAGCCTACCTAAATTGGAAAAGGCACTAAGGAAATTTATTTTACTTACCGTCGTTTTCCAATTAAGTAAAAGTGGAGAAAATTACAGATTCCAGAACACTTTAATCTATACTCTCTCACTTCAGTTTCACATTAGCCTCCGTTTTAAAGCTAAGGAAACTGGGAGGAGAAAAAAAGGGGGCTGCCAAATATGGGGAATAAAACCAGAAACCATGTGTTCTGACTTGTCCAGGGATCATTCCTGACCCACCTGGGCTGCACTGCTTCATGTGTTCTCCCGAGCAGTTGCCATTACATGCTCGCCAGCGCTCCCTGCCCTCCACTTTGGGCACTGCATCCTGGAACCCAGACTTTTCCTGCTGCCAGTGGGATTGTGATCTCCTAGTCAAGGGAGACACCCGAATCATGAGTCCTGGAGCTCATTTTTTGTTTGTTTGTTTGTTTTTGTTTTCTTGGTAACTCACAGCAAGATATCTGGTGAGTTGTTTGGAATTAACTACTTTTCCAGCGTTTTACAAAGGCTAAATGCCTTTGGTGGTATTTTTAAACAATTCTGGGGAAGTTCTCAGCTTATTTCAACATTAAATATGCTACAGCAAGTGTGAGCAGAATGGAAAAGTTGAAGCTCTTGTCTGTAGGGCTACAGACTCAGAGTCTCCATTTGAAACAGCTGTGCCTTCAGTTTTCTTCTATGATGGATTTATTGACATTCTTGTGTTGCCAGTGCTAGCTGGTGGCCAGCTGTTCTCATAATATTTTAATTAAAGACGCTCCCACACCATCAAGCAATATTCTGTGTAAAGATGTGTAACACCTTCCTGTCACTTTTCCTGTATCAAATCTATCTCCATGCCTAGACCTTAACAGTATAATTCATTCTTACCCTTGCTGTCCTACATCCCAAATAAAGTATATTCAACTGGGATACCTGTACCTTTAAGGGAATTGGATCCCCCTGAAACTGTATACAAATTTGGATTTGCATATTTTGATGAAGAGAAAGCTCATACTTTCAATGGATTTTCAGATGGGTCTGTTATTCAGAAAAGGAATAAAGAAGATTGACTGTAGACAGGTACCCCTTTATATTAATTTTCAGTGGAAATACAATAATACTTATTTCTCGTCTTAAAACTTCAATCAACAATGGGAGACTTCTGGGGGTAAGCTAAAGACTAAATAAAGTAGGGACAAACATGGGAAAGGAAATTTAAGTACAAATAGTTATTTGTTAATAGGCAATAGACGATGAATTACTTGTAAAGTGTAGGTTATAAAATAGAAACTTTTCTACCATAATTTTACCTTAGTCAACATATTAACAATAAGTGTATGTAAAAACTTCTGGAAGAGGATTTCTGGAAGGCAAAGGTCATCTTTCAGGTTTACAAGCTCATGCTGCATCCAAAAAGAAAATACATAACCAATTTTAATAAATAATCATTTATAAATCAACAGATTATAATTTGCCAATATTCACTGTTTTTCTCTGCTTACTTTCCCATTTGTCAAGTGAAGCAGCCAGTCCAAAGCCATTGTCCATCTTGCTTCTCTATCATAGAATAGAAAAGATCACAGAAGTTCTGAATTTGCCTAACTATGCCCAACACCAAAACATGATACAGTATTGGCCAAACTCATCAATGTATTCCCCCAGTTGCCTTCAAACTCGGAATTCAATAAGAAATCTCGTTTAAGTTCCTACTGATATACGAGGCATCCCACCCACACCGTTATTCTTTCCCCCTCTTTCTTCAACATTCCTCCCTGGCCCTGCTTCTACTGCCCACTTCCCCTCACCCTCTTTCCCCCCCAAAAAAGGGAAAAAATGACATTAAGAGTAGACTTTCTCTGGGGGCAGAGGAGTCAGCCCAGGACTGACTGATATAATAATTGAAGAAATATCCTTGAATATGTGACAACAATTTCTACCGCCTTGCCATTTCCACCTTCTTTAAGTTACTTCTGTTGCCTTTCTCTTAAGAATCTCTCAATATTTATTGCTTTTAAGAAGCCCTAAAAAAACCCACTCTGTCACTAAAGCCATCTCAAATCCAATGTTTCTCACCACCTTCAATTTGGCCAAAATGAGAGTCTTTGAGAAGAGAAAGAATAGCACTAAAAAAAGGGAACTGAGAAAATCTTTATTGTTTTTTCCCTCTTCCTCTCTGAAAAAGAAACTGTTTGGTACAGGAAAAGGAATGGACAAGTAAGGAAACAGCAGCAAAATGCACACACATAAACACAGCATAATGGTCAAAATTTTCGTTGTAAAGAATAACTGAATGGTAAGATGAAGTCCATGTTAGCAATGAAGTGACAATTATAGCACACAGTTTTGGGGGAAAGTTATACTTGGCTCACTTCTAGTAAAATCTCAATTTCTTAACCCTATAGATTTATTAGCACAATAATGGAGTATAACCAGGCAGTAAAAAGTTACTACTTTGAAGAGAAAAAGTTGATTCTACATTAAATTGTAAACTTTGTTTCTTCGGTGCCCGAGGTACTGTTTCCAGAAGATTTTTAGCCTAGCCTGTATGTGTACATACAGAATATCAAAATAAAACTTTAAGTGGGAAACTTAATAATGTAACTTTTTTTTTTTAAAGAAAACTAGTTTTAGTGTGAGATGCATGCTAGTCCTCACATTCTAAGATTTATTCCAACAGTAGTAAAAAATGTTCATATTTACAATCTGGTTCAGGACAAGTTAATAATTAGTCCTGAGTTCGACTATATTTCTATATTATGTCAATCTAACAAAATTAAGTCAATATTCAAACAAAATTCATCAACTGTTTTAAGACTTCTTGAAATTCTACCTCCTCCACAAAGACTTGCCTGAGTAAGGTAGCAATTTCCTGCCCTCTTACCCTATCCTTGTTTTAATATAACATTTATAAATCTGATCCCATGGTCAGCACTTTTAAAGAAATGATGGAGCTGTGCCAGAAGACCAAAGATAGGCAAATCCCTGATCTTCAAAGGAATGGGGAACAGGAAAAACAAACTTATAAGGTCTTTGAAGTGAAAGGCTACATCTTATTTACTTTTTTATTGTCAGCACCTAGTACAGCATCTGTAACATGAAAGAATACATGAATGAATGAATGAATGAATGGCAAACCAAATAGATTCTGAAAACCACAGGCTGGCAAATATAACATCTACCTCCTCTTGAAGTGAGAAATATGTAGATGAATTGTGACCCCTTAGAAAGAGAGCCTGGATTCACTAAAAACAAATCATGTCAGGCTAAATCCACCAGGATCTTATTCTTTGCCATGTCCTGATCAACTTGGATCAAAACATAATCAGCATACTAATCAAATTTGTGAACATTACAAAATTAATGAGGAAAGTTAATATACTAGATAACAGAATGGAGATTCTACTTTATCTCAAAGATCTGAAAAAGGGACTGAAATCCAAATGTTTAAAATTTTAACAAAGAGAAATGTAAATGACTTTTTAGATTCATGAAAACAATTTTAAAATGTAAGATGAGAGAATCTGGACTCAATGGTAAGAAAAATATGGTATGGTAGTTATGGTATGAAAACATAATAACAAAGGTTTCAGATGACCACGGATCAGTATGAGCCAATGATGTGAGATGGCTACTAGAAAGTTAATGTAAAATTTAGTAATAATAGAAGTCTTCTATACAGATCATAAGAGCAAATAGTCCACTGTATCCTGCATTAGACAGAAGCCATGTTTGCCCTCTGGTGTGACACTTTAAGAGAAATGCCGACTAACTGGAGAGCATTGAGAAGAGAATGACCAAGATGGTGAGAAGCTCTAAAGACACATCAGATGAGAAAAATCTAAGAAAACTAGGGCATCCAAATGAGGTAGATAAATAGTAGCCTTCAGGTTTGTTTGTATTTGTTTCACTGGACTGCAGTGCACCAAAGTATGATAATCATAATACTTTATTTAAGACACATTCTCATCACCAGCCCATGAATGTTCTTAATGATTTATTTTTATGTTTCATTGTCTCCTTACCTACTTTTAATAATGTAGCACCATCCCATGAATCACTACCCCAAAAGAAAATAAGAACCTTGGCAATAAGTTACTTCCACCTCTGACAGAGGCCACAAGGATATATCTCTGGCAGATGGCCACATAGATAGTCCCCATACCTTCCTCTTGAACCTGGGAGGACCACTGTAATGACCTTGACCAGTAAAGTCTGGCAAATGTGACACTATGCAACTAGCCTAAATCATAAAAATGTCACACACTTCTGTTTTTCTCCCTTAGGATGCTTACTCTGGGGATCCAGTCATCATGCTGTGAAGAAGCTCAATTAGTCCACACTGAGAATCCATGAGGAGTGACCACATATAGGTGGTCCAACCATTAGCCAGCATCAACAGCTAGACATCACCAGATAATTCCAGGTCCCAACTGCCAAGAAAGTCAGTCCCATCCTTCAAGTCTTCTCAGTTGAGGCTCAGACATCATGGAGCAAACACAAGATATCCCCATTGTTTCTTATTCAAATCTCTGATCTATAGAATCTGTGAACATTATTAAATGGTAGCTTTGTGACACTAACTTCTGCGTTGTTTGTTACTCAGCAACAGTAACTGGATACCAGAATGTGGTCATCATCACTGCATTTCCCTGTTACACTCAAAGTAACCACCATCTGTACCCTGTGTTTATGCAGCCCTTCCTTTCATTTTATATTAGTAAGATCTCATCTGCAAGTAAGCTTAAAAGTATATTTTAAATTTTAATTGATTTTTACTTTATAAAAAAGATCATATTTAATATATTCTTTTAGAACTTTTTCACTTAATATTACATTTGTAATATCCATCCTTATTGTTTTTGTTCAATAATTTCTACTGCTAAATAATATTCCATTGAATGAATATACAAAGTTGATCATCCACTTTCCTGTCAATGGGGCTGTTAGGCTGTCCCAGGTTTTTGCTATTGTGAATAGTGCTGCCAAGAACATTCTCATATGTCTCCTGGAGAATTTTTACAAAGGTTGATCTGGGGAATATAAGTGAGAATGGGATTACCTGAAAGTAGGAGATGTAAATGTTTGGTCAAATATTTAAAAGAGCATCGTAAGGAAGAGGACTACAATAATTAAGGCACAATATAACGAACTAGCCCTGGAGTCAGATGACTTTCAGGGGAGTCCAAGTTTTGCAGCTCAAAGGTTGTGTGACCATGGACAACTCATTTTGTTAATCTCTAAGAAATTCTTCTTGAGGTTTAATGTGATAATATAAAATCTCTTTGTAAATTACAGTGATATAGAAATATGACTTTTTAAAATAGACAACAGAAATTTACGGTTCACAGTTCTGGAGGCTGGACGTCTGAGATCAGGGTGCCAGCATCGTCAGGTGATGGCCCTCTTCCAGGTTGCAGACTTCTCATTGTAAAACATGGCATTATTTTTTCAAATAGATATATTGTTTTGTGTGTTACTACAGAAAAAAGAAAAGAATTAGGACGAAATATAAAAAAGAACTCTTAACAATTTAACCTATACAAAAATAGAACAAGCTTCCTGGAATGGCTGAGTTAAGACTGGTTCAGGGGTAAGTCTGATCTGTGAGGGTCTGGAATCTCCCTGAAGAGCCAGGTCAGGCAGGTAGGTGGTCACAAGGAAAGAATGATGGGCTAGGCTTCAGGACTGAATAGATGTGGAAGATTCTTAGCCAAGAAGCCAAGAACAGAAGCACAAGTAATGGGACCTACCCAGGGTACTCATTTAGCTCTTTCAGATACACTATGGGTTATGGATTGAAATATAACACCCTCCCCCCAACCCTAGCCCCGCCCCTGCCAAAAATACATTGAAGTCCTAAACCTATTTGGAAATAGGGTATTTGCACATGTAACAAAATTAAGTTGAGGTCATGAGGGTGGGCCCTTAATCCAATATGACTGGTGTCCTTATAAGAGGGGAAGACAGCCATGTGAAGAGACAGATACAGACAGGCAGAGATTGGAGTTATGCTGCCACAATAAGAAACATCTGGAGCTACCAGAAGTGGGAAGAAACAAGGAAGGATCCTCCCCTAAAGGTTTTGGAGGGAACATGGCTTTGCCAATACCTTGATTTCAGACTTGTAACCTCCAGAACTGTGAGAGAATAAATTTCTATTATTTTAAGCCACCTAGCTTGTGGTAATTTGTTATGGCAGCCCTAGGAATCTAATACACGATGAATCACTGAGAGCCCAAGGAGGTATAGACAATTCCCTATTATTAGACAATTATATGGCAAGGATGTTGTGAAACAGATATCTTCATTGAAAGAGAATTTGGATATGATGATCTCGAAAGATCTCTCCTGATTTTGAGATTCTCAACGTACCCATCCAGTAAAATTTTCATGCCAATAAAAATGTAAATTGCAGTTAAAGGGTTAGAAAGGTCAGACAAACTATTTAACACGTGAATTCATTTAAACCCCATAGATTTAAAACTAGATGTGCTCAGCTTCCCAAAATACCATAGGTGTCCACATATCTCTACCCATCAGTTCCAACATTCTCTTCTGACGAGGTATAAGAAGGGAATAGTAATAAGTTAATCCCATGAAAGCCATTTGGGATTATTAGCTACAATAAAAGTAAAAAATAAAATATGGATATGACAAATTTGTGCTTCTCAAGCCTTGTGTCCTGCCAAGAAATCTCCAGCCTCGAGATTTTTTTGAAATAAAGAAATATAAAGAAAGAATGTCAGGGTATATAATTCTACTTTCTGAATTGAGGACCAGGAGTAAGAAAGTCCAAATTATTGAACTAGTCTCTGTACCACCATAATAAAGCAAGCTCATGATTTTCCAAAAGGTAGAAGGTACCACTGACATATTTTTCTCTATGAAATGTTCACAGAGCATTAGCTACTAAAGGCACATGATTTATATCTCTGTTTAATCTATGTTTCTGTTCAGTATTTGCACAGTTTTATAAATGTCAGTATTTTCTTACATTTACACAGTATCTCCTGGATTATACACTCTGAGAGGGAAAGAGACTCTATTTTACAGCTACATTATGCCATA
Organism: Balaenoptera musculus; assembly: GCF_009873245.2. NCBI lineage: Eukaryota > Metazoa > Chordata > Mammalia > Artiodactyla > Balaenopteridae > Balaenoptera > Balaenoptera musculus. The sequence goes on along the minus strand of NC_045785.1, from coordinate 140,610,165 downwards.
AGACAACTGGAGATTTTAAAACTAGAGCAAATGGTGATTTAATTAAATATCATTGTGTTTTGCCTTAAACTGTAAAGTAAGGGTACTTTTTAATTACCCTCATGGAGCTGTTGGGATAATTGGACAACCAGGGCAAAGCACTTGCACACTGGCTAGCAATCAGTAAATCTCCATTAAATATCAGTTCTAGGTTTCATACTGAGGAAAGGATTGAGAGTCCATATTTGTGCTTAAAATTAAATGTGTAAAATTTCAAGATCCTTACACCCATAATGATATGGTGAGAAGTGGCAGAGTATAGAGTAAACTCCCTAAAGCACAAGCTTTATTGGAGCCCAGTAGTTGAGGGTTTAGACCATGACTCGTATTCACTAACTGTGTGACCTCAAGTAAGTTATCTAATATTATAAAAGAGTTATTTTTAGGGTCATTATCTGAGAATTAGACATAGTGCTAATAAAACACCTAATGTGATACCTGGTACACAGTAAGGATTTGATAGATAGTAGTAGTAAATCCAAGGGGGCCTACAGTCTATGCTGCCCCATTTCAAGGCTTCCTCAAATACTTTCCCACATAGTTATACACATATTTATATAATGTCTATATTACTAAAAATATACAATTAATTGTTTAAAATTGAACATCTTGTTAAGGAAAAGTATCCAACACTGGAAAAAGGGAAAAAAAGTAGATGGTAAGTCTTGTCAGGATCATTTTTGTTGAAGACCCACCCAGCGATATCTAGGGGATGTCATTGTTTAATTTACTATTTACTGATTAAAGGTCCTAGACTTAGTGATGTTCCCATGAAACTTACGAATTTTTGTCCGGTAGAGATGCAAATAATGTCTGTTTTGTGGAACAAATAATCCCAAAGGTCATGGTTATTGCCCTGTAGGATATTAACCAGTTTTTTGGGTATCCAGCAATCATATCCTAACATTCTTTTATTAAATTGCCTGTAAGAATCTAAGTCCTCAACTGCTCTTTGAATGAGTCTTAACATCTTCCCAATTCCCGCATTAATAAATGAGTGAATTAAATCTTTGACATGCATTCATTTTATATTTTCATGTGAGTCATGGCTTTACTTTTCTAAAAATTATGTTAGCAGCCCCAAGAAAGCTTATTAGGAAAGTAAATACCATCATCTTTTACATAATGAGAGATTATTTGGCAACGTGAATGATCATTTTCTAGTTCATCTGTTAAATCAATTCAGAGTTTTTCTGCATATTTTCCTATAGCTGGGCATTCCTGTGTTCAGGCCATTGGCATGATCAAGCAGAGCAGCCACTTGCCGCAGCAAGATAAGTTGGCAGAAGTTGTAAGTCTCATACAACTGTATTTGCAATGAATTCAAAATCACTGTAGCAATTGCGATTGGCTTCCCTTTCTTGCTTATTCCAATCTTTAGTAATGGTCTGAGAGATAAGGCTCATGTTACCACATACTCACAATGTCTGGCCAGCTTCGCACATACAAAATACAGTTTCATTCCAGTTTTCCTGCCAACAGAACTAACAACGCCAGACTCTGAAGGAGTGGGCTTGTTGGTTTAAGCTGTTTTGCACCTTGTTAATATGTAACACTCATCAACACAGAAACCATTTGGCAGAACTTGGAGCCAACTTTCTCCTCAGTTTATGACTACTTTAAGCCATGTGAATTATCATAGGTTCACATACCGAAGGTTTAGAAGAAAGAAAGATGTGGACAATCCAGACTTGAATTTAAATTTGTATGAATAATTGAGTCTAATGATTCACATTTCCATGGACAAAAGTTGAGGTATACAATGAATTCAACAAACTTAAAATAAGAAAAACAGAAAAGATACAAATGGGGAGAATTATTCTCTTCATAGAAGGATTCTCCACTGTACAAAGCAATTCATAATAAGACCTTTTAGGAGCAAAACTCCTCGGGGCTCTAAACTTTTTTCTTCCTTCCTTTATTTTTTCTCTCTTTCTCAATACAAATGCTTAAAGCAGTGCTGTAGAATGAGCAATGCCTTGGTACTACTGGCGGTGTGTGACCTTAGAGGAACCTATTCATCTCACTTGGATAGGATTTCCTTATCCAAGAATGAATGAGTGGGCCTAATGGAATTTTAAGACTCCATCCAACTTCATTTCGTGACTTACAGACAACTTTCAAGAGGACACATTACATAAGACATTCCTAAAGTAATATGAGGAAAATAATCGCCAGAAAACTTGCATAGCCTCAGCTCACTTGACTTAAGGGGAAAAGGACAGTGTCCTGTAATGGACCTACTCACGCTGCTATCTTGTTTTGTCTAAGGAAACAGAGTGGAAAAGAACACCATAAGAAGCAAGTTTTAAGGGTTCCAATCAGAGCTTTGCCAAGAACTAGTTGTCTGGCCTTGGGCATGTCACTTTGCCTCTGTAAAATGAGGACGCAGACCAGATCTTTCTTCCAGCACTACTTTTCATTATCTACCCAACTTACAGATATCTAGCTAGTTGCAAGGGTAGCTAGATCAAACCTACATTTTTCATTTATTGGCACTACAAAGAGGCTTTAGGGGCATGAATCCTAGCTTTGATGCTCACAAGTTGTGTAACTTTGGGAGAATCACTTAAACTTGCAAAGCCTCAGTTTCCTTATCTGTAAAATTGGGACACAGATACTACTTATAGCATATATTTTGAAGGCTAAATGGCTAAGTATATTTAAAATGCCTGATATAGTAACTACTATGCAGTTTTACTCAATGAGAGCATTTATTTTTACTGTTGTAGCCATGATTTGGTAAGACTTCATAGCTGAAGGAAAAATTTTGCATAATTATTTTTAAAAATTTATCTTCAAAGCTGTGTATGCCCTTTTTGATTCAGAGTAACTCACTTACTCGGAGTAACACCAAGATATCCTGTCTAGAACTGAAATTAAATTTTGGATTTCACAATAATTCTCTCATGAGTGTGTAAAGATTAGTAATAATTGTAATATTTTATTACCCTGCAAATGGAAAATACTACATCTCTGTCCAAGGCTTTTTATTGTATTAAAAGAAGTAAAAATATCTGCATCAACAATGAGACAGAATGACAATTACAGAGGATTACGATTAAACTATAATTGTTGAAGGAAGTTTCCTTAGCAAACTGTAAAGTCTTCATCTGAAATAGCCTCTAAAATGTTTTTACAATGTCAGTATTAATATTAATTCAAATGGTATGTTACTGTTCATAAGCCCTGAAAAATATGAACAGTATGGACTTTTAGAAGTCAATTTGAGCTTCAACTTTTAAATTTTAAGCATCATGCCTAAGATTTCAAAAAACATGAAATTCACTTTAACTGCCAAATTTTACAGATTCATTTATAAAAGTTTGTTGTGACCATCATCTAAAGCAGTAAATTATTCTAAGCTTAACACTGGTAACATTTCAGCTTTAGTTACTGTATACTAATGTCTATTTAATAACATACCTCCCTCCAATTTACCACTCTCCAACTAGTATAGAGCTTATTACTGTTTTGAAGGGGAAAAAAATCTTTCTTCAAGGCATTATGTCCAAAGGACACTTAGATTTTGAGGATAAAATAACCCTTCAAAGTCATAAAAAGAGGGTGAAAACAGTAATACTACAGTCCATTGAATATCTAGAATATCTACCTCTTATTGAGCATTCACTATGGGTCTGAGATTATTGAGTACATGAGCATTTAATTTAATATTTATATACATAATTTAACAACCACAAAAGTAAACATTATTTCCCTAATTTATTGGACAGGGAAGCAAGGTCAAGGAAGTTCAGTGACTTGCCCACAGTTGCAGAGCCTTCAAATTACAGGGCTACAAGTATTTTTTTTTTTTTAACATCTTTATTGGAGTATAATTGCTTTACAATGGTGTGTTACTTTCTGCTTTATAACAAAGTGAATCAGTTATACATATACATATGTTCCCATATCTCTTCCCTCTTGCATCTCCCTCCCTCCCACCCTCCCTATCCCACCCCTCTAGGTGGTCACAAAGCACCGAGCTGATCTCCCTGTGCTATGCAGATGCTTCCCACTAGCTATCTATTTTATGTTTGGTAGTGTATATATGTCCATGCCACTCTCTCACTTTGTCACATCTTACCCTTCCCCCTCCCCATATCCTCAAGTCCATTCTCTAGTAGGTCTGTGTCTTTATTCCTGTCTTGCCACTAGGTTCTTCATGACCCTTTTTTTTTTTTTGCCTTAGATTCCATATATATGTGTTAGCATACTGTATTTGTTTTTCTCTTTCTGACTTACTTCACTCTGTATGACAGACTCTAACTCCATCCACCTCACTACAAATAACTCAATTTCGTTTCCTTTTATGGCTGAGTAATATTCCATTGTATATATGTGCCACATCTTCTTTATCCATTCATCCGATGATGGACACTTAGGTTGCTTCCATGTCCTGGCTATTGTAAATAGAGCTGCAATGAACTTTTTGGTACATGACTCTTTTTGAACTCTGGTTTTCTCCGGGTATATGCCCAGTAGTGGGATTGCTGGGTCGTATGGTAGTTCTATTTTTAGTTTTTTAAGGAACCTCCATACTGTTCTCCATAGTGGCTGTAATAATTTACATTCCCACCAACAGTGCAAGAGGGTTCCCTTTTCTCCACACCCTCTCCAGCATTTATTCTTTGTAGATTTTTTGATGATGGCCATTCTCACCGGTGTGAGATGATATCTCATTGTAGTTTTTGACCTAAAATTTGTGCTTTCTCCACCACATCACATTCCTCATTAACAGATTACCGTAAGGCTCTGGAGCCTCTCATCTTCATTTCTACCCTACCTTCCTACCTATACAAGCTGTATCTACTGGCTCACCCCTGGGAAAGGAAGGGAAATGGAAGGAGAGAGACTTGGGTTGTTTCAATTCATTCATTCAACTGTACTAGGATATGGAATGTGGTTTTTCCCATCATCCCACAATAGAATTTAAGTCTCAAGTCCAGAGCTGAGGGTAAAAGGCACTTCACACTTCCACATTTCAAGTTCCTAGAACTGCCAGCATTTAGGGTCAGCCCTACCACCACCAAACTCCATCATAATTTAAAAAATTCATCTATATATTCAGTTTTCTCTTGTGCAGAGCCTTCTGTTGATGGAGTGTCGTGGAGTCCCCAAAGGGTGAGAGGGTGAACTAGGACGTGCACAGCCCTACAAGCAGTTTTAAAGTCTAGGCTTGATTTTAAATTTGCGTAAGGGGAAGGTTTAAGAATAGGACATAACTGGCCTTGACCTGTGCAGAATCTTGGGGGTGAGACTGCAGATGGGGAGCCTGGCTGGAGAGGTGCAGAAATGATGAATGTGGGATGATGGTGGTGGTAAAGATTTGAATTTGAGCCAGGTCAGGGGGTGGTCTTTGTCAGGTGAGACTGAGTTGGAGATAGAAGGGCAGAACTCACATCTCTGGTGTGGTGAAAGAAGAGGAAAAGCCCAGTTTGTGAGAGGTGGGGGTGGGGGGGATTGTTACTTCATCCCTGGAGCAGGAACCAAGGAGGATGGACCATCCCTCCTACCCATCCCTGGCTCCTTGCTTGGGAAGGGCCCTCTATCATCTTCCCAAGTTTAAAATTTTGAGCCCAGGCTGAAGCCAGAGAGAAATGAGGAGAAAAGGAAGGGCCCCAAATGGAGGCCAAGTCCATAGCATGGGGCCTTGCCACGTCCTATAAGAAGAAGACTGAGAGAAGAGGTCATCGTCCATGGTTTTGAGGGTCAAGCGTCTGGGGGAAGGGGGCTATTCCCCCACTTTCTAGTGGGGAGGTAGAGGGAGGTTTTTCTTCCAGAAGGCAAGTGAGGAAAGCACTGAAAAAATCCCCAAAGGACAGCAGGTGCCTACAGAAAGGGGCATCATTTCCTCACTGGATCCACACTGGGCTGCAGAGCCCACGGGTCCACATTCATCTCAGCACAGGAGCCAAGCTTGGTGAGACTATCCTCAGGGTGGAGGCAACGCATTCTCAGAGAAGTGGCCCCTGTACCATGTTTGCCTTTACAGTCTCCTCCTCAATCTGGGGCTGAAGGAAGGGTCGCTTAACATCTGTTCCCATGTTAGGAGATCCCAGAAGGAGGCTACATCTGCAAGGTTTGATGGGACTGTTCTGTGACATGTCTAGGAGGAAGATGGGGTGACCCCCTACCCAATCCCAGTTCCCCAGGGCCCTTAGAGGGTATGTACTATCACCCTTCTCATTCCTCGACTCCATAAGAAGGTACCCAGAGATTAGCAAAGGGGTAGAAGCCCTGGGAGCTGCCTAGGCAACCCAATGTAGAAAAGAGTTTAGAACTTTTCCTCCTGGCAGCAATGAAGGGGCCAAAAAGAAGCTAAACTGTGACCCCTAAAAGCCACCAATAGTCCCTATGCAGAGACCACCATATCAACAGAGGCTTCCAGCATGAGGCAGAAACAAGGGAAATTGGAATGAGCAGAGGACTCCTCTGTGCCTTGCTGCTCACGTGTGACTTCTGATAGGCAGTCTGAGCATCACCTGGGAGTTATTAGCAATGCAGAGTCTCAGGCCCCACCCTCAACTTTCTGAATCAGGATCTGCTTTTTATCAAAACCAGTAGGAGTTGAACCTACACATGAAAGTCTGAGTAACAGTGCTGTAAACCAAGAATCTGTCACCAGTCAGGGCAGCAAAGCTTCTGCTCCCTTCCTGCTAAGTCTCTGCAGTGGGCACCTGTGGGAGTCCAGGGTCTGATGAGAAGCGAGAAGGAAGTTCCAAAGGGAAGAGAAAGAAGAAAGTACGTAAGACAGTCCACATAGCTTGGTTTTCAGCAGGTAAACAGTGTCAGGGAAAGGGGAGGAGAAAAGCTTTAAAGTTTAAAAATGAAGTTTTCAAATGAACAGTTGTAGCTACTCAAAGACTGACCCAATAATTAGATTGACAAGAATAATAGGAAAGTGGCCAAGATGTTTTTTAAGGGGCAGTGCAACAGAGATCATCTGGAATCAGTAATAAGAAAAAATACAATCATTCCATGTTTATATGTTCAATAAGTTGAGAGCTTTCAGGAAGTTACCTCAACAGTCATTCATTTATCCACCAAACAGGTATTAAAAATCGAAGTGGGGGCTTCCCTGGTGGCGCAGTGGTTGAGAGTCTGCCTGCCGATGCAGGGGACGCGGGTTCGAGCCCTGGTCTGGGAAGATCCCACATGCCACGGAGCAACTGGGCCCGTGAGCCACAACTACTGAGCCTGCGCGTCTGGAGCCTGTGCTCCGCAACAAGAGAGGCTGCGACAGTGAGAGGCCCGCGCACCGCGGTGAAGAGTGGCCCGCGCTTGCCGCAACTAGAGAAAGCCCTCGTACAGAAATGAAGACCCAACACAACCAAAAATAAATAAATAAATAAATAAATTTTAAAAAGAAAAGATGACTACTATCTTAAAAAAAAAAAAAAATCGAAGTGCTGGGCACTGTGCTGGGTGCCACGATGCAAACGAACAAGATGTGGACCCAAGGAACTAAAGACCAATGGGTGAGACAGCCATTCATTCGGGAAATACCTAGTGTTACCCACCCTGGATCCAGGAACTGTCGTGAGCACCAGGAATAGAAAAGCTGACAAAATAAGCAGAATCTCTACTCACGGTGCTTACATTCTAGTGGAGGAGATGGATAATACACGAGATAAATAAGTAAAATACATTATAAGACTAAGAAAGTAAAATAAAGCAGTGAAGTGGGATTGGGGATGTATGGGGAGTGTTGCAATTTTAAATAGGGTAGCCAGGAAAGAAACATGAATTTTAAGTAATGAGGAGTGAGGGAGCACGCCTCGTGGGTGTCTGGAGGGAGGGCACTCCAGGCAGACAGGGCAGTAATGCAAAGCCTTTTCTGTGCCCAGACCACCGAGGAGGCCACCGTGTAGCCGCAGCAGAAGGATGGCAGGTGACAGTCAGAGGACGTGAGGTTGGAGAGGTAACACCACCCAGGTAGTGTGAATCCTGAAGGCCACTGTGAGGACTTGGGCTTTTCCTCTGAGTGAAAGGGAGTCATGGAAGGATTCTAAGCAGAGGCGTGATGGGAATTTGACTTATGTTCTAATAGGATGTCTGGTTGCAATGAACAATGGAAGTAAGGAAAGGTTATTAGATTCCAGATATGATTTTCAGGTAGAGTCACCATGTGCTATTAGATTCTGACAAAAAGATAGGAGTCAAGGATGATATGTAACCAAATAAGTATCGTAAAATATTGTGTTTTGTTAATCACATTCTGTAAATCAAATCTCATGTAAATCCAAAGAGCTCTAATCTTGATCCCAGCACATCAGGTCTACCCTTAGCAGGACTTCATGCTGGAACTCCCTGGTCTGTAAGCTGCACAGAGCCATGCTGTACAGCAGGTGAATGTCATACAGCTTTTCTGTAATGGTAACGAAGAAACCTAGAAAATGAAATCACAGTATTCCTAGCTGTCACCTATCTGCTTTCTTGGACCACGTTAAACCACATGTTTGAGTATTTTGTACATTTTTCCCCAGAGTTCGGAGGTTGTAAACTCTGGAACCATTATAATCTACCCGTTGGAGTTTACTGAAGGCAAAGGAAGATATTAATAATGAGGTGTCTCTTATGGGTTCCTTCTCTACCAGCTCTAACACAAAAACTGATCTCTGAATGTCTCTTCAATACTTAAGAAACTTAAAATTAATTTCTCAAGGTAGTTGAACCAAAAGTGGCAAATCTGTCCTTCAGAGGAAAAACTCATGCTGGAGTAAACTAAATCTGAATTATAAATTTCTAAATACCCAATCATAAGTCTCCGTTATTTTCAGACAATGTCATCTCATTTAACTTATCTTCAGACAACATCCTTTCTGACTTCCTTTTAAAAAGAATCTATAAGCCAAGATCATAAAATCCAAAGGAATTTACATTTTAAACATCTAACCACAAGGTGGAGATCTAAAGCAAAGATTAGCTTTCACACCAGGGTTCAGTTTAGAATCCAGAATTTCTCACCTAAGATTAGAGTGGTGCATGTTCTCAGATTCTGTCAGAAATTGACTTGAAATATTTTAAGCTAAAGGAAAACATTGCTTATGTATCACTGCTGTTTTGTATAGATTGGAAATATACATGGCATGCAAGTATTTCAGGAAGTTCTAAGCACAATTTCAGGTGGCAAAGTGGAGATATTGTTTAGAAATGTCAAGTTTAGGTCTAAAGTAGGGAGAACACCATCGTTTTATCACTTGATCATGAGCACATATAACAAGGGGTTAATGTGATTATTTTAGTCCAGATATTTTATGGCTGGTATTGAATAACTAAATCCCTTTACCTTGACAGATAGCAGTGCTAGACTAATGATTCTGAAGATTCTAAGCCAAGAGTATGACTCAAAGACCCCTCTAGTTTTATTTCATTTTCATATGGTAGTAGGACCGACTTACCAAGTGAAGCCCTGGTGACAGCAGAAAACCCTCACCTTCTTTTTATTTTTTAATAAGTTTATTTATTTTTGGCTGTGTTGGGTCTTCGTTGCTGTGCACGGGCTTTCTCTAGTTGTGGTGAGCGGGGGCTACTCTTCGCTGAGGTGCATGGGCTTCTCATTGCAGTGGTTTCTCTTTGTTGCAGAGCATAGGCTCTAGGGGTGCGGGCTTCAGTAGTTGTGGTTCACGGGCTCAGTAGTTGTGGCTCATGGGCTCTAGAGTGCAGGCTCAGTAGTTGTGGTGCGTGGACTTAGTTGCTCCATGGCATGTGGGATCTTCCCAGACTGGGGCTCGAACCCGTGTCCTCTGCATTGGCAGGTGGATTCTTAACCACTGCACCACCAGGGAAGCCCCTCACCTTCTTTTTAGATGGGTGGGTTTTATCAGTTTCCGAAATTACACACCAAATGTACTTGTTTGATTCACAGATTATCTTCCAAATTTACTCATCTAGAAGTCTCATTATTTAAAAAATAATCTAAATTTCCTTTGGTTTCTTGCAGTATGAACAATTATTCTTCCTATAAAAACAAACAAAAGACTAAAAGCAAAAATCTAAGCTATATAATAAATAGAAAACATGGTATGATCTTTTTTACTCTGTTCCTTCTACTTCCATATGCCTTAACTTATTTTAGAGATTATATAACAGAAGTAAATTAACCAGTCTCAACAGCAGCTAAAATTCTTGGCAGAGTAGCTCCTTAAAGTTCTTCTGCCACTTTTTATCATAATGAAAGAACCAATTTGTGGAAATTGTTTTTCCTCCTAGTTTACTCAGGTTCTAAGACTTTTACTCTTCAATTTATTATAGGTTTTGATCACCTACACTTAGAAAATTAATAAGGAAGGCAACCACAAGCTCAAGGATTGTTGCTTTCAGCTATTCGGTGGGAATTTCCCCCTCATTCCTTAGGGCTGATTTATCTCTTTATCTCAGTCACCTATGTTACAACTAGTAGCACAGAGTCCCAAACTGTTTATTTAGATAAGCATCAAAGTGTGGGACGCTGATCTGTACTTAAAAGACCTTTGATCCTGTGCACCTTGATTTGGAAATTAAATTGGAACTCTAACAAGAAAGGTTTGTCTCTTCCGGCTACTTTCTGGGCTCAGCCAGTCCGGAAATACCAAGAGCAGACTTCATGGTAGTATTTAGAACTTCCGCTTCCTGTTCTGAAGGAAAGCAGAAATGGAGAAACATGAACATGTTAACCGAAAAGAACAATGACCTTTTGCAAGCCACCACAACATCCAAGTAAAATTTTGTTCAAATGTTGCCTGTTTACTTAACCCTGTGTACGCTTATGTGACACCATTTCAAACCCAAACAAAATCTGTAGGTTTTCAGCTTTGGCTGCTTCCCTGGGGAACCTGAAAGAGTGAGAAACATTCTCCAGGAGTGGTGTCTGGGAAGGGAGTGTGATGTGTGGGCTATAATGTTTATGATCAGTTATAACCTTAGCGAGCTCTAAGGGCTGCTCAGTTCTTAATTCCTCCAGGCAGTGGTTCTCAACCTTCGTGTGCAACAGAATCGCAGGAAGGGCTGGTTAGAATGCAAATTACTGGGCTCATCCCATCCCCATCCCAGTCACTGATTCAGTAGGTCTGGGATGGGGTCAGAGAATTTGCACTTCTAACCAGGTGACTCTGATTCTTCTTTTTTTTTTTTAACATCTTTATTGGAGAATAATTGCTTTACAATGGTGTGTTAGTTTCTGCTTTATAACAAAGTGAATCAGTTATACATATACATATGTTCCCATATCTCTTCCCTCTTGCATCTCCCTCCCTCCCACCCTCCGCTTGGAAAACCACTGCTCTGAGTGATTTTACCTGTGACAAATGGGGAAAACATAAACCTTAGCAAAGGTTGAGATCTCATTTTAAAGAGGAAGTGAGACAAAACAGGAGCACAGAGTTTAGAACCAGTCACACTTGGGATTTGAATCTGGAATCTGTCCAAAACTGTGAGTCCAGGCAAATGGCTTAACCTCCCTGACCCATACGTTCCTTATCTGTAAAATGAGGTTTAATAATCATATCTGCCTCTGAGAACCAAATGAGATACTGTATGTAAGGTGTCTGGCACATAGTACTCTATAAGTGGTTATTTTTATTTTAAAAATTAGACACAATTATTAAAAAAAAAACAGTTCACTTGTAGGCAATAATCTCTGAGATCTAATACAGGGGAAACTTTGGTCAGGATACAATATGTATTTGTTTTGGATTCAGATTAAATAAAAAGAGATTGATATAATCTGAAGAAAAACATTTCTCCTTTAAAATAAAATCTCTCATAAGATCCGTGGTTCGTTCTTGAAACCTATTTTTAATTCTCATTTCTTATTGTCATCTTAAAACTCATTCTAACATTTACTTTTTTATTCCGTCTCTTGCTGCTGTATTTCTCTACCCTGCTGTTTACACCTCCCCTCCCCCCAAAAGAATTTTTTTTCTAATATGGAAAAGGTCTGGGAGCCCTAAACTCTTAAGTAGTGGAGTTAACCCTCTCCAGTTACCAAATTAGAGTTTGAACACAAAGGGATAATTAACAAATTGAAGAAAATGAAGGAAATTAACAACATATGTTAATAAACTACTCTAGTGACGTTAGAATTAATTTGTACTGCCTAGTTTCCATCTTAATGAGGCATCTGTGCATTTCCATCAGAGTAATAGTCTATTACAGCCCAAAACAAAGGGAGAACTAGAGGAAAATGATCAGCAGTTCTCCATCTCTTCCAATGATTAAAAATGGGCTCAATCCAAAGCATGAGCTGGTTGGTAGACAAAAGAAACAGTTCATTCATCTATTAGGCATATATTCATTGTGAACTTACTATGGTCTCTCTCTGTGGGAATATACTGGGAATGTACTTATGAGTAAAAGAGACCCAAGTCCTCATCCCATGGAGCTTATAGTCTAGTTGGGAAAACGGACAATAATCAAATAAGCACACAACATATTAATAAAGAGAAACAGTGATAGCTGCAATGGACCAAAAATATGGGTTAAAATAACACAGTGACAGTGGGGCTGGGGAAGCACAGATGAAAGCCTACAGGAGCTATTACAGCCTGTGCAAGGAGATACGAAAGGAGACTAGAGAGGCTGGAGGTGAGAGTTAGGAAGAGAGACAGGCTAAGTCACGATTATGAAGGGCCTTGTAGGCCATGCAGGTCTTCATCCTAGCAACAGCGGGAAGCCACAAAACGGTTTTAAGCAGGGAATTGGCATGATCTAATTAGCATTTTTAAAAGGTCACTTGGGCTTCAGTGTACCAAACAGATTACCAGCTATGTGGGGATAGGGATGAGGAGGGGGGGAACAGATGGCAAAGGGGTAGCTGCGGCAAGAGTCAGTGATGTTTAGGGCAGTTACAGTCTAGTGAGAGAAGTGATGGTAGATTGGACTTCGTGGTGAGAAAGTATTCACTATAACCTTCTTTAGTGGAAATTTGCACAAAGAAGAAAAAAATGTCATTTCTCATGGGGGTCAAAGTATAGATGTGCCTAAAAAGCTTACAAAGGGACCACATGATCGTTCAAAATCCCTTCTAATACTCTGACATGATTTAGTGAAGTTCTAATTCACACTGTCACATAACCAGCCTTATGAGTGATATTCCATTGTATTTCAGGGCTATTCAATAGGTTGCCCAAAAGGCCCGTCACCTTGGTGCCTGACCTCACCATTTGCATTTCATCTTTTGTGTGGTAAAGGCTTATCATTTTTCAGGAACTATCTGAATGCACAATTTTAATTTGTTTTCTGGTTAAGTGACCAATGAGGATTACATAGCAACTAGCTGAGGATCAGTCTCTGGAAAAATAGGACCAAGGGTCTGCTTTAGTGGACCTGAGGTGGCGAAAGAGGAAGGGGTGCCGAAGTAGGTTGGGAAAGAGGGGATGGGACACTAAGGACAAACTTCACCTCTTCCTCAAGTTTGCCTGGGGCCAGCCTTGTAAATGAGAAGCTATGGGAGGTTACCACAGGTAGTAGGCTGCCATTTTAAACTGGTTTTACACAATATCTTCCCCCTATAGAATAACAGCCAAGAGTGAAGATGAATCCCAGTAACACATTTTCTAATCGGACCCTTTATTATTGGAAATGATCCCAGTAAAGGCAGAGGGATATGTCCATGAACATAGCCTTTCTGTCCACCACAGCTCAGGAAGTCACTACTTCTCCATTTCCATCCATTTGTTGTGCTGAAGGCATCCCCATAAATTTCTACATGGTTCCTCTCTGGTGAGGGTGATACGGAGGGCTCATAAACTGGCCACTCCCATGGGACCAGGCTGTTTATTTCTTCTCCCTTCAGATAAGTCTGCACCCTGGCCCACTTGACTTACATATGAAAGTCAAGACTACTGCTTTCTCTTCCTCTAATATAGTCCTCAACCTCCACTAAGAACCTTTCCCATCCCCTACATGCTGTTATTATAGGGAGTTTTATTGTCAGTTGGTCTGTAAGATTCTTCCTGGAGTTGAAATCTTCTAAGGAACTATCTATAGAAAGGGTAGAGAGAATGGATAAAGAAGATGTGGAATATAATATATATATATATATGTGATGGAATACTACTCAGCCATAAAAAAGAATGAAATAATGCCATTTGCAGCAACACGGATGAACCTAGAGATTATCATATTAAGTGAAGTAAGCCAGAAAGACAAATACCATATGATATCACTTATATGTGGAGTCTACAATATGATACAAATGAACTTATTTACAAAACAAACAGACTCACAGACATAGAAAACAAATTTATGATTAACAAAGGGGAAAGGGGGTGGGGGAGGGATAAATTAGGAGTTTGGGATTAACAGATATAAACTACTATATATAAAATAGATAAACAGCAAGGTCCTACTATATATTTCATATATATATATATAATATATATATATGAATTACTTTGCTATACACCAGAAACTAACACAACATGGACTGTAAATCAACTATACTTCAATAAAAAATTAAAAATAGATAAAGAAAGAAAGAAAGAAAAGAAGAGAAAGGGCAGAGAGGTAGCAACTTGAATCACATTTATATGGAGTGATTCTGTAAAATGCAGGTCCTGAACCCTGGCTCAAATGTACTAGATCAAAATCTACACTGTAATAAACACTCCAGGTGATTCCTAGCATGCTACAGTTTAGGAACCACTGCTCTATGGCAGCTATGTTACCACCCTATATGGATGCACTGCTGAGTCTCTCGCTAATGGGAGGGAAAGGAGTAGATTGCACATAACCCTCAGCCTTCCTCACCCATGCCGTGGCCTGAAGAGCTCCATTCATGAGGTCAGTCAAGTAGGTTGGTCAGGAATTTCGCCTCTGACAAAAAGGTTGTGATCTTTCCTCTGGAATTCTTTTTAGGGTGAGGTTTGTGTACAGGGAGGATGGTTATCATCTCGTCTCCACATGGGATGGAACCACCCCTCTACCGGGCATTTGGGAATGTAGGTGGGAAGGTCACATTGTTGACCCATGGGTGCTATGGACATTTTGTGGTCTGGGGCCAGAGATGCTAAATCTCTTGCCTTTGGGGGGCCTCCCACACAACAAAGAATTGTGCTGCCCAAATGCCAGTAATATCCCAGGTGAAGAATCCTTCAGTTTTGATGCCCCTATAATGAACATGGATCCAATGTTTAATATTTGCTATAGAATCTTCTCTTTGTCCTATGCATTGAAAACAATATATGTGTTTCTATGTCGCTGAAGAGCGTGTACATAAAATCCTCAGCACATTGCTGGTTTTATTCTAGGTAGCTCTAGGAGTTTCAGATTTACATTGATTTAATCAGTGCAAATGAGTGATTAAGGATTAATTAATAAGATTATCTTTCCCTAGGGCTTGCCAATTTGAACACAATCCAAAGTGGAAAAGATGGAAGAAGGTTAGTATGACCTTCTTTTGTATTGTTAACTTATAAGGTCCGTGTGAAACCCCTTAATTACTCAGGAAAGTCCAGTATCTGACCACGATTCTCCATCATCTTCCCATCATCTTCAGTAACAACATTATTCAACAGATCATGTAGCATTTTACTGAAAGCTGGGAAGATAGAGTGCTTGCCATTGAAATACTGTGCATCAGTATTTGGCCTTAGCTTTTATTGCTGTTAATGGTAGTTTCCAAGACAAGTTGAGCTTTCTATAAAAATAAATCCCATTGTTAGGAATCATAATTTGTACCAGATTCAGGAAAAAAGATTCTTGTACACACACACACAAAAGAGTGCAGTTGAAATGGTATTCTTGCCAGAAGCTATATACCATTCTGCGATTTACTTCCTTCTTGGTGGAAGAGAGAACTTCAAAGACATAAGTATACACATATGCTACAAGTATGTCTAAAATCTAAGTGTAGGAACCTCTGAACCAACTTCCACATGATATAATTAGCAAGCCTATCACTTATATTACTAAATAATATAAAAATATATTTACTACATAATATACAAATAAGGAGATGTAGTTATTGAGAGATGGCACAAATTATACAAGTGAAGAATAATTAGGTTTGGAAGATAAAACTTTCTAAAATTCAAATGTGATCAGTAACTCCCCATCACCTTTAAGATACAACTTCCTTTAACATGTCCTACAAGTCCCTTCATTATCTGACCCTTTCAAAACTAACAAATCAATATATATTTTAAGTACTCGTTTCAAAAACAAGGAAGAGCACGTGGAAACATAATATAAAAAAGAAAGAGAAAGCACTGCTCTGAGAGATGGAGGGCGTGATGTTCTAGCATCCATTTTGCCACTAACTTCATACAGGGTACTTTTCATCCTCTGTGAAACTGTGAGAGAAACTACACAACAGCTGCAATCAATAGTGAGGCTAACAATTTATTAACGCACTTGAATTTCTACTTCATTGTCAGAATTGCTTAGCATGTCAACAGGGCTTATGATTGGTCTGTTTCACCTCTTATTCTTTCCTTACGAATTGTGTCATGGATTAACATAAATTTAAGAAGCAATCGCTAAGAATAGTTTGAGCACTGATATCTTTTTAAAGTGGAAAAAGGACTTTTTTGATAGTGGAAAGCAAGCAGTAAAACTCATGATCTCTTTTATTTTATTGGAACGTAAACGTTTTTAAAACTCTAAGTTTGGTACTTTACCCATCTGTTTCTTTGAATATTTGTTTGAGAAAAATCCATTAAATTTCAGTAAGTTTGCAAATAGTTGTTTTGATAATATATCCTATTGAAGCGATTCAAGTTTGTGCTGATTCAAAATGTAAGGAAACCTTCCTTGTAGCAGTTCATCAGAGGATATTTTTGGTGTCTTTCACAGTGACATTAAGAATTTTTAAATACGTGAGTTCTCTCAAAGGTTTTCAAAATAAGCATGTTTCAAAATAGGCTTTTAAAAGAAATCCAATAAAAGCAAAGATGGCAGCAGCTGCATAGAAAAGGAAAAATAAAACCTCATAATTGATCTATAAAAATTTCTTCTAAGAAGCCCATGTTGCTTAAATAAAACTCTAAAATAAGTATCAAGGTTTCATTCCTACTACACAAATTAGTAGACTATAAAATACTTACACAAATATAAAGTAACTGGCCCAGACTAGATAATCGCTATTTTGCCTCTAACAACTCGAAATTTTATCCAGAACAATCCAGTCCCCAGAAACAAGTTTGATACTAGGAGGATGCACGTTTACGCATTTCTAAAATCTGAATCCTCCCAGAAAACAGCTTCTTGGGAGTTTGCTCATAGCTTCCAGCCTGACGCCTCCCCAGCCTGCCACCCCTCCTGCTGAGCAGCTCCTTCAAGAAAGAGCCCCAGGGTGCCTCTCACCCCATGGGGGGAATCCAGGCAAAATTCTGAGACTTGTGAACAGTGACATTCCAAGTAACTGTACACACCGTGAAGGCACTGATGTTGGAATTTTCTATTATGTGGCAGAGCTCTGTTCTGGTGAAACAGGAGAGAACAATTTTAAATATAATAATTAGGATTTTCAGTCTTTTGGGAAATAAGCATTAGTCAGGGTCTCATCATCACCCAAATAGGTGTTGAAGAACCTAGAAAAGTTTGTGTCATGTAAGAATGACAGAGAAAAGACATTACTGTATAACCGCCTCTCTGCTCCCATCCGGCTGAGGATATGTCCATCTGGCCTGCTGGGCTCGGGGGGAACAGGAGAGGCCTGACGTCCACCTGGATTTATATTAGAGGACAGGAAAACAAAATAGACGAGAAAAGGCTAAGAGATGAAAGATCGAAGACAGCCTGTGTGAACGCAGGGCATGAGAGAAATTTTAGCAGGAGAGAGACTTAGGAGAGAACATTTGAAGACATTCCCTACGATGAATCTCCCCAGGAAATTTTCTTGGGACATTGCAATAAATATTAGGTTCCCTTTAAATAATTTTCATTGCTAGGTTGGTGTGGTCTTGAATGTGACACCATCTGCAAGGATCTACTGATCTCTCAGGCAGAACTGGAAATCACAACCTTTCCAAAATGCAAATCTGATCATGCCCCTCCCCTCCTGAAAGTCCTCCAAAAGTTTCTAACCACTCTGCTTAGCACTGCATGATCTGGCCCCTATTGGTTCAGCCACATTGCCTATCGTTACCCCAATTCTAAGCTCCAGCCATACATAAAATGGATAGCTCTGTGATCTCACAGGGCTTCAGACCTTCACACTCGTTGCTGCTCCCTCAGCTTGAAATGCCTCCCTACCCATTCTTTCATTCGTCCACTTATACAATAAATATTTGTTGAGAACCTATTATGTGTAAGCACTGTTCTAGGCACGGAGTGACCAAAACGGTGAACAACTACAAGAATGATTACAAAACAGTGAACAAAACACACAGAAAAGTCCTGCCTAAGTCACATATTATCTTGGCTACTTCTTTATGCCATTCAAACACACTCCGAACTCAACGCAACACAGTGTGTGGATCCCATTTGAATCTTGTTTCAAGCATGCCATCTTTGTTCTGTTTTGTTTTTTATATAATGTATTTAAACTAAAAAGAATAGTTCATCCATTTCTCCCACCCCTCACTCCCCGCCTCTGGAAACTACCAACCTGTTCTCTTTGTCTATGAGCTTGGTTTTTGTTTATTCATTTGCTGCTGCTGTTGTTGTTGTCGTTGTTTTTAGATGCCACATGGAAGAGAGATCCAATGGTATTTGTTTTTCTCTGACTTATTTCACTTAGAATAATGTCCTCAATGTCCATTCAGGTTGTTGGAAATGGCAAGATTTCATTTTTTTAATGGCTGAATAATATTCCATTGTGTATATATATACCACATTTTCTTTATTTATTCATCTGTTGATGGACACTTAGGTTGATTCCATATTTTGGCTATTGTAAACAATGCTGCAGTGAACATGGGTGCATATATCTTTTCAAGTTATTGTTTTTGTTTTCTTCAGATACATACAGAGGAATGGAATTGCTGGATCATATGGTAATTCTATTTTTAATTTTTTGAGGAACCTCTGTTTTCCATAGTAGCTGCTCCAAGTTACATTCCCACCAAGAGTGCACAAGGGTTCCCTTTTCTCCACCAACACTTGTTATTGCTTGTCTTTTTGATAACAGCCATTCTGACAGGTGTGCAGTGATAGCTCACTGTGGTTTTGATTTGCATTTCCCTGATGATTAATGAAGTCGAGCATGTTTTATGTATCTGTGGCTATCTATATGTCTTCTTTGGAAAAATGTCTATTCAGATCATTTTAAATCAGATTGTTTTTCAGCTATTGAGTTATATGAGTTCTTTCTGTATTTTGAATATTAGCCCCTTGTCAGTGCTATAGTCCCACTTGTTTAATTTTGCTTTTGTTGCCTGTGCTTTTGATGTCAGATCCATCAATGAGCATAATGTTAGCTGTGGGCTTGTCATCTATGGCCTTTCTTATGTTGCAGTACATTCCCTCTATACCTGTTTTGTTTGGAGTTTTTACCATAAGTGGATGTTGAATTTTGTCAAAAGGTTTTTCTGCATCTATTGAGATGGTTATATGATTTTTATTCTTCATTTTGTTATTGTGGTATATCACATAGACTGATTTGTGGATATTGAACTATCCTTGTATCCCTGGAATAAATCCCACTTGATCACAATGTATGATCCTTTTAATGTGTTGTTGAATTCAGTTTGTTAATACTTTCCCGAGGATTTTTGCATCTAAGTTCATCAGGGATCTTGACCTGTAATTTTTTTTCTTGCAGTGTCCTTCTCTGGATTTGCTGGCCTCCTATAATGTGTTTGGAAAAGTCCCTCCCCCCATCTATTTTTTGAAAGAGTTTGAAAAGGATTGGTATTAATTCTTATTTAAATGTTTGGTATAATTCACCATTGAAGCCACCTGGTCCTGGACTTTTATTTGTTGGAAGTTTTTTGATTACTGATTCCATTTCCCTGCTAGTAATCAGTCTCTTAAGACTTTCTATTTCATTATGATTCAGTCTTGGTAAGTTGCATGCTTGTAGGAATTTATCAGTTTCTTATAGGCTTTCCAATTTGTTGGCATATAATTGTCCATTGTAGTCTCTTATGATCCTTTGTATTTCTGTGGTATTGTTGTAACATCTTTTTGCTTTCTGATTTTATTTGAGCCCTTTCTCTTTATTTTTCTTTTTCTTTCTTTTTTTTTTTTTTTTTGGTGACTCTAGCTAAAGGTTTATCAATTTTGTTTATCTTTCAAAGAACCAGCTCTTAGTTTCATCAAGCATGCCATCTTAAAAAATCATGAGACAATAGAGGAAATTTGAAACTGACTGGACATTTGAAAATATAATTATTATTAATTTTTAGGTGAGATAATAACATTGTCATTTTGTTTTTTTTAATAAAACAAGAATCCTTATCTTTTTTGTTTTGTTTTTCATTTATCATTTATTTAATAGTATTTTCCTGCATAATAAAGCAAATTAAATGTACACACTTATTTTCAGCAATAGATACACATATATCTTAAACTGTATAAAAACTTAGAAATATTAAATATCATTACAGAAAAATTTGAAATTATGACAAGATATATAACAAAAACCACTTACTGAAAAGAGCATACATGTGGTAGTTAGTTGGTAAATGCTGCCTCTGTATCAGTATACACACTTTGAATATCATCCTTCTGTGCTGTTGATGTGTTTAATTTTTTCTTATATCTGCAAATATAAATTTCACTAATATTTTCCCCTTGAAATAGAGAAAAATTCTGCACTGTTCCAGGGATCCCATATTGAGAAATGCCCTTTTGTATTTACCATCTCAAGTCCTTACAAGCTCTTTATCCTCTTATAGAAATCAGGTATACTGTTTCCAAGGTGCACTCTAAATTTTTTTAAAATTTTTGTTTCATATTGGAGTATAGTTGATTAATGTTGTGTTACTTTCAGGTGTACAGCAAAGGGATTCAGTTATATATGTATCTATTCTTTTTCAAATTCTTTTCCCATTTAGGTTACTACAGAGTATTGAGCAGAGTTCCCTGTGCTATACAGTAGGTCCTTCTTGGTTATCTATTTTAAATATAGCAGTGTGTACATGTTAATCCCAAACTCCCAATCTATCCCCACCCCACCTGTAACCATAAGTTTGTTCTCTAAGACTGTGAGTCTGTTTCTGTTTTGTGAATAAGTTCATTTGTATCATTTTTTTAGATTCTGCATATAAGCAAAATCATGTGATATTTGTCTTTCTCTGTGTGACTTACTTCACTTAGTATGGATCTCCAGGTCCATCCATGTTGCTGCAAATGGCATTATTTCATTCTTTTTTTAAAAAAATATTAATTAATTAATTAATTTTGTTGCACCGGGTCTTAGTTGCGGCAGGTGGGCTCCTTAGTTGCAGCTTGCGGGCTTCTTAGTTGTGGCTCTTGGGCTCCTTGGTTGTGGCAGGTGGGCTCCTTAGTCGTGGCTTGCCAGCTTCTTAGTTGCGGCACTTGGGCTTCTTGGTTGCGGCATGAGGGGCTTCTTAGTTGTGGCATGCGAACTCTTAGTTGTGGCATGCACATGGGATCTAGTTCCCTGACCAGGGATTAAACCCCGTCCCCCTGCATTGGGAGTGCAGAGTCTCAACCACTGTGCCACCAGGGAAGTCTCTATTTCATTCTTTTTAATGACTGAGTAATATTCCATTGTATATATGGACCACATCTTCTTTATTCATTCATCTATCAATGGACATTTAGGTTGCTTCCATGTTTTGGCTATTGTAAACAGTGCTGCAATGAACATTAAGGTGCATGTATCTTTCGAACCATGTTTTTCTCCAGATATATGCCCAGGAGTGGGATTGCTGGATCATATGGTAGCTCTATTTTTAGTTTCTTAAGGAATCTCCATACTGTTCTTCATAGTGGCTGCACCAATTTACATTCCTACCAAGAGTGTAGGAGGGTACACTTTTCTCCACACCCTCTCCAGCATTTATTGTTTATACATTTTTTTTTGATGATGGCCATTCTGACTGGTGTGCGGCAATACCTCATTGTAGTTTTGATTTGCATTTCTCTAATAATTAGTGATTTTTAGCATCTTTTCATGTGCTTTTTGGCCATCTGTGTGTCTTCTTTGGAGAAATGTCTATTTAGATCTTCTGCCCATTTTTTGAATGGATTTTTTTTTTTTGATATCGAGCTGCACAAGCTGTTAGTAAATTTTGGAGATTAATCCCTTGTTCATTGCATTGTTTGCAAATATTTTCTCCCATTCTGTGGATTGTCTTTTTGTTTTGTTTATGGTTTCCTTTGCTGTGCAAAAGCTTTCCAGTCCCATTTGTTTATTTTTGTTTTTATTTCCATTACTCTAGGAGATGGATTGAAAAAGATATTGTTGTGGTTTATGACAAAGAGTGTTCTGCCTATGTTTTCGTCTAAGAGTTTTATAGGATCCAGTCTTACATTTAGGTCTTTAATCCATTCTGAGTTTATTTTTGTGTATGGTGTTAAAGAATGCTCTAATTTCATTTTTTTACAGGTAGCTGTCCAGTTTCCCCAGCACCATTTATTGAAGAAATTGTCTTTTCTCTATCATATAGTCTTGCCTGCTTTGTCTTAGATTAATTGACCATAGATGTGTGGGTTTATTTCTGGGCTTTCTATCCTGTTCCATTGATCTATATTTCTATTTTTGTGCCAGTACCATACTGTTTTGATGACTGTGGCTTTGTAGTATAGTCTGAAGTCAGGGAACCTGATTCCTTCAGTTCCGTTTTTCTTTCTCAAGATTGTTTTGGCTATTCAGGGTCTTTTGTGTCTCCATACAAATTTTAAGATTTTTTTTTTGTGTGTGTTCTAGTTCTGTGAAAAATGCTGTTGGTAATTTGATAGGGATTGCATTGAATCTGTATACTGCTTTGGGTAGTATAGTCATTTTCACTATATTGAAGAATCCTTATCTTTTAAAAATACATGCTAAAATACTTACAAATAAAGCAATATGAGGTCTGAAATTGGATTCAAAGCAGTCCAGTGAGGGATTAGAGGGAGTGAAGAGAGTATGAATTTTTAAAAAACTGGCCATTTGTAGATAACTGTTAAATTATCTCCCTACATTTGTATATGTTTGAAAATTTCCATTATACAAAGATATTTTAAAAGGAAGAAAAAAAAGGTAAGGGTATATTGGACTTCCTGTCCTCCAACAAGCCTTCCCTGGAGTCCCAATCCCAGCTCCACTCCTGAAACCCAAGGACCCCTTTTGCTCTCCTAGCCCCTTAGTTCACCTCATCATTACACCATTTTATGACTATCTGCATCACCCCCATGAGACAGTCAGCTGCTTGAGGGCAAGAATTGTCTGTGTCTGTCTAATCATTCTTTCATCAGCTTCAATTACAGTGCCTGGCAGAAAAAATAGACACTAGACATCATCTCTGCAAATGAAAAACCAAAGAATAAAAATCAGATTTCAATGCACGTGACACTGGTTTTAAGGAAACCGAAACTTGGTAGCTGTCTTCTGTCCTAAGTAAAATTATCTGGCAGATGTAATACCATTGACTCAACACATATTTATTGAGTCCCCTATTGTGTGCAAGACATGGTGCTGGGGACCATATACTCCCTATTATTGATTGTTTTCCTTTGGGGTCTCCATGAAAGACTGGGGGAAGATGCAGGGGTGTCCGTGCATATGCGCACATGCATGCACACATACTTAGTTATTTTCTCATTGTTGGTTCTTTTGTCGGGGTCTAGTTGAAACAAAAAAAACTTAGTATCCCTATAGCAATATTTAGCATTTCTGTTTGCTCATTTTATGTACCATATTGATAAACAATATAAGATTCTTTGTTATTTAAAATAGTTTCTAGTCCTCTTTAATAAAGATTAAGTTAGCTAAGGATAAAAACAGCTTTGGTCTTTCCCCCAGGGTTTATTTCTTTCTTAAAATAATTAAAAGACAAAATATATATGTATGTTATTTATTCTACTAATAATATGAAACTTGCTAAGTCCTGACAGATTTCAGTAAGGGGTAGGTGATATGAGTCTCTACTCAATCTCTCCCAATCCCAAATTAAGTATAAATAATAAAATCCACTTTATGATAAGGTAAGATGGATAAATCACTCTAGTTTTGAGATCGTCCTCTCTCCTTGGGAGGTTACTTACCCTTCTTTGAGTAAAACCAAATCATCTGTCAAGAAAAATTCACATCACATAAAGCGTAATTCTCAAGGAATATATACTTAACTCACTTCATTCTTTTACCTTAACTTTGTTAAGTGCTTGAAGTGTGTCAATATTTCAGAAACCTGTGAAAATCTTGCTCAGTGGTGGCTCAGTCTGACAGCTAGAAATATTCTTCCACACATTTAATTCCATCAATTTAAGATAAAATATATTTTGCAAGAGCTATTAATGAGCCATGGGGTATAAAAAACATAAGCCAGGACTGCTGTTGCAAAATTTCCAGTACACCTGTACTAAGTGGAGCCAATTTATTGCGATCTTCACTATCATAGGATCACACAGGGCGCACACCCCATGGAAGCTGAATGTATTCTTATTGAATGAGTAAGTGAATGAATCTCATCAGTATGGACTAATGAAGCAGAGTCAAATAGTAAAAGCCTATGTTATAGAAGAATATACATACATATGGTTATTATTCTAAGAACGTACCAAAGTTGTATCCAGATAAAAGACTTTAGAGAAACTCCTTTAATAATGATAGCCAAAAATATGTTTTGACTAATTATCCAAATATAAATACCTTTATATATTCTAGTATGTGTTTAAAATATTTCAGTATAGTAATTACAGCATCAATTTCCATTATCTATGAAGAAATAGTTTATTAAACCAAGAGAAATGCCCACCAATTAATTCTCCAATATGGAGGATGGCACGCAGGTGCTGATGCCAGAAACCTGGCTTGAACTCTATCTTGGACTCTCCCTTTTTCCTAGTCCCATCTGCCTGATTACCAAAGTGTGTTGTGCCTATGATCTAACCATCATTTCCTCTTGTCTGTTTGGAAAACTCCTACTTTTCCTTCACAATTCATAATTCTGTGTAGCCTAAACTGACTCTCCCAGACAGACTTAGGCCTTCCTAATGTCTAATGTACCTTAGTCATATTTCTATTACAGCATATTCATATGTTATAATATTGTCATTATTTGAACTCCTCCTCTCAGGAATGGGGTGGATCAGAGCCAGTTCTGACTAGATAAAACTGATGGGGCATTAAAAAAAAAAAAAACAAAAAAAAACTGATGGGGCAAACCCAAGCCAACATCCACAAGAGGGAGCCATAAATCAGGAATCAGAGATCAGAAATGCCCTAGAATCAAGGGATCAGATTAAAATGGTACCTGGAGATGGAACTGATATATGGAAGATGGAGGAAAGACAGAAGTGGGTGTAGGTTAGAAAGTGGAAGAGGGTCCAGAATGATTGCCACAAATATTGGTGGTCAGAGGCTAACATTTACCTGATTCTGATACATGGGGAATATTAAGCTACTTAACAGAGCCAAGTGACGGCAATCAGTCAGGAATGTTCTGTTTATGCTATTGGGAGAGCAGAGGTCTGACCTCCTCTCTTAAGTAAGAGGAGACAGGGCCTTGGTTCAGCTAGAATTCCAGAGTTAGGAGGGTGTGGCGAATGAGTCTGGGGGCGAGCCGTTGCTGCAGGGTGAGAGCAGAGGGTAATTGAATCTATGGCTCAGGAACCAGGAATAGTACTCATTAATTTATTCAACAAATATACATTAAGTGTCTAATATGTGACAAGCACCGTGCCAGTGTCTTATTCAGCTTGGGCTGCCAAAACAAAATACCACAGATTGGGTGGCTTAAACAACAGGAATTTATTTCTCACAGATCTGGAGATGGAATTCCAAGATCAATGTTCCAGCAGGGTTGGTGTCTGGTGATATCTCTCTCTTTGGGTTGTAGATGGCTACCCTCTTGCTGTGGCTTCACATGGTCTTTCCTCAGTGTATGCCAGTCAGGGCGGGGCGAGAAGAAGCTCTCTTGTCTCTTTTTATAAAGGCACTAATTCCATAATGAGGACCCCACCCTCATGATCTCATCTAAACCTATTTACCCAAAGGTCCCCTCTTCAAATACTATCACATTGAGGGATTAGAGCTTCAACAGATCAATTTTGGGGAACAGAATTCAGTCCATAGCAGCCAGTGTGCTATTACATTCGTGGTAGAGAAGATCCTTCATGAGTACAAGTGAGAGAATGTTACAGAAAGGAAAAACAGGGTTTTAAGAAGAATGTATTTCAGGGTTGTTAATCTAGTCATCAAGTTTAAGGAAATTGTGGAAGACAAGAATGGGACCCAAAACCAGAGTCAGGAGCAAAGTCAGTGAACTGAAAAGAAGAGCCAGTGGAGTTTAGGACACCAGCCTGGGAAGATGTACAGAGGCAGCAGGACATGGGGAGAGTGTGTGGCAGGGGCAGGGAGTCTTTCTGGTGGCTGAGCCCAAGGGGAGGCCAAGTGAGGTGTTGAACCTGTTCAGAAAAGAGGGAAAGTGTCTTGGACACAAGTTCCCCTCCAGGTTGTAGCAAACAAACAGCATTCAATACACATTTGCTGAGTAACGTAATAAATATGACTGTCTTGCTTTTAACACTGACTTAACTGGTCTGATCCATGAGGAGTATTTTCTTTTTTCTTTTTTTTTTTTAAGTCTTATTTATTTATTTATTTATGGCTGCGTTGGGTCTTCGTTTCTGTGTGAGAGCTTTCTCTAGTTGTGGCAAGTGGGGGCCACTCTTCATCGCAGTGCGCGGGCCTCTCGTTGCGGAGCACAGACTCCAGACGCGCAGGATCAGTAATTGTGGCTCACGGGCCCAGTTGCTCCGCGGCATGTGGGATCTTCCCAGACCAGGGCTCGAACCCGTGTCCCCTGCATTGGCAGGCAGATTCTCAACCACTACGCCACCAGGGAAGCCCCCAGAGTACTTTTTTAAACCAGTAATTCTTATCAACTTCTGTCCTGGTTGGCCAGTTTACAGATAATCTAGCTCCTTTTCTTCTTTCTACTACCCTATTTCCCCTCCTGGTCCTCCTGACTCTCCCCGAACATAAAAATCTTTTTGAATCTTATAAACCAAAAAAGAAAGGGAATGAAGCTGAGCAATCAAGTTGGATACTTTTAGGGAAGTCATAGCAAAAGACCTGATTCAGAAACAATCAATTGTGATTTCCATCTGGCTGTGTAATAATTCTCTCCGTACCACAGGCCGAGTAAAAATTGACTAACCATCATTTCCTTTTGCCAGTGGAGAAATTGCTCAAGTGGTTTTACAGTTCACAGCTAAATAAATGCTGTTTGGTTCTTGTTGAAGCCTTGTTAGGGTGTTACGTAATAGAGGAGGAAGCCTAGAGGGACGGCAAGGTCACTTGATGCTCAGCAGCACGTATGATCTTCCCACTCATCGCCTTGCCAACTTGGGTGTGTGCACGTGGTCCTTCCCGGAGCTGTTCCACTGGGCTCCTGGAGCTGCCGCTTCCGTCCTTGGCTGTGTTGCTGGGAATCTGTCAGCTAGATGCTCCTCACCCCTAGAGGGGAGACGTCTGAGGAAGTTCAATCAGGGTCAAGGAGGCTTGTTTTCTCTTCCCCGTCAATGGATTGACTCTATAAACTGATTTGTCCTGCTGAATAGAAGGAAATCCTCATTGTCTTTTCACACTTGGGCTTCCCTAACGCAAGCACTAACTCAGGAGTCATGATTAAGTCACAAAGCTATTTCACGTACATTTTGTTTTTTCCTGGAATGATGATGAGATCAAGGCCTGTATCTATGAAAGAGTCTGTGAGAACCTCTGGAAATATAAGGTGTTTATTGGGATGGATGGTGGGGATTTGAAGTTACTTTATTCCTTTTCACTTCTGTTATTCTCTAAGGATTTTAGCCATGTTGCCTGAAACGTCATCACACAAATGCTTTAGTGATACAACTTTCCAAAGAGCAAAATGTTGGAAAGCTCCAGTTCATGATCTAGCCTGTGTCTAGTGATATTCAATTCCTCAAATTTTCAGGATTATTAAAAAATGAGGCTTCCTAAAGTTGCAATAAACCTTTATGTTTCTTCAGACAATTGAAAGGATACCATATATTATTTTTAAGTGCAAAAATATTAGATCTCCAAGGAGCTATGATCAGAAAAATAGGATCTAGAGAAAAATAGGGTCTAGAGAAAAACTAGCCAAAAAAAAAATTCCCATAGAATTTTTAAATAATAGGGTGAAAATTGTCTTAAAGATGAATGAAATAGTCAATACCGTCCTGTCACTTTACAAGTGAAGAAGCCAAGGCCACACAGTTGACATGATGTGTACATAGTGACAAAATTCATGGAGGGAAAACCAGGACAAGAATACAGGTCTTCCATTCCTCAAAGTCCAAGTCTGTGCTCTAGAAAATTCTAGTCCACTGCACGTCCTCCCTTCCAAAACTGCATATTTAGAAATACATGTTTCACATTAAAATTCCAAACCAGTATGCAGATTGAAAGATATTTTTCCACATATTTTCTTAAACATTTCAAAACAGGCTTTTTGTTTTCAGTTTTGCATTTGGCCTTTATTCTTAACTTAAAAGCTTAGCTTAAAAGCAAGTCTTTGGAATTTTTGAAAAGATGGAGATTTCCTTTGCCTCCGAGACCTTAGAGCTTCCTCAGACCTTATTTTGTCTTAGGTAGTTGGATTTTCCATTTTGAAACGTCTTTGTTTTCATTTAACTAAGTAAGTGTGTTCATCACTTACCTCTTTGCCACTTGAAATCATTGTCTTGTTCAGCCAAAAAAGCCTAAATACAGTTTAACACCTAACAAGAAAAGAAGTATTATTGGAAAACTGTGACAATTTTGCTAAATTGAGCAGTACTTCTTAGAAAATCATAGGGAATCTGAATTCTCTGATTGTGAACTATATACCTTTTAGCACTGAATAATAGCTACCACCTTCTCTAAACTCTACCATTAAGGTATCTAATCCCGATGACATTTTACCAAGGAAAGGTATGGTCATTCTCTTGGAGATCTGAAGATAACAAATATATATTAATTAAATTAGAAAGATGAAAGATTATTAGAGTGAAGATTTTATTTCTCCGGGCTGACTGCAGTTCCAAAGAATAAATATTAAATGAAAATTATTAAAGAATTTTAATTCAAATCTATTTAAAATTCTTGAGAAGTTCATCAAAAATAACTGCTGACATGTCATCATCCAACAAGCTTAAAGCACTTCCTACTTGGTATAAAAGAGACCTCATGTTCTGTATAATCATGCTGTCTAAAGAAGAGAAAAGACTTTAATTTTACAGAAAGTGTTTTTCATCCCCAGGAATTAAAAGGAGGGATAAAACCCAAGTTGTTAAGTGGAAATACAATTGCTACAGTACCAGTATTAAATTTGCCTACAAACAATATCAATATAATTTATATCCAAAGCAGTATCATTGGAATTGCTATCATGGATGAATAGCTATTTTTCAATATAACATGTATTTTACCAAAACACCTCCCTTATGTAACAGAAAAGTGGACAAGTTTAAACACAGTGACTCATGACCACCTGCTACTTCTAAAAGTCCAGTGATATGCATACCTATTATTCAGAGGTTAGTAATGCCCTCTAGAGCTCTCTTTTTCTTCTCCACCTTTGTCAGCCAACTCACTTTATGACTATTAAGTCCATAAAGCTTCTGAATCCTCTACAGCTCATCTCGTAACAAAAGTTGACCACCTGACATCCAGGCCTAGTTTTGTGAAAATACGTTAATCCCTCCCTAAGACCATGATAACCTGAGTCAACAGTGAGCACATTAGTGAAATACAATTGTTGGTTTACGGAGTAATTCCAGTTAGCCACTGAGCATGAGGTATCCTCTAGTTCTTCCATTGTTTAGAGATTCATTCAGTTTGAATGAGTGGGCATAAGAGAGGAGGCAATGAAATCATGAGTTGATCTGTCCATCTAAAATAACCCCCATTATTTAAAAAAAAAATTTAATATTAATTCAGAGACTAGACAGAGACTTTGAACTGTAAGTAACAATCTTCAAACTATAGAAAAATTACTAAAGTGCTTTCTATCAGATATTTTTATTGACCTTTGGGATAGTCTAGAGTTCTTGAAAGAAAATTAAACACCAGATAAGTTAACCGACTTAGAAGTAAGCACGGGTCAGTGGCTAATATGTGAATAAACTAGAGATAGACTAAAAATCACATGAATCTCTCTTCTCTGCTCTTTGTCTGTAGGACAGAGGTCACTGTCATCCTCCCACCTCCCCTTTTAGGACGCCCCCTCATGTCCCCTTGTTCCAAGTGCCTAGGCTATGTCCTGTTCCTAAAAAGTCTGGATTTCCCAGTTAACTATTATTTGGAAAAAAAACCTCTTAAGCCACTATGTGGTCTTAAACCAAAATGTGTTCCATGGCATAGGAATAGATGTTGCCTTACAAAAGTGGTCTCTGATCAAATTAGGTTTGGAAGTTCTAGGTTAAATAAATTTTTCCCAGCCTTTAATATCTCCAGATATTCATATCCCAACTTTAATACATCATTTTTGTTGTTTTCTAAAACAAAGTATATGTCACAGACACTATAATAAAATAAAACACAATTTGGGGGACTTCCCTGCTGGTGCAGTGGTTAAGAATCCACCTGCCAATGCAGGGGACATGGGTTTGATCCCTGGTCCAGGAGAATTCCACATGCCTCGGAGCAACTAAGCCCATGAGCCACAACTACTGAGCCTGCACTCTAGAGCCTGTGAGCCACAGTTACTGAGCCCACGAGCCACAACTACTGAAGCCCGTGAGCTTACAGCCTGTGCTCCACAACAAGAGAAGCCACCACAGTGAGAAGCCTGCGCACTGCAATGAAGAGTAGCTCCCACTCACCACAACTAGAGAAAAGCCCATGTGCAGCAACGAAGACCCAGCAGAGCCAAAAATAAATAAATAAATAAACAAATTTATTTTTTAAAAAAACACAATTTGGGAAACACTGTGACAGAAGCTAATTCCTATGAGTTTACCTAAGATGTGTCCTTTCCAGAAAGATACTTTTTTTTATAATTATGAATGTCATTTTGAAAATTTGCCAAATACATAGTAGAAAATTAAACTGACCTCTAGTCATACTAGTCAAAGATGATAAGATGTCCAGAATATTTGCATTTTAAATTTGGCTTTTGGAAGATTAAAAGGCTTTAAGATGTGAAGAAATTACAATTTAAGATGACATTTCATGTACTGTGAATAAGATGCTCAAATTACTTCACTTATGTATCTTCCTTGGGAAGCTGATCCTAATAATAGAGGTGCCATTTATTGAGCACTGCACGCCAGGCTGTGGTAAGCATTTTTCATTATTCACAACAGCCCTTTAAAGTAGACCCTTTTAAAATTCAAACCAAATTTGTCTAGTTTCTAGGCCTATGCTATTAACCTCACTATGACACACCTTCACCAGTCCATCCAATTACCAAAGTTCCAGTAATTCAAACATGAACTCTGCTTTTTCCTTCATACCACAGCTCCAGAAAGTGCCAGGATTTAAGCCAGGATTCTGTCTATATTTCAGAACCATTTCTCTCTCCTTGTATAGGAAATGTTGAACTTCTTTAGAGTAAGTACTTTGATTTCTGCTATGGATAACAATGTAATAAACTAGGCAGGTGCAAGGCATGCAACCGAATTGATTCCACCCTCAAAGGGGCTCACTGGTGACCCTGGTTAGTTCACTGTGGTTTCTTCTTTGAGCTGTGTTACTCAAAGTGTAGTCCTGCCACTCCCAAACTATGTGTTATTGGTCTGTGATAGGGGGCTTGTTCCAGAAAACAAATCAACTACCTCATTAAGCACATTCTTTAGTTCAGCTGACATTTGCTTTCAAGGCAAGAGTTTCTTGACGAAGGAAGCAGTGTGTAGATTTACATTCTGGTGCAAACTCCTTACCTCACTGCAGATGGGTACAAACAGTTCACAGACAGGCTATGAGCAACACTGCTCTAATTGACTTGGTTTGGCATTATTTTGTTTTGACCCCAAGGTCTAGGTGGTAGAATAAAAAGAGCATGGACTTTGGAATCATGCAATTTGGGTTCCCAGTGACGATTCTGTTGCTTACTTGCAATGTAATGTTGGGAAATTTATGTAAAGTCTTTGAGTCTCAGTTTTCTCACCTATAAAATGGAGAAATTCATTCTTTCCTCATAGGTTGGTTGCAAAGATTAAATCAGTCAATGTTTTTAAAGTTCCTAACCATATGTGGATAATATATTTGTTAATATGTTAATAAACCTCACTCTCTTTCTGCTTCTGCCACATGGCTTCCAATACCATGTATTGGAATTTTGGTATTTTTGGAATTGGTATTTTTCATTGAGACGGGTTTTTCATTGCAATTTTGGACTATAGTAAAGCAGAAGGAAAAGGTAAGAAAGTATGGCGATGGTAGGAAAAAATAGACCCTTAAAAATGCACAATTATTAAAATTTATACAGAATAAAAAATCATTCATTTTACTTGTTTCGACAGATCTTCTAGGGAAAGAAGTTAAGGATTAGAAAGAAATGTTAGCCTGTCTTTGATGATTTCTGAAATCCAGGGAATACATATACGCTGGTCTTTATTATCCCAAAGAACTATTATTCCTTATCTTTTTGCTTCAGTTTATTGCCCAAGAGTATTGTATTGAATCTATTTAGAAAGATATGGGGACTATGACTTGTCAAAGTTAATCAGAATTCATAATACTTAAAAAATTTTTTAAATAGGCTCTAAAAAATTTTTAAAAATGTTCAAGTACACTTGAATAGCAGAGTTCTTGCTGAATTCTACTGGTGGGCTCTTTCTGTAATTGGCTTATTATTGGTCCAGGCTTAATTCATACAACTGTTATTGTTAATAAACATGAGGAGAATCTCTGGAAGAGCATAGTAATCTTTCACATTTGAATAGCTATGGTAGGATGTTGCTAAATAAATCTACTTGAAGAAGTTTTCTGATGACCTAGAGTACAACTTTATGACACGGGCAATTAATATTTTGATTTACTACAGCAATTGCTTGCGAGAAATTTTGCTTAAGTTGCAGGATTTATATTAGGACAGCACTTCCAATATATTCTCAAAATTTATTACTCAATGTATTTATTATAGAATATATTTTCTTACCACTGTAAATTTTGATAGAAGTATTAACACTACCACCAATACATAGTTCATTTTTAGGTACATAGTTTTAAATGAAAAGTGCAGTCTAAATAAAGAATAAAATAGAAGGTCAAATAGAGAATAAGAATTTTTATTTCACTCAATAAATGCCTATAATTTTAATTTTTTGAAAAAATCAATCTAATTCTAAATGCATCTATTCAGCACAGTAAGGATAGACAAATACAATAAGAATAGACCTTTCTCAACATACTTATACCAATTCCACCTGTCTCTAGAAATGTTTTCTCAATCAGTAGAGATGGGATATAATGAATTAATTTACTTTACATGGAAAAATCTTTTGCTTAACACTCCATATAGCCTGAGTGAGTTAATTGTTGTAGCACATTTTTCTCATTCATTAAAAGAGAGACAAAAGAAACTTCTTTTGTATGCTCTCCATTCTTTTGTTTTGAGATTTCTCTGCAGGGGATTTAAACTCTCCAGGTGCCTACATTACACATAAAGGCACAGTGGAGAACTAAGCAATCATCCAACTATGTCAGATTTTGCTGAATTTGCCTCAATAATCTGAAATTTCAGAAAAACAATATCTGTTCAGAATCACCTAAGTGGTTGCCTCAGTTTCTTCCACTAACTTTGTAGTAGTCTATACATAGTTCCATAACCTTTAAAATGGGATACCTTGAACCCTGTTACACTGTTGGTGGGAATGTAAATTGGTGCAACCACTGTGGAAAACAGTATAGAGTTTCCTTAAAAAAATAAAAATAGAATTACCATATGACCCAGTAATCCCACTCCTGGGCATACACCCAGACAAAACTATAATTCAAAAAGATACATGCACCCCTATGTTCACAGCAGCACTATTTACAATAGCCAAGACATGGAAACAACCAAAATGTCCATCAACAGATGAATGGATACAGAAGGTTTGGTACATATATACAGTGGAATATTACTCAGCCATAAAAAAGAATGAAATAATGCCATTTGCAGCAACATGGTTGTAACTAGAGATTATCATACTAAGTGAAGTAAGTCAGAAAGAGAAAGACAAATACCATATGATATCATTTATATGTGGAACCTAAAATACAACATGAATGAACATATCTACAAAACAAAAACAGACTCACAAATATAGAGAACAGACTTGTGGTTGCCAAGGGGGAGAGGGGTAGGGAGGGAAGGATTGGGAGTTTGGGATGAACTGTATTCAGTATCCTGTGATAAACCATAATGGAAAAGAATATGAAAAAGTATATATATATATATGTATAACTGAATCACTTTGCTGTACACCAGAAATTAAATACAGCATTGTAAATCAAGTATACTTCAATAAAATATTTTTACAAAGTAGATGAGATTTAAAAAAATATGAGATCCCTTGAAATTGCATTTTAAAAATAATCTTAAAAAAGACTCTACTGCTGAATACTTCTTTCCAGTCTCTGATGAAGGAAAGCAGTAACCTTCATCCCTGAAGAGTTGTGACAATGTAAACATAAAGTATTTATCTAGCATTTGGTCAGACAGACAAGCACAAATAAGTCATTAGAATGTGCTATATCACAACCATGACTTAGAAATAATATAATTAGTATATTATAAATTACTATGTTCTTATAAATGATAACAATAGAAACGTAAGGAAAAAACTTGTCATAAGCTTATGGTCATGTTTTCACAGGGGTAGAGGAGCACAGAGAGGATGTATTTCTCTTCATTTATCTTGAGCAAATGTTTGCTTTGGTCTATTTTTGCTTCCTCTCCCACTTCCTACTAAACAAGTCACACCAGAATCAATCATGTCAATATTTAAGGGACTCATTTAGCAGCTGCATTGTTTCCACTTCCTGTAATCACTGAACACTAATGTGTAGCTATTTTCTACTTTCAAAATAAGTTTTAATCATAGTTATCCCCATCCTTATGCCCTCTTCCCACAATCAGCCTCCACATTTTCAAATTAAACAACTTCTAATAATTCATCAGTTCTAGAATTCTGCTTTGTCTGTGGTTCATACCTAGTGCTTCAAAGAAGCTGGAAGAAAGGTACAAAATTAATTCATTAATCCAACCTACTGACCTTCTGAATCAGAGCTTTCCAGCGATAAACCCTGGGCATCTGCATTTTTCTCATACTTTTGATAATGTCCTTTTCTTATTTGGATCCCTTGTTAATCAGATATTGAATATTCTAGATTGACTCTGATCTTCTTATAATTCTTTTCCTATTGTCCCTTTCTATTGTTCTCTCTTTATTCTCCATTCCAGGATATGCCTCAATTTTATCTTCCAACATTTCCACTGATTTTTTTATTTTGACATCCTTTTTAAAATTTTATGTTCCTTTAATTTTTCTTTTTTCACTGTGCTCTGTTTTTTTTTTTTTTAATATATGCAGGAGCTAAACAAAACAGAAGTGCAAAGAGCTGAACATATTTAGGAGACTGTCATCCATTCTCTACAGAACAGCCAGAGTAGAGGTATAGACTAGTGAAGATAAAGATGGAGAATACAATGAAAGCTCCGATTCTCCCCTCTTCACCTTCCCCCACCCCGTATTCAAGCCTGTTACCAAATGACTTTGTAATTCCTCTCATTAAACAGATGGAATCTGTTTCCCAAACCCTGATCTGGGCCAGTCTTATGACCTCTGTTGGTCAATAAAATTTAGCAGATATGAGAGCATACCGATTCTGAGCCTAGACCTCAAAAAACCTTGTTTGTTTCTGATTACGCTTTCTTTTGCACCTCTGTGGTCCCCATAAACCACGCCCAGGCTAGCCTGCTGGAGGATGAGGGACACATAGTCCCAGCCAAGCTGTCCCAGTTTTTCCAGCTAAGTCTATCCTAGACCAGCCAAGGCCAGCCAACCCCCAGACACAAGAGCAATTCCAGCCAAAATCAAGAGAGCCACCCAGCATACCAGCCCAGACAAGATAGCAATAAAAGTTTCCTAAGTATGTTTCTGAGATTTTGTGGTTGTTTGTTACATAACATTGTTGTGGCAATAGACAACAGATACAGAAAGGTAGTCCTTAGCCAGATGTGGAGGATCATATATGTTACTCTGAGGAATTTAAGTTTATGCTTATGAAATGGAAACCCCTGAAGGGTGTTCAAAGGAGAGAAACATGACTTAGTTTGCATTTTGGAAAAGTAACTCTAGTTACAATGCATAGGTTGAGTTGAAAGTGGAATCTCTTGTAATAGTTCAGGTAAGAGATGGCAAATGCCTAAATGACCAACATCAGTGGGAGTAGTAAGGAGAAGACAAATACCAGAGACATCAAAGAAGTAGATAATCTAGCAGAAGGTAAATGATTGGTTGAGGAAAGAGAGGGACAGGAGAGATGCTGGCATGTTTCCCAGGTTTTGGTGCCATGAAATGAACTCAAACTAGGTTCTGGGAGCAACTAGATTAAGTTCAGTTTTACTATATTAAATTACTATGTATATTAAATTTGAGTCCCTATGGGACATTCAGGTAGATGTTTGGCAGTCAGTATTATGTATAAGTCCGGAGGTCAGGGCTGAGTTCTGGAGTTTTGATAGCAATACTAATTTAGGAAACCGTAATGTGTGGGTAGTTAAGTAGAGTCATGAGGTTGGATGAAATTGCCCAGGGAGAAGGTGAATATATTAAGAAGAGAATCAAGGACAGGCAGGGCACTAAGGTGAACAATGTTTAAGGCACTTGCTAAAGATGAAGAGCCAGCAGAAAGAGAGGGGACAGAAATACAAGGGGAATCAGGAACATTACAAAAAGAGGAGTCATCATTATCTATTTGGTGTGAGTTGTCTCTCTCCCATTAACAATACATGTTTATCAAAATTTTAGAACCAGAAAGGGATTTAAAGATCAAGACTTCAACATTGCAGTGACATCTATAAAGTTATTTTTCAAACTAAATAAGTAATTTTATAGGAGTTGGGCCTACCAATCCAGCAGCAAAATGAAAAGTTAAAATATTTCTGAAAATATTTAAAAGGTTCATTTTAATAACTGTAGAATCACTTTAAGTCCCATGAAATTTAAGAAAGAAAAGAAGCAGAATGATTCTTAACATCATAATAAGCTCTATTCTTTCTAATTTCAGGTGGCATTCCCTAGAGAACACTAGAACAGATGTTCAGGGAACACAAAGCTCAACTCTCTCTAGTGCAGGGCACTCTGTTTCTCTGATTATTTATAACTTGTCATTCATATCACCTGATTTAAAAACAAGCCAGGAAGTATTTAGACCAAATGTTCAAGGACTACAATAAGCCTGCATTTTTTTGGATCTTCTAATATAGTACCTCCATTTTAATCTTGCCCTTCTAAAGGACAGAGACTAAACATAGATAAATTAATCTACCATGTTAGGGTTTTTTTTTAAATTTAATATCTACTCCTGAAAATACTTATTTTATGAGCCTCCCCTTGTAAAGGAGTGTGAAATTAACCCTTCCAGAATATAAGAAGCTCCATCCTAGTACTTAGAAGTCATTCAAAGTGGGATTTCTTAAACGATGCCATCTAAGTTGTACTGTTATCACTGCAGGCTAGTTTGTACAGTTTTTACCAACACAGTAAATATGAGGGGACAGTGGACTCTACAGGTAAGTCCTCTAAGGTTCATTTTAGGTCTCCTACCTGAAGGCAGCTTCTTGAAGAAGGAGAATTCAGCAGCTTCTCTAACCACCAGAGGGGGCCATTTCATCAATTTCAAGCCTGACTATAATTAAGCAAAACTGTTTTTTGTACCAGAAGGCTTCCCACCTGGTGGTGAAAAGAACTTGCTTACCAGTTGCAAATGAGAAGAGCCAGGATGCTTTGTTGGTTGCAGCTTGTGTTGGGAGAGTGCCTCAAGCCTGTGATCCCCCCTGTGAGGACCGGGAGAATTCTGGCAGCAGTGCAGGGCACCCCCAAACAGCAATCCAACACCCCACAGCTGTTCCTGTCCTATTACGGGCCTCACTCACAAGAAAGTAAGCACTCTCATGGACTTGCTTTCCCGTGGACAATCTAACACTTTGCTAAGTTGCCGTACTAAACATATTTTTCTTTAAAGGGAAGCTCCCAAAATATGGGGGCAGGTGGAGAGCGATTCTATTTTAAATTTCTCACATTATTTCACCAGCACGCATCCTTGGAGATATTGGTGTTTAAGAACAGGAGATTTTTACTTAAAAAAAAAAAAAAAATTGTAAGGTCCGTGCCTATTCCAGTGGCCAAGAACAAAAGCCCAACTCAAACTAGCTTAATAAGGACAAATAGGAATTTCTTGGGCCACGGAATAGAGAGGCCCAACGGAATACTCCCTTCAGGAATGGCAGGCTTCAGAATTTCATGTCTTGAGGATGCCGTTGTGCCCTCTTCACCTCTTGGGTCTGCTTTCATGTGTGTTGACCTCACTGTCAGGTAGGGGCTCTTCTCGTTGTAGCAGGTGCTCCTGGTCAGTTCCAGGTTAAATGGCTCTTACACCTAATGACCCCACCAGA
Organism: Balaenoptera musculus; assembly: GCF_009873245.2. Classification (NCBI taxonomy): domain Eukaryota; kingdom Metazoa; phylum Chordata; class Mammalia; order Artiodactyla; family Balaenopteridae; genus Balaenoptera; species Balaenoptera musculus. The sequence continues at coordinate 140,571,487 of NC_045785.1, read as the reverse complement.
AGGAGAGTAGCTCTTCTCTAAAAACTCCAGCAAAAGCCTAGGTCCTGGCATGGCTCAGTCCACCTTGGGATACATGCCCACTTGTAACCAGTCACCGTGGGCTCAGCCAGGCCATGACCACTACGACCACAAAGCCTACGGGCAGTGGTGTGGATGCAAGGAGTTAGAATGAGGAAAGGTTGGTTTCCAAACAGAAAAAAAAAAATTATTTTCGGAAGAAGAGGGAAGGGATGCTAGACATTAAGAAATCCATTTTATCTTACAATTTGTAAATCACCACAGTGCTTGAAACATAAAAAGAACTTAAAGGATAGTAGATAAAAGAAAGAATAAGAGTAATAAAATGTTCATGATTTATAACATTTCTGAGACCCAAATAGATGATGATGTAGTTAAAGATAAGATCATTGTTATTTCAGTATATAACTTCGTTGTTCTTTGTACAACTTACGTGGTCTATTAAGCTGCAAACTTGGATATAAATGATGTCAGTGCTGTGTGATTATTAATGAGGAATAATGAAAAGGTGAAGAAAGCATATTCAGTGATGCAAGAAAATTGATATTTGGGCATAATAAATAATTTTGTGTTCTAGGAAATGGATAGTTGGTTTGTGGTCCTGTTTCAGCCATCCCAATGTATCACTGGGCAAATTTCCCTCTCCTTTACCTTTGAGAAGAAATCCCTATTCTCAGCAGGCCCATAAAGCACGACTACCAACCACTGGGCCTCTGTCCAGGCTGTATTCCCAGCCTGAAGTGTTACTACCCTCCTCTCTGGCTCTCTAAGTCAGCCCACAATTTAAGGCCATCTCTGCCATAGATACTGTTCCAACTCTCACCCATCTCTCATCTATCTCATAGCACTTTGATAGCCTGTAAAGGCCTTGGGAAGACCAGCGAACTCTTACTTTATAGAATTTTGTGACTATAGCACAATTTGACAGGTAATTATGCTATTTTGTATTATCCCCTGCATGTGAGGGACATAGGCTGAGCTACCTCTCGCTCACCCTACTCAGCTTTAAATGTTGTCTCCTCCAATGAGCCTTCCATGACCCTAAAAGTTAGGACAGGTATGCCCTATCATTTTCCAGAGCCTCTTCAGCCGTCCAGGTATGCATTTTCTTTGTGAATATTAACAATGCAAAATCTTCAACAAGCCTTTGATCTACTTAGCAATTCAAAAATAACTCACAGGAAAAAAAATTACAGAACAATTTAATCCAAAATGACATTGTACTTAAAGTACATGAGGAATTCAGCAAAAGGGAAAAATCAGAAAGGTTTCAGGGAATGGTGTGATTTATTCATCACAGTATACTTAGCCCTATGCTCAGCACCTAGAACAGATAGAACGTCAGTAGCTAGACAAACAGAATAATTTGGAGGAATGCCTGTGGGATGAAGGGGGGCATATATGGAAGGGGAGAGGGAGGAAGCATTGAACCAAGTGCTAAGCAGGAAGTGAATTTGAACACACGGGGCTGAGTAGATTATTATTGTGTGTAGTTTGAATCTCCTGTGAAACTATATGAATCACACAATCCTTGATTTAAGGCAGAGGTAAAGAAGCACCTTTAAAAAGAGGACAGAAAAAAAACAAGAAGAAGAGACTAGAGGTTTGAAGCAGTGAGAAGGAGGGAAGCAAGAATGAATCACATCTACAGAGCTTTATAGTTCTATACTCATTTCTAGAATATCTAAAAACAAATTTATCACACCAAAGTCTGAGATTATCTTGCAATGGATTCTGTTTTAGAGAAGTATTGTTTTTAATCGAGTCAAATGCTTTAAACTTTGATCAGGAACTGAGAAATCATACAGCTTTTATCCCAAAAAACATCTCTCTGACAAATCTGGGATGTATTTCCTATGAAACAGAAAACAATCCGTTAGTGGCATGAACCTCAATAAGGAGTTTTGGGTGATCTATTATTTATCAAACCACTGGTCTGTGTACATGGGTCATAATGAAATAATCACTCCACAGGAACTTAATACACTCTGGGAAAGATCTCTGAGTGTTGTACCCAGGGAACCTAATAATGAAACTTGAAGCAACCGTGTAAGAGGAACAGGAAAACAACCCAAGCTGTTATCTCTTACTGAGGCTATTTTCTCGCAGAGAATCCTGAGAAAACAAAAGACATCTTGTTTGAAGTGTTTTTGCCTTCTTCAAGTTTGAGGGGGGAAAAAAAAAATCCCTTTGAAGTACTTACAAATTAAACATTGCTGAAGACTATTTCTTCCTTCATATCTGACATATTTACTAATTCTATATTTGGACAATTTTGTCTTTCAAAAAATTTATTTGTTTAATTAGCGTCTCCTTGTGCCTGGAGCTAAACATTGCAGAAGATACAAGAGATATAAAATTGTATCAACATCACCTGGGAACTGACTGGAAATGCAGATTCTCAGGCTCCACCTCAGCCCTAATGAATCAGAATCTGCATTTTAGCCAGAGCCCCAGGTGCTTTGTATGTGCTTAAGAGTTTGAGAAGCAACATTATGGCTGTACACTGGAATCACATGGACTTGTTTTTGTTTTTTGTTTTTACTGCTGTTACCTAGATCTCAGTCCCAGAAATCTCTATTCAATTTGTATGGGGTGCATCCTGGGCATAGGGATTTTTCTGAAGATTCCCAGATGATTCTAATGTGCAACCAAGTTTAAGAATCACTGCTCTGGAGTCAATGCTCTGGTGGTTTTGATCTTTGTTGCAGCCTGGGACACTTGCTAAAATGCAGATTCTGATTCTTTAGGTCCGGGGTGGACCCTGAGAACCTGCATCTCTAACCAGTTGCTATGTGATATTGAAACAATTTTTTTCTCTTGTATCTTCCTCCACAATACCTAGCTCCAGGCACAAGTAGATGCTAATGAAGTATTTTTTCAAGTGCTTGCTTATTTTTTCCAATATAAAGATAATTGTATTTTATGGCTATTTTTTTCTTTTTCTTTTTCTTTTTTTTTAAGTAATGGCAGCACAAACTCAAACCCCTAAGAAATAATAAGAAGGAAAATTAATGTTAGCTTAAATGTTACAGCCTGGTATGGGCTGACTTGTGTCCCCCGCAAAAGACAGTGAAATCCTTACCTCCAGAACCTCAGAGCTTATTTGAAAACATATGCCATTGCAGATATAATCAGTTAAGTTAAAATGAGGTCCTAGGGACTTCCCTGGTGGCACAGTGGTTAAGAATCCGCCTGCCAATGCAGGGGACACAGGTTTGATCCCTGGTCTGGGAAGATCCCACATGCCGCGGAGCAACTAAGCCCGTGCGCCACAACTACTGAGCCTGCGCTCTAGAGCCCGCGGGCCACAACTACTGAAGCCCGCACACCTAGAGTCCGTGCTCCGCGACAAGAGAAGCCACTGCAATGAGAAGCCTGCGCACCACAACGAAGAGTAGCCCCCGCTCACCGCAACTAGAGAAAGCCCGCGCACAGCAACAAAGACCCAACGCAGCCAAAAATAAATAAGTAAATAAATTTATTAAAAAAGTAAAAGAGGTCCTACTAGAGTAGGGTGGGCCCTTAATCCAATGTGACTCATGTCCTTATAAGGAGAAGAGACAGAATGACAGACGCACACAGGGCTACGTGACAATGGAGGCAGAGACTGCAGTGATATATCTGCAAGCCAAGGAAGACCAAGGATTGCCTTCACCCACCAGAAGCTAGGAAGAGGCAAGGAAGGATTCTCCCCTAGAGCCCTCAGAGGGAGCATGGCCCTGGTGACATCTCGATTTCAAACCTCTAGCCTCCAGAATTCTGAGAGAATTAATATCTGTTGTTCTAAGCCACCCAGTTTGTAGTAATTTGTTATGGCAGCCCTAGGAAACCGATACACAGCCTACCTTCCTAGTACTTATTGCAAAGGCCAGGATTTTTTGCTGTTTTGGGGCTTTTTTTTGCTTTTTTTTGCCCCTGTGTATTTACAAAAACTAGATTGATCTGCCAATGGCTACTTCAAATTTGGCTCATCATTTACTATTACATATAACTAGGGAAGGAATTATAGACAAGAAGCAACTGAATAGAGTTCTACTGAAAAAAAAATGAAACGGGATACTTAAAACTCAAGGAAAGAAAAAAGAATATACAGTCACTTGTAAAGTTTATTATAAATAACCTTGAATTTGAAGAAAAGCAAAACAGTTCTCAGAATATTACCCTTTAATGGAAATATATTGCTTTGTGATCATACTGATCTAGATTGAAAACCCAGCAACATCAGTGTGATTTTAAAGAAGTCATGTAACGTTCATGATTCTGTACAATGGGAACACCAATGATACTATTTTTCCATAGAGGTTGGTGTAAGAATTTTTAAAGGTTCGGCAGTCTGTCAAAAACATTCAGTAAGTGGTAACTATTATTATCAGAAGACAGAAGAAAGAATATTGAGCGTAATTACTTTAAGAAGTGCCCCTCTACCACACTTTTCATTCATTACAAAATTAGTATGTTTAATCAGCTCAGCAAAATACCACCTTAAGCCCAATTCAGAACAGAAAATATGGAATCTGTTAAGTAAAAACAATGGTAGCAGCTTACCCTTCCCCCTCCCCGTGTCCTCAAGCCCATTCTCTATGTCTGCGTCTTTATTCCGGTCCTGCCCCTAGGTTCATCAGAACCATTTTTCTTTTTTTTTAGATTCCATATATATGTGTTAGCATACGATATTTGTTTTTCTCTTCCTGACTTACTTCACTCTGTATGACAGACTCTACGCCCATCCACCTCACTACAAATAGTAGCATGGACATATATACACTACCAAATGTAAAATTGATAGCTAGTGGAAGCAGCTGCATAGCACAGGGACATCAGCTCGGTGCTTTGTGACCACCTAGAGGGGTGGGATAGGGAGGGTGGGAGGGAGACGCAAGAGGGAGGAGATATGGGGATATATGTAAGTGTATAGCTGATTCCCTTTGTTATACAGCAGAAACTAACATAACACTGTAAAGCAATTATACTCCAATAAAGACGTTAAAGAAAAAAAAAAAAAAAGGTAGCAACAGCAGCGACCTCTGTGTAGGAGAGGAACCCCTGGAACCGTGGTCAAGTTCAGGACACAGGGCACTGGGGTGAAGCACCGGTGGGAGAAAAAGGCTTTCCAAGGGCATGGGGATGGCGGGGGCAGGAGCAGTGACCCTGAAAACAAACTTCCCTTCACAATTTTCTCATGTGTCAGTCTTGAGTAAATAAAATATTTTTCCTTTCTGTGTATTAAAAACACGTCTGATCTTATTTCTAAACTGTTTTAAATAAGAATGTCTGAGCAGAGACCACAACTGATAAAAACTTTATTATGTATACTTTTTTGTATAGAAAAACAAAAAAATAAAATTTGCTTTTGAGCTTTATTATTGAATTTCAAAACGAAAATAAAGTCAAGTTTATAATATTTTGAAACCAATTAAAATTCAGTACAAGCCAGTATTTTGATTTTTTAAATGTTCGTTGGACAAGAAGAGATAAAAAAAAAAGGAGTGAAGTTTGTTCTGTGTGGAGAAAAAAATAAGAAATTTATTTCCAATAAGGATACAACATAATCTGTCTCTCTGAGGGCTTTTGGTCAGAAGAACTTCTAAACTACCGCCAAGCAGACAAATATAATTATAGCACATATATATAATTTATTTTAACCTGCAAAATTATTTAGAATTACTTAATTTCTTGGATAAAAGGAAGAATATTGTCTATTTACTAGATTAGGGAGAAATTCTTTTCTTTAGACATTTTGCTCATACCTGTATGCTATAGACTGAATGTTTGTGTCCCCTGCCAAATTCATATGTTAAATTCTAACCCCCAATATGATGATTTTAGGAGGTAGAGCCTTTGGGACATATTGAGTGGAGCCTTCATGAATGGGATTATTGCCCTTACAAAAGAGACTCCAGAATTCCTAGTCCCCTTCCGCCTTGTGAGGACACAGTGAGAAGATGCTGTCTATGAACATGGAAGCAGACCCTGCATCTTGATCTTGGATTTCCCAGCCTGAAGAACTGTGAAGAATAAATGTTTGTTGTACAAGCCACCCAGTTTAGGGTATTCTGTTATAGCAACTGGAACAGACTAAGACACTGCATTAATATATTCTTCCTACTACACTGTAATTTATGACTATACAGGTCTGATTACCTGTGAAACCCTGAAAGACAGAAATTGCCTAATTCATGGTTATAGGCTCAGGACACTCTAACTGTTCCATAAATTATACTGAATTAACTATTATAAGACTATGGAGTGGACCTTAATATGGTCTGGTGAACTATAACACAAGACATCTTATATAGTGGACATTGTCAGTTTTTTGGTCTCCAATCGTCTAAACCTCCCTCATATATTTAAAGCTTTATACGAGTCCCTTTGTATAAAGCTAGATACTCACTTCCCCAAGCCCCTGGTAAACACAATCCCCCAATCACATTTCAAACTGGGGCATCATGACCCTGACAAGCTGAGACCCTGGAGCTTCTACCGTGTTGGTGGCAGATGAAGCCCCAGCTGAAATCCAGTTTCCAAGGGGGGCAGTGCCGCCAGCATGATATACCACGCAGGGTCCAGAGGTCAGCCTCAGCTGTGGCACAACCTTGCAGGACTGCTTGCGAAATGTGGTCCTGTCCACTGCCCAGCATCCCCTGCTCCCAACCCCTTCTCCAGCCTTCCTGGGGATGTTGTGAACCACCCAATGTCTTCTAGATAAATTTCTTTTCTGCCTAAATCATTCAAAGTTTGCTTCAGTACCAGTAACTAAGAATCCTACTGAGTCCAATTGGGCTCTACCATTAATCAGCAGACTGATAGGCTCACCTAAACACTCTGGGATCAATTAGATGACCTATTTATGAACATGACCATTTTTGACTATATGTCTAAACTCCCTTCCAGTTCTAAAATTCTTTGATGCCATTAGGGCAGTTTCAGTGAGGGATATAAACATAATATTAACACAATACCTGTGCTTCTCATTCACTCATCAACATGTATGTGTGCCTTCTAGATGGATAGACCAGACACCAGTTCTTCCAGAATTGCTTGGGTCTTTTAAGAACTCTAGCCAGTATGGGAGTTCTGTACTTTTGGTGATTAAATTATATTAGGGCCAGTACTGAGAATTCTACAAGCTCCACTGCCCATCATACAACCGTATCTCATATACCACTGAATGTATCACTCAGCAGAGGAAGAAAAGATGTTCTCTGGCCCCAACTTAATCATGACCTGTAGAGCTATTTGATAAAGTGCTCTCATGGGAGTTAAGTATGCTTAGCGTGTTCCTTCATTATTCCTGACTGTCACATGAATCAGACGAAGTCATTCTCGTCCAAGATAAAAAGGCACTGGCAATTCAGTTGCACAGTTGCCGGAGTGCTTTTTAAAGCAGTTATGTGAAAAGAAAATTCAAAGAAAGCCAAATTACACAGGGCCCGTTACCTGCCATCAAGCTGGTGATGGTTATCTTGTTTCCCTGGTCTTTATTGTTAACAAGGAGCTCATGTACTTTGACACTTATCAGAAAAAAAGGCACTAATTTTCTTTTCACTTACACTTAAGCTATCTCTTCCAGATGAGATCTGAATAGGAGATTAGCATGGAATCCTTGCCCTTTCTTCTATTTCTATGATCTAGAGACCATTCAGTGGATCTGATAAGAGCTAGTTCTTTGCAGTTTGACATTGAGAGGAGAATTTTGAAGGGTTATTATGAGGACCAAGCTGCATTTTTATTCTAAAAGAGTTAGGAAAAAGTATGTGAAATACAAAATGTCAATTTACTAAGATTCTTATCCCTAGATCCTAAAAAATTAAAAAATGCTTAAATTTACAAGACAATTAGAGACCATGTAGTTGACATTAAACAATATCATGTCCATTTTGTTTCAGCAAGTCCTTCTTATAGCCAGGCATAAATCTACAGCTATGGACTAGCTTTATGATGTGAAGAATAACCTTTACAGTTAGGATTTAAAGTCTTTTTTTTTTGGCCGTGCAGCTTGCAGTATCTTAGTTCCCTGACTGACTAGGGATCGAACCTGGGCCATGGCAGTGAAAGCGCCAAGTCCTAACCACTGGACCACCAGGAAACTCCCAAGATTTAAAGTCTATTAATGTCTGGAGTTCAAGCCATCAATACTTCTGGGAAGAAGAGCCTGGCAACTCCTGCAGCTCACCCCCTCCAGAGCCTCTGGGAGTGTAGAGGCAGAATGTTAGAGAAACAAAAGTTCGGGACAGAGGAGGGGTGGTGATAAGGTTGCCTGTCATTCCCTGTTCCCTCTGGTGGTCAGCACCCAAAAGCTTTTATTTATTTATGTATTTTTAGATAATCACCCTTACTACTTTACTCTTTCTGACCTTTGTCTAATATTTATGTATATATGTATAAGGTATACATGCACATAGTTTTATTTTTTATTTTTTTTATAAATTTATTTATTTATTTTTATTTTGGCCGCACTGGTTCTTCATTGTGGCACGAGGGCTTCTCTAGTTGCGGTGGGCTCTAGGGCACATGAGCTCAGTAGTTGCGGCACATGGGCTTAGTTGCAGTACGTGGGATCTTAGTTCCCCGACCAGGGATCGAACCCAGACCCCCTGCATTGGGAGCACGGAGTCTTAACCACTGGACCACCAGGGAAGTCCCCCAAAATTGACCTTTTGTCTACCTGAGTGAATCTAATATATTTTTTTTAAAGTAAGAAAGAATTATGCAAGAGTGAGTTTTCTTTATTAGTTATCTCCAACCTTGGGGTACAGAAAATGCACAATGAATAGTACTCAAAAATTGAACAGAAGAAAATGGAAATAAAAGAAATAATCTTCTAGGAGACATTCTCTGGTAGATTTATCTCCCACCAAGCAGGAACTTGTGGAGTCATTAGCTACTTGAATACTTGGGTCAATAACTCTTTGACTAAATTACCATTTATCTAGATAGAAGCCACACCAACATTCCTATGATTCGACAGTAGTAATTAGATATGTCTTTCAGGCATGTCACAGCCCAGTGCTTTTAGGCTGCACTCTCTGCATTGCTGGGCATGATTTTCTATTATACTGATGATCTAATCAGACATTTCTTCAGAACAATTGTAGGCTATTGTTAAATGAATGGCCAAGATTAGTAGTTTAGTTTATGGGTGTGGAAAATACCTGGTTATTTTAGGGCACCGGTTTGTGATGTTAGAATCATTTCAGCAACAATCATTTGTTGAACATCATAAAGCTACAAAATGTGGTGGAAAGAATGTGGATTCAGAATCAGACAGACTTGGGTGTGAATCCCAGTCGCATCATTAATTAATTTATCTGTGTCTCTTTTCTTTCTTTCTGTACAATGGTATGGTAGGCAGTCTCTAAGATAGCTCCCAGTGATGGCCTCCTGGTATTCACACCCTTGTGTAGTCCCCTCCCTTTATGGGTTGGTTGAACCTAGTATATTGCATCTAATGACTAGAATATAGCGTATGGCAAAAGCGATCAGATATCAGTTGCAAGATTAGGTGCTCCCGTATTCATATTCCATCTTTCTCTCTCCTTTCTCCCTCTGTTAGGATCAATAGCCAGTGAAGATCTGAGGCCTGTCAACAGCCATGTGAGGTAGAAGCACGATCTCCTGGAAGTGTGGGAGTATACCCTCCCCTGGCTGATCCTTGGATGACTACTACATCAGCCAACTCCTTGAGCGCAGCTTTGTGAGGGACCCTGAAGCAGAGGGCCGAGCTAAGCCTGCATTTCTGACCCACAGAAACTATGGATTAAATAAACATGTGTTGTTTTAAGCTTCTATGGTTTTTTTTGGGGGGTGGGGTGGGGTGTTACACAGCAATAGATAACTAACACAAATGGAAATAATAGTACCTCCATTCCAAGGCTATTGTGAGGGTTAGAAATGGTGTGTACCTCATTTGGTCCACAGCCTCTCTTCAGTAAATGTAGCTCTGACTACTACCGAGCGGCTTCTCCACATGGCGAGCTACTCTCTGCATCACTTATGTATCTAAATTATGTAATGCAACATGGGTTACAGGAAAAAAATAGTTCCCTTCAACCTCAAAAGTAATTTGAAGCCATGTCAACAGCCAGTAATTTTTCCTTTTTTTTTTTTTTTTTTTTGTTAGAGAAAGAAGGAGAGAGAGGAAGGAAGAAAGGAAGAGAAGGAAGGCAATGGAATAATCCAAGTGATAATCTTGGATTCTGTCATATTAAGTTTTGTGAAGAAATAGGCCTTGCACAGTCCTATAACAAAAGTTTTCTAGTTCTTTGACTATCCCCACCTTGATACCTGGGCCTTACATCTATTTGCTTCCCCAAGTACCCTTCCTACATGGGGTTTTCCATATAATGTTTCATCAGACAGATAAACTGCAAAGCTCATATTTTCTACTGGCATGAAGAAATATAGGGTGTATATTACTATATAGGTAACTAAACCATTTGACTATTTATTTTAGTTTGATTCAAGATAGATCTTTTGCAGTTTATTTCTACCCATTGTTTTACCCCTACACCAATTTAAGAGCCTTCTGTTAATTCTACTAATTGCTAAAGTATCAATAGTAAGTATCCACTTACACAGTCTCTCTAGAATTTACATTGATTATTAAGCCCAGCAAAACCCCTTGTGGTCTCAAGAAGTTCTCATGGAGGTATTCTTTCAGCTGGTTTTTGCTCTTGCAGGACACACAGTTTTCGGTCATTTCCCTCTACTACCCCAAAGGAAGATTTTCTAAAATATCTATTTTCTGCTTTCCAGCCTTTCCTAACAAAACTGAGTCAAATGACTTCTGGCTTTTTCCATGGCACTCTCACCCTTGACCATAATGTCCTGCTTTCAGATTCCTGTTTTCACAAAGTTCCATTTATTCTTCCTCACTCAACTCCTATAGTTTGTCCTCAGGGTCTCTCCTTGGCTTCAAGTCATCAGTTCTTTACAACACTAGCTTTCTCAAAACCCACACTTATATCCAAAGAGGATTCTGCTTCCTTTGATAGAGTATGCTTTAGTTCTCACATACTATGGAGGAGAAGTTCTTAGAGTCTTAAGACTGGTCGAGTTGTCTGAGTGACTTGAAGGACACGAAGAAAATAACCTAGTGTTGATTTTAAGATTTACTAAAAGAATGGGAAGTAAATAGGAAATTTTGATTAAATTAGATAGAAGAAAAAGTACAGCAATGAGGGTGGTATCCCTTTTAGAGTAGATAAACTCTCAATGAGGTAGAGATGCCCCAGAGTTACTACAAGCTTTTTTTTAAAGGCATTATACAGCATGCAATATATGAGATTCCAATAGAATAAAAGAGACAAATTGAATTTCTTTTGCTTAAAAAATAAAGGTATTTTAGGGAGTAGCTTGAGACTACTTCAACTTCACCAATGAGGCCACGTAAGAAAGAATCACAAAAGCCAAGCTCAATTCTGCCATCTACTGCCAGGAGCAGAGACCATGGATGGTTGAGACCTGAGTCTGTTCCAGTCCCCAGGGTCATTGCTAGAGCACCAACACCCATTTAGAGAAAGATGGGTTAGAAGCCACTGAGATAATGCCCAGGAGATGCAACAAGGCTTGCATCAACAAATAACAGATACTGGGTTTAATTTAACCCTGCGAATAAACCAAGCCGGGGTTTCTAATGTATCTATATCAAATATATAACATTATATTCCACCCCTTTTTAAAGCTTCACCACTCTTGGAGTAAAAACTCAATCTATAAAACATCTTTGAATGCTCAGCAACATTGTGGAATGATAGCTGTACCTTTTTTAGTTTCCTCATGGATCTGAAAGTGACAAACTTTTTACTCACTCTTTAAGGGAAGATGGATCTTCAGATATTGCTATAGGGTATTGGAAAGAGCATCCCAGGTTTTCTGTGTGCTCCACTATTCTTGAGCAATGTTGTCTTTAAAGGGCCAAAAAAATGGAGAACATAACTTTAAAACTTGTATGTTTTTGCCTCCCTGAAAAATTGACTCCCATGTTATATTCTTCCCTGAGTTGTATTTTGGCAACAAAAACTCATAGCATATGTTTGTAGTCAACAACAAGACCTTGTGTTCTTATCTGGAATAAAGGGCAAGGGATCACATTTTTTATTTCCATCTCTAGATTTCTAATTCAGATAGTAAGAAGAAACACTGATAAACTTTAGCCTAGTAACTCTGAAATTATCATTTGTTGCTGATCTCTTGTCAGTTGCCTAGACTTTAAAGGGAGAAGCAAAAATTTTGCAAAGACTGATGGAGGAGTTGTCCTTAAGAGTCTAGGCTTGTAGTCAGGAAGGCATGGGTCTGACTTCTGGCTCTATTGCTCACAAATTCTTAACCTCGCCAAAACCAGTTCCCTTCTCTTTGAAAACCTCCCTTATAGGATGGCTATAAGGATTAAATGAGACCACATAGGTAAAGAAACTAGAACAATGCTGGCACGAAACAAATCCTTAATAAATAATTGTTGTCATTACTGTATGATTATAATCAGTTGGACTTCTGCTTTTGATAGTATAACCATAACCCCATATCTTTTGTGATACTTCATGGTTTCAAAAAAATTTGCTTCTTTTAGATCATTTAATTTCATAAGGCTCTGGGAAAAGTAGGTGTAATCATCTCTCTCCCCCCCCCACCCACCCTGCCATTTTATAGATAAAGCAATTGAGACTTAAAGAAGTCAAGTCGTTTGCCAAAGAGAGCATAGCTGGCTTGGCAGCTGCAATAAGACCCTGGAACTCACATCTGGGTCTTCTGATGCCCCTGCAGCTGCTCTGAAGAGAGAAGGTGAATCTTGCTCAAGCTGGTAGTAGTGAAATACATTGTAAGCCTGGTTAGTTTTATCCTGCTCTTCATATATCCCAAGGCAGAGTGTTTTAGTTACAAAGAATTTTCTCAATCTTTAAGGAATAAGATTGGTCATACTGTGGCAATAGTCCACATCCAAATGTACAAACCAGATGGGTATATGCTTTATAAGCATTTAACAAATGCTTAGATCCTTCACATGTAAAACCCCAAATGGCATCTGGACCTGATTATTGCTACTTTCTCTGAAGATTCCTGACTGTCTACAGAAGGACTTTGAAACTATATCATGTACACAGACACCCTTCACACAGGAGACCTCTTGCCTCAGGCTCTCTCCTCTCACCGTTACCCAGAAGTTCACACGGCACACCTCTGTCCACACTGCCCCTCTTCCTGAAGCACCCTCCCCTGCACCTCCCTCCACCTTCTCCAATACACGCTTCAAGGTCAAGCTCAGATATCACCGTCTCTGCAAGACTCGCCTTCACCAATCTCCCTTTCAGGATGAACTGCTTTTTCATCAGTATTTCCATGGCAGTTGATCACATTCCTCTTTATTGCACTTATATTTTATCATTAATGCTTGTGTTTCGAGATTCTCCACTGGACTGAAGACACCTTAAGGGCAAAAATCATACGTCATTCATCTTTACAGCTCCAGTGCCTGGAATGCAAGTGTTTGATCTTTTGAAATATACTGGGTTTAAAAGCTACAAGTGGCATGCTGAAGTTAACTAATATTATATCTCACACATCTAATAAAAATAGATCTTTGCAAATCTACATGTGTCTGTTTCAGAAGATTCTGCACGATTTGCAAGTGCTTATCAAAAGGCAGACTCAACACCAAGAAAGACAGAAATGGTACCACATTTCAGTTCTGATAGGGAACTGAAATATGAAGGAATTGATACTCTTATAAATTATATATCAAAACCACAAAATCTTTCCATTCAAGTTTTCAGCAAATAATAATGAATATTTAAATGATTCAGGGTGCATAATATATTTAATATTCTGTCTTTTGTACATTCATTGCAAGACTCTGAGTAAACTGAAGGAATTAAAAATTTTCTCTTTTTCTCAAACAATTGTTAGTGTCTCTGCTAAGCAGATTTTAGGGCTATAATATCAAATACTAGAGTCTTGTTTGTAGTGTCGTTCATGGCGGAATTTAGAAAGCATGGTATCCAGTGTTAAAGTATGCACCTTTCAGATAAGATAATAAAGCTTTTTAAGGGCCTTATCTTAAAGGAGCCTAGAACTCTTGCCTTCTTCCAACTGTGATAAATGAGTAACTCTTTTTGTCTTTTTAAATTTTGTTTAAATATCTTAATTTCGGGTAGACTTTAAGTCTAGTATTCACCAACTCAAATTTCAAAGGATATATACACCTATCCTTGAAACCGTAAGTTTTTTCTACATTGCTTTCTTAGTTTTTTTGAATTATCATTAATCTAGGTGCTCACAAATTCAGTTGGCATTTACCCCAACGTTCTCATGAAGATTTAATTTTAAAAGTTGTGTAAACAAATTCTTTCTCCAAAACAACAACACACCCAGATGTGGTTATTGCATCAGTTACATTTCTGAAAGAAATATGTCATTTTATGGCCGTTTCCTTGGTAAATTTCTGGTAATCACCATGAGATGAAAGATGGTAGAAGAGGTGGGGGAAGATTAGCAAATGTTGGGGAAAATAAACACAGGTTATCACATGTTTGCAAAGAATAATCCTCAAGATTCAAAACCTTCACAGCTCTTTTTGTCCTTGGGCTCCCTAGTGAAAACAGTCTAGGTGAAGCAGAAGCAAGCCCACTGTGCTCATGAATAACTTACATTCTTAAGCTGAGAGCAGCCAATTACCCTGGGACCAAATTCCTGTTTACTTTGTAGTGAATGTGGGAGACAAGCTGCCTGCCAGTAGCTGTTGAGGCAGTAAAAACACAGCCAGAGGCTGTCACAGGGAGGAATTCACAGAGCAAGTTAATTTGTGAACTTCAAGGACAGAGATTAAACACTGTGCAAGGAAGCCCAAATGGTGGCTTTGTCTGAAAGGAGAAGAATCTGGGCTGAGAAGCCCCCTTAAGAGTTTGGTAAAATATTTGCCTAATGAGTGGTACATCATTGTTCCCCTACTGGCTCTTTAATCAATAGCCTTCAAAGGTTTCTTTCCAAACAGTTATTGATTCACTATTTGGCAGAAATGCAAGTTTGTTTCATTCTGATTCTCCTGTTCACCGTGACATTTATCTGGTCCAGAAAGAATTAAAGCCAAAAGGACAGTATTTGGGGTCAAATTCTGAGCATCCCACATAACATTTGGAAACCAGGATAGCTCATTATGCTATTATGCTATGCATATGATATTATGCTGGTTATGAAGCTGCCATGTGCAGTGCTTCAGGGACTCGAGACAGCTGACGCCTCTTTTTTCCACTCAGAACTTGAGTAATTTTTGACCAAGGGAAAAAAAGGCAGACTGCTAAATCCATTAGTTTGCCCATATCCACAAATCGTGTACTCTTATACTCCACAGAGGAAAAAGTTTGCTTTTTAAATCTTAGGAATTACACAGTGACTCTTAGTTCACTGGGACCTCACTATCATATCCATAGGTCTCATGCCATGAGTTTTACAATTGTTTGGACATAAAGTTTATTTTTAAAAAAATCATTGGCTAGAGGATGGGATGGTATTAAACCAATCTCCAGTGCCATGGCTAGTCATATTATATTGTGGTTGCAATGGAGTGGAAAATTGAATGCATCTACCACATGTCCTATTTTGGAAGACTTTGGAGGTGTTTTTCAATGTTTTATCAGGAAACATGAAAAATAGCCTGCCAGGTCCCAAATCCAGAAGCTTTATCCATTAGCACTCTAAATCTAGTCAGATGGAATGTACACACTGGTGTTGGGAGGTCTATGTGTCTGGGAAAGATGGCATAGCTGTACACCAACAAAGGACACATATTCAACCAACTATGAAGCTTACGGCCTTAAAAGGAAGCAACCTTTTAAAGGTTATGTTGTTGGCATTGTTTTGCATTTAGATTTATCAGTTAAAATACATGCCTTTGTTCATCCTTTAGTTCAGATTTTGTTTCCCTTCCTTGAGGCAATAAAGACTCTAATAAAGAGATTACTCAAGTCTATGCATCATTCAGACAATAGTTAGGCCATCTTCCAATTTTTCTCAAAAGTGTTATTTTCTTTTTTGTATACTTTTCTCTCCAGAAGAAAGGACATGGTAATTTCAAAGTGTCCCCAGATCACAACTGGAAAAAAAAGTCAATTAAGTTTCCCAGTATGGAAGCCCAGCATGTTGAACTATATTTGAAACTCTTCATTTATTTCTTTCTCTCGTCCCTTTCCATACTACCCCATATTTTCTTGGTGACAGTGGTTCCAAAGGAACATGGAAGAACATGGCTGTTCTTGCCATCACTTTCAGAAGTTAGAGGTATCCTAGTTTCCATCTGGAGTCAATTGTAGCTATCAGACATGAATTTATCTTAATCTTTTTGTTTTGGGTAGTTTGTTTATATTTTTAGCTTGTGACACCTCTTGAGATAATGAGTTCTACCTTCCGTATGAGAGAAAAATCATTTGTCTTCTATAAATAGCATTAATAGGAACAAAAAGGAAAGATCCAGGTCCTGGTTTACTATCCTGGGGAGTCAGACCTGGATCTGACCTTGAAACAAGGGACTCTGGGCAGCTAAAGAATACTGTTCTGTAATTTTTGGTTCAGTTGCCTTCCCCCTGCAGGGAAGAATCTGTGTCTTTGTATTCTCAGCACTCAAACAGTACCTGAAATATACTAGGCCCACAATAACTGTGTTTTGGAAAATAATGGATGGATGGATACCTGTCTTGAGGAACTACAGGGAATGCAAGTGAGACAGTATCACTACTTCATAATTTTGGCAAGAATACAGTACAGGGCTTCCCTGGTGGCGCAGTGGTTGAGAATCTGCCTGCTAATGCAGGGGACACGGGTTCGAGCCCTGGTCTGGGAAGATCCCACATGCCGCGGAGCAACTAGGCCCGTGAGCCACAATTGCTGAGCCTGCGCGTCTGGAGCCTGTGCTCCGCAACAAGAGAGGCCACAATAGTGAAGAGGCCCGCGCACCGCGATGAAGAGTGGCCCCCACTTGCCACAACTGGAGAAAGCCCTCGCACAGAAACGAAGACCCAACGCAGCCAAAAATTAATTAATTCATTCATTAATTAATTTAAAAAAAAGAATACAGTACATTTCTCTACTAAATTCACAACTCTTGAATTTCCCACATAGCTCTTAATTGATAAATACTGATTCCACTTCAGAAGTCACCTCTTCCTATTCCACTTTAAAATATGCTTTTTTATTTTGCATGTATTCTTTTGCTTTAATTAAAAACTGAAGTAGAAATATTAAACATGATGTCAAAAAATCATAAAGGTGAAGAACTGTGAATCCATTAGAAACTACTAAACTGGAGTTTTTCAGCTACATAGGCCAGGAGCTTTTGTGCCTTTTGATTTCTGTTATTATCTTGATAGTTTTAGTTTCTATTACTGTACGTGTCAGTGATTTAAATTGGGCTTTTACTTATGTGTATTTAATTAAGAAATATTATTAAGAAGACCTATTCATTCTCAAATCCCTGGCAGAAATGATTAAGATTTCTGTAAGCAAAAAGTAATAATTACCAGCAATAGAAACATAAAGAACCATTGAAAGCAATTGGTAACAATTCCTCCTAAAACTGGAACAGATATAGTATCTAAATAGATCTTTTGTTTATTTAGCTTGGCACTGAAATGCTCAATATTGCCCAGGCTACTGCCTAGGATTCAGATGGTGAGAGGTCTGTATCCTATCTGAAAACAAGCAAAATGGAGAATACTAAACTTTTGAAAATTTACTGGCTCAAATATAGGTCCTCAAGTTCTCACTGACACTGTACAGCCAGTTCTCATAAAATGCATTGGCATGGGTGCCAAGGAAGGGGAAACTAAAATAACAAATCTGAAAGTCTGAGGAGCAGAGGTTTGTTTCCTGTCCCTAGTGCGGGCAGAAGGAGGTCTTCAAGATATAGAGGTAGAAGTGAGATATTAGACTCCAAGGTATTTAAAATATTTCTACTAAAATTTGGCAATGGGAAAAGGGACATTTGTTGACCTGTCACGGAAGGATCCATTTATCCAAGGTGTATTTAAAGGGCTGGTGTGGCCCCAAAACTGATTCACCTAAATCCAGAAATTTGATGAACCCGTGAGATTGTTGAAGGTGCATTTCTCACAAATGTTATCAACAGCATGGAGAAAGCATTATTGTTCATGTTGCAGAATTACTTTCTTCATCCCAGCAATCTGATTTAGGAAATTTCTCCAATAATGCATTTCAAGATTACCCACTGCATGGAATTCATATTGGAGCCCTTATACTTCTTAACTAAGTCAGATTTGTTCTTCTAGTAGCTCAATAAAATACCTCTTCAACTGAAACCGTGTCATACCATGGCTCCAAACTTATTAACTGCTTCCATACCCATAGAAAGTATAGGTTGGTAGACTCTAAAAAACATTCAATCCTTTCTATATGTTCTGTCCCTCTAGGATTTCTTTTGTTTCAACAAGGTCATTGATAACCGTACAACATCTCAATAACTGTTTGGGTTTGAATCCCAGCTTGCCTTTTACTTAGCTCTGGAACTTCAGTTTATTCAACCTTTCTGACGTTAGTTTCCTCACCTGTAAAATGAATTAATAAATGTGCAGTACTCTTTGACATATAATAATAGCTCAATATCAATGACTCCCCATATAGAAATTCTATCTGACACTTCTGTCCTGTTCAGCCAATTGCTCTGGCTCAGTTACAATGACACTTAAAGATTCTACAGGCATCTTAAGCTCCATGTGCCCCAAATCAAACATATCATATTCTTTCTGAAACCAGTTCTATTGTCTCCATTTTATTTTCTGAATTTGCTGTAATTCTCAAATCCAAGCAAAAATTGGAAGTTCCAGTTGCATCCCAAACCTTGGTTCGGTTACCACACAGTTTTCTATCTCCTTTTCAGGAGCAAGGAGATTAGACAGTTAGATCACAAATCTAAAAGCCTGGCACATAATTCTCAGTCTGCAAAGAAAACTGCATGGCAAATTTATAATTTGGTTTTTGGAGAAAAAGTGCCTTGTCCTGAACCTGCTCCAGGAACTTCATTATTTTTTCTGTATCATTGTTTATTTCTTAGCAAATAATATTTACATTCATTTATATGCCCCCAAACACAAATAAGTATGGCTGCTAAGTAATATCATGCTATTAAACTTCTTGTTTAATGCTTCTTCATTATGGTTCTTGTTAGAAGTTAACAGTTTATGCTTAGTCTCTTAGTGGCAATTAAAAAAAGAAATAAACACTAAATCCCCTGTGAGCCACAGAAATAAATCAGTATGTCCTAATCTCAGAATGAGAAACAAAGATACAATTTATTCCTCAGACCCAACAAAGAAGAGATTTTCACATTGTAGGAGAGCCATTGAAAAGACTGAATCCCCAAATATGGTGAGCTTAGTCTAGAATGCTAAAATTAAAAGTCCAAGCGTTAATAAAAGATTAGAACCTTACATCTGAAAAAAAAAGTATGAAAAGTTTTTATTATTGTGCTGAGAACTTTTCACACATAATTCCATCCAGCCAACAGAAGCACAGATATTTTTCGTTGTTTTTAGAAGAATTTATACACTCTAGATGCCAGGCTAGAATTCAACAAAGATGGTCCTTTATTTTGAAAATAGAGTATTCAAACTTGGCTTCTGGCATCCTAGAGGCCACCCACACTGGCTCAGATGCTGCAGCTGTAGTATTTCCTGGCAGGGCTAAGGCTTCTTGGAAAATTGCTCTGGTCAGTTGTCGCCCGAGTGGTTAATGTGGTACTGATACATTCCAAGGCTCAGGACTGTAAGGCAGGATAAGACATCCCTGGCTGGGAATGAGACTAGAACCTAAATATGCCTCTGACAGACTTAATGCAGAGCAAGAAGAACCCTAACGAACCAGTCAACAAATGGAAACCCTACTCTCCCTTCCTCACTGCTTTTACCACTTCCTGCCAAATAACCAAATGAGTTGTTGACAGAATCTCCCCTTTGCCTCTTTTTCCTTTTGGAATAATCAACATTTTGTTGTTCTTTCTTACCATAAATAAATTTACTTGTTTCTGAGGCTCATCTGGAAAAGTCAAAATCCAGCCAAGTCCTCAACATTTCATAGGAGTTGTTTTCTCAGTTTCCATGGCAGAAGGTCAAACAAGGAGAATTCTTATGAGCTGGAACTAATTACTCAGGTACAAGGTGAAAAAGAGGGAGGCTAGATTCATTTTCTCCTCTTTGTATCTCAAGTGCACAAAGATGGAGTAATCGTATTTCTCTGTTCATTGCATGCTACTATCACAGCTTCATGAAAGGTCTCATCCTTGTTTAATATTTTTTTTCTCTTCATCCCCTATCCACATCCCCATTTTCCTGCCTGTTATACAGATATCCACTCTACTTTGTTTAATATGTGTCAGTTATGTATGTATCTCTAAAAAATCATTGCTATGGGGCTTCCCTGGTGGCGCAGTGGTTGAGAATCTGCCTGCCAATGCAGGGGACGCGGGTTTGAGCCCTGGTCTGGGAAGATCCCACATGCCGCAGAGCAACTGGGCCTGTGAGCCACAACTACTGAGCCTGCGCGTCTGGAGCCTGTGCTCCGCAACAAGAGAGGCCGCGATAGTGAGAGGCCCGCGCACCGCGATGAAGAGTGGCCCCCGCTCGCCACAACTAGAGAAAGCCCTCGCATAGAAACGAAGACCCAGCACAGCCAAAATTAAATAAATAAATAAATAAAATTTAAAAAAAAAAATCATTGCTATGTACCAAATTGTGTCACTGTCACTCCTACCACAGGTTCAGGGGCAAGACTGTTTCCACCATTTCAAAGAGTAGGACCATCTCTCCAGTTTCAGGGGGTCAGCATGACCCCATTTATGCCTCAGAGGTGGGGGCCTTGCAAAGTATTGAATGAAAGAGGATTATTTTTGAGAATTAAGATCAAAGAGTATTTGCCTTGCTAGGTTTTGGACTTGCTTGAGATCTGTCATCCCTTCCTTCCTTCTGATGTCTTCCTTTTGGAACAGGAATATCCATCCTATACCTGCCTACCATTGTATTTTGGAAGCACATAACATGTCTGGTTTTACAGTTCACAGCTGGAGGGAATTTTGCCTCAGGATGAATCATACTTCAAATCTCAAACATACCTGACTTCAATGACATTTAGATAAAACTTTGGAGTTTAGAGTTGATGCTTGAATGAGTTAAGACTTTGGGGGCTATTAGGGTGGAATAACTATATTTTGCATGGATAAGGACATGAATTTAGGGGGGTTTATGGTGGAATGCTGTGGAATGAATTATGTCCCTCCCCAAATTCATATGTTGAAGGCCTAATCCTCAATGTGATTGTATCTGGAGATACGGTCTTTAGGAAATAATTATGGATGAATGAAGTTATAAGTATGGAGCCCTAATCCAATAGGACTGTAGCCTTATAAGAGGAAGATATCCTCTCTCTCTGTCCCTCTCTGTCTCTGTCTCTCTCTCTCTCCCCCACCCTCCCCCCCTTCCTCACTCCCACCCATGTGAGACAGCAGCCATCTGTGTGAGTTACATGGGAAAAGAACTCTGGTTAATTGCAGAGAGTATTTGGCTAAGGAATGATTTGTGAGTATGCTAGAGCAGTGGTTCTCAACAGGCGACAATTTTGCCTCCCAGGGGAAATTTGGCAATGTCTAGAAACAATTTTGATTTTTATAACTGGGAGAATGATATTGGCACCTAGTAGATAGAGGTCAGGAATGCTGAAAAACTTCCTGCAATGTACAAGACATCCCCAACAACAAGAAATAATCATGTCTAAAATGTCAGTAGTGCCACAGATAAGAAACTCTGCATTAGAGGAAAAGACACAAGGCAAAGGAAAGATGTTTCAGAAAGCAATAGACTGAACAATTCCCAGAACTCGTAAAGGCTGGAAATAGTTTATGTTCTCACAGGCCAAAGTGGAAAAACTTTGTAATACACAGGGCATTTAATAGAGTCCTCAGAAGGGTATTGTCTTGCTAGTGAAGCTAACTTATCACTAGACCACAGGTTATTCTGTAAGTGCCCTAACAAACCTTAAAAGAAAGTGCTGAAAAGGTCTAATTATTTAAAACTAACTTTACTGCATGTGAGAATAAAATCTGACACTATTTAAAGGAATACAACAAAATCCAGTAACCAACTCCTTAAAATGAACTATGTCTAGCATCTAAACAAAAAGTACCTGGCATACAAAGAAGCGGAAATATATGACCTATAATCAGGAGAAAACTCACTTCATAGAAATAGACCCAGAAATGACAGATGATGGAATTAGCAGACAAGGATGTTTAAAATGCTATTATAGATATATTCAATTTGTTTAAGAAGATAGAGGAAAACTCAACATGATGAGAAGACAAATGAAATAAATTACTGAAAGTCTCAAATGAACATCTAGAGATGAAAAAATACAATATCTGAAAATAATATATACTGGATGAGATCAGCAGCAGATTGAATTCTGAAAAAGAAAATATTAGTAAACTAGAGGGAAAAGTAACAGAAAATATGCAAAATGATATGTGAAGAGATAAAATGAGTCTAAATATTAAGAAAGCAATAACCACAGAATACATATTCTTTTTAAATGTACACAGAACATTCACCAATATTGACCAAGTCCAAATAAGTTAAAGAGAAAATACATAAAAATTTTTTCCTTGACCACATTTGAAATCAGTAACAAACATATGGCTAGGATATCCCCCAAATACTGGAAAATTAAACAACACTTACTACATAACCCAATGATAGAGGGAATATCACAACAGAAATTATAAAATGGTTTGATTTGACTAAAGATGAAAATACATGTCAAAACATGTAGAATATGGGTAAAATAGTTCTTAAAGGGAAATTTATAGCCTTGAATGTTTGAATTAGAAAAGAAGTTCCCAAATTAATTATCTAAACTTCCACTCTAAAAGAACAGTTAAAAAAATCAAATTAAACCTAAAATAAGGAAGAAATAATAAAAAAGAATGCAATTATCTAGAAAGCAAAACAATAAAGAAAAGAAATGACCTTTAAGAACTGTACTGATATACAACTGATAAACTTCTAACCAGACCAAGCAGGAAAAGAAGGGAGATAATACAAATGAGGAATATCAGGAATGAAAGGGTCATCACTACAACTCCTACACACATTAAAGAGCAATAAGGAAATATCATAAATAATTTTATGCACAAAAAATCTACAAATTAGACCAAATGACCAAATTCCTTAAAAGGCACAAATTATCAACACTCATTTAACAACGATAAAAAAATATTTACTCTGAATAGTCCTTTATCTAATAAGGAAATGAAATTCATAGTTAAAGATACAAGAGCTAGTTGGATTCACTGGTGAACGTCATCAAAAATTTAAAGAAGAAATAATACAAACACTATACAAACTCTTCTTGAAACAGAAAAGGAGGGACCACTTTCTTACTCATTTTATGAGGCTAACATTACTCTGATATCAAAATCAGATAGATGTTACAAGAAAAGAAAATTAAAAGACCAATATCCTTCATGATTAATATTTTAACAAATTGAATTAAGATATACATTAAAAGGTAATACGTCATGGCTACGTGGGTTTTACCAGAAGTCTAAGGTTGATTTAATATTCAAAAATAATTCAACCTACCATATTAATAAACTAAAATTAAAAATATATGATCATCTCAATAGATGTAGTAAAAGCATCTGAACAATTTCATACCTGTTCGATATTTTTTAATCTCAGCAAACTAGGAATAGGAAGGAATTTCTTCAATCCAATAAAGGGTATCTGTGGAAACAACATTATGGAACAAATTGCACTGTGAAGAACAACTTTATACTTACTGGTGAAAGACTAAATGCTTTCTGCCTAGGTTTGAGAACAAGACAAAGATGTCTCCTTTTTCACTTTTATTTAGCATTGTACTAGAATTCTCAATATAATAATGCAAGAAAAAGAAAAGCCATACAGCTTGGAAAGAAAGAAGTAAAACTGTCTAATAGCAGCTAGCAGGAACAATGTGAAAAATCCTAAAGAATCTACAAAGGTAGATACTAGAAACAATAACTGAGTTTAGCAAGGTCACTGTACTCAAGGTAAGTATACAAAAATCAAACATATCTATATATTAGAAACTACTGGAAATTAATATTAAATGTAGTACCATTTGCAAAACATCTAAAATATGAAATATTTAGGGATTAATTTAACAAAATATATGCAAAGACTGTACCTTTAACATTATAAAACATTGCTGAGAGAAATTTAAAAACTAAATAAATGAAGGTTACCATGTTTATGGGTTAGAAGACTAAATATTGTTAAGATGTCAATTCTTTCCAAATTTATCTGCAGATTCATTGCAATCCTAATCAAAATCCCAGCAGGTTTTTTTTTTTTTTTGCTTTTTGTGTGGTTTTTTTTTGGCAGAAATTGACAAGATGACTCTAGAATTTATATTTAGATGCAAAGGATAGAAAATATAAAATAGCTAAAGCAATTTTACACAGGAAAATGTTAGAGGATTTCACTACCTGACTTCAGGACTTATTCTAAAGGTGTAATGATAAAGAGAGTATGATATTGGTGTAAGAATAGACATATATATATTAATGGAACAGAATAGAGAGTCCTAAAATAGACTATTTACAATCAAATGAAGCCTAAATGTTAACTGTCTTTCAAGAAGGGAATGACAGGCCAGTGACTGGAGAAGGTCATAGGATCAAGGGAGGTTTCTTTCTTCCCCCCCGCCCCCAGATTTATTGAGGTATAAATGACAAATACAATTGCAAGATATTTAAAGTGCACAATGTGATGATTTGATATATGCATACATTGTGAAAGGATTTGCACCATTGAATTAATTAACACATTCATGATTTACTTTTTTTAAATGAGAACATTTAAGATCTACTCTCTTAGCAAATTTCAGTTGTGCAGTACAGATTATCAACTATAGTCACCATGTTATGCATTAGATCCTCAGAGCTTATTCATCTTATTCATCTTATAACTGAAAGTTTGTACTCTTTTTACCAGCCTTTCCCTATTTCCCCCACCCTCCAGCTTCTTGAAACCACTTTTTTACTCTGTTTCTATGAGTTTGACTTTTTTTTTTTTTTTTTAACATTCTGCACTAAGTGATACCATACAGTATTTTTTTCTCTGTCTGGCTTATTTTGCTTAGTATAATACCTCCCAGTTTCCTCCATGTTGTCACAAATGACATGATTTCCTTCTCTTTTAAAGCTAATAGTATTCATTATCTATTCTTTATCCATTCATCCATTAGTGACACTTAGGTTGTTTCCATACCATGGCTATTGTGAATAATGCTGCTCTGAACATGACAGTACAGATATGTCTTTGAGATAAAAAATACCCATGTCTTAATCCCTGAAACATATGAAAATGTTATTTTACAAGGCAAGGAGGAATTAAGACAGCATATAGAATTAAGGTTGCTAATCAGCTGACTAAAATGGAGAGATTATCGTGGATTACCTAGGTGGGCTCAATGAAGTCACAGGGTCCTTATACAAGGGAGGCAGGAGGGTCAGAATCAGAGAGATTTGAAGATGCTATACTGTTAGCTTTGAAAATGAAGGAAGGGGCAACAAGCCAAGGAATGTAGGTGGTCTTTAGAAGTTGGAAAACGCAAAGAGGCATATTCTCCCCTACAGCCTCCAGAAGGAATACAATCTTGTTGATACCTTGATTTTAACCCAGTAAGACTTATTTTTAGACTTCTGACCTCCAGAACTGCAAGATATTGCACTTGTGTTGTTTTAAGTCACTGAGTTTGTGGTAGTTTGTTGTAGCAGCAATTAGAAACTAACATAAGGTGAGGGTTCAGTAGACAGTGGTGAAAGTTTGAAATACTGCTTATGGGGATCAGGTGAGGTAACTGATCAAATCTGGAGGTTTTAGAAGGCATTAACTAGGTAAAGAAGGAAGAAAAAAATGTTCCAAGTAAAGAGAAGATCCTGAAGAAAATCAGGAAAACAGGAAAGCTTAGCACATAGAAGAGTCACAGCTTGAAACTTAAAATATTAAGATAAAAGCTTGGTAAATGATGTGATATGTATGTGTCTGTACACATATGTTACATATGTCATGATCAATGGCAGAATTGAAAATAGAACTTAGGGCATATGCCAATGAGTAGCTCTAATTTGTAACTCAACTTTGGAAGTATGACTAATCTAGACACTTGTTCCAAAACTAAACAGTATCTTTTGTTTGTTTGTTTAAACAATACTTTTTGAAAGATAAAATTATTAAAAGTTATTACAAGAGCAGCATGTTTTGGGTTTAATTTCAGCCCCACCATTTATAAGGTGTGTGAGCTTAAGCAAGTTCTCTCTCAGACCTTCAAAATCCTCATGTATAAAATGAGGATTATAATTATACTTGCTTCATAGGGTTTTTTTGAGGCTGAGAAAAGCTGATGCATGCAAAGTCAATGTCATAGTGTTAGCTACTTTTAAAGCTATTGTTATTTTTATTCTTGTGAAGAGTTTCTCATAGAATGTGTCTTAGATCTCAGGCAATGAGCTTGTTTGGAAAGCTGCTGCAGCATTTTTTTCTGCGTCTTACTCTGAATAGTGACTGATAATAAACAAATTAGTTTTCACTATACCTTGACTGAATCATTAGCACAAAAGTCTATGCAAGAAATTGTAATTTTCAAAAGCAACCGTGAACAGAGTGTGACATCAGAACCAACTGATTAGCTGTGGGAATTATGTAATATTATTTTGAAGTATTTCTTATTTTGTGGGACAATAAAATTATTTAGTCTCAGAGACTGTGCCAAACAGAGCTACTATTTATAATTCCTGCAATGACACCGGATTTTCAGAGAAAAGTCAATAGGTAGTGAACTAAAGAAATGAGTTTTGAGAGAGCATCTATGACAAGGCATTACAGTTATACTCTGCATAAGTAAAGTTAGTAAAATGACTTCATTCTTTAATAACTCCTTCTACAACCTGGGCTGCATATTCAATCCCATACCTTTTGTGTAACTGAGTGAGAAAATATTTCTTGATTTCTATTGTAAATAGGGGCTAAATTGTCTGGGCTTGATTTAGCCCTTGAGATAGCCCTGGTATCCTATGGTTGCATAAAGAACATACAAAGTATTGATAAACTGGAAGTCAGAGAGCTAGAGAAACAGAGGATTTGATACACTTATAATTATTGGCAGGATAATGTTTCAACATCATTCCAATACTGAATTTTTGTTGATTGATGTATAGAAATTAAAATATGTTGTGTACACATATATATGTATACACATTCACACTTAAAATAAAAATAAACAGTGTACAATTTAGATTTCTTTTCTTGAACCCTTTGGTTTTTAAGAATTTCTTTGCTTGTTTTTTCTACAGACACCATCCACATCTTTACCTAATATGTCATGAAATAATGTTCACTAATTAACGAGCATAGCAAATTAAAAATTCTGTAGATTTGACATGAAACACTGTCTGACTCTTTTCACCAACACTTAAATTAGTAGACAGTATGCACCTGGACTTCAGGGATGATACCTTTTCATGTTTGTATTTCCAGCACCTTGCTCAGTGTCTGGCAACTTGGAGATGAACAAACACATACTGGAACAAATGAGTGAATGACTACTGAAGAAAATGATAAAGACAGGAGTATTTAAACAAGTTGTTAGCTTTCTGAAGCTCTCAAAGGTTTAAGGAGAACAATGGTTGCCGTGTATTTAATGAGGAACGTACCTAAGAGATGGGGCTGAGAAGCCCCACGCATCTGAACACCAAGAGCTGGAAGGCAGTGGCAGCTGGCTGACCAAGCAGGTTGATCTGCTGCTCATTCAAACTCTTTTATTGGACACATATCTCTAGATATGTCCTCAAATCAAAGAGAGTATAACATAGTATTTGGCTAGTCTGATCCTTTTAGTATATTCATTTGCTATTTTATTTCTTTCCATGTTTCTTGCTTGAGAAGAAAGAAGAATTACCATATCAAAGACTGTAGCTCTCCTGCATCATGACAAAAATTTGAACTTGGTGTTTGAAGAACATGAAAGAAGCAAGGAAGAAGAGATGAATAGTGGTGGATCCTCTAGTCATTAACGGTATTATGCAGAGGTGGCCACTGAGGCCACCTGGCCCTTATTTTTCTAATGTGCAACTTGAGAATATAGAATTGGATATTTACTGAATTCCCTTCAAATTGAATAGTCAGTGACTCTTATTAAATATATGATATTGGGGGGGTAAATATGAAAAGCATGGTAGTTAAGGGTCCATTTTACTTCCTCCTTCAGTAACTTTGCAGTAGCTTTTCTAAAACAGAGACTTACCTTTTCCCCCCTTAATTTGCTAATTTATTAATGTCAGCTGTGCATACAATGGGACTGAGAATGATCAACACGTCCATAGCTCACCCCAGCCCTCTACCAGAACTGAAGCAAAGACGAAAAGGGGTGCAGAGGACAAGAGCCGGATCACCTAATTTCTCCAAGATAAATAGTAGTAACAGGACAAACTAAATTTCCACTGGGCTCTGTCTGATAAGGAATATCTTGTATTAAGGAAGATGGAGCTTAAAGAAGGCATATAAGCAGGAAAGTGACCAGGGAGACAGATGGAGATGAGGGATGAATATAGATTTGGGGAGAGAGTCCATCAGTGAGTTTCAGAGGGCTGGAGAAGTAGAGAAGATTGTGGTCAATTTTGCTGTGAATTATATGGTTAGATTTCTTCTTCAAGAAATAAATGATCTATTTCTAATGCCATTTGAATCATGGATGGACCTAGAGATTGTCATAGTGAGTGAAGTAAATCAGACAGACAAAGAAATATTGTATGATATTGCTTATATGTGGAATCTAAAAAGAAATGATACAAATGAACTTATTTACAAAACAGAAACAGACTCACAGACTTAGAGAACGAACTTATGGTTACCAGGGGGGAAGGGTGGGGGTGAAGAGATAGTCAGGGAGTTTGGAATTGACATGTACACAGTGCTGTATTTAAAATGGATAACCAACAAGGACCTACTGTATAGCACAGGGAACTCTGCTCAATATTATGTAACAACCTAAATGGGAAAAGAATTTGGAAAAGAATAGATACGTGTATATGTATAACTGAATCATTTTGCTGTACACCTGAAACTAACACAACATTGTTAATCAACTATACTCCAATATAAAATAAAAAGTTAAAAAAAGAAATAAATAATTTATTTCTAGATTCCTTTAAAAAAAAAGCTTTTTATGTTAGAATAGTTTTAGCTTTATAGAATAGTTACAAAAATAGTACAGAGAGTGTGCATGTAACCCACACCGCATTTCCCCTTTTAACATCTTAGATCGCTGTGATATATTCATCACAACTGATGAACCAATATGGATACATCATTATTAACTAAACTATGCTTTATTAAAATGTCACTAGTTTTTCTGCGATGGCCTTCACCTGTTCCAGGATCCCATGCAGGATACATTGCACTTAGTTGTCATGTCTCCTTAGGCTCCTCTTGGCTGTGACAGTTTCTCAGACTTTCCTTGTTTTCGATGACCTTGACAGTTTTGAGTATTGCTCAGATATCTTGTAGAATATCTATCATCACTTTGGTTTTGTCTGATGTTTTTCTCAAGATTTCCTTGGGGTTACTGGTTTGGGAAGGAAGACCGCAGAGATAACATGTCATTCTTATCACATCGCGTCAAGGGTACAGGCTGTCGACATGACTCACCGCTGATGGTGTTGTTCACCTGGCGAAGGCAGTGTTTGCCAGGTTTCTCCACTGTAGCGTTATTTTCCCCTTTCCTTTCTGTACTCTTTGAGAGCAAGCCACTAAGCTCAGTCCACACTTAAGGGGTGGAGAGTTCTACTGCACCTCCTTGAAGGGGTAGTATCTACATAAATTATTTGGAATTCTTGTTATGGGAGATTTGTCTCTTCCTCCCATTTATTTACTTTTTTATATGAGTATGGACCCATTTTATACTTTGGGTTATAATCCCAAAGTTATTCATTTTGCTGTCTACATTCTTTTTTGTGGTTGAATTAATTTTCTTGAACACAAGCCCTGAGGAGCTCATAGTTCCTCAGGCTGCCTTTGAGGCCTTTTCTATTAGTTCAGAAGACTGACTTGGAAGAGGTTCCTTGTATGCTCTTGTTACTTTCTCCACTCAGGTACCTATTATATTTTGTTCATAATCCTGGTACCAGGAGGCTTCTGTTATGGTAGTAAACCATTGCTTAGACGTTCCATCTAGAGAAATCACATGGAATGTCACGAGCCCCTGACATTTGGGATTTTTAGGCCCTACCCTCTAAGGGTTTGGATAGCCCCAGGAGGGTGGTTGAGAAAAGGCTTGCTTGTGTTCTCGACAGGCTATAACATAATCAGGATAAGATCGTTGAGTGTATGCACGTATTAACCTTTTGCTCCTCCATCTATTATTAGTCTGTTTTAAACATAAATTTAAGATGTGATGCCATTCCAATGATCCTGAAACTTACATTCTTGCTGAAAGACAGTAAATAAAGTATCTGAAAAATGCATATTGTTAGGATGGCTGTGTTTTTAAAGTGTGTCAGCAATACCAAAAGTATAACTTAAAATGACATATCCCTATTTAAAATATTTTTTAAATTGTCTTATCAATCAAAGTGTGTTGAGTGCTATAATAAATAACCTCAATGTCTCAGTACGTTAACAAAATAAAGGCCTATTTCCCATTCAAGCAAAGTCTGATATAAATATTTCTGATCAGGAAGCTCTCTCGTATGACCCCTCCATCTGGTCACATGGATAGGTAAGAGAGAGATGCACACAGATCACCTGCAATATCTTAGGGACCTGGCTTGGAAGTAGACTACGTCATTCCTTCCACCTCTACCTTCTTTTCATTGGCCAGTGTTCAATCTCTTGGTCCCACTTGGATGCAGTGGGGGACTGGAAAATGTAGTCTTCCTGGAACCTAGGGTGTGGCGGGATGGGAACAGATTTTTGAACACAGAGCAGTGTGTCTGCCACAGCTGCTTAACCTATTTTCCTGAAATGATAGTAAATTACAACAGAGTTTCTTTTTTTCCTTCCTAATTTTTCCATCCTTTCTCACCACTCTTTCTCACTTTTTCTTTCAAGACTCTCTTCTGTTTCTTCATGATTCGGTGTTCTCTGTGACTCCATCCTTGATCAAGAATTCATCTCTTCTTGGCCTGTGTTCTCCCTCAGTGATCTTGTCCATTTTCCTGGCTTCAGCAGCTGGGGGTTTCCACTTCCATCTCTACCATCCATATTTCTGTCTTGATTGGCTGGTTTGTATTTTCAAATGCCTGCCAGGCATTTCCATCTAGATGGCTCAGAGGCTCTCAAACTAAGAGGCTCCCAAGATAAATTTATCATCTTCCTCCAAATTTACTCGTGTTCATCTCTTCTGTCATTTCAGGAAATAGACCATCACACAGTGGTTTCTCAAACTACAAATGGGGGGGTGGTCATTCTAGATTTTTTTACTTCCCCTTCACAATACATCTGATCTCTATGTCTTTTTATCTGTATGCCCTAAATAGTCCTTTAAATTTCTTTTCTCTCCATGATCATTGCTAGTGCTTAAATTTAGGCTTTTATTATCTCTCATCCAGTCTGTTATAATCACCACCTAACCATTATTACTCTCTGAAATACTGCCTCTTCATTTCCATCCTCCGTATGGCCACCAAAGTCATATTTATCTTTCAATGTCCCCTTATCTCATGAAAGCTATGAATCTTCTCTCAAAGGAAAAATTGAGACTTGTGACAAAATGGCCAACCTTCCCCATATTTCCAACTTCCTCCCTGCTTCCCAGATTGGCTATTCCTGCTTCATGAACAACCAGGATACCGAGGGGAAATTTTTAGTCAAGTCAACTCAGAATATGAATGGTAGAAAGTAAAAATAAGCTAAATATCATCTAGGGTAAATGAATAATTAAATGACATAAAAACCAATTATGGACATCTAATCCAAAGGGCCAGTGGCAGTACCAAATCTGTAAAGACAATACTTAAGTCCAGTAAGAGCCAAAGTATGCCAGTAACAAGCAGAAATTATCCGAAGCAATTAACTCAAGCAACTTTGGGGTATCCAATCCACATCTAGCCTTTACTGTTTGGTTACCAGGCTAATGGATGTTTGCGGCAAAAATTGCAAAAAAGAAAAAAGAAAAAGAAAAAAGTCAGGAGATCAAGATGGCGGAGGAGTCAGACGTGGAGCTCACCTTCTCCCCACAGATACATCAAAAATACATCTACATGTGGAACGACTCTCACAGAACATCTACTGAACTTTGGCAGAAGATCTCAGACTTGCAAAAGGGCAAGAAAATCTCCATGTAACTAGGTAGGGCAAAAGAAAAAGAAAAAAAAGAGAGAGAAAGGAATCGGGAGGGGACCTGCACCTCAGGGAAGGGGCTGTGAATCAGGAAAGGTTTCTGCACACTAGGAAGTCCCCTCACTGGTGGGGACAGAGGGGGAGCTTCAGAGCCTCAGAGGAGAGCACAGCAACAGGTGTGCAGAGGGCAAAGTGGAGAGAGACCTGCACAGAGGGTCGGTGCCAACAGGCACACCCCAGTCTAAGACACTTGTCCCCTCACCCACTGGGGCAGGTTGGGGCTGGGTACTGAGGCTCGGGCTTTGGAGATCAGATGCTGGGGAGAGGACCGGGATTGGCTGCGTGAAGACAGCCTGAGGGAGATAGGGTGTAGTGCACCACAACTGAGGGAGTCCGGGAAGAAGCCTGGGCCTGCCAAAGAGGTAAGGGACCATTGGTGGGAGGTGGGCAAGGAGAGGGGCGGGCCCACCATAGGAGCTTCTTTCTCTGTGTGCTCACAGGCAACAGGGCACCACCTACACGAGTTCCAGGGGCAGGCATGAGCCGCGACTACTATCTCAGACCCCAGAGGCGGGCGCAGACCATTACTGCTGCCACCACTGCCACTGAGTGTCACGTGAGCTAGCACAGATCACTGCCCTCACCTTCCCAGGGGCCTGCGTGGCCTGCCACTGCCGAGGGTCCCGCAATCTGGGGCCAACGTCCCTGGGAGAGTGCACAGCATGTTCCGTCTGTTGCAAATTCCTGCTGGTCTCTGCTGCTGCAGGCACTTTGCACGTGTCCCAGCTATGGCCGCCTTATCCCTCCCTGGTCTGAGTAAGTAAGGGTGCCCCAATCAGCTGCTGCTTTCACCCCCTCCCGCCTGGGTGGGGAACAGATGCCTGAGGGTGGCCCACATGCAGAGTTGGGACCAAAGCCAAAGCTGAGCCCCAGGGGCTGTGCGAATAAGGAAGAGAAACGGAAATCTCTTCATGAAGCTGCACAAGCCTCAGTTTAAAACCCCATGATGGCTTGGTTAAACTCTGCATCTGTGGGATATCTGAATAGACAATGAGTGCTCTCACAACTGAGACTGGTCTAGCTTTAGCAGAATGGACTTTGGAGGCAAGTACATGCAGGAGTCGGGCCAGGTCAGAGTCTGAACTGCCCCCACAGTGCCCACAGCAGGTCCAGAGACCTACCTAGAGGTATTGGAGGGCCTCCTGGGGAGGCAGGTGTTGGCTGTGTCTCACTGTGTGGGCAAAGACACTGATAGCTGCGGCCCCAGGAAAAGATTATTATTACTACTATTTTTTTGTTTTGTTTTGTTCTGTTGTTTTTATTTTTTTAATTTATTTTTTCTTTTCTTTTAAAAAATTTTTAATATACTTTAAATTTTTCTATTTTTACTTCACTTTTTTGTTGTTTTTTTCTTGCTTTTGTTCTTTGTTTTGTTTTGTTTTTATATACTTTTGATAGTTTTTGTGTGTTTGTTTTATGTTCTGTTTGCTTTTTTTTAAGTTTGCTTTCTGTTTTTTGTTTTGTTTTTATTAGTTTTGCTTTTATTGTTTGTTTTCATTTTGGGGTTCTTTTGGTTGTTTGGCTGTTCTCTTGTTTTTTGTTTTGTTTGTTTCTTTTTGTCTGTCACTTTGTTTTTGTTTGGTTTTGCTTTCACCATTTGTCTTGGGTTTTCTTTGTTTTCTTTTCTTCTTTTTGTTGTTGTTGCTGTTTGTTTCTGTTTTTGCTATTTGTCTTGGGTTTTGTCTGTTTTCTTTTTGGTTTTTTTTTTTTTTTTTTTTTTTTTTTTGCCACGTCACCCAGCTGGCAGAGTCTTAGTTCCCAGCCTGGGGTCGGGCCTGAGCCTCCGGGGTGGGAGGGCGAAGTCCAGGACTAGAATTCTCTGGACCGCCAGAGAAGTCCCAGCCCCAGGGAATATTTAGCAGCATGAACTCTCCCGGAGGTCTCCATCTCAACACCAGGACCTCGCTCCACTCAACTACCTACAGGATCCAGTGCTGGATGCCTCCCGCCAAACAATCAGCAAGACAGGAACACAGCCCCACCTGTCAGAAGACAGGCTGCCTAAAGTCGTGCTAAGCTCACAGACACCCCAAAACACACCACGTGATGTGTTCCTGCCCATCAGAGGGACAAGACTCAGCTCCACCCACCAGAGTGCAGGCATCAGTCCCTCCCACCAGTAAGCCTACACAAGCTCCTGGACCAACCTAATCCATCAGGGGACAGACACCAGAACCAAGAGGAACTATGACCCTGCAGCCTGCAGAAAGTAGACCACAAACACAGTAAGTTAGACAAAATAAGAAGACACAGAAATATGTTGCAGATGAAGGAGCAAGGTATACAACCTACAAGACCAAATAAACGAAGAGGAGAAAGGCAATCTACCTGAAAAAGAATTCAGAGTAATGAGAGTAAAGATGATCCAAGATCTCGAAAATAGAATGGAGGCATGGATCGAGAAGATACAAGAAATATTTAACAAGGACCTGGAAGAACTAAAGAACAAACAAACAGTGATGAGCAACACAATAACTGAAATGAAAAATACACTAGAAAGAATCAATCGCAGAATAATTGAGGCAGAAGGACAGATAAGTGAGCTGGAAGATAGAATTGTGGAAATAACTGCCATGGAGCAGAATAGAGAAAAAAGAATGACAAGAAATTAGGATAGTCTCAGAGACTTCTTGGACAACATTAAACACACCAACATTCAAATTATAGGGGCCCCAGAAGAAGAAGACAAAAAGAAAGGGTCTGAGAAAATATTTGAAGAGATTATAGTCAAAAACTTCCCTAATATGGGAAAGGAAACAGTCACCCAAGTTCAGGAAGCACAGAGAGTCCCATACAGGGTAAACCCAAGGAGAAACATGCTGAGACACATATTAATCAAACTAACAAAAATTAAATACAAAGAAAAAATATTAAAAGTAGCAAGGGAAAAGCAACAAATAACATACAAGGGAATCCCCATATGGTTATCAGAGGACTTTTCAGCAGAAACTCTGCAGGCCAGAAGGGAGTGGCAGGATATATTTAAAGTGATGAAAGGGAAGAACCTACAACCAAGATTACTCTACCCAGCAAGGATCTCATTCAGATACAATGGAGAAATAAAAACCTTTACAGACAAGCAAAAGCTAAGAGAATTCAGCACCATCAAACCAGCTTTACAACAAATGCTAAAGGAACTTCTTGAGGTGTAAAACACAAGAGAAGAAAAAGACCTACAAAAACAAATCCAAAACAATTAAGAAAATGGTAATAGGAACATACATATTGATAATTACCTTAAATGTAAATGGATTAAATGCTCCGACCAAAGACACAGACTGGCTGAATGGATACAAGAACAAGATCCATACATATGCTGTCTACAAGAGACCCACTTCAGAGCTAGGGACACATACAGACTGAAAGTGAGGGGATGGAAAAAGATATTCCATGCAAATGGAAATCAAAAGAAAGCTGGAGTAGAAATACTCATATCAGACAAAATAGACTTTAAAATAAAGACTATTACAGGGACTTCCCTGGTGGCACAGTGGTTGGGAATCCGCCTGCCAATGCAGGGGACACAGGTTCAATCCCGGGTCTGGGAAGATCCCGCATGCCATGGAGCAACTAAGCCAGTGCGCTACAACTACTGAGCCTGCGCTCTAGAGCCCATGAGCCACAACTACTGAGCCTGTGTGCCACAACTACTGAAGCCCATGCGCCTAGAGCCCATGCTCCACAACAAGAGAAGGCACCGCTATGAGAAGCCTGCAGAAACCAACGAAGAATGGCCCCTGTGCACCACAATGAAGAGTAGCCCCTGCTTGCTGCAACTAGACAAAGCTCATGCACAGCAACAAAGAAGCAATGCAGCCAAAAATAAATAAATAAAAAATCAATAAATTTATTAAAAAATAGACAATTACAAGAGACAAAGAGTGACACTACATAATGATCAAGGGATCAATCCAAGAAGAAGATATAACAATTATAAATATTTATGCACCCAACATAGGAGCACCTCAATATATAAGGCAAATGCTAACAGCCATAAAAGGGGAAATTGAAAGTAACACAATAATAGTGGGGGACTTTAACACTGCACTTATACCAATTGACAGATTATCCGGACAGAAAATTAATAAGAAAACACAAGCCTTAAATGATACATTAGACCAGAGAGATTTAATTGATATTTATAGGACATTCCACCCGAAAGCAGCAGAATACACTTTTTCTCAAGTGCACACAGAACATTCTTCTGGATAGATCACATCTTGGGTCACAAATCAAGCCTTGGTAAATTTAAGAAAATTGAAATCATATCAAGCATCTTCTCTGACCACAGCGCTATGAGAATAGAAATCAATTACAGGAAGAAAACTGTAAAAAACACAAACACATGGAGGCTAAACAATATGCAACTAAATAACCAATGCACCACTGAAGAAATCAAAGAGGAAGTAAAAAAATACCTAGAAACAATTGACAATGAAAACACGATGACGCAAAACCTATGGCATGCAGCAAAAGCAGTTCTAAGAGGGAAGTTTATAGAAATATAATCCTACCTCAAGAAACAAGAAAAATCTCAAATAAACAACCTAACCTTATAGCTAAAGCAATTAGAGAAAGAACAAACAAAACCCAAAGTTAGTAGAAGGAAAGAAATCATAAATATCAGAGCAGAAATAAATGAAATAGAAACTAAGAAAACAATAGCAAAGATCAATGAAACTACAAGCTGATTCTTTGAGAAGATAAACAAAATCGATAAAACTTTAGCCAGACTCATCAAGAAAAAAAAGGAGAGAGCTCACATCAATAAAATTAGAAATGAAGAAGGAGAAGCTACAAAGGACACTGCAGAAATACAAAGCATCATAAGAGACTACTAAAAGCAACTCTATGCCAATAAAATAGACAACCTGAAAGAAATGGACAAATTATTAGAAAAGTACAACTTCCAAGACTGAGCCAGGAAGAAATAGAAAATATGAACACACCAATCACAAGTAATAAAATTGAAACAGTGATTAAATATATTCTGACAAACAAAAGTCCAGGACCAAATGGCTTCACAGGTGAATTCTATCAAACATTTAGAGACAAGTTAAACCTATCCTTCTCAAACTCTTCCCAAAAATTGCAGAGGGAGGAATACTCCCAGGCTCATTCTACGAGGCCACCATCACCCTGATACCAAAACCAGGCAAAGATATCACAAAAAAAGAAAATTACAGGACAATATCACTGATGAACATAGATGCAAAAACCCTCCACAAAATATTAGCAAACAGAATCCAAAAACTCATTAAAAGGATCATACCCCATGATCAAGTGGGATTTATCACAGGGATGCAAGGATTCTTCAATATATGCAAATCAATCAATGTGATACACCATATTAACAAATTGAGAATAAAAACCATATGATCAACTCAACAGATGCAGAAAAAGTTTTTGACAAAATTCAACACCCATTTATGACAAAAACTCTCCAGAAAGTGGGCAAAGAGGGAACCTACCTCAACATAATACAGGCTATGTATGGCAAACCCACGGCAAACGTCATTCTCAGTGGTGAAAACTGAAAGCATTTCCTCTAAGATCAGGAACAAGACAAGGATGTCCACTCTCGCCACTATTATTCAACATAATTCTGGAAGTCCTAGCCAAGGCAATCAGAGAAGAAAAAGAAATAAAAGGAATCCAAATTGGAAAGGAAGAAGTAAAACTGTCACTGTTTGCAGATGACATGATACTATACATAGTGAATACTAAAGATGCCACCAGAAAACTGCTAGAGCTAATCAGTGAATTTGGTAAAGTAGCAGGATACAAAATTAATGCACAGAAATCTCTTGCATTTCTATACACTAATGATGAAAAATCTGAAAGAGAAATTAAGGAAACACTCCCATTTACCACTGTAACAAAAACAATAAAATACCTAGGAATAAACCTACCTAAGGAGACAAAAGACCTGTATGCAGAATACTATAAGACACTGATAAAGAAATTAAAGATGATACAAACAGATGGAGAGATATACCATGTTTTGGATTGGAAGAATCAACATTGTGAAAATGACTCTACTACCCAAAGCAATCTACAGATTCAATGCAATCCCTATCAAACTACCACTGGCATTTTCCACAGAACTAGAACAAAAAATTTCACAATTTGTATGGAAACACAAAAGACCCCGTATAGCGAAAGCAATCTTGAGAAGGAAGATTCCTTCCTTCCTTCCTTCTTGAGAAGGAGGAATAATGCTGCCTGACTTCAGACTATACTACAAAGCTACAGTAATAAAGACAGTATGGTAGTGGCACAAAAACAGAAATATAGATCAATGGAACAGAATAGAAAGCCCAGAGATAAACCCACGCACCTACTGTCACCTAATGTATGACAAAGGAGGCAAGAAAATATAATGGAGAAAAGACAGTCTCTTCAATAAGTGGTGCTGGGAAAACTGGACAGCTACATGTAAAAGAATGAAATTAGAACACTCCCTGACACCATACACAAAAATAAACTCAAAATGGATTAAAGACCTAAATGTAAGGCCAGACACTATAAAACTCTTAGAGGAAAACATAGGCAGAACATTCTTTGACATAAATCACAGCAAGATCTTTTTTAACCCACCTCCTAGAGTAATGGAAATAAAACCAAAAATAAACAAATAGGACCTAATGAAACTTAAAAGCTTTTGCACAACAAAGGAAACCATAAACAAGACAAGACAACCCTCAGAATGGGAGAAAATATTTGCAAACAAAACAACTGACAAGGGATTAAACTCCAAAATATACAAACAGCTCATGCAGCTCAATACCAAAAAAAACCAAACAGCCCAATTCAAAAATGGGCAGAAGTCCTAAATAGACTTTTCTCCAAAGAAGACATACAGATGGCTAACAAACACATAAAAAGTTGCTCAATATCATTAATTATTAGAGAAATGCAAATCAAATCTACAATGAAGTATCACTTCACACTGGTCAGAATGGCCATCATAAAAAAGTCTACAAACAGTAAAGGTGGGAGAGGGTGTGGAGAAAAGGGAACACTCTTTCACTGTTGGTGGGAATGTATATTGATAGAGCCACTATAGAGAACAGTATGGAGGTTCCTTAAAAACCTAAAAATAGAACTACCATATGACCCAGCAATCCCACTACTGGGCATATACTCTGAGAAAGCCATAATTCAAAAAGGCACATGCACCACAATGTTCATTGCAGCTCTATTTACAATAGCCAGGACATGTAAGCAACCTAAGTGTCCATCAACAGAGAAATGGATAAAGAAGATGTGGCATATATATACAATGGAATATTATTCAGCCATAAAACGGAAAGATATTGGGTCATTTGTTGAGACGTGGATGGATCTAGAGACTGGCATACAGAGTGAAGTAAGTCAGAAAAGGAAAAAGAAATATCATATAATATCTCTTGTATGTGGAATCTAGGAATATGATACAGATGAACTTATTTGCAAAGCAGAAATAGAGACACAGACGTAGAGAACAAACATATGGATACCAAGGTGGGGAAGAGGGTGGTGGGATGAACTGGGAGATTGGGTTTGATATATATACACTACTAAGTATAAAATAGATAACTAATGAGAACTTACTGTATAGCGCAGAGAACTCTACTCAGTACTGTTTGGTGACCAAAATGGGAAGGAAATCCAAAAAAAGAGGGGATATATGTATGTATATATATAGCTGATTCACTTTGCTGTACAGCAGAAACTCTCACAACATTGTAAAGCAACTATATTCCAATAAAAATTAATTAAGAAAAAGAAGTAGAGGATACAACCATTTGTTACTTACACTTCCTCTCTACCTATGCACTAAATAAATATGTCCTATTCTGCTTCAAAAAAAAAAAAAAAAAAAAAAAGAATGGCGCCAAAGCAAGACTTTAGGCACAGTGAGTTTAAATTCAATTCTAAGTGAATCCAAGTGAAACCAATATTATATCTCCCTAGGACAGTGAAAACACAAAATCTAAATGAGCCAGAGAAACTCTTCAATCTGAAGGATGGTACGGGACAGATATAATTTGAAAGGAAACTTACTTTTGTTCAGAAGTGGTAAGTCAAATAATTACCAACTCTTTCATACCTGTTCCTATTTTCTTACAGTGTGGATGAAGAAACTTAAATAACAAGATTAGAAATTTAGCCAATACTACACATTAACTTTCTGTTCCATCTGCTAGAACAGTGTGTCCCACTCTAAAGGTTGAGTTCTTCAAGAGAGAATCCTAAATTACAAAATTAAGTATAATATCACTTTGAGAGCAAATACGAGCATCAACATCCAAATCCTTAATAATCATGTATCAACTGGGATTACATTCCATTGCAAGAAATAGAACACCCAAAAAAAACAGTGGCATCAACAAATTAAGAGATTATTTCTTCTTTATGTAAAAATCCAGAGATAGATAGTTCAGGGCTGGTTTGGAGCTCTTCAATGCCAAGAACTAGGCTTTCATTCCCAAGTTCACCTCTTTGTCCAAGAAGGCTCCAACCATTTTTAGAAAAAGAAGGGAAGAAGGGTGCAACCCCTCCTTTTATGTACACTTGCTGGAAGTTTCACATTTTTGCTTACATACTATCATAGTCTACTTGGGCTGCTATAACAGAATACCATAGACTGGGTAACTTTTAAATAACAGAAATTGATTACTCACACTTCTGGTGGCTGGAAGTCCAAGATCAGGATGCCAGCAGATTCAGTGTCTAGCGGGAGCCCGCTTCATGGTTCATAGATGACCATTATGGAAGACAATCTACTTCAGTCAAATCCCACCAATTTAGATGTTAACTCATCCAAAAACAGCCTCACAGAAACATCCAGAATAATGTTTGGCTAAATATCTGGGTACTATGGCCTAGCCAAGTTGCCACATAAAATTAATCATTACAAACAGGATATGGACTTTTTAAGACAGTGGCATGGCATGTAAACCTTTAAAAATCAAATATTGAGAATAAATCTACTGCATATACTTAATACACATATAAATATATAAAGACACATAAAACTGACAAAAAAATTAAAGAATTGAGATAAAAAGACTTCCCCAAAACATATAACAACAAACTCCAAACATAAATCAGAATTTCTGGCTACACAGCTGAGAGCTAATTCTTCTTTTCACTTAGACTTATATCCTCAAATCATTTCTCTGTATATTAGAACATCATAACCATTATTTTAAACTTTAACTATAAAAAATTTATTTTCTTCTTTTTTGAATTTTATTTATTTTTTTATACAGCAGGTTCTTACTAGTCATCAATTTTATACACATCAGTGTATACATGACAATCCCAATCACCCAATTCATCACACCACCACCACCACCCCCTTGCCACTTTCCCCCCTTGGTGTCCATACATTTGTTCTCTACGTCTGTGTCTCAATTTCTGCCCTGCAAACCGGTTCATCTGTACCATTTTTCTAGGTTCCACATATATGCATTAATATACGATATTTGTTTTTTCTCTTTCTGACTTACTTCACACTGTATGACAGTCTCTAGATCCATCCACGTCTCAACAAATGACCCAATTTCGTTCCTTTTTATGGCTGAGTAATATTCCGTTGTATATATGTATCACATCTTCTTTATCCATTCATATGTCTATGGGCATTTAGGTGGCTTCCATGACCTGCCTATTGTAAATAGTGCTGCAATGAGCATTGTGGTGCATGTGTCTTTTTGAATTATGGTTTTCTCTGGGTATATGCTCAGTAGTGGGATTGCTAGATCATATGGTAATTCTATTTTTAGTTTTTTAAGGAACCTCCATACTGTTCTCCATAGTGGCTGTATCAATTTACATTCCCACCAACAGTGCAAGAGGGTTCCCTTTTCTCCACGCCCTCTCCAGCATTTGTTGTTTGTAGATTTTCTGATGATGCCCATTCTAACTGGTGTGAGGTGATACCTCACTGTAGTTTTGATTTGTATTTCTCTAATAATTAGTGATGTTGAACAGCTTTTCACGTGCTTCTTGGCCATCTGTATGTCTTCTTTGGAGAAATGTCTATTTAGGTCTTCTGCCCATTTTTGGATTGGGTTGTTTGTTTTTTTAATATTGAGCTGCATGAGCTGTTTATATATTTTGGAGATTAATCCTTTGTCCATTGATTCGTTTGCAGATATTTTCTCCCATTCTGAGGGTTGTCTTTTCATCTTGTTTATGGTTTCCTTTGCTGTGCAAAAGCTTTGAAGTTTCATTAGGTCCCATTTGTTTATTTTTGTTTTTATTTCCATTACTCTAGGAGGTGGATCAGAAAAGAGATTGCTGTGATTGATGTCAAAGAGTGTTCTTCCTATGTTTTCCTCTAAGAGTTTTATATGTCCGGTCTTACATTTAGGTCTCGAATCCATTTTGAGTTTATTTTTGTGTATGGTGTTAGGGAGTGTTCTAATTTCATTCTTTTACATGTAACTGTCCAGTTTTCCCAGCACAACTTATTGAAGAGACTGTTTTTTCTCCATTGTATATCCTTGCATCCTTTGTCATAGATTAGTTGACCAGAGGTACATGGGATTATCTCTGGGCTTTCTATCTTGTTCCATTGATCTATGTTTCTGTTTTTGTGCAAGTACAATATTGTCTTGATTACTGTAGCTTTGTAGTATAATCTGAAGTCAGGGAGTCTGATTTCTCCAGCTCCGTTTCTTTCCCTCAAGACTGCTT
Source organism: Balaenoptera musculus (assembly GCF_009873245.2). Taxonomy (NCBI): domain Eukaryota; kingdom Metazoa; phylum Chordata; class Mammalia; order Artiodactyla; family Balaenopteridae; genus Balaenoptera; species Balaenoptera musculus. Next base: position 140,528,342 of record NC_045785.1, on the reverse strand, counting down.
TGGTTATTTGGGTTCTTTTGTGTCTCCATACAAATTTTAAGATTTTTTGTTCTACTTCCATAAAAAATGCCATTGGTAATTTGATAGGGATTGCATTGAATCTGTAGATTGCTTTGGGTAGTATAAGTCATTTTCACAATATTGATTCTTCCAATCCAAGAACATGGTATGTCTCTCCATCTGTTGGTATAATCTTTAATTTCTTTCAACAGTGTCTTATAGTTTTGTGCCTACAGGTCTTTTGTCCCCCTAGGTAGGTTTATTCCTAGGTATTTTATTCTTTTTGTTGCAGTGGTAAATGGGAGTGTTTCCTTAATTTCTCTTTCTGATTTTTCATCATTAGTGTATAGGAATGCAAGAAATTTCTGTGCATTAATTTTGTATCCTGCAACTTTACCAAATTCACTGATTAGCTCTAGCAGTTTTCTGGTGGCATCTTTAGGATTCTCTATATATAGTATCATGTCATCTGCAAACAGTGACAGTTTTACTTCTTCTTTTCGAAATTGTATTCCTTTTATTTCTTTTTCTTCTCTGATTACCTTGGCTAGGACTTCCAAAACCATGTTGAATAATAGTGATGAGAGTGGGCATCCTTGTCTTGTTCCTGATCTTCGAGGAAATGCTTTCAGTTTTTCACCATTGAGAATGATGTTTGTTGTGGGTTTGTCATAAATAGCCTTTATTATGTTGAGGTAGGTTCCCTCTATGCCCACTTTCTGGAGAGTTTTTATCATAAATGGGTGTTGAATTTTGTCAAAAGCTTTTTCTGCATCTATTGAGATGATCATATGGTTTGTCTTCTTCAATTTGTTAATATGGTGTATCACACTGATTAATTTGCATATATTGAAGAATCCTTGCATCCTTGGGATAAATCCCACTTGATCAAGGTGTATGATCCTTTTGATGTGTTGTTGGATTCTGTTTGCTAGTATTTTGTTGAGGATTTTTGCATCTATATTCATCAGTGATATTGGTCTGTAATATTCTTCTTTTGTAGTATCTTTGTCTGGTTTTGGTATCAGGGTGATGGTGGCCTCATAGAATTAGTTTGGGAGTGTTCCTTCCTCTGCAAATTTTTGGAAGAGTTTGAGAAGGATGGGTGTTAGCTCTTCTCTAAATGTTTGATAGAATTCACCTGTGAAGCCATCTGGTCCTGGACTTTGGTTTGTTGGAAGGTTTTTAATCACAGTTTCAGTTTCATTACTTGTGATTGGTCTGTTCATATTTTCTATTTCTCCCTGGTTCAGTCTTGGGAGGTTATACCTTTCTAAGAATTTGTCCATTTCTTCCAGGTTGTCCATTTTATTGGCATAGAGTTGCTTGTAGTAGTCTCTTAGGATGCTTTGTATTTCTGCAGTGTCTGTTGTAACTCCTCCTTTTTCGTTTCTAATTTTATTGATTTGAGTCCTCTCCCGCTTTTTCTTGATGAGTCTGGCTAATGGTTTATCAATTTTGTTTATCTTCTCAAAGAACCAGCTTTTAGTTTTATTGATCTTTGCTACTGTTCTCTGTTTCTATTTCATTTATTTCTGCTCTGATCTTTATGATTTCTTTCCTTCTGCTAACTTTGGGTTTTGTTTGTTCTTCTTTCTCTAGTTCCTTTGGGTGTAAGGTTAGATTGTTTATTTGAGATTTTTCTTGTTTCTTGAGGTAAGCTTGTGTAGCTATAAACTTCCCTCTTAGAACTGCTTTTGCTGCATCCCATAGGTTTTGCATCATCGTGTTTTCATTGTCATTTGTCTCTAGGTATTCTTTGATTTCCTCTTTGATTTCCTCAGTGATCTCTTGGTTATTTAGTAATGTATTGTTTAGCCTCCATGTGTTTGTGTGTTTTTACGTTTTTTTCCCTGTAATTCATTTCTAATCTCATAGCGTTGTGCTCAGAAAAGATGCTTGATACGATTTCAATTTTCTTAAATTTACTGAGGCTTGATTTGTGACCCAAGATGTGATCTACCTTGGAGCATGTTCCATGCACACTTGAGAAGAAAGTGTAATCTGCTGTTTTTTGGATGGAATGTCCTAAAAATATCAATTAAATCTCTCTGGTCTATTGTGTCATTTGAAGTGTCTGTTTCCTTATTTATTTTCATTTTGGATGATCTGTCCATTGGTGTAAGTGAGGTGTTAAAGTCCCCCACTATTATTGTGTTACTGTCGATTTCCTCTTTTAGAGCTGTTAGCAGTTGTCTTATGTATTGTGGTGCTCTTATGTTGGGTGCACATATATTTATAATTGTTTTATCTTCTTCTTGGATTGATCCCTTGATCATTATGTAGTGTCCTTCCTTGTCTCGTGTAACTTTCTTTATTTTAAAGTCTATTTTATTTGATATGAGTATTGCTACTCCAGCTTTCTTTTGATTTCCATTTGCATGGAATATCTTTTTCCATCCCCTCACTTTCAGTCTGTATGTGTCCCTAGGTCTGAAGTGGGTCTCTTGTAGACAGCATATATATGGGTCTTGTTTTTGTATCCATTCAGCAAGCCTGTGTCTTTTGGTTGGAGCATTTAATCCATTCACGTTTAAGGTAATTATCGATATGTATGTTCCTATGACCATTTTCTTAATTGTTTTGGGTTTGTTTTTGTAGGTCCTTTTCTTCTCTTGTGTTTCCCACTTAGCGAAGTTCCTTTAGCATTTGTTGTAGAGCTGGTTTGGTGGTGCTGAATTCTCTTAACTTTTGCTTGTCTGTAAAGGTTTTTATTTCTCTGTCGAATCTGAATGAGATCCTTGCTGGGTAGAGTAATCTTGGTTGTAGGTTCTTCCCTTTCATCACTTTAAATATATCATGTCACTCCCTTCTGGCTTGTAGAGTTTCTGCTGAGAAATCAGCTGTTAACCTTATGGGAGTTCCCTTGTATGTTATTTGTCATTTTTCCCTTGCTGCTTTCACTAATTTTTCTTTGTCTTTAATTTTTGCCAGTCTGATTACTATGTGTCTCGGCGTGTTTCTCCTTGGGTCTATCCTGTATGAGACTCTCTGAGCTTCCTGGACTTGGTTGGCTATTTCCTTTCTTATCTTAGGGAATTTTTCGACTATAATCTCTTGAAATATTTTGTCTGGTCCTTTCTGTCTCTCTTCTCCTTCTGCGACCCCTATAATGCGAATGTTGTTGTGTTTAATGTTGTCCCAGAGGTCTCTTAGGCTCTGTTCATTTCTTTTCATTCTTTTTTCTTTATTCTGTTCCACAGCAGTGAATTCCACCATTCTGTCTTCCAGGTCACTTACCCGTTCTTCTGACTCAGTTTTTCTGCTATTGATTCCTTCTAGTGTAGTTTTCATTTCAGTTATTGTATTGTTCATCTCTGTTTGTTTGTTCTTTAATTCTTCTAGGTCTTTGTTAAACATTTCTTGCATCTTCTCGATCTTTGCCTCCATTGTTTTTCCAAGGTCCTGGATCATCTTCACTATCATTACTCTGAATTCTTTTTCTGGAAGATTGCCTATCTCCACTTCATTTAGTTGTTTTTCTGGAGTTTTATTTTGTTCCTTCTTCTGGTACATAGCCCTCTGCCTTTTCATCTTGTCTATCTTTCTGTGAATGTGGTTTTTGTTCCACAGGCTGCAGGATTGTAGTTCTTCTTGCTTCTGCTGTCTGCCCTCTGGTGGATGAGGCTATCTAAAAGGCTTGTGCAAGTTTCCTGATAGGAGGGATTGGCGGTGGTTAGAGCTGACTGTTGCTCTAGTGGGCAGAGCTCACTAAAACTTTAATCCTCTTGACTGCTGATGGGTGGGGCTGGGTTCCCTCCCTGTTGGTTGTTTGGCCTGAGGCAACCCAACACTGGAGCCTACCTGGGCTCTTTGGTGGGGCTAATGGCGGACTCTGGGAGGGCTCAAGCCAAGGAGTACTTCCCAGAACTTCTGCTGCCAGTGTCCTTGTCCCCACTGTGAGCCCCAGCCACCCCCCGCCTCTGCAGGAGACCCTCCAACACTAGTAGGTAGGTCTGGTTCAGTCTCCCCTGGTGTCACTGCTCCTTACCCTGTGTCCCGATGCACAGACTACTTTGTGTGTGCCCTCCAAGAGTGGAGTCTCTGTTTCCCCCAGTCCTGTCGAAGTCCTACAATCAAATCCCACTAGCCTTCAAAGTCTGATTCTCTAGGAATTCCTCCTCCTGTTGCCAGACCCCCAGGTTGGGAAGCCTGACGTGGGGCTCAGAACCTTCACTCCAGTGGGTGGACTTCTATGGTATAAGTGTTCTCCAATCTGTGAGTGCCCCACCCAACAGTTATGGGATTTGATTTTACTGTGATTGAGCCCCTCTTACCATCTCATTTTGGCTTCTCCTTTGTCTTTGGATGTGGGGTATGTTTTTTGGTAAGTTCCAGTGTCTTCCTGTCAATGATTGTCCAGCAGCTAGTTGTGATTCTGGTGTTCTCGCAAGAGGGAGTGAGAGCGCGTCCTTCTACTCTGCTATCTTGGTTCAGGGCCAAACATTTATTTTCTTGAATAAAACAAATATTGCTCGTAAAGATGTGTGAATCTTTCAGTATTTAAAATATTCTGGGTGTTCCAAATGTTCTTTCATTCTGTAATTTAATATTGAGTTGTGTAATTTAGTACCTATTTTGCATGAGGCGCTTTGCTGTACTCCATGGGGGGTGAAGCAAGAGTTGAGATAAAGATAAATCAGGGCCATTAATTAACAAATTTTGAAGGGAGAGGCAATCCCTTTGCAAAAATATGTTTACTATAACAAATATGAAAAATGTCATAATGTAGGACAAATTCTTTTGAAGTTCAGAATAAATTTTGACTATCTTAACATTTTCAAATATACATTACTAATACGACCTTCTTTTCCAAGCTTGGAATGCAAAGGTAATTATATCTCCTTTGTAATACCAACTAATTATTTCATCAGCAAGAATCTCAATATTTCCCTTTAGGAACCACTACTTGTTCTGAACTATCCAAGTTTACTTACTCAGTTTACTTACTCAAATTTACTTATTCAGCCCAATGTGGCTATTCCTACTTCCAAATATCACATGGAGAGAACCAGTAGGTCAAACAAAACCACTAGTGTAATTGTTCAGTAGCAGCCCCATCACTTAACTACTGAGCACTGGATGCCCACAGGATGCTTGTCCACTTGTAATGATTTCTTTGCTGGCTCTTGCTGCAGTTCTTTTAGTTCATAATCAAATTTTCAGTCATTGCATCCAAATATGACCGCCAGCATGTTTCTGGCTGGGCTAAGAGTAGCTTCTACCATATCCACATTTTGTACATTTTGTGGATATGCACCACCAACATGCAACCTTGGTGTTAAAATTGGGACACGACAATTTTTTGCACATTTCTTAGGAACGTTTGGAGTCCTTCCTGCTGGAAGAGTTCAGTTAGCATCAACTCTGTCTACTGAAGATATTCTAATAACATTGAAACTCAGAAGAGAGGGGGCCAGGTTCTTGATTCTTCGGTCCCATAAATTCCCTTAGCTCCTATGCAAATTTTCCTACCTCTTCCCCAAAGGTCAACTCTGCCTACCAACAACTACTGGGAGGAGCTGCCTTAATCTAGCCACCAAGACTACCATTACACATAGTTATATTTTCCCCAATATTTGAGTTTGTCTTAAAACCACTTTGTATCTTTTGTTGGCTCTCTGGAAGAGTTTCAAAGTGGTTTTAAAAGTTACACTCTGATATTACTTAGATAATTAACTTAGAATATATGGTCTCAGTAAGACCAGAAGGAAAACATATTAGATCTTGGGTATGAGGGTTGCTATGGGATTGATGTGATGTACATTTCATTTTACAGACGCTCAACTAAGCAATTTGTCAAGAAAGGAGAAAAGAAGCTCAGAGTAGTTTTCTTTAAGAAGAGGCAAATGTATATAAGTCCATGCCACTCTCTCACTTTGTCCCAGGACATATATACACCACCAAATGTAAAACCGATAGCTAGTGGGAAGCAGCCACATAGCATAGGGAGATCAGCTCGGTGCTTTGTGACCACCTAGAGGGATGGGATAGGGAGGGTGGGAGGGAGGGAGGCACAAGAGGGAAGAGATATGGGGATATATGTATATGTATAGCTGATTCACTTTGTTATAAAGCAGAAACTAACACAACATTGTAAAGCAATTATACTCCAATAAAGATGTTAAAAAAAAGAAAAAGAAAAAGAATAAGAAGAGGTTGAGATATATTTGCTAGTAGTAGGTAAGCCTCTGTCTCCTCACCTATAAAATGGGGAGAGCAATGATACCAACTGAAACGGATTACTGGAGAATTAAATAAGATGATGCATGTAAATATTTAATACACTAATAAGCATTTAATAAACGATAAAAAAAAAAGAGGCAAATGAAACTAGTAAGTCTTCATGTAGCTGAGGGGAGAAATGTGATTGTCAACTTGGGTGTGCTGCTGCCTGGGAAAGGCACATCATATCTGTAATTTCTCTCCATCAACAACAGCCTTGTGAATCTGGAGGACAATTTTCTACCCCACTAAGGAGAAAGTAAGAGACTGATACATGGAACTTAGATAAAAAGAAAACTAAGTAGTGTTAAGTGAGGAAGCTAAAGACAAATGGAAGACTGCATCTGTAAGGAAGTTAAATCTTGTAGCAGAAATATAAGTGAAGCCAGTGAAGCTACTAAAAACCTCAGCACAGTGAGAAAGCCCCAGAAAGGTCTTTGGCCAAGTTAAGGAAGAGCAGCTTCTTCCCAGACTAGAAACAGACTAGAGCTGAGGTTGGATGGACAACAGCTAAGGATCATCAACAAAGGTACGGAAATGTGCCTAGGTTTTTATTAACATACTTTAAAGTTGTTTTCAATTTGGTACTTACTTTAAAAATAATAATGATGAAAAAAACCAAACAAACAAACAAACAAAAAAATAATAATGATGTTTCATAATTCAGGCCAATGTTTATACTTCACTATGTTAATAAGTTACCTTTTTACACACTAATATCAAAGTATGCAACTGTATAACATAAGGCACTAGCCAGCACTTTTTGGCCATATATTCCAACAGAAAGCAAAGCATCCAGAATAAATGAGGTAACTTTTGATGACTGGTCTTTCAAACCCATAATTGATCCTGTAAAGAGGCAGCAAATGTCATGCAGATTAAAGATGGAAAGAGGTCTAAACCCCATCAAAGATTTATGTTATGTTTGCACCATGGGTTTTTTTTTCCTGTTTCTCACATAAATATTGTTACCAGCAGAGAAACAAACACATAAATAATGCATAGCTTATTTTAAAAATTGTTATCTGGGTAATTTTTCAGGAACCTATAACAAGACCATATTTTTGAGAAATAAATATATTTATCTGTTTATTGTATTTTGTGTTTCTGATAAAAGCTGCATTTTGTTTTACAGTTGAACACTGAATTCTCAGACCTTTGTGACTGCCAGTAATTCTGGTTTGTGTTGATTTAAGCAACAAAATCAAAGTATGTGGCATTACTGAGGGATTAATGGCCAGCTAAAACTGGCCATGGAATAATGATCTACAGGAATTATCTTTCATCAAGGTTATTATTGCTTTCTAACGCTGAAAATCAGAACAGGGAAAGTATGTGAAATAAAATAATAAGGTTTCAGTTACACAAACAACACCAAGGGATTATTTTCAGGAAATGAATGTTTGAGACGGATGAGTCAATTTGAATGATAAATAACATTTCAATGCCCCTTTTAAGTGGAAAGTTCATTCTTTCCACACCAGTTTAAGTACTTATTTCACTAACTCTCTGGAGAAATATAGGAGTTGAAATAAAGGAACTAAAGAACTGAATTCAATTATTGTCATTGACCAAGAGGAATTGATCAAAAGTCGCACTTTTGCATTAAATAGACCTTCCATGCAAACACATCTTTTAATATAGGACACATGAAAAAACTTAATTATGTCTAAAACTGTGTATTTTAAGGTACTTCAAAGTAGTATTGGGCAATCCAATCATTATTTTTAATATTCCAAAATATCCAATGAACATCACCTTTTAGTCTTTGTTAGAACTGCTTGGGATGACTAAAACATCCATTTGCTAAGTTGAATTCAGTCAACTTAGTATCAAAACGGTGGTTAACTTTTAAGAATATTGTTATTCACAAATATTGAGAAATTACTGATAACCTATTGTTCATGGTTTAGGTGACAAAATATTCCACACCATGGGGCTCGGGGCAGGGGGAGTAATAAAAAGGTCTCTAGGTGGTACCTGCTCAGCTTCATCAGCCTAATTGGCTTTAATTAAGCCTAGGTCAGAGACTGGGAGAAAAGGCACATGTGATTCTCCAAATCCCAGGGATTCTACAGTCAACCACCAAGGGAAAAGTGGGGAAGCAGAGATTTCCCCGGAGTATACAAGCAAGAGATCTGATAGATGGCAAGACCTTTTGGTATCTGAAAGCAACCTGTGTAATCACCTTCAGTATTTTAATGAATGTGTGTGCTAGTTTCCAATAGCTTTAAGTCCCGGAATGAGATCTTGTTCTTTTTCAATAATTTAAAATATACACTTAAATATCATACACTTAAATATGAATGTGTATGTATATGTATGTATTACATACATATGTATATGTATAGATATACATACGTATACATATATATGCATACATATACACATACATTTCCACTTCAGAGACTGGAGTGGCATAAACTTAAAAGACGTTTTCTCTATGTTTCTGCATTAGCAGAGGAATTCATCTTCATTACTTCCAAAGAAAGAGTTAATGGAATATTTTTGTCTGCAGTCTTTCAAAATAACTTGCTATATGCTAAAGGTCAGAAATTAGAGATTCAGATGCTATCCAAAGCAAAATCATGTCACCCTTGATGTCCGATTATCAAGGCTCACCTCCTTTGTTCTTACCTAGATAAAAACTGACATCCACCCTTCTACACTACGCTATTTGATGCTGGGGCTAGGATTCTGCAAATCACATTTCTGCTTTGCCTGTTGATCCCCTATCATTTTCCACCAATAGCGGCCGCTAGAGGGAGCCTAGAAGGTAAGCTCCTTTCTGCTCTCTTCCTGTTCTATCACTGTTGTCTTAGCAGTGGCGCTCCACCCTGGGATGGGCATATGGCCTCAGTGTCCTGCTTTATCTCAGTAATCTTAGAACTAACGTGAACGATTCATTCTTAGAGGTATAGGTACCAGCACCAACTGAGAAGTCTTCCTAGCTTTTCCAAGCTCCCGAGGTACCAGCACCTGCTGGCAGCACCTAGAGAGCCCCTCTGCCTCCACCCTCACCTCCTCACACACGTGGTTCTGAGTTCTAGCTCCTCTGAGCTATAAAGATAGGACTTTGTGAGAGACTGGATGTGGGAGAGAGAGGCAATAAAGATGAAGTTTAAGATTCTGGTCTGGAGATGCAGTGGCTTCTTATAGTCACCCCCTCTCTTACTCTGGTGTTCCCTCTTCCTACTCATTTCTCCAGTACCTGTGTAACCAACTCGTCTTTTAAATTCTCACTGCTGAAATGTCCAATGTGGTTTCTATTTTCCTGATTGGACCCTTACTGATGCACCACTTACCCAGAAAACCGCTTTCATGTGAGGCCTCAAAGAATCAGATGAACCAGCTTTACCCATGTAGCCTACGCCATTAACAAGTATTAATCGAGCTCTTCAATATATAGGCACAAGATATCAGGAAAATGACAAGACATAAAACCCAGTTCCTCATTCGACCACTGTGTTCTGGCCGCGCTGGCCTTCTTTCAGTTCCTCACATACTCCGTGCTTTCCTCCAGCTCAGGGTCCACACACGTGCTGTTCCTTTTGCCTGGAATATTCTTCCTGACATTCACCTGGTTCACACTTATTCCTTTTCCATATCTAAATTCATTTATCACTTCCTCAGGGGAACTTTCCCAAACCCTCCAGGGTGCTCAGAGCACCCTGTACTTATTAAAAGAGTAGTATTTAAATAAATTATTGAGTAATTAGTTACTAAGGTTTAGAATTTAAACTCTACTATGGCAGAAATCATTTCTGTAGAATATTGCCTGTTTCATAACTGTTTCTCCAGTTCTTTTAATCTCAGGAGTTAAATAACAGTAACCATACAAATATAACAATTATTGAAGACTAGCTATGTGCCAAACACTATATAAACATGTTACGTGTATAATTTCATTTAACTCTCCCAACAACCTTAAAAGATAGATACTATTATCACATTGAACAATGAAGGCGCCTAAGGCATAGAGATGGTAAATGGTTTGAACAAGGTCATACAGCTAACCAGTGATGCAGCCAGGAGTCCAGGCACTCTTATACCAGAGCCTGTACTTAGAATCAGTGAGGGAAAGACAAAGCTGATAGTCTAATTGGGAAGACAAAGCTTATATTTGACAGACAGGCAGCACACGTTAAGTTTGAAAAAACTAGTGTAGACATTGTGTGTTACCAGAACACAGAGAAAGGGCAGATCCCTAAGGCAGGGGTGGTGAGTCTTCATGGAGTGGCTGAGATTTCAACTGGACCTTGAAGTTAGAACTGCACTAGATGAGGAGAAAGGAGAAGAAACGGCACCTAAGGCAGAGTAAACAGCCCAAGAAAATGTCCTTCAACTCCTTCACCTTCAGGTAACCTTTAAAAACAAAGAAAACCACTGAAAAAATTACAAGATGTATTTTTATTTTTTTTGGATTGAGGCTCTTATGACTCTTTTCCCAGTAGTCAAAAATAAGCAAGAGTTACCAATTTCCTATAAGGTACTTCTAATCCAAAAAGGACAATCACAAAAACACTGGAACACAGGGATGTAAGCCAAGGTACAGTTGGGCAAGTGGCAGACTGCATCAGGGGGCACCAGAACACGATGCTTACCATTGGTCACTGCAGATACAGTGGAAGACAGCCACCAAAAACAAAACAAAACAAAAAAACCTGGCACAGTAGCATTTGTCCTACAGAGCCAGGCAGGAAGTCTGTGTTCCAAAACTGACACTGAGCTGGGACTCAGCATACTCTCGATAAAGCACAGAATAAAAGGAAGCCTGTAGGATTCAGCTGACAAAATATTCAAAGCCAGAACTGAAAGAAGTCACTGATAGAAATGGGTCAGGAAGTGGAGCTGGTACTATTAGCAAACATAGACGGAGGCAGGTTCTTTTGAAGGATGGGCATATAGAAAATGGGAAAGTTTCAGGAAGGATCAAAAGACACCTGGATTCAGGCTGACTTTTTCTTCACATAGGAACAGTAGAAAGTTCAGAACTAATACGGTCTTTGATGTGCTCAGGGTCAAATAAACTGAGCCGGATTTCACTCCATATAAGCCATCTTGATTTTGATACTTATCCCTTCACAAATGATAAAATTTGTCCTACCTTATGAAATAAAATATTATTATCTATGTTTGCACAGTTCTGTTTTCTTTATTCTCTTCATTTTACTATTTCATATTGTTAAATTTTGGTAAACACAATTCCATTTTGTTATTCTGTTAAAAATATTTCCAGACATTGATATATGAAATAAATTAATTGAATGAGATAAATACATTGATGTATATATATAGATTTTCAAAAACAGAATTATACACTATATGTTATTTTTTAAACCCTTATTCCACTCAGCAATATGTTCAGACATCTCTGACAAGGAATATATTTCTTCATCGTTTATCATCTATTTTTCAAAATGGGAAAACTGAAATCCAGAGGAATAAAACAACTAGTCAAAGTTTCAAAGGGAATGGTTTAGAAAAGGCATTCATTAAACATCAATTTTTATGTAACACAACACAAAAGAAGTTAAATCAATGTGGACCTTGATCAAAAGGTATGTACTATATAAGATAAAAAGAAAACCCACAGAAATTACAAAGCCTAAAAAAAATACTCCTAAAAATTTTCTTGAAGTAGTTCACAGTCTACAGAGGAGTTCTGCAGAAATCATTTGATTTTCAAAACAATCCAAAGAATTGGCTAAATCAGGTATTTGGTTAATGATTAATGTTGATAAATGTCTCCAGGTCTATTGTATCAGTCCCGCCTGCATAAAATATTCTGCCTCATTCCTCTGATCTCGACTCGCTACAAACCTATTAACTAATGATTCAGAACTTGCTATCTCCACTTCCTCATTCAACTATTGATTCTTCAACCCACTCCAATATGCCCGACCTTTTTACTCTATGGACCTCCATTTGCTAAATCCAATAGACACTTTTCTGTCCTTATCTTTTGTAAACATTCCAGCAGTACTTCATGCATGTTACCACATCTTTCTTCTGAAAACTTTCTCTTCTCCTGGCTTCCAGGACACTACGTTTTCCTGGATTTCCTTCAGAATTACTAGCTGCTCTTTCTTAGTTTCTTTTGCCAAATTCTTCCCAGTTTCTTAGTGTTTAAGTGTCTTGGGAATTTTCCCCCAGCCATCTTCTCTTCTCTAGCTGTACTTTTGCCTTATTTACCTCATTCAATCCAGTGACTTTAAAGGATACCCATGTGCTGACAACCTACCAAAGTTGTATCTACAGCCCTAATCAACCCACTCCCAAACTCCAGACTCATATTCTCAAATGCCTACTAGACAACTCTATTTGAATGTCTAATAAAATTTCAAACTCAACAAATCTAAAATACTATACCCCTCCCAACAACAATGGAATCTAGGTATTCCTCCAGTTTTCATTACATCAGTAAGTTTTATCACCATTTATCCATTGCTTAAGCCAAAAGTCCAGAATGCTTTTAGATTCTTCTCTTTCCATCACTCTCTCATACATAATCTCTCCAAGTCTTGGAGAGACTCTAACTTCTTTTTTTTTTTAATTATTTTTTTATTTGGTTGCATTGGGTTTTCGTTGCTGCGCATGGGTTCAGTAGTTGTGGCTCGCGGGCTCTAGAGCGCAGGCTTAGTAGTTGGGGCACATGGGCTTAGTTGCTCTGCGGTATGTGGGATCTTCCCGGACCAGGGCTTGAACCCATGTCCACTGCATTGGCAGGTGAATTCTTAACCACAGAGCCACCAGGGAAGTCCTCTAACTTCTTAATAATTTTCAGATCTGTGCACCTATTTCTGTATCCACTGCTAGCACCCCACTTTAAGAAGTATTGGAAGGTCAGACTCTGGAGCTCCTCCACTTACTAGCTGTAAGGGCAAGTTACCTAACTTCTCTGTGCCTCAGGTTCCTCACCTACAAAATGGCCTATCTGATAGGATTGATAGGTTGTGAAAATTAATCAGTCAACATATGTAGACTGCTTACAAAAGAAACTGGAGTTTTTAGGTTAGGAACAGGTAGCTCTTGTTTTTATTTTACTTAAGTTGAAAAAAATCAACACTCTTCTGAAGAAATTAACAGAATCCAGAGTCTACACAAAATATTATCCACATATCCAGGAGACAATCCAAAATTACTTTATATACAAAGAAACAGAAAAATACAAACCAAATTCAAGAGGAAAGGCAATCAATGGAGAATAACCCTAAAGTGATGCAGATGTTCAAATTAGTAGACAAGGATTTTGAAGCAGCTATTACAATTATGCATAATATTACAAAGAAAAATACATAATGAATAAAAGAGCAGGAAAATTTGGCAGAGAAACATAAACTGTAACAAAATATCAAAAGAAGTTCTTGAACTGAAAAATAAAAAGCTAAAAATATTTAAAAGTCACTGAATGAGATTAATAGAAGATTGAAGATGACAAAGCAAAGTGCACTTGAAGATAGATCAATAGGTTATCCAACCTGAATAACAGAGACAAAAAAGATTGAAAAAAGTTTACAGAGCCTCAGGGACCTGTGGAATAATATCAAAAGTCTCATAAAGTGTCACTGGGATGCCAAAAGAAAAGGTGAGAAAATAGGGCATACATTGCTATATGCGTTTGGCAAATGTGTCAAATAGTACATTTATATTTGTGCATTACAAATATGTATGTTTCATCACAAAAGAAAAAAAGAATCATAAAAAATTCAGATTCCTAGTTAAGTTTATTCGTGCTGCAGTGTTTATGGGTTGTGTATTGATACCTGCACTTACTTTGAAATGCATCAAAAAAATAAGATGACCTGATAGAGGGATGATTAGAGGAACAGACATGTGACAAAGTGAGACTAGTAAATGGTTATTTTAGAACCTTTGAGGTAGGTATGTACTGTAACACTCTGTAATTTTTTTCATGTTTTCTGTATTTTTATAATAAAGTGATGGAAATTTATAAATTAAGTAAAACATTTTCAGTGTTTTTTTATCCAAAACTTACCCAAAATTATCTATGAAAAAAAATTTCTAAAAGAGTGTAAGTGCTATAGACCCATTACTTATTATTATTTGAGCTACTTTTATCTTTCCTGGACAGCTGTAATAGTCTCCTAGCTGATCTCTTTACTTTCTCCCTCTCCAACTCATTCTCCATTTAGCAGCCAGAATGACACTATAAAAATGTAAATCTGGACATGCTGATTGCCTTGCTTAAAATGCGCTAATGGTTTCTCTCGCTCTGAGAATAAAATGTAATCTCCTCTTAGCCTACAAGGCCTGCCTCCGTGAGTGCCTGTTACTTGACCCACCAAGCTCTTTCCCATTGGCAGGCTTTGCACTTGCTGTCCCTTCTGCTTGTAATGCCTTTCCGCCAGCCCTTTAGTGACTGACCAATTCTTATTCTTTAGCTCTATCTCATGATCCTTTTTTATTTCCTTCATAGCACTTATCACAATTTGTAATTATCTAGTTTTCTATTTATTTGCTTATTGTCTGTCTTCTCAGCTAGAGCTCATAAAAGTAAAAGATTTCACTCTTGTTCACTGTTGTCTTCCTGGGGCCTGAAGTGGGCTCTGATTAGACATTAAGTATTTTGCCTGATATCTCAAATTTACTGAATTGCAAAACTGTGACTCAAACCCAGTTTTTCTGTGATTTCTTTCATGATACCAATTGGGTAGGGAGAAAGTACACCGCATGATTTCTATCCTCCTGGAGTTTCAAGTCCAAAACAGAAAAGGTCAAACACAGAATCCAAGTGACAATTGGTTCCAAGCTCCAGAAAATCCCTGCACTTCATGCTTCTCACATCTTTTCCCGTGAGAATCTGGGCTCAGCATCATAAGGATTTATCATGTCCCTGATCTCCCACATAGTGTCTGCCACTAAATCCTGTTATTTGCCTCCCTACTCCTCTCCATTCCCTACTACGGCTACACTGTCCAGGCCACCTCTGTCCTTTGTCAAGACTATGATGATCAAGTGGTCCCCCTGCCTTCAGTCTTGCCTCTATTCCCTACACTGCAGCCAAGGTAATCCTTGTGAAACGGAAATCTAATTGTGTTGTTTCCCTACTCCAAACCCTACAACTGTCTTAGGATGAAGTCCAGTCTCATTAGCATTTCTTTCAAGGCTCCTCAGGAGAGGTAGGTAGACACCTCCTTATTTCTGCAGGTCCATTTCCTGTTACTCCTCTCCCTGAACTCCAACATTTCAGCTCCCCAACCACCCATGACTCTCTCTCCCTGTTGGCTAATTCTCCTGCCAGAACAAGGCTCTGCCCGCTCTTGGGCTGACCTCCTCCCGCTCAGCCTCAAGTTTCAACTCAGACATCACTTCCCCTGTGAGAGCGTCTCACAGGTTACGTGTTTATGCGGTGTGTTCCCACGGTCTCATATTCTTCCTCTATCAGAACACTTCTTCTATTATTTATATTTGCTTTTTTAATTGTGTTCCTTTGCTGCTCCATTATAAGCTCCCTGAAGTCAGAAACCCCGTCTGTCCTGTCTTTCTCACCATTATATGCCCAGTGGCTTGAACATACTAAATGGTTAGTAAATATTTATTGGTTGGATGGATGGATCGATGGATGGATGGATGGAGAGACAGATCATAGCACTTGAAAATGTCTCCAAAATAATCATACAAACTCTCTTAAATAAAATAAGCTGGATTACTCCATTTATGGATAGGAAGTCGTAGTCAAAAGGCAGAGGCCTACTGGTGGCAGACATTGGTGGACAGAGAGAAGCTGTGCCATCTTGGTTACAATGTTCTATCCACATAATGGTTAACCAGCTTCTTCTAGTTAAGGGAGTTTATTTGATTACTTTGGAGAACCAATTCCTACAGAGAGCAGACAGACATTCTGGTAAGGTTTCAAGTGACACTAATAATTCAGAAGGATATAGGGTTAGAGACCAGGAAGATTAAAAAAAAAATCTATTTCAAATGCTCTCATAGAGCAACTATAGTATTTCGCTACCAGGTATATTTGCATGCCATTATTTATAGAGGATTAATTTTATTTAGGGTTTCTTGAGTTACACAGCTTTTGCTGTGCTTTTCACAATCCCCAGTCAAAATTCTGACCTAGTTTGCCTCTTAACTGGTGCTCATCAAAGCAGGTAGTTTCCAGGATGGATGACAGCTGTGAGAAGATAGGCAGAGAACATTATGATCAACAATACGAGCATGATTTTTTTAAAAAGCACAATACAAACTGTCATTCTTAGAAGAGATATTTCTGAGTCTTTCTTCCCTACTGCCAAAGAAAAAATATAATCATAATGCAGTTAAATTCAAAGGTTGGGACCTTAAGACACATATTAGTCTCTTGTCACGATTGTGGTCCCAGATGACAAAAATTTCTCTAGAAATGCAAGCTATGGCAATTCACAGACTTTCATTAAATGTACAGTCAGCTCCCTGATGGTCTCTTGAAGGACCTGGTTAGTGAAAACAAGGTCCCTAATTGAAAACACAGTTTTAATATTTACTTTCCAGGGAGTTGTAAAGGTACCATAAACAAACTCTAATCCCCTCTAATGTTTGCATAACTATTAGTCTTCTGAAATTATTAGACTTGTTCAGTTTTAAAATTTCACAGGTGTAGCACAAAATCCTTAATGGCTGAAGATTATTTAACAGGTAGTAAATCTCAGTCCAGGTGTATAAGAAGTGCAGCTATTTTAAACTTACTTTTAGAGTTCAACCTGTACAAGAAAATCCAGGAAGAAATAGATCATTACTATTTTGAGTACTTTCCTGTCACATTTCTTTTATCTATAGCAGAGCATGCATAGTATGTGGCAGGAACGTTTGTCAAACAGAACATTTTTTCTGACTGCCTCATGTGATGTGACTCAGGGTCCAACTTGCTGCAGTGAGAAGCAAGGGACACAGAGCAATGACAGGCTGAGGAGGTCACAGACACATGGTTCCTGGAATGTGCATGATCCTTGACTGGTGAGTGTATAAGAGGGAGGGGCTGGGTCAGGGAACAGCTTTATCCAGACTGAGTGCACGTTGACTTGACACCAGCAGTAGAGAATGTCTAGTCCCCTGGTTGGATCTAATTCTATGTGTGTTTGATCTGGCACAGACCTTAGCTGGCTCTACCCAAAGAATTTCCCCTACTGGGCTTCTGGGACTGTGTTATTTAGAGACAAGACTCTAAACCAGCAATGAGTATAGAGATAACTGATCAAAACTTCAGATGATTTATAACTGAACTCCAGGTGAATAGGGTACAGTAAAACAAACAAACAACCAAACAACCAAACAAAAAACCCAAAAAAACCCCAAAATGAAACGAAAAAACCCCTGCACTCATTTAATCCTTCTTCTCCTCATTCTTTTCAATGTCCTTTGCTTTATGACTGACCTTTCACACCCTCTCTTCTTTTGTGCCTTCCCCTCCACTCCTCTACCCCTCACCCTCTACTGATTACTCCCCTACATTATTGCCTATGTAAATTTAGGCAAATTTCTCAGCATCTTGGAATCTCAGTTTCTTCACCTATAAAGTGGGGTTAATAATATGTCTCCATGAATTTCTCTGCTGCAGAGCGCTTCCACAGTGCTCAACGAAATGGCACGGATCTCAAGTTCTCCCCTCTGCCAGTGCTTCTTCCTTGAAGACCATCCCCAGTCCTGGCTTATCGCTGGAGATTCCAGCTGAATGCACAAGTGCACACTCACGGAGCACCAGCCACAATTTGCATGGGAAGAAAGAGGAAAGCAATCCAAGAATAAAGGAGAAGGCGCTAACGCACTCTAAATGTGGGACTGCAGATCATGAGCTTGATTCGGCCTTTAAGACATTTCCTTTCACAGGCTGAGATTACAATAACAAGCGTGTACCCAGTTTCGTGCTAAAACCTTATTCATGAACCTGCCGCTCATCCGTAATGATGGAAGGTTAGACTCATTCCAAATAGAGGAGTGAGCTACAGCCAACTTTTGATTAATGAAGGACAGCTGATCTGATTTGGAGCTCCTCTGGGGGTCCTGCAAGACCACATTTCTGTCACATGCACCATTTTATCATCAGCTTTCCTGCTCTGAGGCTGATCCTGGTAAGAAGCCGTTAATTACTTTCAGTCATGCACATGCCATCAGCCAGCTGGGGAGATGGGATGTCAATCTGCCTCTTTTTTGGGAGGAGGGGGAGGCTAGATGGAACCCTAAACATCCCAAGATGCTATTTCAGTTGACATTTTCTGCTTATCTCCTCCTTGCTCTTCCTGTCTTCTCCTGATGCTCCAGATTACAGCTGAGGCTCTGGTAGTGCTGGTAAAGACATCCAGGCTTGAATGCAATGGGGACAGCAAGGCTGTAACTATAATTAAGAACTCAAGTTCTAGGTAGTCCCTGATTAATTAATTCATTCAGTCCGTCAGTCAATAAGCATTCATTGTCTCTCCACATACCCAGGAAGCACTACATTCAAGCCTGTTCTAGGAAACTTACTTTTGTTGGAATAATTCCCAATGGTGGCTGTGTCTAAATATCCTGTGGAGTCTGGGGGTGGGAAGGTGGGGGAATGCATATTCCTGGGCCCTGTTCTCCAAAAATCCTGATTCAGTATTTCTAGTGGGGTTCTCAGCATCTGTATGGAGATGTGCAGCACAATCCCTCCGTTTCATTACCATGTGCCTATCATGAATGTCTTCCTCTAGTCATACTGTCTTTGGTCACAAACACTATCTATTCACATTACTTAGCTAATCAGATAAACTTAGTCAGGACCTTTCCTCTCCTACAAGGAATATCCATCCACTGGACAAATATATACAAGCCCTGAGCCAGGAACTCAGTATATATCATATATCAATGATAAGCCCTGGTCCTCCCTCGGCTGTTTTCACAATGGTCTTCTGGAGACAATAGTCTTCTCATAGAATACACTAGAGGAGATTTTCAGACCAAGGGAAGGTAGTGCTTTCAGGGAGGTTTCCAAAAACAGGTAGTTTAGCTGCCACTTAATCTGACCCAAGGTAGAGCTAGCCTACACCAGGTTCTCACGATTCGGGGGACTTGGGGGGGGGGGATCTTCTTCCTTACCCTCTTTAGAAGTAGCAGCCTGGAATTGGGTCTTCTGTTGAAGCACAGAAACCTGAATCCTAGAACAGACCATGACCTTAGGAGACCCCCTGAGAGAATCTGAAAAACAGATCAGCAACTTCAACATAATCAAGAGTTGGCAGAGAGCGCTGGATAAGCTTAGAAAGATGATTAGTTTGTGCCTGACTTAAATGTTCTGCTTAATTTTCATTATACAAGTTGACATATTTTAAATTTGAGATTATCTATGCCAAAATCTTTTTTCTTAATAATCTGGAGTTGGCCATATTACATTGTCTAAAGCATGTAATTCTTTACTATCCAACTCTGGAATGAACTACTGAGGAAAAATCTACGTGATCTTAAGCCAGAGAGGTCTAAATAAGTTTTGGATTTAAGCCTTTCATGAACACAAGGTTTGAAGGTGGTATTTTCTCAAGGGCACATCCATTCCTGTGAATCCAGAAAGCACTAGAGATACTAAGGTTGATATGCAGAGGATGAACAATAAATGATAGCAGAATTTAATTGTTTAATTCTGATTGAAAGGGAAAGATGGAAGAGAAACACCAAATTAGTATAGGCACTGGATAGAAGATTTTAAGAGTTGGAAAGTAAGAACCAAAACAAATGCCTGTTAGACTAATTGGAACTTTTAAATGAGCTGGAAAGAGTTGAACACATGTTATTTTGTGGTTTCTCATACCACCCCACCCTACCTTCAATCATTACGAGGCAGCAGTGGAATAACTTGATAAAGTAAGTTTTGCCTCACCGGCATATAACATTTTTGGTGAATGAGTAACTGGCTAGATCATAAAATCAGAACACAGACATTTCTTAAAAAGTCAAATGCTTTTGGAAAGTAACCTGAGGGTATCTTTCATGATTCCACTCACAGACTTTAGACTTCACCTGTTCCTCAGTTGACTGTGATGTGATGGCATCACATGGCTTAGGTGTGTCACAGGTTGCCAGCTGCACACACGGTGTTGGTCACAGGCTACAGAGCTGGGAATCAGGGTTCATGAGACAAAGCTCATTTCAGATATCTGCCATTCCAAATGTCAGGACAAGTAAAGATTAAACGGAGGGAAACTGGAGACAAAAAGAAAGGAAGGGAAAACCTGAGGTCACAAATGAAGACCAAGTTTATTTCTCTATTTATTCATTTTATTCGCTCTTCTGACATTTATCCCTTGACTTTTCTGTTTCACGTGTACATATACACACATATGTATGCATATTTATATACATAGATATGCACATATACACGGTTCCTATATTTCTCCTCTTCCGCTATTAAAATCGTAATATCCATCCTATTTATGTGGGAGGAGCATGAAACAGATAAAATAACAAAATCACATTTTGTTGCAGGAGGACTACCACTTGAGGACATTCAGAAGTTAGAGACCAGAATAAGTAGAGAGAGAAGGGTATCACAGTAATAAGGGAAAGTCTTCCAAGATACACTCAGCCAAGAATGTGTTTTCTTTTCCTTCTTAAATCCAGGGTGGTCTATAAAACCACTCTCATTAAAGCTTCAGAAAAAACTTTGACTAGCATTTTTGGTAGAGGGAAGGAATAGGCATTTACAAGCATTTCCAATGAACTGGTTAACAGAATATATAACATTGGAGGAGCCTCCCATGTCTAACATTTCGTACATTTGCTTGGATTCATAAAATTGGAAATAGGAAAATAAATGACGGGGGGACCATAACGGTGAAGCCAAGCAGAAAGCCTGAACTTTAAACAATTGCAGACTGAAAAATCAAAAGCTCTGTAACTATATGTGCACTCTAATTCTAAGTGACCAGTTTGATGGTGAACCAATGTGGAAAAGGGTTTGATGTGGAGCAGATGAGGCCCAAGAAGAAAATTAAAAACATGAGAATCTTTAGCCTAAGGGAAGATAGTCCCTAGCAAGAAGAGACTGGTGGTCAGAATCAAAACTATGGAACAATGGTTTGCCCTCCTAAACTTGCTTAGTTCACCCTTTCAAATATTGATGTCCTCTGTTACCTCTGGGAGGAGCTATCTTCAGCCCCATGAAACCCAAACCTGACCCTAGCTTCTCAAAAATCACCTGCCTAAGCTAGCTGTGGGGTCCCTGCAAAGTGGTAGGAATCTGATGTTCTGGAGATCCAATTAAGTTGACTGGGTATATATTTCTTTTCAAAACATTGCCTGAGCAAAATCAAATTTTGTTCACATACTTTCCTCTCAACTAGACCATGATCTTTTCAGGGAAAATTACTATGTCTTATTCATTCATATATCCCCAATGCACATAGTTGATGCTCAAAAATACTTACTGAATGAATAGACCAATGTGCCACTCAAAGCAAAAGTGGCTTCAAAGTAAACTATTGACAGTCATGTATTCATTCAGTATACATTTACTGAGCACCCAGCTCTTATGCTAACTAACTAGGGATAAAAAAATAAAAGGCAACACGTGCACTCAAGGAGCTCACATCACATCTCAAGGGGGAGACAAGATCTATGATGGAGGGAGAGTGGAATAGAAAGAAGAGGGCAGACTCAGAGACAGTGAGGACATAAAACCAATAGGACTGGATACCTATTTCTCACTTAGATGGAATGAATGGATGGTAAGGAAATTAGGAGAAGAGCTTGATAAAGGGAGAGACATAAGAAATTCTAGTCTAAGGGGAAAAGCCATTCGAGAGAAAGGAGATAGTTGATATAGTGAAAACCCTCAAGGGCCCCCCCCCAACAAAGTGAGACCCAAAGACAAGGTAGGTAATAAGTAAAGTATTCCTCCAATAATGGTAAGTCCTCTTTAAAGCAGCCTAGACCATTTTTAGCAACTCTGAGAACTTAATGTCTACTTTGATATATCTTCTGCCCATTGATCCTAGTTCCACCTGTGAAAGCCACAGAGAATAGGTTAAATTCTTCTTCTATGTGATAGCCCTTTACATGCATGCTCTCCTTTCCTTTTAACTGAAGTTCATATATGATTTTCATACATTTCACCATTTTTCCCCATCCTCATGCCTCTAGATTGACTAATTGGAAAATGGAAACTCTAAGAGAATATGAAAGATAAGGAATCTGAAAATTATGGTTGGCAGTGCTAGGAGGTATGGTAATAGAAGAGGAAATATTACTCACCTACATGTTAAGCACTAGGTTAGGACCTTTTTATACAAACTAAAATGCCACAGGGATCTGAAGCTAATTCCATGACACCTTATTCTCCTCCTCCAGTTCATTACCATTTACTTTCTTATAAGCATTCTCCTTTATTAGGTCAGTTATCATGTCCTTAAAATATATTCATTCTGTTTTCTTTTCCTATTCTTTTGTACGAAACTACTTATGAAAATAATGTGTTGGGCAGTGAGATAAGTATTTCACAGTCTTTTAGAAATAAGATATACTTAAATGTGAGGCCACAAGCAACGATGAGCCAGCCCTATCTTTGGACATCTTAACTCATCCAAACATTTCCTTTGTGGCAAGTTGTAAAGAAAAAAGAGTGAGTGTTTTTACTGTACCATATGCTGCAGTTATTTTTATACATCGAAGGTAAAGGAGTGAAGAGGTATAAATTCATTTTTAAATTTACATACATAGTATAATTAGCTTATAAAATAAGGAAAGACATTGCTCAGTCAAGAAAGAAACAATTTCTTCTAGACATCAGAATCTATTTGGAAATTGTCTCTTCCAATTGGACTTTCATCTGACTCTCAACATTTCAAGTCAGATATCTCTTAAATAATATACTCCTTTTCATAGGTTGAATAGCTTCAAATGAGGCTCAATTTACTCCTTGTCTCTGTAAAGTCATTCACTTTACAATTCACCTTTCTTATCATCTTGTCACACTTTACGCTGACAATTTATACATGGGAACCCAACATTTCAGAATCAAAGACTACAGTGTCCAAACCAGCACCATCTTCTTCTCTTTAGGGTCTTGTTCTACATGTATAGGCCTTGAGACAAGGCTTAAAAAATATACTTCATCCATTATCAACATTCTAGGATCTTTTTTTTTCCCTATAAGGAGTTTTAGCAGCACCGTGTTCCACAACTCTCTCTTTCCCTTTGAAGCAAAACCCAGCATAAACTGGACAAACCCCCAAAATAGGCTCTCCATTTCCTGCAGCCCCTGTAGCCTCTAGCAGTCTAGTCTATCCCTGGGCAATGCATTCAAATCTCCAACTAATTATGTAATCAAATCTGTTTAAAATTCCATCCCTTGAATTTGTGTTTGGCAAAGATGGGATCACCTGTTCATTAAATGAAACGCTTCCCCTAAAAATGCACACCGTATATTTTGAGAACATAGTGGGACCTTGAACTTGTTTCAACGAGGATATTTTACTCCCACTCCCATTCTACCACACTTTCAACATATTATCCCTCTTGAGTTTCATATTTATATTATCAAACAAACAACATATCAGTTAATATCTAGCATTTTGCATCTAGTACATTCTCACCACTTCCAGTTGGCTTGTGGCTCATTTCATTGTACACTTACTTCTCCACACTACTAGACAAGTTTTGTTTTTATATTAAAAACAAAACAAAACAAAACAAAACAGGGCTGCTGTCAAACATTATATAAGGAAATGGTTTCCTTGACAACCATAACCACAAGCAAGTTGTTTGAACCTCTTCCTCATTGCACGGTTTGTTTAGTTACTAAAATATTTCAGAACATTTTGATGCAGAGTCAGGTACTAAATACCTGAATGTTTAGAACCAGCTGGAAGCAGAATAGGTGATAAACTATCCAAACAGTTGTAAAGTATTTAACGCTAACTGTTTTCAAGTATTAGAGTTCAGCCTCGTGACACAGTCTCTAAAAGGACAACTGTTGAAAGCTTGATATTTAAGATCCAGAATAAATGGATCTACCCCAAAGACATAATTAAAAAAAAAATAGTAGCTAGAAATGCCAAAGAAGTGAAAGACATTGTTTGATATGGAAAATGACATTTTGGCTGTATTAATTGCCAAATGTAAATTCTGTAACAGAAAAGAGGTCAGCTTCAAGGTTATCAGTAGAACTCCAGAAATTTGGTCAACAGTGCTCTTAAGAGTATGTCTCTTAACAAATTTAGACACAAAATAGGGAGTATCACTAAAAGAGTTACTGAAAAATTGCAATGTAAAGAAAATGTCTCATAGCTCATAAGATTAAAAAAAATCTCTATCTCTGGAAAACTCCCAAACTAAAAATATTTTCCCATATATCAGTTTTTCACCAATAAAATGGAAATATACAGCTTGCAAGGATTATAAAAAACATTAGAAAAATCAATAGGCGATTACATAGAATGTGATTAGCATCCCGACATAACACTACGAACAAGAGCATATAACTCCTATACTGTCCAATTCTCCTTCTGAAACCTGTCAAAGACAGAATATAATAACACAGTTTACTTCACTCCCAAACCATTCTGAATTTGGGGATGTCTTCAGACTATCTAGAATCAGAGTAACTGGACTGAAATAAATTATATAAACAGTTATGTTTGTGTTCATACGTGTTTAGTAAGAAAAAACTGTGTGAAAATATGGGTCAAAATTTAACTAAGGAGGACTTCCCTGGTGGCGCAGTGGTTAAGAATCCACCTGCCAATGCAGGGGACACAGGTTCGAGCCCTGGTCTGGGAAGATCCCACATGCCATGGAGCAACTAATCCCGTGCACCACAGCCACTGAAGCCCGCACGCCTAGAGCCCATGCTCCGCAACAAGAGAAGCCACTGCAATGAGAAGCCCACTCACCGCAACGAAGAGTAACCCCTGCTCGCCACAGCTAGAGAAAGCCCGCGTGCAGCAGCGAAGAGCCAATGCAGCCAAAAATAAATTAAATAAATAAATAAATAAATAAAAATTTAACTAAGGAAAGTAGTGGAAACTCTTTGAGAAATTGGAGCTGTGGGTCCCCTGACAGGCTGAGAAGCAGGTGGAGAAGACAAATAGAATTTTACTTTCAAGCTCTGAGAGAGTCTTTGAATTTAGATATGAATTAAGGAGCAGGGGTTGGGGAGGCAGGAAGGAAGAATGGATGGAGGGAAGGAGACAGGGAGGGAGATAAGAAAGGAGGGAGAAAAAAAGAAAAGAAAAGAAAAGAAAGAGAGTTCTGGAAAGCAGAGATTCCAGGTATCATTCTAAGGCAGTTTTTTTTTTTTTTTTAAAGGAGGAATCTCATTTCCAGACAACTTCATTTTTTTTTTTAAGTAATTAATTAATTTATTTATTTTTGGCTGTGTTGGGTCTTCGTTTCTGTGCGAGGGCTTTCTCTAGTTGTGGCAAGTGGGGGCCACTCTTCATCGCGGTGCGCGGGCCTCTCACTATCGCGGCCTCTCTTGCTGCGAAGCACAGGCTCCAGACGCGCAGGCTCAGTAATTGTGGCTCACGGACCCAGTTGCTCCGCGGCATGTGGGATCTTCCCAGACCAGGGCTCGAACCCGTGTCCCCTGCATTGGCAGGCAGATTCTCAACCACTGCGCCACCAGGGAAGCCCTCTAAGGCAGTTTTGAGAACAGTGTCAAAATGAAGCCAAAGAGATTTATCTGCGGCCTAGCCATAAAAGGACCTCAGTTCTCCATGACTGAGAGCTTAAACGTTTTTACATAATTACATTCTTAACATACTGCTCTACAGATATAGAATGTTAGAGCCCTTCCATTCAGCCATGTGTTGGAACAGAACCAGAATGGTAAGGAGAGCTTTGGCACTGTCACAACCCCTCCTTGGCCCCCTCCTTGGCCCATAAAAGGTCTCTACTCAGGTGGCATCCATATTTGAATTCTCAACATTTGCCTGAGGAATTCTGTCTGATGGGTTCTAGACATAACTGGCCACAGAGGAGTGTGCATTCCAGGAGGTATTTGTCAGGCAGAATCTCATCAAACTCATTGCTTTCAGTACCTCAAATGCTTGCTCGGGAAACATCATTATGGCGCCTTACCTGAAGGATAGAAAATCCAGACATTCCTCTGCACACTCTAAAATCTATCTTTGGAGTGATCCAAGCCAGTAGAGATCTTCATATCTAGATGGTCTCATTTAGTTCTTTCCCTCTTTTGATGAATTTTATTTATTTTAGTTTTAAAATGTATATATATATCTGTAGTTCACTTTGTTCTGTAAAGAAATTTAAGATAGGAATTTTGTTAAATTGAACTGTGGAATGATACCATTAGCCTTTATTTGAGGAACATTATGGGAAACAGGTCTATGAAACTCCTATCAAGATACTATTGAGAATGTTATTCATTATATTTCAAAGTGTGCTCCCTAAGAAGACCCCCTGGAAAAAAATGCCCTCTTGCTTTGGTACAAAGAAGTGTTGTACTTCTTTTCTTATGGACATTGACTCATATAATAGACCATATTTCTCTCTGGGCACAGAGACTTGTGGCCTTTGTCCATCATACAGAACCTCACAGCATACATTTTTGTGGATTCACTCCTGGACTCATCATTCTTTCCCTCCTCCTATTTTCTCTGCATTCAAATATTCCCACTTAAAAAATTTTTGAATTAGTTAATATTCAAAAAAAGTACCACGGGTTAGGACAACGCATCTCCTCCTCACAGATGGAGAGAGGCAAGCGCACTACATTGGGGTAGGACAGGAATCCTATCCTACCCATGCAGACCCAGAAAGGAGTCTGAGCCTCTCTTCTCCCCATCGAGAAAGAGTACATTAAAATCACAGGCCACCATCATCAACCAGACCATCTCATCCATAGGAGGGTAACTTTTAGGGAATGCATTTTGGAGTGTCATAAAGTACCACTCAGTTCTCCTGTACAATCATAAAATAAAATACTCAGCACTTTTTAAAAATGAAAATAAGAAACTAGAGTTCATGATTAGGATGAAATATTTACTTTATCCCTTGGATAGGATGGAGACAGCCTACTGCCCTAAAGGACAGTGCTGGCTTCCTCTGCTGGCTTTGTAAGTGTCTGGACACGCCCATGCCTGCAGCAGAAGGAATCAGATGAGGAGACCGTGATAGAAGCCAGCTCTTCTGTAATTCCTGGGGGGAGCAATCCTCATTAACCACCTAGAATGGGTGTAGCTTGTTCTAATTTCTTTTGGCTCTACACAAGGACGCCCCTCACTCCCTAAAACTTTGACTTGGCTGTTAACTTCAGCCTCTCTACTTAACTCTGCTCTTGTCCTTTCCTTAACCCACTATTTTTGTTCACTATCCCCAGCGTTCTATACCTCACATTATACACCTGGCCTAGGTCACCGGGAGCACGCATCCATCCCCTATCCACAGTTACTCCCTTGAGCTAAAGTGAACGACATTTCCTGGTTTTAAAACTGAAAACCTCACATCCTTGGAAACCTCTCAGTCCCAGGCAAACAAGGATAGCTGGTCACTCCCAGTCTACACTGAGCACATAGGAAATTGATGGCAGAAATGGAATCTTGTTTATTTCATTCCTTATCTAATATATGACTGGTAAAAAAGACAGCTCTGTGAGCAAAAATCACAGAACTAAGTTATCTAAGCACGTATGAGCAACATGGCAATAGCCATAAAACTTAAATCTCATTCTCCTCACCCTGCACGCTTCAGAAATGCCTCTGCTGCCTTTTACCACTGTATGCTTATGTAATATAATTTTTAAATTGGCCCAAGGAAAATGAGGTAAGACAGTATATCTTCTATCTAAAAATAAACAATGAACTCTTGGACTTCCCTGGTGGCACAGTGGTTAAGAATCCGCCTGCCAATGAAGGGGACATGGGTTCGATCCCTGGTCCAGGAAGATCCCACATGTCGCGGAGCAACTAAGCCCGTGCGCCACAACTACTGAGTCTGCGCACCCAGAGCCCGTGCTCCACAACAAGAGAAGGTACCGCAGTGAGAAGCCCCCGCTCGCCGCAACTAGAGAAAGCCCACACGCAGCAATGAGGCCCCAATGCAGCCAAATATAAATAAATAAAATAACTTTATAAAAAATAAAAATAAAAAAACAACGAATTCTAAATCCAAATAGAAATGATTTTCGGATAATTCAATTTTATCACATCTCCATCTCTCTCCTCTCCCTTTCGTGTAAATACAAGAGCTGCCTATGAATCTATCTCAAAAGACAAAAGGAAAAAAACAAAACTCTGTGCCCAGGGAAACCTGATTTTACAAACCAGGAAGTGATCAAATTTCCAAAACATAATTGCCATAATCCCTGATCAACAGAAAGGGCACTCTAGAAGTACAAATAGTCAATATACACAATAGGACTCACATCTTGCAAATTAGTCACTGATCCTTTATGCATTTCTTAACTCACCCAGTCTCAGAAAATGTGCACATGAAGACTCTTGTTTACATTACGGTCTCAATTGTGAGTTTTTAAGCAACCAACAGGGCAACCTATCCACATATGTTCATTATGACCCTTTCTAACAAAGAATATTTCCTTAAACTGTTTCAACAAAAAGAAGTTAATGCATAAACATTTCAGAATTCTGACTTTTTTAAGTTTACATACTTGTTGATATATTGGAGAAAAGATATACTTAGTGTACATTGGAATTGAGAGTCAGATTAATTCCATCCAACATACATATAGTCCTACATCTAATTCTGGAGGTAATATAATCATTCTGTCATGTCTGATGGATGCCTGAATAGATTTTAGGATTTTGAAAGTCTCAAGTTAAGCTTCTAGTTTATTCCTCTAAATCTCCAAGGCTTTAGATAAAAATGATCTCTTATATCTTCACTATAAGACTCACGTATGAAACTCTCCAGCAGGAAAACATCCTTAAAACTAGATATATTTTATAATTGATTGTGTGTCCACATTACCTGAATATAGGACACCAATGCTGAAGCTGCTTTAAAATAACAATAGGAAAACTGGTTGCCAGTGGGGAAAGCCCCAGAGATAGGAACGTCAATTTACTGCAGACATTTGTGATAAAAGGGGAAATCTGGTCGTTTTTCTTAAAGGAAAACGAGTCAGACATGGCAAATCTGTTTGCACTAAAACCTAATACTATGCCTATTTTAAAAGAACAACACATTTTAAAAAATAGACTTTACTTTTTAGAGTAGTTTTAGGTTTTTAGAGGAAAAAGAGAGATTTCCGTATACCCCTTCCCCCTACACATACACAACTGCCACCACCATCTAACAACAGAGTGATACATATGTTACCATTGATGGACCTGAACTGACACATCATCATCACCCAATGTCCATAGTTTACATACAGTTCACTCTTGGTGGTACACATTCTATGGGTTTGGACAAATGTATAATGACACGTATGCACCATTGTAGTATCATACGGAATAGTTTCACTGCTCTAAAATCCCCTGTGCTTTACCTATTCATCTCTCCCAACCCCTGGCAACCACTGATCCTTTTACTGTCTTCACAGTTTTGCCTTCCCCCAAAATGTCATATAGTTGGAATCATATAGTATGTAGCCTTTGCAGATTGGCTTCTTTCACTTTGAAATATGCATTTAAGATTCCTCCATGTCTTTTCATGGCTTGATAGCTCATTTCTTTAGAACCACACTTTTTTTTTTTTTTAATTGAGCTTTCTTCCTTAACTTAGAACTGTGATGTCCATGGTTAGAGGTAGAGTTTGTGTTTTAGAAATTGGTAAACATAACATATTGGAGTAGGTAAGCCCTGGATTTAGAGACAGCAGTCATGGGTCCAAGTTCCAGCTCTGCAATTTACTAGAATGAGACCTTGGAGAAGTCACTTAACCACAGAGGTGAGTAAAGATTGAACATAAATAGGCTTAATTATCCATGAGGAAACTTGGTTTAAGATTGTGCCCGAAAGGTGTGTCCTTGAAATAGTGGTCAAACACTGATCTAGTCAAATCTTCTATATTGCTAAGTGAAACAGTGAAATGAACACACATAAGAAATAGGGAGTTACTAAGTTTGAGGGAATAAAAAGAAGATAGATCATAAAACTCTGGAATTCTAAAATAAATTCAAGTTATACCCATACAGTGGAAAAAAATATAGCCAATAAAAATCACGATTTAGGGTATGGAAGACTTTACTAGTAAGGGATCACTCTCATAAGTAATTATGGGGGAAAAGAGATATAAAGATGCATATACAGAATTATACTAAACCTGTTGCCCATACATAGGATCATAAATGAAGGTGGCTAAGGAAATATACCAAAATGCTTATCAGCGCTTATCTCTGGGTAATAATTATAATTGTACCACCCAGGGTTTCAGCAGAAAAGAGATGAAACTCTTTAAGTAATTTAAGGAAAGTTTATTAAGGGACTCTTTGCAAGATATGGGTGCAGAACGGTACAGGTTCCCAGAGTAGACCCCATTACCAGCCTACACTGGTACAGGCTGGGATAGGAAGTGGTTTCCTGAACATGTAGAGAGAGAATTCTATTAAGGGGGCTGCTTGGTAGGAGCTGTGCCCTTCAATCAAGGCCCACAGCCAGCTGGCAGCAACCCCACAGGGAGGAAATAAATAACCCAACCTCACTCACACTGGCAAAACCCAAGGGGAAGTCAGAAGGCAAGGGGGGCCTTTGGATGCAGGTGAGCCACCCAGGCGCTCCGCAGCATGGAGAAGCATAGATCTGGAGAAACAAACAGGGTGGTTTAATTTTCCTTTTTTTTCTTATCTGAATTTTCTATATTTTCTCCAAGGAGTATGTAAAACATGTATTCCATAGCTTTACGTTTCTTTTTCTCCTGTGGCATTTCAAGTTTGTCATTCTTTGCAGACGTGTGGGTGAGAAAAAAAGATTGAAAATAAACAGGAGGGAAAATTAGAAATTATGGAAAGGCTAACCTGTGGAGTGATGCAGGGGATATAAAGGACACACTTGGTGGCTAAAGAAAATAGGCGTCTGAGGGTCACTGCCCCAGCTCCACACTGTATGCTCATTAACGACTAATAGTAATAGAAATAATAGTAATTTTTTTGCATTTCATTTATTTTTTTAATGTTATTGAAATAATAGTAATTTTAAGGGAAATTTTAAGGGACTTTCCTGCATCTGCTTTGACATACACAGTCAGCCCTGAATGGAAACATCATTTCAGAGCTGCCAAGGGCCTTTCCAGCATCCAGAAACCACTTTGTCTTCTCTTGTCTCTCATCTAAACGCATCTGCTTTCAAACCCAAAATGGGAATTTTTGCAAGTGTACCAGATCGAGTACAATCCAAACCTAGCAGATCTTACAGATGTGACCAGTTTCAGTACAAGCAGGGGTCAAGCCGAGCAAATCACAGTCACTGGCTAATTACACGCAGGTGAAATTGGGAATAAGTTGTGTGGTCTCCACCTCCTCAGAGCTCAGTTCTGTAAGGCTAACACTCTGTTCTTCAAAAGTCCTCGCTATGGGGCTTCCCTCGTGGTGCAGTGGTTGAGAATCTGCCTGCCAATGCAGGGGACACGGGTTCGAGCCCTGGTCTGGGAAGATCCCACATGCCGCGGAGCAACTGGGCCCGTGAGCCACAACTACTGAGCCTGCACGTCTGGAGCCTGTGCTCCTCAACAAGAGAGGCCGCGATAGTGAGAGGTCCACGCACCGCGACGAAGGGTGGCCCCCGCTCGCCGCAACTAGAGAAAGCCCTCGCACAGAAACGAAGACCCAACACAGCTTAAAAAAAAAAAAAAAAAAAAAGTCTTCACGATGCATCTAGGACGCCTATGCCCATGCAGTAGAGGGGAACAGTAGATCTAGGAGAGCCTGGCCCTCTGCAAGGACTCCCCAGTGGAGGCACGGCTCCGAATGGCTTCATCTGTGTCAGGCAGGCAGGGTCCCCTGAGTTCATTTCTCCCATCACAGTCTGGTCTGCGGCTGCTCCCTTAGCAACCCTGCGGCTGCTGCCAGCAGTCATGGGAACAGGAATTATGACCTTCACCTCAAACTGCAACACTGAAAACAAAAGCCACAGCACCACCAGCCTCAGCAACATCTAATTTATGGCTGAGTTGCCTGCCTGTATATTTCAGACCCCAGGCAGCCCCTGAGTGAGGTAGGCAGAGGGCTACTCCACTAAAGGGGCAGTGGGAGAGCCAGAAGTCCCGAAGCAGACGTCCAAACCTAATCAAGAAGAAATCTAAGGGCAGAGAGAATCAATGCTCGTCTTTGGCAGGTCTGTGGCTCTTTAATTTAACAGACCCTTGACTTGACATTACAGTCAATGCAAGAGAGGTGAGGGTGGTTCTCAACAAGCAAAAGCCTGTTTCAATTGTAAAATCTCAAATAAGTGGTGGCAACTATTAGCATGGATTATTAGCTGGTAGGTACCTCTGGAGATTTCAAGCCACTAGGATTTTCTAGAAATAGTTGACTTAAGACAAGTTGGGGAAGCACATTGTGTGAGAGTTTCTCTAGTGTAACTTAACTTTCCTATTAAGGAAAACAACTTTAGTAATTTGCATTGAACCATTTATATGCAATCAAGAGTTAGTCTTCCTTTCAATGGCATATAAAAATAGATAGCATAAATGTTAGAGCTGGAAGAGACTAGACAGCACTGTTTTTAATTTGTTAAGCAAAGGAACCCTTTTTAAAAAGATAAATCTTTCATGCAACCTCAATATACCTAGAACAGATGAGAGAAATATTTTATTGACATAAATTTATAAGATCTCATTTCTCTCCAACGCTATAAATTTAGTCACTAAGAGCAAGGAAGTTTTCTGGGTGGACGTGATCTGGATTTAGATATGACTTGCAGACATATCAGTTCTAGAATCGAATTTTTTTTCGTATTTTCTTTGCAACTACTTTTGGGACTGATGACAGTGGCTCCCACAGATAAATTGCTGCCGACGGTGAGGATGTTTTGTAACAGCTTTTTTTTCTTTTTTTTCTTTTTGGCAACTTTAGGGCATTCTATCATTAAACAGAGCAAATGAAGTTTCCTCCCAAAGTCTTCACCAAAACAAGTTAACACTGGCAATGTTTTCAGAAGCTGTGGTCTCCAGAGAGTTAAAAGATTTTTAAAAAATGATTGTGGTGTGTTCTTAGCAAAAGTCATCTCTTTTTCCTTCTCTTCCTGGGTATACAGCTCAACCATGTTTGCCAGCCTTCTTTGGAGCTATTTGTGTGAGATCTACCTAGTGAAATGTGAACAGAGCTGATCCGCGCCACTCCCAGACCCCGCACCTGCAAACTCGCCACAGGCAACCCTCCAACCCTTTCCTCAGCAGCCTCCTGGCTAGAAAGGGCTCTGAGGATCCAGAGAAGAGGATGAGGCCCCAAATTGGAAGGAGGCTGGGCTCCTTAAGGACCATGTAGAAGGCCACTTGCAGACCAGGAACATTTTACTAGATTTGGAATAGCAATAATAAACTTTAACTGTGTTAGGCAAGTAAGGTTTGGAACGTTGTTATGGCAGCTAGCGTTATTTACTCTTACTAATATAATGGTTAAGGTAAATATGGAAATAATATTTGAATCAAATGTTCACAGGACCCCTGAAGCACCCATCCAGAAGCCATGATTTGAGAACTAGAACTTTGATCCAAATTTCTACAGAGAGGTATGTCTTCCTTGGTACAGGACGAAAAGAACCCTCACTCAAAGCCACCAAAACATCAGGAGGGCTTTTAGTAACTGGTGAGAATACTAATATAATCAAGATAACATCCATTTTTATGCAGTACTGTGAGAGACCTAAGGCTCTGTTCCCTCCCACCCTGAACTGTTATAACCCTGGCACACCTACCCTCCATAAATCTCAGAAGACTCACCTGCTATACCTGACATACTTGAAGGTATAAGATAGATCAGGACTTCCTTCTTCTAAAAAATTCCTATAACAGAGGGACACCTTCTCTGCCGTTTCACTCCTAGTGAATTAGCCATGATAAGACGGGAAGCTGGGGATAGCAAAAAGACCAGCCAACACAGAGAAGGCCCAAATTCAAATCCCACCCCCACTTCTTTTTCCTTAACCCTCTTATTGAGGTATGATTGACACACAAAAAGCTGTACATATTTAATGTATACAAGTTGGTGAGTTTAGAGATAAATACAAAACCATGAAACCATCACTACAAACTATGCCAGAAACCTATCCATCACCTCCAAAAGTTTCCTCCCAACATCTTATTTGTTATGTTTTATATGTGTGGATAAGAACAATTAATACAAAATCGACCCTCTTAGCAAATTTTTATGTGTACAATACAGTATTGTTAACTATAGACACTGCTGTACAGTAGATCTCTAGGACTTATTCATCTTGCATAACTGAAACTTTGTACCCAAAGCCCCTCAGAGAGCAGGGAAGAGAGGAGTTCACTCTAATCTTTGTTTCTGAAATAACTTTAGCTGAGAAAAAAATTAGAACAACTCCCATATTTCCCATTTCCCAAGCCTCAGTGATAGGAAGGGATAGGAATCTAGATGTTTAATTTTACTTAGTGCTGTTTTTTCTCCTATAAAATCAGCAAAAGCCTTTATCAAGAATTGCACAAAAGTAGCAGGATACAAGAAATCTGTTGCATTTCTTTATACTAACAATGAAATATCAGAAAGGGAAAGTAAAAAAAAAATCCCTTTTAAAATCACATCAAAAAAAGAAAATACTTAGGAAGAAACCTGACCAAGGAGGTGAAAGGCTTATAAACTGAGACCTACAAAACATTGATAAAGGAAAATGAAGATGATTTAAAGAAATGGAAAGATATCCCATGCTCTGGGATTGGAAGAATTAATATAGTTAAAATGGCCATATTATCCAAAGCAATCTACAGATTTAATGCAATCCCTATCAATTTACCCATGACACTTTTCACAGAACTAGAACACCTAGTCCAAAAATTTATATGGAACCATGAAAGATGCAGAATTGTCAAAGCAGTCCTAAGGAAAAAGAACAAAGCTGGAGGCATAACCCTCCCAGACCTCAGACAATACTGCAAAGCCACAGTAATGAAAACAGCTTGACACAAAAACAGACATATGGATCAATGAACAGAATATAGAGCCCAGAAATAAACCACTCACCTACAGTCAATTAATCTTCAACAAAGAAGGCAAGACTAAATCGATGAAGTTAGAACACTCCCTCATACCAGACACAAAAATAAACTCAAAATGGCTTAGACTTAAATATAATACATGACACCATAAAACTCCTAGATGAGGACATAGGCAAAAGATTCTCTGACGTAAATCATAACAATGTTTTCTTAGGTCAGTCTCCCAAGGTAATACAAATAAAAGCAAAAATAAACAAATGGGACCTAATCAAACTTATAAGCTTTTGCACAGCAAAGGAAACCATAAACAAAATGAAAAGACAACCTACAGACTGGGAGAAAATATTTGCAAATGATGTGACCGACAGGGCTTAATTACCAAAATATACAAACAGCTGATACAACTCAATAATAAAAAACAAACAACCCATTCAGAAAATGGGAAGAAGACTTAAATAGACATTTATTCAAAGAAGACATACAGATAGCCAATAGGCACATGAAAAGATGCCTGACATCACTAATTATTAGAGAAATGCAAATCAAAACTACAATGAGGTATTACCTCACTCTTGTCAAAATGGCCATCATTAAAAAGTCTACAGATAAATGCTGGAGAGGGTGTGGAGAAAAGGGAACCCATCTACACTGTTGGTGGGAATGTAATGTAGGCTGGTGCAACCACTATGGAAAACAGTATGGGGGTTCCTCAAACTAAAAACAGAGCTATCATATGATCCAGCAATCCCACTTCTGGGCATATATCCAGAGAAAACTATAAGTCGAAAATATACATGCATCCAGTGCTCATAGCAGCACTATTTACAGTAACACATGGGAGCAACCTAAATATCCATCGACAGATGAATGGATAAAGAAGATATGATATATTTACACAATGGAATAGTACTCAGCCATAAAAAATAGTGAAATAATGCCATTTGCAGCAACATGGATGGACCCAGAGATTATCATACTAGGTGAAGTAGCCAGAAAGAGAAAGACAAATACCATATGATATCACTTATATGTGGAATCTAAAATATGATACAAATAAACTTATTTACAAAACGGAAACAGAATTACAGACATAGAAAACAAACTTATGGTTACCAAAGGGGAAAAGGGGTGGGGGAGGGATAAATTAGGAGTTTGGGATTAGCAGATACTAATTACGATATATGAAATAGATAAAAAACAAGGTCCTACAGTATAGCACAGGGAACTATATTCAATATCCTATAATAAACCATAATGGAAAAGAATATGAAAAGGAATATATATATATAAAACTGAATCACTTTCCTGTACACCAGAAATTAACATATTGTAAATCAATTATACTTCAATAAAAAAAAAAAGTATTGCACAGATACACCAATGGCCATCTCAGCAAGAGCATCTTCCAACTCAAGGCTCTCCCACAGACATTTCTCAGAATCATCCTCTGTTATCCCACCACAGGTTCTGCCTTGAAAAATTTTTTTGGTTCAAACATAAATACACTGTGAATGCACCTTCCTCCTCCAAATCCTCTCCCCATGTAAGGTTTATTTCCAAAAGGTGGTTTCAGAGGAAATGAAAGGGCAGAACAACGCAACCACACACACATGCGTTAACACGCCTCAACTATCCCCAACTCAAAAATAAAGCGCTGTTAATTGAGCTTGCTTCAGAACATCAAAATAGTTACTAAAAGGGAACAATTCTGCAAATCAAGAGGGAGAAGAAATACCTAAGAGAACAGATTCTGATGAGATTTGCTTCTGTGTGCACTGGCAAAAGCAACTTAACCAGACAAACATCAGCCTATAAATGATGGCAATCACTCCCAGGAAACCGGTGATTCTGTAGAGGAGTGGTTTTCTTTATTTGGCTATCATTATTTTCCAAGGATCTTGTTATTATATATAAAAAGAAACCAGAAGCTAGAATTCATCAGGGACTGTTTATGGAAATAGCTGCTCTGAACCCAGCCTTGAAGATAGGTCCACAGAGTCTGTCAACTCCCCCCAGTTAAAACGCTGCTTGCAGTACAAAAAAAGTATGCAATTTTATGCCACAAAAAAATATGCTGTTGTGACAGAAAATACTAATTAGATGTCTGGGGGGAAAGAAGTTCTGTTGTGGAATCATGAAGGAATGTTAAATACTCAATGCGTGAATATACTATAAATACAGAAGGAGGTGAGAAGGTGAAACAAACACTAAATGCCACGAGAAAAAATAATTTGTAAATATTTCTTTTGCGATAAAGTTAATGCTTTAAGAAAAAAACAAAAAATGTTGTTCCTTGATGGTATAAATAGCTAGAAATGCAAAACGAATACATCCCCAGAGAAGAGACTTTAAATGCTAATTAAGGGAGCAATTTTCATATAATATGAAAATTAACATTGAGAAAAAAGAAGAGAAAGGACAAATGAAGTAAACAGGAAATTTTTTCTTTGAAATGTTGATGAGAAAATCTTTTAATGTAGTTTCTATACAATATAAATTACATGTAAACAATATTTCTGATAATTGATAAATTTTTGTTTATTTTTAGGAAACATAGTCCAACATTTACAGCCAATTTGCTTTTTGGAAAGTCTTACTGGAAGGAAGAGTTATACCTACCCAAAGCCTCAAAACCTGTTTTACCCCTTTTAACCTTGAATATAACACTTTACGACTGAAAACACTCCATCACTAGAAAGCTTAATTAAAAGATTTCCAAACTTTTCCCGGAAATCTAGGGAACCATGATTTCAAGTTAATATCTTCATAAATTTGGTGTTAAACTGTTACCAGAAAAAGTATGTATTGTATTTCAACTTCCCCTAAATACAGAGACACAAAATAAAATTAAATCCATGATTCCACACAGCCCTCTGAGATTATATTCACATCCCAGATTCACAGTAAACTATGGCACACAGGGTAACCATCCCCCAAAATGACAGACTCCAAGCTGACATACACAAAGCTCTAAAAGAAACTTTACTTGAAAAGCAGGTGTTTCCAGGATCCCAACACCAGGTCATTCAATTTAAGGCCTAAGGAAATTGAACTTTGGTCAGCAGGTTTTTGTATACCTGTCTTATTGTCCACCAATCAATCATGGGTGGCACGTCATTCAACAAATATTTATTGAGCACTTACTACATGTAAAGTACTCTTTTAGGCACTGAGGTTAGGGCGATGAACAGGGTCCACATTCCTTCTTTCCCAGAGTTTACAACCTAAACTAGAGGTAGAACTCGAGAGAGGAGAAGGAAATGTTTCCTAACTGGAGACGCTATTGGCACTTGAGGCCAGACAATTATTTGTGTTGTGAGATTATCCTTTAGTGGTAAGGAGCATATTACCACTAAAAGCCAAGATCAGCTCCTAGTCAATGGTGATAACCAAAAACATCTCTCCACATTTCCAAATCTCTCTGGGGGTAGGAGATGTCTTCAAAAGCGCTTGGATGAAGAAAAGAAGCTTTCTGTGCAAGATATGAACTCTCCCATCTGGGAAGGTGTCCCAAATTCAAGACAACCTAGGAATTCAGAAGCAGTCCTAATAGAGGTGGACCCTAAAAGAAAGGAAGGGTCTTAATGACAATGTTATTGAGCATTTCCTAGCATTTCTTATTCATTCTGCCTTTGTGCTCCATCTCAGGAATTGAGAGACAGGGCAAAAAGATCAACCTCCAGGCTAGGAACTCCTGAAAAACAGTAAGATAGTAGATTACTGTAAATTCTGTTTGGGATTTGTATTTGCTTTTTTTGCTACATCTGTATATTTGTAGCGATTCTTACATGCTCTGTGGCAAAAGAGTGATGCTTTGCAATTGAAGAAAAAGTTTTGGGATCTAGACCGCTAAAATATCATATCGTAAGTCACTTTGATTCATTTAATTCTTTTTTAAATTTAATTAATTTATTTTATTTATTTATTTTTGGCTGTGTTGTGTCTTCATTGCTGCGCATGCACTTTCTCTAGTTGCAGCGAGCGGGGGCTACTGTTCGTTGCGGTGCGCAGGCTTCTCATTGCGGTGGCTTCTCCTGTTGCAGAGCACGGGCTCTAGGTGCGCGGGCTTCAGTAGTTGTGGCTTACGGGCTCTAGAGCACAGGCTTAGTAGTTGTGGCACACAGGCTTAGTTGCTCTGCGGTATGTGGGATCTTCCCGGGCCAGGGCTCGAACCTGTGTCCCCTGCATTGGCAGGAAGATTCTTAACCACTCTGCCACCAGGGAAGCCCAGATTCATTTAATTCTTAAAAGCTAACTATTTGTTATAAACACTGCTGAATTAGAAGTTTTATCTTAGTGTCCTTTCCTCAATTTTTTCAGAGTTGGTAAGTTAAAGTTTGCTCTTTGGATAAATGACCTTCAAATATAATATCCTGAAATTCGGACTCTCAGGCATGTATTCATTTTGAATATTTGTGAATAATTTATTTGTTAATGAAAGGAGACATAGGTAAATTTTTTCTTAAATGCATTCTTCTAATGAATAACAAGGGCTATTTATATTTAGGAAGTTCACTTGGTTTTGCCTTGTTTTTGATGGTTTGTTTTGCTAAGAAAAACATCTAGAGTATTGTGATGGTTTTAAAATATGTCCACAAATTCTCTGATACTCCTCTCTTTAAGAAGTAAAGCTTAATTTCCATCCCCTTGAGTGTGGACTGGAGTTAATGACTCACAGCTAGTGCACAGCATATAGCAAAAGTGACAGTGTATATTTTCCTCAACTAGATCATAAAAGATGTTGTGGCTTCCTCCTTTTTCTTTGCCTTGGGTCACTCATTCTGGGAGAAACCAGATGACGTGTCATGAGGATACTCAAGCAGTTCTATGGAGAGGTCTACTTGGTGAGGAACTCCTGTCAACAGTCGTGGAAGCAAGCCGTCCTGGAAGAAGATCCTCCAGTCCCAGTCATGCCTTCAGATGATTGCAGCTCCTGCTGACATCTTGAGTCAAACCTCATGAGACACCCTGAGCCAGAACCATCTAGCTAAGTCACTCTCCAATTCAGACCCACAGGTACTATGGGTTAAAATGTTTGTTGTTTTAAGCTGCTAGATGTGGGGGCAATTTGTTTCTCAGCAATAGATAAGTAATTCAAGTTTGTACTTTGATCAACAGGTCTAAATAAAAACCTAAAGTTCCAAGGTTATTTTTAACTCTCCACATCACAAACAAGTGTAACTCAGATGTCAGCATCGGCATCTGTCTTTCAGATGTCTAGATCTAATTGACTCTGCTCAGAGCCCAGTCAGTTCCACAGCTGTGAACTCTGAACTCCACTCTGTGGTATCAACCTGGACACAAAGTACTGACCCTTGCCTTCCAGACCTCTTTTTCCACCTAACCAGAGATTACCAAGACATTCTTTCCAAGTAAATACAGTGTTCTGTATTTATCTGGAAAGGAATTGAGGTAAGTACAAATTTCTCCATCTCATCATTCAATATTTTATTGGATTTTAATGCACGAACCTATAATCTCTGAGTCAGACTAACATCAACATATCCTTAAGTACCAGACCCATTTAGTGCAACAACACCCTCATGCCACAAATTTTTAATGTGTGTGATAGACAGCTTCTAAAATGGCTCCTAATGATCCCCACTTCCTGGTATTCATGTCCTGATATAATTCCCTCCCCTGAGTGTGGGCTGGACCTAGTGACGTGCCTCTAACAAACAAAATGTGACAAAAGTGATAGGATGTCACTTCTGAGATGAAGTTTCAAAAGGACTCCGGCTTCTATCTTGCACACCCTCTCTTGTTCTCTTACTCGCTCAGCTGATGAAAGCCAGCTACCATACTGTGAGTTGCCCTATGGAAAGGCACATGTGGCAGCGGACAGAGGGAGACCTCCACCTAACAGCCAGTCAGCAACAGAGGCCTTTAGTCCAGCAGCTTACAAAGAACTAAATCCTGCCAACAACCACGTGGGTGAGCTTGAAAGCAGATCCTCCCCTTGTCGAGCCTCAAGATGACTGCAGTTCCTGTCAGCACCTTGGCTGCAGCCTAGACCCCCACAATGTAAGGATAATAAGTGGTTGTTGTTTATGGTGCTAAATTTGGGGGTAATTTATTATGCAGCAATAGATAACTAATATAATATGGAAAAAGAATTACTTTTAAAACATACATTATGAAGTGCATGACAGTTATGTGTTTCCAGAGCATACCTAGCACAAAGCGCTAAATACTTACTGAACACGTCTTAGTAACACCAAAGCCTAGATTACTGGATGCAAATTTATCCAGGTGTAACATGTGATTTTTCCCCTGTGGTAATTTTCCCCAGATTCGTCTCTGTTGTCCTCAAGAAATTGGAATGAGAATATAAACATGGTTACAGGGTCTTAAAATGTTTTTCTGAAAAATCAGTTAGCGGTGAGTGGCCAAGATGGTGGAATAGAAAGACCCTGAGATCACTTCCTCCCATAGATACATACACCAAAATTACAACTATTTATAGAACAACTATTGACGAGAAAGATGAGAAGACTAGTAGAAAAGATCTCTTACAACTAAAGATATAAGAAGGAACCACAGTAAGACAAGTGTAAGGGTGGAGAGGAGGTATAGTCAAGACACATACCCCCAGGTGGGCAACCAACATATGGGAGGATAATTACAACTGCAGAGGTTCTCCACAAGAAGTGAGAGGTCTGAGCCCCGCATCGGGCTCCCCAGCCAAGAGAGCCTGCATGGGGAAGATGAGCTCCCCAGATTGTTTGGCTCTGTTTGGCCAGCAGGGCTTACTTTTGGGAAAGCCAGAGGGATTTGGGAAATAGAGACTCCACTCTTAAAAGGTGCACACAAAATCTCACACACTCCAGGACCCAGGACGGAAGCAGTAATTTGAAAGGAGTCTGGGTCAGAATGATCTGCTGATCTTGGAGAGCCTCTCAGAGAGGAAGGAGGCACCTGGCACTCACCCTGGGAATGTAGACACTGGTGGTAGCCATTTTGGGGGAGTTGGTTTTACCATGAGGACACTGGTGCTGGCAAGCACAATTTTGGAATCTTCCCTCTAGCCTATTAGCACTGAACCCAGTCCTATCCACCAGCCTATTGGCACCAGGACTTGTATGCCTCAGGCCAAGCAACTAGCCAGTCAGGGGCACAGCCCCACACACCAGCAGGCTAGCTGCCTTAGACTGCCTGAGCCCACTGCCACCCTGAGACACAACCCTGTTCCCCAGAGGGCCCAGGATCTGGCCCTGCACACCAGTGCACTGGCACTAGCTTTGGGGATCCCAGAGCCCTGCACCCAGAAACCATAAGACCCAGCTTAGCCCCCAGTGG
The DNA here is from genome assembly GCF_009873245.2 of Balaenoptera musculus. Lineage (NCBI taxonomy): Eukaryota > Metazoa > Chordata > Mammalia > Artiodactyla > Balaenopteridae > Balaenoptera > Balaenoptera musculus. The sequence continues at coordinate 140,485,760 of NC_045785.1, read as the reverse complement.
GTTAGCACTACCCCAAGAGCAGCCTCAGCCACCAGTGGGTGGGCATCAGCATCAGAATCCCCTGGGCCTTGTAGCCTGTCATGTTAGGACTCAGCCCACCCATCAGTAAGCCAGCACCAGCTCTGGAACACCTTGAGCTCCTCAGTCAGCTGCCCTGGGATTTGGTCCCAATCACCAGTGGGCAGACACCCTGGACCACACAGCCAGCCATGTCAGGAACTGGCCCCACTCACATGTAAGGTGACACTAGATCCAGGAATCCCAGTCCTGAAACCACCTACCCTGGAACCTGGCTCCACCCACCAGTGAGCCAGCACTATCCTTGGGGCCCCCAGAGCTCTGCAGCCAACAGCCTAGTGACCTGGCCCTACCCATTGGTGGCCAAAAGACTCTGCACAAGACAGAGCCTGGCAACCAACCAGACCGGGAGCCAGTCACACCTACAAGACCACCCACAGTACTCAGTCCATCACAAAAGAAGGACCCACACTGCCCACATAGGGGGCATCCCTAGAACATGTAGCTCTGCTGGCCAGAAAGTAGTGCACTGCTGGGATGCATGGGATATCTCCTACAAAAGGCCATTTCTCCAAGGCTGGGAAACATAACCAACCTACCAAATACATAGAAATAAAAATAGCAAATTAGGTGAAATGAGGTAACAGGAGAATATATTCCAAACAAAGGAACAAGATAAAATCCCAGAACTAAGTGAAATGCAGATAAGTGATTTACCCAATAAAGAGTTCAAGGTAAAGATGCTCAGAGAACTCAGGAGAAGATTGAAAGAACAGAGTGAGAAGTTAGAAGTTTTTAACAGAGTTAGAAAATATAAAGAAGTAACAAACAGAGATGAAGAACGCAATAGTGGAAATAGAATATACACTAGAAGGAATCGACAGGAGATAAGACAATACAGAAGAGCGGATCCATGAGCTGGAAGAGTCCTAAACAGGATCAACTGAAAGAGGACCACATCAAGACACACTGTAATTAAAATGGAAATAAATAAAGATAAGGAGAGACTCTTTAAAGCAGAAAGGGAAAAGCAACAAGTTACATACAAGGAACTCCTATAAAGCTATTAGCTGACGTTTCTGCAAAAACTTTACAGGTCATAAGGGAGTGGTACTATATATTTAAAGAGATGAACGGGAAGAACCTACAACAAAGACTACCTGGCAAGTCTTTCATTCATACTTGATGGAAAGAACAAAAATTTCACAGACAAGCAAAAGCTATTGATAAAAGAGTTCAGGATCACTAAATCAGCTCTACAAGAAATGTTAAATGGACTTCCTAAGCAAAAAAGGAAAGACCACAACTAGAAATATAAAAATTATGAAGGGAAAAACTCATTAGTAAAGGCAAATATACAGTAAAGGTAGTAAATCAACCACATATAAAGCTAGTAGAAAGGTTAAAAGACAAAAGTAGTAAAACTATATATAACCACAAGAAGTAGTTAAGGGATACACAAACAAAAAGATGTAAAATATGATGTTAAAAACAGGAAATGTGGGTTGGGAGGAATGCAGAGTTGTTAAAATGTGTTTGAACCTAAGAGATCAGTAACTTAAAATAACTATACACACACACACAGACACACACACACACACATACATATATGACTCTACAAGAGACTCACATCAGATCTAAAGACACAAACAAACTGAAAGTGAGGGGATGGAAAAAGTTATTCCATGTAAATGGAAATGAAAAGAAAGCCAGGTTAGCAATACTTATACCAGACAAAATAGACTTTAAAACATAGATTATAACAAAAGACAAAGAAGGACATTACATAATGATCAAAGGATCAATCCAAGAAGTAGTTACAACAATTGTAAATATATATGCACCCAACATAGAAGCACCTAAATACATAAAGCAAATATTAATAGACATAAAGGGGGAAATTGACAGAAACACAATAATAGTAGGGGACTTTAACAGCCCACTTAAATCAATGGATAGATCATCCAGACAGAAAATCAATAAGAAAACACTAACCTTAAATGACATATTAGACCAGATAAACTTTATATATATATATATATATATATATATATATATATATATATATATATAAACATTCCTTCCAAAAGCAGCAGAATACACATTCTTTTCAAGTGCATATGGAACATTCTCTAGGATGGATCACATGCTAGGCCACAAAACAAGCCTCAGAAAACTTAAGAAAATTGAAATCATCTCAAGCATCTTTTCCTTCCACAACACTGAGACAAGAAATCGACTACGAGAAAATAATTGCAAAAAACACAAACACAAGGAAGCTAAATGATATGCACTAAACAACCAATGGATCCCTGAAGAAATTAAAAAATACCTGTAGACAAATGAAAACAGAAACACAATGATCCAAAGTCTTTGGGATGGGGCAAAAGCAGTTCTAAGAGGGACATTTATACTGATACAAACCTACCTCAGGAAACAAGAAAAATCTCAAATAAACAACCTAACCTTACACCTAAAGGAACTAGAAAACAAGAACAAACAAAACTCAAAGTTAGTATAAGGAAAGAAATCATAAAGATCAGAGCAGAAATAAATAGAGATTAAGAAGACAATAGAAAAACTGTTAAATTAAGAGCTGGTTCTTTGAAAAGTTAAACAAAATTGATAAACTTTTAGACAGACACATCTAGAAAAAAAGAAAGAGGGCTCAAATCAATAAAATTAGAAATGAAAAAGGAGAAGTTACAACCAACAGCACAGAAATACAAAGGATCATAAGAGATAAATATGTACAATTATATGCCAATCAAATGGACAATCTGAAGGAAATGGACAAGTTCCTAGAAATGTACAGTCTCCCAAGACTGAACCAGGAAGAAACAGAAAATATGAACAAATTACCAGTAGTGAAATTGAATCAGTAATTAAAAAAAAAAAAAGAACCTCTCAACAACCAAAGTCCAGGACCAGATGGCTTCACAGGTGAATTCTACCAAACATTTAGAGAAGAGTTAATGCCTATGCTTCTCAAACTATTCCAAAAAGTTCCACAGGAAGGTACACTTTCAAAGTCATTCTGACAAGCTAGCATCATCCTCATAACAAAACTAGGCAAAGATACTGCAAAAAAAAAGAAAATTACAGGTCAATTTCACTATGAACATAGATGTAAAATCCCTCAAAAGAATATTAGCAAGCCGGCTCTTGATCACACATGATCAAGTGGAATTCATTCCAGGTATACAACAATGGTTCAATGTCTGCAAATCAATCAATGTGATATACCACATTAACAAATTACAGAATAAAAATCATATGATCATCTCAATGGATGCAGAAAAAGCTTTGACAAAATTCGCCATGCATTTATAATAAAAACTCTCCACAAGGTGGGTATAGAGAGAATATACTTCAACATAACAAAGGCCATCTATGACAATCCCATGACTAACATCACACTCAAAGGTGAAAAGCTGAAACATTTCTTCTAAGATCAGAAACAAGACAAGGATGCCCACTCTTGCCATTTTTATTCAGTATAGTATTGGAAGTCCTAGCCATAGCAATCAGACAAGGAAAAGAAATAAAAGGAATCCAAATGGGAGAGGAAGGAGTAAAACTGTCACTATTTGCAGATGACATGATACTATACATAGAAAATCCTAAAGATGCCACCAAAAAAAACCCCACTAGAGCTCATTAATGAATTCTGTAAAGTTGCATGATACAAAATTAACATACAGAAATCTTGCATTTCTATACATTAACAACAAATTATCAGAAAGAGAAATTAAGAAAACAATCCTATTTACCATCACATCGAAAAGAATAAAATACATAGAAATAAATCTAACTAAGGAGGTAAATATCTGTACTCAGAAAACTCTTAGACACTGATGAAAGAAATTGAAGATGACACAAAGAGATGGAAAGATATACCATGTTCATGGATTGGAAGAATTAATATTGTGAAAATGACCATACTACCCAAGGCAATCTACAAATTCAAAGCAATCCTACCAAAATACTAACGGCATTTTTCACAGAACTAGAACAAATAATTCTAAAATGTGTATGGAACCACAAAAAAACATGAATAGCCAAAACAATCTTGAGAAAGAAGAACAAAAATGGAGGCATCACATTCCGTGATTTCAAACTATACTACAAAGGTACAGTATCAAAACAGCATGGTATTGGCACAAAAACAGATACATAGATCAACAGAACAGATTAGAGAGCCCAGAAATAAACCCAAACTTATATGGGCAATTAATCTATGAAAAAGGAGACAAGAATATACAGTGGGAAAAAAACAGCCTCTTCACTAAATGGTGTTGGGAAAACCAGACAACTACATGCAAAAGAATCAAATGGACTGTTCTCTCACACCATGCACAAAAATACATTTAAGTCTTTAATCCATTTTGAATTTAAGACCTGAAACCATAAAACTGTTAGAAGAAAACATAGGCAGTAAGGTCTTTGACATCAGTCTTAGTAATATTTTTTTGGATCTGTCTCTTCAGGCAAGGGAAACAAAGCAAAAATAAACAAATGGAACTACGTCAAACTAAAAGCTTTGCACAGCAAAGGAAACTCTCAAAGAAACAAAAAGGCTGTCTACTGAATGGGAGAAGATATTTGCAAACAATATGTTCAATAAGGGGTTAATATCCAAAATACAGAAAGAATTCATACAACTCAACATCAACAAAAAACAAAACAAACAAACAAACAAAAAGAACAACAACAAAATACCAACCCAATTAAAAATGGGCAGAGGATGTGAATAGACATTTTTTCAAGGAAAACATATAGCTGGCCAACAGGCATATGAAAAGATGTTCAACATCACTAATCATCAGGGAAATGAAAATCAAAACCACAATGAGATATCACCTCACACCTGTCAGAATGGCTATTAATAAAAAGACAGCAAGTAGAAAGTGATGGCAAGGATGTGGAGAAAAGGGAATCCTTGTTCACTGTTGGTGGGAATGTAAATTGGTGCAGCATCTATGGAAAATAGTATGGATATGCCTCAAAAAGTTAAAATAGAACTACCATATGATCCAGCAATTCTACTCCTGGGTATTTATCTGAAAAAAGACAAAAACACTAGTTGGAAAAGGTATATGCACCCCAATTCATTGCAGCATTATTTACAATAGCCAAGATATGGAAGCAACCTAATTGCCCCCACTGATAGATGAATGGATAAAGAATATGTGGTATAATGTGGACACAGCATTCCTTCTCCCCTCGGCCCCTAACTCCCTCCTGCCCCCTTTAGGCATTAAAGTCACTTCCTCAGAAAGGTCTTCCCCACCCAACACGCTCATTTAAATTATATCCCCTTCCCTCTCCCTGTGCCCCATACTGTTCCTTCATAATATCACAATTTAAAATGATATATTTATTTGTGAAAAAAAAAAAAAAAAAAAGAATATGTGGTATATATATAGAATGGAATATTACTCAACCATAAAAAATAATGAAATCTTGCCATTTGTGACAACATGACTAGACCCAGAGGGTATCATATTAAATGAAATAAGTCAGACAGAGAAAGACAAATACTGTATGATTTCACTTATATGTGGAATCTAAAAAACAAGTGAATAAACAACACAACAGAAACAGCATTATAGCTACAGGAAAAAAACAAAACGAAACAAAAAAACAACAGATGGTTACCAGAGGAGAAGGGAGTCGGGGGAGGGAAGAAATAGGTGACAGAGATTGAGGTACAAACTTCCAGTTTTAAAATACATGACCCACAGGGATGAAATGTACAGCATGGGGAATATAGTCAATAATGAAAAAACATTGTATGGTGACGGATGGTAACTAGAATGATCACAGTGATCATTTTGTAATGTATAGAAATATTGAATCACTATGTTGTATAACAGGAACTAAGATAGCATTGTAGGTCAAGTATACTTCAAAACAAACAAGCAAACTCAGAGAAAAAGAGATCAGATTTGTGGTTACCAGAGGCAGGTGGTCAGGAGAGGGGGAACTGCATGAAAGGTACAAACTCCCAGTTATACGATAAATAAGTACTAGGGATGTGATGTACAACATAATAAATACAATGAACACTGCTGTATGTTACATTTGAAAGTTGTTAAGACAGTAAATCCTAAGAGTTCTCATCATAAGGAAAAAATTTTTTTCTATTTCTTTAATTTTGTATTTATATGAGATGATAGATGTTCACTAAACTTACTGTGATAATCATTTCATGATGTATGTAAGTCAAATCATTACGCTGTACACCTTAAACATATACAGGGCTGTATGTCAAGTATATCTCAATAAAACTGAAAGAAAAGAAAGAAAGAGAGAGAGAAGAAAGGAAGGAAGGAAGGAAGGAAAGAAAGAAAGAGGGAAGGAGGGAGGGAGGGAAGACAGAAGGAAGGGATGGAGGGAGGGAGGAAGGAAGTCACCAAAAAAAAAAGAAAGTATTAAATAGAGACACATCTGGCATGTATAGATACATGGCTTCTGATCTCCTCACCTGGGTTTTATGATTTCACTACCTACTACATGGTTACGTTTTTGTTACAACTAAATATGTATGAAAAGGTAAATTGGAAAAGCTATTTGTCAGCACAATTTGTCTTAAACGCATGAATTTTATTTATTTTTAAAATTAATTAATTAATTAATTTTTTTTGTTTTTTGGCTGCGTTGGGTCTTCTCTACTGCGCATGGGCTTTCTCTAGTTGCAGCGAGCGGGGGCTACTCTTTGTTGTGGTGCTCAGGCTTCTCATTGTGGTGGCTTCTCTTGTTGCAAAGCACAGGCTCTAGGCACACGGGCTTCCATAGTTGTGGCACGTGGGCTCAGTAGTTGTGGCTCGCAGGCTCTAAAATGCAGGCTCAGTAGTTGTAACGCATGGGATTAGGTGCTCCACAGCATGTGAGATCTTCCTGGACCAGGGCTCGAACCGGTGTCCCCTGCACTGGCAGGTGGATTCTTAACCACTGCACCACCAGGGAAGTCCCTTAAACTCTTAAATTTTAAAAAGGGAAAAGTAGCTGAGTTTTGAGTTTTCTGTGAATCAGCATTTCTCTAGATGTGTTCCATGGAGGACTAATTATACAGACTATTTAAAGGTGGTATATTTTTAAAGGGTCCCATTAACAAATAAGTTTGAGAAAAGCGAGGTGGAATTAAGTAAAAACAGGATTCTTTTTTGCATACCTCTAAGCCTTTGCTATGTAAATGAATACTGTGAATCTCCAAGATGAGAGTAGGTTATGCAATATTTTTAAAGCTTATTGGGATGGAGCACTGAAGTTTCTCCCGGAGCATGCCCTGGATGCACAGTTTGGAAAACCTGGAAAATTAAGAGCTTAACTGATGACTGACATCAGAATGTTGTTCCCTGCTCTCCCCTGTTAGAAGATCCCACCCCTCAAACATGGTCAAAGTCCTCTCCAAACCTCTCTCATGGATTGTAAGCTGTATTAGGTCCACATTTAAACGAGTTTAATATCTCTGACTACTGGTGGGTTTAGCTTCAAGCACAGTTGTTACAGGCAACATTACTAATAGCATTGTCACTCCTAAAATAGGGTTCATAGGTTATAATAGTAAACCCACACCAAATGTTAGCAATGTGCCATTCACTCTTTTGATGCAATATAATCTGTACCTACAGATGAAAGCATTGACACCCAGAGGGGTTAAAGGAACCGCTGTTTAAACACTGCCTCTCATATCTAGGTACCATATAGACATGGCATGAAATTCTATTGTAATATGGACATGACCAGCATCAGTTCAATTTGATACAAATTCATAATAGGATGAGCACAAATTAATGTCACAATCTATTACAACTGATCTCAGATCAATGCTACATTTTCCCCTATTGATTATTATGTTGTAACAGAAGCATACTGGCAAAATATTCTCAATGAAAATTAATGTTAATGCAGCAGGAATGATATAATCAATGCCAAGATACAAAAAATTAGTAATCCATTAGGTATCTCTTACAGTCTTTTGAACTAAATTGGTTATAAAATTCATAATGTTATTTTTAAGCTATACAATATCAAAGTGAGATTTTTTTTTCTGGCAACTTCTATAAATCAAGTGAATATACATTAAAGTTGTATATGACACCAAGCGGTAAGAAGACTTACAATTTCCTTCGGCTTTTGTTAATGCCTGTAAGTCCACATGTGTTTTGCACAATGAACATTAATGTATAAAACTACATGTGTTTTTATAAATAAGCATTAAATTTAAGACTTTTAAAGTCTTTTTTTTTAACATCTTTATTGAGTATAATTGCTTTACAACGGTGTGTTAGTTTCTGCTGTATAACAAAGTGAATCAGCTATACATATACATGTGTTCCCATATCTCCTCCCTCTTGCATCTCCCTCCCACCCTCCCTATCCCACTCCTCTAGGTGGTCACAAAGCACCAAGCTGATCTCCCTGTGTTATGTGGCTGCTTCCCACTAGCTATTTTACATTTGGTAGTGTATATATGTCCATGCCACTCTCTCACTTCATCCCTGTTTACCCTTCCCCCTCCCCTTGTCCTCAAGTCCATTCTCTATGTCTGTGTCTTTATTCCTGTCCTGCCCCTATGTTCTTCAGAACCATTTTTCTTAGATTCTATATATATGTGTTAGCATACGGTATTTGTTTTTCTCTTTCTGACTTACTTCACTCTGTATGACAGTCTCTAGGTCCATCCACCTCACTACAAATAACTCAATTTCATTTCTTTTCATGGCTGAATAATATTCCATTGTATATATGTACCACATCTTCTTTATCCATTCACCTGTCAGTGGACACTTATGTTGCTTCAATGTCCTGGCTATTGTAAATAGTGCTGCAATGAACATTGTGGTACATGACTCTTTTTGAATTATGGTTTTCTCAGGGTATATGCCCAGTAGTGGGATTGCTGGGTCATATGGTAGTTCTATTTTTAATTTTTTGAGGAGCCTCCATACTGTTCTCCATAGTGGCTGTATCAATTTACATTCCCACCAACAGTGCAAGAGGGTTTCCTTTTCTCCACACCCTCTCCAGCACTTACTGTTTGTAGATTTTTTGATGATGGCCATTCTGACCAGTGTGAGGTGATACCTCAATGTAGTTTTGATTTGCATTTCTCTAATTATTAATGATGTTGAGCATCCTTTCATGTGTTTGTTGGCAATCTGTATATCTTCTTTGGAGAAATAAGACTTTTAAAGTCTTAACTTTAAAAAATTATGCCACTCTGGTACTTTTTCTAACTATTAAAAATTTTAATTGAATATCATAGTGGAGTTTCCAATTGATAACAAAAACAGATCAGATACTCGTATAACCTAGAAGGAATCCAATTGTATTTCAAAGCTACTAGCCTAAGTTTAACACATGCCTTACCTCATGAGTAAGTTTAAGAAATAAGACAAAAACAAAATAAATGAAAAACAGTACTTGAAAATAGAATTCTTCGGAAGAGGAGTAAAAAGATTGTATGCAACCCCCTTTGTCATTAAAGCACAGAGGTAGTGAAAAGAGCTTGGGTTTTTGAGTTAGATTTATGTTCTAATTCCACTTCTGGCTGTTTTACATCAGACTAGTCACTTAACCTCTCTGAGTTATCAATCTATGAATTGATGTTAGCAGCGGAGTGATAATGCAAGGATTAGAAATAACGTTAAGTACCTAGCACATGGTAAGCATTCAGTAAAGTCCTGGAAATACTATCATTACTCAATAAAAGGACCAAATGCTGAAACTTATTTTTTAAAACACTTTGTGTATCTGTTTTAATAAAAAGAGAAGGAAGACCCAGCTAGTGACTGGTCATATGTCTGGAATTTGCTTGGTATGACACAGTGAATCTTAGGAGATTTTTTTCTCCTAGCTTAGCGAAAATCATTAGCCATTAGTCATCTAATCCTTAGAGCAAGCTTTAGAAGGGAGGAGGATGGGGAGGGGAAGAGGAGGAGGAGGAGAGAACTTTAGCAGATTTGGAATGGGTCTGTACAGACAAGGTGGAGGTGAGGAAAAGAAACCCGAGAGATGATTTTTACAAATTTGGTTTACTGCATTCTTTGTCTGTGTCTGTCTCTCTTGTTGCTTGAGAGCAATGTGAGAAAATGGAACTATGTCTCCTTTATCTTGTGTTGGCCACAATGCCCAGCATGGACTTTTAAACATGGTGTTGTAAGTGCTGGGAGTGGGGGAAGAAAGAATGAAGAGGTGAGGGAAAGGAACTTCAGAGAAAGGAAGGAGAAAGAAGTGGATAGATGAGCAAAAAGAAGGAAGATGAGAAGAAAGAAGGAAGGAAGAGGAGGACGAGAAAGTGGTTACTCTCTCAAACAGATCAGAGTAAAACTGCTCCCAACTGTGTTTTCGTGACTTTTTTTTTAACATTTCTTTTACTCAGTTGGTATCTATTCTTTGGTTCACCTGAACTAAGACTAAGAAAGCTTTGTGTAGTTGCGAGTAGAGTTATTGGTGATGGTGTCAGCAGCTACGCCATCTTCCAAGAGATTGGGGCTGGAGCTGTGAGATAGGGGAGCTGCACAGCAATCTGTTACTCACTCACACCCCTGTGTTGGCTAATCCTTTCCTCTAACTCACACTGGCCAATCTAACTGCAGCCTGCTAACATCTAAGGCATAACAAAATCTTATCCATTTCTCTATGTAATCCCTCTGAAAGCCTTTCCTGAACTTCAACCTTTTCGGCTTTATCCACTGGTTTCTGAGATCCTGAATTCTTTCCTTTCAACTCCATTTAATAAATAGCTGTGAAACCTTTTGCTACCAGACTCCCTGCTTCATAACCTTCCTTAATTCCTTTGTCCTGGCTTCCTTACCTGTCACATAAACTTTGAGTCTATCAGTTTTGATCATAGTGCTAAAGAGGCTAAGGCCAAATGTTAAATACCAGAAAAAGCTTATAAATTCGGGCACTCACGAACATTAAAGCATGAAAAGTACCTTAAACAATGACTTAGTACAACCCTTTTATTTTACTGATGAGATCATTAAGGTCCGGAAAGATCAAGTTTTCATAGGAAAAAAACCAACAACTAAACATGGCCACAGAATGACCTTTAATCTTAGGCAATCATCTTGAAAATTCTTGTTTTTTTTATTTCCAGAAGTCAGGCAAGAACGTGGATTACATCACATAATCATTACCCTCTTGCAGGAGGCCAGGAAACCACAAAGCCCTTTTGGGTTCTCTTTCTCTAATTACCAGTACCTTTCTCACTGGAGTATTTGTCTTAATCCTCAACCCCAACTAGCATTTCTTTATTTTGTCACCTGAGGAGGAGAAAAACCATATAAAGGTCTCAGATAGGACATAGAGTATAGTGGTGAGATGCAAGGACCCTAGAGACAGACAAGTTCAAGTCTCAGCTCTTAGTTATCTCCTGGCACTCTTACTTTGGGCCAATTTCTTAACCTCTCTAAGTTTTGTAATGAAAAACAGGGATAAACACCAGGTCCCGCTTTGTAGAGTTTTTCTGAGGGTTAGATGAGCAACACCAACCCAGTCTTCCCCATCACCATCTAGGACCTTATTTGGGACATGTGTCACAAGCCTAAACCCTCCCCTTCTTCACAGCAACTTCCTTGGGTGGAAGAAACCTGGTCTCCTTTCCTGGTCAATGATTTCAACTGGAAACACCTTGGTCCATGAGGTCAGAGATGTTCTAACAATATTGAACTTCAAAAGGGAAGAGATGAGGATCTCAATCCCTTTGATTTCTAAAAGTTTCTTGGCACCCCGTGTAAATATGCCTTCCCTCTTCCCATCCCACATACACCAACCAGCAATCCCTATCTACCAAGAACATAGAGAGGGGTTGCCATTGTCTGACCAAATAAAATCCTATTCCACCACTGTAATACATCTGCATTTCATATATTTGCTTCATCTTTATACTATATCTTTCCTATAGCATGAATCATAAGTATTTGGTTCTACTGTATACTCAATTGCATATTCTTTTTGTTGATTATAATGTAAGAATTTTCATATTGCTACATAAACAGGTAAGCTTGTTACTAAATATCTGCAATTCTGAGAAAAGCCATTAAGTGGTTCTTTCCAGAAAAAGAAGGTCTGGTCCAAGCTGACCTGATATTTCCAAAACCAGAAATGCACTTTTTTGGGATCTACCAGATGCAAAGTATTATATATAGAATGGATAAACTATATTGTATAGCACAAGGAACTATATTTAATATCCTATAATAAACCATAATGAAAAAGAATATGAAAAAAGAAACACTTTTAAATAGCAGTTATTCTTGCTATAAAACATTCCAATGTTTCTTCTCATTGGGCAATCCCACCAAAATGATAATAATATCATTTATTTTGTTACTATTCTGTCCTAAGCATTTTTGCAAGTGTTACTTCATTTATTCCTCATAATCTTATTAGATCAGTATGGTTATGCCCACTTTTCAAATAAGAAAATTGAGGTGCAGCGGATAAAGTATTCTGCAAAATGTCACTCAGCTAGCAGATGAAAGGGCTGGGATTCAAAACAGGTCTATGTGATTCTGTAACTCATGCCTATATCATCTTAATTTACAGAATTCTGCACAAACAAAATGTAAGCCAAAGGGCTTAAAAGGCAACTGTGGCAGAAATTTTTAAACCTAAGACTGTTAAAGTCAGAGCTAGATGGTAGCTGTAGTGGTAAAACTATATTTTATTCAGAAACAGTTACAATGGGGGAAAGAGATCTCAGTATAGAACTGGGCTCAATTCCAAAACAGCATGCACAAGTGGGGATTTCTAGTCAAGGGTGGAGGTCAGGGGGTGGAAAATTACAGAAAGGATTACTTACATTATCTACAAGGGTGAGGGGGATTTCTGCCTAAAGTGACTTGATAGAACTCTTGCTGAAGGCAAGCCAAGGTGATCATATATCACCTGGGGGAAGCTGGGGAATGTGGAATTTTCTATATTGAGGATGACCAGATATCAAGGGTAGGGGGCTCTCTTTAAACCAACTTAGCAAGATTCTTGCTGTGACTGGGTGATGCTGGCCCAACAAGGACAGACACCAAGGTCAAGGCCTAAAGGGTTTAAAGGAGCCTAACTAAGGTTTGGTCAAGGAGAGCCTTTGTCAAGACTCAGCCAGTGACTCTGAAGCTCAATAACTTCTTAGTGGCAGAGAGGACTTAGAGCAGAAAGTCACATGTAATGGGCCACACTTGCCACTGTCTATGAGCTGTTTGGTCGCCTGGATTGTTAGACACCTTGCTTTGTGCTCCCACCAACAATTCAGTACAGTATTGGCTGAGACCACAGAATGGCAGAGCCTATGAAAACTTTCCATGAGACATGCCATGTTCTAGTCTATGTTAAATCCAGTGACAAGCTGAAAGACACGTATAGAGTACAAAAATTGTCAAGGTGACCTTAATCCAGAGGCACCATATTTTATAAGAAAATTTTAAGAGAAAAAGGTAGGCAAGTGGTTAAAGAAGATTCGAGATAGATAGATAGGCAGAAAATTCAGCCATGAGAAAGAAGGAGATCCTACCATTTGCAACAACATGAATGGAACCTGAGGACATTATGCTAAGTGAGAAAAGTCAGAGAAAGATAAAAACTGTACAATATCACTGATATGTGCAATGTAGAAAAGCTGAACTTATAGAAAAAGAGAGTAGAATGGTGATTGCCAGGGGCTGGGGTATGGCGGGAATAGAAGAGATGTTGATCAAAGGGACAAACTTGCAACTAGTAGATAAATAAGTCATAGAGATCTAATGCAGAGTACAGTGAATGTAGACATTATTGTATTATAATCAGCAAACTCACTAAGAGACTAGATCTTAATTATTCCCACCACAAAAAAAATGATAATTAAGTGACATGATAGAGGTGCTAACTATCTCTACAGTGGCAATCATATAAGAATATACAAATGTATCGTATCAACATCTTGTACACCTTAAATTTGCACAATGTTATCTGTCAAATATATTTCAATAAAAAGTAAAATACTTTTTCAAACCAAAAAAGAAGATAGGCATTATAAATGTATGTGTGTATACATATATATGTAGATATAGATATATAAATATATTTATACAAACAGTTTACCCTTGAACAGCATGGGTTTGAACCACACAGGTCCATTTATATTTTCAATAAATATGTACCACAGTACTACATGATCCCTGGTTGGTTGAATCTGCAGATGTTGACCGCAGATACAGAGGGCTGACATTAAAGTTATACATGAAAGTGGCCCTGTTACCTTGGAGAGCTGAAGGGGTCTGGAGATCCTGTGACAGTGCTCTGGGCCGGAGATCTAAACAATCTAAACATTAAACAGTACAGCTGCCTCAAATCCCTGGGAATTTCAGAAGGACTGACACTTCTGAAGCTGTTCCAAATTTTGAAGAGATGTTTGCCATAAGATTCACAGAAGATGACAAAGAGTACCAGGAATACCTGAAAACGCCCTCCTGAGTCCCCTCCAATTGTTGAGGAATGGAATAGCAGAGCTGGTGGGAACCAAAGAAATAGAGGCAATCGGTTGCAAGATAACAGACAGTTTAGAGGTAGGGATAGCAGACGGGGGTGGACAAGTGACAATCGATCCAATCAGTGGCATGGACGATCCTGGGGTAACAATTACCCGCAGCACAGACAAGAACCTTACTACCCCCATCAATATGGACATTATGGTTACAACCAACGGCCTCCCTATGGCTACTACTGATAGAAATGTCAGCAGCTTTTAGTAAAACCATTTACTCTGTTAACATGACAAAAGTTTATGTTGTGTTTTCTGTTGGTCATAGTTTTACATCTGATTGTAGAGAGTGGATTGATTTTTTGGAACTTGAGACTTTTTAAAAATTAGATCTTACTGGAGAGATATGATGGCTGCTGGAAATATCAATAAATACTCCCCTAAAAAGGTTGTGGATTATTATATCGCTTGACTTCTACCTCAGATTCTTCTTTATTTCATGACTTAATAGTGCTTTGAATGTTGTGAATTTTTTCCTTGTTTGACTTTCAGGAGTTCTTTGTTTTACACAGAAATGAAAATTTTACATAGAAAATGCTTGCTTTTACTTTGTAAGGTAAGCAAGTATCCCTAAACTCGGATGTGCTCATTCTTAATATTTTACAGAAATAGTACAATCAGCTCCTAAATGCACAACTATGCTTACTTGTGACATATTGTACACAGTAGTAGTTGAAAGGAAAACTGTTGTAGTATATTTCATTTGGCTTTTGTTATTATGTGACTGTGGTACTTTGTAATTACTCTATAGGTATGAATCATCTTCACAATCATTTTGGTCTCTTTTTAGAGGGATATCAAGAATAAAGCTGTAAAATCAGGAAGGAATCATTCTCAGTTTCAATGTCTTGATCTAGTGGTAGGTGGGATTAAGGCACACAGTAATTTTATACAAACTCTAAGGTTTTTTGCTAACTTAAACATACCAGGTCAAAATTCACACATTATACAAAAGTTTAACTCTGCAATGTTCCCTTCCTTTTCAATCATATGTAAATAATGCTGCATTTTGTATTTACTTTTATGGTATTTAATGTGGGTTGATTTTACAATGTTATGTTCACCTCCAAATGTGCACCTTTGCTGCTTCCTCTTCTGTAAATCCAGTGATGCTGTAACTTCCTTTCAGAGTGATCATTGTATTTCAAACCATTTTAATGGCCATTATAATGGTTTTACTCAAATAAAATACTTGTTAGTAAAAAAAAAAAAAAAGTTATACATGAATTTTCAGCTGCATGGAGGGTTGGCACTCCTAACCACCACATTGTTCAAGGGTCAACTGTATACATATTGTAAATATCTAAATGAGGAATGAGATGTGTGTCTGTGTACATATATCCTCCAGGATTAAAAATCATCTGTAAAGATTGCAGAATCTATCCCCAATAGTTTGAAATGACAAATGCTTTACCAATAGCATTAGAAGTATTTGAACTCTGTATTGCTTATCTGGGCAGTTATGGCAGAGATCCTGTTTTCTCAGTAAGCCATAGTTCTTGAGAGAAAGGGCTTCCCAGCAGTCAAATGATCTTTTAAGTCCAGGCTACAGACACTGGAGCAGTGGTGGCATCTTAAGGAGGATGCTGGTTGGGACAGCTTATCCAGAAGCCCACATGGCATTTGGTTATAAGCTGTCGAGTTCCTTCAGGGCACTCTGGACACTGAATTCTCTGTACCTGGAACGTGTGAGCCATAATAACAGGCAGCTGGAGTTGGAAAGAGTCTCCCCCAGAATTCCACCCTTTCCTTGCTCCTATTTACAACACCAGACTTCCTTCAGGCTTCAGCCCAACTTCTTCTGTGGCTCCTGTTTCTTGCCTTTGCTTTCTTTGGTAAGGCTGAATGTTCAAGCCTATGTCCGCCCTTTGGTCCCATGAGCACTGACTCTTGCTTTGAGTCAGCTCCATCTCTGGATGGAACTCTACCCTGGCCTTGCCTTTGTTCCCAGCTCCTCCCTGTACTATTCCCAGTACCCAATCCCCCACCAACCCCACATCCTACTTATTCCTTCCCTAGGCCTTGGGCTCATGCCTGCCTACATCTGATGTGAGCTCCAACTCTTGTCCAGCTATCTGTGCTGGCTCAGCTCCCCACCTTGCTGTGACAGCCAGAGAGTCACCAAGTCCCAAGCTGAGGCCCCAGCAGAACTAAGGAACCATTCCCCTATCAAAATATTTCTTTCAAAAATATGTAAGGAAGTCCCAACAGCCTTGCCAGAGCCAAAGAGAATTCATATCTCAATAGCAAGCTCTAAATCCTGTTCTCCATCCCACAGTGTAGACACACTCAGGGCACAATGAAAGGAAGTACTTTCCTTGGAAGCCAAGAGACTGACCTTGCATCCCCAATCTCAACCACTAATCCTAGGAGCCATAATGTCTTCAAATTTTTAATTGTACAGATTCACAATGAATGGAGAAGTTGTGACAGTTACACTTAAGTGTCAAATGTGTTGTATTTCCCTTACTAGAACTATTGAAGATTGAGCTAGAAATATCTGATTACAATTTAATAAACAAAGCTAGTTTCCAAAAACTTAGTTCTACTGGAACTAAAGCACAAGTTTAAAAAAAAAAAAAAGAGTGTATTATGTCTTGCAACAGCAAACAATGCCAGGAAAGTTTGGAGATTTTTTTCCCTTCATCATAAAATTAATAAAAAATTTGAAACAAAAGAACATTTTAAAACTATTCCACTGCAATACATCAGTATTTCATGTATTTTCTTCATCTTTATGCTATATCTTTCTTATAACATAAATCATAAGTATTTGATATATTGTATACCCAAATGTGTGTTTGTTTATTATTGGCATGTTTTTATAATGCTACATAGTCTTTATAACCATTATTTTAATGGTTGCATAATATTCCACAGACAGACCAAACTGTTTAACCCAAACATTTAGGTAATAAATTGGATATATAGGTTGTTTCTATTTTTTCCTGTTTTTAAAATTACTGCTGCTAATGTAAAACTAGAAAAAATACATATAATCGTCCCTGCCCCCAATTTTTGGCACAGAACTCCTAAAACCCTTGTAATTTCCTAAGTGACATGAGCACTAAAAGAATCTTGGTGTTCCAATATTTGGTCTTTGACCCTGATTCCTGACACGAAGCTCCTAAATTGCCTGGAATTTCCTGGGTGACGGGAGTGTCTTTTGTTCTAATGAGATGACTCTTGGTGAGTTCCTGGATGGCTTCAGAATGGGGACTGATCACCAGAAAGACCAAGCCATGATTAGAAGCTTGGAACTTTCAGCCCCACCCCCTCTCCAGATAATGGAGAGGGGCTGGAGATAGAGTTAATGATCTATCACTTTTAGGTGATGAAGCCTCGATAAAAATCCCCAAAGTGCGGAGTGCAGAGAACTTCTGGGTTGGTGAATACATCTACATGCTGGGAGGGTGGCACACCTCAACTCCATGGAGACAGAGGCTCCTGGCCTCCGGACCCTTCCAAACCCTGTCCTATGTATCTCTTCATTTGGCTGCTCACTCATATCCTGTATTATATCCTTTAAAATAAACCAGTAAACATGTTTCCCTGAGTTCTGTGAGCCATGCTAAGCAAATTATCAAACCCAAGAGAAGAGGGTCATGGAAACCCTGATTTATAGCTAATTGATGAAAAGTATGCATGACAACCTGGGACTTGCAATTGGCATCTGAAGTTGGGGGCAGTCTTGTGGGCCTGAGCCTTTAACTTGTGGGATCGGACACTAACTCCAGGCAGATAGTGTCAGAATTAAAGGGAATTTTAGGCAATCCAGTTGGTGTCATGGAGAATTACTTGACGTGTGGAAAACCCACACACCTGGTGTCAGAAATGAAGTACTGTGCATATGGTAGCAGTGTGAGGGTAAAGGGGAAACACAGAAGTGTTTTTTCCAACTCCGCCAGTAATACCTTTGTGCCATTTTTCAACATTTAGAATACTGTCTTAAACTAAAGTCCCAGAAATGGATTAATAATAAAGGGTATAAAAGAGGGTATACATACTTTTATCATTCTTGATCTATATTGCTAAATTTCTTTCAAAATAAATTTTAACCAAGTTGTAGGAAAAGTTTTGATTTTACTCAGCTCTTGCCAAAATTAAGCATTGCCATTTTAAAATTATTTTTTATTCAATTAACTAATTTTTTATTTTAACTTAGCTTTCTTTGATTTGTACAGAGAATTAAAAAATCCATATTTACTTATTTTTCTATGAAGTACCTTGAGCTTCTTGGGTACAGAAACTATATCTTTTTGTTCTTCATATTCCTCATATAATATAGTAGAAAGGGAGCAAGATTTGGAGCCTGAAGGCCTGGGTTCAAGTATCTATTTTGCTACTTGTTTTGTGACCTTGGACAACTTATCCTCTCAGAGTCTCAGTTCTCTCCTGTAAAACCAGATAATCAGTTCTACTTCATGGGGATTCTACATAAAATGACTGGTATATTCCAGGAGTCTAATATATATTAGTTCTTCCTACGCATTATACATAAGGAGCTCTATACATTTTGTTGAATAAATAAGCTCATGCCTTTCTCACTTAATGGCTGAATTGTTAGTCTTGTCAATTTGAGTACATTTTACACTATTTACTGAATATATTTTACTTACTAACATTTTAAGGAGCATCATTACTTTGATCTACAAACATCTGGGTTCTGTTTTATGAGGTCAAATCTCTTTTTGTGGTTTCTTATATTAGGGTGGATATTTGATGCAACAAATATGTGAAGCAAAGTCACCATAAGAAGCAAGCACACAAATGTATATGTCCAATTATGTGTTACCTGTACCTCCCAAGGACATTGCCATTGTTGGAAAGCTCTTCGAAAAGTCTTTATTGGAATTTCTGCCAAGTACTACCTTCAGTGAGAGTATATGTATATACAACCAAAAGCTATTTGGAATATGTTCCTAGGGGCTCAGATGGATATCAACAGGAAGAATTCCAATTTGGATTTAAAAAAAAAAAAAAGTCTTGCCACCATTATAAAATGAGTTTCTTTTGTGTGATTCATGAAGTGGGGTCTGGAAGCAATTCTAAAAGAAGAAGTGAAGAACAGCAAAGAATTTCAGTTAACAACATGCTTTGTATGAATTAACAATGTGGCCACCAAAAA
Source organism: Balaenoptera musculus (assembly GCF_009873245.2). Taxonomy (NCBI): domain Eukaryota; kingdom Metazoa; phylum Chordata; class Mammalia; order Artiodactyla; family Balaenopteridae; genus Balaenoptera; species Balaenoptera musculus. The sequence continues at coordinate 140,466,087 of NC_045785.1, read as the reverse complement.
ACCAGCTAAGGCAGTATTAGCTCACATTAATGGGAATATAATTCCTAGAAGCAAGAAACTGATAACCACTCTCCTCTAGTTTGTCCGACCTTGAACAGCAGGGTTCAGCTCTGTGCAGAGCTCATTAAAGAGGATTGTAAACAAATAAGATTGTGTTCAGCTGTGTGCAAGCAAGACAGTAAAGGGACTCAAAAGTCATGCCACTGGATAAGAGAGGAGCAGAGAGAGGCAAATGATAGTAATACTGAGATATTTTAAAGACTGTCACGTGGAAGGGAGATTTGATTTCTTCCTGTGACTCCAGGAAGCTAAATCTGAGCGATGGGTAGAAGACATCAGATTTAGATTTCAGACCAATGTAAGTCAGTTTTCCAAAGATGCTTTATAAGTTATGAGTGCCCCATCAATACCACCCATTAGAGGTATTTAAGTACATTCAATAGGCATTCAAATATTGAAATCGTTTCTACTAATAACTGTCTCCTTCCGCCGGCTAACATAGGTTAAATCAGTGCTTCTCAAACCAGAGTAAGTAACAGAATCCTCCGGATGGCTTGTTAAAACACAGATTCTGGACCTGACCTCAGGGTTTGATTCAGTAGATCTACAAAGAGACTTGAGAATTTGCATTTTTAACAAGTTCGCACTTGATGCTGCTGGTCAGGGGAATCACATTGAGAACTATTGAAACATCTGGATGCCTTAGAAATTCTAGCCTGAAATGAGGGCTTGGACTAGGTGACTTTTCTTTCAGTCCTACAGCAATTATAAGACATTCAATATTAATTCATGTGATATAAATTATAAGAGCAGTAGTAAAGGAGAATAAATACATTGAAGGGGGAAGACTTAAGCCAAAGCTTGAAGGAAAAGTACAGCAGGAGAGCGATAAAGGAGGAGGAAGAATGTTCTAAGCAAGAACAACCTGAGCAAATGTAAAAGCATTGAAGTTAGTATAGTGAGATAAATTTTTGTATATTAACTGACTATTTTCCCCCTAGTGTTTCATTCCTTCCCCTCTCTTCACCTTTTCCCCCATACAGTCAGCAGGGCTGCTCTATGTGCCTTGCCTTGGGAAAAGTATGTAGCAACAAAGAGAAAGGAGTTTCCTTCTGGTTTTTTGACTTTCAAAAGTTCAGGCTCTTCTCTATTTACAATAGCCAGGACATGGAAGCAACCTAAGTGTCCATTGACAGATGAATGGATAAAGAAGATGTGGCACATATATACAATGGAATATTACTCAGCCATAAAAAGAAAAAAAATTGAGTTATTTGTAGTGAGATGGATGGACCTAGAGTCTGTCATACAGCGTGAAGTAAGTCAGAAAGAGAAAAACAAATACCATATGCTAGCACATATATATGGAATCTAAAAAAAAAAGAAAAATGATTCTGAAGAACCTAGGGGCAGGGCAGGAATAAAGACGCAGATGTAGAGAATGGACTTGAGGACACGGGGAGGGCGAAGGGTAAGTGAGAGAGTGGCATGGACATATATACACTACCAAATGTAAAATAGATAGCGAGTGGGAAGCAGCGCATAGCACAGGGAGATCAGCTCAGTGCTTTGTGACCACCTAGAGGGGTAGGATAGGGAGGGTGGGATAGGGAGGGTGGGAGGGAGACACAAGAGGGATGAGATATGGGGATGTATGTTTACGTATGGCTGATTCACTTTGTTATAAAGCAGAAACTAACACACCATTGTAGAGCAATTACACTCCAATAAAGATGTTTAAAAAAAAAAAAAAGTTCAGGCTCTTAATAGAGAAGGGACTAGGCCATGGAGAAAAGACCTGGAATGAGTGAGAGCAAATTGTCTCCACCGTAGATCTAGAAAATTATTCTCTGGGCTCAGAGGAGGGAGGGAGATAAAGAAATACTGGTCCAAGGACTCCAAGGAAATATGGGCTCCCTACTTGATACCTTGGCTCACCTTAAGCCCCTGGGACTTTTATAGAGGAAAACTATGATTTTAATGAAAATGAGTTTTCATAGCCCTTCAGAAAAATGGCTTGAAATGAAAGTCAAGCTGTTAGAAAAACAGTCACATTATTTGCATACCTCGTGCCCTGAGATAAACACCTGCCACAAGACGGTGTTTGGGATGAAGAGGAGGCTAGCCTGCTTGGGGAGAAGATGTTGGAAAGAGAATGAGAAATTAGGTTGGGTGAGCAAGGTGAGACCAGAATATAGTGGACTTTGAATGATGGAGAGGAGCTTCGATTTAAAGCAATGAGTTAAGCTCCTGTGCATAAAGCCAAACTGTTTGGCCTCTAGGGTCACCGTGAAGCCTGCTCAGATTTCTATAAAATTCATCCTCAAACTTTTTTTCCACAACTTAAGGAGAAGCCGGCACTTTTAGCATTCCTCACTTGGACACTAACAAACCATCCTCAGAAAGACTGTTTGCTGAAATTACTGAGAGGTCTCATCTCTTTACCACTCAAGGACTAGCCTTTCATTTGACATCTGGTAATACTTACCTGATGTGTTTCAGAATTATTTCAGTCAACAATCGCCTAGTCATATTCATAAAAGTTTGTTATAAATTAACCTATATATTTTTAAGTGGCTGATCTTGTTTTGGTTGATGATAGATGAATTTTATAGATGGGTGATCTCACTGGAAATAAATGAATCTTATCTTCGAACAAAAAACATGTATTATTTTTATATCTTCAAGGGAGTTCTCCCAATCATCAACTGGGTAATTCTCTAAACTACCCCAAGGATTTATCTGGCTATTGTGTGAAAAAAATTCAGTTCTTTGAACTTAATCTTCCACATGTACATACAAATGCAAGTGCTTAAACTCAACAACAGAAAGTCAAGCAATCTGATTTAAAAATGGCCAAGGAGGGCTTCCCTGGTGGCGCAGTGGTTGAGAATCCGCCTGCTAATGCAGGGGACACGGGTTCGAGCCCTGGTCTGGGAAGATCCCACATGCTGCGGAGCAACTGGGCCCGTGAGCCACAATTGCTGAGCCTGCGCGTCTGGAGCCTGTGCTCTGCAACAAGAGAGGCCGCGATAGTGAGAGGCCTGCGCGCACCGCGATGAAGAGTGGCCCCCGCTTGCCGCAACTAGAGAAAGCCCTCGCACAGAAACGAAGACCCAACACAGCCATAAATAAATAAATAAATAAATAAATAAATAAATAAAAACAAAAAACAGAAAAAAAAACCACACCATAAAAGCACCAGACACATATTTAAAAAAAAAAAAAAAAAAAAAAAAATGGCCAAGGACTTGAATAGAAAGAAGAGATTCAAATGCCCAATAAGTGCATGGGAAGATGCTCTACATCATTAATCATTAGGGAAATGCAAATTAAAACCACATTGAGAGACCACCTTACAGCCATTAAGACAGCTACTATCCAAAAAATAGAAAATAGCAAGTGTTGGCAAAGATGTAGAGAAACTGGAACTCACTGTGCTCTTAGTGAGAATGTAAAATGGTGCAGTCAGTATAGAAAACAGCACAGCAGTTCATCAAAAAGTTGGAAGTAGAATTACCATATGATCCAGCAATTCCACTTCTGGGTATATATTCAAAATAATTGAAATCAGTGACTTGAATAGGTTTTTGTACACCCATGTTTATAGCAGTATTATTCACAATAGCCAAAGGGTGGAAGTAACTCAAGTGTTCATCAACAGATGAATGAATAAGCAAAAGGTAGTACACACAATGGAATAGTTTTCAGTCTTAAAAAGGAGGGAAATTCTGACACATACTACCACACGGATGAACCTTAAGACCATAACGCTAAGTAAAATATGCCTGTCACAAAAGGACAAATATGTATGATTTCACTCCTATGAATTACCTAGAGTAGTCAAATTCATTGAGACAGAAAGTAGAATGGTGATGGCCAGGGGCTGAGGAGAGGATGAAAACTCCTGGAGACGGATGATAGTGATGGTTGCACAATAATATGAAGGTATTTTATGCCACTGAACTGTACACCTAAAAATGGTTAAGTTGTTAAAACACACACCCACATTTTAATTGGCAATTGTGTTGTTAGTGAGGTTGCATATTCTTGCAATATGCATTTTGACTTTAGGGTGGTTAGTTCTTTTGCTCATTTTTTAATTGAAATTGCCATTTTGTTATGAATTTTCAAGATGCAATTATATAATAAAGATAAAACCCATTATCATGTAAAAAAAGTAAGTCCTTAATTTAGATGCTGTTGTAGGCAGAGAGATTACTAAAGGAACTGCAGACATTTATCAAAGGACTGCATCCTGAAATGTTAAATAGATTTTACCAAAAGTCAAAACTTAGAAGTTTTAAAATCAGAGATCCTCAGTTTAAAAATCAGAGATCATCTTTCTTGCCTTGATGTAATTTGGCACCATTTTATAAAATGCTGGTTGATCTTGAAAGTGCTGCATTTTATATTTTTTCTAGCAATGATAAAACAACATTAATAGATTAGCTATACCACTGCTGCAGATGTATAACAGTGGCTTGTTTTATAGGATATTGGATGAGGTGACTTCCGTCTCACTACTCCGATCGTATAACTAGTATCCACTTTGTAAAATTGACTTTATCTTATCTTTTGCCTTTCCCTCTGTGTATAAAACATTTATTTATTTGGTTTCCTAAAAGGAAGTTAAAAACATTATTCTGAGAATTGGCACTTGCTACCCACTCACCTGGCAATTGTAAAGAGGGAGAGAAGCTGAGGGAGAGAGCGAGAGGGAGGGTCCGAGGGAGGCAACCTTAACAAGAGTTAAACAGGATAGATGAAAATCTGAGAAGATCCATTTCTCCAATTTTGGATTAAATTTTAAACTTTTTAAAGAATATAAAACATTTACATGGGAGCTAGAAATTAGGGTCTGTGCAGTAGGAGGGTAAAGAGGTTCACAGTTGGCAATGTAACATAAAGCCCAGAAAAACAGTGGCCTTTCCATGTTCCTGAAATAAATTGCAAGCCAAACCAGAATCTTGACTAGGTACTTTGAGCCAAGCAAAGCATCGGAGCATACTCAGTGTCCTGCATCTCGTGTGTACCTCTGACAGGACCAGGGCACAGTGCTTTCCCCAGAATGATCTTAGATTCATAGGAGGGACACATGCAACCTTCTGTCAACAAACAGAGCCATGAAAATAGCTTGGCCTCTACGTCCACTGGCCCACGTCCTCGAAAAAGTCAACATGGAACTGAAAGCAAACAAGCAGTATGCCCAAAAACTTAAGCAACAGGCTTTTGACACACTTTATGACTTTCCATATTCTGCATGTTTATGAGAGGAATCTATGTTTGTTCATAAAGTGATAGTTCATTGTTTTCCAACAATAAAAGATCATTTTTTAAACATGCTCATTTAATTGAATATTTACAATCTTTAAATATGTAATGATATGGAAAGATTTTTGATATACTGTCAAGTGAAAAAGAACTGTTACAAACCAATGGAGATTGTTAATTGTATCTTTTTGAAAAGGTGAAACCATGACTCTCATAAGATATAAAATATACACTTGTCAAAGATTTTTATTTAACTCATTATTATAAAATGAGGGAACTAGGCAAGTGTTTCAACCAATTCAAAGGAACAATTAGAGAACCACAAATTTATATAGGGTGAATGAACATTGAGATAAATTTACAAATGGACACAAAACTGGCTTTTTCCTAGTGATGAGTAGTGGGAATGGTCTCTCCACTGTACAAAACTCATTTGCAAGTCTATAGACAAGAATTATTTGCATTTGCAATAATTTGTCAGTTATCTAAAAAACTATAGACTTGAAAAATATCCTAATCAAAGACAAAGATTCATATAACAATGTTGTACAATACTTTTTTTTGTATTGTTATCTTCCTAAGGAGACTTTTTAGACATTTTTACCTAACTCTCTCCTCCCCCAAATTAAACATTAAAAAATAAGATTTTGTTGGATAGAGTTGAACTTTGGAGAGCCACAAATATTATGAGTTAAGGGTTTTTTTTCCACCCCTAAAGAACCAATATTTTCCCCCTTTGGGGCAATTAAATATCCATGCTCTATAGGACAGACAATCCCCAGTGGCTCCAAGATTTGAAAGGATATCTAGTAATCTCTTTATGATGTCATTTTTAAAAACCACCATATACATACATATATATATGTTATATGTTACATATACATTATTATACATATTACATATATATGGGCTTAAAGGATAGTGTATACAGAGGTCAGCAAACTATAGCCTGCAGGCCAAATCCAACCAGCCTGTTTCTGCAAATAAAGTTTTATAGGAACTCAGTCACAAACATTGTCTACGGATTTTCTTGTCTTCTATTGCCTACAGCTGCTTTCACGCCACAACAGCAGAGTTGAGTGGTTGGGATAGAGAATGCAAGGTCCAAATGTGCCTCAAATATTTACTATTTGTTTATACAAAAAGTTTGCCACCCTTTGGTTCACACTAAACTGTTGATAGTAATTATCTCTGCTTAATGGGATAATAAATGATTTTTCTTTCAAAGAAATCTATATTTCCTACAATCTATATTTCCTATATTTACTTACTGATATGACAAAACTTCTAAAACTTTTAAAAATTATTACATGTCAATTGTGTAAAAAGCACTTGAATAGAAGTATGAGCCATGGTTCCCACCTTTTACAAAGCTTCTAATCTAATGTTGTTGAAGTAAATTGGTGGGTTTGCTATAGGAGGGTTGTTGCATACTTCTACTGAAATAAGCTAAAAATAGAAGTAGGTAGGGACAGCTAGAGGGAAAAAAGGTAATATTAGTAAACATGAGCTGGGTCAATGTAAATTTTTAGGTTAAGTTTTGGCCTTCAGAGCCTTAATTATTAATGGCAAAGCAGATTTAATAGTCCACTGTGACTGGAGTATTTACTTCAAATTATTATAAAATAAACATAAAAGAATGTGCTTGCTATAAATATCTAGAGAATATTATCACTCCATTCAGATTTTGGAATCACTGAAGTCATGAAATGCAAAGTTATCTTAAAAGCCACTATGAGACGATATGTAATATTTCAGGACTTAAGCTGCCCTGATTCACATACATCTCTAATCTTTTCCTATCCAAGTTTTTAGATGTAACTTATCAGAGCACCTCAAGGTAATATGTGCCATTCCATTCAGTTCATTCTTTGCAGGTTCCAGAAAAAGGGGTCTCTTTAATACCTGAATGATATCTTAGTTCCCTTAGAAACTGTTCTTTGTAATATAGGACTCCTGAATACATAAAACCATTAAGACCCCCCAGAATGATTTTTTCTCACCGCTCAATTCTAAGAATTTAAGAACAGGGTTGCTCCAATCCAGTATGCTTCCAGAATAAGAATTTTACATTTTGGTAAGATAAATAGGTAGATAAGTTAATGAGTCTTTTGGGGGGGAAATTTTTTTTGGTTTAAAATTCTCCAGGAAGTGATTCTAAGATCATTAATATTAAATCCAAATCGATTCAACAATCATTTGAACACCTAACAAAGCAACCTTTCCCAATCAAGTTGTCATGATACACTAATGTGTTCCAATGAATCGTGAGGTGTGTTTCCAGTAATCTATCACTAGTAAAGGTTAAAGTACTGAAGTTTGCAAATTATTTACTTTTTTTTTTCCCAGAAATTAAAATGGATGCAAGGTGATCTTGATAACAACCACTCTCAATCACCTGCCTTCTAATATGTGTTACTGATGAGCAAGAAAGAAGACTTTGAGGCCAGTGACTCAGACACTACCATCGGAAGTGTCTGGCATGTGAACGATGTCTGTCATTTGTATCACGGAGTAAAAATGGGACTTAAACTTGTAGCTCAAAGGAGAGCATCAACGGGGGAAAAGAAAAAAAGGGGGGAGGAGGAGGAGGAAGACCGAAGGCAGTGGAAAAGGAAAAGAGAAACAATTTGAAGAATAAGAAAGAAGGAGGAGAGCTCAGAAGAAACAAAGAATAATCAAAGAACAGGAGAGAGTGGCTTCATGGAAACCAAGAGAGCAACGTCTTGAAAAGGGGGGTGTGGTGGGCAGTGTCAACTGCTGCTGAGAAATTGTTACCCTGGTGACGTGAGCCAATTAAATGTCCCTGAAAACCTCGGTAAAAGCAGAGGGCTGACATTAAACACTGAATTGAAGAAAGAGTTAAAGGAGAGGAAATAGAAGGACATCTAGACTCCACTTATTGATGCTTGGCCCTGCTGGAAAAGAGAAAGATAGGTTGGTAGTTAGAGAGGGCCCTGGGTCAAGGCAGGCACTTCTAAGGACTGGAGAGACATGAACATGTGTATGGGCTCCAAACATAAAGAGGAAGAGGTTGAAAATGGGAGGAAATAATCAATAGAACAAGGTTCTATTCCCAGAAAGGACAGAGAGGTAGGATTGTGAGTAAGGATTGGTCTTGAGCAGCGAGAGGCACTCTCTTCCTCATAAGCTGGAGGAGAGGATGTAAGCGTGAGTACAGGTGGAGGTCAGCTTGTTGCGGACAGAAAGCCAAAGGGATTCCCATTCAGCTTTCCCAGCCCTGCTTTCTCATTATAGGAGGGTCATGATCATCAGCTGAGAGGGAAGGGGTCAGGGTGCAACACGATGGCTGTTGTAGAAAGTGGGGGAGGAGGATGAACAGAAATAGGTAAAATCATTGCTCAGGGGGGCCTGAGGCTGAGAGGGGAGAGCCTGAAAGAAGAAAGGGTCACAGGCACAACCTTAGGGAATGTACACATCTTCCAGAAGAAAGGAAAGAGGAACCAGCAAAGACATCAGAGAGGGCCTGGCCATAGAATTGGGAAGAAAATGTCATTGCCACAGAAGCCATGGTGAGGAACACTTAAAAGACTAGATAGAGAAAACATGGAGCTGATCAATAGAATCCAAAACTACAGAGAGCTTTGGGTGATAAATACAGAGGAAAATCCACTGGATTTGGCACTAAGAAAGTCATTCACAACTAAAAGCTTTCTATAATGGTAAAGATTAAACAGACTTAATGGAGTAGTAGTAAGGAGTTGAAGACAGTCATGGGAACATTTTTTACCGTTTCAAGAATTTTAGAAATTAATCAACTGTGAGATGGGGGTTACAGTTTGAGGAGATGGTAGTGTTGGGGTATTTTTTATGTGAGAGAAAACTGAACATATATGTGTATGTCTGTGTGTATATACGTTTGTGTGTGTGTGTAAGTGTGTGTGTTGGGTGTCACTGTAGCTCAACAACTCAGCTATCTGATATATAGGGTTATTGCAGGAATGAAATGAAAGCACTGTTTGAACTGAAAAGTACCATATTAATATTTGGTATTATTTTCATCATACACAAATTCTCATTTTTTGAATGTAAGAAAGATCATTCTTATATTTCCTGGTTTTCAAGAGTCCACAAGTGTTTTATATGAATGCAGTAATAAATCAATAAACTTTATCTTCAGGGTCTCTCCTTGTAGCCACTAAAGTTCTTGACAGCTCTGAAAGATGAAATCCCCAGACAAACTGAAAACAGCAGTTGGCATCTCAGAAGCTGAACAGAGAAAAATGGGAAAATTATGTTAAACTGATTTCTGTGGTCCTTATACACCTGCAGATTATAGGGACAAAATATTGACTTTGGGGATTAGCTTGACTCTCTGCCTTAAGATCCTTTGTTAATTTAGTGAAACACATATTTCTGCTGGACAAGACCAAGGTAAGGCTTAGGTCAAGTTATAAACCCAAGCCTTTTATCACACTCTGACAGCAGGAAAAATCACGTCTGGAAAATGTCATTATCAGGAAAAAACAGTGTGTTTTGCTTTGGGCTCTTTGACTTGAGGTTTTCTTCACATTTTAAAAACCACTAAGGAGCTAAAAGGTTTGTAGCTAATAGCCAGTAAAGTAATTAAATTGTAGATAGGCCAAAAATTTTTAAATCCTTTAATTAGTAGGATTGCATTACACTCTATGATTTTGTCCCAGTATTTTTGTAAGAGCAGATTCTCAAACTCTTGATATGAAATCAGTGGGCCTTTGTAACAGGGCGATCTTCCTGTTTTGCTGTCATTTTAAATATTTGAGAGCAAGTCATTGAACTTATCCAAATCTCAGTTTCTTCATATACAAAAGGTAAATAATAAGAATTATAAATCTGAACATGCACACCCTTTTTGGGCACAATAGGCAATGGACATTTCACCCTTATCTTCACAGAGCTTTGTATATTCAAAAAGCAATATTACTAAAATAGCATTTCCATCTCTTAAGCACTGAAAAACCTTGGCACTTTAGCTGTGGATCTGAAACAGAGAATCTGTGGAAAAGCTGTAATTACAACCCAGGCCATGGAAAGGTGAGACGGGATACACAAAGACTCTTTAATGTTGGTCACTTTAGGTGAAGGAGAGGACAAGGTAGCTAGCAGTTGGCAGATTTGAACATTATTTTAATGCATATGTCATCACCCTGAAATGTGTTGTATTTTGTAAGTGTTGGAAGGGTTTTTCTAAATATTTTAAAATAAATTTAAATAGTCTATATCTCTTTACTCTTTTTAGTACAAGTTAATATATAGTTAGTTAAGTATACATTTTAGGAAGCATAAATGAAGATAACTTTATATAAACCCATATTAGTTTAAGTGAGGCAGCTTCAAATTGGAAAACTTTTATAAAACTATCAAATGTAATACTTGGCTATCACATATTTCTTCACATCTAGTGAATTTCCTGGGCTGTCACCAAGAAGTCTAGTATGAGTGAAAAGATGCTTAGTAAGGCACAAGAACAATCTTTCATGCCAGTCTTACATAAAAATCACATTGGCAGCAAATCTTCCGAGGCTTCTTTGTCATATGCTTCTATCTGCTAAAGACATGAACAGTGCAGCAAACTGCTGGATGAGGAGTGAGTCACGGGCAAGACCTGCCACCCGCGTTATCCTCAAGGTAAGTGCATGTCATGAGACAAGGCCACAGAGGCCTAAAATAGTCTGAGCCTGTCACTTAGTACCCAAAATTATTACTCAAGAAATAGCTCTCTCTAAAGGGACAAATTACCCCATCAGCATAAAATGACACTGTCATGAGATTATCAGAAAATGCCTTTTTTTTCTTTAATTTCCTGGTGATCACCCTGACATGAAAATTATAAATTAAAATTACATCAGCTAATGGAAGCCAAGAATTGTTCTCTAAAATCTCTTCTCAGTTCTAGTCTAGGTTTGAAGTCACCCTCTCAGAAAGACCACAGCAGGAGCTGGTCAAGAGAATCCAGGGGAATCAGCTGCCAGGGAAACTGAAAAACAAATACCTTAGAAAGACCAGACAGACTGCAGGCTCCCCGTGGGGAGAGGCCAGGAGAAACAGGCCCACGGTCCACTTGCATGCCTCGTGCACATGCCCGCTGGAGATATGTCCAGTCACAGGGCACATGACAGGGATGACAGAATGCCAAACTTTAAACATCGGTCAGGATCAGCCAAAGCTGAAGTTTGTCAGGTGTATCCGTTTCCTAGAGCTGCCATAACAAATTACAACAAACTGGGTGGCCTAAACAGCAGAAATGTATTGCCTCACTGCTCTGGGAGCTCGAAGTCTGAAATTAAGGTGTCAGTAGGGTTGGTTCCTTCTGGAGGCTCTAAGAGAGAATCTGTTCTAGGCCTCTCTCCTAGCTTCTGGAGGTGACCAGCAACACTTGGTGCTCCTTGGATTGTAGCTGCCTCACTCCAATCCCTGCTCCCACTGTCACATGATGTTCTCTCCCTGTCTGTGTCCAAGTCCAAGTTTCCCTCTTCTTACAAGGACACCAGGCATTGAATTAGCTTCCACCCCAACCCAGTATGACCTCATCTTAACTTGGCTACATCTGAAAAAACACTATTTCTAAATAAGATTACATTCACAGGTACTTGGGGACGTGAACATATATTCTCGGGGACACGACTCAACCCACAGCACCAGGTCTCTCAGAAGCACCCTGGCCATCTATTACCAGTACGATCTGGGACTTTGTGGCACAATGTGAGCAAAACATAAAATGTTAAAGCTCGAAGCAACCTCAGAAATCACCAGACTGGACCATCTGATTTTATAGATGATTAACAGATCTTTCTAAAGCAGCAATTTGCAACCAATCAACTGCAGTTTTGAGGCCCCGGGTACAATCAGTTGTGAATGAGGAGGCAGTAAACTTATTAATAAAAAGTACTAAACAGTGAAGATGATTCACTTTTTTTCTTATACACAAGGATTGATTAAAGGCTGTTTCCATAATCATCTCAAATTCACTTGCATTTCTTGTATAGGAGAGAAACTGGGGTGAATAAGGAAAGATACAGCGAGAGGCTCTAAGAGTTGTCCATAACCTGCAACCCATCTCACCTCTGCCTCCAAGGAAGTATGTCAAGCACGAGAATGTCATTCAGGTGTTTACCTCAGCACAGAAAAGGCTGAAGATTTCCATTCTACAGAACTACTTTGCCAGGCAAAGACTGTGCGATATGCCCATTTACCTCCTAGATTCTAGACATATGCAGAATTGTGGTAGAGGGTGTCAAAGGACAATTTTATCCCACCCCTTTATCTGTCCTTATTTACTGTTTTTACCTTCTTAGATGTACTAATCCTTGAGACTGCTCTAAAAAGTAGGGGAATGGTGGAGCAACAGAAAGGAGGATTTGAGAGAAATAAGCAAACGGCCCAGTAGAGCACAACCTCAAACCAGGAGGCTTGAGGCCAGGGCAGGCTGCAATGGAGCGCAAAGAAAATATGTAAGAGGCAGAATCAAAGGAAAATTTTCCCATGCTCTACTGAAGACCTATCCAGACACAAAATGACTGTCCCCAGTTCTCTCCCTTTCAGCAGGAGGAAAAGAAAGAGAAGTATAAGTTATAAAGAGAGGGAGAAAAGACAAGAGAGACAAGCAAGTATTGGATGATTACTGTAGACCAGGAAACATGCTAGACATGGAAGATACATCTCATTGCATCTTCACAGTCTAAAGCATTGGTGTTGTCCTCACTTCACAGATGAGGAAATTAAGGATCAGTATATCTGAGTATCTTGGCCATTGTTACACTGCTATTCCCTGACAGAACTACAGTGAAACCTAGGACTCTCTGATCCAAGGCAGCTCTTCTCAAGAAGAAAAGCAGAAAGAAAGTTGAAGTTATCATTTCAGGTTGTTTCTTGGAAATAAAATTCACATGATTTTGGATATAAAAAATTTCTTTAAAAATAGGATAGATGAAAAAATATGATTTGGGTGCTGTTTCTGACTGTCTTGAAACTCTGTATAAGATGACAACAGCACAGAGAAATGAAGAAAACTATCTTTGGGTTAGTTTAATGGGAGGTGGGCGGCTGAAAAAGTCATGGGGCTTCACTGACATTCAAGACTAAACTATTTTAAAGTAACAGAACATAACCAGATAAAAGATGCTTTCTTTATTTTCACATTTTATTTTATTCATCTTAAGGTCAAGGCTACAGAGCCCTGGTCCCAGCTGGGGATAGGGTCTGAGCTTTCAGCAGACCAGGACTCTGAGGTTGTTTTTTCCATACAGCACTGGTGCACAGTGAGTGCTTGTCCAGATTCAAGTATTTTTCTACAACATTATCCCCAAATAAGAGAAGATGGCTTGGAGGATGGTGAAAGGTTCAATGTGCATAAGGCAGCTGCTATCTATGGACAAATATAAATAATACATTCCTATCCATTACACTTGTCTCAGTGTGGGTCACCTGATTGGAGATGGTTAACAACTCACCCATAACAGATGACTAACACATTCCTGGGCCTGTACCACAATTATGTTGGCATGCTTCCTTGCCTCTTGCCTTCCCTGTCATGAAGTGTCTCTCTCACCTAGATTCATCCAAAGTGGCAAGTCATCTCCTTTGTCTTCTTTTCAGTTCATCAACTCAACGGCCACATTCATACCTAATCCTGGATTCCAGACTTATTTTATGCTGGATGGTCTCACAAGCATCTCACAGGCAGTATGGCAGGATGATAAGAAATGCACCAGATTGATCTGGATTCAAGCCCCAGCTCTATCTCTTGCTTGTAATAAGACTTCGGTTGCAGACTCTTCTCTAAGCTTCAGTTTCACATCTATAGGATGGGAAAAACCAGTACCTGGCTCATGGTAAGTGCTCAATAAATAAATATTATAAAATACAAAACTGAACTCACTATCTCCACCTGCAAATCTCTATCTTTCACCTAGTCGCATCCCCCTAGACTCATTTTTTTCCATCTATATTACATCCAATGGGTCATTTAGTTCCACTTATAACTGGTTTTTTAAAAGACTTTCTGGAGCAATTTTAGATTTTCAGCAAAGTTGAGAGGAAAGTAGAGAGATTTCCCATACACTGCCTTTCCCCTCACATGCACAGCCTCTCTCGTCATCAATATCTACCACTAGAGTGGTACATTTGTTAAAACTGATGAACCTACATTGACACATCATAATCACCCAAAGTCCATAGTTTATATTACAGTTCTCTTTGTTGCTGGACATTCTATGTGTTTGGACAAATGTATGATGACATGTATCCATAATTACAGTATCATACAAAGTATTTTCACTGCCCTAAAAATCCTCTGTGCTTCACCTATTCATCCCTTCCCTTAGGAACCACTGATCTTTTTCCTGTGTCCATAGTTTTGTCTTTTCCAGAATGTCATATTATTGGAATCATACAGTACGTAGCTTTTTCAGATTGGCTTCTTTCACTTAGTAATATGCATTTAAGTTTCCTGCTAGCCTTTTCATGGCTTGATAGCATATTTCTTTTTAGCACTGAATAATATTCTATTGTCTGGGTGTACCTCAGTTTATTTATCCATTCACCTATTGAAAGACATCTTGGTTACTTCCAAGTTTTAGCAATTATGAATAAAGGTGCTATAACGTGCAGGTTTTGTGTGGACATAAGTTTTCAACTCCTTTGGATAAATACCAAGGAATGCAACTGGTGGGTTGTATGGTAAGAGTATATTTAGTTCTGTAAGAAAGTGTCAAATTGTCTTCCAAGTGGCTGTGCCATTTTGCATTCTCACCAGCAATGAATGAGAGTTCCTATTGCTCCACATCCTCCTTAGTATTGAGTGCTATCAGAGTTCCAGATTTTGGCCATTCTAATAGATGTGCAGTGGTATCTTATTGTTCACTTAATTTGCATATCCCTGATTACATATGATATGGAACATCTTTTCATATGAGGTTTTGGCCCATATTTTTATTGGGTTGTTTGTTTTCTTATTATTGAGTTTTAAGATTTCTTTGTATATTTTAGATAACAGTTCTTTAACAGATGTGTCTTTTGCAAATATTTTCTCCTAGTCTGTGGCTTGTCTTCTCATTCTCTTGATTTTTTTTTTTAGCATATAGAAAGAGAATTATATGTAATTATAAATTTTTTCCCAAAATAAGTCTGACAAACTGAATAGTGTAACAGGAAAGACCTATCTGTAAAAAAGAGGTGAAGTAGAAAACAAGATGTATTGTCTACAGGTTTAACTGCTGTAATCTGAAGTCTCAAATACAGCAAGGTCAAAAAATAAAGATTTTATTTTCATTACAAGAAAATTTATCATGATTTTTCTTAATACCTTGAGAAATATTTTCCCTAACGCCTTAGACGTGGCCAGTGCCAAGTTGTATAATGCGTCATATGGCCTTGGAAAAATGTACCTGGATAAAGTGTTCCAGGTAAATAGCAGCACTGGGGGAAAAAAAAAAAACAACTTCATGGGAAAAAGATAAAGAACAATCTGTACCTTTACCCTGCTTACCTAAGCAGCTCTAGAGTAACATGACTAAAAGTATCCATTCTAGGCCCAGTCCCAGCTCTTCCTCAAGGCTGTATGACCTTGAGTAAGTTACTTTAACTCTGTGTCTTGGTTTCTGCACCTATAAAATGAGTACAATAGCAGTAACTAGGGCTGTTTTTGTTTTGTTTGTTCTGTTTTTTGTGCATCCCTTCCATCTGACTGTTCCTGAGTTACAAAATTTTTCTTTTCTTTTTTTTTTTTTAAACGTGATGATCCATTTATTTATTTATTTATTTATTTATTTATGGCTGTGTTGGGTCTTCGTTTCTGTGCGAGGGCTTTCTCTAGTTACGGCAAGTGGGGGCCACTCTTCATCGCAGTGCGCGGGCCTCTCACTGTCGCGGCCTCTCTTGTTGCGGAGCACAAGCTCCAGACACGCAGGCTCAGTAACTGCGGCTCACGGGCCTAGTTGCTCTGTGGCATGTGGGATCTTCCCAGACCAGGGCTCGAACCCATGTCCCCTGCATCGGCACGCAGACTCTCAACCACTGAACCACCAGGGAAGCCCACTAGGGCTGTTTTAAGGACAAAGTTAATAGATATAAAGCTCTTAGAAGAGTTCCTGACACATAGTAAGCAATCAGTAAATACTAGCTATTATTTTTATACTGCTATTTGTGAGGATGAAACATTTGTAATCTTTAAAAGCTATACAATCTAACCTTACACCTAAAGGAACTAGAGAAAGAAGAACAAACAAAACCCATTGTTAGCAGAAGGAAAGAAATCATAAAGATCTGAGCAGAAATAAATGAAATAGAAACAAAGAAAACAATAGCAAAGATCAATAAAACTAAAAGCTGGTTCTTTGAGAAGATAAAGTTGATAAACCATTAGCCAGACTCATCAAGAAAAAGAGGGAGAGGACTCAAATCAATAAAATTAGAAATGAAAAAGGAGAAGTTACAATAGACACCGCAGAAATACAGCGCATCCTAAGAGACTACTACAAGCAACTCTATGCCAATAAAATGGACAACCTGGAAGAAATGGACAAATTCTTAGAAAGGTATAACCTTCCAAGACTGAACCAGGACTTGAGGATATGGAGAGGGGGAAGGGTAAGCTGTGACAAAGTGAGAGAGTGGCATGGACATATATACACTACCAAACGTAAAATAGATAGCTAGTGGGAAGCAACCGCAAAGCACAGGGAGATCAGCTCGGTGCTTTGTGACCACCTAGAGGGGTGGGATAGGGAGAGTGGGAGGGAGGGAGATGAAAGAGGGAAGAGATATGGGAACATATGTATATGTATAACTGATTCACTTTGCTATAAAGCAGAAACTAACACACCATTGTAAAGCAATTATACTCCAATAAAGATGTAAAAAAAAAAAAAAGACTGAACCAGGAAGAAACAGAAAATATGAACAGACCAATCACAAGCAATGAAATTGAAACTGTGATTAAAAATCTTCCAACAAACAAAAGTCCAGGACCAGATGGCTTCACAGGTGAATTCTATCAAACATTTAGAAAAGAGCTAACACCCATCCTTCTCAAACTCTTCCAAAAAATTGCAGAGGGAGGAACACTCCCAAACTCATTCTATGAGGCCACCATCACCCTGATACCAAAACCAGACAAAGACACTACAAAAAAAGAAAATTACAGACCAATATCACTGATGAATATAGATGCAAAAATCCTCAACAAAATACTAGCAAACAGAATCCAACAACACATTAAAAGGATCATACATCACGATCAAGTGGGATTTATCCCAGGGATGCAAGGATTCTTCAATATATGCAAATCTATCAATGTGATACACCATATTAACAAATTGAAGAATAAAAACCATATGATCATCTCAATAGATGCAGAAAAAGCTTCTGACAAAATTCAACACCCATTTATGATAAAAACTCTCCAGAAAGTGGGCATAGAGGGAACCTACCTCAACATAATAAAGGCCATATACGACAAACCCACAGCAAACATCATTCTCAATGGTGGAAAAATTGAAACCATTTCCTCTAAGGTCAGGAATGAGACAAGGATGTCCACTCTCACCACTATTATTCAACATAGTTTTGGAAAGTCCTAACCCACAGCAATCAGAGAAGAGAAAGAAATAAAAGGAATACAAATTGGAAAAGAAAAAGTAAAACTGTCACTGTTTGCAGATGACATGATACTATACATAGAGAATCCTAAAAAATGCCACCAGAAATTTCTAGAGCTAATCAATGAATTTGGTAAAGTTGCAGGATGCAAACTTAATGCACAGAAATCTCTTGAATTTCTTTATACACTAATGATGAAAAAATCTGAAAGAGAAATTATGGAAAACACGCCCATTTACCATTGCAACAAAAAGATAAAATACCTAGGAAGGAACCTACCTAGGGAGACAAAAGACCTGTTATGCAGAAAACTATAAGGACATTGATTGAAAGAAATTAAAGATGATACAACAGATGGAGAGATATACCATGTTCTTGGGACTGGAAAATCAATATTGTGAAAATGACTATACTACCCAAAGCAATCTACAGATTCAATGCAATCCCTATCAAATTACCAATGGCATTTTTACGGAGCTAGAACAAATCATCTTAAAATTTGTATGGAGACACAAAAGACCCTGAATAGCCAAGCAGTCTTGAGGAAAAAAATGGAGCTGGAGGAATCAGACTCCCGACTTCAGACTATACTACAAAGCTACAGTAATCAAGACAATATGGTACTAGGCACAAAAACAGAAAACACAGATCAATGGAACAAGATAGAAAGCCCAGAGATTAACCCACGCACCTATGGTCAACTAATCTATGACAAAGGAGGCAAAGATATACAATGGAGAAAAGACAGTCTCTTCAATAAGTGGTGCTGGGAAAACTGGACAGCTACATGTAAAAGAATGAAATTAAAACACTCCCTAACACCATACACAAAAGTAAACTCAATGGGCTTCCCTGGTGGCACAGTGGTTGAGAATCTGCCTGCCAATGCAGGGGACACGGGTTCGAGCCCTGATCTGGGAAGATCCCACATGCCACGGAGCAACTAGGCCCGTGAGCCACAACTACTGAGCCTGTGCGTCTGGAGCCTGTGCTCTGCAGCAAGAGAGGCCACGATAGTAAGAGGCCCGCGCACCGTGATGAAGAGTGGCTCCCGCTTGCCGCAACTAGAGAAAGCCCTCGCACAGAAATGAAGACTCAACACAGCCAAAAATAAATAAATTAATTAATTAATTAATTTAAAAAAAAAAAAGAAAAAAAAAAAGTAAACTCAAAATGGATTCGAGACCTAAATGTAAGACTGGACACTATAAAACTCTTAGAGGAAAACATAGGAAGAACACTCTTTGACATAAATCACAGCAATCTCTTTTTTGATCCACCTCCTAGAGTAATGGAAATAAAAACAAAAATAAACAAATGGGACCTAATGAAACTTCAAAGCTTTTGCACAGCAAAGGAAACTGTAAACAAGACAAAAAGACAACCCTCAGAATGGGAGAAAATATTTGCAAATGAATCAATGGACAAAGGATTAATCTCCAAAATATATAAACAGCTCATGCAGCTCAATATTAAAGAAACAAACACCCCAATCCAAAAATGGGCAGAAGACCTAAATAGACATTTCTCCAAAGAAGACATACGGATGGCCAAGAAGCACATGAAAAGCTGCTCAACATCACTAATTATTAGGGAAATGCAAATCAAAACTACAATGAGGTATCACCTCACACCAGTTAGAATGGGCATCATCAGAAAATCTACAAACAACAAATGCTGAAGGGGTGTGGAGAAAGGGAACCCTCTTCCACTGTTGGTGGGAATGTAAATTGATACAGCCACTATGGAGAACAGTATGGAGGTTCCTTAAAAAACTAAAATAGAATTACCATATGATCCAGCAATCTCACTACTGGACATATACCCAGAGAAAACCATAATTCATAAAGACACATGCACCCCAACATTCATTGCAGCACTATTTACAATAGGCAGCTCATGGAAGCAACCTAAATGCCCATCGACAGATGAATGGATAAAGAAGAAGTGGTACATATATACAATGGAATATTACTCAGCCATAAAAAGGAACGAAATTGAGTCATTTGTTGAGACGTCGATGGATCTAGAGACTGTCATACAGAGTGAAGAGTGAAGTAAGTCAGAAAGAGAAAAACCACAAATTTGTATATTAACGCATGTATGTGGAACCTAGAAAAATGGTACAGATGAACCGGTTTGCAGGGCAGAAGTTGAGGACACAGATGTAGAGAACAAATTGTATGGACACCAAGGCGGAAAACCGCAGTGGGGGTGGTGTGGTGGGTGTGCTGAATTGGGCGATTGGGATTGACATGTATACACTGACATGTATAAAATTGATGACTAATAAGAGCCTGCAGTATAAACAAACAAACAAAACAACTAATACTAAACTTTCTTTGGGTTATTTGTATGGAAATATGTTAATATAAACGTTTCAGACATTACATGAAATTTCTAAAAATCTTATATGTTCTGGTATAATGTTATAAGTCATAATTCTAGTTATTACTTTAAAATGTATATCTTAGAAATAACTAAATTTCCTTGTCAATTGCATTATTATGAACTTTCATCAAATCTTTAAACGTGGTCATTTTTAAGTCTTTTGTCATTTACAGACAGTTCTGGGTGTACTCTGATGCTTTTGCAAATATGTTCCTATAAAAGGGTTTCATCTTCAAGGAATTCATGGAAAAGACTCTGACAAGTACAGGTTTCTGGTAACTGACTAGACTGCTGAACTGAATGAATAAGCATTTTCAGAACTCTAATGGAAAACTGATGAACTCATAAAAGTGCTAACAAAAGATCAAGATAAAAAAAAAAATTAATTACATGGGACTGAGTGAACTGATGAGGATGATTATAATTTTTGTGACTTTCTGTTTGAATTAAAAAAAAAATCCCACAAGGACTCAGAGGCAATAAATATACAAATCAATTTTCACCGCAAAGTAAAGGAGCTGTTACAGTGGAGGATTACTGGACTGAATGTCAATATTATGACATAGTATGAGTATGTTTCGTGTTTGATAATTGCAATCATTGTTGCTTTTGCTGTGGTCATCCATTTACAATGCTTGGTGTCAGTTTATTTATCTTTTGTAAAAATAAAATACAGTGTGTGTGTGTGAAAAATAAAGCTATACAAATTGATATTATTATGACAAAAATAAAGAGAAAAATGATATCTCCTTTAAATCAGATTATTTGGTACTTGACAAGGATTTATGGGGCTCTTCTGACATGATTGCTTAAATTTAAACTCAGCTATAGAAGATAAACACTGCTCTTTGAAATTCAGGTAACAGCATTTTTAAAATATTTTAAATCATTTAACTCTTATTAGTCAAATTTTGTATAGACTCATTATTTTGGAATCTAGGAGTCTTTCTAAATATTCTCTAAATACACCGCATTTGAGTAAAAAACACATTAGACTGGTAACAGGAGTCTAGGGTTCAAATTCCAGCTCTGCTATGAACATGCTGAATGTTGAATGTTGTTTAGGTAAATCACTCAGCCTCTCAAAGTCCCAGTCTCCTCATACATAAAATTACCAGGTAGGAGCAGGTAATCTATAAGGTCATATCCAATTACAAAATTCCATGAGTTTTAGGTTATGATAAGCATCACTACCTTTGTTTTGGCAGGAAGAGGCGGAGATAGCTTTTAGAAGACTTGCCTTAAGTCAGACATTTGGAATTTCAAACAAAAAAATACCATCCTCCTGACTCCCAGGCTGGAATCCCCGACCAGTGAATCTTATTAAACTTTCCAGATCAAAATGCCATAGAATTCCTCTACTGTGTAAAAATATTGAAAATAAAGACAACGGAAGAAAAGTAAACTCTACAATTCTTAGCAAGCTGACACCACCTGAAAATACTTTTTCAGTTTTAATCTCTTTCAGGCAAAATAATACCTCTTCTAGCTTGGTGGAGACAAAGATCAAAAATGTTTCCAAATGTATATAAAGCCTGTCATCCTATTAATATAGGCTGAGACCAACAAACTACTTGCGCTTTTGCCCTGTATTTGTCTCAATACTGCCCAATTTTAAGAAAATTGCAATAAACCCAATACCATCTGTAACTCCCCACCAATGTACTAATACTGCCTGGCAAAGGACAATAGGAGGGACAGTAAGTTGGCAGATGAGAGAAATAAACATAAAGCATTTTAAAATCTATCATTTTCTTACTGGCCATATTAGTATCAGACAAAGTAGACTTCAAGACAAGGTATATTACCAGAGATAAAGAGGGACACTCCATAATGATAAAAGCATCAATTCATGAAGAACATATGGCAGTCTTACATGTGTAAACACCTATTAACAGAGCTTCAAAATACATGAAGCGAAAACAGAACTGAAGGGAAAAAAAGACAAATCTACAGACAGAGCTGGAGTATATATTCTTCCCTCAGTCATTATCTTAATGTATCAAATAGAGAAGATCAATAAGGATATTGAAGATTTTACCAATGCTATCAACCAACTAGGTCTACTTGATTTTTATAAAACACAACAACAACTGCACAAAATATTTTTTCAAATGCACATGGAACAAATGCCTAGAGGGTCTATATGATGAGGCATAAATCAAATCTCAAAATTTTCAAAGAATTTAGTCAGTATTTCTCTGACTGCAACAGAATTAAATTAGAAATCAGTTATCAATAGAAAAACCACAGAATCTGGAAATTACCAAAACTATGTCTAAAAATAATCCATAAGTCAAAGATGTAATTTAAATGTAAATTAGAAAATATCTCAAGCAAAACATTTATGAAGTCAAAATTTGTGGGATGTAGCTATATTGTGCTTAGAGGGAAATTTCTAGCTTTGAATGCTTATATTAGAAAAGAAAAAACATTTAAAAATAATGATCTAAGCTTCTACTTAAAGAAGCTGGAAAAAACAAGGTAATTAAACTCAAAGTAGCAAACAGAAAATACAAAAGAATGTAAAACAATGAAATGATAAGCAATAGATAAAATTTTAAAGTCAAAAAAAAAAATTTTAAAGTCAAAAGCTAGATCTTTGAAAAGATATTTTTTTAAGTGATAAATCCTGTGAAGACTGACCAGGAAATAAAACCCACAAAATACCATATCAGGAATGGAATAAGAACATTGATACAGACTTTATAGACCTTAAGAGATTAATAAGGCAATATCACAAAAAACTTTATGCCAATAAATTTTCCAACTTAGATGACATGAAAAAAATTGACTGAAAACACAAATTATGAAAACTGATACCAATAGAAATAATTTGAATAGTCCTGTAACTCTTCAAGACATTTAACTTTGTGCGTGGGAACACTTAAACTTTCCCAAAAAGAAACCTCCAGGCTTAAATGGTTTCATTGGTGATTTCTATCAAACATTTAAGGAAGAACTAATACTAATTTTATACAAACTCAGAAAATAAAAGAGTAAGAAATATCCCAATGTGTTTTTTGAGGCCAGAATAAACCTGATACTAAAACCTGACAAGGATATTACAAGTACATACTAATAACTATTGAATATAAATGCAAAAATTCTTTTTTTGGGGGGTGGAGGGGTTGCCATGCTGTGCAGCTTGAAAGATCTTAGTTCCCTGACCAGGGCCTGAACCCAGCCCCGGCAGTGAAAGCACTGAATCCTGACCACTGGACCTCCAGGGAATTCCCAAAAAATTCTTAGCAAAATATTAGTTAATCAAATCTAGTAATATATAAAGAGTATAATGTATCATAACCAATAGGCTTTCTTGTGAATGCCAGATTAGTCATTCACTGTAGTTCACCATAATAGCATCTCATTAAAAGCATAAGCATATGACAAAATTCAAATTCATTAATTTGGAAAACTAGGAATAGAAAGACAGTGTCCTAAATCTAATAAAGGGCATAGAAGTAAACTACTATTTTCTTTCCTCTGCTCTCACCAACACTCTGACACCAAATGTGTGGAGTTTTTCTCCCACACTGACCAATTCTCTGACACCAGTTAGGTGTCCTACAATTCAATTCTGATACTATCTACCTGGAGTTAATGTTAGATCCCACAAGTAAGGTCTCAGTCTCACAGACTGCACCTACTTCAAATGCCAAATGCAACTTCCAGAACTCCTGTACCTTTAATTGACCAGCTCTAAACTGGGGGTTCCCATGACCTCCTCCTCAGGATTGATTTTCTAGAATGGCTCACAAAACTCAGAGAAACACTCACTTACATTTACCAGTTCATATAATAAAGGATATGATAAAGTATACAGATGAACAGGTAAATAGGGTGAGGTCTGGAAACTTCCTCAGAGTAATCTGTCCCTGTGGAGTTGGGATGTACCACTCTCCTGGCATGTGGAAGTTCTCCAAACACTGCACTTTATTTTTGTAAAGGCTTCATCATGTAGGCATAATGGATTATTAATTCAATCTCTAACCCCTCTCCCCTTCTCAGAGGATTGGAGGGGAGGCCTAAAGTTCAACCTTCTAATCATGGCTTGGTCTTTCTGGTGACCAATCCTGAAGTTATCTGGATGATTATCCAGATGATAATGAGCCCACCAAGCGTCACTTAATTAGAGCAAAAGAAGCTCCTATCATCCAGGAAATTCCAAGGGATTTAGGAACTCTGTGTCAGGAACTGGTGTCAAAGAGCAAATATTAGAACAAAAGATGTTCCCATCATCCCTATAACTCAGGAGATTACAAGGGTTTTAAGAGTTTTGTGTGTGGAATTGGTGGCAGATAATATAAGATAATATTATTTTGCAGGGCATCTATAGAAAACACAGCTAGCATTATACTTAGTGGTGAAAGACTAACATATTTGTCCTAAGATTAGAAACAATTTCTCCTAATAATGGCTCTTCTATTTAACTTTGAACTGGAAGTCTTAGTGCAATACAGCAAGAAAAAAATAAAAGGCATAAATATCAGAAAAGAAAATTTTTAATTGTCTTTATTTGTAGATGGTATTGTTTTGTACATAGAAAATCCTAAGGAATCTATAAAGAAGCTAATATAACCAATAAATGGTTTTGCAAGATTTCAGGTTACAAGGTCCATATAACAAAATCAGTTATTTCTATGTACTAGAAGCAAACAAAAATTTAAAAATTTTATTGCCATTTATAATATCATAAAAGAATTTAGGAGTAAATTTAATAAAGATGTGAAAGACTTCTGTAGTGATAACTAAAATATTGCTGAGAGAACTTAAAGACCTAAATAAAGAGAGATACGTAATGTTCATGCGTTTGTAAGACTCAAGTTTGTTAATATGGCATTTTTTCCCCAAATTTATCTCTGGATTTAAAGTAATAACATTCAATAAAGAAGATGTGGTACATATATACAATGGAATACTACTCAGACATAAAAAGGAACAAAATAATGCCATTTGCAGCAACATGGATGCAACTAGAGATTATCACACTAAGTGAAGTAAGTCGGAAAGACAAATACCATATGATATCACTTATATGTGGAATCTAAAATATGACACAAATGAACCTATCTATGAAACAGAACCAGAATCATGGACATAGAGAACAGACTGGTGATTGCCAAGGAGAGGGGGTTGGGGGAGGGATGGAGTGGGAGGATGGGGTTAGCAGATGTAAGCTTTTATATATAGAATGGATAACAACAAGGTCCTACTGTATAGCACAGAGAACTATATTGAATATCCTATGATAAACCATTATGGAAAAGAATATTAAAAAAGAATGTATATATATATATATATATATATAATTATATATATATATATATATGTATGTATAACTGAATCACTTTGCTGTACAGCAGAAATTAACACAACATTGTAAATCTACTATAACTCAATTTAAAAAAAGAAAAGAAATAAAAAGTAAATAAAGTAATCACATTAAAAACCCTACAAGGCTTTTTAAAAATAGAAATTAAAAGACTATTTCTAAAAGTTTATATGAAAATGAGAATGACTGAAAATAGTCAAAACAATCTTTAAAAAGAAAAACAAAATTAAAGTACATATGCTACCCAATTTCAAGATTTACTGTAAACCACAGTAATTAAGATGGTAAAATATTAATGTACAGATATTCAAATAGATCAGAGGAGTAGAATAGAGTCCAAAAATAGATCCATGCTAAATGGAAAACTGTTGACAAAAGGTGTCAGTGCAATTGAATGGGGAAAGAACGTCTTTTCAACAAATGGTGCCAGAAAAAAATATATATCCATGCACAAAAAGACATAGTCTGAACTTCCATTTCATGCCATACAAAAAATTAGAGATTGATCATAAAACTTAAAACTATAAAGCTTCCAGAAGAAAATTTAAGAGACTATCTTTATGATCTTGGATGGAAAAAGAATTTGTAGATAAGATTTTTTAAAGTTCTAACCATAAATAAAAAGTAATCAATTGGACTTCACCAAAATTAAAAACATATTATGCTTCATCAAAAGCATATTAAGAAAGTGAATAAAAAATCCAGAAACTGAGAAAATATTTGTGACCCATGTATCTGATAAAGAACTTATATCCAAAATATATAAAGAACTACCACAAATTAATAATAAAGATGATCCAATTTTTTTAAAGATGTAAAACTTGAAAATATACTTATAAAAAAGAGGAAACACAAGACATAAATGGCCAAGAATCACTCGAAAAAGTATTCATTATTAGTCATCAGGGAAATTCGAATTAGAACCACAATGAGAACTACCACGCAAACAGCTAAAAACTGACAATATAAATATTTGCAAGGATGTGAAACAATTGGAACTCTCACGTTACTGGTAGGAGAGAAAAATGCAGCAACCACCTCAGAAAATCATTTTTTGGTTCTTTGTAAATTATACGTATCCCTACTCTATGACCCAATAATTCCACTCCTAATAATTTACCCAGGACAAATGAAAACGTTTCCACACAAAGACTTTTTAAGAATGTTCATAGCAGCTTTATTCATAATAGCTGAAAACTGGACACTAAAATGTCCATCAATAGAAGTATGGTTAAACAAATTGTGGCATAATCACTAAATGGAATGCTCCAGAGCAATAAAAAAGAATGAACTACTAATACCCATAACAACATGAATAAATCTCAAAAACATTTTGAGCAAAAGAATCCAGATGCCGGAGAGTATTCCATTTATAGAAAGTTCAAGAGGAAGCTAAACTAAACTGAGGTAATAAAAATTAGAACAATGGTTGGGAGGGAGGAAGGGGATTGACTGCAAAGGCACATAAGGAAATTTTACAAGTTGTGGAAATGTTCTACATCTTTATTGGGATGTCCGTCACCTAGGTGCGTACATCTGTCAAAACCCATCAAACTGTACTGATAACATCCGTGTACTTTATACATTAGTAAATACAAATCTAGTATTTTCAAAACCTTATTTTAAATAAGTGAAATATAAACCAGGTATGTCCTGCTTTTTTAAAAAGTTATAAAACAGCTAAATTAGGTTGTGGTTAGAGCACAAGATGATTTTTGCTCTGGATACTTGCTTGGGAGTTCCTCTAAATAATAAGATTCCTTAGTGCACTGAAATTATTGACAAATACATAGTTTAAGGCAGCTTTTTAGGAACACATATGCTACATAGAATCAGCTCAAAAATTGGAAAATATCTCAGTCTTGGTTCCAAAAAATTTCTCAGGCATTTGACTTAGTCCCAGAAGCATAGGTGACTTGAGATCATTTTCCAAGGAAATAGTCCTCATAGTAGGCATGTCACAACTGGTGAGCTACCTATGTGAGTTTTCTTAGCACACAGGGAAAAAACACGTTTCAGAGGATTCAAGAGTTATAAGAAGCTTTTGCACTTACAAACCAATCTGACTACATATGACATTTTCCTGCATGGGCAAGCATCTTCAGTTTTATCTTGACATATCTATTCCTATCTTTCTAAAAGCTGCTTTTGCACATGAAAAATTGCCATTTCACATATAGCAAAACACTTTAAAATATACTTGACATGTACAAAAAGAGTCATATGATCTCTGGAAAATGGGTTATATTTTTATCATTACTGAGAACTGGTATAAGGTTATAGAAGTTTACTTTTATAGTAAACTTACCTATAGCTTTACCTATTATCTCATTAACTAGGTATGGTAAATATGATCTATACATGATATGTACAGTATAACCAAAATGTTTCCAATTACCTGCTTTCTCCATGAGCTTCTCATGATTTAAAGTCTAATCATACCATGTTTACATAAAAATAGAAAACAGAGGGTCAAAAAGACATAGTCAGGACTCTGCTACTTGCAATAGTGTCTTTTGCTCCTCAGTAACAGACATCAATTTTACCACAGGCTTCCCATTCCAAAATATCAGTGAGCTAAGGGCCTTCTCCTTGGAATCAGTATAACTCATCACTGCCATTAACGCTCCTCTGCTGCCATGGCCAATGTCAGAGCTCAGGGCCAGGGTTGGGTGAAAAGAAGAAGGAAACCAACAGGAGATCCATGAACTGGCAATAGCGCTGGGCTGGGTTTGGTCAGACAGAAAGATCTTCAGTGCCACTCCCAACAACTTGATCATCCATCCCATACTTAGCTAATTCTGAGTGGGGTCAAAAGAAGCAATTTAACCTCATTGAACTGGGACACTATATTGAAAAATTATTATTTGTTAACTGGTGGATTTGGTATATACGTGATCCATCTTGGGCCACACCTAACTTATTGAAGAATCTGGGGGTGCTTTGTAGAAAATTTCACTGTTAAAAGCAATGTCACTTATTTGGCCTAAACTCTAAAAAGGAAATTGTGGAACACTTAAAGCAAGTCCTAGAATATAATAGGCTATCAATCTATATTTGTTGAGTGAATGAATGAATGAATGGTATAGAGCTTTAGTATATTGCTAAGCAACTCCAATACTTAGGCATAAAGGTAAGCATTATTTCCTGGCTTCATTTAAACAAGTATATTTACATAAAATAAGAATAGCTTGTTATCAAGTATCTGCTGCATAGCTGGTGGAACAAGGATAATATTTTAAAAATATTAAACTGGTATATTGCCTTGTTGCTCCCTACCCAGTAAAATCAAGAGCATTTAACACTTTCACAGGAGAAATAAAGTTATTGTTCAGCTTCAACTTGCAAATTATACAGTTTTAGTTCCATTTTTAGTTTTGATCACTAGGTTCTGTTGAGAAGGAGTGGAATTTTGCAAACTCAGAAGGCTTTCCTTGAAATACTAAGAACCAGATCTGAAAGATAAAGCAGGGAAACAAAGCCAGAAAGAACTCAGGATATGATACAATGCTCAGAAGAAGGAGAAAAAAAAATCTTTGTCACTGGGGGAGCTGGAGATGACAGGAGAGAGTGAGAAAAAAAAAAAGGAAGAAGTTCAGATTCAGGCATCCTGACCAGCCTCTAAGAGTCAAAATCGTGGGGAGGAGATGCAAGTGGGAATAGAAACACCCAATTAATCCAAGTACAGAAGAACTTAATCCTCATTTCTCAAAAGAATAGCCTTAAAAAAAAAAAAAAGCAAACTCCTTAAAGAAGGTTAGCATTTTACATGCTGTTTTCAACAGGGTACAGGGTTAACAGTGTAGGAATGGTAGAGGGTGATAACTCATACCATAAAATTTAGAGATAAAACAGATGGAAATTCTGGGCATTCCAGGAAAATTGAAGCCAAGCAGCCTAGAGTCAGGAGGAAGGGCCACAATGAGCAGGGACTTTGTATATGGAGGCTATGGCAGGACCCAAATTCTTCGGGGGAAGATAACAGTTTGATGTCAAAAACTAGGCAGGCCCAGCCATACTTCAATGGCCACCGGCTCAAGATTCCAGGGACAAGATCTGACCAGCCACACCAGTCAGATGGACATCTGAGAAGATACAGGAGACCGCCCAAGTGCCATGATGATCTACATTTTCTTCCTGCACCCAGTTCACATTAGGGAAGGAAAGGAGAGGGGGGGTGAGACCTCATGAGAGAAGGGAGACAGTTTCATAAGGAGTTTGAGTTTTAAACTTATTGCTTTTGTATCTAAAAGATGCTATTTAAATTACCTCTTAATAGCAATTTTCAGTTCCCCTCCACACCCACACCCCACCCCCATTAGCAGAAATAACAGTTTGAAAACTAGATTAGTTATATAAAAATAATTTTAAGTTCCTTTCTTTGTGTGTCTGAGTTGTACTAAAATAATAATAATAATTAATGATGGCAATTATTATGTACCAGGCACTATTCTAAGCTCATTTATTAACTCATGTATTAATCAAAACTATTCTATGAAGTACTATTCTTATACCCATTCTAAAAATGAGGACGTTGAAACACAAAACTCACCCAGTTAGTAGTGACAGAACCTGGACACACACCAGGCAACCTGGCACCAGAATCAGGACTCAACTCCTCTGGTAGAATACAGGTACATTTGAGTAAATTGGACTTTGCAAACCAGCAAGCAGTATAGCTGGGATTTAACTCAAATGGGTCTAGCTACAGTCATAAACTCTTTTTATCGTGATTTTTTTTTCCTTTTTCCTTTTGTCTTATAACTGAACCACTTTTCCTTTGGGTACCTACATCTTTCCATAAAGGGCTGTCAGTCAAGGATCCCCACCAAAAAACCAGCTTATCCGTGAAGCTCCTACTCATCTTACACAATAATTTGTTACAGGGGTCAGCAAAGGACCCAAGCAAGGCCAATCAGAATCTTTCTCAGAGATTGAAACAGACCCTGGGAGACAAAATCTCTCCTCTTCTAGGATTGTAAATGCTGTGGCAGACATTAGTCATTCTTTTTGTTAACCAGCAGCTGAATCGCCTTCTCAGGTGAGGAATCCGCCACCTTGGAAGCAGAGCAGAAAAGTCAACTATGCCAGATATTCACTTTCTCAAAATCCCTTGCAGCTATGGTGCAAGCATAAAAGCCAAGCCAAGACAGTCATACATCTAGATTCCAGGTTTTGATTAGATGTTAATGACCCAAAGACGTGGAGACTGCACAAAATCTACATCCTCTAGAGAAGATGATGCGTAATAGCATCTACTGATACATTCAGTTTCCAGAGAGAGGCTGAAGTTCTAGCAACAGTGTTTGATACCTAGCGTCCAGCGTTTCTATCAACAGTGCAAGCTCAGTGGCTATGCCCCTAAGGGCACTGCAACAGTTCAGTGAATCATGTCCTCGGGAAGACTGTGGTATTGCTTCGGACAGGGAGCCTCTGTGCTCCAACCCTTCCCGGAGATTCTGAGAGCTATCTGATAAAACTCTTTCAATAAATCCCTTCTACTTAAAAGCCATTTAGTTTCTTGCGCTTGAAACTAAGAATCTGCTTTAGTTTTCTACTGCTACTACAATAAGTGACCACAAACTTTGTAGTTTAACACAAAATTATTCTCTTACAGTTCTGGAAGTCAGAAGTCCTAAAATCAAGGTATCAGCAGGGCTGCATTTCTATCTGGAGGCTCCAGAGAAGAACCCATTTCTCTGCTTTTCCCAGCTTTCAGAGGCATCTTTCTTCCATTTTTAAAGCCAGCAACATTGCATCTCTCTGACTATTCTTCCCTTGACACATCTTCCTCTGACTCTCTCCCTTCTTCTACCGCCCTCTTCCACTTTGAAGGATCCTCGGGGTTACATTGGGTCCACCTGGATAATCCAGGCTAGTCTCCCTATCTTAAATTCAGCCGATTGTCAACATTAATTCCATCTGCACCCTTAATTCTTCTCTGCCATGTAACTTAACACATTCACAGGTTCCAGGGATTGGGACAGGGGCATCTTTGGAGGCATTGTTCTGCCTATCACGGAATTTAAATGAGCAGATATCTGTATCAGGTATGAGGTACAAGCAACAGATGCCTAATGAAACAGGGGCAATCTGGAACCTATCATCTGACCTGATTGCAGCTAAAAAGAATAAAAACACAGTTGGTGTAAATGGATGAAACTCTGGTAGCCCACGGCAGCCAAGGGCAAATGGTGGTCAGCTGGAATGAAGAACTCATTGAAGCCAGGTTTGGGGAGACCCAATAGCATAAAACTACTGTATAAAAGGACTGAAGAAATGCAAGGACATTTGATAGCTTAAAGAAAGAGAAGCTAAAATTTTCAAAGCTAAAAATACAGACCAATAATCAGGGGATTTCTACAATGGTCCTATATGAGTCTCCTACCTCTTGCTCCTGCAGGCCTGTAATAGCCCCAAAACAAACTTAAAGATTGATCTTAGATGTTGCCAATTTACAATGTTCGATAAGTGTAATTTACAGCCTAGGCAAATATCTTAGGTGAAACTAAGGGCAGCAGTAATAAAAGACTAGAGCCCCAAGATTTGGAATAAGGACATATGGGAAGATTCAGATGACTGACTACCTTCAGCTGAGTAGTCTATTACCAGTGGAAAAAGCCTCAAATCCTCCTTTTAATAAAACTGTCCTTGCCTTGCTTGAAGGTCTCATATGACCTCACCTAGTTATTGTCTGTGAGCTAGAAATGCTGCATTGGAAATGGGCTCCACTGATTTCATTGAAAAATACCAGGATTCTGGGGTCACAGAGGCCGAGTATTGGTATTTAATGATTAAATGCAAGGTACACAAATGCAAGATAACCTAATGGGCAGAACTGTCTGACATTCAATTATGACCCTTTTTGGTGGCTAATTAATTGTGGGTCCCCTCAGGTTGAAACAGTGGGTAGCCCACTAAGGTCCTACTTGATTTATATAACTAAAAACTTTAGGTCT
The DNA here is from genome assembly GCF_009873245.2 of Balaenoptera musculus. Classification (NCBI taxonomy): domain Eukaryota; kingdom Metazoa; phylum Chordata; class Mammalia; order Artiodactyla; family Balaenopteridae; genus Balaenoptera; species Balaenoptera musculus. The sequence continues at coordinate 140,433,531 of NC_045785.1, read as the reverse complement.
GGCTAACAAAGGGCTGATTTGAGCTACTATAACAGCCACTCTCCTCATCCAATTCTCTGATTGGAATCATTTCATAGACCTGGAAGGAAAGCAAGGCACTTTTGAGGAAGAAACCTGCAAGCACATGAAAGCAGGTATTATACATCCCCTTTCTAACTTTTCCTATGAAAACTGTGGGAGGCATGATCATTTGACAAGATAACTATGCATTGGAGAGGGAAACATCCGGTCCTTTGAATCTTTATTGACATTGGCTTCAAAATGTGCTAATTCCTGGAGACCCATCCTGTGGTACACCATTTATAGTTAGAGATCATCATACAGATAAACCCACCTATTCATAGGCCCAGGGTGGCCATAAACCTACTCTGTGATCATATCCCCAGTTCTGAGGGTGTAGCTTGAGTAGGTGTACCCAGAATTGTGCAGAATCTACACATTAGTCTCTTGAACTGTGGAGTATTACGATAGAAATGGACAAGTAAAAACTCTTTGAACTCCCCACTGCTATCACAAAGGCTAGGTTCCACCCATCAAAGACTTGAAAGATGCAGGGCTCGTGATTCTTATCACATCTCCATTTACCTTACCTTTTGATCTCTGTATCAGGAAGATGGGTCTTACAAAATAACTGTGGATTATCATCAGCTTAGTCAAGTAGCATCTCTAACTGTACTTGCTGTTCTAGAGGCATTGTCCCTGAGGGACAACGAAGAAAAGAAACCCCACTGTGAGTAGAAACTTGAGATCTCTTAGTCCAGTATGCCTATAAATACTGATGGCTTGAGGTTAAATCTATACAGATTTATTGGAATGCGCTAATGTCAGATGTCCAAATTTTTGGAAGGAATGACATTGCAGGATTGAAGGTGAGGTTTGGAGAAAGGTATGTAACTCTCTGAATGGACTCAGATTGTGAGAATATCTGTGGCTCATATGAATGGTCACCAAAAGATCCCACTGAGGAATTGACCAAATGACAGCCACACTGTCTTCCAACTGCCACTCCAGTGTTTGCTGATAAAGTTCATGAGCAATGTAGCAATGTTGGCAGAAGTGAAAACTGTACATGGACTCAACAGTATGAACTTATACCTATCAAAGCTATCTGGAAACTAAAGAATAAAGTCATCAAAAAGGAAAACAGCTAAAAGCTGTGGAGATAGAAGAAAAGCCTTGACACTTGAAAACCTAGATCCAGCTTTTTCAGTTATAAGAGCCAATAAATTCTCTTTTCAGATTTCACTGGTCGAATTGTTTTACTAAAACACATTACAAAAAAGCATTCTTTTATACAGCCATGATGCAGGATTATCATACTCAACTAATTTGTGGAATAGATGTACTACAAAGATGTTTCTGTCTTTTACATTTCAGAAGGACACTATTTATATTTTCCTTTCTCCCAGGAGTCATTGGCAGGTGCCAGTTCTGACCATTGCCCAAACTCCTAGGTTTCTTGAAGTCAAACAAATGTCAATTTCTTTTTTTGTACATTAATGATACATGTTCTTGATTGGGAAAAAATTAAAAATTGAAACTGAACATGAGTAAAAAGAAGAAAAAATAATTTACTTAAAAAAATTTTTCCTATTACACAGCAAACTGTAGGGCTAATATTTGTTATTTATCTCTTCAGCCTTTTTCTGCATTTTTTCAAAAACAAAATGTAATGTAAACTTATAAGCTTTTTTCTTAACCTTACTACCTCTTCCATCATCATTTTATTATTCTCCACGTCATTTTTGGGAAGAGGACCATAATTTTTATAGAGGTAGATTTGCAGTAAAATTTACCAATTTTAAGTATAATTTAATGAGTATTGACATCAGAATAAAATTGTGTAACCACCACCACAATTATGATATAAAATATTTCCATCACCCAAAAATTACCTTCTTTCCCTTTGTAAACAATCAACTCCCCAAATTTGCCCATTGTTTCCAGAAATTCGTTTTCTGTTCTGTCCACCTCTTTTTTAGGACCTATGTTTCTAGTAACACATGTGATAGACTGCATTATATTGGTTCACACATCACTGATGCTCTGTTCCTTTAAAAAATTGTTTGTATCTTTGCTCCATTTTGGAATGCTTCTATTGCTATATCTTCAAATTGATCTCTTCTTTGGCAGTATCTAATCTGCTGTTAATCTCATCCAATGTACTTGTTTCTGATATTTTATTTTTCATCTCTGAAAGTCCCATTTAGGTCTTTTTCTATATCTTCGATTTCTATCATCATCATGTTTTCCTCTACCTTTTTGAACATGTCAAATACATTTATAATAGCTGTTTTGATGTCCTTTTTCTGCTACTTTCTACATCTCTGTCATTTTTGAATCTCTTTCTATTGACTGATTTTTCTCCTGACTATGGGTTTTATGTTCCTGCTTCTTTGCACACCTGATAATTTTTGATTGATGGCCAGAAAGAGTGAATTTTACATCATCGGTTGTTGAACTCTGTAAACAGCAGTGGATTTTGTTCTGGTGTGCAGTGAAGTTATTAGCAATCAGCTGTATTTTTTGAGTCTTGCTTTTAAGCTTTGTTAGGGCAGATCCAGAGTAGCCTTTAGTCTAAGGCCAATTCATTTGCACTAATAAAGTGATTATTTTCTAAGGATTGTACTCTATAAAATCTTTGTATTCTGGCTATTGGAAACATGAATATTTCCTAACTTTGTGCGATCCAGATATTTTCTACCCATTCCTTCTAGCAGTTATTTCCTTAGGTCCAGATAACTTCCTTTCACATGTGTACAGATCAGCACTCAGTCGAAGACTCAAGGGGATCCCTCTAGAAATCTATGAAGCTCTCTCTTTATGGAGTTCTTCCTCCCGAGTACTCCACTCTGAAAATTCTAGCAGCCTTGACTTCCCTAAACTCTGATCTCTATCTCTTCAATTAAGCACGGCTAGCAGAGACATCCACCTCCCCAAAACCTCCTCTAGGTAGTAATCTGGTGCAATCTTAGTATTCTTTTTTTAAAACTTCCTTTCTCTCAGAGATTACAGTCCTACACTGTTGTCCAATGCCTGAATATCATTACTTTGTATAATTTCTCTCGTATTTTGTTGTTTAACACAGTATGGTAAATCTAAACCCTGTTACTCCATCTTAACTGAAGCAAACGTCTACAGCATAATTTTTAAATGGGTGCCTAGCATTTCATTGAATGGATGTACCTACTGAGCTATAGGTATTTGATAAGAGAAACCATGCCTTGTTCACCACTGTACCCCAAGATTCTGAGGAATGATGGAATTTGGCATATAACAGGACTCAATAAATACATATTGACTGAATAAATGAATGTTGAGACTGTTTCTCTTTATTTCTTAGTATAAAAATTGTTGAACATTTTTTGTCATTAATCTTTACCAGAATCCCACAGTAATAATTATTTCTTTAGGATATATTTCTGTAAGTATAAACACTGTCTCAAAGAGAAGGCATATTTTAAGGCATTAATATTTCTTTCCGAATTGACCAAATGGAATCAGTCTACATCCTCACTGGCCAAGAAGCTTTTCACGAATGCTTATTCCTCTATATCCTGACAAAATTGGATGTTTCATTTAAAAAATCTTTGCTACTTTCATAGGTTTAAAAGGTTATCTAATTTTAGTAGTTATTTTAATTTATTTGATTACTATTTAGGTTCATCATTTTATGTTTTTGTTTTATTTGTAATCATCGAGTGATTATTACTGAAAAGTTTTGTGCTTTGTTCATTAATCAAATAGACTGTAGGAACTTTTAACCCCAAAACATTCATCCTATATTCAGTGCAACACCCAAAGCTTAGAGAGATATTTGTTTTTAATCGTTGTTTTTCTACCATCATGTTTAGGTCAGCATAAAACCAGAGAGCTCATTTGCTACTCCAAACAATAGACAGCATGTTCAAAGGATCCAGCAGTCTGGTAGAATCAAACAGCAAAAAGAGAAAAAAAAAAGTGTAATTAAAAACACTTTTCCTATTGGTGTCAGTCTATTTATCTCTTGTAAAAATAAAATACAGTGTGTGTGTGTGTGTGTGTGTGTGTGTGTGTGTGTGTGTGAGAGAGAGAGAAAATAAATAAATAAATAAATAAATTACAAAAAAATAAATAAAATAAAAACACTTTTCACAGGTCAAAGTGTAAGCTCATTAATGGTTTACTGAACAGATGGCATTAATGAGTAACCAAAGATGCATGTTCATTATTATTGTCCCCACTATTATTGTTTTGATATAAGTGCCTCAGTAGATGTGAGGCACTTACCCAGACAATGAGAATCAATAATCACCATGGTACCTGGTCTCTCTTCCTACAAAAACACTCAGTAGAGTCCATAAATGAAGATGCACACTATTAGGGAGAAAAAGAAACATTCTCACCTTATAAAGGAGATAATTTATCTCAACAGTATTTATAATTGCAAAAATATTGGAAACTTCCAATATTATAGTAAATAGTTAAATTATGGGACCACACCTAACTAAAGAAATATGCTGCCATTAAAAACTAGATGTTTGGGACTTCCCTGGTGGTGCAGTGGTTAAGAATCCGCCTGCCAATGCAGCGGACATGGGTTCGAGCCCTGCTCTGGGAAGATCCCACATGCCATGGAGCAACTAAGCCCGTGCACCACAGCTACTGAAGCCCGCATGCCTAGAGCCCGTGCTCTGCAACAAGTGAAGACACCGTAATAAGAAGCCCACGCACCACAATGAAGAGTAGCCCCCACTTGACGAAACTAGAGAAAGCCTGTGCACAGCAATGAAGACACAACACAGCCAAAAATAAATAAATAAAATTTTTTAAAAAACTAGATGTTTCCAAAAAATTATTAGCAATATGGGAAAATGTCCATTTTATAATGTTAAAACTTTTTAAAAGCGGGGCAACTGTACATGCACTAAAATTACAATTATGTAAAATATGCATGACTATAAATATTTGCATAGATAAAAACTAGTAGGAAATACACTAAAATATTTATCTCTGTTTAGTGAGATAACGAGTTGTTGATTGTTTTCTCCTTTTTTTCTTATAATGACAACATACTACTTTTCAAACCAGATAAAACAACACTAGAGGCCACTTTTTAAAAGAGAGAGATACATACAAACTAACAGTAGTCACCTCCACGAAAGGTGGTGCGACTGGGGTAAGTAAATGGGGACTTGCTTTGTCTGTACTGTCAGAATTCTTTAAAACAAGGATATACTCTTCTATTATTTGTATAAAGAAAATAATTTGTTGCCAGTTGCAGCAACATGGATGGACCTAGACCTTGTCGTACTGAGTAAGTCAGACAGAGAAAGACAAATATCATATGATATCGCTTATATGTGGAATCTAAAAAAAGGGTACAAATGAACCTATTTTCAAAACAGAAATAGAGTCACAGATGTAGAAAACAAATTTATGGTTACCAAGGGGGAAAGAGAGGGAGGGATAAATTGGGAGATTGGGATTCACATATACACGCTACTATAAATAAAATAGATAACTAATGAGAAACTACTGTATAGTGCAGGGAACTCTACTCAATACTCTGTAATGACCTATATGGGAATAGAATCTAAAAAAGAGTGGATATATGTATATGTATAACTGATTCACTTTGCTGTACAGTAGAAACTAACACAACATTGTAAATCAACTATACTCCAATAAAAATTAATTTAAAAAAAGAAAATTTATTTTTTAACAAGAAAGAAATGGTGGAATATATTTTGAATATTTTCTTTATTTAGTTTCTTTGTACTTTATATTCAAGTATAAGCCTCCATTCTAACATTGCAATTTAATACTGTGAGAGGTACTCACTTTACTATTAGAGAAATACCTTGATTTCTGGCCCAGGTCTACCACTTACTAGCTAGTCAATTAACCTCTCTGTTTCCCCAAATCACAATATGTTAAATGTTAAATAGGTACTTTCTTGACCATAAACATGATATAACTTATAAGAAAGTACTTGTGAGCCATAAAAATGCTCCTCCGATGCAAAGTGTCATTGGACAGTAACAAAAGTACATTGCTACCAAACAAAAAGGAAATTTTTCAAGAGTGGTTTAACTTTGCCTTCTCAACAAGGGGAATTTAAAGAGAGAGGGTTGGAGAATTTAATGAAGCAGAATGAGGGAAACATAGGATTAAGAAGTAATAAATGCTTCTGACCAAAGAAAGAGAAGAAGAGAAGTGCTCTCTCCCTCCCTCCCTCCCTCTCTCTCTCTCTCTCTCTCTCTCTGTCTCTCTCTCTCTCTCTCTCCTTCAAATGAAGAAAATGAAGTTCAGAGAAATAACTTCACTTTGAGAAATTCTCATGGAACTGAGGTAAAACCCTAGACTTCCAATGTCTCACACACTGAAAGCACCAAACTTGTATTACTATACTACACTTTAGTGAGCCTTACTCAAAGGTCCACAGTAGACACACAACTCTCTCCCGCAAAGCCACGGGGCAGACATTAGCTCACTTGAGGAATGACCAGGCTCACACTCAGAACAAACCAGGGACTTGACCTCTTTCCACATCAACTCCACATCTATCTGCTGTCATGTGCTCTTATTACTAGACAAGCGAAGACCATCCCCTTCAATTTGCATACTAGCTCTATTTTCCACAAATTTCATTGCTTACTGCTATATTTTCCATTTTTCTTTCTACTTGATCCTTGTCCATCTTGGTGGAAAAAATGCTCTTCCTTTCCCTTTCCCTTCCAACTATCACTTCATTTCTCTTCTCGCTGTTAGAGAAAATCTTCTTAAAAGAGTTGTATAGGTTTGTTGTCTCCAATTTCTTTCCTCCCTTCCTCTCTTAAACCCTTCCACTTCAGGCTTTTGACCCCACCCCTCCCCAATGACCTCCATGTTGCTAAGTCCAATGATCAATTTTAAGTCCTCATCTGACTTGATCTATCAGCAGATGACTGCTCATATGAGCTGATAATTCCCTTCAAGTTAACAAATATTCCTCTGGTTTCTCCCAAGACATGTTTGTTTGGTTTTCCTCCTACCACTCTGGCTGCTCCTTTTCAACATGCTTTGCTATTTCCTTCCTTCTCTTTTACCTTCTCTTTCAGTCAGAATGCACAGGGCTCAGACCTTGGACCTCTCCTCTTCTCTTGGACCATCACATACTTGCGTATGTCATCTGGTGACTTCCAAATGTATATCTCCAGCTCAAACTCTCTCCTAGGCTACAGACTTCAATATCCTACTCAACGCCTCTATTTGGATATTTAATTGACATCTCAAACTTAAAATTTCCAAAGTTGAACTCCTGATCTTCCTCCAAAATCTATTCCACTCACAGTTTTCCCAACCTCATGAATAGTAATTTTATTCTTTCAGTTACTTAGGCCAAAAAACTTATATTCTTCCTTAACATCCCTCATTCTCTCAGCAAAAAGTCTTGTAGGTTCTTTCTTCAAGTTATATCCAGAATCTAACCTCTTCTCACAACTTTCATTACTACCATTCCAGTCTAAACTAAAATCACCTCTGACCTGGATTATTGCAACAGTTTTCTAACTGGTCTCTCTGCTTTCATCCATGTACTCAGAACTAGTGTACATATTGGAAGGATCACCCTGCATGCTGTGTTGAAAAGAACTGTAGAGGGACAAGGGTATTAAGTAAGTCCCCTACATAAGAACCTTCAAGTTGAGAACTTTCAAAGATGCGAACATGTGTTCGCAAGTCCAATCCTGTTAGTTCACGTGTCTGTGTACGTTATCAGGTGCGTGCATCCTCTACAAGTGGTTGTGTTTTTGTGTACTTTACTGTACAATACTGTATAGAGTACAGTAGTTCAGTATCTTTATTTCAAGCCCAGAATGTCTGGAAGCAAGCATAAAAGCAGCGGTGATGTAGCTGGTACTACTGTACTTTTCAAGGTACTGTACTGTAAGATTAAAAATGTTTTCTTTATTTTTTGTGTTTGTTTGTTTATGTGTTATTTGTGTGAAAAGTGTTATGAACCTATTGCAGTACTATATAGCCGATTGTGTTAGTTGGGTACGTAGGCTAACTTCGTTGGACTTACAAACAAATTGGACTTAGGAACGAGCTCTTGGAACAGAACTCTTTCTTATGTAGGGGACTTAATGTATTTTAAATTTTACAGATGAGAAAATGAAGGTTTAGAGAGGTTGAGTGGTTATTCAGGGTTACTTAGCTAATAAAACATTAAAAATTGCTCTTTTTTACCTTATGCTTTTTTGTAATTATAATTCCTCAATATGTAGGCTGCCCATACTTACTGCTTTGCCTGGGGCAGTCCTGGTTTACACATGTTGTCCTGGCATGATTGAATTGTGCCTCCTTCCACCTTCAATATGCCCTGGTCTAGATCACAAAGGATATGAGATAGATACTTGGCATATAGCATATATATTTCATCCTATCAATAAGCAGGAGTAGGACTATGTGTGTACTAATATAGATTGCCCCATTTGCTGTCATTAACATCGAGTATTGAGTGAGTTGAGTACTGGTTTAATAACTGTCAGCTCCTTTAAGCTTCCAAGGAATCATTTAAATCTAGGAGATCAATTAGAAATGCCCCAGTGGAAGGCATCAATGGCTCTTGGTCAATGTTTCACTTTAGAGTGCCCACATCCCCCCCTCTCATTGACCAGTGCTCACATAGGTGATTCCTCAACACTACCATCACCTTACTCTTAGCCCAGTCCTTCACTCCTACTATCTGACGGACATTTTGAGTCAGATTTGCTGCTAACATTAAATATGACCTTACCTCCAAACCTGCTCTCCCTTCAGAACTTCTCAGTCGTATGAATGAAGCCATCTGTCACCCAGACTCAGACTGCAAAGTCATCCTTCACCTCCTCCTTTGCTCTACCCTACCCTATTCACCTCTTCCAACCACCCAGGCTTGTTCATCACAAATGGACTCTTTTGATCTATGTCACTGGGGAACAATAATCCCTGCCCCAGTCCCTGCAGAAGCTTTATTTGGGAAAGCTTTCACAAGTGCTGCTATAATTACAGCATTCTCTTTTTCAAAGCATGCATCCTTCAAAGTTCATTCCAACTCATAACTTCTCCCAGGAAGCCTTCCTCCTGCAGAAAGGCATTTCTCCCTCCTCTGCATATCCATCAAATCTCTTATCTGTACCACTTGCTCAACATGCTAACCACTTGGTACTGTTATCTCTTTAATTAGAGTACGGCAGCGCTGAGGGCCAGGATCTTATCTATCTCAGACATTTTTAAAAAATCTCCCTGAAGTTTAATGTAGTTCTTGACACTAAATGTTTTCCCTGTTTGTTGGCAGGAAAGCAGAAGGACAGCCAAATTAGATAAAGTATACACTGACTAGGATTTGAGGAGGTCTCTAAGAGTATTTTTCGAATCTTCCTTAGAAAAGCTACTGGAATATTTTTTAGATTAGTCGTTAGTCATACCATTTCATCAAACCCCTCTGGGAAGATTTTAATCAATATGTTGGAAAAAATAGTTTCAAAGATGAAACTATATGATTCACTTGCCCTAAGAAACACTGCTGGACTTTCTGAGCTCCTTGAGTATATTTTTCATCTACATATATCTTCATTCTGGAAATATTTTATGAATTTGTATTTCTTAAAAAACAAGGGGAGCAACAAGGATTTACTGTGTAGAACAGGGAATTATACCCAATATCTTGTAATAACCTAAAATGGAATATAATCTACAAAAAAAAAACTGAATCACTGTGCTGTACACCAGAAACTAACAATATTGCAAACAACTATACTTCAATAACAATAATAAGACCCCCCCTGCAAATAAACCCACACAAATGGGGATATGTTAATCGAAAGAAAATAAATTTGTATTTTTGACTTTCAATACACATGCAAAGTACTGTGTCATTTATCTCTTCTATTTCTTTGAAACAGTCATTCAAGAAGAATTTTGGTAAAGCAGAAAGAGAACTAAATTGCAAAAGATCTGGCCACACAATGTGATGTATCCCAGTCTCTCTGTCTAAAATTTACCACCATCTACTCTGTTCTAGTGTTTGTGTTTTGCTTCTTCCAGGTCCCCTTCCAACTAAAATGTGATCTTCGAGAGAGCAGAAACATTGTCCATCTGCTTCTTCAACCACTACTTGGGTGGTAAAATTTAAGCAAATCATTTAGTTTCATTGGGTCTTAGTTTCCTCAAGGGCAATTTTTAAACACTGAACTAGATAACCTCTATTTTCTCTTTGATTCATTTTATTACAATATAGTGAAAAGCATAAAAGACAAGGCTAATTGGGGGTTGTAGTGGCCAAAAACTCTCCAATCAGTCAAGGCATCTGCTCTAGCTAATTGAATATATTCCATGAAATCTTTACTTTCCTTGCTTAAATCACAAAGAAATATAACAAGCAACTGTAGCCCTATAATATAAATTGGTTATTTCTGTTATTGCTTCTATATTTCTCAAGGCTAGACCAGATTCTTACTTTAAAAGTAGACGATCTCTTTAATCTCACTGAGATCCAGTTAATAGACCAAGATAATTTCATTAAATGATCTACAGTGGTTTTAAGTTTTGAATTATCTTCTTTTCTAGAAAAATCTTTCCCACTATCCATCTTTTCTATCATTCTGCCCATTTGCAAAAGTAAAGCAGTACTTTAGTATATATGGGATTAGGAAAATCAGATAATTAGAAATTCAAGTTTAGAGATAAATTAATGAATGATTACTTACCTTGTGAAATACTTCTTAATTCCCATCCTCCAAGAAAAAAGTACTGATTATGTACTTGTCAACTAATGAGCTATGTTAAAATCATTAAGGAAGGATGTAATTTATAAAAAAGAAAATCAACTTCAACATGGCAATTGAATGAAACAAGGAGACATCATAAACCATACTTTTGTTTTAAGTAAGAAGTTGAAAATGCTGTCTTACATTTATGAAGTGGAAGATATATCATTAGGAAATCAACAGGATAATTTGTAAGCTCACAGAGAGGGAATAAATGATTAATAGGAGCCATTCTGGATTCACAAAGAATACCAACTTAAACTTACTTCATTTTTCAATAAGAATACCAACTAGACTGATAGATAAGAAGAATTGTATAGGCATAAGAGGATCTGAATTTCAAGATTTCTAGATAATTTTATTGAGAACATGGTGAAATGTTGGCTGATAATCATACAGTTAGGCTGATTTCATAATTGGTTGAAGGGCCTACCCAAGGATACCAGTCAAAACATTGATATCAACTTAGAGGGGTTTGATGCCATATTCTGTACACATCCCTGTATTATGGGGACTTGGAGGATAAATGACATAACTAAAATGAGTGGATAACAAGAAGCTAGGTGGAATAGCAAACTTCTGGGATAATGAAATAGCGATCCAAAATGAATTCAAGAGAGCTGAATCATGCAATTAATTTTACATGAAAATTATACAGTCATCAGGGAAATGCAAAATAAAACAACAATTAGATAACACCATCCACCTCTTTAAAATGGCTAAAATTAAAAGAACTTACAATAGTTAGTGCAAGAAAAGATATGAAGAATTGAAACCGTATACATTACTAGTGAGAATATAAACTAGTACAACCATTTTGGAAATTGTTTGTCAGTGTATACCAAACAAAACTTAGCATATACTGAGCAAAACATATATATGCCCCATGACTCATCAATTCTACACCTGAATATATAACCAACAGATGTGAGTACTTGTATCTTCCAAAAGACATGTACTAGAATTGTCAAGGTAGCTTTATTCAAAAAAGACAAACAGTTGAATAGATACATAAATTGTGGTATAATTCATACTACAGAATGCAACATAGCAAGAAAAAAAGAGTAAACTTCAGCTTTACTCAACAATATGAATAAATCTCACAGACACCAGTGTGAGAACTGGAATCCCACAATTCCATTTATATGAAGTTCAAACAGGCAAAATTAATCTACAGTTACAGAGGTCAGAATAATGGTTACATTTGGGGAGCTGTTGACTGTGAGGGGGCATGAGAGAACCTTCTGAGGTGCTGTAGAATTTCTATATGTTGTTCTGGGTGGTGGTTAGATGGGCATTTATATATGCAAAAATTCAGATTAGTGCTTGTTACTGTCTCTAAATTATTCCTCATCAAAATATTTATATATTTTGATGAAGAACTGCACTTAGATTCAAGTAAGCAATTCTACAGAATAGAGGAGAACCCAAACAACCACATAAATGAAGATATTAATAGCTTTTAGTTGTATACACACAGAATATGGGTAAATGCATGAATAAAAGTTAATGAGGTCTTAATATTCATAAAAGTGTGGTGTCAAGAATGAACAATCCTACTAGGCCTTCTCTGCAATGTTTAGACTACACACAGGGTATTGCAGTCATTTTCTCCTGCAGTGCTTTAAGGAGAACATCAACAAATTGGTATCCTTCCAGAGAAAAATAACCATATGTTGAACATCTGAGCAAAGTCTAAAAGAACTATTTTCAGCCTGGGGAGAAAAAAAAAAAAGACTTAAAAGGAAACCGGATTTATTTTACATGTTTTTAGAAGACTGAAGTGGAATTAACAGGTAGAAGTTGCAAGTAGGTTGATTTTGTTTCAACATAAGGAAGAACTTCCTAAATAATGGAGCTTCCAACAAATTGTCCCAAGACGTAGTGAGCTGAAGCAATGAGCAGACATCTGCCCACATACTTAGAGGAGGTACTTGCCTCAGTTAGTGAGTTAAATAAGATGTCCTCTAAGATCCCTGTTAATTCTGCATTCTGTTACGTTACCAATCAACATTAGTGTATATATTGGGAAAATTTGGCAGGAGTAAAGGAAATCCACAAGCAGGTTTTTCTGTGCAGAAAGTCACCAATTGTGTCCTTCCACTTAATCAAGAGAAGTTTCTCTCCTACAGCCCTGGGCTCAGTCACCACTCAAAGACTACAATACTTAGAAGAGCTCTCCTAAGTGGATGAAACACATTTCTGAAAATGATAAAAATAGAAGGAGAGTCTCTTGACAATGATTTTCCTGATTACCCATAATTTAAGCTATAACATTTTTTATATAAATGGCTTCCTTTTTATTATTATTATTTCCTTGACCTCTATCTCATAACATGGGTGATAACTGAGTGAAAGGGCACAAAATCAGTTTTATTGCTCTTATGAAAATTGAACAAAATGTACTCCAGAATCACTGGAGCACTTGAAATGTCACTAGCAACATACGACTGTATTCTTCCACTAGCACTGGATTATGCCATTGTTACTAATTTTTTGCTAATTTAATAACTAGTAGTAGAGCTCAGAGTTGTTTCAATTGATATTTTTTAAATTATAAATGAAGCCAGTTGCTTAAAAGAATTCAAAGACTTTTTAAAGAAGAAAAGCACTAAGCAATCCCAGAGTAATCCCATGTTATTCAGTGTGTCATGCTGCAATCAGTCCGAGTCTGTTTGAGCTATAAACCATTTACTGCCCTGACAGGGACCTCTTCTGTCCTCACACAGGCAAGTGGTTCCACAGGGTAGCAAACATGCAATCAATGCCATATTTCTTTGGCCCTGGTTGCACATGACACTGTAGTATTACCACTTTCTCATTATCCTGTTATACTTAATCTCAAGAACAGTTTGTCTCTCCTGGTTCTAGTAATAGTAACTTTCATACATAGATCCACAGTAGACAGCACCCCCATGAAGAGTTCATAGAAACAGGTGTGCACCCCAATGCACCCCCAATGAGGACATTGTTGTAAACCAAATTGGCCACCTCTGCATGGTAGAATTTGAGGTAACTCTTCTTTCCTTTTGCTATTCTGTATTTTCTAATTTTTCACAGTGAACGTGGAATGCTCCTATAATTTGAAAAAATCAACTTGATGGAAACAGTGACAGACGGGAGGAATATTAATAGAGAGAAAAAAGGATTATACCTCTAAACTGTATTCCCTTTGTTCTCAATTTTTTAAAAAGAAAAGACTCCCATAATAAGCTCCATTGATGCATAAATTGTAAAAAGCCATAGGTCAAGGTGAAGCAAAGAGTGCAGACATAGAATTCCACAAAGACTCTAGGTTGGACCACTGTAAAGGCACCTGCTTTTCTAAGTCAGGGAAGACAGGAGGGAGATGTTCATATGAGCCCACCTTGAAGCCAATGAATATTGGATTTTATGCAAACACTTTTCTGTTTGAGTCCTAAAAGGTTATGAACACCTAGTTTATTGTCCATTACCAGGAAATAGTAATATGTAATCCAACAAAAGGCAGGTGGAGAATCCACAGGCACTTTGCCCTCATTATAGGCTGCTTAATGACCCTTCTCTGTTTACATTTTCATATATAATTAAGCCACAAGAGAATTTATAACTGGAAAAACAAAAGATCCTAGAATGATCATTGAATTACCCTCACTAAGTTCTGAGAAGGCCTTATAGTTCCCAAAAGCTTGACCCAAACAATTTCCAAGGCAAATGTTGTTTCTTCCCCTACCAGCCCATTAAGTCTGCGTTCGTGGGACACTTAAGGAACAGACTCTACCTCACTACCTTAATCCTTCCTCATGTACTTGCAACCAGCCAGAATGCTGGGCAAAGAGGCAATTCCAATGAACCTTTGTTCTGTAACGGGAGTATCAGTTTTTACTAATGTACAAAGGGATGTAGTTATTAGGGTCTACTTCTTTAAATATTAGAGCTAAAATTACTTTTAACTGTAATTACTAAAGTAAAAAAATCTGTCACATTTCAATTTAAAGTTCAAAATGTACACTTCAGAATATTCTGAGTGCTTTTTATAAAAGCCATTTAATCTTAGATATATGTACATATATATATCACAATATTCATTAAGAAAAACAGTAGATATTTAGAGAGATATATTAATAAATTTGAGGGGCCCAGATGCTTAGAAAATTGTATATAGAGGGTAACATTTTTGAAATAAAAATATAACAAAAGAACTTTAAAAGAAATCTGGTTAATAAGACTCCACGGAAACAACCTTTAAAATAACTGAGTTGAATTTTCAAAATATTAACGTTGTAAAATTTATTGCATAGAGGCCTGGGATATGACATGAAAACAGGTTTGTTCCACATGTATCAGGAGCCAGGGCTCAAGATGTGAAAACTGATGGGAAGAGGCATGCTAGCCTGTGTCTGAAAGGTTAGGTGGTGACTTCTTGTAAAGAGAGAGGAGGCTCAACAGAGGAAGGCAGACTGGATCAGCCGAGGCTTCGTTAGAGAAGAGATTGTGTGGATAGAGACAGAAGTCTCAGCTGAGCAGAGCAGGCCAGGGAGCCAGGGGCCTGTGAAAAAAAAAAAAGGTGGGGAGGGTGCCTGGCAAGGGCCAAGGACAAAATCCAGAGATTGTTAACTGCCTGGGGATTCATGAAGCTTCAAGGAAAACCACCCCAGCCAACAACTATAGAGATAAGTCTGCCCCCAGACTGAAATGGACTTTGCTTCTCCAGAAACCTCAGAAGCAAAGAGAGAGAAAGACATCAGCTGAGCAAGTCCAGTCCAGCTCTGGAGGGCGAGAGTCAGGATGAAACAGAAGAATTCTGTTACGGTTAGAATGCAGTTACTGCATTCAGACTTCTGCAGAGGGGTTACCAGAGTATGCCTGCCCTGGTTTCCTTTAGCCAAGGCAGAGGGGCAAAATGAGGGGCTTCTTAATTGTTAACTGACTCCAAAGGAGGAGAAGAAGAATCGCATGGAATCTGTATGTACCCTGAAATGTCCCTCGGTGATAAAGGAAATTTGCGCTAAAATCAGCTGACAAAGATGAGTTGTGCATCTCCCCTCTGCATGGCCTGCTCTTTTCCTGCCTCTGAGTTGTTTCTCTTTGTTGCCACATCGCTTGGGAATCAGGCCTTTCAGCAGCTACATGAGCAGAATTAGAATGGGAACTTCACTCTCCCCCCAGATCCAATATGGCTGCACCCCAAGGCAGCCAGCGTAAGCTTCTAAAAACACAAATCAGATCTTGTGAATATTCCTTCTGTGGAACACTCCCCTAGCTTCTTATTACTCTTAGAATAAAACCCAAACTCCTTGTCATGACCTCCAAGCCCTGAGCCGTCTGGTCCCATGGAGCTCCTGACCTCCTCAGTCACCTATCCTTTCTTTCCCTTTTCTCACCCACAAAAGACCTGAGTGCGCTGTCATCCAAGAGAATGGCTTATAATCAAACACCTAAGCATATTTTCTTTTAATTTACTCAAAATTGTTTAAGCCTGTATGGTTCCAGAATGATTTAACACAGCCCTTAATCATTATTTAATCAGCATGATCAGTAAATGTAGACGCACAGTTATTTTGACAAGCCTAGATTAAAAATGACTCTCCCGGTCTTGGAAATGATCTCTATCCCATACATTGTTACCCTTCATATTCATGCACCTATCATCCTTAACTTTCAGGAATTATGAGGGGAGAATACTATCAGAGCTAAGACCTAGAGAGTAGACAGTAACATTTCCACAAACATCACTGAGAAAACGTCTGTCCTTGAAAGCCAGGATCACCTCCAAAGCAGACCATCATCCCATTATTTTAACAGAGCACAGTTTTTTCCTGCTAAAAGGCATCTGGTCTGTAGGATGGTTTTATTTTGCTTTGTTTTTAATTGCAGCATTTGCAGTCGGTGCCCAGCTCATGATTGGGTCTTCAAACAGGCTCATTGCCCATCTTACCAAATGCTGCATTCTCTCACGCAGCCAAGAGAACGCTTTGCTGTTTCAGCATTCCAGGTGACAGGGTGGAAAACACAAGCTCCGGGAACCCGGGAATCAGACTTCTTCAGGTGATCTCAGCACAGATGCAGCAAGCTTTAAGAGACTCATGATGGAGTTCGAGCTTTAAAATTTGTGTGTTTTGACCCAAGGCCTAGTGATGTAGGAATGCTCTGCCTTCTCTCCTGGTGATGGGTGGAAGAGAGACTTCACCATCTGAGAGATAAACACCAGTTTTCGTCACTGCCATCTCTTTCAGATTTGCTGAGAGCACCAGACACCTTGCTTGCCAGATTATAAGAGCATGGGAGGTAACAGTTGGGGCAGGTTTCCACAGTGCCCAGACAAGTAAGCTTTCTCTCCAGGCATAGAAGCTTGCTATGACCCTTAGAAGGATCAGCCCATTTTCCAGGGCCTGTCTTCAGACTCTGGGTCACTTCCTCTGCAGCTGGCAGTGTGTAGAAGTATTGGTAACATGATAGTTGTTTAAGGTGTGCACTGGACCTTTTACCTCTGTTTTAAACCTGGCTCACCCACCACCCACTTAAGCTGCTGGCCGCCACCTGAAGAAAGTGACTGTCCACCAATCACTTTTTACCAGCTGACTTTGACCCCCCTCTTCTTATTTCTGCTGCCCCATTCCATTCCACCTCTCCCAGGCTTTCATCCCTTCGATTTAAACTTTCATTCCTTTTCCCATTGGCCCTAAGACTTCATCACTGAGTTAATCTCCCTTCATGACCTTTGGCCCTCTCTAGGATACACTTTATGTTCATTCTCTATCTCTTCCCCCTCCTGATCTATTTCACCAACTTACCCCACTCCCTCCCGGCTGTGGTCTCCAGCCCACCTACAAGCAGCCCCAGAAAAGAAGTCCAGACATTAGGACTTTGACAAAAGAGGTAACTTGCCAGCTCCACCAACTCTAAAGGCTAAATCTCTGGTCCTTCCTTTCTCCCATTTTCCTATCCCACATCTCTATTTTTTTCACCCAAAAGTCAACATCTTAAAATCACATTTATCTTTTCTCTGAAAATAGATTTCTTCTGGATGATTTCTCTCTTTCTGTTCTTAGTGCCATCATTTCCCCCCTCACTTACAAATTTCAGAATGCTGGCCTCCTTTTCACTCCTTTTTCAACTCAAAGTTGTCACACAGACCATTGCCTTTGCCTGGAGTACTCTAATCTTCCTTCACACCTGGCTTCACACACTCCAACTCATCCCTCAAGTCTCACCTTTAGCATTCCCAAGCTCTTCCCAAGTGCTTATTACCATTGTAATTCAAATGTTTACTTGTGTGATTATGTATCTGGTGTCGGTAAACCCGCATTGCCCAGTCAAGTGGCCACCAGCCATATGAGGCTGCTGAGCAATTAACATGTGGTGAGTCTAAATTGAGATGTGCTGTAAGCATAAAACACATAGCAAGTTTTGAAGACTTAGTACAATAAAAAAATGTAAACTATCACATTAATAATTTTTATGTTGGTTATGTTGGCATGATGATATTTTAGATACATTGAGCTAAGTGAAATATATTATTAAAATTTATTTTACCTGCTTTTTATCTTTTTTTAATGTAGCTATTAGAAAATTTTAAGTCACAACATGTGTACACATTATATTTCTATTGGGCTGTGCTGCTGTAGACCTTAAGCTCCATGAGGTCAAGGCCATCTTGTTCATGAAGGTATACCCAGCTATATTTAACACAGTGCCTGGCACATAGTAACAAGATTAGTAAACATGTTTGAAAGAAATTTGTCTAGACAATTGGGATTTAAGTGTAGGATTCTTCTTTATAGAAAAGGAGGAATCAAAGATAAACAACTAGAGATAAGGGAATGTAGAAACTCACCCCCCAGCACTGCATGCTCTCTGCCTGCCATGGGCATCAGAGCTTCTTTCAGCCTTACACATTTAGTTATGAGTTAGGGTCTAAACTATCAGATTGGGACAGTGTGTCACTGGCTCAAACTGATAGTATATCCATCTAAAACTACTAATCAATTAGATTCATCTTTCTTTTTTTAATTGAAGTATAGTTGGTTTACAATGTTGTACTAATTTCTGCTGTACAGCAAAGTGATTCAGTTATACACATGCACACACACACACATATATATATCCTTTTGCATATTCTTTTCCATTATGGTTTATCACAGGATATTGAATATAGTTCCCTGTGCTATATGGTAGGACCTTGTTGTTTATCCATTCTATATACACTGGTTTGCATCTGCTAACCCCAAACTCCCACTCCATCCCTCCCCTTGCCCCCATCCCTGAAATTTATCTTTCAAATTATGGATAGACTGCCAAAACAGAAAATAATAAAGAAAAGAATCTACATACATAGCAAAAAAGGATTAAAGGGCTATTTGTTTGATCTAAGCCACTTCTACCAATATGATCTCATGGGTCATATCTCATTTACTTATCTCAATCCTTGGTATCAGAAAATTCTTCTTGACTTAACCTGAATCCGTTATATGGCAAAACATTTAAAACAAATGTAGGACAGACTGGAGTGTCTAAAAAGTCTAGTAATGTCCTTAAAGACTGTTTTAGTTCCATGCTGCTCACTCACATTCATGGGCATGGACGTCACTGTGAAGTGAGTCAGCGATTCCAAGTATCTGTATTGCATTATAAGTTCTCCGTAGTTGGCATTAGCAGTACTTGAGGAAGGAAGAAGCCAAGCTGTCCTGTGATCCCCGAAGACTAATCCAGCAAGAGACATGCTGGTTAGTCACGGACAAGAGCACAGGGAGTAGAAGCTGTTCCGCCAGTTGCATCAGGTGACAAGTAGAAGAAGGCAGCTGAGAGCCGGGATGCTGAGAAGGTAATCCAACCCCTCAACTCTTGACACAAACACCCATTTTTATCGAGGCATCAAGCACTCCTAAGTTGGCAGTATCACTCTGTTCCCCAATGAAAATTATCACTTTAGTAAAGTTTACACACTCCCAGGAGGCTACCACTCTTTCCATCTTTCCTTGTGATACAAAATCCAGAGAGCTGAGAGACAACCAGATGGTATATCCTCAGAAGTGCCACAGTCAGCCTGAAACTTTCTCAAGAACACAAAAATAGTACTGGACTGGAAATGAGAAGTTGGGACTCCTAGCTCTTCTATCAGGTATTAATTTCAAAATCATTGAGATGACACATGTTAGGCCTGCTGTTGTCCGTAGCTGGAACCAACACAGCACTTGGGACCCAGCTCACAGCAAATGAATTAAACAGCAACAGCTGTTATATAACTTAGGGCACTCAGCTTCCCTAGGTCTAGGTCTTCTTCCACCCTAAAGAAGTCTTGGAAGGCCTCAAGACCCAACAGGACACTTTAGCCTCCATGAGACCTCACCAACCCTATGTCCACGTCTCCCCCACATACCCAGTAGAAACAGACGCACTTTTATAGTAATATTAGAGGAAAGAAAAGAACTTGAATAACTCTGGCTTCAAAAGGATGGAGGCGTGTAGAAATGAATCAATGGTACTGAGCCAGAACAGTCTGAGCAACAAAACAAATAATAATGGTATTGGATTATAACACACTGAATAAAATAAATATCCATGAGTCCACGGTGAAATGAATAAATAAATAGAGGGGAAAAGGCAGCTCTCTCTTACCAAAGAATTCTAATTAATAAAAGTAGAAGAAACAAGGGCAGTAGAAAATCACCATTAGAACACCACAGTAATAATTACCGCAGGCAGGATCCACAGACAGAGGCTAAAATTAGTGGGCGAAGTTTGAGGAGAAACAGGATATTTGCAATGTCTCAAAATATTTCCCCCAAGCTATTTATTAATTACAAAGGGAAAAATAGTAACTTCGCAGAAGAGAAACCCAGCAGATACCACCTTAACCAAGTGATCTTGGTTAATATCACCGGTAATGACATACTAGTGATACATCATGAAGCCTGGGTTATGATGCACTGAGAAGGGCACTGACATTACGTCTGCTGGATTCTTGCCAAAAATGCGTAACCTCAATCTGCTCACGAGAGATCATCAGACAAACCAAATAGAGGGACATTCTACCAAATAACGGACCAGTTCTCCTCAAAAGTGTCAGTGTTGTGAAAGACTAGGAGAGACCAAGGAACTGTTACAGCTCAGAGAGGACCAAGGAGAGGTGACAACTGAATGAGATGTGGGATCCTGAGCTAGGTCCTGGAACGGAAACAGAACACTAGTGGAAAACTACTGAAATACAAATAGAATCAATAGTTAATAGTATCCCACCAATGTCAATTTTTTTTTTTTTTGACAACTGTACTGTGGTTGTGGTTGTACAAGAGGTTAATATTTGGAGAAGCTGAGTGAAGAGTGCATAGGAACTCTCTATGTTATATTTGCAACTTTTAATCAGAAATCATTTGAAAATTAAAAGTCTGAAGGAGGGTTGAATTCTAAACCCAAAAGTGACAGAAGATATTAAAAATTTAAAAGACCAATATATTCAACTAAATGAAATTTCAAAACTTTGAATATGTAAACCTTAAAGATAAAAAATATAAATATCTGACAAAAATATATGTACAGCAAATACAAAAGCCTAAGGTTGTTTAGTATCTTTATATAGGGAGAGAAATTTTTATACAAATTGATATAAATTGTTAAAATATTAGAAGACCAATCCTTAAATAAAAGAAAAATAAATACTGATACTTCACAAGATAAAATTTTAAGAAGGAGCAAAAATATGGAACTAATATTCACCCTTATTTGTGGTTAAAGAAAAGCAAATTAAAACAGTAAAATGATGTCACTTTTACCTAACAACTGGCAAAAATGGCAGTAATAATAACACCAAATAATAATGAACACTCAGAAAAAAACTGATACTTATAAATTTCAGCGTCATTACTGCTTGTTTGACAAAGCCTTTGATTTATATGTCTTTTCACTGCCTTCCTGGACATTCCAAGTTCCATCCAAGCCTGTCTTAGGCCATACCCATAGTTCAAACCCTACTACCTCTGGATAATTTTTTAAAAGCTTTAAAAATATGGTCCCATAAAACAAAACAAAACAAACAAACAATATATATATATATATATATCTTCCATCAAGCCATTTAACTAATTTCAAATGCATTCATTTATTCTCTAAACATATTTCAAGTGTTTACTACTTACCAGCATTTTTCTGGATACCAGGGGTAAAACAGAAATCAAAATGTATAAAAAGTTCCTCATTTCATGGAGTCTACATTCCAGTGTTGCAAGAATGATCATTTTAAAACAAATGAGTAAATTATATTAGGATTTTGAAAGGTGATAGGGTTATAGAGAAAAATAAAATTAAAAAGTGGGATATAGGGACTGCCAGGGTCATCACGGAAGACTTCACTGAAGAAGTGATATTTGAGTTAAGACTTGAAGGCGGTGAGGAAATAAGCCTGGGACATGTGGGAGGAAAGCATTCCAGGCAGAGAGAGCATAGTCTGTGCAGAGACAGGAGCATGGCTGGTATGTTTGAAGAACAATAAGTAGACCAGCATAACTAAGAACAGAACAAGACAGGGGTCTTGAAAGACTCTCTCAAAAGAGAATCCCAAAACAAATTAAACAGTGACATAGTTGATTTACATTCTGGCACAAGCTCCTAATCTCCTCATGGACTAGGGACAGTTTACAGACACACACAGGTGCTGTAGGCCATTATAATGTCTTTGACTTTTAGTTAATGACAGGGGAGCCCGTCGGAGAGTTTTGAGCCAGAGTGATTTAGTCTGACACATTTTTGCAGAATCACTCTGACTCCTGCGTTGAAAAATGCTGATGACTTGGACCAAATTCAGAAACAGTGGAGGTCGTGTAAAGTAGTTGGATTCTAGAAATATTTTGAAGGTAGAGTCAACAGAATTTCCTGACAGACTGAATGGGCAAGAGAAAGAGAGGGAATCAAGGATGTCTTCAAAGTTTTTGACCGTTACTGCTAGAAGGAGAGATGGAGTTGCCATTTATTGAGATGTAAAGACAAGGAGCAAGTGTGAGGAAAAAAAAAGAATAGGATCTTGGTTTTGAATATATTAAGTCTGAAAAGCCTATTAGACCCCTGTCAGGAAATATCAAGAAGGTAGTTGGAGGGCTTCCTTGGTGGTGCAGTGGTTGAGAATCTGCCTGCCAATGCAGGGGACACGGGTTCGAGCCCTGGTCTGGGAGGATCCCGCGTGCCGCGGAGCAACTAGGCCCGTGAGCCACAACTACTGAGCCTGCGCGTCTGGAGCCTGTGCTCCGCAACAAGAGAGGCCGCGACAGTGAGAGGCCCGCGCACCACGATGAAGAGTGGCCCCCGCTCGCCACAACTAGAGAAAGCCCTCGCGAAGAAACTAAGACCCAACACAGCCAAAAATAAATAAATAATTAATTAAAAACTTAAAAAAAAAAAAAAAAGAAGGTAGTTGGACATAAGGGTCTGGAGTTCAGGGACTTCATCTAACACCCCCTCCTCTTCCCTAACCTACAGCCTCTCCAGATTAGACCTCGGTTTGCCTAAGTCATTTCCTGTAATAACTTAAACCATGGAAATTTTAAAACTACTGTTGGATGGAAATTACTAGGAGCCGCTTTACATTGTTTATTTTTATCACCACAATTAGACTGAAGGTTAAATACGATTATCCCCCTTATCGATAAGAAAACTGAGGCTTAGGGAAGCCAAATGATTGGCTCAAGATCACATAGCCACGAAGTAATAGAATGATGATTTGAAAACAACTCTGCCTGCCCCTAAGCTCCTGTTCTTCAGACTGCCTTGCTGTTCAAACACTTGCATGATCTCCCCTGGGGATGTGGTCATGGGGACTCCCGCCTACATTGGCTGGGTGAGACCAAATGACTCAGATGCTTCCCAGCTTTACAACTCGAGGTTTCCATAAAATTTATTTTGATATCGAAATGGCTTTGGGAATTGTTCATGTCTTTTTTCTGAAAAACCTCAGTAGGAAGGAACAAGATTCCAGTTCAGGAAGGGGATTGGGTGCTTCAAAATTAGTACACGCAGCAAATGGGTTCCCCCTTTCCACTCTAGCTCCAATTCAAAGACCTTTAAAATGAATGTTAAAAAAAAAGTCCAATGGTATTATCCCCATTACCTGTAGTAAATATACACAAACGCCCACCAACCTTATCATAAAGCAAAGACTCAGAAAATGAAGACAGCTCACATTTGAATAAAAATCATAAAATCACTGCAGGCATATTCGTTAATACCACTGTTCCATTATTGTTCTCATTCTTCCCCCACCGGCCTCCCACCAAGTAGCGCTTAATGATCCTTTCATTGTTCTGCCTACCAAAAGTGGCTTTGGAGTGTAGGAAGGTATCAGAAGGTCCCTGCTGAGCTGCCAGCTGGGGAAGTGTCACAGGTCACTGAACTCTAAAATGAGGTGTCTTTGTAACAAAAGGTCCCTTTCCCTTGGAACAACTTCAAGGGTATCTCACAGTGTGGCCCCCACTGCTCCTTTTGTATTCCAGTTTGATTAAACTGGGAATTGTTCTGTGCTCAGGGCTGTTGAGAACACCAGGTGGTAGATTCTAGAGATAAAGGATTATATAGATCCTTTGTTAGAAACAGCTGTCCCCATGGTACGACTTACAATATTTGAGCACAAGCCTAGAAGCTTCCCAGACCCCCTAATGGTTATGCACAGGAGACAACAATAAATCCTAGTCCCAATTCCCTCATGGCAAACAGTTGCTGCTGGTGGCTAAACATAGTCTAGCTACTGGCTAAAAATGAAAAAAACTAAAAAATGAATATTTATGATGAAAGTGAACCAAAGCAAGGAAAGTAAGAAGAAATATGTACAAGATTCAGTAGCGATTGATCTTCAAAGAGCCTGGGTGTCAGAAAAAAATGAAATGATTTATCTTCTTGACTATAAACTCCTTGAGGACCTGCACCATATCTTGTTCAACGTTGTTTCCCCAGTGAGGCACGCAGTACATCCTTCACTGAAGATGTCTAATAATAAATATAATAATGAGAGCTAATATTTATTAAGCACTTCTATGTAACTCTATTAGTTTTCTATTGTTGCGTAACCATTTACCACAAGCCTAGTGGCTAAAAGCACCCGTTCATTATCTCACAGTTCTGTAGTTCAGAAGTGCAGACATGCTTGACTGGGTTCTCTGCATAGCATATCATAAGGCTGAGGTCAAGATATCAGTCAGCTGGGCTCTTATTGGGAGGTTCTGGGAAGAATCCACTTCTAAGCTCATTCCTGTTGTTGGCTGAATTTAGTCCCTGCAGCTGCAGGACTGAGGTCCCCAGTTTCTTGGTGGCTGTCAGCCCAGGGTCTCTATTAACTCCTTAAGGATGCCCACATTCCTCCTCAGTTGGGCTGCTCCGTTGTCAATGTTGCCAATGGCACGTTAAGTCCTCCTCACACTTGGAATCTCCCTGACTTCCTCTTCTGCCATCAGCTGGAGAAAGCTCTCTGCTTTTGAAGAGGTCTGTGTGATTAGATTAGGTCCACCAGATCATCTTCCTGTCTAAGGTCAATGGTGCCTGCATAACACGATTGTGGCAGTGATGTTTCATCATGGTCACAGGTTCTGGGGATTAGGGCAGGACATCTTTGAGGGCTCTTTGAGAAGTCCTACCTGCACAGGAAGTCATGGTTCCAAGTGTTTTGCCTTTAATAATTCATCAATCTTCACAGCAACCCTAAGTGGTAGGTTCTATTATCATGCCCATTTTACAGATGAGGCACAGAGAGATTAAGTTACTAGCCAAGGTCACCCAGCAAATAAATGGCAGGATTTGGGTTTCAACGCAGACAGCCTGACCTCAGAATCCTACCTCCTATCCACTATTACACATTGCTACTCAATTGACTATCTCTAGAATTAATGGATACATGAATAATTGCATTAAGAATGGAATTAAGAAATAATGCTAAGGATGAATAAATTCCTTGATTTGTACAGAAAATTTTGTATGTAAGTTCTTATGTTAATTGTTCCGTGAAGGGGATTCTCAGAGTCTCAAAGACAGAAATCTTAGAGATCTCCATATACCTGAGAATCTCCTACAATAAAATTCCCTCCCTTTTCAGACTTGGATTAAAACATGTAAATTATAAACATTTGAGGCCAATATGGAAACGGTACAACTCCTTTTGACCTTGAGGCAACATTATAAATAATCCTTTGTTCTCAGTTACTTTCTTCCATACCACGCATGGCTGTGCCCCAGGACGATACTAATAGTCATGCAGGACGATGCCAATATGCTGATTTGGATTCTGGGAAGATACATTTGAGAAAAAAAAATTAAAAGAGCCAAAAATTAGAGTTGAAACAGCACAAGAAATAAAGAATGACCAAATATTGAAGTCATTCCTCATATCTGAAATTGTTTTACATGCAGCTCTCATTGCTTAGCTGAGGTGAGGTGGAAATAGCACAGGATTTGAAGACAGAAACTTGAGAGCCAGTCCTGGCTCTGTTTCTTATGTGAAGTTCAATAAGTCATTTAATTTCCTGAACCTTACTCACTCCACCTGTAAAATAGAAGTCATAATAATATCTACCTCACAGAATTATGGAAAGAATCAAATAAGACACTTATTTCATTTGGGCTTCTATAACAGAATACCATAGACAAGGAGGCTTATAAACAACAGAAATTTATTCCTCACAGTACTGGAGGCTGGGAAGTCCAAGACCGTGGCTCCGGCAGATTTGCATCTGGTGAGAACCTGTTTCCTCATTGGCGGCCGCCTTCTCCCTGGAACCTCAAACAGTGGAAGGGGCTAGGGATCTCTCTGAGGTCTCGTTTGTAATGACACTAATCCCATTCATGAGGGTTCTCTCTCATGATCTGATCACCTCCCAAAGGCCCCCTCCACCTGATACCACTGCCTTGGGGATTAGGATTTCAACACGTAAATTTGGGGCAGACATAAACATTCAGTCCATTGCAGATACTGCATGGGTCACGTCCTCCTTGTGAACTGTAAAGTACAATACAAATGTTACATGTTCTTGCACCAGGTAACCAGGGGACTAATGGAACAGACAGGTGAAGCATGCACAGTCACCTCTTTGTGTGGTGGCCTCTTTTCATACTTCTCCCAGTGTGAAAATCTGAGATGAACACTGGCTTCAGAAGAAAGTGGGATCAAGAAGCTGTATACCACCTGCTGGGCATCTGCTGAGCACAGGTTTTGCAAGATGAAATATACTTAGGGAGTAAAAAGTAGCATTAATGTCATCTTAGGAGGAAGAAATAGAGACAGAAAAATGATTTGTTCAGGTGGCACAACTAAAAGCCCAACTTGGATACGCTGACTGCCGATACAGTGTTTTAGTCAGGGAAAAGATGGTCAATGGTTGATTAAGAGAAGAAGTTGTGTTGCTTGAATAAATACTGAAGCCCAATATACCCAGACAAAACTATCATTCTAAAAGATACATGTACCCCTATGTTCATAGCAGCACTGTTCACAATAGCCAAGACATGGAAACAACCTAAATGTCCATCGACAGATGAATGGATAAAGAAGATGTGGTACATATATACAATGGAATACTACTCAACCATAAAAAAGAACAAAATAATGCCATTTGCAGCAACATGGATGCAGCTAGAGATTATCATACTAAGTGAAGTAAGTCAGAAAGAGAAAGACAAATAACATATGATAGCACTTATGTGTGGAATCTAAAATATGGCAAAAATGAACCTATCTACAAAACAGAAACAGACTCATAGACATAGAGAACAGACCTGTGGTTGCCAGGGGGCAGGTGGGGAGGACGGACTGGGAGTTTGGAGTTGGTAGATGCAAACTATTACATTTAGAATGGATAAACAGCAAGGTCCTAATGTATAGCACAGGGAACTATATTCAATATCCTGTGATAAACCATAATGGAAAAGAATATAAAAAAAGAATGTCTGTATGTGTATAACTGAGTCACTTTGCTGTACGGCAGAGATTGTCACAGCATTGTAAATCAACTATACTGCAATTTAAAAAAATACTGAAGCCCAGTTGTATCAAATTAAATGGAATGCCAAAATGTTCACCCTCTCAAATCTCTATAGTTAATTGTCTGGTGTAAGTATCAAGTCATATGAGATAGTCCTTAAAATGGTGATATAATCTACAGCTCAGAGAATTGAAAATATTTCTCATGTACAATCTCTCATGACACCTTGATTTCAGCCTTGTGAGACACTGAGCACAGAACCCAGTCAAGCCTGCTCAGACTTCTGAACTGCAGCACCAAGATAATAAATGGATATTTTTTTAAGCCACAAAGTTTGCAGTAATTTGTTACACAGTGCTTTATCTGGACACTTTTTTTCAGTATATTAATCAAAAAGCTTAAAGAAAGTCACCTTTAGAGCACATTAACATGAAAGTCATGACTATAGTCCATCATTTTCTGGAAGCTGACCATTCTGTCAACCAGCAAGTTCTAGATACCCAGCAGGTGAGTGTACATGGCTTAAAGGTAGACAATCCAGAGTTCTCCAGTAACATCCCACCACCAGGGATATGAACATGCATCCAATAACTGCCTTGCAATTAAGTTGATCAGCCAGGCAAAAACAAAAAAATTCAAGCCTATTGACTGTCTTAATTGTCTGACACAAATCCTTAAAACACATTCCCAGAATAATCTGGGACAGCAGGCAAAGCAGTTCGACAGGGTGGCTGCTTTGAGTAGACCTAGAGAGGGTCCTGATGGGAGAACATCAGGAGAAATGGTACTTGCATGCAGCACACACACATACATTCCTCCCACCCAAGGCGACTATCTCAAGGGCAGAAACTGTGCTTTAACATTTCATAATACTATAATAACAGCTGTTATTGAGATGAACAAAGCTTAATGATACTTACTGGCATCACATTTACAGCTCCTTGGGGTGATAAGGTTAAATATTTCAATAAGCATCCTTAATCCATTTAACTACTCCTACTTAATGTTAACAATATAGACACTCAAATATGTGTTCATATGATTGAGCTGTTGAAAAGAAAAGCTAAATCAGAGAGGTTTAAAAAAGAGGGGAAGAGGACTGCCAAAAGAAAAGTCACACAGCATCAAATGCTTGAAGGCATAAACGCTCGGGTCAGCTCTGAGGAAGGCAGGATGGTACGGTGAAAAGATGCGCTGTAATGTTCTGGGGCCAGATAGACCTGCGTTCAAATTTGTCTTAACAACTCATGAGCAATGTGTAACCTGAAGGCAAGTCCCTGCCTTCCTAAAACTATGTAAATGACCATAATAGAAAGTGAGTGTGGCCATGAGAATTCCCTAAGAAAATGATGTCAAGGGCTTCAGACAACGGCAGCACACACTTGGTTCTCAGTATACTCCAGATATTTCCTTAGGCTCACCATTACATACTGAGACTCCCTCCCTCTCCTCCTGCAACACCCCCCCTCATTTATTGCTGATGAGGAATTTGACCTGCCAAAGGAGTACACTCTAAGGATATCATTCACAAGAAGAAGAAGAAAAAAAAGGTACTTCCCTGTACATACAAGGGCCTGGAGAATGGTAAGTAAATGATGTTCGAAAATCTAGCTTCACTCTTTACCAACTGTGTAACCTTGGACAAGTTATTTAACTGATTAGTGCCTCAGTTTCCTCATCTGTAAAATGAGGGAAATGATCACATTTATCTCATAGAGTTGGTATGAGAATTAAATGAGCTAATAGATGTTAAGTTCTAATAACAGTGCTGGCATAGGTGAGCACTCAGTAAGTGTTACCTGTTATTATTAAGTGTTGTTATTACTCACAGCAGCCTTATTCGTGCAATGCCTTCAGAAGAATGAAGGAAGAAGGCTGGTGCCTGGCATGAGGCAAAACTGTGTGGAAAAGGGCATGGCAGCAATAGCTGGCTAGACGATTGTGGGTAGGAGCCAGTGAGCAAAGGAAAAATGAGCCATGAAAGAATAATAAACAGCTGTATAATGTTCACTATAGGTCAGGCACTGTGCTAAGTATTATATATATATTAATTTACTCAATCTTCCTAACAACCCTATAAGTTATTGACTCATTTAACCTTCAAAACAAGCCCATGAGGTGGAGACAATAATTATTTTATTTTATTTTATTTCTTTTATTTCTGAGATATACATTTTAAAGTAATAACTAGAATTATGACTTATAACATTATACCAGAACATATAAGATTTTTAGAAATTTCATGTAATGTCTGAAACATTTATATTAACATATTTCCATACAAATAACCCAAAGAAAGTTTAGTATTAGTTGTTTTTGTTTGTTTGTTTGTTTGTCTCTACTGCAGGTTCTTATTAGTCATCAATTTTATACACATCAGTGTATACATGTCAATCCCAATCGCCCAATTCCGCACACCACCATCCCCACCCCACCGCAGTTTTCCCCCCTTGTTGTCCATATGTTTGTTCTCTACATCTGTGTCTCAACTTCTGCCCTGCAAACCGGTTCATCTGTACCATTTTTCTAGGTTCCACATACATGCGTTAATATATGATATTTGTTTTTCTCTTTCTGACTTACTTTACTCTGTATGACAGTCTCTAGATCCCTCCACGTCTCAACAAATGACTCAATTTCGTTACTTTTTATGGCTGAGTAATATTCCATTGCATGTATGTACCACATCTTCTTTCCATTTGTCTGTCGATGGACACTTAGGTTGCTTCCATGACCTGGCTATTGTAAATAATGCTGCAGTGAACATTGGGGTGCATGTATCTTTTTGAATTATGGTTTTCTCTGGGTATATGCCCAGTAGTGGGATTGCTGGATCATATGGTAAATCTATTTTTAGTTTTTTAAGGAACCTCCATACTGTTCTCCATAGTGGCTGTATCAATTTACATTCCCACCAACAGTGGAAGAGGGTTCCCTTTTCTCCACACCCTCTTCAGCATTTGTTGTTTGTAGATTTTCTGATGATGCCCATTCTAACTGGTGTGAGGTGATACCTCATTGTAGTTTTGATTTGCATTTCCCTAATAATTAGTGATGTTGAGCAGCTTTTCATGTGCTTCTTGGCCATCTGTATGTCTTCTTTGGAGAAATGTCTATTTAGGTCTTCTGCCCATTTTTGGATTGGGTTGTTTGTTTCTTTAATATTGAGCTGCATGAGCTGTTTATATATTTTGGAGATTAATCCTTTGTCCATTGATTCGTTTGTAATTATTTTATTTTTAAGATGAGGAAATGAGGAACAGAGAAGTTAAGTAACTTGGCCAAAGTCACAGAGGAAGCAGCAGAATTGGGATTCAATTCTAGGCAATCTGGATCCAAATTCAGGAGCATTCTCCATTACATTATTTATGTAGACTATCGGCTGTAAGGTAGACTCACTAATATACCCACCTTCCATCCCCTCAGAGATGTGGAACAGTTCTGGAGTTCTTTTCAGTGGATGAGATGAGATCTCAAGCCATTTTTTAAAAAATTAGTCAACGAAAGCTTGAGGACATTCAAGCTAGAGACATTGTGTGGAAAGAAAAATAGATATGGATAGGCTGATGGGAAGATTTTCTGAGATATGTCTCTATATTAAAATCAAAGGAGAAATCAAATAAATGAAGTCAGCTGCAAGAATTAGCATAAAAAATTATGTACTACAAAATGTTATTTCATTTTTATTTAAATTAATAATGGAGTACATTTAAAACTTAGCTCTCTGGACTCCCAGCCCAATTTTCCTTTTACTTGAAGCAACAATTAGGGAGGAAATCTGGCTTGAAATATTATCTCCTGCCTCATACTTACACTGAAATGAGACTCAGTCCTAAAATAGGAAGACAAATCCCCAGTGATAGAGACATGCTTAAGAAATGCATATGCTTAAGAAATGCATACACCAAGAGTTTCATCTCTTTTCCAACCCAATAAAAGAGCCAGCTGACCCCAGGGAAGACTCAACACCTCACGTATCAGGCCATGCCCCTCAAAGCCCTCCCCAGGAAGCTGTGATGGCACCAAGAGCCAGTGCAAGGTTGGGGGGGGCGGGGATTGGGGAGTTTCACCTATTGGAGGATCACAGCCAAGTTCTTGAAACACACAGCCTTTAGTACACGTCAGATTGAAAAGGAAGCTTCACAGAAGAGCTTCTTCATGCCTATTTTAACAAACAAATCAAGTTTGTTTGGAGGAACAGGTTGTGAAGGACCAGGCCGTCTCCCAAAGTGAGATTTTCCAATTCTGCTGATTTTTTTTTAAGGCACTAAACTTTGTAATGGTGGAAGATAACCAATCCTAGAAAAAATATAGAGAAAGGCAACACCTGTGAAGATTTTCTTCCTACTAACCATGAGGGGAAATGGGACCAGGGCTGCAGGAAAGAGGGCAGATGATGAATAATCTTTATTTCTGTCAACTGTTGCAACTTCTTTGCACTCCAAACTAGTGGCTAGAACCAGAGACTTAAGCCTATGTCCAGAGAACACTCAGCACAAAGCTGGGGTGGGAGTGGAAAATAGCCATCCCCTGCAGTGACTTCCTAACGGGTTTCCTGCTCCCAGATTCAGGCCATTCACCATCATCTTCCCCACTACCACCACCAGTCACATTCTAAAAGACGAACCTGATTCTCTTCTTCCTCCACTAAAATCCTCCAACTATTTGCCATCACCTACAGGAAGTGAATCAAGATCTTTAGCATGGACTACATGCGCTTCATAACCTACCCACGTTTGAAAGCTCATCTTTTCCTGTCCACTGTGTAGTGTACTGGACGAAGGGAAGGACGCTCGCTGCACCAGCAGAGTTCTCTTTGCAGACTCTGATGTCTCTGAACCAGCTTCCTAATCTTAATCTGGAGAAGACTTGGTATGGGGAGTCCCAAGATTCAAAAGGGAATACACTGGACAGGAAGAAAAAAATTCGGAGAGCATATATTAAATCAAAAAACATACATTCAGGGGCTTCCCTGGTGGCACAGTGGTTGAGAATCTGCCTGCCAATGCAGGGAACACGGGTTCGAGCCCTGGTCTGGGAAGATCCCACATGCCGCGGAGCAACTAGGCCCGTGAGCCACAACTACTGAGCCTGCGCATCTAGAGCCTGTGCTCTGCAACAACAGAGGCCACGATAGTGAGAGGCCCGCGCATCGCGATGAAGAGTGGCCCCCACTTGCCACAACTAGAGAAAGCCCTCGCACAGAAACGAAGACCCACACAGCCAAAAATAAATAAATAAATTAAAAAAAAAAATCATTTCCCTATTCTTTAAAAAAACAAAACAAAACAAAACAAAAAACATACATTCATGAATGTTCTTTTCAAGCTCTCCCAAATCAGCAACTATCAATTATCTTGCAAGCACATAATATAGATGAAGGAACACATCCCTTAATATGTAAATGTTTTAGCACTCTTTAAGTACAGGCCTTTGGAAATTTAATTTTCGGTATTTGCCTTTTCTAATTCTGGTGAGATTGGGGTATTTCATTTAGAGAGGCTATCTTTTCCTTGATTAAGGCAATCAAAAAGGGAAATTCTGATTGAAAATGAACTTTCTAAGAAATATCCACTTTGTTGATGAGGCAAAACCTCACCTGCTACTTATATTCCTCTTTGTTATCAAGGAAAACCAGGGTCCAAAACAAACAAACAAACAGTTTTTAACATCATGTCGAGTAGGGCTTAGTGTAGAAAACTGAATAATCCGTTCTGGGAATTAACATGATATTTAATATATAAGAATCCAAATATATAAAGATGTTTTATGGGAATTAATTATTTGTATTATTTAATGAATACCTCACTGGGCAAAAAGAATCACTGCAGGTTGTTCTAAGTTACAAACTCCCTGAAAGCTCAGAAGATGCTAAATCCATTTACAAAATATTAACTAACACCAAACTTCTTGGAACTCTATTTAGCACAGTGGTGAGACCACAGGCACTCCCCACTAAAGCACACAAGTTTTCCCTTCAGCTTCTCTGCCTCGGCAGCACAGGATGTCACAGCCCTGAGAAAGGCCTCTCGCTCTACCTGAAGAATCTAACAAGAAATTTTATCACAAACCTCGGAAGTGACATTTTGCTTCCGCTTCATGTGTCACAGAGCCATTTCACACCTGCAAGTGAAAATAAGGTGACTGTAAATAACATTTTTCAAGGGAAAATTAGAAATCGACTCCGAAGCAACTGTAAATAACACCCATCTAACACAATTACTGTATCACCAACCGATACACAGGTCTCGGGCACATAAAGGTAAAGAAAACCAAGTTAAAAAGAGAAAGAGAAAGCAAAACAGGTTATTATCAGTAAGTCTCTCTAGACGTGATCCTTATAATTAATCCTGCTGGAGAGTTCCATTTTTAATTAATATTTTCAAAGATGTTTTTAAGACAGAGAGAAAAAATAAAATAAGAAACACTTTTATTACCTGGATATACATTTCATTCATTTATTCATTCATTTATTTATTCATGTATGCATGCATGCATGCATTTATTCATTTTAAGTTCTAGGGAGACAGGAATTTTTGTTCACTGCTATATTCTCAGCTCCTAGAACAGTGCCTGGCACAGGGTAAGAGTTCCATGTATATTTTTTAAATAAATTCATTCACTGAACACGTATTGAGTGCCTACCATGTACCAGGCCATGTGATAGGGCCCAAAGGTACAAAGATTTGCTCACAGTTTGTAAGGAACACTTGTCTCAGCTCCAAATTCATGTATCTGAATGCTTCCTTGAAATACCTAACAGGCCTCTCAAACTTGACATGGTCAATACAGAACTTTTTTTGCTACAACTGCCTCCTCATCCTCTTGCCCCAAATGATTCCTAGCCTTGCCCTCCCTGTCTCAGTTCATGATACTGTCTTCCACTTGGTTGTTCAAGCCACAGAAACACAGTCAACTTTTCTGCCTTCAGTCCTGCCAGCTCTAACCCATCCCTTCACCACTACCCTCTACTTCAAGCCACTTTCATCTCTCCCTGAGAAATAGCCTCCCACAGGTTTCCCAGCTGTCACTCCTGCCAACACTGCAATCCAGCCAGAGTGATCTCTTTGAAACATGAATCAGATTGGTTCACTGCCCAACTTAATACTCCTTTCCTCACACTGAGGTCCACTAACTCCCTTCTGTGGGCCACAGTCCTACAAGCCCTGCCTCTGGTCTACCTCCCCCATCTTGCTCCAGCCTTGCCCCTCTTCCCTCCTGCCCACTGTGCTCCAGCCTCACGGGCCATCTTGTGTTTCCTTAACATCTCCAACAGTGTCCTCACTTCAGGGCCTTGTACATGCTCTTCTCTCACTGGAATGTTCTTCCCCCCAAATGATTAAGGTTTCTCTTCAAATGTCACCTTCTGAGAGAAGTTTTCCAGGACCACCTGCCCAAATTTCTGATTCTAATATACCACTGAGGCTTACTTAGACCTGGGTGAACAACTAAGAGGTCTCCAAATAGAGCCAATCCTGAGCCCCTCCTTTGATCCCCAACATCCCCGAGAGATAGAGGGATTCCTTCACTAGCATCTAACTAACACCCCTCCCTCACTTTCTGATCAGCTGCTTTTCTCAACAACTAAATGAGCCAAACAACTGCAATCCCACCCACATGTGGGTCAGCCTCACTTTGACTCTTCTGCTCTGAGACAAAATCCGTTTGGGAGGTGACTCTGTGGGTCGTGCTGGGTGAGCTCTACCCGGTTCTGTCACATCACTGAAGAGAACGTCTATTTCCAAAAAAAACGAAGCCCAACGATTCAACTCCTCTGTGCATATCTAAAGAAATGCACCTTGGGAGACAGATGAGAACATTCATATCAGCTCTGCTCATAATACTCAACAATAAGAAACTACCCAAATATTCATCAAAAGCAGACTAGATTAATCAGTTTGGGCATACTCATGCAATAAAATTCATTTAGCAATGAATACCACATATAACAATATGAATGCATTTTACAAATAAATGTTGAACAAAAGAAACCAAACTCACAAAAACACATTTTTGTATGGTTTTTATATAAAAGAGCCAGAAATGGGCAAAGCTCAACTATAGTTGGTATACTTAGGAATAATACAGTTTTACCACTGTAGAACTTTAAGGAAATGTAAGGAAGCAACTACCACAAAAATTAGGAGAGGGTTGATCTTTGGGGTGGAGAAAGGGGGTAGGAATTGGAATGGGATACATGGGACGTCTCTGGGGGATATTGACAACGTTTTATTTCTTGACTTCGGTGATGGTTACACAGGTGTTCATTGTATGATTTGATAACAGGCATATTTATATTTTATACACTTTATATATGTTATATTTGGGAGAGGTTTAAGAAATTAAAGCAGATGGAAAAGCACTGCCCCAGGATGTATTAATAGCAAATAAATTCCCATCTATTGTCACTTGATAACAAATAAATTTGAATCAATTTAAGCACTGTTGTAAGGTTTTCAGTATGTACAGCCAAACACAATCCTAGCTGATATAGCATTCAAAGTGTGGATGGAAGAAGAGGGGCAATGAAGGAAACAAACAAACTACTGTTGTTCGAATTAATAAGAGAACCAGGAAAGCAGATTAGATAGGAAGGTCAACTTGAGACCAAAGACTACCACGAAGTGGTCAAACAGGATGAATACCTTAAAAAAGGCCAATTTACTTGGCCATTAGAAGGTTTTCTCCAGCAGGAGTTAAAAGAAGAAAACTAGATTAATATGCATTCATATTATATTTAGAGCAATAGTATATTTACACTTTGTTGATTTATGAAATCTGTACATACTCAAAAAACTTTTTTGTACAATAGTTCTTAAATGGCCAAGAGAATCATGTATTAACATATTTCAGAAAGTATAGCAAAGAATCCCAGTGGAACCTGAGTTCCTCTAGAAGGAGTAGGAAAAAATTAATTGGCATGACTGCTCTCACCAGTATCGTCCTAACCAGAACCAGGTTAATAGATTCTTCTCAACAGGATGGATGATTCTATAAGAGAAGGAGAAAAGAAGGAGGTAAAAGAGGAAAAGGAAAGAAGGGAGAGAGGAAGGGGAAGGGAAGGGAAGGGAAGGGAGGGAGAGAGGGAAGAGAGAAGGAATGCATTTAGTATTATAATAGATGTGGGCATAACAAGCAGTGAACCTATACACAAGAGAGTCAGGGAAGACTTCTCAGCAGAAATTGTTCATAAACTGAGACCTAAAGACAGTGGAACTAGCCAGAACAAAAGGAGAGAGAGCGTTCCAGGGCCAGATCAGGAAGGACCATGGGAAGTATATTAAGCATGTCTTAATTGTCTTAAACATCTCTCTCGAGGTTTCTTTCCATTAAAATGTGCTTGTACTTAACAGGTAATCCACTATTTTGAATTATGCCAACTTGATTTTTCTGGTAATTTGAAACACTGACCACCACCCCGTAGTCACTAACTGGATTTTGCCAGTGACTTCCTAGGTCCCAGATTATAACACAGTTCTAGAACAAGGTCCATCACTATTATAACCTTTAGTATCATTTATTGAGGTTTATCAGTGGACACAGGAAAGAGCAAACTGATGCCATTCCAGTCACTGATTTGGGAATGGATGTTCGGCCTCTCACGTAACACCAACTCAGATGCCCAGGGGGTTTTGCGGCAGCCCCACACACTTGCTGTATATCATTGAATGCTAAGGGAAGCCTCTGAAATGGCTGAGATTTCAGAGTAAAAATCTTTTCTTGTCTCTATCTAATATAGAACTGGAAAATGACGAGGGGAAGAAAAAGTTCCTTTTTTCACTTTGCCTTTACTCTTCCTGTTTAAAGATTGTTAAGGATTAGTGCAGTGTGAAAGCTATCTTTTGTACTTGGAGTTCTCAGCCATTTACTCCCTGGTAACAGCTGAAGAAGATGGGGGTAGGGGAGAATTTGACCAAAATGAAAAAAAAAAAATTACCCTGTAACCATGTATAGAAAACCTTGAAGGGCCTGACTCAGATTACATTACTAATATAGTCACGGCAGCCAGGATTTTCCATCTAAATCCTTACACCCTGCTAAGAAAACCCAAATGGATGAAAACAATTGCTCAGGCTTAAATTGCAAAGAGAAAAAAATTTAAGCATGTAAACTTGGATTACTGTGTTTCACAGGATATATCCAGTTACCAAAGTTTTTATGAGCTTAGCATAAATTAGCTCCTCAAATATTCTTCAGATGAGTTAACCAGTGAATGAGAGTCAATGGATGAAAGGAAGAGAGGGAAGGAAATTCAACTGCAAGAATTAACAAGATATAAATATGCTTTGAGTATTAGACATTAAATATATATAATTTAAATCAAGACAACTGATGGCTGGGAGATGACTGATACAAAATGAGCTATCATCCAAATGAAACTGTTAAGAAGGTAAGGGACTAGGAACCAGGTTATAACACAATATCCTTTCTCCTTCCTGACACTCACACTCTTACTTTCTAATCACTTCTCTTCCCTGTTCTCCCACCCCACATTTCCCTAATCCCCAGCCCTTTGACAAACATTTTCTCAAAGTTTCTGAAGAGAGAAAGACCTTCCATTCTCTTTATACTGGTAATATTTACCCCTTCAGTGGGCTGAATCTGTTCAATTCTTTGTTCTTCACTGAATGTACTTGACAGCAAGGTATGGGCCCTTAGCCGGTGTGAGACACTGTGCTTAGTCTAGGACCAGAAACAGTCAAGAACATACATTTGATGTCGCCCTCAGTCTGCTTAGAGTCTTTGTGAGCATTGAGACGAGTAAACAGTCAATTATAATGGAAAGAGACTTATATTTGGGGCTCTGGGGACACAGGGCCTAACACTGCAAGTTACAGTCTAGTTGAGGAGAAAAGACGTTTGAAATTGAAAGGGAGGTAGTGTTGGTTTACAGTTCAAGAATACTGGTGAGAGAAAGTGAGGTCTAAGATGGAATCTGAAGATGAGAAAGCCTAGCCAGATGGAAACGTGGGAAAAGGTAAGGGGATGACTCTAAAGGAGAGGTGACTGCATGTGTGAAGTCCCTGAGCTGACGGATTAATATTCGGAGGACATTTTTCTGTATAAGCCCTTTGCTTTATGTAAAACAGGAAAACTGACCACTTTTCTAAGCACAGTCACGCCGTGCTTTTCTGTCTCCTCACCAAAGGCCACATGGGAATATCCTTCCTACCCTGTCCCTCGTCCTCCTCATCCTTCAAAGCACAACTTGGCAATTCATCATGTCTTGCCTTAAAAACTTACATTTACATAGCTCTTTCCAGTTTTCAAACATCCCATATGTGCCTTGTCAATGCTTGTAATATATGTACTGTTTCAAATGCCCTTTCTCCTCAGCTAGATTGCAAGTTGTTCCTTAAAAGCAGCCTCTGATGGTCTGTGTCTTTCTTCCCGGCACAGTACTTGACAAGAGCCAATGCTTGCTATTTATTGTTTAGTAACATGGTTTAAATAAGCAAAGAAGAACAAAATCACCACCCAAAGCTACCTAGTCATCAAAGTTCTTGACTATTCTCAAGGGGGAGATGGAAAAGACTAAATTTTTTGGTGTCACTTCCAATGGATCTATGTAGCGGTCTACTATGATGAGAAATTACCTAAGTGGTTTCTACTCTATCAACACAATGAATTTGGTCTACGAGTCCAAATAGTTGGGTCAGCATGACACTAAAACCATTTTTACGTCAAGAAGGATTCCGACTATGGGTCAAATATTTATCCTCTTCGCTGAGATGCCGCTAACACCTAAATCTCCAGTACCCCTAAATTTCCACAGAAGAAAGGAGGATTCTTTTCAATTACCAGTTGAAAAGCAAGGCATGCTTGGGGTAAGGGGCAGTAAGTTTCCAAAAGACTTTTGTCCAGAAATTAGAAGCAAAATTTCTTGTATATTTTATAATAAAAGGATACATGTAGCTGACTCCCTTAGATGAGATTTTTGAGACAAAAACAAAAACAACTTGAACTTTGAGAAAGATTATTTTCCTAAGGCAGCATCAGAGGACTTTGTGCATTTATTCAGTTCAGTGGTTTACAAAGCTGTGGATGCATATAGTTCAAAACAAGGGCCAGTTCCCTGTGTGAGCTGCCCAGTGGTGAGAACACCCATTCCAAGGCTCATAGGTGTCCTTTCATTAAGTGGAAAATTCCACTAAAAATGAAAAATGATACTAGCATACCAGCATACTAGTACTGATTAAAAGATAAGCCTCAAGTGCCTTTCCACATTTGGGGACTATCTAGCACAATCAGGGTACCACAGGTGATAATTAGCGTTTGCCTGATACAACAAGGTGCATATTTTGCCACTTAGGATTTAGAGCAGACTTACTTATAGTGGAAGCTTAGGCAGTCCTGCACTACTCAGTATTATTACCAAACTGTCTCTGAGAGGTTTGTAATTTTTTAAATTAACTCAACAAACTCATATTAAGCACCTACTAGGTTCCAAGCACTGAACTGGGACAGAGGCAATTAAACTTACCTTGCCTTTACAAACTAACAATCTCAATCTAGTGGTGAAGACAGATATGTAATAATTTTGCTAAACTGTGATGATTGCTATAATAAAAGTAGGAAGAGTACAGTAGATTCAGGAGAAGCAAAGAAGACTATCAATCATCTAATGTTAGACTGTTAAAAGGGACATTAATAGTGCTAACAGCAAAATAATGAGGTTACTACCATTCTTCAACTGCTTTCCTGAAAACCATTTTAAAACCATTTATTTTTCTATCAAGAACTTAGTGAGTAATTCAATTGGTCATAAGACCCAAAATGATTTAAAAAAAGAGACAGAGAGAGAGACTCACAAACTTCATCAACTCCAAGTAACCCACTCACCCACCCATCTACCTTCAAAGTATGGGTCAACCCTAGTTTAAATTTACAGGGTTCAAGATCACCCACAATAACCCAGAGAAGCTCATGTGACTCCTGGTTGCCTATGATCAGAAAAGCAAGAGAAGATCAAGTCAATTCCAAAAGCTACCTAGGACACAGCTAAGTTCTTTGCACTCCCAAGGCCCTCCAAGTTTTCCTTCTCCCCTACCTTTCCAGGCCAGAGTTACCTAAACGGTCTCCCATCCTCTCACGCGTTGCCCTCTAGCCATACAGCCAATGTCCCCCAGATGTTCTCCAGCTCACTAATCAACTAACTTTTTTACACAAGTGTCTTGCATATAATATAAGGGCTCACTTAGATTTGTGAAGGAATGAGTTTTTCTACTTCTATTCATTTTATCAAATTGTTCTATGTCAATTGCTGTTTCCATGTCTCCCTTTCCTTCCTCTCCCACCACA
The DNA here is from genome assembly GCF_009873245.2 of Balaenoptera musculus. Classification (NCBI taxonomy): domain Eukaryota; kingdom Metazoa; phylum Chordata; class Mammalia; order Artiodactyla; family Balaenopteridae; genus Balaenoptera; species Balaenoptera musculus. The sequence continues at coordinate 140,392,529 of NC_045785.1, read as the reverse complement.
AATCTCTGCCCACCCCTCTCATCGTATTCATTTGTGAAAGTAATAGAAGGGAGATGTATAGAAGGAAGAACACAGATTCTGGAATTAGACAACTCTGATTCAAACGCTGACAATATCACCTTATTAAGTCACTTAATATCTCTGACCCCCAGTTTCTCCACTGTAAAATGAGGATAATCCCCCCTAATATATAGTGTTACTGTGAGGGCTGAGATATGTATAAAGTTCCCGGTATGCTTAGGTGTTAAGCACTTAGCATGCAATAAATGCTAGTTTCTTTTCTTTCTTAAGACCCAACTTAAATCCCTGATATTCTGAGAAGCCTCTCAGTTTACCCACTGAGTATCCATCTCTACTATAGCACAGTAGAGCTGCCCCAGTCTCTGAATGCCTCTATGGTAAGAAAATCTGCAGTTGAGAAACTTCAGACATTATAGAGGAAACAAAATTAGGGAACTGAGGACACCATTAAACCTGAACTGTTTTAAATACAGTAAAATGAAGCCATAATCCAACCTGCTGAATAAAAACTATGACATTCAATGTCATTTCAATGACATTTAGACCTTATAATTAGTCATTATGACTACTGTGGTATTATTTTCCATTTACCACTCCCTGCTCTTTAGAAAACTTCTAGAGTTTCCCACCCTGTAATTAGTAAAGCTGCTTGCAACTTCATTTGGCTTTGAGGCAAATAATCCAGGTACTGCCAGAAGGTGTGTTTTTATATGCCTCCAAGTGTTTGATGCCTATCTGATCTTATAGCTCAGTGCTGTTGACTCTGAGTCTTAAATTCCAACATGGTCTCCTAAACAAGGAAGCACATAGATGCTTGAGAGGATAAAAGCTTTAGCTAAGCTTGGATAAACCACTGTGTATTGCCAAGTAGGCATTCTACAATCCCACTTCCAGTACTCAGGTGCACGTGGCTCTCCTGGGTGCATGATAATCTCAAGCGCAAAGGCTTTTTAGCTTCCAACCACCCACAACTGCAGTTCCACAGTCTGAAAATTGACCTGTTTTTCAGCCTCCTCTGTTAGCTTCCTCAGGCTTCTTGAACAATAACTCTAGTCCTATTCTGTTTTCCCCTTAACTCTCTTTCCTAATACCCTTTTCTGTGCCATTAAACACTTGACTCCTCTACCACCAATTCCTATGTAACTGGCTACTTGGCTCCTTCTATGTAAAAAAGCAAAAAACTAACATTTATGTGTCAGGCCCCATTCCATTCTAAGCACTTCCACTGTATTAGCTCATTTAACATTCATGACAAAATTAGAAGGTGGCTACTATTATTATCCCCATTTTACAGGTGAGGAAACTGAGGCTCAGAAAGGTTATGAGTCAGGGTTCCAATTTGGGCAGTGTATGGGTCCAACAGTCAGCACTTGTCAAATTTCCTTGATTCTTTGCTCAAACCTCAGACCACAGAGTGTCTATTTTCGGTTTTGTATAAAGTGTGTTTTCAGGTAATATAATAAACCCTTGTGAAATCACAGCCTGTTTCCTTCTCCTTCTCTCCCTCTTCTTTCTTCTTCTTTACATTGTCTAATGTCATATAAATGTTGCTTGATCAGAGCCCCAAGGTGTCACCACAATTAGGTAGATTCTCAGGTAGAAAAGAAATCCCTCCATGTCATATCCCAAAGTCTCCTCCTGCCTTATCCCATCTCTAACTGAGAGACGTGTTCTCTCTCTGGGGTCTCCAATAAAGATGTGATACAGAAAATTTTAAAAACATTATTCTGGATCAGACCACAAACTACTCTGTACAGTATTCTGCTTTCTGACAGGAAAAAACAAAGGACATTTCGTAAAAGACATCTACAGGGAATTCCCTGGTAGTCCAGTGGTTAGGACTCTGTGCTTCCACTGCAGGGGGCATGGGTTCGATCCCTGGCTGGGGAACTAAGATCCTGCAAGCTGTATGGTGTGGCCAAAAATAAATAAATAAAGATTTTTTTTTTAAAAAGACATCTACAGCTGCATGCCACAATCCTTACTGCCTTTTGATGAACTTTAATGGATCTATCATTCACTAATATTTCATGCCTTTGTGAACCAACTAATATTACCAAGGTAGAAACTCTTATAGATGTTCTATAATATCTCTAATGAACATGAAAACTAACTTTTAGTGTCAAGATATACCCTCTACTTCTTTTTTTTCAATTTCATAGTTGTATTATATTTTTAAAACCTGTTCAATTTTCAAAGCTTTGCTGGTTGATGATAAATTATATAGTCAACCCTACCTATTACCATCATCAAAAAACATTGACTTTTTGTACCCAAAGTTCTTTTTTATTCTTTTTAATTAGGGTATAGTTATTTTACAATGTTCTGTTAGTTTCTACTGTACAGCAAAGTGGAGTTTCCTGTACTATACAGCAGGTTCTTATTAGTTATCTATTTTATACATATTAGTGTATATATGTCAATCCCAATCTCCCAATTCATCCTACCCCCCACTTTCCCCCCTTGGTGTCCATACATTTGTTCTCTACATGTGTGTCTTTATTTCTGCCTTGCAAACCGGTTCATCTGTACCACTTTTCCAGATTCCACATATATGCGTTAATATACGATATTTGTTTTTCTCTTTCTGACTTACTTCACTCTGTATGACAGTCTCTAGGTCTGTCCACATCTCTAAAACTGACCCAATTACGTTCCTTTTTATGGCTGAGTAATATTCCATTGTATATATGTACCACATCTCCTTTATCCATTCATCTGCTGATGGACATTTAGGTTGCTTCCATGTCCTGGCTATTGTAAACAGTGCTGCAATGAACATTGGGGTGCATGTGTCTTTTTGAATTATGGTTTTCTCAGGGTATATGCCCAGCAGTGGGATTGTTGGGTCATATGGTAATCCTATTTTAGTTTTTTAAGGAACCTCCATACTGTTCTCCATAGTGGCTGTATCAATTTACATTCCCACCAACAGTGCAAGAGGGTTCCCTTTTCACCACACCCTTTCCAGCATTTGTTGTTTGTAGATTTTCTGATGATGCCCATTCTAAATGGTGTGAGGTGATGCCTCATTGTAGTTTTGATTTGCGTTTCTCTAATAATTAGTGATGTTGAGCAGTTTTTCATGTGCCTCTTGGCCATCTGTATGTCTTCTTCGGAGAAGTGTCTATTTAGGTCTTCCACCCATTTTTTGATTGGGTTGTTGATGGATATATACTCTACTTCAGACATGATTTTATGACTCACTGAATAAGCTATGTTTGCTCCATTCAATTACTCAACAAACATTTAGTGAGCTCTGAGATATCATGGCAACCAAGACAGACAGTATTATTTCTCTCCTGGTACTTAAACACCAGCATAGGACATACAATCAACACAAAAGCATTTAATTGCAGATAATGATAAATACCGTGAAGACAATCAGGCAGAATGATGTGTGAGAAAGTGAAGTGGATGGGTATAGGGGAAATTAGTTTAGACTGGGTTATCAAGGAAGGCCTCTCTGAGACGGTGGCATTTAGCTAAGACCTGAATACCGAGAAGCAAGCATGCACATTCCAGGCAGAGGAAATAGTGAATGCAAAGTCTTCAGGTGGAAAAAAGACCAAGGCACTCCTGCCCTTGGAGAGCTCACCATTGTGTATGCTTCTTCATGACTTTATAAACTTTATACAAAAATCCTGTCCATCTTAATTGTTGTGAACTAAAAAATGCAAATCACATCTATGAGTTTCTATCTCCCTTATCACCACAGTTGCCAAATTTCCAGGACTGTTCTGTCTTGGTTCTCTCCGGAGCACTCCTGTCAGGGCCAGCTGCAAATGCCCAGCAATACCTGTTGATAATTAACACCAACAGACCACGGAAAACATTTTTCAAGTCAGTCAACCATAAAATTCTTACTAAACAAGACTGCGGGAGATTTAGTCCAGTTCTTGGGGAGCTGGGCCATTCATTACTGCAAAACCACCATGTGTCCAATCCCTCACCCTGTCTCATCCTGTCCCCAGGAGCCTAAATGGCTGTGCTGAGTGATTACCTTTCTTGATCTGTGGGAAACCAGTAGTTAACAACTGAGGATTGTCTTTTTCATTACTTTATGTTGAAACACTGTTAATACCCTCAGGCTTGTACCTGGTACCAGATTAGTCATTTAGTAAAAGTTCTAATACTTCACTTGATAAAGAGATAATTTACAAAGGGATAAACTTTACTAGACATTCCTGATGAGCTGACATCCTAGACGTTAAAAGCATCATAAAGTTAAAATAGACCAAATTCCATACGATAATTACATCCTGACATTGAGAATGGATATACTTTTTTTGCATTCTATCTATTCATCATTCACACAGCTGAATTTATCAGACCTGAACTGTACCACTGTCTTAGACTATTTTCCCCTAATCTAGTCTAAGTCTCCACATTCCCAAGGCTTTGGGGAGCTGCCTCATTGGTATCACCTTTGCTGACATTAGGGTGTGACATTCTCCCTCATTCACATCTTCACTCATTGACCCACACACCTCTGGAGAACAGTAAGACATCTTCTACTTGGATGTTTGTAGAAAGCCATCACAATCTCTTACTGAGGAAATATTTTTTAATACCCTGAAAGTTTGTGCTTCCCTAAATGGATCCAGTTTGCTTCTCTCTGTCCTCTAGCTGAGCCTAGTTTTCAATCCTAGAGACATTATACCTCTATGATCATATTATTAAGAGTACCAAACATAGGAGACATAAATTCCAGTCTTGTATTTTATTTATTCACTCAAAAAATTCTTATTACATACCTGTTGTGTACCAGACCCTGCATCACTAATAGGTTTTTCATTTTGGACAAGTAACTAAACTGCTCTATGCCCCAGTTTTCTTATTTGTACATATCTTTATAAAGAGGACATTGTACTAGATAATATCTAGTCCTTGCAGTTCTAAATGTCTTTGCTTTTAAATCCATTTCTAACTTCCATATTGTTTCTCGATCACACTCATCTCTAAGTAAACTGGTCTTATCATATGGAAATTTCCCATTAAAATAAAGGCTAGTATTGGTTATATCTCCTAAAGTGTTCATATAATTCCAATGACTGAGAGAGAAAAAATTTACATTAATCAATATTTCTGGAGTTTAGATGATTATTTGCAAGGATAATCAATAAAGAAATTATACTATATATATATATTCATAAACAAGAGAAGAGTAATATGATGTAAACGACTCAGAACCAGTTTCCTCAAGAAGAAAAATCAAGTATATGACCAAGCACTGAAAATATAAATCAATATGTAAAACTCAAAGTTGAATAGACCGTATAAAAAACAGGTATACATATATATTGCTGGTAACATTGTATATTCTTTCTAAAGAATAAGTTGACAACATGCATCAAGGGCCATAAAACTGGTTATGCAGACTCATTGCAGTAAACAGTCCTTCAGTTTTTCATCTCTTGATTCTGGGCTCACTCATGTAATCTTCTTCGTCCAATTAGCTTGCTATCTTTCCAACCATGCTCCTTGGCCTTAACCATGAGATCATGCTCAGGTTAGCCTGATGAGTGGATGTGAGAAACACATGGAGGAGGATCAAACCTTTCCAGCTGGGACCCACAATTTGCCTGAGTTAAGGAGCTGGAGCTGGGAGTTTAGGAAGGCTAAAGAAGCTAGAATTTGCAGGGCAATATACCAGAGAGAGCTCTGATCTGCAAAGGGTCACCCTTGAGTCTTCAGCTGAGTAATGATCAACACGTGTGTGAGAAAACTATCGAAGGTCTGGGAAACAACTGCCCAAAAGGATTAGAAAGAATAATTCCCAGAGCTCAGACAGAGCCAGAAATAGTTCCTGTTCCCACCAGCTAGAGTGGAAAAACACATAATTAATGAGACATCGGATTGAGTGATCAGAAGAATTTGTCCTGTATAGTGGGGCAAAATCTGCCCTAGACAAAAGACTGTTTTGCTCCCACCTAGCAAAACCTAAAAGCAAGACTAAAAGGATCAAACTGTTTCCAAGTAACTTAACTGAATCCCAGAACAACTCTCAAGAATATTTATAGAAATACAAAAATATCCAGAAGCTCAAAAAAAACTCCAAGTACAAGAAGTATAAATAAAACTACACCAAGTCACATCATTATCAAATCACCTAAAACCAATGATAAAGAGAAAATCTTTAAAAGAAACCAGTGAAAAGACATTAAGTACAGAGGACCAAAGATAAAAATGACAGCAGACTTCTTGTTGTAAACAGCAAAACCAAGAGACAATGGGGCAACATCTAAAAAGCACTGAAAGACAAAAATCTGTCAACCTAGGATTCTATATTCAGTAAAAATAGCCTTCAGAAATGAAGGTGAAATGAAGATTTATTGAGACATACAAAAGCTGAAAGAATTTATCTACAGCAAAACTTCCCTACAAGAAATGTTAAAGGAAATCCTTTGGGCAGAGGAAAAATAACACCTAATGGAAATCTAGATCTATCCAAGGAAAGAAGAACGCTAAAATTGTAACTATGTGGGTTCTAGAGAGAAATTTCTCCATTATTTCCTCCCTCCCATCACCACTCAGTCTATGTTCCACTTAGAAATACAATTGAATGAGGCTTCATCTCATACGTACAGTTTATATAACATCATATATGGTAAATTATATTCATTCAATAGTCATTCAACAAATATTCATTGAGCCTGTACTATGTTTCAGACACTGGGGATAAACTTGCTAAAACAGACAAGCCTCTCTAACAAGCCCATTGAGCTCACTTCCAGCATTTGATCCTCTTATTCACAGACATGAGAACACAGTATCATAGTCACACTGCAATTTGCTGACATTGTTTTATTTATGTTTTAATAATTCTTATTTATGTATTAATAATTCCCTCCAGACTGCAGAAACTTCAGTTTGGTTGTTTCATCATAATTAAGTAATCCAATACAATTCAGTTATTAATAGAAGGCCTCTAAATATTGTCAGTGCTGTTAGTTACATAGGCCTAGACCATAATGCAATCTAAACAAAGTAATTTTATTATTTTTCATTATGTCAACTTTTTATCAGGCTGCTGGCATTGGGGTAGGAAGAAAGGGGAAAGGAGGACAAAGAAGCCATTTAGGACTAAAATAAGGTTCTGTTTCTTTTATAATCCATATATTTTACAAATCAATGTGAAGGTGCTCACCATAGACATACACAATAATGCAATGTAAATGAAAAAGCACAAATATCTGGAGGCCATGAATACCTGGAAGAAGCAAATATGCTAGCCCCAAGTGCCAATTTTGTTACTAAAATTATTAATAAACATGACTTGGAGCTTCCTGGCAGCCATAGCAAAAAGGGAAACACAACTGGTAAGAAATTGTGTTTTGTGTCATGGAGAAAAAATTATTAATGCACAGATACTCACTGCCTTTTACTTCCTTTCCCCTTGATGTCTTTAAACATTACTTCTCCAAGCCAGGCTTTTGATAGGTGCTAGAACTGGTAGGGGACTGGACGAAAACCAGAATATACACTATGAGGAAATACAGGACTTCTATATCACTATCTGAAGGGGAAATCATATATTTTGGTACTTAACATCTATTTTGAAAGTTGTCCTCACCCAGGAAGTAGGTTACTACTTTGAGAGCATATGTAAATCTTATCCCATCATTTTACATTGGTTAAATGCTTCACTTATCTTTGCCAATGAGCAGTCAAGCAAGTGCTTTTCTGTAAGATGCTAAATAATTGGGAGCCAAAATGGTGAACTGCTGAAATCATCATCTTCAAATTAGCAATGGCTTTTTACGTCAGGTTTTAATTTGAGGAGAAAGGAAAAAAGTATATTCCAATCCAGTTCGTAGGAACAGCTGTAATTAGCAGATGCCTGCAATGATAAAACTCAAGTAATTAAACTTCTTCATTTAAAAATCTGTTCAACAGCAACAAGAAAAAATGCATCAGTGGATTTTTCACTTGTCAAACCTCTGGAAAATGGCCCATCTCTGTCATTAATTTTTATAATTTATGTGATTAGGCAAACAAACAAAAAACAAATAGGAAGAAAGAATGGAAGAAATATTATTATCTTGAAAGAGAATGTTTTGTAGCCTACTTGTTTCTTTTATGGTCTTAATATATAGAAAGAGATGTTATTATGGAAATATCAGTCTATCTCTTTTTGCTTTTTTATGTTATTGTCAAATCCCGCAGAATGCAAGATGGCACTAGACAAAATGCTTTGCTATTTCCCTCTATTTCATTCCATTTCATTGAGCCCTAACCTATTGTTAGAATTTCATTTAGTTTCTTTCTGAGTTCTCTTGCTGGCCCCTTTGACAAATAAGTAAATAAGTTACTGGGGAAAGTCCTCATCCGTCATTCATTCCTTAAACTAATATTTATTGGCTCTCCTATGGGACAAACAGGATTCTAGGCAGTGAACAAAATAGACTAAAGTCCTTGCCTTCACAGAGGTTTTATCCTAGTGGAGGAAGAAGGACAATAAAACAAACAAGTAGAGACTAAATCGTAGGTGATAAGACTGATAGAGAAAAACAAATCAGGGCAAGGGAATGGGAAGTGCTGCTGTGGAGGGCTGGCAGTTTTAAAGCGAGAGAAAAGTCTCTCTGAGAGAGTGACATGTGAGCAAAAACCCAAAGGTGTGGAGGAAGGAGTCATGTAAACAACTGCAGAAAGAACATTCCAGACAGAGGGAATGGGCTTGGCAGGATTAAGAAATAACAAAGAGGTCAGCACTGCTAGAGCAGAGGGGTTGAGCAGGACAAGTCAAGCCAGTGACAGAAGGGACAGAGGGACAGAGCAAATCATGGAGGGCCATAGAGGCCATTGTCAGGACTTTGGTTTTTACTCTGAAACAGATCAAAAGTCATAGAGGGTTTGAACTAAGGAGAACCATGAAATGACACACATATTTTATTTTTTTAAATTTAATTTAAATTATTTATTTTTTATACAGCAGGTTCTTATTAGTCATCCATTTTATACACATCAGTGTATACGTGTCAACCTCAATCTCCCAATTCATCACCCCACCTCCACCACCCCCGCCACTTTACCCCCTTGGTGTCCATACATTTGTTCTCTACATCTGTGTCTCTATTTCTGCCCTGCAAACCAGTTCATCTGTGCCATTTTTCTAGATTCCACATATATGCGTTAATATACGATATTTGTTTTTCTCTTTCTGACTTACTTCACTCTGTACGATAGTCTCTAGATCCATCCACATCTTTACAAATGACCCAATTTCGTTCCCTTTTATGGCTGAGTAATATTCCATTGTATATATGTACCACATCTTCTTTATCCATTCGTCTGTCGATGGGCATTTAGGTTGCTTCCATGACCTCGCTATTGTACCACATCTTCTTTATCCATTCGTCTGTCGATGGGCATTTAGGTTGCTTCCATGACCTGGCTATTGTAAATAGTGCTGCAATGAACATTGGGGTGCATGTGTCTTTTTGAATTGTGGTTTTCTCTGGGTATGTGTCCAGGAGTGGAATTGCTGGGTCATATGGTAATTCTATTTTTAGTTTTTTAAGGAACCTCCATACTGTTCTCCATAGTGACTGTATCAATTTACATTCCCACCAACAGTACAAGAGGGTTCCCTTTTCTCCACACACTCTCCAGCATTTGTGACACACATATTTTAAATTAACACGCTGGTTGTTGTGTTGAGCACAGACTACAGAGGATTAAGGTGCAGTAGACTCTATAGGAAGCTACTGCAGGGGTCCAGGCAAGAGAGGATGGAGGCTCAGACCAGGGGTTTACAGCACCCACGGTGAAAGACTCCTTGCAGATGGCTACCCACCCAGCAGTTCTGGCAGATGAGTGCCAGGGGTTGACAGTCAAATTTTCTTAGAAAACCCTTTTTAAAAAAATCTATTGTCTTTAATAAAAAATATCAGAAAGTTTTGAAAGCCAACAAGTCAAAATTTATATGTGAGTGACTAGTATGAAAGAGCTCTTGCTAGTGAAACTGGAAACACAATACCTCTGTTTCTAAAGGCTGATGTTTATTCTTTGAAGTTCTTGCTTAGATGACAAGTAAATAGGAAAGCTCATTTGTTTTTACCCTTGCTATGGAAAATGCCTTCTTAATATAACCAGCTTACTTCCTTGCCTTAGTAAATGCTGTATAATGAACAAAAATAACTCAGTTTTCGATGATTGAAGATTTGCATTACTTCAGTATCCTAATTCTTGCCAATAGCCAATAATTCATATTAAATAAACATTTAGATATAGATGTACATGGTATATAAGATTGGCCTGAATTTCTACACTCTAGAAATTTGATTATTTGTTTTCAAATGCTTTGCATGGTTTTTTTTGTTGCACATTTTTCTCCTAAGAGCAGATTGCAAATGAACTCTGGTTAATGAATTATGGCTAATCAAGATGCGTTTTTTTCCCTGTGATCTCAGCCTTTGAGGGCTACAGTGCACATCATTTGCTGACTCTACAGCTGATTATGATACACACCAAATAATTACAGAAATTCATCATCTTGTTTCTGAAATAAACATATTACTAACCTCAACTATGTTATTCAAAATATAGATCAAAACAGCCTCTTTTGTGATAAGCCTGTACTTTTATAATCTTCTCTGCTATTTTCTCTCCAGCAACATTTTTCGGGACTCGCAGGACTGCTAACCAGATTTTCAAACCAAGGGTTATTTACATCCTCCAGTATATTTCAGTGAAATTAATTTGAATTGTCCTCCTTTTCACCAGCTTCTCAATAAATCTTGCTGGCAGTCTAAATAGAAATATCATCAAGTCAGTCTAGCTTGTGGCAAAAGTCACCACTGTTAAATGTTCTGCCCAGAGCTTGCATGGTCAAAGGGAAAAAAAAAGGAAAAATGAGGAGAGAACTTTTCAATAAATATGAATACAACAGAATACAGAAAAATATGTGAAATTTCACAGTATATGGTAAAGAACAAAATCCCAAAGGAACGTTGCAAACACACCGTGATAGTTTTCTAGGGCTGCTATAACAAAGTATCAGAGACTAGGTGACTTAAGCAACACAAATTTACTTCTGATTGCTCTGGAGGCTAGGAATCTCAGATCAGGGTGCAGGTTTGATTTCTTCTGAGGCCTCTCTCCTTGGCTTGCAGAGGGCCATCTTCATGTTCACATGGCATTCTTCCTCTATGTGTATATGTGTCCTAATCTTCTCTTTTTATAAGGACACCAGTCATGATTGGGGCCCACCCTAATGACCTCATTTTTATTTAATTAATTCTCTAAAGCCCATCTCTCCAAACACAGTCATAGTCTGAGATACTGAATGGATGGTGGGGGCTGGGGGGAAGGGTACATAATTCAACCCACAACACACACTATTTAGGAAAAGTACATGGTATAAATCTGCTGTAACCTATTAACTGTTTAATGAGCCATGATTTTTGATTCTTTGAATGTGCTAAGCCCAGAATACAGCATTTGACATCCTCACTCCACATATGGAAAATGACCACTAAGTCTCCATGTGACATGCAAACTCATGACAGAGGCAGAAAATACTCAAAGGCACTAGCCCACTTTCTGTTCAGCATACGGCTCTGCTTTCAAGGGACAGCCATTAGCCAGCCTCAGTACATGTCTTATGAAGACTCTTTCTTTGCCAGGTGTCCCAACATTTTGTATGATTCATGAAGCCAGATGAAAAGAATTCTTTTGTGTTTTCTGAAAGACACCACAGAAAAAGACCTCCCTTTGCTCTTTATTTTTTCCAGCCATATTTGTAACACTGCAGCTTCCCACTTGGACCAGGGAGACGGAGTCCAACCCATATCAAGGCTAGTATTGGGTAGGTATCCATAGTGGCCATCATTTCTTGCCTCTCATGAACCTGGCTTCAGAACCCTTCTCAACATAACAACTACCATGACTGTGGCTGAGGTTGACACTTGAAGTGAAACTTACTTAGCAACCCTGGCCCAAACAAAATGGGTTGCCAGAAGTTCCAGCTTGCCTCTTCCCACTAAGCGGCCCCTTCAGCCAGGGTTTATAATTACCAATTCAGTCTTAATTCTTGACTAGTCAAGCTAGGATTGGTCTCTGTGTTAGCAAGAACCGTTCTAAAAGAGCAGGAATGAAACCAGGTTTTGTGGAGCCTGTAGTTTATACAATGTGAGGGAGGGGAATTTCCTTTTTAAAAAAAAGCATAAAATTATAGACAAAAATTTATAGAATCTCTGCCAGGGCCTTGGAAGAGTCCCATGCAAGTGAGAGGCTTGAAACTTAAGCTTCATTTGCTTCAACTGGTGTATCTGTCCCTGTCACAAGGAAGAAGCTGCCTCAAAATCAAAACTCTTCTATATTAAAAATTCACTCCCTCACTTCCCTTCCCCCATCCATCACTCATGCACTTCCCTCCTTCAGCTCCCGTATGTCTGTGTCTTGTTCTAAATAGGCTTTCCTGCTATTGCCTTTCTTTGACCTCCAGTCAGCTTTGGTTCATGGATGGTAACAGAATGAGGAAGTTAGGCGATACGAAACTGGGGCTGAGCTTTAGAAGTACCAGGCCACAGAGAGTACTGTCATCTCATTTAGAAAGGAGCATGTATTTGGTTACTCTCCTTCTGAGATTAAACAGAAATCACATTTTGAGTGAACTAAAGACCAAGCTTCAATATTTAACAGATGAGAGCAAGCCACCCCTCTCTCATACCATTGAGAAGTGGGTATGGAGGTTTCTGGAAATTACGTGTGCAATATATATAAAGAACCCAAAGCCTCCTAAGGAAAAGGAACTAAGATTACTACGTATTTCCACAGAGATTTAAAGTTATAAAAGCTAATGGGACAGACTGCATTGGCTTTGTCCAAGGCTGGATGCCAAAAAAAGTAATGAGACCCTTGAGGGAATAAGACATCATAACAGTTGACTGAGACTGAATCAGATGACTGGTCCCTGCCCTAAGACAATCAGAGGGGACATTAGTTCTGGATCTACAAGGTGAATGACACTACCTAGACCCCATAGAGGCAACACTGGTACTCTCCCCAAAAAGCTATGAACAGTAGGCAGGGTGAGAGACCAGTGGAACTACAGAGCCGTAACCTTGGAAACACAGACCTTCTTTAGGGCAGAGTGTTCATAGATGAACATAAAACTGATGATAGAGGAGCATCTTTTACACACTTACCTTCCTCTCTCGCTAGCCATCTTCACACACATCACTCAGTTTCCACAGCATGTCCTGGAGCACCCACGAGCCCTTGATTCCAGTTCTTCCCACTGGGGCAGTGACAGTGGCTTTGGCGGCAGTGGCATGTCTGGGATTCTGTTGCATTCCCAAGTATCTGGGAACCCTTTACAAGCCCTATATTAAGGAAGCTTTTTAGCATAGTGCAAAAGGTATGGACTTGGGAGTGAGAGAGACCTAAGTTTGAATTCTAGCTCCAACATATACGAGTTGTATGATCTTAAGCAAGTTGACTTATCTCTGTAAACCTCAGTTCCTTCCTTTGTAAACTGAAGTCATTGTGAGTAATAATTGAATGGATTTGTCTAAAATACATAGCACCGTATCTAGCATAGCATGTCCTCAGTAAATATTTGTTCTTTGCCTTTGTACTACCAAAGATTTCCCTGGCAATGTTTGGCCAATAGGAAGTTTTAATTTGGAGTATGGAATCAAATCGTGCTCAAAACAAGCCCTTTTGGTATCACCATCACCTGTACATCGCTCTTGTAATCCCACGGGAAGCTGTAGTCAGACCAATGTAAGAATATATGGAGAATAAAAAGACTGATCATAAATTGGCCTTAAGTTTGAACACTATATAAACAGTAGGAAACAAGATAAGAACACTAGGCATCAGTCAGCTTGGGTTGGATGACAAACCCCCAAAAATGTAGATATGCTGATGATGTGGATAAAGAACAAAATGCATATGGAATCAAATGACTAGAACCTGAAATAACTTGCTTTAGAGCAAGCAGGAAAGAAAGTAAGCAAATTGGCTTCAAGAAACTTTCCTGGCAAACCCCACCTCAGATGGATCACTTACTGTGAATTCTCTCCACCTCTAAGAATATAGGTTGGACTTCCTCACCCTACACTTATCTCTATCCACAAATCATTTTATGTTTCAGATTTTTGTCTCCTTAAATTTATTGTCAATTCCACCTGGGACAAAACCATAGTCTCTGTTTCTTTGGTATACTCCTCTTGGGTAGGAACACAAGAAATAAAGAAAAAATAAAGGAAAAAGAAGGGAGGAAGGAGGCAGCAAGGAAGGAAGGAGTAGGAAGAAAGCAGAAAGGAAGGCCAGCTTTGAAAGGAAGGCTGAACTTTGTGGTGAAGCATCCTGTGGTGAAATATCCCCATGCCAGGAATGCTGGCCATCTGCGAACTGTTTGCTCTTGGCTGTTCTACTGAACTTGAGGCGTCCATCTTCTTGTAATAGATGCTTGTTGGAGAATTCAGCATAAGGAACCATCTGCCATGCTTGACCTGAATCATCAACAAAGGCAAAGAACTCATTTATAGCCCATATTGGTCATTAGTGACTAATTAAATGTGGGAAGCAAATGCAATACTTTCCAGGACAGCTGTTCCACATAGAGACAAGGCAACAAAAATATTTGCACAACTGGTTTTATAAAGAGTTCTGGGTTCTTTGAACCCAAATCCAGGTGTTTTCTATGATGACAGTACGTAAAACAAGGAATAAGTAGCACTGGCAGAAGAAGTTGAAAATGAGCAGTGCCGGAGTCCTCTTCAACCCTACCCACGATGATGGAGAGGAGATCATTACACCTGCCCAAACGTGCTGCCTTCAAGAAGACCCCTCCCACCTCTCTGAATCCCCTTAGTGCTTTACAGGGCTCATGAGGCTCTTATGATGCACTGTATTGGATTATCATCCTTTGGATTCCTGTCTTTTTATTTCTACCACCTGTAGATTCCTTAAGGCAGTAACTTTGCCACATTCAACTCAAACCTTACGTAAGACTAAACTTAGAGCTTTTTACTGAGTCTACAATGAAGAAACATTGCTATAAATTAATAAAATTCTCATTGTCTTTTTGTTTGAAATTTGTTATCTATTTCTTCATTTGGTCTTGAGCCCCCAACTCCAATCTATGGACTTTGTTAAACAAACACAAGGCGACATGATCTAATAGCAGAAACATGACTAGGAGATTGGGAGCTAGAGTCTAATTCTGGTGCTTTCCTAAATATAAAAGTGAACTTTGGTAAGTCACATATCTTTCTTTATACCTCAATTACTTCATCTATGAAACAAGGGAAAAGAATATCCACCATGCAAAGAAATAGGGGAGGGAAGGGAAAGGAACGGAGGGGAAGGGAAGGGAAGGGAAGGGAGGAGACATTTATTAGTGCCTATTGTTATGTCAGACACTGGGTTAGGTGCACACACATGAATCTCTCTATGCAAGTCTCATAACAACTTTGCATCAGTTTCCCAGCTTTACAGATGAAGAAACTGAGACTCAAGGAAAATAAATAGCAAAAAACCAGTCAACTAGCAATTAGCAAAGTGAAAACACAGACTCAGAGAATCTAACTCCACAAAGTCGTCAGGTCAAGCCATTTGACACAGTGGGAGTCACTGAGCTGGCACATAATTGTTGTCAAGGATACGGAGGTGAACTAAACAGAAAGCTAAGTGTCTATGAGAAGATGAAACCAATAGGTGGAAACATACCACCACCACTTTTTTAAAAAAGTCATTGAAACATATATACCTCCTTCTTTTGAACAGACAGAATTCCTATTACTAGCACAGTGAATTCATATTTAATATTTCACAATTACCCTGTAAAGCAAATATTCTCTCTAGGACTGCCTTGAAATCTATTCAGATATCAATAAACCCCTAAGTTAAGAAGAATTTACCGTGAGATGAATACCCTCCTATTTTGGTAATTGTTTAGGGAAGTTCACTGCTTAGTGGAAGGAATCACAAAAGAGCGGGGCTAAGGTTCTCAGGAACTAAGTCAAGAAAGGTCAAACGTTAGAGGATGTGAAGGCTCTAAGGCTCTTCATCTTTCCCCAGTAGAGCCATTTGCATTTGGGCCTCAGACGCTACCAGGTAGAGTTAGGTGCGGTCTCTCCTCCCACTTAATCCATTTTGCTCTAAATTATTTAGAGATGAGAAGTCTCATGGGATTAAAAAGCCTAGGACCCATATTCGCTCCATTGAAAGTCACAGGGCTTACCCCCAGGGATGTTAGGACATCAGTGTGAAGACAGAAAAACAGACATCCCAAGTGGAAATTCACCATGGTGGTTGAGGGTTTCATAGTCCATGGGCATAGTGGCATGGACACAGTATGCAGCAGCTGCCAGAACTTGTCAAAAGTTGTCCTCTGTATAAGTGCCTTGGAGAAAGTGTCTGTGTATAAACTGAAAGAGCTGTTGTATTAAAGTGCTCATTTGGGGCCCCAATACCCTTGTTTGGGGATTCTTCTGACTGGGCCTAGTATTGAAGGGGAATATGACCTTTCTCTCACCATGGACACCTGGGCAAGTCTACATTAGGGTCAGAGGGAACCATGGAAGCAAATGAGGTTTCAAGACCTGCAGGTGGGTCAGTTCACTAAGAAACATTCACTAACTTCCTTTCCCAACCCCACCAGCAAGGTGGTAGCAAAGAAGCATTAAAAGCATTCATTCTTGGCCACAGTGTGCATCAAAGGGGACCTTACAAATACTTAGAGCAGGCAATCTTCAAAAAAGATGAAACACCCCTGTGAATAAAAAGGATTGGAGTCATGGTAATCTGTATAATAAACAGCAGCTAAGTGTTATTGATCCCTTTTCATAAAGCAAGAATTGTGCTCCACACATATCATTTAATCCTCAGACCAAGCCTAGGAAGGAGGTACATAATTACCTCCATCCAACAGATGAGAAAAATTAGGCTGACCCAAGATCACACAGCTGGCAACAATCAGATTCCAGAAACCATGCTTTCAATTTGTGCTGTCCACTACAGTAACTACTAGCCACGTGTGACCACTTAAATTTTAATAAAATTAAATAAAGTTAAAATTTTATTTTCCCAGTTGCACTAGCTACAATTCAAGTGTTCATTAGTCACATATGGTTAGTGACAACTGTATCAGGCAGTGCCAGTTGTATAGAACATTCCCATTACTACAGAAAAATCTATTTGACAGTGTTACTTTAACTATTACACAAGTCTCAGGAAGGTTAAAGAAACAAAGTAACTGCGTGTGCACACACGCACACACACACTCACATACTTTCCCCTCATGGCTCTCTAGTGGTTTTAGTGAGATGATCATCATCACAGCCAAGGATGACAAGAGAGAAACAGAACAGGAGTCAACAGTATCACCATTGGGGGTCATGGAGGAACTTGGAATGGTGGGAAATCACATAAGGCATTGAAGAGACTTCTGTGTGGATAACTCAAGAAATCTGTTAGATCAAGCCTCCTACTTAATTTCACATGTTAAAGGAGGAGCCCTCTGTTGAAGAAAGGCATAGATATCCATGTTACAAATATAAATGTGACCCATTTTGCTCACAAACTGGGAAGACGGGTATTCCATCAGTTATACAAGTAGCATAGACATAGCATATTTGACCAGCAGAGCTCAAGAAGAGTCCGTGTTTCTAAAATTTTCTGAACGGTTCCAAAACTTCTCTTAGAATAATGATTGTGGTAAGAAATCATAGTTAATATAAGACCTGGAATTTTTAAAGCATTTTTTTTCTTAGTTGTGTAAAGAAATATATATCAGAACGTTACAAATAAAATTCTAATACGCTTGCTCAGCATGGCTTCTCTCAATAGTAGGAGTGCCATATTCTGTTGCTGAACTGATGTTTCTTTAGAATTAATATTTATACCAAAAGACGATTATACAATACAGACCTAGTTTAAAAATCTATCACAAGTTTCAATAAGTAAAATGTTAATGCTGTTTATATTTTAGGGATAAAATTTACCAGCTAGCTTCAGCTCTGGATCACAAACCCAAGTAGTTATGATTTCAGGTAATATTATGAAACAGTCTCTAATTTGTATTTAAGAAAATAGCAAAATCCTTTTTGTTAAGTAGAATTTCACTTCTCTTCTCTCCCAGTAATTTTTATCATAAATTAATTTGATAGCAAACAGTACTCTTTAGAAAAGATAATTTTACTTTTTAAATCAACAAATTTGAGCCTACCACTATCCCTCCCCAAATCATAAGATATGAACCTGGTAAATTCACACTGCATAAAAGGTTACATGGTGAAACATCTCCCTGAGTTGGCTGTCTAGCTGCCCTCTTCCCCAGTTCTCTTCCCCAGAGCTAACCACTTTTTGCAGTTTCTGATATATCATTCCCAAGATATTTTATGTAGACACAGGCATGGGTGTGTATGTCACTTTTAAAAACACAAATGGAAACATCACAGTAACAATTGTTTCAGGCAAAAATCACTAATGGATGCTCAAATTAGTAGACAAGAAAGTATGATAAATAACAGGATATTCGCACAGTCTCAAATTAACTCCCCATAAGATACTTACTAATAAAAGAGGAAAATATAATAATTTGACCATGGAGAACTCTGGAAGACCCCACCTTAACCAAGTGATCAAGTTGGCACCTCCAGCAAGGAGAGGTGTCTCCAGATATGAACAGTGAAGTACACAACACCACTTCTACAGTATTCTGGCCCCCAAAAAATTGTAACCTGAGTCAAATCACAAGAAAACATTAGAAAGACCCATCTGAGGAACACTCTACAAAATATGTGATGACTGCTCTTCAAAAGGATCAAGGTCATGAAAGGCAAAGACTGATGAACTGGAGATGCTGCCCCAGATCAAAGTACCCTAAAGGACAGTAGCGGAAGAACTGAAAAAAATGGCAAAAAGTCTGCAGATTAGTTAATAGAATTGCATCAATGATCATTTCCTAGTTTTGATCATTGTACCGCAGTTATGTAAGGTGTTAACTTTGGGGGAAACTAGGTGAAGGATAAACAGGAATTCTCATGCCATTTTTGCAACCGTTTGTAAATATAAAATTATTTCAGAATGAAAAGTAAATTTTTAATTAAAAACACAAATAGCAGTGTTCTGTATATACTTTTCTCCATCTTTCATTTCTCACTTAAAAATATGTCTTGAGGATTACACCACCTATATGTATAATATATATACATACATATATATACACAGATACATATATACATACATATAGCTACCGCATTTTTAATGGAATGTTCCATTTTATAGATTTATATTATATTAACCAGTTCCTTATTAATGAACACTAGGGCAATTCCCTAGCCTTTGCAATTAACATCCTTTTACGTAAAACTTTCTGTACACGTAATAAACCACTCTAAATGTACAGTAAATCAGTGGCTCCCTTCCTGTAAGACAGAATTCATGTTAGGGGTGCTCATGCAGAGTAACGGATGTGGCCAAGTCGTCTATCAAATCCAGATTTGAGAAAAATAAAGTGTTATTTGCTGATACTATAAATTCTCAATGTTGCTGTTAAAATGAACTGATTTTTAATATTGTCTCATATATTGAACACATCTCTTTGACTTTTCCTTCTCTTGTAAATTCTTTAATTTGGGAGTACAGAAAAGCCAAATTATCACAAATTTTACCAATTAAGACATTTTAAACAAAACAAGATGAAATTATATCCTAAATTGGAAATTCAAATGAACCTATCTTCTCTAGGAATTAAGACCCTAACCAAATCATTGGTATACAGATTAGCTGTTCCAAAGATCTGTATCCTAAAGCATGCCTAAGATTTTAAGATAAGCTGGATAATTAAAGGATCTAAGTACACTCTAAATGTTGTAATAAAATGCTAAAATGCATTGATCTGCAAAAAAAGATTGTACTGATAATCAGAAA
This sequence comes from Balaenoptera musculus, assembly GCF_009873245.2. Lineage (NCBI taxonomy): Eukaryota > Metazoa > Chordata > Mammalia > Artiodactyla > Balaenopteridae > Balaenoptera > Balaenoptera musculus. The sequence continues at coordinate 140,372,615 of NC_045785.1, read as the reverse complement.
ACTCTGAACGTCATAGAATAACCTTGCTTACTTTACATTTGCCACTTTAACTTACTTTAGCAACTGGACAAGCAGGCCATTCTAATCCGAAATCCATTCTAATGAAAGAGGAGAGTTGTCTTTTTTTTTTTAACTTTTTATTCTCATAATCCTGTTTCTCTTAAAGTCTTCTGTATTTTTTTTAATGTGGTTTTTCTCATCTGTCAAAGGAGGTGTTGAACTAAATATTTTTAAGACCTCTTCTAGCTCTAAGTTCAGCTGTAGAATAGTCCAAGCGGGATCATAATGTACACTGATACATGCAAATCCTCAGGGAAAGAGGTTTAAGCAGAGTTGAGAAAAGGAGGGTGAGGAGAGGACTGGACCAGTTGCTACAAATTATATCGTATTCCCAAGACGCCCTAGACCTCATGCCTGGAACCTGATTTAGGTCTCAGAGACCGCTGTCCCAGCCTTTCTGGAAAGTGGAGAGTAGAAAGAGGGACTGGGGAGACCATTTTCCAAGGTGGAGTGAGTTGAAGTGCCTGAGCTGTATCTGGGATACTGATTTGTGATCATTATTGAATGAGATTGAATGATTTAAGATTAAAAAACTGCATCATGTCATCGTTAAGCACACAGCTCTGCCCTTTACTAGCTCTGACCTTGGATAAGTCACTTAAATGCTTTGACCTCAGTTTTCTCAGCTACAGGAGTACTTCCTTTATAGGTTATTGTGGTAAGTGACATAAAATAGTATAAAGCCCACTTTTACATAATTATTGTTGTTGTTATTATTGTTATTACCATTGGGTCATTGGCCTAAAAACTGATTCAAGGCATTTAATACAGACAATTGTAATACTAAGCAAGCCATTAAGCTAAAAGAGCTGTAATAATTGATGAACAATAGAAGCCTTTCTATCAGCATAAGTAACAGCCAGGAATCAGTAGCAGCAATAAGAAAAGAAAGAGACAGATGGCCTTTTCCGGGTATTGATTGGAAGGCCAAACACCATTATTCTCATAATTCTTTCTCTTTTAAAGTCTTCCACATGTTCTTATCATTAAAACAGTGTCTCTAGAGCATTATGTTGGTTATTTCACAAAGCGAATGAAAAATTCCCTTCCATTCTTTAGCTTATAACAAACCAAGAATAAATACAATACAACAAACCAATAAACATTTGAGTTTTCTCCTGAAGATCAAGTAAATAGAGCACTGGATGAGGGGTAGAATCGCTATTAGGATTCTTTATTTTTTCACAGAGGATTTAATGGAGATGATGAGATATTAGGAGTCATCTGAAGGAAAAGTTAGGGTGCTGTATTAGTTTCCTGTGGTTGCTGTAACAAAATACCACAAGCTTGGCAGTTTAAAACAACAGAAATTTATTCTCTCACAGTTCTGGAGGCCAGAAGTCCAAAATTAGTATCACTTGAGCACAATCTTCCCTAGAGCCTTCCCTAGAGATTCTAGAGGAGAATCTGTTCTTGCCTGTCCAGCTCCCCATGGCTGCTGGCATTCCTTGGCTTGTGGCTGCACCACTCCTGTCCATTTCTGTGTTCACACTACCCTCTCCTTCTCTGTGTCACCTCTCCTTCTCTCTTATAAGGACACTTCTGATTGGAGTTAGGGCCCACCTAGATAATACAGAATAGTCTCACATTTCAAGATCTTTTATTTAATCGCATCTTCAAAGACCCTTTTTCCATCTATGGTAACGTTTACAGGTTCCAGAGGTTAGGATCTGCTATCTTTGGGGGTCAATATTCAGCCTACTCACGGAGTTCTTCCCTTTTGGGAAGAGCAGTGCTCAAGAAAGCTTGCAATCAAAGTAAGGCATGCAGAGTCTGTCACAGACACAGGAGCAAAGTGTTTGTGTTTTTGTTGCCCTTGTTGTTTGTCAGAGTATCTAACTGAGACCCTGAAGGAGAATGCACTTCCTGAGAGGTAAAATCCAATCAGCAGGGGATCTGTAAGAGAGAAAGAGCGTGGTCACAGGCAAGCCCAGGGGTGATAGATCGCAGCTTCAGCAGGACACTGGGCTGGAAACCAACAGTACTTTCCAAAACCTACCTATGGGTTTTGAAGGGTCCACCCTGACACCAGCCAATCTTAGCCTCTCCACCAGGACCCCCAAGACTCGTATGCAGCCAGAGGCTCAAGCAGAGACAGTCACCACAGCGTGCCGACCCGCCCCCATCTGCACTTCAGTTACTGGATTGCCCTTTCCGTTCACAGTTTGGTTGCATTTCCAGCTTGTTCTACTCTTTCTACCAGATGGTCTGCTCTTTCTTATTATAGCTAAGAAAGATTTAGGTTAAAATAAACCCTCTAGAGTCATCACCTAAATTTTAACTTAAGCTTAATACTCGTCTCAATATCAATTTTTACATTCATGGTCTTAGTAAAATGCATCGAGGGGTAAACAGGATGACAAAGACAAACTGCTTGGTTTCCCTTGGACCCTTTGAATGAAACTAAGGGAACTAAGCAATTTTTCAGGGAGCTAATGAATTTAAGTTCTTTTTATCACTGTAGCTTGGGTGTTGAATAATATCCTCCATGTGACAGCCTGAGAGCAACCACCAACCCTAGTTATAAGGGATTGACTGCTCTCTAGGAAATACAAGGGGCCTGTCCCAAGAGATGTTTCAGAGGAGAAACTATGTATGGCTTTAGTTTCTCTGCTACAATGCACTCCAGCATGGTATATAATCCCCGGGCCCTACATCAATCCCTGGGTTCAAACCCTTGCTCCAAGATTTGTCATTCGTGTGAATTGCTTCAGAGGAATTCTTTTGAGGGTTAAATCAGATTATATATGTTTTATCTATCAATTTAGCTGGGCTACAGTGTCCAGTTATTCAAGCAAACATTGATCTAAATGTTGCTCTGAAGGTCATTTTGTAGATGTGATGAAAGTCCATAACTAAGAAATTTTAAGAAAGGGAGATTATCCTCGATAATCTGAATGGGCCAGATTTAATCAGTTGAAAGGCCTTACGAGCAGACCTGACTCACCCCAGAGAAGGAGGGAATTCTGTTTGTGGAATGCAGCTTCAGCTCACACCCAAGAGTTCCAGCTTGTCCTTCCTAACAACCCAACCTATGGACCCCCCACAATCGCATATGGCAATTCCTCAAAATAAATCTCTTAATATATATTATATCTCCTACTGGTTCTGTGTCTCTGGTTGAACTCTAACTGAACATGTAAAACAGAATAGAGACTGACACATAGTAAGGGCTCAGAAAATTTTTGTTGGTGGTGGTGGTGGTGGTGGTAGTGATGGTGGTGGAATTGTTACACAACATAAACTTCTGGAATTTCCCAACACTTCCAGTTTCCAACATTATGTCCCATTGGTTCCAATAAGTACATTACTTTTTTTGTCAGATCATGTGACTCAACTCTGGATTCAAAAATACAGCTACTAAAATAATCCATTTACACTATTTTGTAATAACTGTAAATGGAGTATAACCTTTAAAAATTGTATAAAAAATTACATAGTCCCACCCTATTTTTGTCAGTATTAAGTCTAATGAATTCCACACCCAGCCTCCAAAAAAAGGATAGATTTGGCCTTGGTTCAAAGGTAGCCTGTATCAGTGGACATGTTATTAGCTTGATTACAGTGATTATTTACTGATGTACATGTATATTAAATCATCAAACTGTATGCCTTAAACATATGCTATTTTTAACTGTCAATTATATTTCAATTTTTAAAATGTAGCCTGTAAATAATTTTTTAAAAAAATACTCTGCTTAACAGACAAAGCAACATCACATTCCAAATCATGTCATGCAATTTCACAGACCAATAACTAATACGCTTCCCAATACAGATACATTCTTAGGCAACCATTAGCCTAGAGAAATTCTTCACTAATTTGTATTAGTACAAATTCTACATTGACATTTTTTAAAGTCTAGGAATTATATTATTTCTTTCAGTTAGCTTTTCTTGTACTTCCAATAGTCTTTAAATATATGAATTTTCACCTCCTTTCTTCCTCTGTTATTTTCCATTTAACATGACAGGATTCCTTAAGCCTCTATTAACAGCTTTACTGTATCCATAATTGCTTCAAGTTTGTAGCAAGAGGCATACAAACAACTCTTAGACATAGTAAATTTGCATTTTCTACTTACCGAAATGTCCCATGCAAATTTGAAGTATCATACAAGGTATTTTTCACTTTTTCTTTCTAATAGTCTCTGTTACTTCAATACTGTTGTGTCCTCCAGAAGTATGATTTACTGACTCAGTAAGTGACTTCATTCGAAAATCACTTACTGAGCATCAACTTGAGCAAAAAGAATGTATTGCATTTCCTATCTCATGGAGTTTTTGACAAGGATGAGAGATAAACACAAATAACTATATTATCTGGAAGACTGATATCTGCCATTGGGATGGTTCAGACAGTGTTACGGTGATTCTGAGAACATAAAGCTCACATCTGGTTGAAATGGGTGATGAAACTGAGAAAAGCCTAATGGTAGAGATGACTTCTGAGAAGATTCTTAAAGAACGGCTAGGATTTCAACAGCCTGGCAACAAAGTAAGGGCCATTTCAGAAAATGAAAACAGCACATGAGTCCTGGGAAGTGACTCACTTTGTACATGAATAAAGTGAGAGCCAGACGAGAACTTGCCCATGCAAAACTAGGGCATGCAGCTAGTTAGTAGTAATAACCCCAAGAGAGTCCAGAAACCCAAGGAAGCCTGTACAGTATCTTTTGTCCACAGTTCCCTGTTCCTTCTAGTTACATTATGAGACAGATCTGAACTGCTGGGCCTTCTATTAAGAGACCATCAAGACTAAACTCTCATGCCTTATATCCCTTTCTGTTCAACCACTCTCAGAACTCTAATGTCCTATCATTCATCCACCCATTGCCCTCCAGTCTGGATCCCATAGTCCTATGTCCACCCTCTCCATTCTCCTCTACCCTCTTCTTCACTGGGCCATATGGAACCCCCAGTCTGTCTTCCCTTTCTCTGAATGGTTCCTTCACCTTCTTTCTCTAATTGAAATCTTATTCTTCCTAAGGACACAAGCAGAGTTTGCTTCTTTCTTTACAGCCCATGAACTTCAGGTGCTGGTTGGTGTCCTCCTAGCTCCCAGTGCTACTTTCAAAGCTTTCATTTGCCCCTTTTTTTCTTTAAAATACCCAGCTCGTTTGAAGCCCATACCATAGGACTACAATTCGCTCACTTCCACTTCCTTATAGAGCACATATATCAATGTCCTGATCACTCCCCCACTTACCAATGACTTTTTTCTCAGCTCATCACCCTTCATGTCCTCATTATCTTCCATGCCCAGAAAATCACTCTCCCCCTCTCTCCCTCCTTCCTACTTGCCTGGAACATCAAATCTGATTAAACTCAACTCTGGCCATATTCTAGAAACTGAAGTTTGATAGAGAAAACCATTTATGTGTATGGTGTTAGGGAGTGTTCTAGTTTCATTCTTTTACATGTAGCTGTCCAGTTTTCCCAGCACCATTTATTAAAGAGGCTGTCTTTTCTCCATTGTATATTCTTGCCTCCTTTATCAAAAATAAGGTGACCATATGTGCATGGGTTTATCTCTAGGCTTTCTATCCTGTTCCATTGATCTATATTTCTGTTTTTGTGCCAGTACCATACTGTCTTGATTACTGTAGCTTTGTAGTATAGTCTGAAGTCAGGGAGCCTGATTCCTCCAGCTCTGTTTTTCTTTCTCAAGATTGCTTTGACTATTCAGGGTCTTTTGTGTTTCCATACAAATTGTGAAATTTTTTGTTCTAGTTCTGTGAAAAATGCCATTGGAGAGGGTGTGGAGAAAAGGGAACCCTCTTGCACTGTTGGAGGGAATGTAAATTGATACAGCCACTATGGAGAACAGTATGGAGGTTCCTTAAAAAACTAAAAATAGAACTACCATACCACCAAGCAATCCCACTACTGGGCATATACCCTGAGAAAACCATAATTCAAAACAATGTACCCCAATGTTCATTACAGCTCTATTTACAATAGCCAGGACATGGAAGCAACCTAAGTGTCCATCGACAGATGAATGGATAAAGAAGATGTGGCACATATATACAATGGAATATTACCAGCCATAAAAGGAAACGAAATTGAGTTTTTTGTAGTGAGGTGGATGGACCTAGAGTCTGTCATACAGAGTGAAGTAAGTCAGAAAGAGAGAAACAAATGCCGTATGCTAACACATATATATGGAATCTAAAAAAAAAAAAAGGTTATGAAGAACCTAGGGTCAGGACAGGAATAAAGATGCAGACCTACTAGAGAATGGACTTGAGGACACGGGGAGGGGGAAGGGTAAGCTGGGACAAAGTGAGAGAGGGGCATGGACATATACACACTACTAAATGTAAAATCAATAGCTAGTGGGAAGCAGCTGCATAGCACAGGGAGATCAGCTCCGTGCCTTGTGACCACCTAAAGGGGTGGGATAGGGAGGGTGGGAGGGAGGGAGACACAAGAGAGAAGAGATATGGGGATATATGTATATGTATAGCTGATTCACTTTGTTATAAAGCAAAAACTAATACACACACAAAAAAAGAAAAGAAAACGACTTAATACCCCTAATTAGTTCCACAATAAATTCATGACTCAGAGTCACAAATGGATACCTGATACTTCCCGACATGTACTCTACTTACACTTCCCCAGTACATTGCGTTCCAACTCTCATAGACAACTATTACATACTTCCTCCTCTCTCTTCAAACATCACCTTAGCCCTTGACCCTACCTCATATTTTCCTGAGAAATAAGAAGCAATTTAAATGGTGTTCCCTTGTCTTTCTTTCTTTTTTTTTTTTTTATTTATGGCTGTGTTGGGTCTTCGTTTCTGTGCGAGGGCTTTCTCCAGCTGCGGCAAGCGGGGGCCACTCTTCATCGCGGTGCGCGGACCTCTCACCATCGCGGCCTCTCCCGTTGCGGAGCACAGGCTCCAGACGCGCAGGCTCAGTAGTTGTGGCTCACGGGCCCAGCCGCTCCGCGGCATGTGGGATCTTCCCAGACCAGGGCTCGAACCCATGTCTCCTGCATTGGCAGGCAGACTCCCAACCACTGCGCCACCGGGGAAGCCCCCCCTTGTCTTTCTGTTTATCTACTTTCTTCTGTACCTATTCTTTCTACCTTCCTTCCTGACATTACTTAGATGCGTCTCTTCTTCTAAAAAAAAAGCCCACCTGCTTCACTGGGACCTCCTGATCCACATCCTCTCATTACCTTGCAGTTTTGCCTTCTCTCTCCTGCATCATCCATTTTTTCCACTCTTCTGAATCCGTCTCATCTGATGTAGTTTACCTGGTCTTAAAAATCACCCTCCCTTGACCCAAAGTACGTTCTAATTTTCACCACATTTCTTTCCTTCTCTATACAGCAAAAACCTCAAAAGAATAACTATACCTCCTGTCTCCACTTTCAAACCTCCCAATCTCATCTTGATCACTCCAGTCAAGCTTCTGATTCTTCCATTTTCTAGTCAGGTCACCAATAACCTGATGTTGCCAAACCTAATGGACACACCTGAGCCTCCATCTTACTGAGACTTTTAGCAACATGTAGCTTTATTGACCAACTCCGACTTCCTGAAACACTTTCCTCTCTTGGCCTTAATGTCACCCACTCTCCTAATTTTCTTCTTACCTCACCGGACTTTTTTCTTTTCACTCTTGAGCTCCTCTGTTTCTACTCAAGCTCTGAACTTCGGGGTGACCTTGGATTTTCTCCTTTTCTCAACCTACATTTATTTCCCAGGTGACGTCACCTGAGTCTCTGGTTCCAGTCACTTCCACCAGCAGAGTATAGATCCCTGACTGGCCTCATAGTCTTTAGAGACAAGCAAGGATGATTCCAGGAAGAAATTAGGTTGTACTTAACCAAGCATACTCCCCACCAAAACCAGACAGGGTTCCAAGGTCACATCCTCAGGTTCACTCACATGCCCAGTTCTCCCCAAGTAATAGTCTTTCCACAGGACAGGACATCACACAGTATTGTCCAGAGCTATCCTTTCTGTTTAATGTTCACAGTCCCACTCTGAAGCTCCAGAAGTCCCTCTTCCTTCCTTTCCCAAGTCCATTTCCTGTCACAGAATATTTCAAAGTGAAATCCAACACAACCACCTCTCATTTGCACAGATCTCCTGACTCTGAATCCAGGATTTTTTCCTTTACATCAGGCTGCCCCTCAGACTCTTACTGATAAGTAAATTTCATTTTATGCTACCCTATATATGTCTTTTGCATGAGATTCTTATCCTCTACCCATCACCCCCCAAAATAACTGACCAGCCATACACGGCTCTATAAAATACTAGCAGGCAATGCACTGTGGCACAGAGTTTATTTTTCCAAACAAGTAAAACAAATGCTTGGCTTAAAAATAATAAACACTTTATACTCAGGCATATAAGCAATATTTTAAAACAATATTTGTTTTCTCCTGTTTTCCTTTGCAACAATCTATTACTATGTCAGATTTCAAAACAAAAGCTAGTTTCCGCAAGAAGGGAAAACAGATTAAGGCAAACAAGGAAGAAGGGAACAATGTTTGCAACATTTGGATTTGAAATATTACATAGCTTTCTCAGAAACACTGATGTTTGTTGGCACTTTACTACTTTTAATCCTGAGCATGAAATTCAAATTGCTATGGAGACAAAACTATATAACTATGAACAAAACAAACAACACACTGGTCCCTTCCTGGTGTGAACTTTGGATAAATATGGCAACTCTTTCCAATTGCGAGTAATGTACCTCTCCTTCTCTAGCCACTTTAAAATAGGTTGGATTCTAAACTGCCAGGAAGGATTCAAGTGACAACTAAATTAAGGTATAAAGAAAGGTCTCATTTCATATTTCTCATAGCATGTTCTACTGACAATGCATTGGGTAATGACGTTTATGATAAAGTCTATACTTTTGTTGGGGTTATGAATCATTTATTTTTCACTATTAACAGGAACCAGACATTGCCTCATTACTGTCTTGTCTAAGAAGTATGTCTTGCAATGAATTTTGGTAAGGTCAATTTTTTTTCCCATTAGAGTAGTATGTGTGTTAAAACTTAAAAGTAAGATTATTAGATGATCTAAGTCAGTGGTTCTAGAACTATAAATCTGTGGCTAGTAAGTATTAATTCCTTTTTATCAGAAGTTCTGAGACTACATAAGAAAGAAGTACTGGAGCAGTCAGATTCCTGAGACTTACTGACCATCATTGAACTAGGTACAGAGGAAGGGACCACAAAATAACTATGTTCTAACTTTGGGTACCTCAGAGGACATAGAGGTAGATTATCCAATACCACATCCATTTGTTACTTGATCTTGGCATTTAAGGTATATTCTTGAGCCAAGAGTTCAGTTGATTACTGAACTATGATAAAGGCAGGTATGATCCTGAGTGGCCTAAATGTTTTAAGAGCTCTATTTCAATGTCAGCTCCACCTTGTACCAGCTACATGACTCTAGGCAATTTGATTAATCCCTTAGCTTCAATTTTTTCTTCTGAAAATCAGATTGCTAATAGGTAACCTCGGCAAAACTGTAGTTTGGACTTAATTATGTAAATGTACGTACAGTATCTGGCTCCCAATAAATGTTAGTTCCTTTCCCTTGCACAATTTTATATCAGGAATCAGTGGCAGATCCCGCCATATCACAATTGCTTACTGATTCACTTGGGTATTCACAACAGTATTCACTTATATGTTGCCTCTTCAGAGATAAAAAAGATTTCTAGGGCTTTGGAGCTAATGACGAGCCACCTCCATCTGATACCCATCATTGATAGAATGCACAGCTTACAAATGCTGTTGAGGCGGATGGTGGCCGCGGGGGCCGGGGGAGGGGGGTGGGTGGGGGTGGAGCCAGGCCTGCAAGGGGCCAGGCAAGATGGCGGCCATGGAGACCAGTCAGCGCCCCTGACCCTGGAATCGCTGCCCACTAATCCCCTGCTCCTCATCTTATCCTTCTTGGACTACCGAGACCTAATCAATTGTTGCTATATCAGTCAGAGACTTAGTCAGCTATCAAGTCACGATCCGCTGTGGAGAAGACATTGCAAAACATACTGGCTGATACCTGAGGAAGAGAAAACACAGAAGACCCAGTGTTGGAAATCCCTCTTCATTGATACTTTTCTGATATAGGAAGATATATTGACCATTATGCTGCTATTACAAAGGCCTGGGATGATCTCAAGAAATATTTGGAAACCAGATGTCCAGGTGGTTTTCTCTCTGAAAGAGAGTACTGAAGAGGAAGACCTAGATGCTGCAGAAGCTCAGATGGGCTGCAAAGTTCCAGATGATTATCGATGTTACTATCATATCCACAACGGGCAGAAGTTAGTGGTTCCTGGCTTGTTGGGAAGCATGGTGCTGTCTAATCACTATCTTTCTGAGGATTTGTTAGACATCTATACAGCTGCTGGACGCTTCCAGCAGAGACAGGGACTGAAATATTTTCTCCCTTTAACTTTTTGCATACATAATGGTTTGAGTTGGTACATAGCAGTGGAAGGGCTGAAACAAAAATGAAGTCTTCTACTGATCTTGGAGAGACAGTAGTGTGTGGTCCTGAAGAGAGATCTTAGTTCTTTGCCCAGGAATTGAACGCGGGTCACCTGAGTTGAAAACCAGGAATCCTAGCCGCTAGACCACCAGGCACTAGAGGCTAGCAGCAAAGTGGCCCTGGCTCTTTCCCCTGTTTGAAAGCAAGAATATTTCAAGGAGGCAAAAATTGTAAAAACAGGTACAAAGTTTATTATTAGAGATACAGCATAACATGTGGGTGAGCATGCAGAGAAGCAGCTTGTTTATTTAAGTCAGAAGCAAGGCAGAAATACACACCCAGAGAGAAAGAGTATGGGCGTCCTAAATGAGTAGCACAATAAAGAGGTGATTTAAATCACTTATATAGGACAGTCCTTCTGGGTTTTTGTTTACCTTTGGCCAATTTTCTTATTTCTTTCTTCACACCTGACCTGCCCTAGGACCCTCCCCAACATGCGTGCGCAACATTTTGCTAAGATGTATCCCACCCCAGAGGCCTGTGGGGGGTATGTCCACACTTATTATGGGGTGGCGTCCCCTCCCTTTTTGACCCCCAAGGAGGCATCCTGCGCATGTGCAGACAGGGAAGTTTTCCTTGACCTCAGGAGTGGTCATCTTATCTCTTTACTTCAGCAGAGCTCAGCTTCTGCCACTAGCTTTGTCCTTGGAGCGTCTGCGTGAGAACAAAGCTTCAGTTTTACTCCACTTGACAAACACCAGCTGTCCAGCCCAGGGGCCCATCTATCTCCTACCTCACTACCAAATGTCCAGACCAAATGGCTCGGAGTCCAGCTGCTACTAACATGTTTATCATAGGTGCTACTTTTACTGACTGGTTTACTTCTTATGTCAACAATATTGTATCAGGTGGCTTCCCTATCATCAGAGACCAAATTTTCAGATATGTTTATGATCCAGAGTGTGTAGCAATGACTGGGGATATTACAGTTTCAGTTTCCACATCGTTTCTGCAGGAACTCAGCTCTGTACACCCACCCCACTATTTCTTCACATACCGAATCAGGACTGAAATGTCAAAAGACGCACTTCCTGAGAAGGCTTGCCAGTTAGACAGTCGCTACTGGAGAATAACAAATGCTAAAGGTGATGTGAAGGGACTTCCCTGGTGGTCCAGTGGTTAAGACTTCACTTTCCAGTGCAGGGGGTGCAGGTTCGAATCCTGGTCAGGGAGCTAAGATCCCACATGCCTTGCAGCCAAAAAACCAAAAACATAAAACAGAAGCAATAGTGTAACAAATTCAATAAAGACTTTAAAAATCTTAAATAAAAAAATAAAAAAATAAAGGTGATGAGGAGGAAGTTCAAGGACCTGGGGTTGTTGGTAAATTTCCAATCATCAGTCCAGGCTGGGTATATGAATACACAAGTTGTATATTCATATATAACATCATGCTATATGGAAGGATATTATATCTTCCTTTTTTTTTTTTACTTTAAAGACAAGATCTCTAATGTCACCATTCCCTGATTCCATATGGCATGTCCAACACTCAGGGTGTCTATAGCTCGATTGGAAATGGGTCCTAATGAATATGAAGAGATGCAAGAGAAAGAAGAGGAGGAGGAGGAAGTAGACGATTATGACCATTTGGCAGATATGGATGAATCTGATGAAGAATACGAGGAGGAGAGATGGAGGAGAATCTTTGATGTTCCCATTCAAAGATGCCACTGCTCTCGTCTTTTTTTAAGCAAGCCTCTGCTGATGGAAACCCTGGGATGAATCCAGCCTGTTAAACAAATTTCTCAATAATGTAAATAATCAAATTGTTCTCAGCTTATAGCAGGAAAACTAGCATGAAATATCGTGCCAGGCCCTGGGTTCTATGAGATGCTCCTTTAGGAATTGGATTGTTTGGGTTTGCTTTGTGTTTTTGAGGTAGAGGAGGAAATGGTAAACTTTTTTTTCTCTAGTGGGAAAATAGTTCTCTAGAAATGTCTAGAACAGACATTTCTTTGTTTAAAAATATTTTATACTTATAAAAATATGGAAATGGGAGAGAATTGTTTTGAATAAGGATTTAAAATGAGGCAGAAATACCTACACAAGGATAGAGAGAAAATATGTGACAATGATTCTGTGAAAAGACTTATAAGTTATTTAGAAATGAACAGAATTTGCAATTAGGCTAATCCATTTAGTGATTCCTATATATTTTGTACTCACAGGGAACTAATTGACTAAATAGCTTGAATGCTAGTTGTTTGTCCTTTCTTAGACAATCTGTCCTTGAATTTAGAGTTTTCATCACAACAACCTTGAATTTAAAGTCTGTTAGTATGACTGTGACCTTGAATTTAGTCTTCAACTCTACCAACCTTGAATTTAAAGTCTTCAGCACTATGACCTTTATCATATTGTTCACAGATGCATCGTTTTTGAAGTGTAGTGTGTAAAATTATGTATTGTGTTGTTGACTAACAAAAGAGTCTCCACAATGTCTCATGTAGTCTAAATTTGTAAATAATGCTTCTGTTTTGTTTCCCTTTGAAATACTTGACTGTCTAACTTTGTGATAATGTTAAAATTAAGTATGTTTTCCTGAAACATGAATTTTTTTTGTAATTATATAATTGAAAGTTTCGAATGAAATCCTCCAAGTCTCAAAACTCACATTTTGAAAACAAATTTTGGTTCCGATCCTGTATTTTGTATAATTGCCTATTTCCCATAAACTAATATTAATAAGCAAAAAAAAAAATGCTGTTGAGCTAAAATAATAAAAATATTAAGGCCTTTATAATAGAAAGGAATGCCTGTGGGCCCAGCTAGATTTTTTTAAACTAGATTTAGCCAGTTTGTAGCACCCACTGAGCTCACTAAAGTGAACTTCAGAAAAAAGGGAAGGCAGTGGTTATCTCAACTGGAAAAAAAAAAACAATGATGATGAAAATTCAGAAGAAAATAAGATGAGATCAGAGTAAACACAAATTCTATCAGAATGTTCCTCTGGCTTCACTGATATGTATGTTGTGGATGCCACACTAGTTAGAACAATGGTATTTCCAACTCAGCCTCCTGCCCTGAGCGTGACTGCTCTCACTGACATGAATGTGGAAGGATGGGAATAAGAAACCAATCCAGTGAAGTATTGGCTTCAGTAATACACAAAAAATCAGTTCTAGAAGGTTTAAATATTTAATTATATCAATACAAAATTACTGGAAGACAATGCCAAAGAATTTTTTCAAGTCGTAGCTAGATTTGACTACATACAATTTTAAATTGTACGTATACAACAAAATCAAAATTAAAGACAAATGGCAAACTGAACAAAAGTTTGGTAACATACATGACAGACAAGGAGTCACTGACACTAAAATATAAAGCACACGTACAAATAAATAGGAAAAACTGATTACAGTAATGGAAAAGCAGACAAAGGAAATAAGTAGGAAATTCACAAAAGAGAAAATTTAAAGGGACAATATTTATTTTTTAAAAGTTAAACCTCACTATTACTCAAATAAGTGCAAATTAAAGCAATTAGATAACTTTGTACCTATCAAAATCACTAAAAAAAAAATGTTAATGTTAATGCCCAGAACAGACAACAGTATGATACAAACAGCAACAATATTTTGGGAGGGAGAGGGGAGATTGACAAATTTATTAAAAAGCTAAAAATGATGAATCTTTGGACTCAACAAATCTACTTTTTGTAATATATTCTAATAAAATAATCATGATTGTACACAAAATTTTATCCATAAAAATGTTCTAAATGAAAATATTTATAATATAAAAAATTGAAAACAAGTGCCCCAAAATAGAGGGTTGCTAATTAAATTATGTTACGTTCATACAACAAAGCTGTATGCAACCATCAAAAATGATGCTGTGGAAGAATATTTAATAACATAGGAATATGTTAATAATTGATTGTTAAGTGATAAAAAGCTATGAAACAGTATGGATAGCATTTTTCCATAAAAGGAGGAAGGGAAGGGAAGAGAAGGGAAGGGAAGGGAAGAGAAGGGAAGGGAAGGGAAGGGAAGGGAAGGGAAGGGAAGGGAAGGGAAGGGAAGGGAAAGGAAGGGAAGAGAAGGGAAGGGATGAAGAAACACCATTATATTAATAGCAGTTTACTCGGGATAGTAGAAATTTGGGTGATTTTTTTCCCCAGCTTTATTGAAATATATTTGACATAGAACATCATGTAAGTTTAAGGTATACAAGGTGATGATCCTATACAAATATACATTGTAAAACGATTATCACAAAAAGGTTAGTTAACATATCCATCACCTCACATAGTTACGTGTGTGTGTGTGTGTGTGTGTGTGTGTTGAGAACATTTAAGCTCTACTCTCTTACCAACTTTCAAGTACACAATACAGTATTATTAACTATAGTCACCATGCTGTATATTACATCCCCAGGACTTATTCATCTTATAACTAAAAGTTTATACCCTTTGACAAACATCTCCCTATATCCCCCACCCCCCAGTCCCTGGCAACCACCAATCTTCTGTTTCTATAAGTTTGGTTTTATTAGATTCCACATATAAGTGAGATCGTACAGCATTTTTCTTTCTCTGTCTAACTTACTTCACTTAGCATAATACCCTCAGGTTCATCCAGGTTGTCACAAATGGCAGGATTTCCTTCTTTTAATGGCTGAATAATATTCAAATATATATATATAATATTATATAATATATTATTATAAGTATTATATATAATAATATTCCATTATATATAGTGATTTTTTTCAAGTTTTGTTTCCCTCTTAATATTATCTGTATTTATTACAATGCATATGTATAACTATAGTAATTTTGAAGCTATTTTAAAGGAAAAATATACTGTCCAAATATTCTAATCAATTAAAAAAGAATAACTAGAAGAAAAAGGTTAGAGTCTGTAAAATATAGACCACTCCCTGACAAACACGTAGAGAAAAATCTTAAACGTGTTTTTGTGAAAAATTGGACTGTGATTATTAATAATTAATAGAAAATTTTACTATTAGTTAGGTGATTTCAAACCAACTGCACTGTTTTTATTGATAGAACTGCTAGGTTGGTGAGCTAAAAAGTGCAATGGACACCATGTAAACAGATTTCTGCAAACAGTTGGAGCTTCTCATAATATCTGTGTAGATAAAATGATGAAAGTTAACCTGTGTGGATTATAAATTTGCTGGATAATCCAAACACTCAAGATAGTTAAGACACAATTGTGCCAACACGGAAAGTGGTTCCTCATTGGGTGCAACAGAGTTTGTTTAATGGTAATCTTTAAATATTTTTACCCAAAAATAAGATAATAGAATTTTCAAATTTGTGGATGAATCAGACTGGGAGATAATAGAAAAAAACAAAGGAATCAAGACTCAAAAGTATCTTGCCAAGTTAGAATGCAGGGTCAGACAACCCAGAAGACAAGGTAGGAAAAATAGTTTGCTTCTTGGGTATCTGCTTGGAATAATTTGTAAAAGCTGTTGGAATACTGTGTTGAGAAGAATTCTAAAGGCACACAGGCCTTGGGGAGAAGAGCCTTGAATCAGTCAACAATATCTTGTGGTTACATCCCTTCAACACAGTGTATTGTTGCAATATCTTGAAGTTAGGGATTTTTTATTCATTTATTCATTTATTTAATAACTATATAAGTTTCCTATGTGTTCAGGGGGAAAGTGCTAAAATCACTCAACAATGTCTTGAGCTGTAGAGTTGAGATCACACAGTAAACTGTGATAAACTGAAGGTGAAAGAAGAGATTGGTTTATTCACCCATTTATTTAACAATTACTCATATAAACTTTCCTATGTGCCAAGCACCATTCTAAAAGCTTGAAAAATATTAAATCATTTTATTCTCACAACAATCATATGATAAAATATACTATTATTATTCCCACTCTACAACAAATAGGTTAGTTAACTTGCCCAAGGTCAGAGAGCTACTGAGTGGCACAGCCAGGATTCAAGACCAGGAAGTCTGTTTCCTGAGTGGGTGCCCCTAATCACCACACTATTATGTACAACACTTTACACAATATATGGACCATTACTATGCACATAATAAATTTTAATTTACTTAAAGATAAGTTTTAAACCTTAAATTGAGGAACAGAAAATATAACATGTTATATAAATATAGAAGGTGAGAGACAGATTCATACCAAAAAAAATTAGTTTGGGATTTATTTCAAGTCCAAGAATAATAACGTAGCAGCTAAGAAAACTAATAAACTTTCAGACTTCATTAACAGAAAAGAAGTAAAGGAGAGGAATAAACGGGAAAAAACTAGAATTTATTGATTGTCTACTGGGTGCTAGGTAGTTTATATGTATATTTTGTTTACCCTTGATTAAATTTCTTGGAGGAAAGTATTTGTGGTAGATTGGTTGCATTACTGGCTTCAGTGGCTTCCCTCTATCCACATCCATCGCAATGTGACTTTGTACCTCTTCCTTCCTTTCCCATCCCCTCTCTGCCCCATCAAGCGATGGAACCTTCACCCCCCGAATTTTTGCTGGATTTTCTTTGGCCAGAAGAATGCAACCAAAGTAACATCATACCAGCTCTGAACCAGGTCTCACAAGGCCTTGTGTGCTGCCATTCTCCTCATCTTGGAACCCTGCTAGTCACCATACGAGCAAGTGTAGACCAGCTTGCTAGAAAATAAGAGACCATTTAAGTCATCACAGCTGAAGTCATCCTAGATCGGTCAACCTACTGAGTCCAGATATATGAGAGTCCAGCCAAGTTCAACCAACCCTCCCATAGTCTCTTGAGAAATAATATGTGGTTATTGTTTTAGACATTAAGTTTTGAGTGGTTTGTTAACATGGCAATAGTCATATGATACAGTATTATTTTTTCTTTCATAAATGCAAAAATTCAGGCTCAAAGAAGTATTTTACCCAAAAGCATCAAGTTTGTAAGTCAAACTGGGAAGTCAAACCCAACCTATTTCATTTCAAAGCCCAGCCTCCTAACACTCTACCATACATATAACATTCAGATATTAGAATAATCTTCTCGCTGACCTCTGCAATAAACTGGCTACATGTGAAGTACTGCATTTAATTCTACACATACTTAAAATGAATCCAGAAGAAAGTAAAAATAATTTTATAAAGTCTATAAGAAAAACATGAGAAAAAGAGTTTGCTTAGGTTGGAAAAGATAAAACTCATGAAGGACATAAAGAGAAGGGTAAATTATTTTCTCTTGCTCCTGTCTCATCTACTCTTATTCCTTTAGAGAACAAGCTCCCCACCACCATCCATGGAAAGATACATCTAGTCCCTCATGCCTATCATTGGATTTAGATGTTGAACTCTCAGTCTTCATGGTGTTTATCACGAGAGGGTCTTCTTGACCTTCATAGGCTCATAGGCTCACTTTGAGCTTCTAGATAGCCCTTCTCAAGACCGTCTCTGCCTCTGACCACACTGTCTTCAGCTGGATTTTTTTTCTTAAATCCCTTTCCAGTTAACGTGTTTACCAACTAGACTTGGCCTCTGAAACTTGCCTCTTCCCTCTACGATGATGTAATAAGGAAGCCCCTTCATACCACAAACACATGCACATTTTCTTACCTGGCCTTGCTACAGAAATAATGGTTAAAAAGACAGAATTTAATCGGATTTTATCTTAATAAAAGGGAGCTATGTCTAACAATTAGATTTGTCAAATAAAATCATTGGCCCTCCATGATACAATGAAGACCCAATCCCAGGAATTGTGGTATGTTGCATAAGAGAACCCTTATTGTGATAACTTGGGTAATACAAGTTGCTGAAACAAATAAATACCAAACTTTTAGTAGCTTTGAACAATATAATATTATGTCTCACTCCTGTATTAATCAATGAGAGTGTTTCTAGTCAACTGGTAGCTTTCCTGGAAGTGGTGATTCAAGGACCAAGTCCTGTCTTGTGCCTCTACCAACACCATCCTCAGAAACATACAGGGTTTTTTGTTTTGTGTGTTTTTTTGTTTTTGTAAATCCAGCCAGAGATGAGG
Organism: Balaenoptera musculus; assembly: GCF_009873245.2. Lineage (NCBI taxonomy): Eukaryota > Metazoa > Chordata > Mammalia > Artiodactyla > Balaenopteridae > Balaenoptera > Balaenoptera musculus. The sequence goes on along the minus strand of NC_045785.1, from coordinate 140,354,018 downwards.
GAGGAAAGAGAAGATGGAAAAAGCACCTGCTTCTTAACCACCTCAGCCAACAAGCTATGTGCGCCAGATTCCAATAGTGAAAGCTAGTCGTATGTCTCCACTGAAATGTAAGAAGAATTGGGAAATGCAGTCCTTGGTCACTTCCAAGAAGCCACCGCCCAGTAACTACTCCTCACTCTGAAAGGGGAATGAAAATGTTCAATGAAGAGCCAGTCATCACTACTGCCATTGGATAATAAAATAAATGGGCTTTAAGTTCTATTTTAACTCCAGTTTTCAAGGCTCTCAACTTTCATAAAGGTTTAGCCCAAGAAACATCCACTTGTATTTAACTGCAAACTCTTCAAATTTCTAGTTTGAACACACTGATCACAAGCTCTTATACTAGACTCTAAGGACTTGGAGGGCAAGAATGGAGTCCTCTAAAATTTGTATGCCCAGAGCACTCTCTCCTACATACTGTAGCTGCCCAATGAATATTTGTTGAGTAAATGAATATTAGGTTATCCAGGGTTACGTATACAAAATGAACCTGAATTCATCCTTGAATTCAATGTCAGGGATGTTTGTTTCTCAAGATAAATTTCTACACCTATCTGCCCGTACCACATTAAGCTAGTGACGGTTCTGTGAGCATGTATTATTATGGTCCTTCATACACTTTCAGAGACAGCTTCCATTACCTACATTACTCTATCCCCATATTCACCTGGAAAATGCCTTCCCTCCCTCAAGAGTTGGCTCAAGAATGACCACTTGTCCTCCACATCTTACCCAATTCTTCCAGCAGACTTAAGTACTTCTTCCCCAGTGCTTCCATTATACCAATTATAATTCTTTCTAATTTATTAGAGTTATCTATTTTCTGTCTCTCCATTAGATTATAAACCACTTAAAGGTAGAAATCACGGCTTTTCATCTTTATGTTATCAACATCTTGACCACTGTCTATCAGAGATGCTCAATTAATATTTGTTAAACAAATTATCATTGCTTTGATTTATTCCATGCCAAAATAGAAACCATACTAGCATTTGAAGAATGATATGCCTTCCCCTCTCACTCTCTTTCCCCCAGACACAAAGTGGTCTGATTTGTGGAAACAAAGCAGAGTAGACATTGAAAGGAGAAAATCCTCAATATGATATTTAAGTTGGAAAGCTTCTAATTCCATTCATATTACGATATGTACATCTCTAACACAATAATACATTCTCTGTTGCATTACATTATAGTTTCATGCTGACTTGCATCCCTAACTGGGTATTCACTAGTATTTTGTCTGTGTGACAATCACTTCAGCAGAAGTACTTTTAGTATTTTGTTTTTGTGCTACAATAATTATAAAGCTGAAAGACTCATTTGCCTTCAAACTGAAATCTTTAATTTTTCAGATATTATAAGAGGAGACAGGAAAAAAAAAAAAACTAACATTAACCAAAAGCATATGGGGTCCTTGATGCTTTACTTACTTTACTCATCAAAATCTTACATCAACCTAGTAAGAGATGAGCATTATTATCACCATTTAGACATGAGCAATCTAAGCTTTAGAAAGTTTAACACTGTTCAAGCCAGGATTCAAATTCAGATGCATCAGGCTCCGTGGTAGGCTGACTAGTGCCCCCTCCTCCACCCACCCCCACCTCCGCCAAGATGTCCACGTCCAATTCCCCAGAGCGTTATATGGCAAAAGCAACTTGGCAGATGTGATTAAGGATCATGAGATGGGGAGATTATTCTGGATTACCAGTGGGCCCCAAAAGTAATCAGAGTCCTTGTAGTAGGAAGGCAGAGTGAATTTGTCTACAGTAGAGGAAAAGACAGGGTAACCCTGAAAGCAGAGTTTGAAGTGATGCATCCAGGGACTGCTTGGGTACTCTAGAAGTGGAAGTGATAAGGAACAGATTCTCCCCGAAGCCTCCAGAAAGAACCAGGACTGCTGACACCTAGATTTTAGCCTCTTAAGACTTCTTTTGATCTTCTGAACTCTAGAACACCAGAAAATAAATTTGCAGAGTTTTACCTTTGTGGAATTTGTTGCTGCAGCAACAGGAAACAAACACAGGCTCCAAACTTTGAGAAAACCTACATAAATCAATTCAGTGCAACAGATAGTACATTCTTAAGATGGAGTACTTAAACACCTCTCCATCAGGAAAAGCCAACCACTGGAGAAGTGTCAGACCAGATAGGGGCCTTCCAGATATGAACATCCTCCAAGAACACTTGAGCCATCACCATGACTATTCCACAGCAAAATGTGGAAATCTTTAGACAAGTACTCCAGCAGATCTTCCCAGCTTGGAGGAAGGAATAGTGTGAGAGCCAGCCGCTCAGGTAGCCAAGCCATAAAAGCTTGTAGAGCTAAATCTAAACTCTGAACTGAACCCACAAGCCTGAGGTGGCCACACAAACCTCAGAAGAACTACTTGTACTTCCAGTAACAAAACATTTTTAAACAAGGGCCATAGTACATTTCCAGCTCTTGGGGCAAAGCCTTGCATATATCCTATAGTAACCCAAGGCTGGAATTTACCAGAGAATAAATCAGAAAAAAAAAGCTTGCAAACTCTGTGCCTAGCCCAGATGGAAAAACAAGCTACTGGCTTTGAGGCAGTACAAACTCCAGACCTCATGCCAGCAATAGTCTCCTCCAGGATTACATTTGGCATAAGAATGGGAATTGTAGTAGTTTGAATTATGCGTGTTTTCCAATGAAAAATAAGTACTACCATGAAGTGAAAGAGAGTTTTGTTTATCTCTTCTCTTGTTCATTGAGACCATTCTCACTGACTCTCAAGGCTGCTGTCCAGTGTCACCCTCTCAGGGGAAGTGTCCTGAGCAGGAAACAATCGCCAAGGCCAAGAGAGAATAGAGCCTTCTGAATAAAATTAGCTTATGTTTTCCTGCCCTGCTTTGATCTTGATAGATATATCAGCATGAAAATTTTTCAGTATTAGTTTTCTGAAATATTCAAAAAGGTATGGCTCAGAGGTAAAATAATAATAATAAGGTTGTCTGTTTGGTAAGGGAAGTTTCCCTGGTGAAAGTGGGCAATAATCTGATTGAGGACAAAATATGAATATAATGAAAATGCTGATCAAAACCTACAGGGATTTTAACCGCAAAGATTGAAAGTAGTGCAAATATTTTCTAGAAATCCTTAACAAAAAAGCTATTCTCAAATTTTAAAATTCCATTTATTCCCTCATCAATCTCCCTGAATCTCTGACATTGTGGGTGTAAGAATTGTCAGAAGTCCCGTGAACCACACCTTAATGCCTTAAATGATCTTGACAATGACTTTTATTTCAGATCAACTATATCAGAAAATGTCTCCCTAACATTCATTAAAATCAAATCAATAGGTAGTAATTGACCACCAATATTTGTAAAATGCTGTGGGAGATACAACAGTCAAATCAGTGTCCTCTCAGAGTTTACAGTCTATGAGAGAGAAAGGACAAAAATATATAAAATGTTAAATAAATAACAAAGTTTTGAATATGGGTCAAAATAGAAACCCATCACAAAGTAGCACATGATCAGTCAACAAATGATTCTATAGGAATGGCCACCATGCGGGTTTAAAGCAGAAGATCATAATAAAACTGCAAGCCTAGAAGGAGACTAGGGAATTCCATTGTTTCTGTCATGTTACAGAGTGGCTAGAACCCAGTAAGTAACTGGTATGAAGGAGAGGGACGCAGGTACTAGAGTCATACAGTCCAAATGTCAAACCCCAGTTCCACCACTTGCCGGGCATCAGATCTTGGAAATTATTTAAACAGTCTGAGCCTGCTTATCTTCCTCTGTAAAATATGGATCAAACCTACCTCCCAAGATTGCACTGAGGGTAAAGTGAGAAATGTATGTAAAGTTCTTGGCAGAAAGTAGATGCTCAATAAGTATGAAAACCTTTCCTGTGGTAGTGGTTATTTAGTCTTCAAAAAAGTTTTTTCTGAGATTGTCATGACAGCCTGTTATTCTCCACAAACCTAAACATTCCTTTTATTTCAGAGGTCCCCTGCACTGGCAGTGTCATGGTTTTCCTATGACTGCCCAATAAGCTATGGGTTTCCAGTTTGATCCTCATAGATGCCATACAGAAATTGTCTCTCCCCTCAGAAACATTTTTTTTTTAACTCCTGCCATTGCCAAAGAACACAGAGAACCTACACATTCCCTCAATTCTGTCATGTGCATTTTATACATATTAATTCTTCTGAAATAGGAATGTGGTTTATAACTGACATTCAAGGAAACCTGCCAGGAATAACCTTTTTAATGAAATGTTGCTATTAACATAGTGGCTTGTTTTACAATTAATGGCATCTTGGCATAAAGGAAACATGGTCATGGCATTGGAGAGAATGAAGCTTCCATAGAAAGGAAAGGTGGGCTCAAGTTTAGAGGCAAAAAGCCATGGACTTAATGTCACAGAATTGTACACTTAGAAATTGTTAAAATGGTAAACTTTATGGTATATGTATTTTACTACAATAAAAAATTTAAGCCACAGAATATCTAACCATCTCCTGGATTAACAAGTCAATATTGTGCAAGGGAACAAGTATTGCATGGGGTGTATTAGAAAACTAGCAAAGCCTTCCATAGAAACCAACTGATTCTTTGCCCTCCAAGCCTGCTCTTTGAAGAAGAGCATATGCATACCCTAAGACTTTATTACAGTTAGTCACCCATGCTCTATAGCAAGACATGCTCATTCCTACAAGGCTGGATCTAGATAAGAGTGAATACAAACCCACACGAAATGATGGTGAAAACTCAACTCTTAGTCCTACCAGTCAAAGGTTGTCACCAGTTCACTTAGTGCAGAATACCTACAGAATGGTGTTGGAACCCACCATGGATTCTTCAGAGTGCTCTAGTGCTTAGAGGATGGCTCTCTGGAGCAGAGTCAATCAGGACAACAGATAAATCCTTGTAGAAAGCCAAGCCACCCCATTCACTGAGCCGTGATATTGTTTCCAAAAAGTGATACAGGTCCTGGTAGTTCAGTATTCCACAACTGGTGCTGCTAGGTCAGAAATGACCCAAACAGGTGGTTAATCCCTCCATGCCTCACTTAGCATATGGTACCATATGAAATGTTCAGGACTGGACATTGCTTAGTATACCTGACACTCAAAGGGGCCAATGACCAAGTCAGTCTTTGTAAGGTGAAAATTTGTTGTTGCAGGTATTCACAGCCTCCAGCTCTTACTCTGACCTTGTTCACAAAACACTGGGCAAGCACAGGTATAGCTGGAGACAAGGCTGAGTGACATCCATAGAGCAGCTCACCATGTCCACCCTTTTCTGGAGAGTCGCCTTTGGAGTAGATGATCTTTGGACAGCATTCATGTGGGACACAAGTTCAAGAGCATCATCCACCTGACTCTTCCTAAACCTCCTTGCCGTCAGTCCTCAGGTCTTCTCTCCTTCCAGGCAAAACGGACCACAAGGTGGACTGCTCAAAGTGCTGCCCGTGGGGAGGATTTCCCACCTCCAACCTCCAGGGCATGTGGCTCTGCTGGCACCTCAGCAGTCCATGTCCAGCTGGCGTCAGCAGAGCCATCTGTAAACTAGACTCATGCTTTTCCCCTTTACCTGAATGAAGCTAACACCCCATGAAGTCACAGGTGTGGGTGCTATAAGCATAATGGCAAAGACAATGAGGGCAACTGAAATGTCCAGAAATGGGGGTTGGTTAAATAAAGTATGGTATATAAAATGAAATAATATACATCCATTTTAAATAATGCTATAAATACTCAATAATTTTCTTTCTAATAGGTACAGGATTGGTTTTTTGTTTTTTGTTTTTGCTATAAGGTTGAGTGTGAACATACATGTTAGGAAACTGATTATTCATGGTTTACAATTTAAAATATGCAAAAAAAAAAGACAAGTAACAGCTCATAATTTTACATCTCACACACAAAACTCTCATTAAGTATAGAGACTAACCTACTGGAAACTTTGGGATGGTCTCCTGCCTCACAAAATCTGCCATACTGGTCAGAAATTATATACTTAGAAATTCATTTTGCAGAGTCTTAAATGCTTTTTTCAGTCTTCAGCAGTCTCATTAAAAAAGTAAATCCTTTTCCTTTAAACCTGCTAACATCCTGAGGGTGTGAGGATGGGCTGCGGTGTTGGGGGGAAGATTTCAGGGAAGGAAGGAGAGAGAGTGTGGGTAGGAACAGAAATCTTATTGAAGGACAAATTTAATCAAACTTCAAACACAAACGCATTTCCACAAACTACTGTTTACTGCTGTTGAAGTCTTCTTTGTGTCCATGTTTAAGGCAAAATGATGACAAATAAAAATATCAAAGTTATAAACTATACCACACTAGAATCAGAAGTAAGAATAAAAAGGGAAAAGTTAAACACTTTGGTTGAGGGCAAGAGGCAGGAATGTGTTCTGCTTTACTGAACTGGGGCCACAGTGTTTTGTTTTGATTGTTCACCATACTTCCTTCCTCAATTGTACCACATCCCTTACACTTAAAGCAGAAATTTCTGATCAAAATGTTGCAGCATCTGCAAGGTCAAAAGAAGGTTCTTGAAGGAGAGCCATCTCAACCATTGACCATGAAGCAATCACCACAGCCTTGTGCCCCCAGTCCAGAGAGCCTCACTTTCCTGGAATGAGGTACCAAGGAAGAAACAAAACTCCACCGTTCTTTCTGTAAACCCAGTCAGAAGGGTTGGCTCTGGGCAGAGCTGGGAGGGAAAGGGCTTGATGATCTGTACCTTTGCATCTTCTCCTTCACTGCCCCTTTCCCGGAACCCTTCTCCAAAATCCACATCCCACATCCATAGTCTATCAATAGTATCCCAGTGATCTACTGCATTCTGATTTTGTCATGAGCTTGTTGAACTAAAAAAAGAAGGCTTCAAGAGTTGCCTGACCCTGGGACTTCCCTGGTGGTGCAGTGGTTAAGAATCTGCCTGCCAATGCAGGGGATACAGGTTCGAGCCCTGGTCCAGGAAGATCCCATAAGCCACTGAGCAACTAAGCCCTTGCGCCACGACAACTGAGCCTGTGCTCTAGAGCCTGTGAGTCACAACTACTGAGCCCACATGCCACAACTACTGAAGCCTGAGCGCTCTATGGCCCACGTGCTGCAACTACTGAGACCACGTGCTGCAACTACTGAAGCCCATGCGCCTAGAGCCCGTGCTCTGCAACAAGAGAAGCCACTGCGATGAGAAGCCTGTGCACCACAACGAAGAGTAGCCCCCGCTAGCCGCAACTAGAGAAAGCCCGCATGCAGCAACAAAGACCCAATGCAGCCAAAAAAAAAAAAAAAGACTTGCCTGACCCTGGGACAAGGACTCCTGGCCCCAGGACTGCATGCCAGCCATGAGGCAATCCGAGTATTTGGATCTGCTTGCCTTACTGGTTCTTTCCTTTTGTAAATGTAATTCTTTTTTTTCCAGATTTATTGAATTATAATTGACAAATAAAATTTTAAGATATTAAAAAAGAGACTTCCATATAAATTGCTAATGATATAATTTCAGACCTGTGGAGAAAGATATTTAAGATGGAAGACCCTCTCAAGAGGGTGACTTCAAAGTTCCCAGCACTCTTGTCCCTCCACTGCCCCTCACAAACTGAGACCCTCAGTGACCTGTCAGTGAAGGCTCTTCCTCTAACTCAGGCTTCACCAGAGAGCACTTGAGGCAGTATATCCTGCTTCAGGACCACCTGAAGACCATTCTACCTGTATTCATCTGCCAGAGCTGTATTGCAGAACACCACAGCCTGGGTGACTTACACAGAAATTAATTCTCTCACAATTCTGGGAGCTGGAAGTCCAACACTTGGCAGGTTTGTTTTCTTGAGATCTTGGCTTACAGATAGATAGTCACCTTCTCATTATGTCCTCACATGGTCATCTATCCATCCTAACTTCCTCTTCTTATAAAAACACCAGTCATATTGCATTAGGGCTCACTCATATGACTTCATTTTGCCTTAGTTACCTCTTTAAAGGCTCTTTATCCAAATACAGTTACATTTTGAGGTTAGGGCTTCAACATATGAATTTTGAAAGCCCACAGTTCAACCCGTCACACTCTCCTCCCATCTTCAGAAAGGAATTTCAAAAAGCCACAGAATGTTGTTCTTCGATTTAGCTAGGAGTGTTAAATCAGGCTTCCTTTAAAGGGAAAAGCCCTAGCAACTCAGGGATGGAAGAGACGTTTCAAAAAGGAGAAACCTGTTGGAGTGTTCCCTGCTGGCTCAGCTCCAGGAGGAGGACATGAGAAAAAAAAGAAAAGAAAGAAACTATCCTGACCATGAACTTGCCATGCACTACCCAAAGGGAGCTGAGGCATCTCCTTCGTTGTCACCAGATGGTGCAGGATGGGAACGAGCACCATCCACTCAGATGCATTAGGGGACTTTGGACAGTAAACCATGAGTGAGACAGGCTGGGATCACCCAGGCTTGATGACCCAACAGAGTGAGCAGTTTGCTGCTCTCCCACACCCAGCAAGAACATATGGCGTTACTTTGGGGCTGTTTGTCATCAAAGGCAACCACACCATTCTTTTTTCCTTTCGTTTACTTTCAGTAACAATAACAATACCCCATATTGAACTCTCACTGAATAGCAGGCATTGGGTTAATTGCTTTGTATACATTTTCCCACTTAACCCTTACATTATTTTCTCTATTTTAAATAGGAAGAAACTATCCAAGGGCACACAGCTAGTAAGAGGAAGAGATGGTAGTTGAACTAAGAACTCTGACACCAGAGCCCTTAGCTACTTCTCTTCATCAATCCACCTTCAGGAGGCAATAGGATTTGGGTAGAATAGCGTAGTTGGAAGGAAACACAAGGAACAGTCACAAAAGCCAGTGTTCAAATCCTAGCTCAATGACCATGGGCAAGCTATTTAATCTCTCTATACTCAGTTGTCTCCTATACAGCCTGGGGATAATTTACCAAAAAGTCCAATCAAAGTAACTCATAAATAGCATCTGTCATTATTATTATTATGTTATTATTATTATTTTCTCCCTCAGCTCTATTGCTACATTGTTTTACATGATTAAACATGTAAAAATATGAACCAATGAAAGTGCACTAGTACATAAAATAAAGTAATGCCTTGCACTGCAAGTTTACATTAATCAGTACTACTAATTTGAAGTTATCCTTTTAGCTCATTTTTCAGCAAAGGTGAAATTTAGATGGACCCTTCTTTTTCAGCCCATTTTAAAATCCACTACTGATTGCTTATTAACATTGCATTTTCGTTATCCCTACAGCATCTCAGTCCCTTAGGAAGACTCAGTGAATAATTTAAAATTCATGTTTAATTTATTATACATGCCTATAGCAACTTTTTTCATGGAGTGATCCTTGTTAAAGTTCTCAAGGCCCAGAGGCACAGGTGACTCCATTAAAAATGTATTTCTCAGTTTTCTTGAGGGATTCTTTTTAAAAGTGCTGGAATGGGCACATTCATAGTTAATTGACAGGAGATGACATGTTATTCTATTCATCACATTTGAAGAAACATTCCTTTTTATCTGATAATTAGCTGTATGCCAATACTTTCCATTTCCTGCTTTTTGGATTATAATTAAAGCATATGACATAAAACAGTGTAACTGATCCAACTATTTTCTGGGAAATGGTTTAAAGAAGCATTACAAAGGTGAATCAGAAGTGGGAGAAAGAGACGAGGAGTGGTGGATATATGCTTCCAAGTAGAGCCTTGGAAAGTTAAATGATAGTGAGATAGAGTGGAGAAGCCAGGATCTTTCTTGTTCCTTCTCCAGATGCTCTGAATGAAATAATCAGGATGATGTGGAACACTTTTCTCTGGCTGTGACCTCCAGTTTGGGACCAAGATCCATCCACAATTAGGTACCACGCACTTTCCTGGAACAGAAATGAAGCCAGAACCTTGCCTATTTTTCTGCTGAACCTAGTTCCATAATCTATCAAATGGTTTATGTTTCACTGACATTGAGCTTGAGTTTGAAGTCTTCTAAAACCTCAATTGAGCCCCTTTATATGTGACTATGATGTTTTCTATTTATTGAGTCAATAAGGGTATTCATTTGTAGATATGTGAAAAACATGAATACAACCAAGGATAAATTCCAAATAAAATGGTCTGCGAGGCATTAATTTGACTCAGATTAGTACAGATTATTTTTTTTAATGTACCTGTGGTTAAAGATCTCCCTTACTATATGTTGTACCACCAAAACTATGAGGGGTCCAATCAGCCTCTATTCCCTTCTAGAAGCTGTTCTCTCTTTCCCTGGGTGATGGACTCAGGGAAGCCCTACACTATTAGTCAATGGAGCTGTCACTCTACTTGCCAGACAGATGGACTGTCTGACTTAGGGTTGGCTCTAGAATTTTCTATCAAAATAATTGTTTTTCTTAAACCAGGTTAAATTACTTCTAGTAAATTAATATTAATAATGGCCCAGGATTGAGGACAAAAAATTAAGGGATCTATCTGTAAATATTCCCTGGAGAAAAAAAATTATGTATATTTTTACTTAGGCTTGATTTAATGCAGAGCTGTTGAGAGCAACAAGGTTGATTTCGCTCACCATTTTATCTCCAGTGCCTAGCTAGCAGAGGGCCTGTAAGACAGGAGGAGATAGAAAATTTTATTAAATAGGGGAAATATGTGGTTAAAAGTTAGCAGGCTCCAGCATCCTGATGCATCTTATATAATACATTCAAATAGAGAATAAGTGCATTTATTCTTCAAAGCATCAACTCTGTGTAAGACATGCTTGTCCTGAGGTCAGTTTTCTTTCAGGGGAGAGAAGCAATTAGTTTGAAACAGACCTTCTTCGGACGCAGATCACAATAAAGAACACTATCCATGGGAACGGGCATAGCCCTTTATATTTGCAAATCTCTTTACGCTCAGTTTCATTAGCTATTTTAAGAATAATATCCTGCAATTTCAGTAGTAGTATCTCATTTTACGGATGAAGAGTGAAAATCCAAAGGCAATAATTACAGCTGACAGTAACTGAGAACTTACATATTTAATGCTTAAGATCCTAAGGTAAATCTGCAAAAATATTATCTCATCATCACAGCCATCCTGTGAGGTAGGTACTATTTTAGCTCCATGTGATATTGGAGGAAACGGAGGCTCAGAATGGTTAAATGACTAATCAAATGTCATATGGTTTCCAAGTGGTAAAGACAGGATTTGAACCAAGGTCTGTCTGGCTCCAGAGCTCAGGTGCTTAACCACTGTCCTTTACTGCCTCTGTGCTCTCTTGTCTTCTGAAAGTCCATAAGGACTTTGGTCAAGTCCATTCCTGGACATGGCACTTTAATGACACAGGGTCATCTAAGATCTCAAAGCAAAAAGTACTTTTAAAGTGAAAACAATACTGAAGATGAATTAAAAGGAATCACTTGAGGCAGTGGAGAGGGCACATGCACTGGATTTGCTAACCTTCACATCAAAGTCCTGGTTCTAAGTTTACAGCCCTTTGGCCCTTCAGGATGCCTACCTGGTGTCATTTCGAGCTGTTCACCAAAAGGCTTCCTCTATTTTAATCAAGCTCAACTCCCTAAAATTCCTGCTACACAGTTTACATTTTCTTGTCTCTATTCCCTTCTAGAAGCTGCTTTCTCCCCATATGATGCCCTACAATAAGTTAAATATGGCCACAAATTCTTTACAGCAACTCCCATCAAAACTAAATAGTGGAAACTATTTCCCCACTGCCTTGAATCTGAGCTGACTTTGTGACTTGCTCTGACCAATAGTTTGTGGCACAAGTTGCATCCTCTGACTTCCAAGCCTTGGCTTCTAGAAGCCCTGAAGCTTCTGCTTTCATGCTCTTTGGACACTGCTGCCATGTGAACAAGACCATCTGTGAGGATGAAAGAGACCACATGGGGAAAGAGGCCCAGCAGTCCAGCCATTACAGGACCATTTACCCAGGCCCCAGACTGCAAGCTGAGAATGAGGCTCTCCATGACCAACTAAACCATCAACAGGTGCCAACAGAGAGAGCTGAGCGGTCCCAGCTGAGCTCTGCCCAGATTGCCAAGCCAAAGAACAGTGATAAATAAATGTGTGTTGTTTTAGGCCCTTAGGTTTTTTTTTGGGGGGGGGGGGAGGTTGGTAATGCAGCAGTAGATCACTAACACATACCTTTTTATTCCTTTCTTCCTAATATGTCCTCCGTCTACTTGTAGAGTGAGCTCCAAAGTCACTCCTCCAAGAAGTTTCCCCTGGTGGAAACTTCCCCTGCAAAGCCAGCCTCACTCAGGTTCAAGTCAATGTCCTGCCTTGTGCAATTCTGAGGGCGCTGAGACCCATCTGCCTCCCTAAATATCTTCCCCATCCACCAGCTGATGACTGGGATCTCAACGTTAAAGTTTAACTACTTACATAAGAGCATAAATGCCTGTTAAATTTTAAGAGTCCCTGGAAGGGATAACAAGTTTGTGCTTTTGATTTTTCTCTCTTTTCTTTTTTTTTTTTCTTTTTTATAAATTTATTTATTTATTTATTTATTTTTGGCTGTGTTGGGTGTTCTTTTCTGTGCGAGGGCTTTCTCTAGTTGCGGCAAGTGGGGGCCACTCTTCATCGCGGTGCGCAGGCCTCTCACTGTTGCGGCAGTGATTTTTCTCTTATTAAAAAGTGTACAGGAAAAAAAAAAAAAAAGTGTACAGGAATAGAAAGTGACCCTAACATAAGGTCACTTTCCCAAAGAGAAAAAAAATATTTAATGGTTTTGACTAACTTGAATATAAGCCTTTAGGAATATAAATGAAATAGTTATGTATCTAATTTCAATGTTCAACTTATTAATATAATTAAGTGTACATATTTAAAATCATATTATATAAAATAACATTCAATTTAGGAGTATTTTTTCTCCTACTCTTCCATCCATTAAGGTATTTGATTCAAAGTTGCTATATGTGTCTTTAGTGGCAAGTGTCCTCCATATCATGAGAGACACTTGCGAGTCATCTGACAGTTTTCCAGACATAATCTTCTCTTTCATCTAATCTGTTGTGTATGTGTGTGTTTTTTTAACTATGATGCTGCCATTGGAATTTTTATATCAAGCCACAAGTACCTATTCACAAAATACTGACAGTTGTTTTTCCATTTATCCTACAGGTGTATATTCATAATCTTAACAGTGTAACCACTTACATTATTGCTTTGTAAAGGGACCTCCAGAAAGCTGACTTACAGTGACATCTAAGGCTTGCAATTTGGGGATCTTATTCCTAGGGAAGAATTCATTAAACTCATGTTAAGTGTCTTTGCTCTCTTTTTTTTTATTTAGAAGGTCACCATAATCATCTAAAATTTTATGATTTCTTGAGGTCATTTAAAACTAATGTGTCTTCCCCAGATAGGACTTTGTGGATGAAAAAATGTCAGAGAGAGCATTCCATAATGCAAAGGACACCGGAAGGACTAGAATGTAAGGAGACTCCCTCTTTCCTGAGAGATATCTGTGTGGGGGGGGGACCAAATTTCCTTATCGTACATATATTAACACATACTTATTCTAGAAACTTCAGATAACACATAAAATTAGAGAGGTGAAAATAAAATCATAAATAATGCTACCAATTAGAGATTATGATTTCAACATTTTGGTTCATTTCCTTCCAGATCTTCCTCCTATGCATTATTATACATTCCATTCAATTCAATTGGCTCTATTATTACTTAATATTATAACATAAGCATTTCCCTTATTAGGGATTCTTTGTAAGAAAGATATGCCATCATTCAGCTAACCAGCCTCCTGTGACAGTACACTGATATCGTCTGGGGGAAGCGACAATGTCTCAAGCAGACACCAGCCCATGGCACCTTCGTGTGCATGGCTTTAGATTCCTTTTTCCCCTTTTGTTTATTGAACATCTACCCAAGTAAAATATACCAAAAGTGAATAAATGGCAGTCCCTGTCCTCAAAAGAGAGAGACCTGTAAACAATTAATTGCTTAAAATATGAGAAGGGCTTGAAAAGAGGCATATACAAAATGCTATGGCCACAGAAAGGAGAGAAGGTTGACCACTCAGGGGAGGTTTCATGGAAGAGCCAACATTTGAGGATTTAGAGGGTGTTTTGTTTGTTACTTTGTTAATTGCTTGTTTGTAGGATATTAAGACTTAATTTTGAAAATATTTTCAAAGTCACGAGAAATCTTCAGAATCTTTCCCCCGGTAGATTCTGGGAACTGAGCATGTCTGCTGTGCAGAAACCTGCTGGACCACACCTGTATTATGCACCAGCTGAACATTTCCTGGACTAGGGAATTTTCCCTGAGAGCAGGTTTGGACAGGGGAGGAAAAGAACATGAGGGTACCTGGCCTGAAGGGATGGGACTAGCCCAAGCACAAAAGGCTAGAATGAGCTCTGCACTCCCATACTCATCACCTTGCCTTGCACTTCCATGTCCCACACACACTGCAATAACACCACCACCTGTACTCTCTGATCCTCTAAAATAGGCAAGTCTCATACCCCTCCATTAAGTTCGCAGAGTTTAGTGGAGACAGCAAGAATGTAATTGTATTGAGCCCATGGCCTGGGTTTGAGGCTCAACTCCACTACTTACTGTGGGCTCTATGTGGCCCTGGATGATTTGCAGCCTCCGCTGTGTTCACATTTCTGCCCAGGCAACCTTGCTTACTCTCTCTCAGTCTGTAGATATGGCCAGAGGCAAGTGACAGATGTGCCCCTTCTGGCCACACTGACCCTACAGATTCTTCACCTCAGATCTGTTTCTTGCTTTTACATTGGGACCTTGCATTTGACATTTTCTGAATGTCCTAAGGCCCTACACCCAGAACCCTGAGGTCTGTTCACTTCTTTCCCATGCTGGGGGACTTGGGTCCATCCCAGTTTCAGACACTAGGCTGGGCCAGTGAAGGCCAGACATGTAGACTTATAGTGTGCCCTGACCACCCCACCTAAAGTAACCCCCACTCCATGCAACCCACATAGTTAAGTCTGCATTTATTTTCTTCATAGCATGGGTCACTTTCTGAAACTATCTTGTTTGTTTGTTTACTTATTTATTGTCTGTCTTCCTAGTAAAATATACCATAAGAACAGGAATCTTGTCCCAAAGCCTAACACAGTATAGGCACTAAAGATGGAACAGTAGGAAAGAATAAATGAACAGACATAGAGTAAATGTGACTTCAGAAGATGAATAAGTATGACACAGTGCTAGATACTGGAGAAAGAAAGAAATATGATAACATCCCTGACCTCCAAATCTCACTGTCCAATAAGAAAAGAGAATAAGAAACAAAATAATTGCAGTACAGTGTGAAAAGCATAATATCAGACATATACATAGGTACAGAGATAGTACAGAGGAAGAGGCCTAAGTATTTTCAGAAGGAAGTAATTTCCAAATTTAGTTTTAAAGAATTATGGCTATTTGCCAGGTAGGTAATAAGGGAAATCCTTTCAAGAGGGCCTCTTGGATCTTTATTCTGACCTAAACATTTACCTCATTTCCCTTCCTCATGGAAACTTGGGGTTAAAAATACCCTTTAAGATCATCCAGTCCAGCGGTCCTTAAAGAGGACAGTTGTGGTTTTAAAATATGTCCGCAAATTCTCTGATACTCATCCCATCAGTGGAACCTAATGCACTTCCCCTTGGATGTGGGCTGTACTTAATCATTTCTAATGAAGAGAATGTGGCAAAATGATAAAGTTTGACTTCTGAGGCTGGGTCACAAAAGACACCGTGCCCTCCATTTTATTCTCTCCAACTTGGACCACTCATTCTGGAGGAAGCCAGCTACAATGTTGTGAGGATTCATAACAAAAGGCACTGAGGCCTCTTGCCCACAGCCGGTGAGTGAGCCTTCCTGGAAGCAGATTCTCCAGTCCCAGTTAAGCCTTCCAATGACGGCAGCTGTGGTCTTGCCTGCAACCTCGTGAGACTCAGAATTCCCCAGCTGAGCTGCTCCTGAATTCCAGACCAACAGAAACTGTGAGATAATAAATATTTGTTGTTTTTAAGCCATTAAGTTTGGGGATGATCTGTTACACGGCAACAGATAACAAATATGAGGATCTCAAACAATTGGTGTGGATATGAATTATAACTCTTTATATTTACCTTATTAGAAATAAAAAGTGAAAAGTGTTAAAAATATTTGTGTTAATTCATTAAAAATAATGTTAATAAATATAATACATGTTAACATAAATAACATTTTTATGAAAAATAACAATTTTCCCAAACAAAAATTGTTTAGTTAGAAGGATGGCATCATTTTGCAACTTTACAAATCTTTTTTATGTCTACTTTAATGGAAGATAGCTGGATTCTTATATCTACTTCTGCATTTAATCACTTGTGAAATCGCAGATCTTGTAGTTTCTGGAGAACTCCACTATACCCGTGTAAGAGAGTAAGAATGAAAGTCGCTGGTCTCGCCAACATTCTCTGTAACACCCGTGACAAGTAGACACACAGGTCACACTTGAACATGCTCAGTAATTGGAAACTCACTAGTTCCCAATAAAGCCCACTTCTCCCTCAAAACATTTCTGATAGAGTTCCTCTCTCTGCCATGCTAGATTTTCTCTCTCATTAGTCTTATGCACTCTCCTTAAGATTATTCAGAATAAGTTTAATCATTTATTTAAGGCTAAGACCTTCATATCGTTTATTGTAAGAGTTATTCATAACTTTACAGTTTACAGAGTACTTTTGCCCATGTTCCTGTATAAAAACAACTTTAAGATAATCAATGCAATTCTGAACGAACATCTCAAAAGAATTTATCATGAGTTATGCCCTCCTGCCAATTAATCTCAAGATCTGCCTATAATCTTTTACCAGACACAAATATCCCTATAGCAACTCTTCTCAGGTATGAGACTGGCAGAGCTTACAGACTTTAAGTATCTGGGATGGTAAAATTAAAAGAACACTGAAAACAATTAGTGCAATTTTGAAGAGAGATTTCCCTTTTCTGCTTAAAGCACAGCCTTCTCATTGCATTAGACAATCAAGTCTTGTGTTTTAAGTGCCTTCTGCAGCATCCTTAAAGCTTCATGCATATTTCCACATGCCTTATAAATAACTTGAGCTTAGCTGTTCATCAAAATTGTACACCAGGTCCCTGTTTAGAGATGGCCTGGGAAATGACGTCTGCTGGTTTGTAAGGGTACAAAGACAACATTTGTGGCTGTCTCTGAAACACAGAAACAAGTCCTGGAAACATCTCCAAAAAAAAAAAAACTATCCGGAATAGAAAATACAGTTTCTCCTCATGTTAACCCTAAGCTCTGGGAAGAAAGAGCAGTGCTCAGTCAGATTTAAAAACTGAGTTTGAAATCCTCTTACATTCACATGAAAATACTTGACACACACACCAAAAAATGGTACTCTGTTTATGAGGGTGCAAATTGGTACAGTCATTATGGAAAACAGTAGGACAGTTCCTCAACAAATTAAAAGTATAAAAACTACCATACAATCCAGCAATTCCATCTCTGGTATACATCCAAAGGAAATAAAATCAGCATCTCAAAGAAATACCTGCACTCCGACAGTCACTGCAGCACTATTCACAACAGGCAGCATATGGAAGCAACCTAAGTGTCCATCAGAAGACGAACGGCTAAAGAAAACATGATATACATGTATAGAGAGAGATTTATCTATATATACAAATATACATACATAAGATGTAATATTACTCAGCCATAAAAAGTAAGAAATCTTGTCATTTGCAACAACATGGATATACCTAGGGGACATTATGCTAAGTGAAATAAGACAGAGAAAGTCAAATACTGTATGCTCTCACTTATATGTGGACTCTAAAAAAACAAAAATTTTGAACTCACAGAAACAGAGAGTAGAACTTTAGTTACCAGAAGGGTGGGGAAAATGGAAAGATGCTGTCAAAGGGTACAAGCCTTCAGTTATAAGATGAATAAATTCTGGGGATGTAACGTACAGCATGGTGACTATAGTTAATAATACTGTATTGGGTACTTGAAATTTGCTAAGAGAATAAACCTTAAGCATTCTCATCACACACACAAAAAAATGGTAACTATGTGAGGTGACTAGGTGTTAATAAACCTGATTGTGGTAATTATTTCACAATGTATATCAGATCATTCTGATGTGCACTTTAAATATCTTACAATTTTATTTGTCAATTAAACCTTAATCTGAACAAAAAATAAAGTGAATATACAGTTATTAAAAAATCATGTTGTATACTTTAAATATATACTATTTTATTTGTCAATTATGCATCAATAAAACTGGGGAAAATAAATAGAAATAAAACTTAAAAGAAATGAGGGAAAACGAATTGAATCCATCTGAAAGCTGCTCACTAATATTTTCAATCTCCTAGTTCAGAAGGATCCTTTCAGAATGGATACTTCCTATTACATTATAGGATTTATAGAACATAATATTGCCCCTGAAAAAAATCTGAATTAATATTACACAATTCAGAGGATTCATTCAGCCATTTCTTGCCTTCTCTCACTGCATAATAAAGTATGAGACTAGTATTCTACTCTTAATAGTAACAGCTAACATTTATTGGGTGTTTATTACATCAAGGATTGTACTAGGTGCTTCTCAGCTTTAGCTCATTTAATCCTAATAACCACACTAAGTACTCTTGTTATATCGCTTTTACAGACAGGAAAACTGAAATTTAGAAAGCACATAGCCAAGGTCACAGAACTAGAGAAATGGCAGAGAGCGAATTGCAAACAATGGCCTATGAAATGCCAAAGCTCAACCTCTCAATCACTACATCACTGCACTATAAAATTCTGGTAGCATGAAAAACTAATACATTTGGATTGAGATAATAGTTATTTACAGTTTGATCTTGGAAAAGATGAACTAGGACCTACCTGGCAACACTCAGGACCTCCCAAACAGAGAGAGCCTTGGATGTCGTCATTACATGCATATCACTGGAAGATAGGAAATGACCTTCCAGGCATCTGGGAAAAGTGGTTGGAGATATGTGAAAACTAGCAAAATGAGGAAAGAAACAGTAAAAACTTGCTTTGACTGCATAAGAGTGATACTAATTAGAACCATTTGTGTGTGCTTCCATTTACATTTATACTGCAACATATCAGGTTGCACAGATTTTGTGTTTTTATTATATATGTTTTATTTTATAGCAACAAGTTCTTCCCAGTGGACCTCTCGCACCACCTTTGAATGCAGAGAAGCAGCACAATGTGGGCTTGGGTGTCATCCTGACCTGGGTTTGAAACTTGCTGCACTATTTATTGCCTGTGTAGCCTTGGGCAACCTGTACAAACTCTAAACCTCAGTTTTTTCACCTGTAAAGTGAAGGTTAAAAAAAAAAAAAAGTCTTAAATATCGCATAGGATTTAATACATGTAAAAGCACATGGCACTTTGTTAACTATTATCTGTGTTGTGATGATGATTAATAAGCATGGCCATACGATCATTGAAAACTTGAAACAGTTTTGTTTTTCTAATTAGAGAAAAGCATTGTCCTCACCTCCCTCCATTTTGCAGCTGTGTTTCCAATTTACAGTCCCACCTCCTTCCCCGCACCCATCATGGGACTTCTACATCCTTCAGCAAATACAATAACTTGCTAAGAGAAGAAACAAGGATAAGAAGAGCAGAGGGGTGGAATAACAGAAGAATGAGAAAAAACAGAAGAGGCTATTTTTAAGTTTGTAAAACCACCTCATGCCATGCAGCAGAAATAGATCCAGTGTTGTGAACACAAAAGGGAAATTTCTTTGTGATACTTCCTGGGGTGAAAGGAAGATGATTTACTGCAATGAACCATCCAGACATGTTTGGAGAGAAGGCCTCATCCAATCCTTAGGCAACACTCCCATCTTGCCACACATAAATACCCAGTGTCCAGATATAACCACACTGATGTCACCATCAGAACAGTCAAGACATCTAAACTGGAAACACGTTAACTGAAAGACATATTCTATGAGATTCTGTACGTGTGAACAGGGAGAACCAAGAGATACAGTTCCAGGGATTGAATCAGGCCTTAAATATATGGTATTAAACGTGTGTAAACTGGAGATAATAGCAGAGACCTTAAGCAAAGCATGTAGGAACAAATTAAGCGCTCAGTAATCTTTGGGAAACTCTAACCTCTGAGACTTGCTTTGTTAAAGGGGAGGAGAAGTAGGTCACAGGATCTCAGCTTAGAAGGAAGATTGGGCTGGATAGCAGTTGGGTTGAACATCTGAGCCTGGTGAGAAAAAGAGGGTGCTTCAGAGGACTAGAGAAACAGGGAACCCTTCCAAGAGCCTGCATTTGGATCTTCACAAAGCTGTCATTTCTGTTTAGAAGAGTATTTATTATGTTTATTTGAGATTTATTATGGGAGAAGAATATTGTCAATGGACCAACTGCTAATGGAGACATAATTGGCAAAACATTTATCATTGACCCATTGTTTGTTCCTGGGAAAGCTATTTAACCTCTATCACTTCAATTTATCTGTCAATAAAATATGAGAAAGACTGTGGCCTCACCCTGTCTCTTAGTAATAAGAGAAGTGCACGAGATGGCCACGGCCCATCAGGAGAGCAGCCACTCAAGCACTGATGAATTCTTCGAAGTCCGTAATGGAGAACTCTACTCTGGTATCACAACCACCTGTGGAGGAGGGAGAGGGAGTGAGTGGTGAAACGTCATTCGGTAATTCAAAAAGTAAAAAGGAAGAAAGGTGCATGGGTGAGGGTCCTGAATGGCTTGAGGTATCAAGGGGATTTGAGACAAATCATGAAAAATAAGAGAGAAAATATAAGACACAGATGGAAGCACAGTACAATATTCAAATAATAAAGAAGAAAACATCCCAATTGAGTTTTGCAGTCCAAAGGCATAAATAAAAATAGCAGTCAATTAAAATTGGGAAGGAAGGTTAAAAAGGGGGTGGATAGTTAAAGTAAAAAAGACAATGTTAAGAAAATCTTAGAAGTTTGTTTCAAAAATAAAAACACGGGAATTAAATGAGGAACAAAAAGTAAGACCGTCATGAATATGGAGGATGTCCTTCTGGGGTCTTTGTCCTTCATTAACTTTTTATTCCTTTTCCTTAAATGATTTCAAGTCATGGCTCACTTTTGACTTTTTAAAACTGCCTTACAGAGCCATGAAGCCAAGTATTTGGTTGTTTTAATGGTAAATGTAAACTGGCTAACTGAAGGATGGTGGTTCATGACGACTTAAAGAAAATGATAGCACAAGAATAAGAGCGTATCTGGGTTTACCCAGCCCTGTCCAGGGAGAGAGACATTGGGATTCATTTCTAGCTGGACTTTCATTTTTTCACCTGAAGGAAGCACTTTACAATTTCTCTTTGGCATATCCAAACTGCCAGCATCACTCCTCTTGTGCTTTGGGGCCACTGTTAAATAAAATGAAGGTTACTTGAACACAAGCACTGCTATACGGAGACAGTCGATCTGAAAACAGAGACAGCTCCTAGGTAACTAAACGGGTGGGATACGCTGGACCAAGGGACGATCCACATCCTGGGTGGGATGAAGAAAACGGTGAGAAAGTTCATTGCACTACTCACAACAGTGCGCAATTTAAAACTTATAAATTGTTTATTTCTGGAATTTTCCACGTAATATTTTGGGGCCGAAGTTGACCGTGGGCAACTGAAAGTGCAGAAAGCAAAACCGTGGACAAGGGGGGACTGCTGTACTGTGTTAAGGGCTTTTTGCCTACAAATAAGCAGGTAACTGCTTTTTTTTCATTTTTTAACATCCACTAGGCCACACCGACGGCAGCACTCCCTCCTCCCCCGTGCATGATGCATTTGTGCCTTAGCTTTGTTCTGAAGACCTTGTTTCACCCCCATCCCTGCCACCATCACCCCACTCCCACCCCCGCTCTGACCCAGGTGAGCTTCCACTCTCCGAAGTGGCCCTTCCTCTTGGCCTCCGGCTCCTTCAGGGCAGGCCTCACACCTCCTGGAAAACTGAGCAAGGCCGCAAGGCCATTTCTCTGCCCCCTTTCTCTTCCCTTTCATACCCCTGACCATCCTACCACCTCCGCTCCTGCCCCACCACACCCCATCGTGCTCTCTCGCAGACTCCTGTGCCTTTCCTTTGCAGTATACTTAGCGCAGGTTCTAATTCTACACTAGTTGACTAAACTAACGGAGGCAGGATCCATGTCTACTTAGCTCATTATTATATTGTAGCACCTACTACCATACTACCACTCCTGGCACCTAGATGATGCTCAACGGAACATTTTAAATGGCTGGGTGAGCCAATGGTTACCTTCATCCCCCGGGCTACTCCATGCTGCCTGATCCCACTGACCGTCTCAGGCGACTCACCCGTGGTCAGGAGGCGCCCACTCAACAGGACAGTTTATTTATTGTCCCTACGGCTTGGCATAGAAGAGAAATTCACTTATGAGTCAAGTGCCACTAGAAGCACCGTTCCCTCAGGAAACAAAGCAGCCGTATCTCTGGGCGGCCACTCTGTTCCTTCTCCCACGGCTGCAGGAACAGGAGTGCAATCACCGCGCTTCAAAGGGAGCCAGCTCTCTTCGACTAGCACCATTCTATCAGAAACGAGCATTTTAATCCCTCCAGCTCCTTTCTGCCCACCCCCAGCCCTAGCAGACCCTGCCTGAGAGGCCAATGGACCACCTTTCCTGCTCCTTCCGGAGGGCAGGTCCTCTTCACCAGTTAAAAATGAAATGGCAACATGTTCAAATTAATTTGAAAAGGTTTCCGTGATTTGTGGATTAGCCACATCTAATAAACTGTTGTTTATTAGGGGGAAAAAACGGTTTCTTTCTAACCAAAATAATCCACTTATATTAGCTTTGAGCTTCTTGGATGAGATGTGCTAAAACAAATATTATCTCCCATGCTAATAGAGCAGCGAAAGCGAAATGCTCCAAGCTCCAATCTATCAAAATACAAGTATTTCACTCGAGATCTTTAGCTCATTTATTTTCATCCTCAAGAAACATATTGATTCACGTTATCTAGTAGCAGATATAAAAGGCTAGCATGAATCTGTTCCGATTTAATTTGCCACCTATGATAGGTTACTTCCTCACCTCCTAATTTTTATATTTCAATATATTGAGTTCATTTTTCAGTTTCCCTCTTTGGGCCTCAGATTTTTACACAATTTCTGAAAATCTTTTACAAAATTTTTCATAATTTCTGAGCATGGAGGAAAAAAATTAAAATATGTGCTTGCTCACAAGTTATTCTTCTGATCTGCAGAACTGTATTTGCTTCTCTTTAATCCTCCCTTGTTAAGTACACCTCTAAGAAGTGACTTCATGCATCTTGCAACACACCACACCCTTTAAATGAAGCAAAGGCTTCCATGGGACGATGACTAAACCCTACACTACTTTGCACAATGCTACCGGAGCCCTTATATGAGAAGATAGGCATCTGCCAGTGTCTCTTACTCTATCGGTTCCCAAAGCCACAAAGCATGACCCACATGTCTTAGGCTTCATATAAAAGCAGGAAAAGCCATTGCCACAGGATTTTCCACATTTGTTTAATGTCATTTTAAACTGTTGTGGACTTTGCTTCTCTATTTACAAAGATGCCACCACCACTATGGCGGATGCCCAGGGCTCCAGGACTCCCATCCGGATGACCCCTTTCTCCACTGTTGTTCATATACCTGCGGAGCTCACCTAAGCAAAGATTCTTCTGTGTGAAGTCACCTTTTCCCCTTCTCATTACCCCTATTCTCCAATATTTATCAGTTCCTTTAGTCTGGGAGAATTCCATCTGGCAAAGCTTGAAAGTTTTTCACTCGATCCAAAAAAAAGCTGGCAGAACAGGGACATGAACCTGGATTAAGAATGTATTCAAGCAAATGCAAGTAACACCATTTTTCATTTCTTTTATCCAACTTTAGCTGTGAAACATACAATAGAGAAATGATACAAGGAAGGACAAACAGAAAGAAAGAAAGTCATACTGAGTTGTTTGCCAGAACCCCGTAATTTCCTGGCTTTTTTCCCTTAACACTGGCCACTCCTCAAATAGCCTTTACTAGTGCCTTCTCATCTCTTTGACGTCTTTTTTTAAATGTATATGAATAAGGCTGTTAAACTGAGGCATAAGGTACATACCATAAACTTCACGTTTTAAGTGTACGGTTCAATGATTTTTAGTAAATTTACAAAGTCACGCGACCACACCATTGCAATACAGTTTTAGAACATTTCCATTTCCCCCAAAAGGTCCCTTGTATGTGTTTCTTTGACTTAGCAAGGAGCTCAGTCTTTGAACCACTTGTCTTTATACTCACTTCCTAGATGATCTCATCTGGTCTCCACATTTTAAATACCAGACATATACTAATGAGTCCCAAATCTATATCCCCACCCTGAACCTCTCCCCTGAACTCCAGACTCATCTCCTCCTAGACGTCTAATAGGCATCTCAAACTCAGCATGCCCCAAACCGATTTTTGATCTTCCCCTAAAATTGTTCCTCCCACCGTCTTCCCTAACCAGTTAATAGCAATTCTTTATTCCAGTTGCTCAAGCCAAAACCCTTGGAGTCATCCTTGACTCCTATCTGTCTTTACACCCGAACACCCAATCCATCAAGAAATCCTGTTGACTCTACCTGTAAAATAGATCCAGAATCCAGCTATTTCTCATACCTATACTGCTACTACCTGGGTCCAAGCCACAACATCTCTCACTGGGATTACTGCAATAACCCCATTACTGGTCTCCCACTCTTTTTTTTTTTAATCTTTTTAATCCTGCTACTTTACCAAATTCATTGATTAGCTCTAGTAGTTTTCTGGTAGCATCTTTAGGATCCTCTGTGTATAGTATCATGTCATCTGTAAACAGTGACAGCTTTACTTCTTCTTTTCCTATTTGGATTCCTTTTATTTCTTTTTCTTCTCTGATTGCTGTGGCTAAAACTTCCAAAACTATGTTGAATAATAGTGGTGAGAGTGGACAACCTTGTCTTGTTCCTGATCTTAGTGGAAATGGTTTCAGTTTTTCACCATTGAGAATGATGTTGGCTGTGGGTTTGTCATATATGGCCTTTATTATGTTGAGGTAAGTTCCCTCTATGCCTACTTTCTGGAGGGCTTTTATCCTAAATCACTGTTGAATTTTGTTGAAAGCTTTTTCTGCATCTATTGAGATGATCATATTGTTTTTCTCCTTCAATTTGTTAATATAGTGTATCACATTGATTGGTTCTTTGAGAAGTTAAACAAAATTGATAAACCATTAGCCAGACTCATTAAGAAAAAAAGGGAGAAGACTCAAATCAATAGAATTAGAAATGAAAAAGAAGTAAAAACTGACACTGCAGAAATACAAAGGATCATGAGAGATTACTACAAGCAACTATATGCCGATAAAATGGACAACCTGGAAGAAATGCATATACTGAAGAGATCACTGAACCAAGAAATCACTGAAAATCTCTTGTTGCATATACTGAAGAATCCTTGCATTCCTGGGATAAACCCCACTTGATCATGGTATATGATCCTTTTAATGTGCTGTTGGATTCTGTTTGCTTTTATTTTGTTGAGGATTTTTGCATCTATGTTCATCAGTGATACTGGCCTGTAGTTTTCTTTCTTTGTGAAAATGCTGGCCTCACAGAATGAGTTTGGGAGTGTTCCTCCCTCTGATGAGCACTTGAGAAGAAAGTGTATTCTGCTGTTTTTTTTTTGTTCTTGTTTTTTTTAATAAATTTATTTATTTATTTATTTATTTATTTTTGGCTGTGTTGGGTCTTCATTTCTGTGCGAGGGCTTTCTCCAGTTGCGGTGAGTGGGGGCCACTCTTCATCGCGGTGCGCGAGCCTCTCACTGTCGTGGCCTCTCTTGTTGCGGAGCACAGGCTCCAGACGCACAGGCTCAGTAGTTGTGGCTCACGGGCCTAGTCGCTCCACGGCATGTGGGATCCTCCCAGACCAGGGCTCGAACCCGTGTCCCCTGCATTGGCAGGCAGACTCTCAACCACTGCGCCACCAGGGAAGCCCAATTCTGCTGTTTTTGGATGGAATGTCCTATAAATATCAATTAAGTCCATCTTGTTTAATGTATCATTTAAAGCTTGTGTTTCCCTGTTTCTTTTCATTTTGAATGATCTGTCCATTGGTGAAAGTGGGATGTTAAAGTCCCGTACTATGATTGTGTTACTGTTGATTTCCCCTTTTATGGCTGTTAGCATTTGCCTTATGTATTGAGGTGCTCCTATGTTGGGTGCATAAATATTTACAATTGTTATATCTTCTTCTTGGATTGATCCCTGATCATTATGTAGTGTCCTTCTTTGTCTCTTGTAGTAGTTTTATTTTAAAGTCTATTTTGTCTGATATGAGAATTACTACTGCAGCTTTCTTTTGATTTCCATTTTCATAGAATGTCTTTTTCCAGCCCCTCACTTTCAGTCTGTATGTGCCCCTAGGCCTGAAGTGGGTATCTTGTAGACTGCATATATACGGGTCTTGTGTTTGTATCCATTCAGCCAGTCTCTGTCTTTTGGTTGGAGCATTTAATCCATTTACATTTAAGGTAATTATCGATATGTATGTTCCTGTTACCACTTTCTTAATTGTTTTAGGTTTATTATTGCAGGTCTTTTCCTTCTCTTGTGTTTTCTGCCTAGAGAAGTTCCTTTAGCATTTGTTGTAAAGCTGGTTTGGTGGTGCTGAATTCTCTTAGCTTTTGCTTCTCTGTAAAGTTTTTAATTTCTCTGTCGAATCTGAATGAGATCCTTGCTGGGTCGAGTAATCTTGATTGTAGGTTTTTCCCTTTCATCACTTTAAATATGTCCTGCCACTCCCTTCTGGCTTTCAGACTTTCTGCTGAAAGATCAGCTGTTAACCTTATGGGGATTCCCTTGTATGTTATTTGTTGTTTTTCTCTTGCTGCTTTTAATATTTTCTTTGTATTTAATTTCTGATAGTTTGATTAATATGTGTCTTGGCATGTTTCTCCTTGGATTTATCCTGTATGGGACTCTCTGTGCTTCCTGGACTTGATTCACTATTTCCTTTCCCATATTAGGGAAGTTTTCAACTATAATCTCTTCAAATATTTTCTCAGTCCCTTTCTTTTTCTCTTCTTCTTCTGGGACCCCTATAATTCAAATGTTGGTGCGTTTAATGTTGTACCAGAGGTCTCTTAGACTGTGTTCAATTCTTTTCATTCTTTTTTCTTTATTTTGCTCTGCAGTAGTTATTTCCACTATTTTATCTTCCAGGTCACTTATTTGTTCTTCTGCCTCAGTTATTCTGCTATTGATTCCTTGTAAAGAGTTTTTAATTTCATTTATTGTGTTGTTCATCATTGTTTGTTTGCTCTTTAGTTCTTCTAGGTCCTTGTTAAACATTTAACATTTGTATTTTCTCCATTCTGTTTCCAAAATTTTGGATCATCTTTACTATCATTACTCTGAATTCTTTTTCAGGTAGACTGCCTATTTCCTCTTCATTTGTTTGGTCTGGTGGGTTTTTACCTTGCTCCTTCATCTGCTGTGTGTTTCTCTGTCTTCTCATTTTGCTTATCTTACTGTGTTTGGGGTCTCCTTTTCACAGGCTGCACATTCATAGTTCCCACTGTTTTTAGTGTTTGTCCCCAGGGGTAAGGTTGGTTCAGTGGCTTGTGTAGGCTTCCTGGTGGAGGGGACTAGTGCCTGTGTTCTGGTGGATGAGCCTGGATCTTGTCTTTCTGTTGGGCAGGACCACATCCAGTGGTGTGTTTTGGGGTGTCTCTGACCTTTTTATGACTTTAGGCAACCTCTCTGCTAATGGGTGGGGTTGTGTTCCTGTCTTGCTAGTTGTTTGGCATAGGGTGTCCAGCACTGTAGCTTGCTGGTCATTGAGTGGAGCTGGGTCTTAGCGTTGAGAGGGAGATCTCTGGGAGAGCTTTTGCCCCTTAATATTATGTGGAGCTGGGAGGTCTCTGGTGGACCAATGTCCTGAATTCGGCTCTCCCACCTCAGAGCCATAGGCCTGACACCCGGCCAGAGCACCAATACTATGTCAGCCACACAGCTCAGACGAAAAGGGAGAAAAAAGAAAGAAAGAAAGAAAGAAAGAAAGAAAGAAAGAAAGAAAGAAAGAAAGAAAGAAAGAAAGAAAGAAAGAGAGAAAGAAAATAAAATAAAAGTTATTAAAATAAAAAATTAAAAAATTTTAAAGCAATTTTTAAAAAAAAGAAAGAAAGAAGGAAAGAAGAGAGCAACCAAACCAAAAAACAAATCCACCAATGATAACAAGCATTATAAACTATACTAAAAAAAAAAAAAACGGACAGACAGAACCCTAGGACAAATGTTAAAAGCAAAGCTATACAGACAAAAATCACACAAAGAAGCATACACGTACACACTCACAAAAAGAGAAAAAGGGAAAATACATTTTTTTTTAAAAAAGGAGGAAGAGAGCAACCAAATCAACAAACAAATCTACCAATGATAATAAACTCTAAATACTAAACTAGGATAAACATAAAACCAGAAACAAATTAGATGCCAAAAGCAAACCCCAAGTCTACAGTTGCTCCCAAAGTCCACCGCCTCAATTTTGGGATCATTTGTTGTCTATTCAGGTATTCCAGAGATGCAACGTACATCAAGTTGATTGTGGAGATTTAGTCCTGAGGCTGCTGGGAGAAATTTCCATTTCTCGTCTTTGTTCGCACAGCTCCTGGAGTTCAGCTTTGGATTTGGCCCTGCCTCTGTGTGTAGGTCGCCTGAGGGTGTCTGTTCCCGCCCAGACAGGACGGGGTTAAAGGAGCAGCTGCTTCGGGGGCTCTGGCTCACTCAGGCCGGGGGGAGGGAGGGGTACAGATGCGGGGCGAGCCTGCGGCGGCAGAGGCCGGCATGACGTTGTACCCGCCTGAG
Source organism: Balaenoptera musculus (assembly GCF_009873245.2). Taxonomy (NCBI): domain Eukaryota; kingdom Metazoa; phylum Chordata; class Mammalia; order Artiodactyla; family Balaenopteridae; genus Balaenoptera; species Balaenoptera musculus. Next base: position 140,325,055 of record NC_045785.1, on the reverse strand, counting down.
GCGCGCCATGTGTTCTCCCGGGGAAATTGTCCCTGGATCACGGGACCCTGGCAGTGGCGGGCTGCACAGGCTCCTGGGAGGTGCGGTGTGGATAGTGACCTGTGCTTGCACACAGGCTTCTTGGTGGTGGCAGCAGCAGCCTTAGCGTCTCATGCCCGTCTCTGGGGTCCGCGCTGATAGCCGCGGCTCACGCCCATCTCTGGAGCTCCTTTAAGCAGCGCTCTGAATCCCCTCTCCTCGCGCACCAGGAAACAAAGAGGCAAGAAAAAGTCTCTTGCCTCTTCGGCAGCTCCAGACCTTTTCCCGGACTCCCTCCCGGCTAGCTGTGGCGCACTAGCCCCTTCAGGCTGTGTTCACGCCGCCAACCCCAGTCCGCTCCCTGCGATCCGACCTCCGAAGCCCGAGCCTCAGCCTCCAGCCTCCGCCGGCCCCGGCGGGTGAGCAGACAAGCCTCTCAGGCTGGTGAGTGCTGGTCGGTACCAATCCTCTCCAGGAATCTCTCCACTTTGCCCTCCGCACCCCTGTTGCTGCGCTCTCCTCCGTGGCTCTGAAGTTTCTCCCCCCGCCACCCACAGTCTCCGCCCACGAAGGGGCTTCCTAGTGTGTGGAAACTTTTCCTCCTTCACAGCTCCTTCCCAGAGGTGCAGGTCCCATCCCTATTCTTTTTTTTTTTTTTTAATTTATTTATTTATTTTTTCTCATTATTGTTTTTTTTTATGGCTGTGTTGGGTCTTCATTTCTGTGCGAGGGCTTTCTCTAGTTGTGGCAAGCGGGGGCCACTCTTCATCGTGGTGCACGGGCCTCTCACTATCATAGCCTCTCTTGTTGCAGAGCACAGGTTCCGGACGCGCAGGCTCAGTAATTATGGCTCACGGGCCCAGTTGCTCCGCGGCATGTGGGATCCTCCCAGACCAGGGCTTGAACCCGTGTCCCCCACACCAGCAGGCAGACCCTCAACCACTGTACCACCAGGGAAGCCCCCCCATCCCTATTCTTTTGTCTCTGTTTTTTCTTTTGCCCTGCCCAGGTACGTGGGGAGTTTCTTGCCTTTGGGAAAGTCTGAGGTCTTCTGCCAGCGTTCAGTCGGTTTTCCGTAGGAGTTGTTCCACATGTAGATGTATTTCTGATGTATTTGTGGGGAGGAAGATGATCTCCACGTCTTACTCCTTCACCATCTTTAAGCAGGCTGGTCTCCTACTCTTGTACCTACTCCCTGCATTCTATTCTCAACACAGGAGCCAGAGTGATTCTTTTAAAATTTAAGTCAGACTATGTCACAACTCTACTCAAAACCCTTCAGTGACTTCCCATCACACACAAAACAAAAGCCAATATCTTTACAGTGGCTCACTGGTCCCCATAAGCACTCTGACCTTAACTCTACTACTTTCCCCCTTGTTCACTCTGCTTCAGTCTCACTGGCCTCCTTCCTCTTTCTCAGACATATTTGGCTCAGAACCTTAGCAATGACTGTTCCTTCTGCCTGCAAGACTCTTCCCCCAGAAAACTGGCTAAATTCTTTACCTCCTATATGTCTTCCCTCAAATTCTACTTCTTTCTCAGTGAGGCCTATCTTCATCACCCTAATTAACAGTATAAATTTCCCCCTGCACTCTCAATCCCCCTTACCTTGTTCTGTTTTTTCTTGTTGCATGGAATTTTCCACCTTTAACTTGATAAGCTGCTCTTAAATTTAATATGAAAGAGCAAAGGGCCATGAAGAGCCAAACAGTTTTGAAGGAGAATGAGAAAGGATATTACCCCTACCAAATATGAAACTTATTGTAAAGCTGCAGTCATTCAAAGGGCATATCAGTGGTACAGAGATGGAAAAATAAGACCAATCTAAAAGAATAAAGGGCCCAGAAATAAATCTATGTCTACATAGGAACTTGAGATATGACACATGAGCATCACAAATAATTGAGAAAGAAAAGACTGCGTATTTAATAACTTGTGCCAGGACAATTGGTTTTCTATTTGGAAAAAGATAAAATTAGATCCCCATTTTACATCATGCATAAAGTAGATTCCAGAGGGATTAAGAAACTAAACAAAAAGAAAAACTTTTAAACCTTAAAAGAAAATACAGAAAAATATACTTATGACATCCTGGTAGGAAAAGTGTTTATAAAGTTTTTATAAACAAGATTAAAAAAACCATAAACCATGAAAATATTGAAATATTTGACTATACTACTATTTAAAAGCATCTGTATAATAGAAGACACAATAAACCAAGTTAAAATAAATGCCACAATCTAAAAGATGATACATATAATTGAAAAAGGACTGGTTTCCAGTATTTATATGCATTTTAACTGTAAATAATAAAAAAAGACAAATAACTCAATGGAAACACTTTTAGTGTTTAAAATAAAACTTAAATGTTGGAATATATGAGCAGACAATTAATTCACAGAAGAGGAAATTTATCTGGCCAGTAGACATATGAAATATGTTTAACCTTGCTAAATGAATATGTGATTTAAATGATGATGTTCTCCAACTGGCTCCACAAAATATAAAAATAAGTCTGACAACACAAAGTGTAATTCATAAGAATGTAGGAGAAATGAAACTGTCCTACTCCCTGATGGGGTGTGTAAACAGGTCTAACTACTTTGGACATGAGTTTGACAATATCTAATAAAATTGAAAATGTATGTATCGTACAACCCAATCCATCCATTTTTCAGAAATGAACCTAGAAAAACTCTCATATATGCACACTAAATTGTGTACAAGCGTGTTCATCGCAGCTTTGCTTGTGATTACAAAAAATAATGGGAAATAATTTGTGTCCATCCACAAGAGAAGGTATAGATAAGTTGTGATGCATTAAATTCATCGATACAGTAAATTTCAAAAACATATAATAGTTATGAATTTTTTTAAAAAATGTGTAAAGCCATATATTGAATAGGATATTAATTATGCTAATTTTTATAACAATAGGAAATATTATTTCTAAATATAAACACATTTAAATACATAGAAAAAATACATATGATTTGCAGTGGATCACAAAAATGGCCATAATTTCCCACCCCTCCTAGAAATACACTCTTTTACAATGTGACTTTACCACTCCTTCCACCAAGAAGTGAAGTCTATTTGCCCACCCCTTGAATCTCATGTCTTTGTGACTCTCATTTTCACCCGCAGAATGCACTGAAAGCAATGTTTTGCCGGAGGCCGAACACACTTCCATTCTACTCTCCCTCTCAGAACCCTGCTAGTGTCTAGTGAACAAGCCTGGGCTAGCCTGCTGAGTGATGAAAACCACATGGCCCAGTCAACCCCATCACCCCAGCCTACAATCAGCTAACCACTAGACAGATGAGTAAGGCTGTAGTAAGACAAGCCAGAACCCAGCTGACCTGCCAATTGACCATAGACATATGAGCAATCCTAGGTTGGATCAGCCCAGCCTACCTCATATCAGTAGAACTATTCAGCTGACCTGCAGACTCATGAGCAATAATAAGGGGTTGTTGTTTTACATCACTAAGTCTTAGGGGTAATTTTTTTACACAGCAGTAAATAAGGGATGCATACGCCATCTTCAGTACAATGACCTCTAAGGAGAGAGGGAAAGGAAGAGTATGAAGGGGAGAGAGATACCTTCACCTTTTTTTTTTTTTTTTTTAAAGAATCTTCCTGGTTATTTTTGCATCTTTTCTTTAATTAATTAATTAATTAATTTTTGGCTGTGTTGGGTCTTCATTTCTGTGCGAGGGCTTTCTCTAGTTGTGGCAAGCGGGGGCCACTCTTCATCGCCGTGCGCGGGCCTGTCACTATCGCGACCTCTCTTGTTGCGGAGCACAGGCTCCAGACGCGCAGGCTCAGCAATTGTGGCTCACGGGCCCAGTTGCTCCGTGGCATGTGGGATCTTCCCAAACCAGGGCTCGAACCCGTGTCCCCTGCATTAGCAGGCAGATTCTCAACCACTGTGCCACCAGGGAAGCCCACCTTCACCTTTTACACTTACTATTTTGAGGATTTAGAAGTCCTCAAATCCTATGATAAAACTGGACAGCAGTAACCCAGGGGTTTGTTACATTATTTTCAGAATTAATCTGAATACTTGAAATGTTGCCTAATTGGTTTGAAGAAGTATGCTACCATTCTTTCCTTTTTTGTCATATTCATATGAATATGGTAGAACTAGACATGACTAAAAGATCTGGTTCATCATGTGGTTCTCATGTAGACTGGCTACACAGAAACTTGGAAATATTAGACCTGGACTTACGTAACTGACATCATGAGCCACAGTAACTCAGACTGACCAAATATTATGGTCACACCTCGTTCTATGGTAGCATATAAACAAGAGCTAAGAGAAAAATATCAAACCCTCAATTAATCAGAACTCAAGAAACAAACTTTCTTTCATGGAAAAACATCTATTTTTAGAAGAAAACAAAAACAAACTATTATCAAAGGTATACCTTGATTTTCAGATTAAGTCCTAGGGTCAGTGCCAAGTCAAGCTAATCTTCGCATGTTCAATATTAAGGTTGGAGAGAAAGACAGAGATAAAATGGGTTTCTAGCTGATCTTCATTTTATTAAAAAATTAATTTAGCTGTGCATCCCATCCAGTGATGCTGCTTTTATTGAACATAATTGTTTATTTCCATTTTGCTACAATATAATTCCAAGATTTAAAAAACTCATACTGTAAGAGGACATGGTGGTAGGAATTGTAAAGAATCTATACAAAACTAAGCCTATCTATAAATCCTGAGTCCCAGTGCAACCAGTTGAAAAAGTTCCATTAATCTTTATAAGTTAAGAGATTTCTAAGGAGCCAGTGTCCTGGATCTGGATAGAATCCTTTCACCCTAAATCCCACATTCAAATTAAATGAAGGACAAAGTCTGTACCTAAAACTCTGGGTGAAAACATAAGCAAGCAATAACCAATGTCTCTGCCATTTAGAGCCAGGAGTACAAAAGCTTCCTTTACAGGGGAAATAATGGAAAGAGTGGAACCAACATCATTCCAGGTGGCAGGAGGTGAGAAAAGGCATTTGTGGCCAAAAGATAGGGTCAGGAAAGGGGATTTGGAAGAGCCCTGGTTTGAGACAAACAGACAAAACAAAGTAGAAAGTGTATGCTCTGAAGTGAGTCAAGTCATATATGAGCCAGGCTGGCAGAATAAATCAAGTCTACACGAAGCTGAAAATGAATCAATTTCATTTGCAAACAGAGCTGCAAGGCTAACTCTTTCATATTTACTTATTTATTAAACATATTAAATGCCCCCTTTTCTTTCTTCTTCTACTGTCCATAAGTGATTATAATACAGTTTGTTGTAAGTTTTTAGGTTTAATTTCTAATAAAGAATGACTATAGAGCTTCAGAAATAGTATAGCTGAAGGTCAATATGGCAGAATGAACCAAACAGCAAAATCACCTATCCCAGTATCTGAGAAAAGAAAAATCAAAAACATATGTCAATAATATTTACAATTTGAATAGTACTTAATATGTGCCAGGCATTATTCTTAGAACTTTATATATAATATCTCATTCAATAGTATAATGCATTTATGAAAAAATACTATTATTATCCCATTTTACAGATGTAGAAACTGAAGCACAGGTTTTAACTAGTAATTGGTAGGCCTCAGATATGATCCCAAGCAGTCTAAACCCAGAGCTTGTATCTTTAACCACCATACTATTCTGCTCACAAACAGACAAAATAGGCAAACAAGCAATGTGAATAGCATGAAGAAAAAAAAGTCCTCAGTTCCCATTCAAGGAAAGAGTCTAAGCTTAATGCCATAAACTTTGAAAAGAGGCATCTAAAAAAACAAGAAATAAATAAAAGGGATTGAGAATATCTATTAATCCTATTCCCACTTACCAGAAACAATATTGAATTAACATTTTGAGTCAAACAAATATAGAAAATTATTGCTAACACCGCCCCCCCCCAAAAAAAAATTGGAGATAAGTGAAATAAAGGAGTGCCTTGGCAATGTCAGGAGGAGTTAATACTCCAGACTTTACCATTTTCCAGGGCTTCGTGAAGAATGGAAAAATGAACAAAAGCCTGAGAGAATCTGTCCAAAAATAAAATACACTCCCAACTAGTTTGATTGCTCTTTGTTATAGAATATTTAATGTAATCTCAGATCAAAGCACAGAGCTCAGGTCTTCCAATAAAGGCTGCATGTAGCTCCCATCTCAATATGCAGCCTATAAACCATACTGAATGGAAGAGAAACAAATCTCAGATAAGATGGAAAGCCTCCAGAAGAATTTACCTGCATCAGAGCAAATTGAAGTTCAGTCCACATTAAAGATGAGCGAGATAAAAATGAAACACATAGCAATGGCAAACACACACACACACAAACACACACACACACACACATACACACAGAGGATGAAACAATGAAAAAAGAATTTGCAGAGTTAAGAAAACTAATTGAGCATGAAAACCACACCACTGGCGTAGGGGGTCTACAAACTATGATCCCTGGGACAAATCCAGGACACCACTTTTTTTTTAAATTTTACTGGCACACAGTTACATCCATTCATTTATGTATTATCTGTGGTTGCTTTTGCACTGCAACAGCAAAGTTGAGTAGTTGCAACAAAAACCATATGGCCAAAAAGCCCCAAATATTTACCAAAGGGCCTGTTACAGAAAAAGTTTGCCAATACCTACATGAGAAAATTGATACATTATAAACAAGCTGGCCCTCCTGTCCTGGGCTCTACACCACCTTTGTGCTGCTGTTTTCTGTTACACCCTGAAATTGAATGTGCCTTGAAAAATGTACACGTCTCATCCTCAACATAAGCCAAGCATCTTTGATAATATACAATTATAACTGCTAACATTTATTTAGCACTATATGCTAGGTACTATTGTGTTTTTATAAGAATACAGAAAAAATGGTAAAAGTGGTATATAAATAAATAAATTTTAGACAGTATTACCTCAGTCGAAAATACTTCCCTGTTGTATAATAATTCTCCTTTATAGATCAATCTAAACATGAAACAATGAGGAAGGAGAAAAATCAGACTCAACGTTTACAACACTTTATTCTACTTCTATAAACATGTTTTATTGGAAGCATCTTTGTAGTAAACATTTTAGAGATTTATTTACTTTATTAATTTTCAGAAAAAATATCAGGCTGCAACCCTGATTATTGAGGATGTATAATTCTTTCAAAAGTTTACAAAGTACAGTGCAGAATTATATGCTACTACTTTAACCTTGGCTAGGAATAAATAGAAAGTGCATTTTATTCTCACTGGCCATTGAATTGCATTTTATAACTTTGAGGAAAATATCCCACTGGATTAGCTTGCTACCAACTCCTCAAACCCCAAATGAAACTTCCACAGTTCCCTTGGGTGTTTCTTATTATTGAGCAGATGTTAAGTTTACTTATTTGAAAATAATTATAAAGTCTTGTATAAAAAGTAAGTTTTGTTCAGAAATAAAATTTCTCAAAATGTACATACCTCATTGTAATATTGTCACTATGTTGTATATACTCTAGGACCACTACATTTCAATTTTAATTATATTCAAGCACCCAAGACATGTTAGGACATACTTAGATATTGTTAGTTCATCAAACATTTTAACATCTGTGCTTCAAATATTTATCCAACCTAAACCATGCTCTGCAGGCACTATGCAAGGTTCTGAAAACACTAATGAATAAGCCCCAGGATTTTTGGAATTGAAAGTCATGATTACAGATGAGCTCTTCCAAGATGGGTATGTAAATCAGGAGTGGGAAAAAGTTTCTTCTCACCTGCAAACTCTGATCACTTGATTGTTGCCTGAAGCATTTTTGAGAATTCTAAGATAGCATCGGGGATCAGAGAAAACTGCCAAAATCAAATAGCAATGTCTGCTATGGGCATGCATGATTTGGTTCATATTGTATGTTCATAATTTCTTATAGTACTAAAAGGAAAAAGGAGTAAGTATGGAATATTGGATGTCAATATTTAAGGAACAGGTGAAGAAAAGGGAGGAGCAGCAGAAAACTTTTCAACGGCAACATCATGGAAGCTAAAAAGAAGAGAAGGTCCAGGAGGAAGTAGACAATAGTGTCAAATATCATATTCCTTGAGAAAGGAAATTTGGCAAATTGTAATTCATTGGAGACTTTCCTGAAAGCAGTTTCAGCAGAATGGTGGAGAAGAAACTTAAGCGCAGAGACTAAGGAAATAAGGAAGTGGATACAATCTACATTTTTCTAGAAATCTAAGATTCCTCACACTTCACACTGCTCCCCAATATATAATAATGCATATTTGGTTCTGGGATTATTTCTTTGTATATTTATAAACACACTTATAAAAGGAAAACTAGTGAAGTAGTGAAGACCTCGAGCTTCCCTGCTTGGGTTCAAATCCCAGCTCTCTGTTGCTCTCTATATGCATAACTTTGAGCAAGTTACACAACTTCTCTGAGATTCTTTCCTTATCTGCCAAATGGAGAATTGCTAATGTGACTAAACGCACGTGAGCTTAGAACAGGGTCCAGCACCTCATAAACGTCCAGCAACTACTAGCAATTTTAATTTTCATTGTAAAGAATACAGAGGAAAAAGCAAACGGTCATTTACCCATGGTGGTCTCTACTAACCGCTTGGGGTATGTCCTCCCAGGGCATCAAATGTGTAGTTTTAACCAAGAGAGCAGTACTGCAACAGAAATGTGAATGCTACATTAGCAATGACTTGGTTCAACAAAACCTAAGTGTACATTCCACCAATAGTTCTTCTAAGGAAATCTGCTTCAAAACTCTAGTTTCTATATTACTTGCTGGTTTTTCAGTAATGAGGAAGATACAAGATAATATAGTTACTTTAGAATTCATGGATCAAATGTATTCGGAATTCACACACTGTCATTATGAATTCAATATTCATGACAAGCATTCTGGGTGAACAGCCAGACTGTGGGGCTGGGTTTCTCTTTAATTTTATATATTACATATGTATACAATATTTTATAAATCAGCCTTCTATATATTCTATTTCTGGTCCTTGAGAGGAAAGCTGTTGCTTAGCAACCGGTCTTTTCTGCTTGGCTGATGCTTAAAATAGAAAGTTGTGCAAATCAGAAGCAAACAATTGTGTCCATTAGGAGTGATGAGCTACTGGTTTTAACAACTAAGTTGGCTACCAACTTAGTTTATGGTTCTCCGTGTGGAAAAGATAAAATATGAGACAGAAGCTGTATCATGGTATTTACTAATTATTTTTAAGGAACAGATTAATTCACAAGATGTAAATTAGTATATAAAAAAAGGAATAATTCAAGGATATTAAAAAATTACCTAAGTTTTGAAGTATATGGTTAAATTTTCAGATAGAAAATATTTACATCTTAGAATGAAAAGGGAGAACACTAAAACCCATATGCTGAATTCTCAAGTTGTAGCCAACAAAAAACTATGTTTATACCCTGTAAAACTTTGAAACATGATTTTATATTTGCTTTGTCCATTTAGGTTTTAAACAAAGATTATTCACTAGGGAAAGAGAGGTTAGGTCATATGGTGGTAAGAGATTTTGTGGCAGTGAGAGTCCCTTGGCTGCTGCCAACAAAAACTGACCTGGCCAAGTGAAGCTAAAGCATATTTATTGGAGCAAAGGGTTTGGTGGTGCTGATGGTGTGCTCAGAACTGATGTGGTATTGCAGAGCAGGGCTTGGAAACAGGCTGGGCACTCTGGAAAACTTCCTGTGGTCAGAGCCATTGCTGTTTCCTTGTGTCACTCAAGTTTCAAAAGCTCATGGGAAAGCAACTGCCCGGCTGATTCTTCATGTGCCTGCCCCTTGGCTGGGGTGAGTGGAGGGGCCGGGAAGGATCTGGTCTTCTCAACTTCCATGGAGGCATGCATCCGGATTTATAGGATGGTCACTGCTCAGTGAGCTTTTCCACAAGGGGAAATCTGGGTGCTACTCGTTAGAAAGAAATGGATACTGGAGAGGTATATATGGATACACACACACACACACACACACACACATACACATACACAGTATAAGACTTACAGTAAGTCTCTTGGGTCTTCACGAAACTCGTCTGTGACATAATTGCTTCTTTCTTCTCATGTTCCTTACCTCTAAAGTGGATATAGAAATAATCAACTTCATGTATTTACTAGGTAATGTAAAATTTATTGTTTAGTTGGTGGTATCTAGATCATTTTAGAAAGGTAATATGTAAGTACAGTTATAATTTATAAAACAGTGGTGTTTGCATATATTTATATGCAATTTACATGGAGTTAATTTTTATAATTTGAAGCTTTATTCACCTTTTTTTTTCATCTTTATAAAATCTCTGAACATCAAGGAAGAAATCTATATAATCACAAAATCTATATAATCACAAAGATTAAATAAAAATAGAATTAAAGCAAAGTCATTGAGTCTAACTTTTTATATAGTGTGGAAGCAAGCCAAAAAGACAATAAGCCAAATCATTCCTTTTACATAACTGGATTTTTGACTCAAAGAAAAAGCTCATTAGATGTTGAAAGAGTTTGCACATATTTCTATGGTAACATATCTTGGCTTCGATTTACTTGACTGTCAACATATTCTTTGTCCTTTAACCTAAAAAAGTCTCTGTTACAATTTTAATCTACCACTGGGACTATTTTATTAGTGGCCAGTGAAAATAAATGGCCAAGCTCCCCAAATCTTCCCTCTGTGTTAGCTCCTGAAACAAAGGTCAAAATAACAGTCTTAAATAAGATAGAAGTTGCTTTCTTTCTTTCTCACAGAATAGTCAAGCTTAAGTAGACTACGGCAGACTTGGCAGTTTCATGGTGCAAGGGACTAGGTTTTTCTATCTAGTTTCTCTGCCACCCTCAACGTGAAGTTTCCATCTAGTGGTCTAATATGACTGCTCCTGTAGCAGCTACTGCCATGTCTGCATTCCAACCAGTGGGAAGTTGAGAAGGGTAGAGGGCAGGGCGTACATCCCTTCAGCTTACTTATCATTGGCCAGAAACTTGTCACATGGCCACACCTAGCTGCAAGAAAAGTGGGAAACATAGCTCTTAGTTGGGTGACTGAGTTCTGTTGTTATAGAAGGGTAGAGTGGAAGTTTTCTGTCATTCCATCTCATTAACAAACTCATTACTGTCTTGTGCTAAAACAGAAAATGTCTATATTGAAAAATAACAATAGCAACCCAAATGTCTATCCAAAGAAACAAACCCTGGAGCAAATTAAATAATACTATAAAATGATGAATAAAATTCTTATAATGTACATTCTCTACATATAAATTAAACTGTTGTCTTTCAAACTATCAGGTTAATATATATTGTACTAAAGAAGTAATTAACCTACTAGCACCCCAGAGTTCTAATATCCTCAGAAGGTGGGTGATTAAGGGCAACTTTAAGTGTAGTTCTGACACACTTAGACTCCTTATACCATTGGCATGTTGCTGAAATCCTATACACGTTTTCCAAATGATCCTCAGAAAAATATATGGTCTTATATCAAAACCCTTAAAAATATACATTCCCTTTGACTCAGGAATTTTACTTTTGGGAGTTTGTTCTAAAGAGAACAATGAGGATGCAGAAAAAGATTCATCTATAAGGATATTTATTGCAAATTTTTTTGTTGTAGAGAAAGATTAGAAATAACCTAAACATCCCAAAAAAGGGAAGTGTGTACATAAATTGCTATATCCATACAAGAGAATAGCACGCTGCCTTCAAAAATGATAGATGCAGAAATTTATTTATTGACATGGAAAGTTGCTCACAATATATTGTTAAATGAAATATGAAGATTAGAAAACAGTATGTACAGTGTTATCCAAAGTTTATAAATTAAAACTAAAATATTCTTTAAGAAGGCACACCAAAATATGAAAAGTGGTTAGGTGTTCCTGGGTGGTGGTATTAGAGGTCATTGTTATTTTATTCCTTTTGCTTCTTCGTAGTTTTGAAATTAGAAAAAAAAAAAAGAACATATATCATTAGTATAATCACAGGTTTTTGTTTGTTTTGTTTTGTTTTTTTAACATAGGAAGAAATTAAAAACTGTGTTCTCTTAACTCCCAGCCAGATTCAGAATGGCGTTGGAAGGGGCTTCCTTGGTGGTGCAGTGGTTAAGAACCTGCCTGCCAATGCAGGGGACATGGGTTCAAGCCCTGGGCCGGGAAGATCCCACATGCTGTGGAGCAACTAAGACCGTGAGCCACAACTACTGAAGCCTGCGTGCCACAACTACTGAAGTCTGCACACCTAGAGCCCGTGCTCTGCAACAAGAGAAGCCACCGCAATGAGAAGCCCGCGTACCACAATGAACCCCCACTTGCCGCAACTAGAGAAAACCCATGCGCAGCAATGAAGACCCAACGCAGCCAAAAATATAAATAAATAAATAAATAAATAAATAAATAAATAAATTTATTTAAAAAAAAAGAAGAAAGAAAGGCACGGGAAGACAGAGATTCTCCTAGCCTGACTTCTGACTTCTAAGGAGGCTCTTGCTCTGGAAACAGTCCTTCCCCAAAGCCTCTTTGAAAGTTTCATCACCCCAGCAGCAGTCACATCTCTCACAGACAGGGCCAGATTTTAGATGACCTTAAAGACTAACAGCATGGGTTTTATTCTGTAAGTAATGGGAGAGGCTGTAAGCTTTTAAGCAATGATAAAGAATAAGGATGTATTTCTTCCTTCAGTCCATCTCAAGATTTTCTATATTAATAGATGCTTGGAAAACCATTATGGAATGAATACAAGAATGACCAGATGGATAAGATAATAAAGAGAAGAGAAACTTTTGTGATGCCCTAGAATGCACATCTGTGGAAGTAAATTGACAGGATAGGGCCAAAGATTGGGTGGAAGAGAGGTGGTGTCAAAGATAACCCTGGATTTTGTGCTCAGGGACGAGGAATGAATGACCAAGAGAAATTGGAAGTTGGAAGGATTAGCTTTTAGTTTTGAAAAGTAATGTTACTGTTTAGATGTTGGTTGTCCATGAATAAGGAGACATCTAACATGTAGGTGGAAACAAGAGTTTGGAAATCCAGAAACAGGACAGATATATTTATAGAGAATTAAGAATTATGCCATAGCCTGGTTGAAATTTGGGGGCGGATGCTTAGGAAGAAGGATTAAAAGGATTAAACTGACCTGCATTAGGAGGAAGGATCACAAAAGGGAACTGGGGAAGCAAAGGGAGAGATTGGCTATGAGGAGGAAACTTCTGCTCCTCCCTCATATTGCTGGAGATGGCCCCCCTCAGGTGATTCCATAGCATATTATACAGACTCTATTGCCAAACTCTTCCATAGTGAATTTAAAATAAAGTACTAATGGGAAAAATTTCAAACATATCCAAAAAATTGAAAATAATATAAAGAGTACAATGTACCCATCACCCACTGTATCAGTCAGTGTTCAAAAAGTTAAGTGGAACTACTAGGACATGTGTGAATATGTGTGTGTGTGTCTAAATATACATATATGTGTGTATGCTTGTACATATACAGTTGTGCCTTTGTGGAACTCGGTTTAACAGTCGCTGTAAGGCTGTTGCCCTTGAATCGATTGCTGGAATTTGAAGTGCACAGGGCAGGCAGTCAGGAGGGGAAGACGAGTATAAAGTGGGAGACAAGAAGAACATGCTGGAGTTGGAAACTTCGAGGACAGACTGAAACTCATCTTGCCTTAGACCCTGGTTTGTGGTTGTCCTACAGAAGTCCGGGCCCTTCATCACAGAGCTAGGCACACGCACCTTGCTGTGGAGTTGGAGAGGCTGAAGGAAGTTCCAGAAGTAGATGCAGCAGTTTCAGGCCTGTCCACTGTCTCATGCCAATGTGGTGAACCAACAGATAAAGACAGTATGCATGGTTATAAAAATGGCTGCAGCTTTACTTCCAGCCCCCAAATTTCAAACAAGAATGTCTCTTATCGCCCACCCTAACCAGAAACAGAAAGGGAATAGAATTCCGGGAAATGTAGCTCAGCCTAGCCAAGTCATCACGTTGCAAAGCAATCATACCTAATTTCAACCATTTCTATCCCATGGCAAGCCTTGTTTCATCTATTCCTCCACTCACGTCCTGTTCCCCACTTTTTTTTTTTTTTGGAAAAATATCCTAGGCAGCATATCATTTTATCTTCTAACCATGTTGTACTTTAAACGTTGAGGGGTTCTTTTTTTTTTTTTTTTAATTTTTATTTATTTATTTATATTTTTGGCTGTGTTGGGTCTTCGTTTCTGTGCGAGGGCTTTCTCTAGTTGCAGCGAGCCGGGGCCACTCTTCATCGCAGTGCGCGGGCCTCTCACTATCACGGCCTCTCTTGTTGTGGAGCACAGGCTCCAGACACGCAGGCTCAGTAGTTGTGGCTCACGGGCCTAGTTGCTCCGCGGCATGTGGGATCTTCCCAGACCAGGGCTCGAACCCGTGTCCCCTGCATTGGCAGGCAGATTCTCAACCACTGCGCCACCAGGGAAGCCCCGAGGGGTTCTTTTGTGTCATTCTGTGAGCTTCTTGAGAAAAGAATCCTTACCTTATTTAACTTGCACCTCATATATATAGGTATCTTATAAATACTTGTTGACGTAAGGATGTATGATTTTTATGCAAATGAGTAGAAGTCTAGAAAGAGCTGACATTGTAAGGCAGTCTTTGTCCCAAGGAACTGGGTTCAAGAGTTGCCACCTCCCTAAAGTCACTTTTGAGTCCTTTCTCTCTCTTGCTTCTAGGTAGAAATACCCACTCCTTCTTTGTGCCCCACTGGCATATTGTGTAAATACGTCTATCACTCACTGTACCCATCCATTTTATTTTTAATTTATTTACATGTCTTTCCCCTTCCATTAGCTATTTTTAATGAGAGAACTGAGCTATTTGACCTTTCTGGGCTTTACCTTTTTGAACTATCAAAAGTAAAACTAAGAAGATTGGCCTCCCACACCAAGATTCCTGTGAAAATTTCTCCTGAAGAGAAAGAGTTGGGTTCTTCCGTTTTTATTTTTCTACTGCCTTGGGTTCATAACAATGAGTTATATATAATTTTCCATTATACCCAGTATCTTCAAGGACAGTGCATGGTCTAATATACACAGGGGTTAGAAATTCTCATCAGGGCAATGGAGGTGCCACTTTTCTTACAAGAGTTACTAAAGGATTATGAGTCATACCCTTTACATAGGTTATTAGTCGGGACTCTTGACTACAAGAGACAGAATCTGACTTGAAGCAGAGTAGGCAACCATATAAGCTCATATAATGAAACTGCCAGAAAGGCAGGAACCACAGAGTGTGGAAGTCTCCTACTTGGGAGAAATGTTCAGAGGGTGTTTGGGGAGCTGCAAAGAATCTGGCTGTGAACTGTAGGCATGATTTAAAGTCATATTTTGGAGGCCCTTGAATGCCAGGCTAAGGAATATGCACTAATAAACCCTATACTTTCTCTTGCTGAAACCAACGGGAGCATCAGACAAGTCCACAGAAGAAACATTTTGATCTCTAGAAATGTCAAACTGCAGAGCTCTAATACAGAGAAGAAAGCACGGCAGAATCTACAGGAGAGAAAAGTGTCAGTTGCACTGTTTCTGTCAACACATCTGATGTTAGAACATGCACAAAAGACATATAAAAAGTTGATAAAAATCTCAAGGTGGGAAAATTGACATGGATGTAATTTTTAAGGCATTGGATAACATAAGTGAGTGGTTCTTAAAGTGTGAGCTTGGGACCAGCAGGACCAGTATCACCTGGGCATTTGCTAATAGTTCAAAATCTTGGACCCCACTCCAGACTTACTGAATCAGAAACTCTGGGAGTGGGCGCCAGCACTCTGTGTTTTAACAAACCTCCCAGGTGATTCTGATAAATGATTGAGAACTACTAGGTGGTAGGCCGAAAACAGCACCCAAAGCTATTCATGTTCTAATCCCTGGAACCCAGAAGAGGAGGAGAAACATGACCACGAGGCGGAGATTCAAGTGATGCAGCCTTGAGCCAGGGAGTGCTGACAACTACACAGAAGCTGGAAGAGGCAAAGAATGGATTCTCCCTCCGAACCCGTGGAAGGAGTGCAGGGTGGCCTGGCTGATACCTTGATTTCAGCCCAGTGAAACTGATTTCAAACATCTGTTCTCTGCAACTGTTGTTTTAAGTCCTCAAGTTTGTGGTAATTTGTTACAGCAGCCACAGGAAACTAATATACACTGAAATAAAGAAGAATTATAGGCTAAAGTACCTAAAAATTCATTAGATTCTTATAATAAAAAAATACGCTTGCTATTATTTAACAACTCTAAAAATAGTCTTTTGTGTTAAGTAAAAGTTGCCACATCTAAGAGCATTTTCCTAACATAGTTTACCATTGAGTGTTAAAGTATAATAATTTTCATAATATTAGCGTCAAAGATGGCTTTTATATACCTTGATTTTCCTATGATAGCTAATCCTGCAGGAAATGAAACAAATTACCTTGGGTAGAAGAGAAAAAATGAGAGACATTTTGCTTATGGCTAAGATTTGCATAGGTTAGAGAGCTATCATACATCTTCCTTTATGGATAAGAAAATGTTCTTGGAAAATAATAGTGGCGTTTATTTATAGGAAAATGCTTCATAATAAATATGAGAAGACTTTTAATCAATAATCTATGCTACTTGCTAAAATATTCAAGCTCTTTTTAAGATATCTGGAACACCTTAATAGTTATAATAATTTATTTGTCTTCTGCACAGTGCTTCTCAGATCACTTTCATATGTATATATTCCCATTTAATCCTTACAACTGCTATGTGAGCTGAGCAGGGTAGGTATTTTTAATTTTCGTATTTTACAGATTTAAAAAATGATGCTTAGAAAAGTTAAATGACTGGCCCAAGGTTACAAAAAAGGTAGATATTGGATTTGAGATTAGAAACTACCCAAATCTGCTGTACGACGTCATTTCCAGGGATCCAAGTTTTCTTAGCTGCCCTCAAGAGGGTGTATTAGTGTGTGTGGTTAATTATGCTATGGATAATTACACTGGGGTTCAGAGGTCCTGTGATCTGTTTAATTCAACCCAGTAGGCAGTTGCTGAGCATCTGTCGCATGTCTTGAACTGTGCTAGTCAATGCGGGGAACACAAAGAAAGGGCCAGACACAGTCCTTGCACTCAAGAGAATTTACGTCTCTATTAGGCAGGAAATGTCTACGTAAATGAAATGAATAAGGAGAAGAAAAGAATAAAATCAAATGCCACAATCTGGGTGACTTCATACAAAAAAACCTTTGAAGAATAGATCTGATTCAGAGCATTCTAGGTGGCAAAGGGTGTGTGCGGTGGTGTGGGGTGCAGAGAGAATGAACCAGAGCGTAGAGGCTGAAGCAGCCTGTGAAACCCACGGGGAGAGAGGGATCACCTGAGCTACCAGAAGCACCATGGATGTGTCCTGAGGAATAGAAGCTGGGCTTCTTGGTGCCACCTGGTTTCAGACAGTTAAACAGCAGTGAGAATCTTTAATACTTCTAGTGAACACTGTACCCTAGAAAAGTGAGGGAGAAGCAGTACTCATATGTTAAAAAAAAAAAACCAAAAAACCCACAACTTGAAAATCCTCCCATTCTCTCCAATTTTTCTATTCCAGTCCTATGGACACAGCTCCTGAGAACTTACAGCTCTGTCTGTGCAAGTGTTTTCTGACAGTCATAGGTGTGTGTGTGTGTGCGTGTGTGCTCATCTCTGTGTGTAGGTGTGTGTAAATGTAGTATATGAACACCTGGCATAAAGTTCCCCTTAGGAAAAGGGGTGTGTTTGTTTAGGAAAATATTTTGAGAGTATAAGGTGAGGATACCGTTTGCAAGGAAACAGGGAAATCAAAGCAACATTTACATAATAAAGTGGCAGGAATTTGGGAGAGGGGCTTAGCTGGAGAAAGAGGGGAGGGCATAGCCAGAGGAGGCCAGTGCTTGAGGAAAGGAAAATGGGTAAGAAATTTCTGGGGCCAGGATGGATGAAGGGCTTTTAAGAACAGGGATATTTAATTTTTCCTTTTTTTTTTTTTTTTTGTAAATAAGTTGTTTTATTATTTATTTATTTATTTATTTATTTATTTATTTATTTATTTATTTATTTATTTATTTATTTATTTATTTTTGGTCACGCCACATGGCATGTGGAATCTTAGGTCCTGGACCAGAGATCAAACCTGCGCCCTCTGCACTGGAAGTGTGAAGTATTAACCACTGGACCACCAGGGAAGTCACTGTATCATTTTTTTAGTTTCCACATATAAGTGATATCATATGATATTTGTCTTTCTCTATCTGACTTACCTCACTTAGTATGATAATCTCCAGGTCCATCCACATTGCTGCAAATGTCATTATTTCACCCTTTTTAATGGCTGAGTAACATTCCATTGTATATATGTACCACATCTTCTTATATTTGGTGCTTCCATGTAAATTTTCTCCATTGCCTTGACTCTTCCATAAAAGTAGTTAACACCCAGAGTCTTGAGTCAGTGGTATTTGGGGAAGTACATAAAGTAAGTGCAGAGAGCAGGGCTATGTCCAACAAGGGGCAACAGCAAGGGTAGCTTTCATGCACTGGCAAGATGATCACAGACCAAACTAAGTTAGAGCCGTAAGTGACAAAGAAAAATCTAGGTACATTGTCGTCCTTCCCCCGAGTCCCTGGAGAAATTGCGAAGGATACTGAGTTTTCCATTTCATGTAGCCTGGGGGTCTAGCCAATTTCATTTGAATAATCTAGGACATGGTAACCCCTGCATGTATCTGGGTTACACCAGTTTGTGGTCAGTCACTTACAGTGACATTTTAGTCTCTGCTTCACTGGGCTCCTCTGTCACCACAGAAAGGCCTTTCTGTTTGCTGAAAATCGCCAGCTCCTGGAGGAGGAGGTGGTAGAGTTAGATTGGCTGAGGGTAGAGTCTCCAGAGAGTGACTCAGGTTTGGCTTCTCCTGGCTCCAGAGCCTATTTTCTGTTTACCAGGGGATTAATCATGGTTTCCAAATTGGTCTGCCAAGACGCCAGCAGGACTGATTTAAAAAAAAAGGCAGAGGTGCTGGGTTTGGGATTTTTCCATGCCCTGGTCAGTGATTTTCAGCAGGAAAAGGAAGGGATATGATTCCTTGTTTATAGCCTCGCAATAAGTTATGGAGCGCCCTGTAACTAATCTGATTCTGATCACTTGTCCCCGTGTAAACACACCAGATTTATAGCAGCTGAGGTGAGATGCCTCAATTCTTTCTTTTCTGGTCAGCAGAAGAGTGAATTCAGTGTTTGATTAAACAGATTTGGTGGGCATTTGATTTAATTCAATCTAACAACTATTTAATGTGTAACCAACATGTGCTAAGCTACAGAAACCTAAATGTGATATTTACAAGAAAATCAGGAAGGGTTTGGAAATACGTAGAAAACAAACAAATAAATAAATATTTTTAGTCCTTAAAACAGAGGTTTGAGCCTTTTTACTGGATTCATTACAACACTGTTAGGAAATACATTATCCAATATATTCATATATAAGCAATGAATCAACACAATATCTTCCTGAGCCTGACAGCAATATCATGGAGAAGTCTTTTTAGAAGCTGAAGCAGTAATGGTTTTGCTGTCATTTGTTGGGTTGTTTACCATAGGAGATGGTTTGATTATTTTCCATTGTAAATATTGTTATTTCCACAGATACCCAGACAGCTCATATTTCCTCAGTGAGGGCAAAGAAGCTCTTGAAAACATCACAGATCATTTTAAAATGGAGAACTTGTTTTTCAATTAGGTGGAATTACTTCAAGTAATTTGTGATACTTTAGAGTTTAATATATGGGTATTTACCCTTATATTGATAAGAATAGTCTCTAGCTTGGGAAAGTTGTATTAATCGCACAAAAAGATTTATTTTGTGAAGCAGATCGGTAAAAAGAAACATGTGACAGGTCTGTTATGGTATTTTTTGCTTTATCAATCTTTCTTTTAAAGTATCGATAGTAGAACAATCAGAATAGAGAAACAGCTTACCATGTTATAACAGAGCTGTCTTTAGATCCTGTTTAATTTTCATCCCTTCAACTGTTTGCTCTACATAAATCTGCATTTACAACACATAGGAACTAGCATTATTATGATATATTTTGTGATTAGAAGATAGATAGATACATAGATAGATAGATACATAGATAGACAGACAGATAGATAGATAGATAGGCAGGCAGAGAGACGGACAGACAACAATGAAACATTCTTCCTAACCTAGTCTCCAAACCCACTGGTGCCTGAAATCCCACTTACTCAGTATAGTGTTAGGCACAGTCTGCTTCAGCAGTGTTTCGTTCCTGTGCTTCAGAGAGTGATGACGTTACCTCGAGGAACATCAGTGATCAGGAAGCATGGCATGTTCAAGGGGCATGTTTTCAACTTTTCTGACACTTTTTTTTTTCCTGTGGCATTAATCTGGCACTTAAAATTATTGGGAAAGAATGGCAGTACCCCAAAGTCCATTCAGTGTTCCCCACCGATGACACAGAGAAGAAAGAGCAATGATGATGACTATTCGAATAATCATTCTCAGACTTTCTTCTGGATCTGGGTTAGGCTTGGAGAGATCAAACACACAGAACAAGTGAGTACAAAATGGGCACTTAAACTTGAACTTCTGAATCTGGGGTTGAGAGTTAAGAGTCCAGGTTCTGACTACTCTGTGGACTTCCCGAACCATGGGCCTCCATGATACCTAAGTAAAGTGAAGGTGGGATTACATCAAGGTTAGGAGGCTTCTATGACGCATTCCTTAGAAGCTGTAAACTGAGGTGTTTTAATCAGGTGGTTTGGAAAGAAAGCTTCTAGAGTTGCCTGCTGTAGGGGCAGTGTCCTTGGAGGCAATAGTGCAACAAGATTATTCACCTAAGGCAAAACCTTCTAAAAAGTCATTCTGAAATTTACAGTTGGAAAAAGCTTTAGAGGTCATCTGATTTACCTCCTTACCAGCTGTATAAATTCCTCTACGGCATCTCTTAGTTTTATTATCCACTTTCTGCCTAAACACCTGCAATGATATGGAATGCACTTAAATACCCATTTAGGTAGTAACCTTTCTAGGACTTTTTACATAGCCCCGCAGTTATCTATAATCTTCTAGGAACGTTCCCTTCAGCATGGTAGCCAAGTAACCATTTATTTCTAGCCATAATTATTTGAGATTCCTTTATTTTCATACAAAAGTGCTATGTTGGGTACTACAGAGAGAGTATAGGGTTGAGTGATACAGACTAGAATCCTGGGTTAGCTTTAAGGACATTTCAGTCTAATGGAGGAATGTAAACACAACACACACACACACACACACACACACACACACACACACTGCCTGGGAGGAATAATCAGGGAAATTTCAGCGAAGAGGTTGTTTGTGAGCTTGGCCTTAAATTGTGAGTAGAATTTGGAAAGACTTTTCCAGAATGGCCTAGAATATAAGCAAAGTTCTATCACATGGGAAAATAATTCAATAGGATTCAGGTCTCTTGCTTAAGGACCCTACTTCCCAGAAGGCAACAGTGGGGAACTTTCCATTAAAGGACTTGCTTTGGGAATTTAGATTATTGTACTCTTTGATTTTTCAAAGATGATGTTAGTAGTTCTCTTTTTCAACAGAACGTTCCTACTAAACCATATTTCCTGTCCCTGGAATAATCTTCTACTGAACAGAAGAAAGGAAGTAAATAGAGTTCCAGAAAGCAATCTTAAACCATACCCACTTTGAAAAAAATATCCAAAGGAGATATTTTTAAAGGTACTTTTATTCAGAAGATTTTTAAAAGGAATGAGCAAAAAGGCAAACAACCCAGATTTTGTCATATAGAACACAAATGCTCTCTAAGAGGGAAAACCTTGGCATACCAGAACAGCAGAGGTCTGAAGTCTGAGATTTTTTGATTTGCACTTCCTGGTTGTGCCATACGGGTTACTCCCTGCCTGGATGTAAGCTCTCTTGTTCCTCTCCCCCTACCCTGGGCTCGACTAGACCCAGATCTGCTCTGTCTCTCTGGGTTTGCTTACCAGGCACAGAGGAGGCATATAGTTCAGTGGCTAAACCGCAGGATAGAATGCAGCCTCTTCCACCACTGACTCACAAGATGACAGGGCCAGCTAACTTCCCCTTCTGACGTTTCTGTTCCTTTGTGTATAGTGGAGCCCTAGCAATCCTCAGCACCTTTCTTCATTCCACAGAAATAAACAAGTATATTTGTGAGTGTGCTTTGAGACAGGGATCAAAAGAGATTAGTTCTTGTTCCCTGAAGGCAAAGCACAGAATCACTTTCCCTCCTATTACTGTTGCACCAAAAATACCCATGGGATATTTCATCAGGGATAAATAGTGGCTTTTTTCAATGTTGGCTTGTTTATTACAGGGTAAGAACAAAATCTTGGGCTAACCAAGTTACATCCCCATGTTGACTCACTTCCTTACCTTCCTCCTCGCTGCTAGAGCACCAGGGTCAGTTGCTTATTTTACCTTCCCTTGGTGTTTCATCCTTGCATTTATTGCACAGGATTGATTCTTATTCTTCTGCAGATACAGAGGTGCATTGCTTTATGCTACAGGCTGTCTATAGGATGAGTTTTGTGGATATCAAATATTTGCAAACAAGTCAAATTTCTCCCCCAACTGAAATCATTATCTCAGAAGAGTTTTTTGTTTTGAGTTGACTTCTCAGCGTGATAAAGTGGAAAGAGCATCAAAATAAGAAATAGAAGATTAAGCTTCCTATTCTGGCTATGTCCCTAATTCGCCATGTGACTTTGGGCAAACGACACTCTGAAGTCCCACTAG
The DNA here is from genome assembly GCF_009873245.2 of Balaenoptera musculus. Lineage (NCBI taxonomy): Eukaryota > Metazoa > Chordata > Mammalia > Artiodactyla > Balaenopteridae > Balaenoptera > Balaenoptera musculus. The sequence continues at coordinate 140,302,194 of NC_045785.1, read as the reverse complement.
TCTATGTCCTGGCCATGTGGGGCCTCAATTTTGTCATCTCTAATATTTTGGATTCAGATTAGATGATGTTTATGGTCCAATTATGGAATTCTTTAAACAATCCCAGTAATCCATGATACCATTACTTTAAATACCTTATTTTTAGCCTTTCCTTAAGGAATTTGTAGTAATAATTATCAACTCTTGAGAATTAATGTGAAAGATGAATATATGAAGGTTAAACAGCAGTAATACATTTTATAAGCAGGTTTCCAGTTTATAATTATAACTGGTCTTTTCTAGCAAAGTATTTGACTATATATTTTCAGCAGTTCGATAAATATTCTACACATTCTGGACCCACCCTGTTTAGCTTTCGAGTCCTCAGACACACTTCGTAGTGAGTTTTACAGCTGTGGCTTTAGATATCATCTGTTGTTGTTGTTTTTTTTAATTTTCAGATTTTTTTTTTCAATTTTATTTATTTTTTGTCTGCGTTGGGTCTTTGTTGCTGCACACAGGCTTTCTCTAGTTGCGGCGAGCGGGGGCTACTCTTCGTTGCAGTGCGCGGGCTTCTCATTGCGGTGGCTTCTCTTGTTGCGGAGCACAGGCTCCAGGCACTCAGGCTTCAGTAGTTGCAGCACGCGGGCCCTAGAGTGCATGGGCTTCAGTAGTTGTGGTGCACGGGCTTAGTTGCTCCGTGGCATGTGGGATCTTCCTGGGCCAGGGATCGAACCTGTGTCCCCTGCATTGGCAGGTGGATTCTTAACCACTGCGCCACCAGGGAAGTCCTGATACCATCTACTGTTGACTCTAATAAATTTATATATCTAGCCCAGACTTCTCTCCTAAACCCCAGACTCATATTCTGCAGTCTGTGACATCTCCATTTGGATTTCTAGTAGATGTCTCAAACTCAGTGGGTCCAACATGGAATGCCTGATCTCCACTGCCTCCCAAACTGCTTCCCCCATTGCTCTCCCCATCTCCGTGCACTGCAACTCAGACCTTCCACTTGCTCACGCCGGAAGCTTGGTCGTCATCCTTACTGCCTCTCTTGCTCTCACCATCCACTTAATGCCACCTAATTGGTCTCCCTGCTTTCTGCCCTCATTCTTTTATGAATCATTTCCCAAACAACAGTCAGAGCGAGCCCTTTAAAAATGAAGTCAGAAATCCTGTCTGACCAAACCTCCTTAATTGATCTGAGTTAGTCATTGATTCCTGATCACTCAGAGCACAAGCCAAAACTCAGGGCCCTTGTAACCTCGTCATTTTTATCTCTGCTCCTCTCCCTTTTGCTCACGCTGCCCTTGCCACATTGATCTCCTTGCTCTCCTGGGTCTTGCCAAACATGGTCATTCCTGAGGCCTTTGCATTTGCTGTTCCCTGTCCTACAGTGTTCTTCCTGAAGATATCCACATGACTCATTCCCTTGCCTCCTGCTGGTTTTTGTTCAAATGTCATATTCCTACTGCGTTCTCCCCTGAACAGCTTCCTGCCCTCCTATGCCCTGCCCCTGGTATGCCCTAACATCTTTCTCTTTTTTTCCTCTATAACTCTAATCATCTAATACAGGGTTTCTTGACTTTGGCATGATGGACATTTGGGGATAATTCTTTGTTTTGGGGGATTGCCCTGGGCAGTGCAGGATGTTTAGCAACGTAGGGATATTGCTACCTTCTACCCACTAAATACTAAAACCCACCTCCTCCTCCCCAGTGTGACAACCAAAAATATCTCCAGACGCTGCCAAATGTCTCCTGAGGGGCAAAGCCATCCCCGGTGGAGAACCATGATCTAATATGTGTTTTACCTATTTATTTGTTCATTGTTCCTCTCTTCCCCACCACCAGAATATAACCTCCAGGAGAACAGGAATTTTTTGCCTCTATCATTCACTGCTGTAATGCAAGCACCCAGAACAGAGCCTGGTGCATAGTAAGTGCTCAAGAAATACTTAATGAGTGAATAAATGAAATGGACTCCTACCTTTGTTCCTCTGAGCTCATTGCGCTCTAGTCACACAGGTCTTTTTTCTGCCTCTTGTACATCCTGAGCTCATTCTCACCTTTCTGTCTTTTTCTTTTAGCTCCTGCTCCTGTAAAGTTCTAACCACAGGTCATCACATGGTGGATCCCAGCTTTTTACTCAGGTCGCTACTTAAATGTCACTTGCTCGAAGAGGCCTTCCTCCCTGATCACACTATCCAATATGACCCTCCCTGCCTGCCAGAGTTACTCTCTACCATTTACTCTGATTTTGTTTCTTCATTACATCCATCTCCGACATGAGCTTATTTGTTTACATGGTGAGTTTCTGCCTTTCCCTCTTAAATGAATGTTCTCTGAGCACTTGACCTTATATGTTTATTTATCATGGCAACCCCACAGTCTAGAACAGTTCCAGGCCCAAGTTTATGTACTGATTAAACAAATAAGCCTACCTCCTAGTCGATTTCAGAGTGGAAGAGATTTCAATGGTTAGGAATTAAAGGTTGTGTCTGTCAGGGTTCAGTTGCAAAGAAGAGAATCCACTTTAGCTAGTTTAAGCGGAAAGGGCTTAATTACGGCATTAATTCTGTGGCTCACAGAATCATTGAGAAGGCTGAAGAAACAGCCTCCACATTGAGCTCTCACGGACAACTTTGAAAGCTACACAATGACTGTCCCACCAAGGGAGAGAATGCTCTTCAATCAGGAAACCTCTCGCTGAACCGGAAGCTGAGGTTCCAGCTGCTGGCTCTGAGACCAGACCACCATTGTCAGGACCAGGCAGCTAGCATGAGAAGGAGGTCAGCACTCTTCGGGAGCTGTCAAGATCAGAAAACCACCCCCGGAAACACCAGATACCACCATGCCAGTGTTGGCCTGCAGAAAGCTCAAGACAGTGAAACTTGCCCTCCAGCGAGCTTGATCTTCCAGCTCTCGTGGCAGTACTTTTGATTAATGGAACAAATTCAAATGAAAACTGTGGCTTCTGGGAAGTCTGGGAAGATGTGGCTTTTAGCTTTCCAGTCTCTGCAGCACAGGCAGGCACATTGGAAGGAGATTAGGATGAATGTGGAGGGCCAGTTTACCATATGCAGGTGTGGTGGTAAGACAGGATAGAGAGATAAGTGATAAAAAAAAAATGAATCTTCAACTTCATATCTGCAAGGCAAAAAGTTTGCCCCAAATACAAGTCAAATAGTCAAGAGTCTCTTATACACAGTACTGATGGGTAGCATTCATACAATTTCAGGAAATGATTACTTTTTCTCAAAGATGCAACAGCATATGATGAATAGTTGTCACCATTCCTAAAGATCAGTCCCAGCAAACCAAGCTCAATCAAGCCATGATCTGAGCTCTCCTGCATAGTGGAACTGTTTATACCTTGTAGCCCTACAAGAAAAGTGTGAGATCCGTCAGCCTGAGCACTGTTTTTCATAGCTGGTCATGTACATTTATTTCCAACTTAGGGCACTGTTCAAACTCAAGTCTTTGGAAAGGCTTAAATTGGACAGAATCTCAGATTTGTACTGGCTAAGAAAGAAATTCATTACTAGATTTCACTTTTATTATTTGAAATCTATGAAAGGCTATTTATTTGAATGAATCTATTTTCATAAATTATACTGTCTACACTTACATCAGATCACATAATGCAGTGTGTATATGTATTTTACTTAATTCATTTTTTGCAAGGATAAAATTCACAGTCTTTTTATTCTTAACCTTATATTTGCATGCTTTTCAATATTTAAAAAGTTCATTGCAATTATAGATGCTGTTGGTTTATCTGTTTTACACACTTAAAATCTAACTTTAAATAGAATCAATATGAAATGATAATTGGGGAGCCCCTGCTCAACTAAAAATATAGAGATAGATAGAGAAAAACCTAAACAAAATTTTAGAATGTACTTTTAAGAATGCGATTTTATCAAATTTAGGAAATGCATAACTATCTACAACTTTTAAATTCTTCCTTTTAAGTACTTCATGCTTAAAATAGCTTAAGGATTTCTTCCATTCTTTCTCTCCAATATCCTTTGCAAAGGACTTTTTAAATAGCTGCTCTTTTTTGAATACCTTCTGTGTGCTAGACCTGGAACATTCTCTCTTTTAATCCTCATAGCTTCCCTATGAGGTATAGGTATTATTTCTGCTATGCCAATGCAGACACTGAAGCTCAGAGAAATTGCTCATAAGAGGCAGAGCTGGGGTTAGAAATTGGGATTCGACCTCAAGTCCTCTCAACTTCAGAGCTTACTCTTTCTCCTGTAACATTTAGTTATTCACTCACTCATTCATTCATTTATTCAGTTAACGCTACTCAAGGACTCCCTATGGGCTAGGCATGTACTGTTTTCTGGAATTAAAATAATGAGTCCAAAAAAGGGCACCATCCCTGCCTGTATGGAGCTGAGAATCTCTACACCCTCCAGCTGGTTGCTTATTCAGGATTTATAGATGAGGATTAACTTCCTGCAAACACAGACAAGAATGTGAAGATTGCCATTTTTTTTTTAAATGTCGGAGATGGCCATTTTATAAATATTCCCATGTGAGAGAATATTAAAACTGACTACCTGCCCTAGGTTACATGTGTTTGCTTAGAGTCCTTGATGACTCCAAGATTAATGAAGCCCAGAAATTAATTAGAGAGGCTGAAACTCAAGAAATCCCTGGTGAGGAAAATAAGGGTTATCTGATTTTTACATAAGGCAGAAGCAATGACAGAAATTGAGCTCCTGTCAGGAAGAATCAAGCATTTAAGACATAGTTTAATAATGTTTCAGGGTGCTAGTAGTTTTGGTACATTGGCCAACACTGTCAAATTCCTGAGTCAAGGTACTAACGTCACCAGCCATCATCTATAAATGACAGAACCCATTATGTGTACCAGGACTTCAATGCCAGGAGGGGCCAGTAGGCTGTGTACCAGGTGTGGAGGGTCAGGTCTATTAACAGATAGGAATATTCTTCACTTCCACAGCCAAAAATATGTTTTCTCCTATTGGTAGATCTTTCATTTTTTGCCCCTTCTGATAGAGATATAGATATAGGAACTATTTCACTTTCCACTTTACCATAGGAAAAACAACAGCCTGAGGGCATTGATGAGTATTTGGTGTTCAGCCTTACTCTGGGGGAGTCGTTTGGAGTGGCAGGGCCTGTGGGACCCTGGAAAAACATGTCTTGTCTATTGGGGCCGCAGTTATTCCGCTCCGCTGATTGTTGCTGTGGAAGAGGGCCCAGTAGTGCCAGATATTTCATTTTTTAAAGAGAAGCCAGAAATCAGGATTTTTCTGTGAAATCATCTGATATTTAAATCTTGGCAACTAATTCAAAAATTTCAAAAAAAGAGCAAAAAACTCTTGCACCAACATTTTAATACAGTGATCAATCATCCTTGGTTGGTCCAGGACCAAGGTGTTTCCTAGCGCATGAGTCTTTCAGTGCTAAAACAGAGAGAGTCCCAGGAAAACTGAAATGGTTGGCTCTTCTAGAATGTGGAGGATAAGGAAAATATCTCTATAAGCCACAGAAAGTCTGTAGGTGGTCAGTTTGTAACCGCTGATGATTAGGACAGCAAACTAGAATAGGATTCACAGTGTCACATTTTCAAAGGAGGGGGAAGATATTTGATGAACAGAGAATGACTATGTATATCCAATTACTCACTTCTGCTCTCCCCACAGTCCACATCTGATTGCCACAGTCAGGTTAGAAACTATTGTAGTAAACTGATTGCAGTGCTATAGTGTTCTCTTTTTTCAACTGCTTATCCAAAATTTGTCCAACCAAGGAACATACTTAGAGAGAGGGAGATCCAGAGGGTAAAAGAAAAGGCTGACTCCTCTGAAAGGATACAAATAATCAAGGAAAATATTGGAAGTGTATTGGAAAGTATCTTGGGCCAGACTATTTTTATTCTACCTAAGTTTTATAACTAAAAATAAAGGTTAATTTGTCACACGTTTTTCTTAAAAAAAATTTTTTTTTGATTTACAGAATATTATCATGGGAAAGCAATTTTAACACTATGTAGTCCAGGACTTCCAATATAAAGTTGGGGAAATTGAGGCCCAGCATCGCATAGCTAGTTAGTGGCAGAATGGTTCAACCTGCACCTGTTTGGAATGGTGTAGATGGGTGTCAATGACGTGATAAGGGAAGGCAACATGACTCCTCTAAGATCCAGTTCTAGCGATTAGGAAAGTTTTATGGCAAAAGGAAAAATAACCATTAAAATCTAAAAACAACAGGCGTTATTTCAAACTCTGACTTTTGTTTATGAAATTAAAAGATAACGAATAACTAAATGCTCATATTGTTGAAACTCAATGCAGATTGCATAAAATGAAGGACAGTGAAATGGAAAAAGGAGAATTCTCTATCAAAAAGACTACTATATTGTATCTGGGCCATTTCATGTGCACAGTACACATTTCAAACTAAAAACCTATGATTTGCAAAACAGACAAAGAAGTTTAAAAAAAGTCTTTCCAACCATCATTATATACTGGCATAGTTTAGTTTCATTAAGTTCTAAATGCATCACTTCTTCACAAAAGAATTCTCTTTGAAGTCAGAGAATGAACTCTGTGGTGAGGATATGCCCCCAGGCCCATATGAGCAAGTAAAAACAAGGCTGATCTTTATCTTACTACATTGGCATGCTGCCCCAGCCAAAGAACTTACTGGTCTTATTTACAGTCACAAAGAGGTATCATTAGGGTCCAAAGATTCACAAATTCCTTGTTTGAATAAGTAGAATCCCCCTGGCTTCTTTTGGGGACAATATGAAATACATAGTTCATCTCTGACACCTGCTTGTATTAATTCCTAAGAATCTCACAGAGTAGAATACAGACAATGGCCCAGTAGCTTGAACGTCACACCAAAAGACCACAAGGCCAACCTATGTTTCTTGCAGACTCTAAGAAGCTCCTACAGCCCGGAGGTCAGTGGTCACAATGTCTTTATTGTGGGTAGAGTGCATGTAGCTGTAGCCCACTTAAGTCTAAGCTTGGTGAATAGTTCAAGGTCAGAATGATCCTGGTCAGAGTGACAGGCCAACACTTAATGAGTTTATGGTTAATGACCAGACCCACAGCTGGCCCAACACTTACCATTCCCCTCCTGATTAGATCCAGGAATGCAGTGAGAAGGGCGGGGTATGTTAATTCTTGATAACCATTTGGAGGTTGACGATATAGGAAGAGGAATCAACAAAACACAATTATAAAACATTGTTTTGGTGTTCAGGCCAGACTCTCTTCCAAGATAAATCTCTAAGGGGATGATTTAGGCACTCTATTTCAGAGGCGAGTCCTAGGAGTGTTGCTGCTGTTTCTGTGTGTGTGTGTGTGTGTGTGTTTAAGCTTAAAAAAACAAATATTTATTATCATACATGATTTCTGAGGGTCAGGAATCTGGAAGTGGCTTAGCTGGGTGGTTTTCTCCTATGGTCTCTCATGAGCTTGCAGTCAAAGTGTCTGCCAGGACTGCAGTCACCTGAAGGCTTGACTGGGGCTCAAGGGTCTACTTCCAAGATGGTGCACCATTGGCTCAAGATGGCTCATTCACATGGCAACTGGCTGGAGGCCTCAGTTCCTTCCATTTTGCCTTCAACCTGTCTGTGGGCCTGCTTGAGTGACATGACAAGACAGATAGCTTCTCTCAAAGTAAGTGGTCTAAGAGAGGAAGTAGGACTGTAATTAACGTGGTCAAGAGTGACTAACTTGCTTTAACGTGGGAAGCAGATGAGTCCATGCTGGAAGGTGTGGAAGGTGGGAGATGGCTCTGGCACTGAAACCAGGAGAAGTCTTAAATAAATGACTGTTATACATTGCTGAAAGCAGTGGTAAATTATCCTTTTTTAACATTTGGGATAGAAGGATTTGAACACGTGTTTAGCTCAAACCTTCCATTTCAAAGATGGCAGTTGAGGGCATGAGAAGGGTAATTTTAGGTAAATATTTCAGAGTATTTGTATTTAAAAGAGTCATCTATCTTTAATTAACCTTTGTTTGTGGGTAGATTATTACAGTAGAGTATAGATAAGCCACCTCTGGACTTTCCAAGCTCATTGTGAACAAAGACAAGGTAGTGGCTGGCAACAAGGAAACCAGAAATATGATTCTTAGCAACCTTTGAGTCATGTGAATCTGAATGCAGAAAGAGATCAAGATTATAAACCTAATTCTCCCACACATGAGTGGGACAATGGATTGTTGGGAAATTATAAAGAAAGTTTCTTCTTCTGAGCCTCAAAGCTTTTAGAAAAATTAATGGAAAACCTTGAGTAACTTACTTAACCTTGCTAAGACCTATTTCCACTTCTATCAGATAAGGCTGATGATAGCAACCCTGTAGGATTATTGTGATGATTAGAAATAATCTATACTAAGTAGGTGTTCAATAAATGGTAGCTGATTTTAAAATTATTATTATTACCATCATATTTTTTCTTCAAGGCATTAAGCTCATAACCAACAGGCTAGGAGAACCTAGGAGAACTTTTATCCCTTTGGTTCTCAAAACTGCATCAAGGTATCTGAAAAGTGATGGTGGGAGAAGGGGGAGATGCTCCAGTTTACTACAGCCTTGTGAGGTAGTGTTTCCCCTGAGACCACCTGCTGCAGAATTACCTGGTTGTTTGTAAAAAATTCAGATTCTTGGATCCTGCCACAGATCTACTGAGTCAGTATATCTGGGGTTGGAACCATGTAGTGTGCTTTTTTTTTTTTTTTTTATAGACTTTTACTTTTTTTTTTTAAGTATTTGTTTATTGATTTATTTATGGCTGTGTTGGGTCTTCGTTTCTGTGCGAGTGCTTTCTCCAGTTGCGGCGAGCGGGGGCCACTCTTCATCGCGGTGCGCGGGCCTCTCACTATCGCGGCCTCTCTTGTTGCGGAGCACAAGCTCCAGACGCGCAGGCTCAGTAATTGTGGCTCACGGGCCTAGTTGCTCCGCGGCATGTGGGATCTTCCCAGACCAGGGCTCGAACCCGTGTCCCTGCATTAGCAGGCAGATTCTCAACCACTGCGCCACCAGGGAAGCCCCGTAGTGTGCTTTTTAAACAAGCAACCCAAATGATTCTTATGCCCACTAAAATTTGAGAACCACAGCAAAAGATGTTTTGAAACCCTTATGGGGCTCACAGAAGGCAAAGCAACTGAATTGATCTTAACCAGAAGTGTCCAACTTTTAAAAAATTATGTACCTCCATCAATAAAACCTTTTGTATAATGTAATCCTAATGTTTGTATCTTTTTTTATATAAATTTATTCATTTATTTATTTTATTTATTTATTTATGGCTGTGTTGGGTCTTCGTTTCTGTGCAAGGGCTTTCTCTAGTTGCAGCAAGTGGGGGCCACTCCTCATCACAGTGCGCGGGCCTCTTGCTGTCGCGGCCTCTCTCGTTGCGGAGCACAGGCTCCAGACGCGCAGGCTCAGTAATTGTGGCTCACGGGCCTAGTCGCTCCGCGGCATGTGGGATCCTCCCAGATCAGGGCCCGAACCCGTGTCCCCTGCATTGGCAGGCAGATTCTCAACCACTGCGCCACCAGGGAAGCCCTAATGTTTGTATCTTTATATTTATACTTTTATTCATGAATTATTTACATGTAGCATATCCTAAACATTATAAAACAAAATAGAAATTTTTTAAAAGATGGTATAAAAACTTTTTGTATAAATTTTAATATTTTCATCCCATATCCTAGTGGATCATATGGTATATCCCTTGGGATTCATACTTCCTAACCTGGAGACCAGCAGCTAAACCAGCAGTGGTCCCTATGGTTGTGTTTATTCAATCACTTATTAAGCGAACATTTACAGTGTTCTTTCCAAATGCCAAGCCTGTTCTAGGCTCCAGGGCTCACTGTGAGTGATCATTTCCTTCTGTCATATTGAAGCACTAATAACATCACTACCTCACCGTGTCTAAACACTTTGTTATTTCCAGGTTCTGTGGGTCAGAGTGTTCAGCTCATCTCCCCCAGGCAGTAGAGTGGTGCTGCACCTAGTTCAAGGCTATATTCAAGGTCACAAATATATAACTTAACAGAATATTTGGGATTGGGGGAAAGTCCAAGACAGTCATGGTAAGCCACAAGTAAAGGGGGTAAAGCCCTCCCTAAATTAAACAGAGCACCATCTTTGGGAAGGTTGTGTGGCACTGTGGAAAGAATCCTGCATTTAGTTCTGGAAGAGCTATATGTCTGGGCTTCATTCCTTACTGGCTGCATGACCTTCTGTAAATTATTTACCCATTGAGCTTCTGTTTGCTCCCTTGTAAAACAAGGATAATAACACCTTTTCTGCTTACTTAACACAATTGCTATCACAACCAAACTCTTCTCATCTTTGATAATAATCCTGTTGAATGCCAGGCTTGATCAATCAGTTGTCAAACACTATGTTTTACTGAGTGCCTGATGGATATTCCAAAGCATCACTAAGTAAGTAGAATTTCACTTTTCCTGATTTTACTAGAACAAGCAAGTTCTTATTCTTCTGAATTTAGTAACTACTCACCTTCTATCTGTCACCCTTCCACTTCCACAGAGGTTAAGAGAAGTGACTTCAAAGCCTGGCTTTGCCACTTTGACATCCCATTTCCTTAAACATAGTTCCCTCATCTGTAAAATGAGGATAATGATATTTACCCCCTAAATTATTGTGAGGGTTAAATGGGATAATTTATGTAAATTTTTGGTACAATTGGAACATAGTACAAATTGAATAAATGATTGTTATTTAAATGGCAAATATGAAGAGGTACTCTTTCAACATTTTGGTAAATGCAAACTACAACTTGATACATCCATTCAGAAATGGATTTCACTTGGTGATTCTGAAAAAACAAGTGATTTGACCTTACATCTTTTATATGATTAACCTTCTTACCCTGGTTATTGAGGATGAAGTTAAAAGATTGATTTCTTTTAAGATTCAGTTGGAGAATGAATAATGACTAGCTTGACAGAATGGAACTTTTTACTATGTTTTAGACTGGTCTAGATTTAAGAACTGCCCCAAACATGAAGACTTAATATCTACTAGAAATAAAAAGAAAAAGAAAAAATATTGCTAATAATCTTATTACAGTGAGATGTGAGCATGAAGTAATGAGCTGGTAGTCTATAATATGTGCCACAGCAAAGCTTTGATCCTGACTTTTAAATTATGTGATACAAATCTTTCCCTATTATTTAATAATGGTGGATTTTTTTCTTGTTACACAAACTATTGACATAGCTTAAATCACTTACTTAATGACTCATGATGTAATAGACTGACATTTCTTTCATCCTTACTTATGCAAAGATGATCTGATTATACAGGCACACTGAGCTGGTCATAACTTACCTTCATCATAGGCCTGCAGTTTAAAAAATGCCCAAAGGACAGACCAGTATTTGTTCCTAAGTGAATTTATATGCCAGTTTCCCTTAAATGGCCTAAGTATAAACCTAATCTTTAAAACGAGGGTTCTTCTCCTCTTGCCTGAGTTTGAGGTTGATCTTCTGTTTTGAATTCCTCTTGATATCTTAGTCTGCTTTCCTGATCATTGTAGACTCACAGGAGCATAGGGTATTTGAACAGTGAAGAACCATAAAGATTTTCTGACTGTTTCCTCATTTTTTAGAAGTGAAAGCCATGACTCAGGCAAGTCATTCATTTTCATCAGCTTCAGAGTAGAGAAGAGGCGCCAAGTCAGGACTCTCAGCTCTGTTCCTGGTTCATTTCTCCTCAACGCAGCTTCTTTCAGTTTCCCTGACTCCTGATTTGATTGTTTTGTTCAAATGTATAAAAGTGTGGTAAAATCAGATTAATCTGAAACATGGTGTTCATCTCTTTCCCTAGAACAAGCCTTGATGTGTGCGTGGGAACACTGGTATTTCCAAGTTCTAACCAGTGAGATGTGGCAAACCGGGACCTGGATGAGTCCCAGGTTCTGGCTGTACTTATATCTTTAGTATTGTGATTCTTATAAATTGGGTATAAAATTATCTACATTGTTAGTGAATATTCACATTGAGAAGTCATGTTTATTTCTCCTTTTCCACTGCAGTGTGACTTAGATGAAGTGAATTAATTACACCGGAGTCTCCCAACCAACTTCAGGATTTTACATATTCTAAATAGATTTTTTAAAACCTAAAGTATTGATTAATAAATTAGATACTGAGGAACCAAAACTCATTATTGAACTTTAATTGAAGAGAGCTACTACAAATGCTAATCTGATATCCTGGGAGTTGTAAATATTGTATAGTAACAGTATATTTTATATTATTGAAACAGAAAATCTATTTAACGCAAGTAAAAGTAATAAATTTAGCAAAAAAAGAAAAGTAGGTGTATGAGTGTGGCATCATGGAAGACAGGCTCCCAGAATTATCTGTGTTATAATTTACTGGTGTATGTTCATGTATTGCTTAAATACCTTTATTTTTTTTGTTTGTTTTAAGAGCTCCTGACTTATTTATTTATTTATTTACTTTTTTTTTTTTTTTTTTTGGCTGTGTTGGGTCTTCGTTTCTGTGCGAGGGCTTTCTCTAGTTGCGGCAAGTGGGGGCCACTCGTCATCGCGGTGCGCGGGCCTCTCACTATCGCGGCCTCTCTTGTTGCGGAGCACAGGCTCCAGACGCGCAGGCTCAGCAATTGTGGCTCACGGGCTTAGTCACTCCGCGGCATGTGGGATCCTCCCAGACCAGGGCTCGAACCCGTGTCCCCTGCACTGGCAGGCAGACTCTCAACCACTGCGCCACCAGGGAAGCCCTTAAATACCTTTCTTTAAAAAAAAAAAAAAAAAAAAAAAATCACACTGTTTCAGGACACGGAGAACTACAATTATATCTGGGTACTCGGTTCATTAGCATCTTTTCACCACTGGCTTTAATCGGTTTTACATCAGTAGGAGTTACGAGCATAACAGAAATCTAACAAGTGTATGAGGATCAACATGTGGGCTGATTTTAGTCAACAGAGCACTGAAATTGTGCCAATTCAACTGAACCTGTGGCCACATTCTGTGTTTACTCAAAATAGATCATGCATTCGTAGTAGTTTCTAAGGAATTGTTTTAAATAAATAACACTTTCGGGAATTGATTCTCTTCTCAAATGCATATTGAGTGATTTTTTTTCAACTGACTTAGTATAAGAAAAAAAAGTAAGAATGAAAGACAAATTATTTTTATTTAGAGCCCTTGATAACAAACATCCTTTCAAAGTAATTTTATCCTCCCTTTGTTCTGTGACATAAATTTCTAAGATGGTATATCTTGATAAAAAGCCATGTTCTGGTGTATGTTTCTCTTTTCCTTCCTCACTTTTGAGCTCAGTGTAGCAATGCATTTACCAGCAATACAGGCAGAAATTATTTTCTCCTTCAATTATTCCCACCCCAAGGAGGTAGACAAAGTATTCAAAGTAAAGGAAAATATAAACCAGACCAGGAAAGGACCACTGAAAACTTTGCTGAATAAAATTGGTTTAGGAAAGAAAAAATATCCCAAATGTATTTGTTTTGGGGTTAAAACGTTTTCTTTTCTGTGTATTCATTCATTCATTCTGTGTGAGGAAACTACCCTGGAGGCCGGAGACACAGAAATGGAATGCACACATCTAATATTCATATTCAGGAAGAGGAAGAAGACGCGTACACCCAAAATCATAGTTTAATACAAAAGTGCTGGAATGGAGGTAGGAAGATAGCTATGGGGACCCATGGGATTGACCACCCCAGAAAATGGGAGGCAGGAAGGCTTCTATGAAAGGGTCCATGGGACCCTTGAAGCATGAGCAGAAATTTGCCGGAAGGAAAAGGAGTTGGAATTCCAGAGTTAGAGTTAATAAAATGTGCAAGTCCCAGGGAGATAAAAAGCTATGGTACCTTGAGGACAGTGAGAACTCCTGTACTGCAGATTAGGAGATAGGATGGGGCCAGGTGGTTAAGGATTTTATTCACTATAGTAGAGAATTAGGACTTTATCCTGAGGGCAGTCAGGGGCTGATAAGGATGTTATCAGGCAATGAAGCATGTTATAAACCACGACCATTTAAAAATAAAAACATAACCAAGGAAAACTGGGAGGAAAAAAGTAGAAAATGAATACCTGTGCTAATTTCCTCAACTTTCATAGGAAAGGAGTCAATAGGTATATCTAAAAGTCAGTCAGAGGACAGAGGCCATCTATATTGTCTAGGCATTACAGGCAACCTCTAGAACTGAATATAATGCTAGAGGTAACAAATATCAGGAGACAAAAGACAGTAATTTAGATAGAAGGGTCTATGAGAATTCTTCTCATCCTTTACAGCAAGAAGTCAGTACCTATGGCCCAGAACTGATAAATCAAGAAATAGAAATTAGCAGCAGAACTTAAACTAGTTGCCTCTGCAAAAGGAGGCTTGTCTGGAAAATACTTTCTGTTGGTTCTGATACCTGGAATCCCCTGTATTAGGTACAAAAAGCAAAAGGAGCATAGTTGCTCTTTCTTTCTCTTTCATCACTTTCTCCAACAGGGTATTTATTGGAGAAAATAAAGGGTATTACCTTTACAAGGCAGCTTCTTACCTCCTCTCTCGGGAGAAAGTCTCCAAGGGGATGTTTATTACTTTTCTATTCTAGGGTCAGTCAGTCTTCAACCCTATAATGAGAAAAACAACCTTTAGCCCATGCACTAATGATAAAATATAGGCTCTTAAAGATTTCAATGAGCTTAAAATAATTAGTACTATTGTCACTTCTCTACTTTAGATACAGAAAACCTAGGGAATAAGAAATGTAAAGCCGGGGCTTCCCTGGTGGTGCAGTGGTTAAGAATCCACCTGTCAATGCAGGGGATACGGGTTTGAGCCCTGGTCCGGGAAGATCCCACATGTCGCGAAGCAACTAAGCCCGTGCGCCACAACTACTGAGCTTGCGCTCTAGAGCCCTCGAGCCACAACTACTGAAGCCCACGCGCCTAGAGCCCATGCTCCACAACAAGAGGAGACACCGCAATGAGAAGCCTGCGCACCGCAACAAAGAGTAGCCCCCGCTCGCCACAACTAGACAAAGCCTGAATGCAACAACAAAGACCCATCGCAGTCAAAAATAAAATAAATAATATAAATAAATTTTTTAAAAAAGAAATGTAAAGCCTTTAATCATAAATTAATTGAGAAAAGACTATTAGTCATACCATAGGTACTAAATTAACAACTTAATTGTTTTCTATTTCTTTACCACTTTTCATGAATATTACGGAAGGTTCAAACTTTATTAAAACTGTCTTACTGGCTTAGGATAGAAAAAATGTCAGAAAGGTTTTAATTTTCTCTTAGAAACAAAATCTTTGTGACAAAAGTTCAAGCTGATTTTTTAAAAGCCACATTTTAAAAAAATCAACAACCTGCTAGAAGATTATGCTACAAAGAAAAGAGTCAGTATCCCTAAAAAAGGAAAAGGTCATGGCATCCATCATTCCTCAGACAAAAAGAATGGCATCAACTGCACTATATGCAAAGCCAATTTTTAAATATTCCTCATGGTAAGATCATCTACAAAAAAAAATCAAGGCATAACCAATAGGCCTTTCTTCTTCTCATGCAAAAAATTATATATATTTATGAGGCCATATTCTATAATACTTAAGAGTATAAGGTTGACTCTATAAGACCTATCTGGGTTAGAAGCTCAGCTCTGACACTAACTGGGTGACCTTGGAGAAGTCATTTGCTCTAAGCCTTGGTTTCTTAATAATACTTGTTTCACAGGGTTGTGGTGAGGATTACCCTGAAGAACTGATGTAAAGTGCTTTAATACAGTGGATGGCACAATGTTAGCTATTCTAAGTAACATTTTATTTATTTAACAGAAATATTTCCTATTTTTAAAAGTACCCTTTAACAGAAATATCCCAGGCTGGCAGTTAACTTTGAATAAGTGAAAAATCAGAATTTTGTTTAGTTAGATGCTATGGACCCAACAAGGGATACCTAAACAGTGTCCTAGAGAAGGACATCTAGAACCCAGGAGACAGGCTATGACATCACCCAGCCCCTCGCTGACGGCACGGTCTTTATCGGGGCCATCTCCTTCTGCAGGTGAACCTCTTCCCAGGAGTGCCTTTTCATTGAGAAGCTGTTTTCTGACAGCAAGAAATGATTTGGTTGTCATCCATTAGAGTGAAAAGAGTGGTTATGTGATTAAGGGTAACTCCTACAAAATATTTTATAAATCCAAATGCCAAATGCCAACAAGATTTTTCTTTGACGGCTTTATCCTAGCATGTTGACAATTCCAGGGTCAGGCAGTTTTCTCTGGGCAGAAAATGGAGGTGGTGGGGTAGAGGAGGTATGGAAAATAACACACTCACATGCAGACAAGACATGCGATGTGCAAAGTCGAAAATATCTGCTATCTGTCCCTTTAGCAGGAAAAAGTTTGCCGACCCCTGCTGTAGAGTCTAAACACTAAACTTTGAGAAACTCTGCCTTAAGGATTTCAAACTAGAAGCAATAGATGAAAACCCTGATATCTGCACAACTAATGATGTGACCATGTTCTTTTAGTCATGGTTCTGGGATATTGAATAGAAAAGGACATTTTCCTTCTTGCATCTATTTGCTTGAATTATTTATATTTATAGATTAAATCATTCAAAATTAAATGATCGATTTATTGGGTGACACTGAGTTGTCATTCAATCAGAATCATGTATCATTTGTTCTATCATTGGGGTTGGAACTCCGAACAGGAACAGGAACTTTCCTGAAGTCAGAAGCCTTCTGGGTCATGCAGCACTTGAGTGTCACCACCCAGCAACAATAACACCCCCAGGCGAGGAGAACAACTCAAAATCTCTGAAAACCAACTCTTCCCATGCTTTTGGCGTCAAACTCATTTTTGTGGAAAAACCTGAATGGAACCTATGTGGGCTGTTCATTGTCCGTATCCTACCCAGCGTGACTATTCAGCTTCTCTCTGCAGAGGTATTGACGTGGTTGGTCAAGTCTGCCCGAGACTGCTGACTATGTAATGAATAAGGAAGCACATTCTAACTTCTAAAACCTGGGGTGAAAAGTCTGAATCCTGAACCCAGCTTGTCCTAAAGGTTTTCAATAAAGAGCTGTGGACCTATATTCTATTTGATTATGATTAAAGCAAAAATGGGAACTGTGTGCGGAAAGTGTCAGTACTTTGAAACCAACAAAATTCTTTTCCCACAATGCTCCCATATAATATGTCCCTCCAATTTTTTAGTGTTTACAAACAGTGTAAGCCAAACATTTGTTCCAGTAAACAAGTGAATACAATGACTGGTAGTTTTCTCTTTTAAGGATTGTGTACAGAGTAGTAATGTCAGGGTTATAAACACAATGAATAAAAACATAAGTATTCTTAAAGTGACACACACTATTCCCTCTCCATTGTTACCACTCCCAACTTAAATGAACTTAATTTAAAAAAATCACTTTTTGAATCTCTACTATGTGCCAGGCAATAAGGTGGGTGCATTGATGCACAGAACAGGCATCTTCTCCTGTAAGAAGACAATGAGATTTGAAAGTGGATATACAGATGCACGTACTGACTTATTCATTTATTTAGCAAATAAATTTATTGAGCACCTACTACAAACCAAGCACTATTGCAGGTGCTGGGAATTTAGCAGTGAAAAAAATCCCTATCATAAAAAGCTTACCTCCTAGTAGGGAGAGATAGATAATAAGGAATATAAATAATCAAAATTAATTAATATAAAGCAGAGAAGAAAATAAGGAGTGTCAGAGTTGGGGATGCAATTTTAAATAAGGTGATCAGAGAAGGTCTCACTGATAAGGTGTCATTTGATAAAACTGGTAGAAATGAGAGTGCCATGTAAATATTGGAGGTGGGAGGTGTTCCAGGTACAGAAACTAGCAAGTGCAAAGGTCCTGAGGTAGGAGGGAACTTGGCCAACCTAGAGGAATAACCAGGAGGCCAGTGTGACTGGAGCAAAGGGAATGGTCCAGGGCAGTTCAGGAACTGGATGGATGGTGGTAACACTGTTGAAATTGAGAACATGGATAGGGAAGATAATGAGTTTAGATTTCAACGTGTCTGCAAGCCATCACAATGAAGATACTCAGTTTAGAGCAGGGGTCCCCAACCCCCGGGCCATGGACCGGTACCAGTCCCCGGCTTGTTAGAAACCGGGCTGCACAGCAGGAGGTGAGCAGCGGGTGAGCGAAGCTTCATTTGCCTCTCCCCATCGCTCGCATAACTGCCTGAACCATGCCTCACCCACCATCCATGGAAAAATTGTCTTCCACGAAACCGGTCCCTGGGGCCGAAAAGGTTGGGAACTGCTGGTTTAGAGCCCATGATGAGGCTGGGTACTGAGATTTGGAAGTGGTCAGCACTGATAGACGGAAAGAATTTTTTAAAGATTGCATGATAAGTCATTCCATCATATATTACAGTCATCCTATGTAATATTTGGGGGCAAAATATACTAAATATTTTGGGACAAATTTATACTAACAATTTCTTTTGTTTTTCTGGAATTTACATTTAATTTGGCATTCTGTATTTTATCTGGCAATTCTAATCAGTATTCAACTGCCCTGAGAAAAGAGGCAGATACACCAGTTAGGATACAATGACAACAGTCCATGCAAGAGATGAGGAAGCCCTAAAATTAGTGTTTCATAAAGGATCCTTTGCTTGACTAGTATAAATGCAAATTTTAAACTGTAAAATTGAATCAGTTAATTTGAATTGATTAGAAGCATAATGATTTCCTATAGAGGTACTGCTCCCTCAGGGTCAGGATTATACCTGTGTGCTTTGATTCATGAGAGGCCCCAACTTCTGCTGTGGCTCAGCTGGGGGCTGCAGTAGCTCACAGAACACTTACCCCTGGAGAGGGAGTGAAGAGTTAACACCCTGCTAGGCTGTCCTAAGGGGACTTATCTGTAAGAGGAAAGTTCTATGTGCATCTTCGCTTCAGTAGAACTTGTTTACTGTGCTGAACTTGACATAAAAATGAAAACTGAAAGTCCCTATTGACAGTTGATATAGCTTTCCTTCAGGAAACGTATTTTAAACCACACAAATTTTCAATATAGACTCATGATTTGGCTTTAAAAATAAGCTGATGAAAACAAAATAAAAATAAATTCAACAGGGACTTCCGTGGTGGCACAGTGGTTAAGAATCTGCCTGCCAATGCAGGGGACATAGGTTCGAGCCCTGATCTGGGAAGATCCCACATGCAGCTGAGCAACTAAGCCCGCGAGCCACAACTACTGAGCCCGCATGCCACGAAACTACTGAAGCCCGCGAGCTTAGAGCCCATGCTCCACAACAAGAGAAGCCACCTCAATGAGAAGCCTGCACACCGCAATGAAGAGTAGCCCCAGCTCGCCGCAACTAGAGAAAGCTCGTGCGCAGCAGCAAAGACCCAACGCAGCCATAAATAAGTAAATAAATAAATAAATCCAACATATCAAAACTATTTCAAAATACAAAATATTTTCTTCTTTCAGGGCAGCTGTATTCCTCATGCATTATACACTATAAACTGAATTCCATAGGCCTTGATCTATCTTCAGCAAACACTGAAGACCCCATTGTCCCAGGGCTCTGACTCAAGAGGGCTCCCGGGAGAGGAAGGAGCAAGCAACTGCATATGCACATATACATTCTCAAAGTGGATTGGTAGACCCTACACTGAAAGTTGCTTGGTTTTTCTTCAGGCTCAAGTTCCATGATCAGATATATCGTTAACGGCAAATAAATTCTTTAAAGCCTGCAAGAGATGTATAATAGAAATATGACTAAAGAAACATGAGTGACATCCGTGCCATTTAACTATAGGACATTTTCGACACCCAGATTTGAATGTAACTTGAGTGAGGGTAGTAATCTTAGTCTGTGCTCTGTTTGCCAGTGTGGTTGACAAAAAGGGGGCAAGATGAAGAATCCGCAGCAGCCAATCATTATGTTCAAGGGGATGCTGAAATCCTTCAAAGCTTTTCATTTCTAAGCTTGTTCAAGAGCAGTTCAGTAACCAAAGGCAGACATTTCAATTCTTTCATTCACTCAATAAATGTCTGTTGAGGACCAATAAATTGCCAGGCACTGTGCTGGGCTCTGTGCTTCAAGAACAGAAAAGCCATTCATTTGTAAACTGGAAGAACTACAGCGTAGAAATCTGCCCTTTAAAAAGGTGACCCTAGATGCTATCTAAAAAGAAAGTTGGTATACTAAAAACTACTGAATTGTACACTTTAAAAGGGTTAAGCCTATGTGAGTTATATCTCAATTTTTGAGTGGGAAAAAATAAACAATTAAAAGTAAAAAACAAGTGGGAAATTAGAGTATAATTAGATACTATTCCTTTTATACCCAACAGGATAGAGGCAGTGACTCTAATAATTTTCAATTAATAAAACTCTAGAAATTGCCAAGTTAGCCTAAGACATTATCAAAAAAATAAGCAATATAGTTAAAAAAATTTAAAGACAAAAATGAGTGTCTTTAATTTCAAAGTAAAAACTGATTTCTTACTGTCCACGATAAACAAATAAAATGACTGATATAAGAGAAAAGAAAAGCAAAAGGTAGGGAGAGTCTCTAAAACGAAGAGTTTTTCTGGACTCTTGGCCAGTTATTTTTAAAGGGAAATGATTTTTATAATATTTAGGAGTAATTCAGATACAATTTATCTTTTTTTCAATAAAAGCTATTTGAGAGCTGTCAAATCTTTTATTCTACTACATAGTAAATTTCAAAAAGACATTAGAAAATTGTTCTATGAATTAACAACTCACTGTTTTATGAGTTATCATATCTACTTAATATAATATTATGCAGATTTCTCCAAGTAAATCAAACTGCTTCACAAGGTTATCTAAAGCCCTACTGGAATGTTAAAGAAAAAATTATTCATGATACTTGTTAAAGACAGTAAGGAAGACTTTATTCAAGGTGGGCTACTACAATGGGGTTTTTTTAGTAGGGAAGAGAGATGGGCTCCCATCACAAGGAAAAGCCAAGGAGCAGAGTAGGGGGTGGGAGTGGGGAGCAGGGGACGACTGGTGAATGGAAAGGTACTAAGAGGAAACATGAAGGGTTCAGGGATCTTGCTGAAGGCAGGCCAAAGTGATGAGATATTATGTGGGGTTGACGGAAGGTGAGGAAAATAATCAGAAATAGTTTATAAAGGCTGAGGTTTCCTTTTCAATCCTTCCCTTAATTCACATACTCAGCTGACCAAGTCTTGTACAACTAAGAATGCCTTTGTGGTAGGGGGAAAAAAAAAAAACACTAAGAGAACCTCACTCTGGTTCCTGAGTCTTTTGCTATGTGACTTTGGATGGCACAGTTAATTATCTGTAACAAGATCTTCAGGAAGATAAACTTAGGTAGCTAAGTTGACTGGTACATTGCAAATATTCAATATTCATATTTGCAGGCCTAAGTTAAAAAGAGCAATCAGACCTACTAACTGGGGTGAATAAGGCAGTGGTCTTCAAACTGGGGTGCCCATAACTTAACTGGGGTATGTGTGGACAGATACACACACACACACACACACACACACACACACATACTTTGGAGGGTTTCACAGGCAGGGATTGTTTGAACAGAATCAGTGTTCAAATCCTGAACTCCCATGTGTCCTCTCATGACACTGGTTTACTGAAGAGAACACTGTGGTGGCATGGCCCATGGTTCCTTTTCCCACATCCCCTTTCCCAACCAGAGGCCCTGCAACCACTTTACAAAAGAAAGTGAAAGCAAAGCCCCACTGGGCATATAACCTTTGTGTGTTTGCTCCAGGGGTAAACAACTCCAGGCCACAAACTGAGGGACCATGAGGGAATGGAGATTTCCTGAGGAGATTTCTGGAGAGAGAGGGAGAGCAAAGCAAAGAAAGACACCAGAAAGCTCCAAGCCTTCTCTCTCTCAACTTAATTTCAACTTGAATTAAGGAGTAACATTGCACAGACATGCATTTAACCACACTTACTTGCAATAAAAAAGATAAGAATGAAGTCAGCCTTCTCCTGGCCAAAAAAAGAGTCATTCTACTTTGGCCAGATATTTTGCTCTCTCATTTTATAATGAATAACGTCTGACCTGAATGAGGCAAACCTGCAACTCCAAGATTTTGAGGAAAAGTATTTAAAGAATGAAGATGTTGTTATAAAATAGATTCTTTGTACAACATGTTCAGATGTTGACTTGATAATGCATAAAGAGATACAGAGTTTTACAAAAAGTCTTTTAAAGCTTCTGAGAGCAGAAAGGTTGAAGGCCCGTGATCCAAGGAACTTAAGGGAAGAAGTTCTGTGCCAGTCTATACCCATGCTTAGAAACAGGTCTTCTGACAGAAAAGGTGATTTTGAATGCAGTTGGATTTTTTCCAGCCTGATCCTCAGAAGCTTTTGTCCATCCTCGGGAAAGGACACCTGCAGTAGTACCGGTAAACAGTAACCTGGGGCCACATTACCCAGACCTCAGTGGGCACTGTTGTAAGGTAGACTATGACACAGTGAGGAGTGAGGTACGACCCTCATGATGGTGCGCATCTCAGGAGCCTCAGGGCACTGGCAATATCTGAAACCACGAGGCAGCCAGAGAGCCCACAGAAATTCCAAATCACTTGTTTGACAAACCTTGGGGACTTCCTGCAGCAGTTGCGAGGGGATTCGGGCGGCGGGTGGTGTCTCTCTATTTCATCCAGTTTGTGGGATGATCATCTCACTGCTGGTCTCATGAGCCCATTGGGTGTTGTCTGGGGAAAGCAGGGAATTCTTTAGATAAATTATCTAGAATTTATGAAATATGAAATCCCTTTCTTCACTGTCGCCACCTCCAGCCTTCCTCTCATCCCAATTAAAAATAGAAGGACACTGGGCTTCCCTGGTGGCACAGTGGTTGAGAATCTGCCTGCCGATGCAGGGGACATGGGTTCGAGCCCTGGTCTGGGAGGATCCCACATGCCGCGGAGCAACTGGGCCCGTGAGCCACAACTACTGAGCCTGCGCGTCTGGAGCCTGTGCTCCGCAACAAGAGAGGCCGCGATAGTGAGAGGCCCGCGCACCGCGATGAAGAGTGGCCCCCGCTCGCCGCAACTAGAGAAAGCCCTCGCACAGAAACGAAGACCCAACACAGCCAAAAATAAAAATAAAATAAGTAAAATTAAAAATTAAAAAAAAAAAAAGAAAAATATGAGGACACTGAGACCCAGGGAAGGTGAATTGTCAAAGTTTCTGAAGTAGTGCCTGTTCAAGCTGGGAAAGGCACAGAGAACTTTCCATTTCTGTCTTTGCCTAGTCTGTACTCAGCTCTCCTAATTTCAAGTCCAGAATTTTAGCCACAGACTAGACACTACTGGAAATAAACTGTCTCAAAAGGGCATAACTTTCTTTATATTTTCCTCAAGTTGTTTTTTATGTCATTTGGCTAAGAAACAGAATTGGCTCCGATTTGGGCAGGAAGCTGGGTGTGAAGGGGTGCATCACTCCACTTGGGTAGCAGCTTGTCTGCCAACAGGGCAAGCGCCCCGCCCCTGCAGGAGATGGTGGCTAGGATTTGTCTGGACTGTGTAATCAACAAGGACATACTACTCTTTTCCTTCTTTATTCCCAGTGAAATATCCTTCCCTTTGACAGTGTCACCCATTGCAGGGACTGTGGGATACCTGTGGGTAACAGAGGCCCCATTTGCTAAAGGAAAGAAAATCCTTTACTCTTTATATTAAGAATTTCATTAAGGATTTACAGTCCTGCTTGGCAAAACAGAATAATGAGCACAAACTCGATGCACTCACAGAAAAGACCAACCATACAGCCTCCAACAGAAATTTGCATATAGACACTATACTAAATTTGAAGACTTACACATCACGTGGTGAAAGAGACTTGTAAACTTCCTTGTCAAGGACCCCTTTCTATGGGGTCCATTGTTGTACCACATTTCTGCAGAGTTCACATTTTTAACCTACATCAATGTAATATGGTTCTCTTGGACACCAGCTTCTTCCAGACCTCTGGGGTTACATACATTGAATGACCTGACAAGATCTTCTCTTTTTTTTTTGCTGGTTAAAAAAATATCTTTTATAAAAATGAATAGTTTTCCTACATACAAGTGATATTGAGAGAAAAAATAATTAAACAATATCTCAAAAGAGCAAAACAAAAACAAATAATTAGGAATCATCTTAAGAGTGAATGATAAGATCTTCTGAATCATTTTTAAGTAGCCTATATTTCTCAGATAGTTGTTTCTCATCCAATCCAGCTTACCAGCACACTTTATGACCTAACATACCTCCAAGTATGACTTCAAAAGTAGATGGCAACTGCAAGGATGGGGAGATTCACTCTCTCTTTCCCCACACATGGCAAATACTGCTCATCGGTCTCCATCCTTGTCCCAGTGCATGGAGACTCTCAACTCTTCACAACCTAATACTTCAAGCAACACTGCCAACTAATTGGAATTGACATCTAAATTGAAGTCTATTTGCAATTCGAGGGTTACATTAAATCACTAGAAAATCTATTTTTGAGAGGTTTTTTGGAATGTCCCAAGTCTTATGCCCGGCAACCGAATGTCACATTCCCAAATGTGACGTTCTTTAGATGACTCCAAAATTCCATCCCTCTGTTAAAACTACACATTAGAATTCTAACTCCCTCTCTGAGTTTTGAATTGTTGTCAGGAAATATCTTTATGTGGAGGGATGAGGGACAGCTTATCTATTCCCTGTTTTCTTTTAATTTTTTGAAATGAGTATACCTTTGGTTTCCTGATTGTCTACTAAGTTGGCCCTTAGGAGGGGACTTCCCTGGCGGTCCAGTGGTTAAGACTCCGTGCTTCCACTGCAGGGAGCACGGGTTCGATTCCTGGTCGGGGAACTAAGATCCCTCATTCTGCGCAGTCAAAAAAAAAAAAATAAAGTTGGCCCTTAGGATTCTAGTTTGATTTGAGTTTAAGGCCAGCATATATGTTCATATTTTATCCGATTATATCCTAAAAATAAGGAATCTAAAAAGTAGTCATGCCTAGTTATTATTAAATTTTGACAAACTTGCTTGAGAACTGTAAGATCTAAGATCATGGACTTGTAATGGATAAACACTCTGGAAAAGTAATTCCAAGTCTTAAATACTTTTTAGGATTTCAGAACCTAAGGGAAAAATCTTAGAGTTGGTAAAAGAATCAAATATATCTGGTTCATTATTTTACCAAGTGTTCCCTTTAGAACAGAAGACCATAGGGGTCCTGTGATAAATTAAGTTTGGAAACCCTGAATCCAATGTCCCACTCAAAGATTCACAAGGCACATTAGCATGTTAAAGGCTGTAAAAAGTCCTACAGCAAATAGATAGGCCTCTCCAGCGCGCCCAAGCCAAACTTTTGGAGAGCAGTAAAATTTTGTTTTCTGTTCAAGGAACATCTATTAACAACTCTTCTAAAGAACACACTTTAGGAAATCTCAGCATATGTAACCTCTTGCCTCAAACCAGACACATATTTTAAAATGTGAAAGATGACCATCCTTTATAAAACATCTTCAGGTCTTCTCAACCTCTGTCTAACCATCCACAGGGTCAAGTTCTTTGTCTTATCGAACTCTCTCTTGCAATGATTCAATCCTTTTATCTCATCTTTTTCCTTCTTATTCTCTCTCTCGTGGATATGGGGAACTCATTAACTTTCTCCTTATGCAAACACTCCACAAAGCTTTTTTTAATGCAAATATGATAATGTTCCTCCCTAGATTAATATCCTTCGGCCACTCCCCATCGCCTTTAAGACAATTCCAAACTCTAAAGAATAAGGAGTAAGGTAACTGCTTCTCTTCCCACCTTCATTTCGTTGTCCAGTCTTCTCCCGTCTTACTCCCTCCCTATCATAATCTACCCGGGAATCCTCAGACACACTTTTTATTTTGCATATGCTTTTAAAAATGCCCTTCCCTATCCACCAGGAAAACTCATACCCATCCTTCAAGTCTCAGGTCAAACCGCACCTCATGAGGTTTCTCTGATCGCCGCCTTCACAGGCTCACCTGCTATTCTTCCAGACTCCCATAGGGCTTGGAAGCTCCCTCACTCCCTCAGCATTATTACAGTGATTATAGTCACTTATTTCATTGTCTGTCTCCTACTCTATAGGATGAAAACTCACCATAGCACCTGGTATACAGTAAACATGTAATAAACATTTGTTTAATGAATTAATTTATAAACAAGCAGACATAAGAATTTGAGATCAGCTTTTCTTTTTCCGTAAAGAACCACTGGATCTTACTTTACCAGTCCTACCCCACAATCTTTTCCTGTTTTTCTTAGGAACCTCTCTATTATCTCCACATCCCTATCAGAAGGAGGAATCCAAAACTAGACCCCGTGTGGTATTTTATGTTATCTGGAGCTCAAAGCTCTTTCTTTGGGGTGAATCTATAATGAATTTGATTTCAAATTTCCTCTCAATTTTTGGTATTTCTTCCCATAAACATTTTCTTTTCAGAGTAAAAACAGGAAATTAAAGTTAGAACTTTGGTGGGTGTATAAAATCCCACCCTGGTTTTTATCACACTCTGAATTATGGCTAAAATCTGAAATTAGCAATAATTTCAGATTTCTTCCAGAAGATTAATTCTCCCAACAGTAACATTGCTAAAAATTCTCAAAGATGTAAACCACGTTGACTGGATTATATATTACTTTATAAATCTCTTTATTAGAGGAATATGTCTCAGGTACTAGGGAGAATGAATGAATGTTAAAGGACTTTAAGTTCCTTAAAGGATTATAGTACCTTTGGAGTTAGGTATATAACTCATATTTGAATATAAAAGATTAATACCCTAAAGATATTTGTATGCTTTATCTAAAGACTAACTAATGCAAATGATGATTACCAAGAACATGAGTCTACTTTGTTGGATTATTATGGAAAATGAATAAGAAAATATTTTCTTCAGCCCTATGTAGAGCAATATAATTCAGAACCGCAAACACAACTATGCATCCAAACATAGCGTTACTGAATTTGTCAGAACAATTACTAACACTATTTCTTCTATTGTGCTCTGTGGCCAGAAGAATTCCAGAGTGGGACATTAATAAATCCTTTCAATTATCAGCACTCCCTGGGAAAAGTTGAACTTGAGAAAATATGCCAGGAATGTAGCAACTCTGGTGACAATAACGCAGGCAGCAGTTTAAGTCAAGAAATGGCATGGGGACAGCCAGGACTGTCGGGTGGCAAGTGATGAAAAGCCAAGTCACCTGGCTTAAGAAAAAAAGAGAAATTAATTGATTCATGTAAAAAGTCCAGGCATTGACTTTAGCATGGCTGGATCTAGTGGCAATATCACTGCATAACCAGTTTTAATTGCTTTTGAACTGTGTAAATGCCTAGGTTCCTATTTCCTAAAAATTGGACATCCTGAATCCATGGAGCCACTTGCTTATATCACAATGGTTACCTCAAATTCAAATGTTCTCTTTGTGTCAATTAGAACACACTAGATTGTGAGAATGTTCTTGTTTAACAGCATGTTGAATGAAGTTTTACTTTTCATCTCTATATTTGAGCTGAAGTCCCAAAGCTGAGAATAATAAGAGACAATTGCCCCCATGTTCTAAAGAGAGTGCCTGACACATCCACGGCAGACTTAGTAAAAGAAGACAGATCAACCCAATATCTATGAAACTCCCACGTCCAGCTTCTATATGACAAGACCGAATTGTGAAAGTTGGTTGAAGAAAGTCAAGGAGAACAGGAATTCAAAGGAATAGAGAGCGTTTTGGCTTTTCTTCCTCCTCTTCTCACAAAGAGAGAAAGGTACGCTACCTCCTGATCTGCCTCATAAAGACAGCAGGAGGGGAGACAGGTGCCTCGCTTCCCAGCAGAAGTGTAATTTATCAGATGGTGAGATGAGAAACATAAAGCAGAGTAAGGAAGTGATGGGTGTGGGTGTGTGTCACTTGAGATAGAGTAGTCAGGGAAGCCTCACTGATAAGGGGACATTTGAGCAGAGGCCTAAAAGTGAGGGAGCAAGCCTTGCAGATGGCTGGGGGAAGAGAGAAGAAGAGAAACAGGAAACTCAAGGGCCCTTGGCAGAAACATGTTTAATATGTTCTGGGATGCAAAGGAGGCCAATGGGACTGGCGAGAATTGAGCAAGAGGGCACACGACAGGAAAAAAAGGCAGAGATTAGAATGGGCAGAGATTACTCTCTACGCAATGGGTAGAGAGTAAAGGCAGAGTGAGAAAAAGATCACACCCCCCTCCTCATGCCCACTGTGGGTGCCTGAGCCTTGGATCAGGCCTGGGCTGGGGGTGGGGAAGGCCAGGGGAAACTTTGAATTACATGTGAGATTAGGTGTAATTGGATTAGAGAATTCAATGTAAGGTTTTGATTTAGACTGAAATGTATTTGTCTTTTAATACCTGAAAGTAAGTCTTAAATACTAAAAAGTGACTAAAAAACTATAGGATCTATCTGAAGGGTTACCTATAATGAGAGAATCCATGTTTGAAGGTTAGAGAAAAATAAACCCGTTCCCTATTTATAACCCCACAGAGTTTACCCCCATTCAGTAAACTGATTACTTTATTAAAGAATCAAAACCTTTACAATCCATCAGTGAACTCACTGTATACAGCACATGTTTTACACTTTATTATGTGTAAACTCAGTAAACATGTGCAGTTAACCTTCAAGTAGGCTAATATGCCATTTGGGAGAATAAAAATGATGCGGCATTAGATCAATGGTCAGATAAGAGAAAGCTGAGGTAGGGCCTAAACCTCTAAATTGTATAATTCAAAACTTGAGGTTATTTGTAGAGTTTACATGTGGCCTCCTGACCTTTAATCAGAGTCACCTACAAAGGACTTACTGTGAACTTGTTAGATAGGATCAATAACCAAACAGTCTATGACATAGAAATGATGTTTGCTGCTTGCTAGTTTCAAATGTGCAGTGTAGGTTCCAGGAAATATAAACATCTGCAGTATTGTAAAATGAAATAAATTGGACAGAAACAGAATAACACGCAGGAGGGACACTGTTGCAAATGATGGAAATCACTAAACTGGCTATTTCCACTTCCACTTTTGGCTTAAACAAGATGAAATCTGTTATTCTTTCACACAGAGTAATTCTAGAGTTTGGCAGACCAGAGCAGGATGGCAGCTCAAAGGTCATCGGAAGCTAGACTCTTCCTATGACACACTGCTTTGGTCATCCTCGACTGATCCAAAATGGCTACTTGACTTCAACCCATCACATCTGCATCCCAGCCAGCAGGAAAAGGAAAGGCAGAAAGGTACTCCTTTTTCCTTTGAAGAGCACTTTTATGAAGTCCTCACATTTCAGTTTGCCATAACTAGCTGCAAGGGAGACTAGGAACTGTGGCCTTTAGCACCGTGTTTCTAAGGAGGAAAAGGAGAACGGATGGACAACATAGGCAACCAGCCATGTTTGCCTCCCCTTGTTTCTCTTAGAGACCTGTTCACGGAGTTAGGTTAATGCTGTTTATCAAGAAGTGTTACTCAATTTCTTAGGTCTGCCTGCCAAATTGGTGTGTTTGCAGCTCTATGTACTGGTTATATTGTGCTTCTGATTATTCTTAGTGGCTAATTCCACTAACACCAAAGACAAAAGTTCAGTTATATAACCTAACAATATCCTCTCTGTTGACCCTTCCCCTAGATGAATTAGTTGTGCTCGCTGACTCATTTGTCTCCTATGGAAATTAGTAATAAATCAATTTAGTAAACATGTACTGAAAGGCAGGGTGTGGTGGTAGAACAGGGTGGGCTTCAGATCAGATTCTCTTGGATTGAACTCCTGGCACCGACATTCAAGTAACATGACTTCAGGCAAGCATCCCAACATCTCTAAATTCCCATTTCCTTACCCATGAGATAAGAATGATAATATATCTTCTTGAGGCTGTTGTGAGAGGTGAATAAAATAACATCAGAAGTGACTATATGCCCCTATAACAGTCAAAATTGCTATTCCGTAATTCCCTCAAGCATCTGCTATGTGCCCGGCATCATGCTTGGCACTGTGGCTGTTAAAATCTGGAGAAGACATGCAAGAAGCTTGTGATATAATGGAGGAGCTTAAGAAACCCAGAAACAGGCTCTGCAGAGTAGGAGAGGCTTCTCGTATGTGCCACATTAGAAAAATGAGACCTCCCTCGACTGATATCAAAATTGTGGATCCATTACCTTCCAGAAAATGAAATGACTCAATCTGTTAAGAATTTGTGTGCTTGACTTGCTGTTTGGTGACTAATGTTGACATGTGGGCCATAACATGTAGGTAAACAGAGTCACATCAAAGGCTTGCAGTGGCCTCACTGATGCATTTTTCTGAAAAGTGACAGAGAAGTACCTACATGGTACTTTCTTGACTACAAGCTTTGTGAACATCGTGTATTATTTTAGGTTAGAATTTTAAAGCTAAAACGAATTGATCATCACACTACAAAAATTCAGGCAAAAGTCACTTCTTGTCTTGTACATTTTCATGGCTTCAAAGCTCAAGGCAATACCAATAATGCATACCATTCCCTGCTTCGTTTGTTGTAGTGATGTGTTTTGAGGATCTCTACGTGCCTGGCCCAGGGTAGGTACTGAAGATGTGACGATGAACAGGATGGCATCTGTCCTCCCAAAGCATAGTATACAGATGGGGTGCCTACAAGTGGTACTTTCATTACTGTGTGATTACCGCTACAAAGAGGGGAGATGTCCCAGGATATCGTGTGAGTTCATAGGAGGGACAGTGGCCCAGCCTAGGCCCATCCAGGAAGGCTGCATGGAAGAACTGAGTTTTCTACAGTTCTACACTGAGGTTTGGAGGATGAGTAGAAATTAACCAGGTAAAGGGTGCTTCAGTCAGTGCCATGGTACACCCAAAGGGCATGGTGTATTAAGGAAGGGAGAGGTTCAGTGTGGCTGAAAAGGAACTTGAACATTGAGATTTGCTAGGGCCAGATCTTGCGTCCCAGCATAGATACACACAGGGAAGAACCTTGACCCCCACCGTGTTTCAGATCATAGGCTTCTCCTAATTTTCTAGGAAATAGGGAGCAAAAAATCAGGATTTATTTTGTTATGGCAAAGAATAATTTTATGTAAAAAATCTGAGAAACAGCTACATAATGACACTTTTCCACTTGGAAGAGACACAGGAAGCAGTATTTAGGATGTTTGTATACACACTTCCCTAGGTGAAGGGAAGATGGAGTTGAGAATCCTACATCCCCTTCAGCACATTGGAGACCACTTTGAGAAAGAGAAAGGAACTCAGCCAAGGAGATCCGACATCCTTGTTCTGCCATTTGAGGTGCCTTTATTCCCTCTGGTTCGTGATATGCCTCAATAACCACTTCCGTCCTTATTTCCCTAGTCCTCTATCATTCCAGCTTCCTCTAGCACTTATCTTCACTATTTGGAAACATCAGTCTGACAGAAAGAGGCACGAGAGGCACATGTGGTTTAGACATTCATTCATCCAACACTTCAAGGTGTCTGAGGGCAGAGGAACAACCTGCTTAAGAGCCTGGGTTGCTGCTATGCTTCAAACCACTCATCTCTTAACCCTGCAAGCATAAAAGTACCCCAAGGTAGATTAAGTGACAAATGAATTTTATAAGTGATGTGCCAGGGTTCAGGGAGATGGGAGAAAAGTCATGTATGCTGGAGTAATTGGAGGAGGCTTTTAAGTAAAGAAATATTTACTCATTGCCCACCATGTGCCAAGTATAGAATTCTGTGAGGCAAGTATTATTAATAGTTCCCATTTTGAACATTAGAAAACAGAGTCACCAAGAAGACAAGAGATTTTCCTTAAATAGTTAAGTAACAAAGCCAAGATTTGGACCTAGACCTCCAAGTGCAGCACTCTTTCCATTTATCTGAGCCCACTTCTTAGAAGTGGCAAAGTGCTGATTGGGTCTTGAAGGATGGGTGGGAGCACGGTACTGAGAGAGAGAAATTTTGAAGAGGAAGGGTATCTCACGCATAGTCACCTTTAAGGGCACTGGTAGAATATGTCACCACCAAAGTTTTTCTTTCACATTTTTCACTCTAGTAAGACATTAGAGATGACTGGGAAAGATAACATTTCACTTGATAATTCTGTTCCCTAGGGTACCAATTTTGGAGAATTGTGGCCAGGAGGGATTACTCTCAGGGTAGGAATTCTTAGATAACAATTTTATGACTTTCCGTCTTCAGTAGTTTCGAAAGCCCAGTTCACAAGAATCTTGTAAAATTTCATCATTTTCTCATTGTACTTCACTCTGGTCTCCTTCAGACAGTAGAAAGCATTATAGAAGAAGGGAGAACTGATGTTACAACCCCACTGCTTTATCCTTTCTGATTCTTTTGAAGCGGTCTCTTGACTTCATATGTTAAGTGATCAGTTTACACTAGCAACAGTTGGCTGGCTAGTCCAGCTGAACTGTATTGTGTAACTTTCCTCCATCAGGTGTCAAATTTTGGATGCAAATACTACAAAAGATCTCTTTCAGGATCGAACTGTACAGACTGTGCTATATGTTACCACACTTTTGTTTATACGTTTGATTTTAATATTTATATTAAAAACTCAGCTTAGTATAAAGGCTGCTTATTCCATGCCTTGCTTATTCTCAGCAATCGATTTAACAAAAAAAAAAAAAAAAAAAAGGCTTTTTGGATGAAGGCTTTTGGAAAGGTTAGGTTGCATTTTAGAATTCAAGAGCTGAACATATGATTACTGGCCACAAAGAGGTAGCTGGCTTAAAGGTCATATAACATCACAGAAAGTATGTTTGAATGACATGAGAAGTTTTAATTCCTAAGAAATTGTTGAAAGAGAAAGAAACTATTAGGGGATTCTGGTTGTTGGAACACGAGGCTAGAGTTGTTCTCAAAATTTTAGCAGTATACTCCAATAAAGATGTTAAAAAAAAAAATTTTAGCAGTGATGACTTTAGAAAACTAGCAAAAGGTCATTAGTAAAATGGTCAGCTTGGATAATGTAATAGCCAGTAAGGATAATGCAGGACCAAAATAATCTGATTTTATAATCTCTTAAATATATATATATATATATATATTTCTGAACAGCTTGCCTGTTCTCTATGGAAGTTTTATCAGGAAAATGGAAGATTCTCTCTAAAAGGGAATATTTAAAACAATTTTTTAGAGAGGCATCAAGTTCTCCATTTGTCATACATTGAAATACATAACAGTGTCCAATGACCTATTTTAATGGAAGTTTTAAGATTTTTTTCCCTGTGCTTCTTGGGTCTTTTATGACTCTACCATTTTCTTGTTTCTGCTTTTAAGGCACCACTAATGTACCCTAAAAATACTTCCAAATGCCAGAAGTAAAGAAGAGAAAGAAATTGAGAGAAGAGCAGCATGACTGCAAGGGATGAGAGAAATAAATGAAACAGACAAGGCAGGCACTCTGAGTACAGGAGAAACCAGTGGGTTGGAGGAGGTGCAGTATTGTTTTGCCAAAGCCAGAGACTGGCAACAATTTTCCTCAGACAAAGGGCATCCAGAGGATGTAGACAGTTGACCCAAAATAACGTAATATGGTATAGAAATTTTAAAATAGAAACAAGTTTCCAGTACAGGAAGACATATAAATTGTGTGAATTGCTAAATTGTAATACTTAATTAGATTATCTTATCATAATTAGCATGGCTAATAAATAAGAGAGGTAACTAATATCTGGAACAAAACGGAGCATGCACATACGCCTAGAAAAGGTTTTTGTATCTGCAGTGCTTCTCAAACTTTAGTGTGGGTGAAAGTAGTTGAGATGCTTGTCAAAATGTACATTTCAAGGCCTCTTTTCCAGAGATTCTGATTTAGCAGTTCTACGGTACAGTTTCTTAATCTTGGCCCTGTTGACATTGGAGGTGGGATCATTTTCTTGTTGTGGACGACTGTCCTGTGCATTGTAGGGTGTTTAGCAGCAATACCAGTAGCACCTCTCCCCAGTCCTGTTTCCAGACATTGCCAAATGTCCCCTGGGGGCAAAAAAAATCACTCCCCTCCTTTGAGAATCACTTGTTTAGGGTGAAGCCTGGGAACCTTCATTTCTAATAAGAACATCCACGTTATTTTGATAAATGTGGTCCGTGGACCAAACTTGGAGAAACACTGAACTAAAGTGGTATGAGTTGAATTATGTCTCCTCCAAAATTCATGTTAAAGTCCTAACCCTCAGTACCTCAAAATGTGACCTTATCTGGAAATGGAGATTTAGTTAAGATGAGGTCATACTGGGTTAGGGTGGGCCTCGAACCCAGTACGACTGGTGTCCTTATAAAAAGGGAACATTTGGACACACAGACAGGCACACAGGGAAAATGCCATGCAAAGACTGGAGCTATGGTGCCACAAACCAAGGAACTACCAGAAGCCAGGAGAAAGGCTTGGAACAGATCCTTCTCAAGTGCCTACAGGGGAATCAGGACCCTACAGACATCTTGATTTTAGAAGTACAAACTGTGAGACCATAAATTTCTGTTGTTTAAGCCACTCAGTTTGTGGTACTTTATCACAGCAGTCCTAGCAAAATAATACATAAAGAATAAAACACAAGCCAGAGTTTAGGACTGGGACAACATTTAAAGCAGGATCAGAGAGGAAAACAGGCAGATTGCAGGTTGGCATCAATCCCTAATTTATCTTTCTCAGTGCCTGACATAAAATAGAAGTTGATAGTTTTTATTTTTATTAAACACTGTCCAAACATATCTTGTGTAATTAAAATATTGAGTGAAATCTTATAATTTGTTACTTTACTGGGTTGAAATTGTCCATGATATTCCATTGTTAAATTTTCATCTGGATTATATAGTAATTGGAAAGACAGGCTTAAATCTGGAGTTGCCTGGAAGACAAATGGAACGCATAAATTGTCATTATTCATAGAGAAGGTAATATGCAAATGTGAAATTCCATATAAGGCAAAAATGCATTGATACTGTAGCTTTAAGAAGGTGGTGATTGTTTCAGGTCACAGAGGCACTATTTAGAGTACAGCGAGTGGGACCATGTGTCCAGCAGGCCACAAAGTCATGTGCCTACCTGAAGTGGGCAGTTCATACTCTCTCTCTGGAAAGATGAAGTCTATGGTATTAAAGGAATGTAAAAGGTATGTACTCGAATAGTTTCATTTGCAATAAAAGTGAACACTGCTGTCAATTATTATCAGACAAAAACAAGAGGCCAGTGGCAAATGTCAGTCTTTTTCTCCTTAAGAAAGGTATAAGAATTATACTAATAGATATCTTAGATCCTGTTTCCTTCCACAATTGAATTGGAAACGAAACAAAACAAAAATCTCCTTGCCTCAATATTTTAGAATAAAAAGTTGTAAAGCTTCTATTGCAGATGAAGGGCCCCAACATTTTTCCTGCTCCCATAAGCATATACGAAATAGTTAATGATAAAGAATGGTAGGAAGTGATGACAAAGGGCTCCTAGAAATATGTCTACTAATTAAGCGGAGGGATCAGATACAAACAAGGTTAGGTGTAGATGGCTTAAGCGCCCTCACCAAATCAGGATAGGCTAACAGGACATTAACCTGGAAGCCCTTGCCAAACTCTAAACAAGCTTACCTCACGAAATCCCCTCACCTTCAATCTAGGAAGCTTTCCAGTGTGCCCTTCAGAGTCCCATGAAGTTGCTGTCAGCCTGTTATACCCCACGCTCCCCCTGAACAGGTCTGTCTTCTGGGGGCAAGGTGGGTGAGTGCGTGGGGATAATTAAGGTTGCTATCTGGTCTCAAGGTTATCTTTCCAAGAGGGCAAGTCCAGCAAAGAGCTGACTCAGTGTCGCCGCCGAGAGGAGAGCTGCACTCAGACAAAACAAATCCCGGGGACGAAAAGTAGAAGTAAACAGGTTTTCATAGCAACACTGATATAATATTAGGCATTCTCTGACCTCGCCAATTGTTCTCTCTAAGTTACTGAATCCTCTCACCCCTTTTCGTCAGCGTGCCTCTGCTCTTCCTCACAATCACCACGCTTCCTCCTCGCACCACCCTCCTACAAAGGTGAGGGCAGACGGGCAGCTACAGATTCTTAGGTCCACTGCGGCCAGCTCCAGTCCTAGGGCTGTTGCCTAAATGTACATTTGACGCCGAAAAATCTAATCTCTCCCGTCTAATCTGTCTGGCTATATTGTGCCTCCAGGGGATGGCAGAACAGGTGAGGGCGGCTGGAGGGAACCAGTTCCCGGACTGTCTGAAAGGGCGAGGGCCGACGGCGCGACAAGTGGCGGGCCCGAGCACTCGCTCTTCCAAAGATCACCTTGCTTTGACCTAGTTGAGCTGCGCAGGACCGAACCAAACTGGGCGGGGGAGAAGGGTGGGTGGGGCGGGGCCAGCGGTGGGCGGGGCCGCGAGCGCTATATTGCTGTGCTCGCCCTTCATTTGCCGACGCTTTCCAGCCGGAAGCGTCGGGGAGGCGTTGGCGGCGGCTACGGCAGCGGCGCACGTGGTGACGTGCGAAGGGGTGAGGCGCTAGCTGGCGGCAGCGGCGGGGGCAGTGTCTCCGGGACGCGCGTGGAGGTCGGTAGCTCGGGGCTGCTGGGCACAGTTTCGCTGCCTGCGGCTTCAGCGCCGCTGTGCCAGCGAGCGAGCGAGAGAGTCCCCGCGAATTTCCGGTGCGCTCCCCTTCCTCGCAGCCTCCGCGGGCTGTCCGCTCGTCTCCCCGCTCGGTCGCTCCCTCCTCGGTGGCCTCGAGGCGCTTTCCGTTGGGCCGATTCCCGCCCGCTTCCTCCTGCTCCCCTTTGAAGCTCCAGAGATGAGTTTTTCCATCTCTTCAGAGATGAACCAGGTAATACGCGCTGGTCCCATCGACGGTGGAGGAGGAAGAGGGCGCAGCCAGACTGCGAACTGGGGGATGGCGCGGGCGGCTGGGGTCAGGGTGTGAGGCGCGGAGCGGTGCCGGGTGCCGGGAGGAGGACGCCCCAAGCCGCGGCTGCCTCCGTCGCCGTCGCTCTCTGGGGGCGAGGAGCCGCAGCCGAGCGGCCCTCGCGCTCCCGGTGCTGCTGTGGTTGCCGGATCGCGTTAGCGGCCAAGGGCGGGCGCGGGCCGCCTCGGAGAGCGCTGGAGTCGAGGAAGCAGGGCGTGAGGAACGAGAAGTTTTTGCACGAGGGGTCCTCGGGGACCTGGGTCAAGAGGCCGCGCGCGGGCCAGGGACGACCTCCCGGAAGGAGGGCGCGGGAATCTCCGTTCCTGCTGTCAGGAACCGATGCCTAGTGTTGGGGTCGGCCCGGGGTCTGGACTCTCTTCCGTGAGCCTTCCCAGGACCCGGCGAGTGTGGGCGGGGAGCTGGCCCAGGGCCCCATCGGTACCCCGGGCCTGGGGTAGGGTGGCACCGCGCCCCTGATCGCCGTGGGCCGCGGGGTCCTTTGTTCCCGCTCCACGTTGCCCGCTTTTCTTGCCAAGCGCGGGGAGAAGGGGGCGGGAGGAGGGAGGAAGGGAGCGGCTGCCCTGACGTGTCGCGCTGAATGACTGCGGGGCTGGCCAATCCCGGGCGGGGGTGTGCAGACGCTGGGCGCTCTGCCTCCCAGCCTTCGGAGTGGGCTCCCGCCCCGCCGCGCGGGGATGAAGGCCTGGGACTGCAGGACTCTCCAGTCACTCTGGGGCGCTCGCCACTTTGTTTTTGCCAAAGAAAATCGGCAGAGAGGTTTGCTCTTTTCCCGTCCTTCTGCGCATCTTGCAAAGGGACTCTGGTTGTAAGCTCATGATGGTAGGAAGGTAGCACGCAGTATCAGATTGAGGATTGACCGTAGGGAAACTTGAACCACAAATACTTTAGAAATAGATTTACTTTTTCCCCAGTACAAAGTAGACAGATCTATTGTTTGAGGCCGCTGACGTTTGAAAAACTAGATAAGTAGAAATCAGAGGCCTAAAGGGTTTATTTTTGTTTCCCTAATGTCTGCTGTCAGTCATAGAGGATTAGAACACCCTGGCGTCAAGCTGTTCTTTGAGAACTTGCGTGTGGTGATCTTCTGTCTAGTAGTAAATAACAACCCTGTAAGCATAGTACTACTCTAAACAGTTCAACAAGTACAGCATGGACTAGACTATCAGAGACAATATTTTCTTTTAATAATTCTAGCACTGGTGGTTGTTTAAGGATAACAGTATACTGATGAGTAGCTTTAGGCATAATCATGCCAAAACTTCTGTCTGAAAGATGCTGAAGGAGCAGTTATTCTTTGTATATCTGGAGATGAGGTGTACGCTGACTGTTTAGAATTGGATTGAGAATACTATAATTTAATACCAGCTGGCAGGCTACTCGTCAAATGTCTATAATTTGGTAGTGAGAGGTAAAACTGGACTAACATCACTGACCTAAAGGAGACCCAGAATGGTTTTTCCTCTGTGTTTTCCTAATAGATGAAATCTCTATCATTAGTTAATATTAATTATCTTAATTTGCAGTTCTGTTTTTCTGGCTTTTCCCCCCAAAACAAAGTGTTCCAGGTTTTGGTTTTAGTTTTAAATTCGTGTCTTTTTTGGCTACTTATTGGGCTGGCCGAAAAGCTCATACGGGTGAAGGTACAGAAAAATCCGAACGAACTTTTTGGCCACCCCAATACTTTGGAGTGGGGTTTTGTTTTTTCTCGATTGAAGGATATTTTAGGTGGCAATCGAATGTGTTTTGCAGATAAGTGTTGCGTGTTTTTTTTTTTTTAATGCAAAATGTTTTCCTGTTGGGGAACTCTCTTAATCATTGATATTAAGATGAAGTACCCCTAAAAATCATTTCATTGACTTTTCAACAGTATGATTGTATAGTCAAATCTACAAGAAGGTTGGGGAGCCTCCTACCGTGTGCTAGAGAGTGTAAACGGAGGAATTAATGAATAAGGGAGGATTTCTGAGTTTTTGTTAGAACCACAGAAAGTACATGATTATATTTACTTGTAAACTTCAATTACCGCCTTGTAAATGATTTATAAACCGATCCGTCGCTCACTATCCTTACACTTTTCCTATCAACCTGGATGCCCAACAGGTACCTCAGCCTTATAATGTCCCAAAGCAAACTCCTCTTTTCCTTCCCAACTTTAAGCATGCAGCAAACTAAAAATGTCTCTATTATGCTTTTTGGAATTCTAATTTTGATATTGATGCCACATATCTACTCTAAAATATCCTTATTACCAGTTAGGATAAGCAAGGGTTATAAATAATTTCCCTGCATCCATGTTTTACCCATTCCTCCAGACCATCCCCTATATTTCTGCGAGTGTCCTATGCCTCTGTGCTAAAAATTCTGCTCTGTTTAAACCTTAATGTTGATCTCTTTTACTTCCTCTCCTACCGTTTACCATATGCATCCTGCAAACTACAGTCTATTTAAACAGAGATCGCTGCAGTTTCTGGAATATGTGTGCTTTCATACCTTTTTCCCCTTTTGTTTGCACTGTTTTCGCTGCTTGGTTTGTCTTTCTGATTGGTCTGTGGAGTGTTCAAGGCTGGGGAGTGGAGTTAACGCCATTGTGTCATGAGCATCCCATTCCAGACTGTGCCTGCCATATGTTTGGAGCCATACATGTTTGTGGGATATAAGAATTACAGAACAGTGAGGTTAAAAGCATGGAGTGAGGGAGTGAGTTTGGTGAGTTTTGATATAGATGGATCGTTTCAGACATTGGGAATCTATAACTTCTGGTTTTTAAAAGATTCATTGACTTACTTTGTATTATAAAGTCTGTCCTTTAAAAATGGAGTTAGTTACTATTTTGTGAGTTGGCTACGCTCAAAAGATTGCCTTGAAACTTAAATAATACTTGTAATTTGCCTTGAGGTTTTAAGGATTCTTTGAAAGTTTGATAACATTTTATCTTGCTCTTACTGAAGGCCCAAGAAGAATTTGGGGGCAGGTCATATTGTGCCTGCATTTTTTACAGCTCCTTGATAAGGCTTACTGAATTGTTTTTGGGTTCAGCTGATCTTTTGGCGGGCTGTGGTAACATGTGAACTTCTGGGTTTTACTAAAGCAATTTAATTACTCATTTATGAGTCGTCTGTATCCCTTTTCTTG
Organism: Balaenoptera musculus; assembly: GCF_009873245.2. Classification (NCBI taxonomy): domain Eukaryota; kingdom Metazoa; phylum Chordata; class Mammalia; order Artiodactyla; family Balaenopteridae; genus Balaenoptera; species Balaenoptera musculus. Next base: position 140,262,085 of record NC_045785.1, on the reverse strand, counting down.
CACTGGCCATATTAAGAAACTGAAGACTGTTTACCAGAATATATTGCATTTGATCTCAGTTTTAATTTTAAAAGTGGATTAGTCGAATGTGTTTTTAAAATATCAAATAAAATTCTAAATTTTATAATTTTATGTAAGCCTGGGATGTTGGGGCTTTTGGTTTGGCTTTTCAAAGATAAAAAATTCTCCCCACATTTTTATTCCATCAGTTATTGAGCTTGAGTTTCATAGACCAAACTGAGATCTATGACTCTTTGGAATGGCTTAAAACTCAATTTGTCCACACTAACTTTAGTGAAAGTGAATGTGAACTTTGAAAGACATGGTTTTGCAAGCAGAAGTTGAGGTGACCTCCTCCAACTTGGGGGTGGGTGAGAGTAGGGGCATATAGTATATGAGGACGGTAATTAAATAAAGTTTGTTGCATTAACTTAAATGCCGAGTGGACTTGGGCTAGCTTTTAAAATCAAGTAGGGTTATACGGATCAGCAGACGTTAGAGATTAGGTTCATGTTAAGACCTTGCTGTACGAGAAAATCATCGAGTACTAATGTGGTAGCACTCACTCTGTGGCAAAACTAATAATATTGTACAAATTTGTATGGCAAGAGTTGCTCCAAAAATTCTCCAGTATTTTCTCCCAGAGGACTGAAGTGATTTTAACCATCCAGGTTTTTGTTGTTCTTGTTGTTTTCCAAAATAAATTTAAGGTAGAACTTTCAATTTATCAAATACACCCACAGAGATACTGTGAGTTTGGTTCTGGGCCACTGTGGTAAAGCGAGTCACGCCAATTTTTTGGTTTCTCAGTGCACATAAAAGTTATGTTTCTACTCTACTGGAGTCTATTAAGTGTCCAAAGCATTATGTCTTTAAAAATAACATACATACCTTAGTTTAAAAATACTTTATTGCTAAAAAATGCTGACCATCAGCTGGCAACTCAGGGTTGCCACAGACTTTCAATTTGCAAAAAAAAAAAAAAAAAAGGTAGTATTTGTGAAGCACAAAAAGTGAAGTGCAGTAAAACGAGGTATGTCAATATATAGATGCCATTTTTATTCTTGGTAAGATCAAGGCTAGTTTACAAATAAATACTGAATAAAACTGGTCAAAGTTTAAAATACTTATAAATCTCCCTTTGTTTTTGGTTTTTCAGAGGGCATACATTTTAATCACATCCAACATAACTTGCATGGAGGGGTCCCCCCCTTTCACCCTTGCATAGACTTTCCCAACTTGAGCTAGGTCTTGGCTGAAAATGTTTGAAGGTTTCTTTTGGATAGTGTGTTCTCTCTGTACATAGAATTGTGTGTTACTTGGAAAACATTTGTTTTGTTAGAACTGGTTTGTTAAGAAAAGCTGAATTAACTAATCTGGATGCAAGTGTAGAGCAGAGGAAATCAATATTACATAAAGGTATGAAATAGTTTCATTGCAGGAGGAAGCATTGACAGTAGTCCCAACCTGAGTCAGAGTACTCAGGTTTCCTTGAAATAAAACCTAAGCTATGGAGAAACCAGTGAAGGCATACGGGATACAGATTGTGCATGTGTTGTTGCACTTAATACAATAGTTTGTTGAAATGGAACTGGACTAGCCTTCAAGTGGGTTCTGGGGTAAAGGGACCATTCACATTAGCATAACTGTTAGATTTAGAATTGTGGGCTTGATTGATATATAAGGAAAATACAGGTGATTTGAAGATGTCTATTTTAAAAAGTATGCACATCTTTCAAATAATTTCTTACTTAGTTCTGGTTTGCTGAATTAGTGGTGTAAGAGCAGTTCAGATGATTAAAAAATAAGTACCATCTGACTCTGACACTTTTAGTTAATGACATGTGAAAATGGGGGGAGGACTGAATGGGATTTCCCTCAAGATTTGATTTGAACCAGAATTGTTCCGTTGGTAGTTTATTACTGTATATAAGAAAAATGATCATACAGAGCACAGACATCAATATTTCCCTTTTTGTTTATTTAGTTCATTTCAACAAATTACTCATCTTTATATTCAGGTTTCTAGGCTAGTTGTTTTGGTGGGGGGAGATGGGAAGGATACAAAGATAAAGAAAACAGAGGCTCTGCCTTCAAGAGGCCTTGAATCAAGGAAGATAAGCCAGAACAGACCAGCTGGAAGATCACACATACACACTTTCAGAGAGGGTTCAGTATGTGGAGGATGGGGAGAAACTACTCAGCTGAAGGGATTTGGCAGGGGCTCTGGAGGTAAGATTTCAGCGGGCAGAGGTTGGGTTAAGGGTATTCCAAGAAAAGGAAACTTGAAGTTACAGAGGTGGGCAAGTACAGAGAAACAGTATATCTGGTTTGACTGTAACATTGTATACATGTCGGGGAATAATGATGGTTGCTTGCTGGCTGGTAAAAACACAGACAGAACACATGTTTGTATATTAGTTGGACTCTAATAGTAAATAATATTAGAATTAACCAATATTTATATTTTCCTCTAATTTTGTGCTTGTGTATCTCACTTAAATGGTAAAAGTTACTAGCTCCTTCTGGGGAGGGATTTTATTTTTTTTAATCACCTGAGTGGTTGCAGGTTAAATGAAAATGCTTATGTATAGTTGTATTTTGTGTTATTTTCTGTATTGTGCCATTTACCTCAAAATGTCTTCAAGATCAGGACTTTGCATGATCTGATCTACCTAGATCAATGGCAGTCTTTGATCATTCTGAATATCCAACAATTGTCATTATTACAGATTATGATGCATGATTATCACAGAAGAAGTTCGTGTCTATAGCTTTAAAGGACTTGATTACATCATTTTCAAGCCTGATAGTTTTGGAATCACCCATTAGAGCTTCAGACACCTCTGCCTTCACTTCAGCCACCTGTCTTCATACCTCAACGAAGCGCTGAGTTTCCTTTGTCCTTGGATTATTTAAAACACCCCGGAAAAAAAAAAAAAAAAAAAACACCCCGGAAATACATTTCTCACCAGTATAGTAGGTAAGTGGATAGTCAGTGCCCAGTGCACACATTTTTTTTTTTTCTGAAGACTGTGCCAAGTACACTAACAGCCTTTGATAATATTTTTAAAAGGCGAAGTCAGTAATATTCGTAGAAAAATTTTTTTTCCTATTTTTTCCTTTCTATAAACTATTTTAAACTTAAATGAATCAGTTACTTCAAACTGAAATCTTCTAGTACCACTTTTTAATGATGCATTTTGTGTAGCCATTAGTCACTTGTTCACAAGAAACGGTGAAATGGAAAATTTTTTAAAGAACATACATTTCTATCTTGTGTGTTTATGAGATAAGTAATTTAAAATATATGAAACTTGCAAAGGGAACAGAATTTTTAAAATATTTTTATTTTATTGGCGTATAGTTGATTTACAATGTTGTGTTAGTTTCAGGTGTACAGCAAAGTGATTCAGTTATACATATACATGTACATATACAGTTATACATATATTGATTCTTTTTTAGCTTCTTTTCTCACATAGGTTATCACAGAATATTGAGTAGAGCAAAGGGAACAGAATGTAAGTTAGTCTTATATATCAGTGAATAAAGGAATGACTGCAGCCCCAGCCAAGGAATCTATATGTGATGACCACTTCACATCTTTCCAGGCTTTTCAGTTGCTTGTTATATGGGTTTGGGCAGGGCTGGGTTTACATTTTTTTTCCCCTTCACAACGAGTGTACTAATAGGAATAGAAACCTGGCCAAAATTGCTGGGACACCATAACACTACTGTATGAATCCTTGAAAAGACTTAGGACCAACGTATAGGGGTACAAAGGCTTAGACGTTCAGTGCCAGTGGTGTTTTAGCAATGTTTTTGTATGATAAAATTTTTATGTGTTGTTGATAAGATGAAATTTGAAAATTAAAGATACTGCATTACTCTTTAAAATGTTATAAAAATCACCATTCATAAGTAAAAGTAACTTGGCTTTCTTTCTACCCTTTAGCCAAATTATAAGGAAAAATGATTCCCAATGGATATTTAATGTTTGAAGACGAAAATTTCATTGAGTCTTCTGTTGCCAAATTAAATGCCCTGAGGAAAAGTGGCCAGTTCTGTGATGTTCGACTTCAGGTATTTAAAACGTAATTGGAAACTTACAGAATTGATCTTTCATTACTAAAAACCATATGTTCTTGGATTGGCTTGTTTTGTTTTCCATAGGAGGCATTTAATGAAATAAGTTTAAAAAAGAATGCTTTACCCAGAAATGTAAGATGAAGGATACGATGTAGTAATTAGCTAGAGAAATACATAGTCCACAATGCTTCTAATGTTAATTCCTCACTTTGCAGGTCTGTGGCCATGAGATGTTAGCTCACAGAGCAGTCCTGGCTTGCTGCAGTCCCTATTTATTTGAAATCTTTAATAATGATAGTGATCCTCACCGAGTTTCTCATGTTAAGTTTGATGATCTCAATCCGGAAGCTGTGGAAGTCTTGTTGAATTATGCCTACACTGCTCAGTAAGTTCTCTGAAGTACATCATATAACTAGGGAATGAAATTCCAAGTCCCTCTAAATTTATTTAAATTAAGTATCTGTGTTTCAAGGCCTTGGTATGATAAATGATAAAGAACCTTTTTTCTAATAGGTTGAAAGCCGATAAGGAATTAGTCAAAGACGTTTATTCTGCAGCAAAAAAGCTGAAGATGGACCGAGTAAAGCAGGTAGAGTAACAGAAGTAATATACAAGGAGTACTGTTACTAGGGGGTCTTATTTTATATGATTAGTGTGTACAATTTGTTATAAGACATCTGTTGGACTCAAGAACTTGGAAATGTCCCTTTTTTTCCCCTAGAGAACCGAATATGTATGTAATTTTAACTGTTTAGCCAGTGTCACACAGCAGGGTCACACTTCCTCTCAGATAATTCAACCTACAATCTTGCTCTTTCAATAGTCTTCTCTGGCAGGGTAAGTCTTGATTTTCTCAGTTAATCATATAACTCATATCCTTAATTCTCCGTTCTTCTACACTTCTCGGTTGTTCTTTAGAAGTATTCTTTCTAGAATTTAATGCCACTGAGAAGTGCTTAATAATTTACAGGGAAAAAGGCATTTAATCCTCTAATGTGGGAGTCAGAAAACTGCAGGCCTGAGGCCAGCTGCCTGTTTTTATAACATCTTATTGTAACATAGCTTTCATTTACACACGGTCTGTGGCTGCTTTCTACCTGCCGTGACAGAGTTGAGTAGTTGTGAGAAAGTACGGCCCACAAGCCTAAAAACTTACTGTCTGGCCCTTTGAGAAGAAGTTTGCTAACCCCCTCACTCTGCTTAAAAATCCTTTTGTGGTCATAGCACACGTCCCTCAGGTTAGAATTCCAGGCTCTCCCTACTATAGTTGTTATTCTTCCAAAACTATTTCCTGATTGTCTTATCTTTTTTTCTGGCCAAACTAAATTGTTGCAGCATCTTCCTTAGTTCCTATGTGCATTCAACGTCATCTCCCCTGTAGAGCCCCATTCAGATTACTGCCTTTATGAAGCCTTATCTATCATTCTAGTTGGAAATACTTGTCTGAACATTTCATGTGCCTTTTCACAGCATTTCAAGTTTGTTGCATTTTTCCTTAAACATCCTATGTATTTGAATGGCATTCTTTGATGTTTATCGTTTGTATACATGTATTCTTCCTACTGTTAAACTTGTTCTAGGGCAGTGATTTTTGGTTAATCTTTATATATTCACATAGTACTTACACACTGAGTATTAAATATTTGTTAAATAAAATGTATGTAAATGTTGGCACTCGTGTATTTCTTTTCCAAGGTTTGTGGTGATTATTTACTATCTAGAATGGATGTTACCAGCTGCATCTCTTACCGAAATTTTGCAAGTTGTATGGGAGACTCCCGTTTGTTGAATAAGGTTGATGCTTATATTCAGGAGCATTTGTTACAAATTTCAGAAGAGGAAGAGTTTCTTAAACTTCCACGGCTAAAGGTAAAATCTATAAAGATGAAAGATGTAAAGGTTAAATAAAGAGATACATACTACTTAGTTCCAGGAATGTAATCTTTCTCCATGTTTCAAGCAAGTGAGTAATGGTTATGAAAAAGACAATACATTGAAACCATACGGTTATTTTTAGCAGTGTAATGGTTTTCTGCCTACCAGTTTGTTTACTTTCTTTTCTTTTTCTTCTCTTTTTTTTTTTTTTTGGCCACTGGTTTCCGTAAAAATTAGAGTAAACGTATGGAGTACAGTTGGGCATCTATGACCGCTTTATTATGAAATTGAGAATTAGAGACTCAACACTGATCCATGTGTCTTTGTTTTTTCCCAACTCTAGTTGGAGGTAATGCTTGAAGATAATGTTTGCTTGCCCAGCAATGGCAAATTGTACACAAAGGTAATCAACTGGGTGCAGCGTAGCATCTGGGAGAATGGAGACAGTCTGGAAGAGCTGATGGAAGAGGTTAGTTTTAAAGTAAATGGGATTCAACAATTATTAAAAATTATTTTGCTATAACATGAAGGATTCCCTTTCACTTTTATTTTATAACCATGACCCTAAAGAATTTAAATTTTGCTATAGGTACCCCTAAGCTGAGAAACAGGGGGGGTGTCCAGGTGAGCTGAATGAACTGTTCAGTTTGGTCTTCTGCTTTTCTTTTTTTATTTCTTTGCTTATTATGTGCTGTTAACTTTCTTTAAAGTAGCATGTAATTTGCTTTAGAAATGGGAGGTGGTACTGAAATTTTCTGTAGATTCTTAATTTTTCTTCACAGGTTTTTGCTTTAAATTGACAAGTAGGTAAAAGCTTCTAATGGTTGTTCCTCCCCATTGATTTATCTCCCCATAGGTTTATTAACAAAACTAGGATACCCAAGACTGAAGAAACAAGAAGAATCCTCAAGTGTATTGACACGTAAAGAAGCAGCAGTCCTGCCCCAGTTCTCCTAAGAAAAATCCGCTGTGGGCAGAGAACGATGATGATTTAATGGTGTTTACTCCTTTACAGGATTCTTATCTTTAAAGCTTTGTGTTTTTCAATGGTGTTGTTCATACATATAGTCACTCACTTAACTTGGGCTACTTTTTGAAAAGTGCACAAGAAAAAATTGACGGAGAAATGGTGGGAATTAAACATGCAGATGGAACAGTGGAGTGACCTTGAGTTTATCCCTCCACTTAAGCCTTTCGGATTCACTAAAGGCTTACCAAACCTGTTAGCCCTTTAAAAACACAGTTATCATTATGCTCTAAAAAGGCTAACAGGTGATTTTTAAATTCTATATGGTTTCCCACTTGAAAATCAGATGCATTAGCCATATGTTTGCATCTGTTAAGGGAGGTGTCTCTGTAGCTTGTTTGAATTTTTGCACTTGTTTTTTATCTGTTTTTCTTGACATTGCTTGCGCAGGACAGAAATATGTTTATGCACATTAGACCACTTACTCTTCAAAGGTGTAAACCAAGTATTTTATTATAAATATGTATATTCTTTAAGAGCCTATATATTGTACTAGTGCCTTTTTTTCTTAATGCTGTACCATAGAAGCTATGAAAAAACGAAGATTTCTTTCAAGCCAACCAAGCCAAGGACTCTTCAGCCAGTATTAGAAGATTCTGTATCTTATTTTTGTTTTTTAAATTTTTACCACCATGACATGTATTTTCTTTACTTTGGGATCCTGCCAGAGTAAGATGTCAAGAAGCTCAAGAAGCACACTGGAGGTTACCTTGAGGCGTTTGTGTGATCTGCATACTAGTGGAGTAGCCGTGGAGACAGTAGCCACATGGGTGTTCTGTTGCTGTTTTGCAGGTTCAAACCTTGTACTACTCAGCTGATCACAAGCTGCTTGATGGGAACCTACTAGATGGACAGGCTGAGGTGTTTGGCAGTGATGATGACCACATTCAGTTTGTGCAGGTATACATTGCACATCTGAGGTAACCTCAGGTTAAAATTTGCTTAGAGCATTTTATAGTAGACTGAAATTTTCCTTTAATAAAGGAAAGTGGAAGAACTTCATTGGTATAACTGGACAGAAACATTTGTGGGAGAAAACAAGCATACCTTTCATACCATTACTACCATTTTTGCCACATGGAAAGAAATTAACGAGAACAAAGTAGGAAACCCCACTTAGATTTTTTTCTCAATCAAATAGGATTTACAAGTAGTAAGAAAAAGGGCCAATAAGATGAAGCAAAATAGAAATTATTTGTTATTTTGGTCAGATTATAAAAAATAGTTGTTTGTAATGGGAATGACTGTTAGACCCAATTTTTTAAAAAAAAATCTCAGGTATAAACTTTTTTAGTTTATGGGTAAATAACATTAGAGAAAAGAATGCAAATCATAGATGTCACATAGTGAACCCACTGGTTTAAACACTACCTGGGTCAAGAAGAGAGTTCTAGCATTCTGGAAGCCTTCCTCTTGCCCCCTTCCCAGTCACTGCCCTACACTACCCCAAAGGAAGCCATTATATCCCAACTTCTGAAGCATTAGATTAGTTTGCCTGTGTTTGAAATTTATGTAAATGGTTATACAATATGTATTCTTTGTGTTTGGCCTTTAGCTTAACATTGTATTTGTCAGGGATAACTATAAAGTAGGCTGAGTCGACCCAAGTTAATGGGTGTTTTCCTTTAATAATTAGAAGGTAAATGATAGACTCGGAAATAACGTGTATGGTGATACTATCAGGTGTTCTGTGTCAATAGTGGCTGAATATTTTTATTTTCACAAAAAGCTTTTGGGGCTGAGTTAGTTGAGAATTTTGTTCATGTTTGTGCATTTTGAACATTGAGGATATTTTCCCTCTTATCTCTAAACATCTCTAAACTGTAAGTTAATGGTTTTTTAAAGTACTCTTTCAACAAGCAGCGGTTGAGTGCCTGATAAGTGGCAGGCCGTGATGTTAGGTAAGAGGGCCCAAAAATGCGTAAGAGACAGTTTCTGCTTCCGGGACGTTACAGGAGTAGGTAAAACAGAACAGACTTATACAAATTACCTACGGAAGACATTAAGGGGAGGGTGGAACCAAAAGGAGAAAAACTAGTGAAATTTCACAAAGGAGGCAACATTTGAGCCATCTGAGGATGTGGAAGAGTTTGCATAGCAGATAGAGGTGTGTCAGATAGCAAAGGATACCTGTGAAAGGCTGATACTCTTGGAATTGCAGGTCACATGACGGGGAGAGTAGGTAAATAACATCTGATCGGGGATCATACTTTATTCTACAAGTAGTGTGGGACTTTCAAAGAATTTTAGACAAGGGAGTAGAGTGATCTGAACAGATATATTTCACAACTTTAATAATAGTGAAAAACTGGGCAAGAGTCCAACAATAGGGGGATTGGTTAAATTATGGTATTTCCATACAGCAGAGATCTATATGTTCATCATCATATTTTAGACAGATAGTTAACTATCAGGTGGCAGTCTCTGGGTCATGGGATTCCAGCTGATTTGAGGAGTTTGTTTGTTTGTTTGTTTGTCTTACTTTACTAAATGCATCGAACCCTTCTATTTTTATGACCAGGTACAGAGGGTAGATTAAAGCTTGTGAGACCAATTTGTAGACTATTACAAGCAGTAGTTCAGGTGAAAAGATGAGGGGCTTGATCTAAGGACGAGAAGGGGAAAGGGTGGACTCTAGACATTTATAGTTACAAAGGTCCTTAGTGATTGTTTAGATTAGGAGAATTAAGGAAACGAAGAATTTGAGGGTGAGTAGGATTCTGACCTGTGTGACTTATTCCAGGGAAGTGCCATGAATAGAGATGATGAAGTAAAAAGGATGAGGAAACACACTAAGCTTCAGGAAGAGAAAAAGTTGAGAAGGCACCATTGGAATCAAATTGTGTTGTACAAGCTAGCTAACATAGGAGAAGAAAGTTTGAAGGAGGACTAGATTGTTAACTGTGTCCAATCATCCTCTGGGAGGTCATGTAAAAGAAGATTAGGGATATCTCTTCTACATTGGTTTTAGGAAGCCGCTTTGTAACCTTTAGTGGGTATAATTTCCAGAGAGCATTAAGGTTAAGAAACGCTTAGCTTGAGAAGTGATGGTGGCTGAAAAAGAAAGAGCTACCAGGGACCACCCCTTGGGGAGGTCAGAGGCAAAGAAAGTGTGGGCCAGTGGGTGGGCTGAGTGGGAGGAGTTGATAGGGTAAAGTTTGAAAATAAAGGAGAGTAAAGAATTAGGTTTGAAAATGTTCTGGAAGGAACATAAAAGAGTTAACCAGCATTTCTATATAAGGCTTGTTAGTTACATAACACTAAGTAGTCTTCATTATTACTGTGCTTTTTTTTTCACATTTGATTTTCTCTCAATTAAAGCCATACATGAGAACAGTTTTCTTACTACAGTAAAAGCTCTTAATCAAGCATCATCAACTTGTGTTACTTTGGATCCCTTCTTCCCACAGATTGGGATAGGGTTTTATGTACCTTGTAATTCCTAGTGGCACAGGACACACAGACTATCATAGCATGAAAGAGTGGCTTTAAACTCAGAATTCCTAATCCTTATTTTTCTTGCATTGCCTTAGGCAATGCATATTTTCTCTCTTATTTTCAGTATTTTTACCTATAAAATGGAGAGATATATTGCCCTTACTGGATTAAAAGAAACAGTGTGAATAAAGTGCCTAATAATACCTAGGTATATAATAAATGTCTAAATGGAATGTAATTATAACCATTAGCATGGTACATTCTCCTTTTCTCAAAATAGCCTACTGAAGCTATGACCACATTTGCTGAATTGCTTACACCAAACTTGATAGTTTTTTCACAGCTTCAAGTAGCTACCAAAATCTTTTTCTCTATTGTTTCATGGCCTTTTTCTTCCACTCGAAACAGAAATTTCCATTAGAGATTCTATCTACCCATGAGGCTGTGGCCCTGGGGATCAAAATAAGTGGATGAGCAAACTTGGCCAGGTACTGAAGGTGGTACCTATTCATTCAGCAGGCAGTTCCTACCAGGGTAATCTTGACTCTTCTAATGCCATGTGATCATATCCTTTGGAAGTGTCAAGAGCTAAAGTAATTGGAAGAAAACCATCAAAGGGAACTCATACACGAGGGCACAATGTAATCTTCTCACAGCCATTTGAAAATTTGCAGCTTTGCCCATTTCTCCCTCTTTTATGTTCTCGTGTATTCCTTTAAAAATGTTTGGTTCTTTTAGTATTATTGCTTCATTAATTTCTGATTACCATTTTTACTTCTGTGTTTTGATGTCGTTTTACTTGTCTAGAAAACCACTCTATAATACCTTTAAGGTAATCCTAAAGAAATATACTTGTAAATATTTCTTGTAATTGCCACTTTTTTTCCTGTAAAATAACTTTCAGAGAGATTGGATGGATATATGTCTGCTAATATGAAGGATACCAGTACATATGATTTAGTTAAGTTTCACAGTTTCATGGAGATAGTGGGTTAAATGTATTCTCTCAGTTAATTCATGATGTTTTAGATTTATAACATTTTGGAAGATTCTATACTTAATATAAAGACTATGTGGATTATGAAGGAGGAGGTTCCATTTTTTCCTCCCTTGACTATTCTGATACTTGACCCACAACATGTTTTTTTAATTGTTGAACTTGAACTTTTTCTTGACCAGGGTAGGTGTAGTTGTTTCCTTATTAAGTGGAGATGGAAGAATGCCAGTGATGTGTGTCAGGCAGAAAGTGTTGTTTTGTGTTAAATCTAGGTGTGCTATAAATGTCATGCATAAGTGGAGGGTACTAAGGGTTTTCTCAGTGTTGTGGAATAGCTCAGGAGCAAAGGTACACCAGGTATGGTCTTTGGCTAGGTTTCTGTAGCTGCCTTTTGATTTTGCAGAAAAAGCCACCACGTGAGAATGGCCATAAGCAGATAAGTAGCAGTTCCATTGGATGTCTCTCTTCTCCAAATGCTACAATACAAAGCCCTAAGCACGAGTGGAAAATCGTTGCTTCGGAAAAGACTTCAAGTAAGTGTATTACACTTGTCAGATTGCCTTCAATTTATTTCTTTTTTAAGAAGGAGGTTTTTTGTTTGTTTTTAATTTATTTATTTTATTTATTTTTGGGGGGCTGTGTTGGGTCTTTGTTGCTGTGCATGGGCTTTCTCTAGTTGCGTCCAGTGGGGGCTACTCTTCGTTGCGGTGCGCAGGCTTCTCATTGCAGTGGCTTCTCTTGTTGAGGAGCACAGGCTCTAGGCGCGCCGGCTTCAGTAGTTGTGGCGCACGGGCTTAGTTGCTCCGCGGCATGTGGGATCTTCCTGGACCAGGGATCGGACCCATGTCCCCTGCATTGGCAGGCGGATTCTTAACCACTGCGCCACCAGGGAAGCCCTAATAAGGAGTTTTAAGTGGAACCATATAATACTTCTAAATTGATTGAGGAAAAAACTCAGAAGCAACTAAATTTGGAAAAGAGTAGCAGGTCATCCCCTGTCTGGAATCTGGAGTCCAATTCAGGATCACACAGCAACCAAAAGTAATAAAAATTGCATCTTTAAACGTGGAACTCTTGTGCTTACAGATAACACTTACTTGTGCCTGGCTGTGCTGGATGGTATTTTCTGTGTCATTTTCCTTCATGGGCGAAACAGCCCACAGAGCTCACCAACAAGTACTCCAAAACTCATTAAAAGTTTAAGCTTTGAGATGCAACCAGATGAGTTAATAGAAAAGCCCATGTCTCCTATGCAGTACGCACGATCTGGTCTGGGGACAGCAGAGATGAACGGCAAACTCATAGCTGCAGGTGAGAATAGAAGGATAAGTGACTTATCAGAAACCTTCAACTGGCTAAGACTCTGTAAGTGGACGTTTATGCTTGCTTGTGACATGCAAACTTTGGAAGACAGGGTTTGTTTAATATGCCTTCTTCTGTGGCATTCCACTTTACCACATTCTAAGAAGACAGAAATAAAAAGTCAATACTATAGTATTGCCTAGGCTTCAAGTTAATGTCTATCTCTAATTCTTAAAAAAGTATGAAGTGGGTAATTGTTCTCTCCTAATTTTCAAGTCAAGACTAAGCAATTTACTTACGCTCATAATTTTGTCATTCAGCTATTACAAGCACTTAGTTAAAACATCAACTAATGTGGCCTTATTAAGTTTGTGGACAAAGATTCTTTTTCTCATTTGTACAGATTACTTAAACCATTCTAGACCAGAAACCCTGGTCCAGTTTAATATTTTAAACATAACTTTTTGTGGTTCTTGTACCAGGTGGCTATAACAGAGAGGAGTGTCTTCGAACAGTTGAATGCTATGATCCACATACAGATCATTGGTCCTTTCTTGCTCCCATGAGGACACCAAGAGCCCGATTTCAAATGGCCGTACTCATGGTAAGTGCACTGTATTGCAGGAAGAAGCAGCCCACATTTAGCTTTTCCTAAGAACTTGAGAATGGCGGAAATATTAATCTCTCGCTTTTGGCATAGGGCCAGCTCTATGTGGTCGGTGGATCAAATGGCCACTCAGATGACCTGAGATGTGGAGAGGTGTATGATCCAAACATAGATGACTGGACTCCTATTCCAGAATTGAGAACTAACCGTTGTAATGCAGGTAATACTTCTCTGCTGAGATCATCAGTATTTAAGTATGATAATTAAGTTATCAATTTATAGCCTTATTTTATACTCACATAGGAGTGTGTGCTCTGAACGGGAAATTATACATCGTTGGTGGCTCAGATCCATATGGTCAAAAAGGACTGAAAAATTGTGATGTATTTGATCCTATAACAAAGTCATGGACAAGCTGTGCTCCTCTTAACATTCGTAAGTTGATTTTTTTTTTTTTTAAAGACCTCTGAATCAACGGTATGTGTAGTGCACACTTACAGTTTTGGGAGATAGAATAATAATTTTGGTTTGACTTGATTTTATAGGTAGACACCAGTCTGCAGTCTGTGAGCTTGGTGGTTATTTGTACATAATTGGAGGCGCAGAGTCTTGGAATTGTCTGAACACAGTAGAACGTTATAATCCTGAAAATAACACCTGGACTTTAATTGCATCCATGAATGTGGCTAGGCGAGGAGCTGGAGTGGCTGTTCTCGGCGGTGAGTGTTGGGACTTGCAGAGTTGAGGAGTAGGCAGTAGCAAGAGTCTGTTCTAAAATTCCAAGAGAATGGCAGTAATAACTATCTGCTTGTGTAATTAAGGATTCAGAAGTAGCCTTCTCTTCTGACGCAGTGGGGATTGGTGGTTTGTCTTTTAGAAATGTCTTTTCTATCACTCAGTACTGGATATACAACATAAATATATTAATTCATCTTCTTCCATAGATCATACTCATAATGCATCATCTTGGAATTTGAGTTTGTTTCTTTAGAGCAAGAATTTTAAAAAATTTGATTTGTAAAACAAAAGAAATGCAAATCATCTAAATCTAGTCTTTTCTAATTGTCTACTCCATGCCTAATTGGAAGCAAAATTTTTAGATTATTTTTAACAAGTGTTTCCAAATCATCATATATAGACACAACTTTCTTTTCACATCCATTTTATGGATTTACATAATGTTTAATTACATAATTACAGTAATGAATTCAGTTAGAATTGTTTTTAGAACAAAGCTTGTGGCTCAACTGGCAAGAGCCTAAGTGTGTAGGCACGCCAGTAAGTAGCCTACTGGCCTGCAACCTCTGGCCTACTATGAGCGTTGTCGGTTCTTTTATGGGTAAGTACATGGAGGCAGGTAGGCTAAGTGACAATCAGATGAGAAAATAATGAATTCGAGAATCCCTAATAAGGTTTTTCCTTAAGCTCCAGAGAATATTTAATGCTAACATTTTGTCTGAAAATAATTTAACTATTAACTGCCCTGCATGTACATTTGAAAATAGTCATAGTTCAGTCTGTTTCCAAGAAGAAATTTCCATGCCAAAATCATTTTATATAGTTGGAGAGCCCTAGAAAATGTTCAGTTATCTGAAACCTGCTTTCCTGTAACTTATTTTGAATCTTAGTTCTTATGCACTGGACTAATAACAAAACTTCCAGTGCACAGAACTACTCTGGTTTGCCACTTACTAGTTGCATCTCTAGGCAAGTTGTCCAACTTCTTTATTCATCATTTCTTCATCTGTGAAATGGCAGTAATAGAAACAACCACATAGAATTGTTGTGAGAATTGCACTGTAGTTAGATGGTGCCTCCCTTCCTTTAAATTGCCTGACTTACACATACAAACAGGTTCTTTTCAATTCTATTCCATTTGTATCGCCAGCTTCTAGGGAGTGCTTGCCACATTGGTAGGCATTCAATACATACTTTCTGACAGAACGAACAGGCTTTTCTACCAAGAACCACTGTTTTAGCAAAAGACCAATTTAAGGGTTTCTTTCTTAGCCTCTCTAGATGAACCTTGTCTCTTTTCTCTTTTAGGAAAACTGTTTGTAGGTGGTGGCTTTGATGGTTCTCATGCCATCAGTTGTGTGGAGATGTATGATCCAACTAGAAATGAATGGAAGATGATGGGAAACATGACTTCACCAAGGAGCAATGCTGGGATTACAACTGTAGGGAACACCATTTATGCAGTGGGAGGATTTGATGGCAATGAATTTCTGAATACGGTGGAAGTCTATAACCTTGAGTCAAATGAGTGGAGCCCCTATACCAAGATTTTCCAGTTTTAACAAATTGAAGACCCTTTCAAACTAACAGGCTTAGTGATGTAATTGTGTTAGGTAGAGGTACACTTGTGAATAAGGAGGGTGGGTGGGTATAGATGTTGCTAACAGCAACACAAAGCTTTTGCATATTGCATATTATTAAACATGCTGTACATACTTTTTGTGTTTATTGGGAAAGGAATGCAAAGATGAAGGTCTGTTTTGTGTATTTTTAGGGCTACTTTGGTTATTTTACTTTTTTGGAAGTTGATATTGTAAAAGAATAAACCAAGAATTGATTGGGCACATCATTTCAAGAAGTCCCCTCTCCTCCACATTTGTTTGCCAATTTGCACATTAAATGACTCTTCCCTCAAATGTGTATTATGGGGCAAGAGAGGTAGGGTTTTAAGATATAGGCAGTTGGGTTTTTTAAAGGCCCTTTTTCAATAACTGGAACACTCTATAACAAAGAGACTTATTTAACTAGATGACAATGACTATTTTTGTTTTTGTTAAAAGAAAGCTTACATGCCTACCGAGGTTTAATCTTTTATGATGGCCTTTTTATAACTTTGTATTCTCAGCAGAGTGCTTTACCTGTTGAAGTAAAATGTGGCAGGTTCAAATTACTGAAGCAGAGTGGCAGTGTTAAAAGTATGCAGTGAGGTGTTTTATACGCCCAGAATGCAAGCTTCAGAGAGCTCTTGCCTCAGCTACAATTTTTTTTTTTTTTTTTTTGTTGAGCATGCAATACCAATGTTTATTGGAATGGAGTTGCTGAACAGTAACATGGCTGTGATTTTTATTTGATACACTGTTTTTAAATACTTTGACTTCTTGGGAGTATATTTTATATAGCAAAACACTCAATATTATATTAATAACAGTAAAGAACAGTGAAGTATTTTATCTTCTAAATAATTCCTATTTTTTATTTATCATTAAAAAAACAATCCTAAATGGCAGCCCTTGACTGTAAAAAAAAAAAAAAATTACCTTAAACTGTATTGGGTTTATGAATGCAGCCTTTATCAGAACTATGTTTTTGTTCAGTTTTCCTATTCATATGGATAAATACTGGTTGGGGTGGTGACTTGGTATCTAATGTGTAATGCTACACATATAACTTACGGTGCCAAAATTAGAACATCCTAATGCTTGCTGCTGATGCAAACATATTAAAGGTACTTTGCAGGAAATCCTTGCACCTTGGGATTACTATCCAAATGTTGTTGTGTACTCATTCATTACTAAAAGTTTTGGGGGGAAAATTTTTTTTTTCAGTAAAAATGAGCTTAAGGTATTTGTGGGAAAATAGTTAACTGGCATCTTACATCTGAAATAAGGACTGATGTAAAGGGGGTTTTTTGGTTTGGTTTGGTTTGGTTTTCTCTGGGAAGACAAAGAGGCACACAGGAATCTAATGAGCCAACTGGGACAACATGACTATCTACTGGCTAACCTGGGTGAGAAGAAAATTAGGCATTTTTTTACAAATGTTCCACTGGGACTTTGACCCCTTATTTCACTCATCTATCCCACAGAGAGAACCAACAAGAAAGGAAATCAGTTCGCCTGGTGGCTGTGTAGTTCCTGACTATCACTGGTTTGGTTCTGGACTAAAACTGGGTTGGCAGATTTGAATTTGCCTAATATGATGAATATTTTTAAAATAGATCTGTATATGTTCTATTTATTTAGCACAAGGAAATAAAATTTTAGTGGGGGGAGTCAGTGTAAAATCCTTGAAATCACTTCTCAATTCCTATGTAACATGCTTAATGCAATAATATGTGGGAATACTTTGGGTCAAAGTTTACCTATATTACCATTGATGCCAAACAGGTAGTTTGGTAGCTAAAATTATGTTCTTTAAGTATGTTTTGAATATAAGAAGGTTTCATAAAGAAAAAAATAGTGCTCAGTGACCAGTTCTGTTTATCCACATTTAAAAGGTAATTTTTTTTTTTTTTTTGAGGGAAGGAGAAAATAGCATAGCCTCAGCATAAATTAAAGAATTTTTTTTTTAAACCAGTATGGGTTTTGGAATAGTTTAGAAATGATATTGGTAATAACCACTCTTGTAATCAATAGTAATAATGCACGAAACATACTAGACTAGATCCCTAAAAAGAGTAGCAAAACTATAAAATACCTGTTTGAATTAACAAAACAATTGATTATACTCAAGCATAAATCACAATAAATTCTTTTATTGTGATTTTCAAGGATAGGGTTTTGATTTTTGCCTTCTAGTATGTCTTAAATACTTTACCATTTTCACTGTTTTAGAATTCCTTACATAATCATATTTTAGGAAAAGACCTGGATTTGGGAATATAATTAGTGCTTAATATATTAGGTGTACACCCTATAATCCCTCCAGATCTCAGAATTCTTAACTTAAAACTGAAGTAGGCAACGGAGAAAGTCCCTCTAGGACATTACTGTAATTCCAGAGTTGCCTTTAGAAGACTGAGTCACAGAAAACACGGTCTCTATAGTATTAGTCAATTTTTTGTAACCTACTTTGTTTCAAAAAAGGATTTGAAGAGTCTCTCATTGAGACTTAAGATACAGGGTAAATTAACTGAGTGAAAAAAGAGGAGGAAATACCAATATATGAATCGAATATATCAATCTCAAATACTTAGTAAGGCCAAGCCACAAATTTGGTCCTGTTAACAGGAGACCTATTAAATAAATTATCTGAAGGTTAAAAAGCAATTACTGTGAAGCATCAGTTTTCTTAATAAGACCAGAAGTTTCTTAAGAGTCTTAAAAATGATAATGATACATTGAGCAATAAGTAGAGTACATAAAGAGAGGGATGTACTCAAGTGCATATCATGGGTTCTTTAACTTACTGTTACTAGCACAATGGCCAATAAAGTACTTAGGCTTCACTGTTAGGAGCTCGGTGCTCTATTGGGGGTTTGAATAAGGGTGAGAAGCAAAAGCTCAGTTATTAAGCTGAGTATTTACAAGGTTGATATCTTGTGGAAATACAAGAATAGATGGCTACACATTTGCTCAGAGAGAACAACAGGACTAATACAATTTTCGCCTGGAAAAAGGCACACAGAATACCAAACTTCAGTGAGTGAGAGACTGAAACCTCTTAAGAGATGAACTGAACTGTCCTGCAAGTTAAGAATAAGAGTTGCCAAGTATGAAGGCATCTATCAAATGTAATGGTGGTCATCCAATCAATAATTAACAGGGCCAGCTATCCATTAAGGCTACTCTCAAATCATGATAGTAAGATCTACCTTCTGCATTATGCAAGTGTTGTCTCTATCTTAACCAAAAGTGGTGCCAAGTCCTTAAAAGGTACAGGCTTGAAAGAAAACATCTGATAAGGGATTTGCATCCAGAGCTCTCTAAGCTCAATAAAACAATCCAGTTTTCAAATGGGCAAAAGGTTTGGAACAAGACACTCCACCAAAGAAGATAAATGGAGTCTAATAATAACATGAAAACATGCTTACTGTCAGATCATTAGGAAAATGTAAGAAGCAAAATGACAACTGGAGCTCTCAAATTGCTGGAGGAATTACAAAATTGTAAGGTCAGTTTGGAAAAAGTTTGACAGTGTTTTATAAAGTTAAATATCCAATGACACAGTAATCCCATTCCTAGGTATTTATCCAAGTGAAATGAAAACGTGTTCTTACAGAAACCTGTGTATGAATATAGCAGCTTTATTCATAATCACCAAAAACTGAAAATTCAAATATCCTTCCAACTGGTGAATGAACGGAAGGGTGCATCAGTACAATGGAATACTGCTCAGGAATAAAAAGCGAAGTACTTATTGATAAAACAACACGGATGGGTCCTCAGAAGCATCATGCTAAGTGAAAAGCCGGCTTCAAAAGCCTCCATTTGCGTAGCATTCTGGCAAAGAGAGCTATATGGCTAGCAGACACATCAATGGCTTTCTGAGATGGGGATGGGAGTTGCCTACAAAGGGGCACAAGGGAATTTCGAGGGGCAATGGAACTCATTACTTGAGTGTGCTGGTGATTATGGGATTGTGTTTGACAAAACTCAAAACTACAGTCTTACACTTGAAAAAGTTTTGTCTTTCTAGCTTAACCAAACCTTTAAAGGAAAAGCCTTTTTAAAAAAGTCTAGGACATGTCAATATTTTACCTGACTAGAAATCACTTCAGGGAACCGTTCATCCCCACTGGCCATGCAAGGGTTATGTACTGAGTTAATGTAGTTCAGCCGATAACCATTAGTCTACAATAGAGTTGTGAAGGCTAGGATATTGAATTTGGTTTGTAGTTAGGAACACTGAGCCATGTTGGTAGCTGAGATTTGAGTGTCTTATATTGCCTTACCTTCTAGGTTCATAGCTGTAAATTCTGCTCAAGCTCATGGAGTTGCTTATTTTCACTGGAGTGGGGTTTTCTGTTGTTTGTTGGCAAAATGGCTTAAAGAGCCACCAACTGGGAGGGAGACTGGACTGTCAGTCCAATCTAAATCAGAAAAGGAGTATGGGTGGCAGCACTTCCTAAGTGGAAGATGCATTTCATTATTCAATAGTGAGGTATATTCCCTCTAAGAAGAAAAAGGTAACTTCATCCCAACTCACACGGTAGGGAGCTAAAAGGCTCCAATAGATAGGTGGGCTTGGGGAGATGTCACATCAGGAGTATGAACAATGAGAGCTAGGTTCTTAAGGGAGACCACGACACTAAATAATTGTGGATCAACCCTGAAAGGGTGAAAGGACTTATGTTTTAAGATGATGGCTAAAAGATCAAGGAAATAAAGTTTCAGGTTTGTCTTGTGTCCCCTGTCTTTCATATGACAGGCAAAGGCAATGACAGGAAAGTGAAATTAATCTATCTATGAAGTTCCAATCTGTGCAGTCCCAACTGCCCACTGCAGTCCTAACAGGAGGACCCAGTAGGGCACAACAGACTCTAAGTCTTTAGCCAACTTTTCTTTGGCTCAGAATGCTGGAAGAGCTGAGGCCTGGCCAAGCCAGAGGACCCTCCCTGGTCCTTTCCAGAAGGAAATGGACTATCTCGTGGAAGTAAGCTGGAAAAGGCTAGTGTAAAATGGTTCCAGGAACTTTGCTGTCATAATCCTCAGGGATGCTTCTCAGGAAGTTATCACCAGCTCCTCACTAAGGCAAGACTTTATGTAGCGAGCCCTTGCCCTCATGGGACCTTTCCCATCAGTCCCTTCTGGTTCATGGCATGCTTATGAAGCTTCTGCCCAAAATATAATAGCTATGTATACTGAATGGAGATTTTAAAACCTGAAGTTCTAAAGATATGATCATTTCCCATGAAAACAAACTTATCAAGGTGGGGCTTCTGATCCTTATGTCAACTGAGTTACTCCAATCCAGAGGGGAGACCCAGAAAAGAAAGAGCAGGGGATGGGAGGAAAGGGATCCCTCAACTCCCACACTGGACTGTTAGAAAAAAAGTATAAATTAAAGTTTAAGATAAGAAAAGAAGGCAACAAAAAGAAGAAAAAAACCCAAAAAAACCCTGACATTTCAAAGAAACAAACACTAAAAAAATTTTAAAGAATGTCTTCTAAAGATAAAAATAAGACTAGAAAGTTAAAAAACATTTTCACATATCAAAATAAATATTTAAAAAAGGTTGAAAATTGACAAATTAACAAAGTGAAAGACACATAGATTAGGATAAAATTAAAATCCACATGCATAGGGTGAAATACGTATAAGTATTCAGATGATAGGAGTGAAAAGAAATTTCCTAAAAAGATAAGAGAGGAAAAGGGAGGTAATGAAGCACAGCAGGGAGTTCCCTGGCGGTCCAGTGGTTAGGACTCTGCGCTTTCACTGCAGTGGCCCACCGTTCAACCCCTAGTCAGGGAACTAAGATCCTGCAAGCTGCGACCAAAACAACAACAACAGCAACAAAAACAAAGCAGAGCAAAACTCAATAACAACTAGAAGCAGCTGAGGGATAAAAGTCTGAAGAAATCTTTGATAGGGGGAGGGGATGCTTTCTTGGCTCCTCAGGGAGGAAAAGGAAAGAGGCAGACAGCAGAGATGCTCTGGCAGCTTCTCCTACCCAGGCTCATGCCCCTGAGGGCACTTTGAGCCCCAGGAGGAGGTGTGGCTTTCTAAGCAAACAAAGCTCATCGGATCCTTCTTCCTGCTAGTGGGCATCCTGCATAGTTCTCTTTCATTGGAGGTTCACTTTTATAATCATACCTGTATGCAGTTCAGAAACAAAATTTGGAAGTAAAATGAAAAGCAAAATCACTAAAAATAATTCACTGCTTTTTTAAAAAAATAAATTAACATTTATAATAGAATACCAAATTAGATTTAATCTAATGTATTAACAAAAGCATAATACACTTTAGTAAACAAGGATTTCCAACTTACGGTATAACTAAATAAGAAGTCAGTTAAACACTTGGTTTAGCCAGGGGCAAACATCAGCCACTGCTACCTGATAAATCCATGCTGTTTCACATTTACGAGGACACTGAGCAGAGGGGTCTCCCTGTTTTTCCCATGAGAAATGCATTGAAAAGTGACAAGGCCAGGGAAGAAAAGAGGCCACTGTAGCAAGTCGGAGCTGAAGTCAAAATTCTACTTCCCTTACCTTGGGGGAAGTGGAAGGGATACGTATTACTTCACCAGGTCTACATGGAAGACAGTTTGATCATAAAACAGCCCAGGGTAAGATTTCTCTTGTGGAATATGGTGAGCATGGTCATGTCCTAATTCTTTCTTGAGGTTTGGAAACGTCTCTGGTCACAAACCCATATTTATTGTTGAGAGAGACGCTAACACTGTGTCCTGGGCCTTCCTCAGATGCCGCAGTGGCTCTTGCCCTAAGATGACCAAAAAGATGGCTCTCCTTTCCTTAGACACACTGGCTCAGTATTAGGAGTAGAGGTAGGGAAGTAAAGTCAACTTCAGACGAGTTGAGTTCACAGTTTATCCCACAATGGATGCATTAGAACCTCATTGAGACTGTCGGTAATAGGCAATCATCTTTTTGTGCCTATGAGACATTGACATTTGAGACATTTCTTGCAAGTCTCCCGGGTTTGGCACAAAAGGTTGAAAGCTACTCTGTTGTTCTTGAAGACAGATGCAGTTCCTTCTAAGTTACAAAATCAGCACTTAGGTTCTATAGTTGAGCATGTCTCCACACCATCCCCTGTTTTTGGCCTCCGTATAGACAGAGGCATTGCACTGTTGCATGGTATGTTCCATCTCAACCAGCTGGCGGCATCCGATGGTTAACTTTTCCCTAGGGGATAAAGAAATTTTATATCACTACAAGACAGCTAGTCAGATAAATGAAAAAAAATCTTAATACAACAGGAGAACACTGGGATTTGAAATACATTATTTGATATTTGAGAGCGAAAAAGCCAAAGTTATGGATCCTTAGCCCAAACCAAACAACATGGGAGGATAAGCACTTAGCAGCACGGGTTCGCAGACAGTCAGCATGGAGATGATTCTGGTGCAATTCCTTAATTCAGGAATAGAGGTTCCCATGGCAGACCTGCTGTCAACAAGAATGCTGTGGAGGAGATCACATATTTTTGTTTGATTTGGCTTGGGAGTCAGAGAACAGGTAACCTGGAGGATACTAAGAGGGCGCACCTCCAGACAGGAACAGACGCTGGCGAGGGGACAGGACGTTGACAGAGCGCCAACTCTTACAGAGAACTGTCAAGATAGGTAACCTAGCCATTAACAAATGCATACTAGATAATTACTCTAAACCAGAGGTGGGGAAGCAGGGAGTAAAGGCCTGATATCTGCCATGACTACTCACAATTTTATCTAAGATGAAGCCCGGCTGGACTCTCAAAAGCTGACAGGAGGCCTGCAAGCTGTGAGATCTTTAAGTTATCGGTTAGAGCACCAATCCATTATACATGGTGTCTATAGAGTTCAAATCTCATGGAAACCTATTTAAATCTACTGAGAGATGGTCTACATAAGCTCACAAAGAATAGCCAGTACCCAGTACAGCATCTGATATATAAGGTGTTCAAGAAATGGCAGTTAGGAAAATTACACTGTTACGACTTCTTTGGCTTCTAAGATTGCTCTGAACCATCTCCAGAGTGTTGGGGAGGACTACTAGCTACCTTTTCACACTACCCCTCCTCTGCCCCTCCACCCCCATGGATCCCTTGATGTAGGGTACAAAGGAAAAAGAAGTCAATCAGAACTCAAGGACTAGGATGAGAGCTAGTAGCGGCAGCAAAGTAAATACACTATATTTTGAGCAGCCTCACTTCCTGAAGACGCGTGGCTTCCCGGGGCTGGCTAAAACCTGACTTTTGGCTTTGTGTTACTCTAGTCCTCTTTCCTGTATTTAGAGTGCTTAAAATCAGTGTTATGTTGTTGCCAGTTCTTTACGACTGCTCAGAAAATGATTTTCTGAAGACCCTAAGAGGTCCAAAATTGGAGAGATGTAAAATGTTTTCTTATAAACTTGAAAATGAAATAAAAAGGGCAGGCCCCTATTCTTGTTCTTGGTTACTTATTCCACATGTGGAAGAAAATTCCTTTAGTAACTAGACTTTTAATCTATTTCGATGTCTTTTCTTTTTCTTCTCCTCTTTTTTCCTCCTCTCATAGTTAAGAGGAGAGCCCTACCCCCTCTTTTCATCCTAATGGCATTTCGTTTTATTTGTGGGAGTCAGCATTCTGACAATGGATTATCACCTACAGATTTTGTTTCCTGCATCAAGTTGTCATTGCTGGCTGAGGGAAGTACAAGGTGTTTTTCATCACATGTGTTGGGTCTATACTAGACTATGAAGATAGGAATTCTTGAGTTCCTTTTCCCTGTGGATTATATGTAGAATGGCAGAATATCAGATATGGCAGAATATTAACACTTTTGTCTACCATTCTGTAGCATCCCCAGTGAATCATCTCACCTTGCCTTTCACCTCTTGGTGATGAGATATTTACAACTGAGAGAAAGGCCATTACATATTTTGATATCTCTTAATTGCTAGAAAGTTCTTCCTTCACATTGAGCCTTAAAAAAATACCTATCTGACCTGTCTGCCTAAATTAAAACAAAACAAAAAGTTGTTATCCTTATTTCTTCCAATAGTACAAATATTTTATGTCCCTTATAGTGACCCTATTTCTCTTTTCCAAACTAAACAATCCCAACTCCTAATCCTTTCTGGAACAAAGCTCAAGACTGGAGGTTTCTTCTAGTTCTGCAATTCTATATTGCTCATGAAACTTCTAAAGAACTGCCGCTGTCTTTCTAAATTGTCCTATTATGAGTATCAAACTTAATTTGACCAAATCTCAGATGGGTCAAAGTAACTGGAAATTTGATCAGATCAATTAAAAAATAATTCCAGGGCTTCCCTGGTGGCGCAGGGGTTGAGAGTCTGCCTGCTAATGCAGGGGACACGGGTTCGAGCCCTGGTCTGGGAAGATCCCACATGCCGCAGAGCGGCTGGGCCCGTGAGCCACAACTGCTGAGCCTGCGCGTCTGGAGCCTGTGCTCCTCAACAGGAGAGGTCACGATAATGAGAGGCCCGCGCACCGCGATGAAGAGTGGCCCCCGCTTGCCACAACTAGAGAAGGCCCTCGCACAGAAACGAAGACCAAACACAGCCATAAATAAACAAACAAACAAATAAATAAAATTAAAAAAAAAAAAATTCCAGTGGTTATCTGACTCATTTCCATAGCTAATTTTGTCAAAGTGGCATGGCAGTAGTGAATTTAAGTGCCCTAACTCCAATATTTGATGCAGTTTTTCCAAAATCCTTTTTAGGTACAAGAAAAAAGTCTACAATGGATATCTGTTTTACAACTCTCTCAATGTTTCTATATATTTGCAATGTGCATCTCAAATAAAGGAAAAATGGAATACAGTGTAGTGCATATAAAAACAGTATACAAACAGTTTCTGATTCAGAAGGTCCGGGCTGGAGCCTTAGAGTTGGCATTCCTTGCAAGTTCCCAGGTGGTGCTGACACTCAGGTCCAGGAACCACAGCTCTAATGTAATCTAGAAGATACTACCATGGAGCCAATTCCTGGAGTCAGAAAGCAGTAATCCCTGAAGGCACCTGCTGGAAGGAAAACAACGCTGCTCCTGATACACATGCCTCAGGCAGCACATTATCTGGATACGCCAAGTACTTTATGGAGCTGATGTCACAAACTAATGTGCATTTCACATAGAAAAAATGACCTTAGAGACTTGTCTTGCAAACATGTCAGAACATTCTGTCAAACAAAGTGAATTAAATACTGTTCCTAACTTACTTCTCATATATGTAGAAGATATCCCATAAGATATTTGTTTGGTAATCTGTTTGATAACCTTGTTATAATTTACCATCCTGGATTTTCTGAGCAAACTCCTCATCTGCCCAGGGTAAGCAGTGCTCAGACCCCACTGGCAAGAGCAAAAGCTATAACAAAGAACCTACAAACTACAGAAGACAGAAAACACTCATTTATACATATAAACACCAAGGTTCTACTGTGTCATGGAATTCAACTTTTGATCAAAGTTACTTTCAATCTGAAACCTTAATTACTTGCTTTATCAGAACCTACAAAATAGTTTTCTGTTCTTGAGCTACTTAATTTCCTCCCTATTGCAATAAATATGGTGTTGGGCACATCAATAGCCTCTTCCTTCACAAGGAACACTTTACAAATCAAAAACAAAGATTAGCAAATTCAGACAATCTAAGTAACTGTCTTTGCCAAGTTAAATCATTCTTCTGTTTTCACCTCTGAGTCACAGGGAAACTCTGCTACCTCTTATCTATTGTGTTTGGCTCTGTGTCTAGTATAACTTACTGAAACAAAAAGAACCTCTGTCTTCTGGCAGCTTACATGAGCTGTGGAGTACACCAGAGGCTAATATGGGAGGGACCACTCACTGAAAATATGGCAAATAATTTCAAAACAAACAACAGAGTAACAAATCTAAAAGCTAATAACCAAAAGCCCGTTGAACAGCAATCCCCATTTTCCAATGCATTCAAGATATTAGATGTATTTGATTTCTCTTAAAACTCACGCTTTTAGGACATAAGAGGGAGCTTATTAATTAATATCATAATTCAAATCCCTGGCATAGTAAGTGGAAGGAAAACAAAGAAGAGAAAAACGGGTACTACCACTTTAACTTTGAACATTCAAGCTTGACCCTTGCACCCCTCACCCCTGCAAAAAACAAACAAACAAACAAACAAAAAACCAAAACCTCCAAAGTATTTAAACAGTAAGCTGAAGTCAAAATAATTTTAGACATTTGATTGAAACCATAATGCAAGGGACTCTGTCCTCCAAGTTATATATGGTGAGCTTTCTACACCTTCAAAAGTATCACTAAGGTTGGAAGACATTGTATTTTTGATACAAATCTCATGTACACAAACCTTTAAATGTGGATTATCTGTAAAGATATATAAATAAGAGTACAACTGATTAATTGAGAGTCTGAATATCAGGGTAAAAAACCATTTTCGCCCCCAGCTACAACAGATAATGCATGCCCCACTGGCTTCAGATTTTCTTAGAAAACTTATTTTAATCTAGTGAGTGAGTGAATTTTTATAGTTGTGCTGCCTAGTAACATTTGTGTATGATTATCAACCCTAGTGTCTTGATATCATCAAATATATTTATCAATCTAGAGTTTTACCAGTAGAAGCACCTTGATAATTAACTTTGTCACCATGTCTGCTCATACAATTTTAGAGCTACACAAATATATCTGCAAATTACAAATGGCAAATAAACTGTGGTTTAGTGATACAGTGGCACATTACACAGCAGTGAAAATACCATCAGTTCTGTTACAGCTCTTGTTTAGAACACAAGAATTTGTTGCAACACCATTGATACATTAAGGAACAATTTGAGCACAACAAAAATTTCGTATTTTCTTATACAGGATTACAGCAGTGAAAAATGCTAGATGAACAGAGAAAACTACACTGCAGCTGAACCAAACTGTTTAGGAATACACACAATACACACATGCATGTACTTCAAACACGTACCAGCTACCTCAGCTTTCCTCCTGTTATGAGCCACATCTCTTCATATCTGGTGCTACACCCTTATATCCAATTTCAGATTCTACCACATCACACTAATCCACAGGCTACAACCTTTCCTATGATCACGTCCATAAGCAAACTTCACCTTCTTTTAAAGGTAAAGTGTCAGATTTATTTTAGGACTTATGTATTTTTTAACAATTTAACATGTGTAAAACTGTGATACTATTTAGATTAGGTTCCTATCTTTTTTTCAATGTCCCTTATTAAGTTTTTGAGTGACGTACCCCAACTCCACCTTTTCTATGAGACCTGTGGCTTTTATTGCATGAATTTGCATAGTTCAGTATGCAGTATGCAATTTGCATAACAGTGATACTTAGGAACACATATGTCATGTTATAATAGAACTGAGTGTAAACTTGACTATTGCTCCGTGCCTCAACATGGATGACTCTCAATGTTGAATTAAAGAACAATACGAAGAGGGCAGACAGCAGAAGCAAGAAGAACAATTCTGCAGCCTGTGGAAGGAAAACCATATTCGCAGAAAGACAGACAAAATGAAAAGGCAGAGAACTTTGTATCAGATGAAGTAACAAGATAAAACCCGAGAAAAACAACTAAATGAAGTGGAGATAGGCAACCTTCCAGAAAAAGAATTCAGAATAATGACAGTGAAGATGATTCAGGACCTTGGAAAAACAATGGAGGCAAAGATCGAGAAGATGCAAGAAATGTTTAACAAAGACCTAGAAGAATTAAAGAACAAACAAACAGAGATGAACAATACAATAACTGAAATGAAAAATACACTAGAAGGAATCAATAGCAGAATAACTGAGGCAAAAGAACGGATAAGTGACCTGGAAAACAGAATGGTGGAATTCACTGCTGCGGAACGGAATAAAGAAAAAACAATGAAAAGAAATGAAGACAGCCTAAGAGACCTCTGGGACAACATTAAGTGCAACAACATTCGCATTTATAGGGGTCCCAGAAGGAGAAGAGAGAGAGAAAGGACCTGAGAAAATATCTGAAGAGATTACAGTCGAAAACGTCCCTAACATGGTTAGGAAATAGCCACCCAAGTCCAGGAAGCTCAGAGAGTCCCAGGCAGGATAAACCCAAGGAGAAACAGGGCGAGACACATAGTAATCAAATTGACAAAAATTAAAGATAAAGAAAAATTATTGAAAGCAACAAGGGAAAACAACAAATAACATACAAGGGAACTCCCATAAGGTTAACAGTTGATTTCTCAGCAGAAACTCTACAAGCCAGAAGGGAGTGGCACGATATATTTAAAGTGATGAAAGGGAAAAACCTACAACCAAGATTACTCTACCTGGCAAGGATCTCATTCAGATTCGACAGAGAAATCAAAAGCTTTACAGAAAAGCAAAAGTTAAGAGAATTCAGCACCACCAAATCAGCTCTACAACAAATGCTAAAGGAAATTCTCTAAGGGGGAGACACAAGAGAAGAAAAGGACCAACAAACACAAACCCATAACAATTAAGAAAATGGTAACAGGAACATACATATCGATAATTACCTTAAACGTGAATGTAGTAAATGCTCCAACCAAAAGACACAGGCTCGCTGAATGGATTACAAAAACAAGACCCATACATACGCTGTCTACAAGAGACCCACATCAGACCTAGGGACACATACAGACTGAAAGTGAGGGGATGGAAAAAGATATTCCATGCAAATGGAAATCAAAAGAAAGCTGGAGTAGCAATATTCACATCGGATAAAATAGACTTAAAAATAAAGAATGTTACAAGAGACAAAGAAGGACACTACATACTGATCAAGCGATCAATCCAAGAAGAAGATATAACAGTTATAAATATATATGCAGCCAACATAGAAGCAACTCAATACATAAGGCAACTGCTAACAGCTATAAAAGAGGAAATTGACAGTAACACAATAATAGCGGGGGACATTAACAGCTCCCTTACTTCAATGGACAGATCATCCAGACAGAAAATTAATAAAGAAACACAAGCTTTAAATGACATAATAGACCAGATAGATTTAATTGATATTTATAGGACATTCCATCCAAAAACAGCAGATTACCCTTTCTTCTCAAGTGCACATGGA
This sequence comes from Balaenoptera musculus, assembly GCF_009873245.2. Taxonomy (NCBI): domain Eukaryota; kingdom Metazoa; phylum Chordata; class Mammalia; order Artiodactyla; family Balaenopteridae; genus Balaenoptera; species Balaenoptera musculus. Next base: position 140,232,297 of record NC_045785.1, on the reverse strand, counting down.
ACATCCTCCAGGATAGATCACATCTTGGGTCACAAATCAAGCCTTGGTAAATTTAAGAAAACAGAAATATCAAGCATCTTTTCCGACCACAACGCTATGAGATTAGAAATCAATTACAGGGAAAAAAATGTAAAAAACACAAACACATAGAGGTTAAACAATACGTTACTAAATAACCAAGAGATCACTGAAGACATCAAAGAGGAAACCAAAAAATACCTAGAGATAAAAGACAACGAAAACACGATAATCCAAAACCTATGGGATGCAGCAAAAGCAGTTTTAAGAGGGAAGATTGTAGCAATACAAGCCTACCTCAAGAAACAAGAGAAATCTCAAAAAACCAATCTAACCTTACACCCAAAGGAACTAGAGAAAGAAGAACAAACAAAACCCAAAGTTAGTCGAAGGAAAGAAATCATAAAGATCAGAGCAGAAGTAAATGAAATAGAAACAAAGAAAACAATGGCAAACATCAATAAAACTAAAAGCTGGTTCTTTGAGAAGATAAACAAAATTGATAAACCTTTAGCCAGACTCATCAAGAAAAAGAGGGAGAGGACTCAAATCAATAAAATTAGAAATGAAAAAGGAAAAGTTACAATGGACCCCACAGAAATACAAAGCATCATAAGAGACTACTACAAGCGACTCTATGCCAATAAAACGGACAATCTGGAAGAAATGGACAAATTCTTAGAAAGGTATAACCTTCCAAGACTGAACCAGGAAGAAACAGAAAATATGAACAGACCAATCACAAGTAATGAAACTGAGACGGTGATTAAAAATCTTCCAACAAACAAAAGTCCAGGACCAGATGGCTTCACAGGTGAATTCTATCAAACATTTAGAGAAGAACTAACACCCATTATTCTCAAACTCTTCCAAAAAATTGCAGAGGAAGGAACACTCCCAAACTCATTCTATGAGGCCACCATCACCCTGATACCAAAACCAGACAAAGAAAATTACAGACCACTATCACTGATGAATATAGATGCAAAAATCCTCAACAGAATACTAGCAAACAGAATCCAACAACACATTAAAAGGATCATACACCATGATCAAGTGGGATTTATCCCAGGGATGCAAGGATTCTTCAATATATGCAAATCAATCAATGTGCTACACCATATTAACAGATTGAAGAAGAAAAACAATATGATCATCTCAATAGATGCAGAAAAAGCTTTTGACAAAATTCAACACCCACTTATGATAAAAACTCTCCAGAAAGTGGGCATAGAGGGAACCTACCTCAACATAATAAAGGCCATATACTACAAACCCACAGCAAACATCATTCTCAATGGTGAAAAACTGAAAGCATTTCCTCTAAGATCAGGAACAAGAAAAGGATGTCCACTCTAGCCACTATTATTCAACATACTTTTGGAAGTCCTAGCCACTGCAATCAGAGAAGTAAAAGAAATACAAATTGGAAAAGAAGAAGTAAAACTGGCACTGTTTGCAGATGACATGATACTATACATAGACAATCCTAAAGATGCCACCAGAAAACTACTAGAGCTAATCAATGAATATAGTAAAGTTGCAGGATACTAAATTAATGCACAGAAATCTCTCACATTCCTATACACTAACAACAAAAGATCAGAAAGAGAAATTAAGGAAACAATCCCATTCACCACTGCAACAAAAATAATAAAATACCTAGGAATAAACCTACCTAAGGAGGTAAAAGACCGGTACTCAGAAAACTATAAGACACTGATGAAAGAAATCAAGATGACACAAACAGATGGAGAGATATACCATGTTCTTGGATTGGAAGAATCAATATTGTGAAAATGACTATACTACCCAAAGCAATCTACAGATTCAATGCAATCCCTATCAAATTACCAGTGGCATTTTTTTACAGAACTGGAACAAAAAATCTTAAAATTTGTATGGAGACACAAAAGACCCTGAATAGACAAAGCAGTCTTGTGGGAAGAAAACAGAGGTGGAGGAATCAAGACTCCCTGACTTCAGACTATACTACAAAGCTACAGTAATCAAGACAATATGGTACTGGCACAAAAACAAATATAGATCACTGGAACAGGAGAGAATGCCTAGAGAGGAACCCATGCACCTATGGTCAACTAATCTATGACAAAGTAGGCAAGGATATACAATGGAGAAAAGACAGTCTCTTCAATAAGTGGTGCTGGGAAAACTGAACAGCTACATGTAAAAGAATGAAATTAGAACACTCCCTAACACCATACACAAAAATAAACTCAAAATGCATTAAAGACCTAAATGTAAGACCGGACACTATAAAACACTTAGAGGAAAATATAGGAAGAACACTCTTTGACGTAAATCAACAGCAAGGTCTTTTCTGACCCACCTCCTAGAATAATGGAAATAAAAATGAAACTAAACAAATGGGACCTAATGAAACTTAAAAGCTTTTGCACAGCAAAGGAAGCTGTAAACAAGACGAAAAGACAACCCTCAGAATGGGAGAAAATATTTGCAAACGAATAACGGACAAAGGATTAATCTCCAAAATATATAAACAGCTCATGCAGCTCAATATTAAAAAAACAAACAACCCAATCCAAAAATGGGCAGAAGACCTAAATAGACATTTCTCTAAAGAAGACATACAGATGGCCCAGAAGCACATGAAAAGCTGCTCAACATCATTAATTATTAGAGAAATGCAAATCAAGACTACAATGAGGTATCACCTCACACCAGTTAGAATGGGCATCATCAGAAAATCTACAAACAAGAAATGCTGAAGAGGGTGTGGATAAAAAGGAACCCTCTTGCACTGTTGGTGGGAATGTAAATTGATACAGCCACTATGGAGAACAGTATGGAGGTTCCTTAAAACACCAAAAATAGAATTACCATAGGACTCAGCAATCCCACTACTGGGCATATACCCAGAGAAAACCGTAATTCAAAAAGACACATGCACCCCAATGTTCATTGCAGCACTATTTACAATAGCCAGGTCATGGAAGCAACCTAAATGCCCATCGACAGACGAATGGATAAAGAAGGTGTGGTACATATATACAATGGAATATTACTCAGCCATAAGAAGGAACGAAATTGGGTCATTTGTAGAGACGTGGATGGATCTAGAGACTGTCATACAGAGTGAAGTAAGTCAGAAAGAGAAAAACAAATATTGTATATTAATGCATATATGTGGAACCTAGAAAAATGGTACCGATGAACTGGTTTGCAGGGCAGAAATGGAGACACAGATGTAGAGAACAAACGTATGGACACGAAGGGAGGAAAGTGGCGGGGGGGTGGTGGTGGTAGGATGAATTGGGAGATTAGGATTGACATATATACACCAATATGTATAAAATAGATAACTAATAAGAACCTGCTGTATAAAAAAATAAAATAAAATTCAAAAATTCAAAAAATAAATAAAAACAAAATAAGCCTTGATTCCCCATTCATACCATCTGAGAGTGTCCCTTTAAAGATGGAGGCTGATGAAAAATTTGAAAATGGCTATCACTTGTAGAATATATGACCACCATTATTGTATGTAATTTTTGTTTGTTTTTTGGCTGTCTTTCCTCCCCATCCACCAGCCCCCTTCCCCTCCTTTAACATGAGCTAAAGGGCAGAATGGTGTGATGGGAAAAAGAAAAGAAAAATTTTGGTAAAGTTAGTATTTTGATTAGAACCCTAAATACTTCTTTATACATTACTAGTTTCGAAAATAAATTACGAGAATCTTTGGGGAGAAGAATTTGTCAACAGATTATCAAGATCTTTTAAGATGTTCATATTCTAAAGAAATAGAAACATGGTCAAAGATTTCTGCAGATACTGAACACAGTATTACATAAAGTGGTTTAAAAATGGAAATATGGTCAATGTCCAACATTTAAGGAAATACTTAACTGAATCATGGTACATTTAGACAATGTAAGTATATATAGACATTAAAAATGATGCTTGTTGAGATTCTGGTTACAGAGGTGTGGGTTATTGAGGTTTGTTAAGTTGGAAAATAAATAGTATACAGAACCATATATATACAGTATAATCTATATAAAAGTATATTAAACAATGAAATTTATCTGCAATTTCTGCATTTTTATAAGCATGTATTATATTGATTACATAATAAATAAAATTTTTAAGTAAAAACAAACAGACAAACAAACAAACAATATGGATCAATGGAACAGAATAGAGAGCCCAGAAATAAATCCACACACCAATGGACAATTAATCTTCTACAAAGGAGGCAAGAATATACAGTGGGGAAAAGACAGTCTCTTCAGCAAGTGGGGTTGGGAAAGTTGGACAGCCGAATGTAAACCAATGAAGCTAGAACACACCCTCATACCATACACAAAAATAAACTCAAAATGGCTTAAAGACTTAAATATAAGACAAGACACCATAAAACTCCTAGAAGAGAACATAGGCAAAACATTCTCTGACATAAATCGTAGCAATGTTTTCTTTGGTCAGTCTCCCAAGGCAACAGAAATAAAAGCAAATATAAACAAATGGGACCTAATCAAACTTGTAAGCTTTTGCACAGCAAAGGAAACTATAAACAAAATGAGAAGACAACCTACAGAATGGGAGAAAATATTGGCAAATGATGCGACTGGCAACAGCTTACTTTCCAAAGTATACAAACAGCTCACACAACTCAACAACAACAAAAACAAACAACCCAATCGAAAAATGGGCAGAAGACCTAAATAGACATTTCTCCAAAGAAGACATACAGATGGCCAGTAGGCACATGAAAAGATGCTCATCATTCCCAATTATTAGAGAAATGCAAATCAAAACTACAATGAGGTACCATCTCACACCAGTCAGAATGGAAATGGGTGTGGAGAAAAGGGAACGCTTTTACACTGTTGGTGGGAATGTAAATTGGTGCAGCCACTGTGGAAAACAGTATGGAGGTTCTTCAAAAAACTAAAAGTAGAGTTGCCATATGATCCAGCAATCCCACTCCCGGGCATACACCCAGACAAAGCTATAATTTGAAAAGATACATGCACCCCTGTGTTCACAGCAGTACTATTTACAATAGCCAAGACATGGATACAACCTAAATGTCCACTGACAGATGAATGGAGAAAGACGTGGTATACACACACAGACACAGACACACACACACACAATGGAATATTACTCAGCCATAAAAAAGAATGAAATAATGCCATTTGCAGCAACAGGGATGGACCTTTTAAGTGAAGTAAGTCAGAAAGACAAATACTGTGTGATATCACTTACATGTGGAATCTAAAATATGACACAAATGAACATATCTTTGAAATAAAAACAGACTCACAGATATAGAGAACAGACTTGTGTTTGCCAAGGGGGAGGCGGGGTGGGGGAGGGAAGGATTGGGAGTTGGGGGTTAGCAGATGCAAACTATTACATTTAGAATGGATAAACAACAAGGTCCTACCATATAGCACAGAGAACTATATTCGATATCCTGTGATAAACCATAATGGAAAAGAATATGAAAAAGAATATATATATATATGTATAACTGAGTCACTTTGCTGTACAGCAGAAATTAACACAACACTGTAAATCAACTGTACTTCAATAAAATTTTTTAAAAAACCCCAATATGGGTTGGGGGTTGGGGGCAGGGGTTATGGGACTGGAGGGCAACTCTAGAAGGGTTAAATGGGTACTTAATCCTCATGAATTTGTCTGCCTTGGCCCAGGATTGAAGGGCTTTACACCTATACCCTGTGCATACAAGAATCAGATTTATACTACTTCCCCCTTCTTATTACAAGTCAATGCTATAAAACAAACCATATATATATATATATATATATATATATATATATATATATATATATATATATACGTATATATCCCCACTAAGGAGAAAATGGGAGGGAGGATACAAATAAGGGTGGGTAAAGGTCTACTTTATCAAATGAATGGCAGGCATCTGAGTATTCTTTATACCAGCTGTTCTTCAAAACATAGACTGGGGAATGTAGACTCTTTCAAAGGGTCTGCGAGGTCAAAGCTATTTCCGTAAGACTAAGACGTGATTTGCCTTTTGAATTCTCGTCCTTATGAGAGTGTACAACAGTTTTCCATAGATATGTAACACGGGATTATTGAGACTAAATGCAAAAGAAGCTATGAGAATCTACCTGTCTTCTATTAAGTCAGACATTAAGAGATTTGCAAAAATCTCTTACAATGCCATGCTTGTAAGTAATATTTTGTGTTTGGGAAAAATTATTTTCATAATTATGTTACTTATCATAACATGTAATTAGCTGTTATTTTTAAATGAATATTTTTAAATTTCTCAATTCTAATTTCTAATACAGTAAATATAGATACATAAGACCCACATAAGCAAAAGCTCTTAGGGCTCTTCAGTATTTTTTTAAAAATATAAAAGAGCCTTGATGCCCCAAAGCTTGAGAACCACTTTAAAACTGAAACTTGCTATGTGCATACACACATACACACACAGCTCTTACGTATGTATGAGATATTTCATATTTAGAAAGGTTAAAAAAAATCATAGTTTAGTGAAGACGTAAAAAGAACCCTTCAGCACCACCACCAAGTGCTGCTATACATGGTAAAAGCGTGTTACACTGATATATCTACACACAGATATGACTTACCGATACTCAGCCTGTGAAACACAATCATAAAGTTCCTGGGCAGTAAATTTGACATTTTTATTTACCTGAAAAGAACCAAGATATAGCTATTTAAAATGCATATTAAGTCAAATGAGTGGTGAGAGCACAATCAGAATGGCCCATATTCTGAGGGAGCAGAATGTCAAGTTTCTAGTTTTTGCATAAAAAGGACTAAATAATAACAATTAGAAGATCAGTGACCATAATACTAACACTGAACTATGTGTAAAAATATTAGTCCTATTGTTACAACTTAATCTGTTCAGAGAACCAGAAGAAGTGAGATGGTCCTGGGGTTAGTGGGAATCTCAACAAAGCAGATGATCATTTTATACATCAAATGGACAGAAAAAAATGTGTAGTACATGAAACACTAAATTCTACCACTACTGGCTCTTATCAACAGATTCATGCATCAATTAGCCTAGCCCTAATGTACTTATTCAATATTTATTTTTCTGGGAAAAGTAAATAAGTTGTTGAAAAAAATTTTTCAACAGCTGTACTTAAAAGACTACAGTAGATTTGGGGTCCCATAGGTAGACTACTGTAAGCAGAATCAGCCAGCTCTTGTTTATTTCATGAACAATGGAAATAATTCAAGCCGAAAGAAGAAGTTAAATATTCAACTCTAACAACATTTGAATACTATGATTGACCCTCCTGAAAGTTATTACTGAATAACTTTCATTTAAACACTAAGGTTATAAACTGTGTGGAAAGATCTACCTGTTTAGGAAAAAGTCTGATTTATAGACATTTTCTAAAGAAATGTGTTTTTCAGACTACTGAGGTCTAAGTATTTAAACTAGTATGTTTAAGTTTATAAATATTACCATTCAGAGACAATTTACAACACTATAAATATAAAAGTCCTTCATCATACAAAAACTTGTTGTGGCACACATGTGGAGAACACACTGAAGGAATCCTGTTATTTCTTGAGACTTACCACTGATTTAGGCAGTATTCTACTTAAGTTGCAAGGAAGAATCTGGAAATTTGTAGAAGGAAATTCTTTTTATCAGATTACTCAAGATATAACCTAGTGTAAGTTTTTAGAAATTCTGTATTAGTGAAGGGAAACTAAATGAGACTATCTTCTATTGAATCTACTTTTAAAAATACTCAAGCTATTATTAGCCGTATGCAGTTTTTTGATGAGGAAAAATGTTCCTACCCAGATTTAATTAACACTACTTTAAAGATTTATATCATGAAAGTCTTCTATAGATCTTAGGGTTTTGCTTATTTGCAAAAGTTCTATGAGCTTCCTCAGTATTTTCATAAGGTCACCGTATTTGTATAGAAAATGTTCCATTCACTGAAGGTTAAAAACACATGGTTTTTAAATATAACATTTGAAATGTATATAATCCTAAATTTTCACTTAAAATTAGGATTATATATTTATATACAATTTAATGTTATTTAATTATACATAATATTTACTATTATATTTAATGATTTATGAAATTGGTGTATAATTGATCATGATTAATTTTTTAAGTACTTTATAATTTTTATTAAAAGAATCTTCCAAAAATGTTCTAAAATATACCTTTAGAGCTAACTTATCGACCAGTCCAATTCCTATTTCTTTACATGTTCTGCCCTGGTCTCAAGGGCCTTTGATATTTTCACTATTGCCCCAACATGCTAGGACCTATAATGTATCCAAACTTAGGCCAGCAACTTTCAACAATCAACACTTCAGATCTTTGATCAGAAGATGAATGGAATAATCTATTCTCTATCAACTGCTAAGAAAAATCAGCTGAAGAACTGATTTTGAACCTGATATAATATGAATACAAAATAGTTTTTGAAGCCATTAGTAGATTTTTAGCAAAAAGTATCTAGATTTATCTTTACTTTAAAAAAACAATCATCCACGTATATTTAGACACTTATCCCAGAACGTGGCTGGAGTGTAAGTGTGATGTGGCTCCAGGTTACAGCAGATAACTTATAAAGTAAGCAGTTAATCTACGACTAATAAAGGAAAACTGAAACACAAATTCATGACATACATCACAGGTTCTAGCCTGAAATATACCATTTCATTCTATTCATTAATTTTGATACAAGACATTTTAAATTACTCATATTGGGACATTTTAAATTACGTTATTAAATATCATTTAATAATTCCCAGAAAACAAAGAGCTAAAAGATGCCTCCGTCAGTAAACGTTAGAGTTGTGACTGTAAATGGATTATGGAATTGGTGTCGTTAATTCTTAGCTGTACTATTTACAGTGAATGCCAAATATCAGAAATGACTATATTATTTTTAATTCTTCAAAAATCAAGATCAGAAGGCAAAGGTTAAGTATAAAAATAGCCAAACATCTTAAAAAATTTAAATGGTTGTATCACTGTTTATGATGTGAGACAAATATATCCAATGTAGTAACTGGTATTGGGGAGGAAGTTCTGCTACGAGAAATACTTTAAAAATTTGGGACTCAGATCCACATATTCTTATAAATAGCAAGGTGGGTATTTTCTCCTAATGCTCTCAGCAACAGAAAGCACTAAATCCAACGAAGACCTATATATCAGATTTTTTCAGGATATGTGATTTTAAAATTGTCCCCATTGTTTCCACAAATATATTTTTATTGAATTTGAAATTCAGAAAGTATAATGAAATAATTATTTCACTGAATCATCTCAAAAGAGATGATTTAAAAAGTACATGTAAACAACCGCTCTTTCCTTAAATAAAATAAGTAACACTTATTGTACACTTACTCTGTGCTTGGAGCACTTTATATATATTAAGTTATTTAGTCTTTAAAGAATAGCTATAATTTATCTACTTATGTTATTCCCATTTTACAGATGAGGCAACTGAGGCAAAGAGAATTAAATAACTCATCTAAGATCATACAGTTAATAGGTGGCAGAAACCAACATTTGAACATGAGTAGTTTGACTTCAGAGTCTGTGTTCTTAGTCACTAGGTTCTTAACGTAAGATGTGGCATAAAAAAGTTAAATAAAGAGCTAACCAGGAATAAAAGTGAAGAAATATATTTAAAGAAGTTTGACTCCATAAGAAAAGTGACACCTGAAAATATGTCATATTCCTTTATTTAGAGTATTTTAAAAATTAAACACACACACACTTAAAAAGAAAGAATATATGGGCACATGGGTAAAGAACTTTAGGCAAATAAAAACTGAAGATCAACAGAATACTTTCCTTGGGTCAACAAGGATAAGAAAAGCACGCAGATTAATTTACAAAGTACACTGGAGCCTCACCAGAACTTTAATTCCAGGGTCTATGCTGCTGCTATGGAGGAAACTAAATTATAGCTTTCTTTTTCAGTAATCAGTAGTTCTCAACCGGAGGTGGTTCTTCCTCCCTAAGGGCCATCTTGGTATGTGAGTGGGGTGCGGTGGGAAGATATTTTTGCTTGTCACACTGACTGGGGGAGCTACTGGCATTTAGTATCTGAGGAGCAGAGATGTTAAAGCATCCTGCAATGTTCCACACAATGAAGAAATGACCTGTCCAAAATGCCAACAGCACCCCTGATGAGAAACAATTCTGTGTTGGAGAAAGTGTATTATAGGTCTCTACTGTATGTTTTTACTTAGAGAATGAAAAAAAAAAAAAAAAAAAAAACAACTGACTGTCACTGGCAAACTTCTGTGGCATTCAAGAATTTAAAGCAAATATCAATTAAATAGCATTTGATTACATTTTAGAACACCTATGTTTGTTTATATTAAAGCTTGATTATAATGGAAATATGATAAACATTTAAAAATATTTCTCCTACCTCATACTTGATTAGGAAGTTATAGAGGGTCTCAACATCTTGATAATTACTATTGGGTGCCAAAATCCTAAAAAATAAAATAAAAACAAAGGAGGGGGAATGAATGATTTAAGAAAAAACAATACCTTGAACGTTTTTCCCAGCACATGTTCATACTGTGAGAGATACCTTATTGTATAATAAGCTTATTAAAATGTTTACAACCTTTTGGGGGTTTTATTTATCAATTACAGTTATAAAACCATGAGCTTACTTCAACAAATATCGATTATCAATTGATATCAAATATCAAATTATTAAAAGATTTTTGTTTACTTATATTAATATTTACATCATCAGTTAATCAACAACCATTAGCATTCTAACATGAAATTATAGTTCACATTTTGAGTTACAATGATATAGATTTTTCAAAAGGTAGGTAGAAATGTAAAGTACCTTTACACTCCTTATCTTTTAAGCTGCAGATAAAGCTTAAAGATTTTCCACAAAAATGTGCAACCAATCCAAGTGGACAAATGATATAAACTATCAAACACATAAAAAAAAAATCCTAATAAAGATTCTGTGACTAAATTCAAATAATACTGTTTGAACTAACAGCGTAGCAGTTGATGAAAAAGCATTAGTAATCAGACTATGTCAGGTGTTAGAAATAACACTGACTCATAAAAATAACATAAAAACATAAAATGGAAACAAGAAATAAAAAGGAAATGGAAGACCATGTTTCTCCCTCTAGCGGTAAAGTATTAATTCTCATTTTCTTATACTAAGTATTTTTTTAATTCTTTCAAGATGAATTTTTTTTCTTTTGAAAAAAGGGAAAGAAAAGGGAAGCAGTCCTTTCATTATGGTAAAGTGGTTAAGAGCAATGTCTGCCTGGGTTCTGTGTTCTTGAGTGAGTTCTGTGCGACTTATTTTCCTTATCTGCTAAATGGGGATGGTGATAGTCTTTACTTCATAGGATTATAGTGAGAATTAAACAAGTTACTGTAAAGTCTTTATAACAGTGTCTGATATACAGCAAGTACTATATATATGTATATATGAAATAGTAACAATAACAACTATTACCATCTAATGCCTAATAGTTTCAAGCCACAGAATAAGTGCATGATGATTTAACGAATGAGAAATCAATCCACCCCAATTAATTCTTAAATTCCAAGTGCCTTTTAATTACAACAGTGTCTCTAGGTTCTCACATCCTTGCCAATGCTTGATGCTGTCAGATATTAGAGTTAACTGATCTCAATAAACTTAATTAGATCTTTAAACAAGTTGGCCCTCATCAGACTTGTGGGAGAGCTTTTATAAATAATTTCTCAGGATATAGTCAAATTTTTAAATGGGTCATACTCTTTTGGAGGAGACACATACAGAATATCTTTAAGAACATACAAATATCTGCCTATGGGTCTTCCCTGGAGGTCCAGTGGTTTAAGACTCTGTGCTCCCAATGCAAGGGGCACGGGTCTGATCCCTGGTTGGGGAGCTAAGATCCCGCATGCCTCACGGTGCAGCCAAAAAAAAAAACAAAGAAAAAAAATCTGCCTAAAAATGTTTCATAGAAAAAATTATTCTCCCAACAAGTAATTTTAAGACACAATCTCAATACCAAAAAAAAGAAAGAAAAAACAAGAGGATAAATACATTGGAGAGGGTCCATAAATAATTTGTTTTCAAATATGAGAACAAAGCTATATAGATAAGCTAAACCAATCTTCTAGAAAAGCAATGGAAAAATAGTGTGTTCCAACTTTGTAACCCAGTGTAAACAAACTATAAGCAATGTAGAATAATTTACACCCATTCTTTTTTATAGCTTTGGAAATAATCCAAACTGTCCATAAAGAGGGTAAAAAAAATAGATAAAACAAGATGTTTTAAAAGAGAGCCTTATACATTTCAAGCAAAGTACGCTCTTTGCCAGAGAATAAAGTTAACATTTCTCTGTCCTGAAACACTTTGCAGAAAAGCTAGTTTTAGGTAAAATAGTCATTTATCTATAGCAACAAGTCATAGCCATAGTATGAAATAAAGAAAACAATTACATCATCCTAGTTTTCCAATTAGCAAAAATTGAAAAAATTTTAAACTCCCAGCATGGTTTTATTTTTTTAACAGTTTTACTGAGGTACAGTTTACATACATAAAATTCACTCATTTTAACAATTCAATTATTTTTATAAATAAATTTACTGAGATGTACAATGATGTACATTGTACAAACTTAAATACTTGATTTGAAAAAATTATCACAGAATTATATTCTAATGAAAAAAGGCTTATTGGGATGTCAGCATCATTCACAAATATATTACTATTATAATCAGAATAAAATTGTACATGTTATTTTTTAAAACAAGGATACACATTATAGGATTTGTTATAAAATTTGCTGCTCTTAAAAATGTTTTGATTCACTGTACAGTAGAAACACAGCACTGTAAAACAACTACTATACACCAATTAAAAGAAAAATGTTTTGAGGTAAATTGAGCCCCAAGGAGACTAGACAATATTTATTAAAATACACTCAATTTAGGGTTGAATTTAGACTTCATTATGTCCAATGAACTTTGAGTTTATGAGAATGGAATTTGGCCTGGTATAAACAAAAACTGCCAACTTTTACTAACTAGAAGTACAGCTTGTTGAAAATACACAAAAAATGAAATGGAGAAAAATGGTTTATGGACTTTCATGCCTTAGTAATTCCCCACACAAAAATTCTTGAGAGGTCAGCCTTCTCTAAAGCTTTCTCATTTCTTTTTAAAATACCAGCACAAAGACAAAAGACTCTTAGTATGAAAATCCTAAAATTACCCTTCAATGGCAACTTTTAAAAAGAATAATAGAAAGAATTAGCCCTAAAGAATTAGAGAAAATGGCCATTTTTAAATTTATAAATATATCCACATCTGTTTTTCAAGAGAAATTCATAACAATCAATAAGTATATATCAAATGCATACTATTTTCTCAAATGTATATGATACTAAGAGCTATGGAATATAAAAGAAAATTAAAAGACATGGTTGCCTATCTTCAAGTTGTTATAATCTTGAAATTTCACTTTAGAATTTTGGAATCAGAATTAGGGAATAGACTGAAGTAGGATTTAATCTGCAGCTCGCAGATTATTTACAAACCAAGTTGATCAAGTTACCTACTTTTCTGTACCCCAGCTCCTCACCTGTGAAATGAGGAGAAAGTAGTATTTACTGAATAAGGTTATTATATGAAGTAAATAAAATAATGTATGTAAAATACCAAAATGTTTATTAGCACAATGCCTGGCACATGTCAATAAATATTAGGTGCTATGAAAACCAGTTTTCAGGTGTAGAAACCAAGGCTCAAGGTTGTAAAAAACTTGCCCAAGATTACAGAGTTGTGGTAGGTACCTAAATCTCTATTGGTTTGACTCTGGAGTCCATGCGTTTTCCACTAACAAAAAAGGATAACCCTCACATCTTCTTGCCTTAAATGATCTTATGAAATCAAATGAAATAAAGTTCTTTAAAATCTTTTAAGAATTTCATATGTAAGCAGAAAAAACCTCTTTAATTTGCCTTGTATCAAATGCTTCTGGCAAACTATTCTGTGTATGTTCAAACACCAAATCTTTGTAGTTGTTATATCTTTTTCAAAACCACAAAGGAAGTCAGTAGCAGAACCAACAAGCCCTGACTCTTAACCACATAAGCACTTTGAGTTTTCTATTTATTTACGAGCAATTAACATTAAGTAAGCAACATGTTAATCTGAGTTAAACAAATTTCATTTCCATCTCATCAATATTAGATAAATATCAATGTATCTCATCAAGAAAAAAAGACTATGCTACTCAAAAATTTAAAAAAGAAACAAAAGTTAATATAATCTGACTAAAATTAAAAAATCAAATAATGCGTTAAAATGGACTAATTTTTAAATAAGGATTTTAAAAATTCAAATAAAACCTTTCTCCTATATAGGAGAAATAAAGCATCAGACTCAGGAATGGGGAAATAAGTCTAGAATATTCAAGTTTAATATCTAATTCTAGAAATTCAAAAGAAGAGAGAGCATATTCTTGGATATTTATAAATCTTAACTTACATCCCACAGAACTGAATAAATTATGTTCCCTGCTGGCAAGGCAGTTTCACATTAATATAATATTTTAAATAGATTTTCATGTTTGAAGAAAATTAAAAATAAGTTTAAAAACTAATTATATGACTTATTTTACTTAGCATACTGGACAAATTTTTAGAAAGGTATAACCTTCCAAGACTGAACCAGGAAGAAACAGAAAATATGAACAGACCAATCACAAGTAATGAAATTGAAACTGTGATTAAAAATCTTCCAACAAACAAAAGTCCAGGACCAGATGGCTTCACAGGTGAATTCTATCAAACATTTAGAGAAGAGCTAACACCTATCCTTCTCAAACTCTTCCAAAAAATTGCAGAGGAAGGAACACTCCCAAACTCATTCTATGAGGCCACCATCACCCTGATACCAAAACCAGACAAAGACACTACAAAAAAAAGAAAATTACAGACCAATATCACTGATGAATATAGATGCAAAAATCCTCAACAAAATACTAGCAAACAAAATCCAACAACACATTAAAAGGATCATACACCACGATCAAGTGGGATTTATCCCAGGGATGCAAGGATTCTTCAATATACGCAAATCAATCAATGTGATACACCATATTAACAAACTGAAGAAGAAAAACCATATGATCATCTCAATAGATGCAGAAAAAGCTTTTGACAAAATTCAACACCCATTTCTGATAAAAACTCTCCAGAAAGTGGGCATAGAGGGAACCTACCTCAACATAATAAAGGCCATATATGACAAACCCACAGCAAACATCATTCTCAATGGTGAAAAACTGAAAGCATTTCCTCTAAGATCAGGAACGAGACAAGGATGTCCACTCTCACCACTATTATTCAACATAGTTCTGGAAGTCCTAGCCACGGCAATCAGAGAAGAAAAAGAAATAAAAGGAATACAAATTGGAAAAGAAGAAGTAAAACTGTCACTGTTTGCGGATGACATGATACCATACATAGAGAATCCTAAAACTGCCACCAGAAAACTGCTAGAGCTACTTAATGAATATGGTAAAGTTGCAGGATACAAAATTAATGCACAGAAATCTCTTGCATTCCTATACACTAATGATGAAAAATCTGAAAGAGAAATTATGGAAACACTCCCATTTACCATTGCAACAAAAAGAATAAAATACCTAGGAATAAACCTACCTAGGGAGACAAAAGACCTGTATGCAGAAAACTATAAGACACTGATGAAAGAAATTAAAGATGATACCAACAGATGGAGAGATATACCATGTTCTTGGATTGCAAGAATCAACATTGTGAAAATGAGTATACTACCCAAAGCAATCTACAGATTCAATGCAATCCCTATCAAATTATCAATGGCATTTTTTACGGAGCTAGAACAAATCATCTTAAAATTTGTATGGAGACACAAAAGACCCCGAATAGCCAAAGCAGTCTTGAGGGAAAAAAATGGAGCTGGAGGAATCAGACTCCCTGACTTCAGACTATACTACAAAGCTACAGTAATCAAGACAATATGGTACTGGCACAAAAACAGAAACATAGATCAATGGAACAAGATAGAAAGCCCAGAGATTAACCCACGCACCTATGGTCAACTAATCTATGACAAAGGAGGCAAAGATATACAATGGAGAAAAGACAGTCTCTTCAATAAGTGGTGCTGGGAAAACTGGACAGCTACATGTAAAAGAATGAAATTAGAACACTCCCTAACACCATACACAAAAATAAACTCAAAATGGATTAGAGACCTAAATATAAGACCGGACACTATAAAACTCTTAGAGGAAAACATAGGAAGAACACTCTTTGACATAAATCACAGCAAGATCTTTTTTGATCCACCTCCTAGAGTAATGGAAATAAAAACAAAAATAAACAAATGGGACCTAATGAAACTTCAAAGCTTTTGCACAGCAAAGGAAACCATAAACAAGACGAAAAGACAACCCTCAGAATGGGAGAAAATATTTGCAAGCGAATCAACGGACAAAGGATTAATCTCCAAAATATATAAACAGGTCATTCAGCTCAATATTAAAGAAACAAACACCTCAATCCAAAAATGGGCAGAAGATCTAAATAGACATTTCTCCAAAGAAGACATAGAGACGGCCACGAAGCACATGAAAAGATGCTCAACATCACTAATTATTAGAGAAATGCAAATCAAAACTACAATGAGGTATCACCTCACTCCTGTTAGAATTGGCATCATCAGAAAATCTACAAACAACAAATGCTGGAGAGGGTGTGGAGAAAAGGGAACCCTCTTGCACTGTTGGTGGGAATGTAAATTGATACAGCCACTATGGAGAACAATATGGAGGTTCCTTAAAAAACTAAAAATAGAATTACCATATGACCCAGCAATCCCACTACTGGGCATATACCCAGAGAAAACCGTAATTCAAAAAGACACATGCACCCCAATGTTCATTGCAGCACTATTTACAATAGCCAGGTCATGGAAGCAACCTAAATGCCCATCAACAGACGAATGGATAAAGATGTGGTACATATATACAATGGAATATTACTCAGCCATAAAAAGGAATGAAATTGGGTCATTTGTAGAAACATGGATGGATCTAGAGACTGTCATACAGAGTGAAGTAAGTCAGAAAGAGAAAAACAAATATCGTATATTAATGCATGTATGTGGAACCTAGAAAAATGGTATAGATGAGCCAGTTTGCAGGGCAGAAGTTGAGACACAGATGTAGAGAATGGACATATGGACACCAAGAGGGGAAAACTGCGGTGGGGTGGGGATGGTGGTGTGCTGAATTGGGCGATTGGGATTGACATGTATACACTGATGTGTATAAAATTGATGCCTAATAAGAACCTGCAGTATAAAAAAACAAACAAACAAAACAACTAATACTAAACTTTCATTGGGTTATTTGTATGGAAATATGTTAATATAAATGTTTCAGACATTACATGAAAAAAAAAAACAAAAAACTAATTATATGACTTATTTTACTTAGCATACTGTCCTCAGGGTTCATCCATGTTATAGCATATGTCAGAATTTCCTTCCTTTTTAAGGCTGAATAATATTCCATTGTTATCCATATACCGCATTTTGCTTATCTATTCCTCTGTTGACAGACACTTGAGTTACTTTCATGTTTTACTTACTGTGAATAATGCTGCTATGAACATAGGTATGTAAATATCTCTTTGACACTATAATTGCAGAACCAGCCGAAACTGGCCCTGTCCTGTATCTAACAAGATACTGAGTTGTTTTTCAGAGACAACAAAACAAAACCACAAGTCATGCAGCCGAAGCACACGCAGAAGAGAAAATTTTGACCTCAAATAACACCTGGAACCAAAGTTTCTCCCCTCCACAGAACCAAAGGACCAGATGTGACCAGAACCCTTTCAGAAGTGAAGGGTCGGGCTTCCCTGGTGGTGCAGTGGTTGAGAATCTGCCTGCCAATGCAGGGGACACGGGTTCGATCCCTGGTCTGGGAAGATCCCACATGCCGCGGAGCAACTAGGCCCATGAGCCACAACTACTGAGCCTGCGCATCTGGAGCCTGTGCTCCACAACAAGAGAGGCCACGATAGTGAGAAGCCCGCGCACCGCGATGAAGAGTGGCCCCCACTTGCCACAACTAGAGAAAGCCCTTGCACAGAAACGAAGACCCAACACAGCCAAAAATAAATACAAAAATAAATAAATAAAATAAATTTTTAAAAATGTAATAAAATTTAAAAAAAAAAAGAGTAATGTCTGCTCATTAAAAATTAGAACAAAAAAAAAAAAAGTGAAGGGTCCATTGTTCAGGAAGATCCAGTGCTGAAGCCCCTTTACCTAACCTTACCATAAACGGCCAAGTTCCAAAGCCCTCCAATGGAAACCTGCCCCACCAGGGCTCAAACCAACCCTCTTCCCCTAACTCATGAAAGTTTGACCAAACCCCAGATTGATGAGACAGATTTGAGAGCCGTGCCTCCTTGTTTCCTTGCTGGTCAACCTCACAATAAAGTCTTTCCTTTTCTCAAAAGCTGGTGTCATAGTACTGGCTTGTATGCGAATCGGGCAGCAAGCCCTTTGCACAGGAACAAGACCTTATTTTCAATTCTTTTGTGTATATACCTGGAGTAGTCAAAATTATAGATGGGCAGAATGGTGGCTACCAGGGGCTGGGGAGGAAGCGGAAATGAGGAGTTACTATTTAATGGGAATAGAGTTTCAGTTATACAAGATGAAAAGAGTTATGGATATGGATGGCGGTGACAGTTGCACAACATTATGAATGTATTTAATACCCCATTAATACATTTTTAAGAACACTTAAAAATGGTAACAACGGTAAATTTATTTTACATGTATTTTACCACAATAAAGAAGTTAGATTAAAAATATGTAATTAGGGCTTCCCTGGTGGCGCAGTGGTTAAGAATCCACCTGCCAAGGCAGGGGACACGGGTTCGAGCCCTGGTCCAGGAAGATCCCACATGCCGTGGAGCAGCTAAGCCCGTGCGCCACAACTACTGAGCCTGTGCTCTGGAGCCCACGAGCCACAACTACTGAAGCCCGCGTGCCTAGAGCCCATGCTCCGCAACAAGAGAAGCCACCACAATGTGAAGCCCGCGCGCCACAACGAAGACCCAACGCAGCCAAAAATAAAATAAATGAAATAAATAAATTTATTTTAAAAAAAATACGTAATTACATGAAGTAAAAATGTTTGTTTACAACATTATTTCAAAAACTCATTGTACATTCTCCAAAGCTAAGAACTGACTCAGAGCTTAAATTTTACTATGAATCAACTATTACATCTTTATTGAGGACAATATTTATTCAGCATCTACCAAGTGCCAGGGATGGAACAAATGCTGTCTCCTTTAATTTCTGCAATTTAATAAAGCAATTATTATAAACTCCATTTTATAGATTAGGAAACAAATACAAAAAAGGTTAATTAACATATCTAGGTGACAGAGTTAGTAAATGGATGGAACTAGGATTCAACTTCAGATCATTCTGACCCTAAAGTTCTGTCCTTTTTCTTCTTCTTTTTTTTCAAAATAGTAGTTTGTATCTGCTACCCCCAAACTCCTAACTTATCCCTCCCCCACCCCTTTTCCCCTTTAATAACCGTAAGTTTGTTTTTTATGTCTGTGAGCCTGTTTCTGTTTTGTAAATAAGTTCATTTGTATCATACTTTAGATTCCACATATAAGTGATATCATATGATATTTGTCTTTCTCTGTCTGACTTACTTCACTTAGTATGATAATCTCTAGCTCCATCCATGTTCCTCTTATTTTAATACAGTGACATGCAAACTGAATTTTGCTGATGATGAATTTAAGTTGTATTACAGATAAACTGGGTGAAAGTTTATAAAATTAACAATAGGATATACTCATCAGGAAAAAGGTATTGGATCTTAAGAGTACATTTTTGGGGGTCCTTTATTACAAGCAAAATTAAAATCATATGTTTTCTATAGTTAATTTGGTGAAATCAGCTATGCAAGTGGAAGATATCCATCAGCCCCAGATTTTAAAAGAACACCATATGCAATTAAAAATGGTAAAAAGAAAAAAATAAAGTTAAACAACTTAAATTTAAACAAAATAAATTATTTTATGTTCCTGTTTTCCCTTTAGAGCAAAGAATTTTGTAGATATAGGTATTAAATGTAGGAACTTTGGACTAGTTTGGATACAATTAATAATTAAAATTTGATCTATTCAGAACACTGGAGATTTGTTTTTAAAGTTGGTGGTAGAAACAAGGAGAGTTTATAGGTCATTTTAATGACTACATTTGAAATTTAATTATAAAAGCAAATTCTACAGAAAGAAAATATCATTTAGATTAAGGAAAAGATTATACGGCTTACATGTGTGCTACACATAAACATACATACAATCAGAACATACTGGCAAATACTACAGCTTTCTGTTAATTTTGCAGAAAGGTTAAAACACCACATATCCATACACTTTCCACTAATTCTCTTATATGGGTCACCAGCCTCTTCCGCCAATGTATTTTCTACATTGGCATTTACGCATAACGATATAATGATGATGATCATGGTCTCTGGACTCAGTCTGCTTGAGTTCAAATCATAGTTCTACCACTTTCCAGCTGAGTGGCATCAGGTGTATTACTTTACTTCTCTGCACCTATGTTTCTCATGTATAACATGGCCAATAACAATACTTATCTCCCAGGACTGTTAAGAGGATTAAATGAGTTAGTATGTATAACATACTTGGAACAGTTCTTGGCTCAACGAAATGTTAGCTATTATTATTATTCTACCTCTTATCTTAAAAAACACCCCCAATTATCACTGTAGCTTATCAACTGAGAACTAAATAAATACTTAGTTCAAACCGTCTGGGGACTTGTTACCTCCTTGTAAAGTCTGTCCAGCAGTGAACTTTTACGTGATCCATATGAATGGTGACAATCTTCTCTCTTTAGTCTTGGATGTTGATGTAAACATCAATAAGGGAATTCCAGAAAAATGAAAGGCAGAGAAGATGGCCAATATGTAACCAATAACATTTTCAATCCCTAATTATTGCAATTAAGGTAAAGGTGGAGCCAAACTCTAACAAAAACATGATTATTATCAATACAGAACATAATCTATAAAATATGATCTGAACATGGAGAAACACAGGAACTATGCCCTACCCATTGGCTACCAACCAGATGAGAGCATACTGCTTCACATTACCAGGATCCAGGAGCACTCCTAGAAATAAAAGTTGTTTCTATGATAATCAGCTGCAGCCATATTACTGAACTTTTTGCTTAGCTGTGTTGGCCAAACCCAGACAAAACATGCATATTCCTAGTCTCAGTTTTATCTTTATGTGACTTCATATGAATTATGGGAACTGACATCAGTACTACAATTTATTCCCAGAAAGGTCATGGAAATGAACCTAAAATATTTAGAATCTCTGACTGACGAAAAGACAGCTTGTGGTGGTATCAAAAATCCATCTCACTAATTAGGTTTAGTGTTCAATTAAAAGCCATCTTCAGAAAAATCTTAACTATGTTCACAAAGCAGCATATTCTTACCTTAGCTAATGAGTCTATGACAAGGTGCAATTCAAGCCTCTGTCACATCTCCTTCTGTGATACACTGGTCAAGTACTGGATGGATGGCTCTTCATTCATAACTAAAGAGACATTTTTTAGCAAAGGGATCTGGATTGGTCTAGTGAGGCTAGGTCAGAAGACCCTAGGATCCTATACCATTATTCAGGAAATTCTGAAAAATGCCAGCTGTCATGTGTCCCAAGAGTTTTATCACAACACTCCCAGTTTCCTCAAATCCAGCACTTATTTTTGTTAGTGGGCCTTGGCTACTGTTATGGGCTGAATTGTGTTCCCCCAAAATTCATATGTCAAAGTCCTAATCCCCAGTACCTCAGAATGTGACCATATTTGGAGATGCCTATAAAGAGGTGATTAAGTTAAAATGAGGCCATCAGGATGAGCCCTAATCCAATCTGACTGTCCTTATAAGAGGTGTCCTTATAAGAGGAACTCTGATACACAGAGACACCAGGGATGCACGTGCACAAAAGGATGACTATACGAAGAGGCAGCAAGAGGGCAGCCATCTGCAAGCCAAGGAGAGAGGCCTCAGAGGAAGCTAACCCAGCCAGCACCTTGATCTTGGACTTCAGCCTCCAGAACTGTGAGAAAGCAAATTTCAGTTGTTTATGCCACCCAAGTCTGTGGTATTTCCTTATGGCAGCCCTAGCAAATGAATACAGCTGACATTCCTAAATACTGGGGGCTCAGCTTTGAGGAGCCATGGACCTCAAGGTTAGAAGCAAGATGGACCACTTCCCATAATGTGAGACCGTTGTGGAATTCATTGAGTAGTTAGCTGCCAAATAACTACTTTGCTTTGCTTCATAGCATTATGCTTCTTGCTAAAAGATAACCTTACCACTCGAGACGGTGCTGCTGGAGGCCAGTTCCAGGCGTAGTACTAACAGTGTACTGAAAGGGGCCAGAAGTATGAAAAACCAACTCATTTCTCTTCTACTTAGTGTTGAGGCCCCTATCGGGCTCAATGATGTCTTCACAATTTAGGTCTTCACAACTAGGTCTTCAGGGAGTCCTATGCCCACTATATGCCAGCTAAATCTGCATAATAATCACAGTTCCTCCTAATATTTTATGAATGTTATTTCCTAGCTGATGAATCACACCTCACTACCAGGTACCTACTATCCTTCCATTGTAACATGGCAAATAAGACCTCTCTAGATCACAGGGAAGGGGCAGAGCCAAGATACGAGCTCATAGTGAAAGAAACAGAAGACTGAGTTATCTTGTGCTCCCACCATTTAGTGCTGTAAGATCTCAATATATCCAGTTGGGGCTGAGACACAATTTTATTACTGCCTTATTATAAGCACACCTCACTATATATAGACATTGGTAATAGATCAAAAACATTAGAGAAATGTTCTATTTAGAATAAATCTGAGAAAAAAAATTGAAGATAAAAAAACTCTTTTGTAATACAAATACATTTAACTAATCAACACTGAAAGAGCTTTTAAAATGCATTAGACTTTTTATAAAAAGAAGGCAAACCAAATCACGAGATACCACCTCACACCCATTAGGATGGCTACTTTTTTTTTTTTTTTTTTTTTTTTTTTAACCTTTGGGTTTATTTATTTATGGCTGTGTTGGGTCTTCGTTTCTGTGCGAGGGCTTTCTCTAGTTGCGGCAAGCGGGGGTCACTCTTCATCGCGGTGCGCGGGCCTCTCATTATCGCGGCCTCTCTTTGCGGAGCACAGGCTCCAGACGCGCAGGCTCAGCAAGTGTGGCACACGGGCCCAGCTGCTCCGCGGCATGTGGGATCTTCCCAGACCAGGGCTCGAACCCGTGTCCCCTGCATTGGCAGGCAGATTCTCAACCACTGCGCCACCAGGGAAGCCCGGATGGCTACTTTTAAAAACACAGACAATAACAGGTGTTGATGAGGATGTGGAGAAAATGGAAGCCTAGTGCACTGTTGGTGAGTGAGAATGTAAAATGGTGTAACTGCTATGGAAAACAGTATGTGGTTCCTCAAAAAAATTTAAAAATAGAATTACCACATAATCCAGCAGTTCAACTTCTGGGTATGTACCCCAAAGAACTGAAAGCAAGGACTCAAAGAGATATCGGTACATCTTTGTTCACGGCAGCATTACTCATAATGGCCAAGGAGTAGAAGCAACCTAAGTGTCCACCAACAGATGAACGGATAAAGAAAATGTGGCACATACGTGGGACACTACTGAGCTTTAAAAGGAAATTCTGGCTACAACAGGCTATAACATGGATGAACTTTGAAAACATCGTAGTAAGTGGAATAAGCCTGTCACAGAAGGACAAATGCTGTATGATTCCATTTATAAGAGGGCCAATCCTAGCAGAAAGGCCTTTTTGAGGAACCAGAAGACTTTAGAATCACCGCAGTGAAGGGGTCAAGAATAACTTCATGTATCGTTATTACAAAATCACTGTCTTTGCCGTAACTCTGATGTTTATTATGAATGGTTTTATATTTTCATATACTGATATTATCTAAGAAACATTTACACTGACTTGACTGTTTTCTCAAGGAAATCTGGAACACAGTCTCTTCCCCTGGCCTCATGACCTCCCGCAGTTTCACGACGTCCTTCTGCCGCCTCCGTTCCTCACTTCCCCGTCCCCGCTTGGCCTACTGATGTTTAACGTCTGCCCCCACACTCTTATGAAACTGCCACCAACAAATTCACCAACGACTTCTATGTTGCTCAATCTAACGGACTGGGTTTTTTTTTGGCCTCTCAGTAGTAACAAGACACTGTTAAAGATTCCTTCTCTTTTGGAACTCCTTCCTTCCTTGATTTTTTTTTTTTTTTTTTTTTAACTTGGCCGAACCACGAGGCTGGCAGGATCTTAGTTCCCCGACCAGGGATGGAACCCAGGCCCCGGCAGTGGAAGTGCCAAGTCCTAACCACTGGACCGCCAGGGAATTTCCAGATATTTGTGTTGCCAGTCTCTGGAACTTTTCAGTCTATCTTTCTGATAATTCAACTTCAGTCTGCTTTTACAGATCTGTAATAATAAATTGGGCTAATCCACCCTTGCTACATAGGCATGGCCAATTTAAAAAGGCACGAGCACTCCAGCACTGTTCAAACCCGAGTGTTTTGGATCTTTTCATCCTGTTTCCTCCCTTGTCCTTTGTTCTCTACTCATTTCCAGTGTGTTCCAGGCTTCTTTCTTATGCGTTTTTACCTCAAATTTCTAACATCACATTTGCCCCTTGGGCTTAAGGATAGTTTCACATATCTTTATTATCCCTCTGGTACTACCTAAGATACCATGTGCACTCTTCCTCTAAAATAAATAACCATTGTTTTCCTTTCTCTTCTCAATCTTAGTAATACTGTTTCCAATCCAACTATGCATCATAAATTCTAAGGCATTTCTAAAATACATATCTAATCCATTACAAAGTAAAAAATGTAAGCAAATGACATATTTTAAAATGCATCAAAACAACAAATTTACCTACTTTTTTTTCTATGAATAACCCACTGTGTTGGTACATGGCTGCTAACTTAACCTTGACCTAGTCTGACCGTTCCACAGGATGGAATTTTTTATTCCAGCCTGAAGACAGGTCTTAACCACTCTTCCAAATTGCATGGGGCTGTCAGCAATATCACCCAGATACAGTTTTCTTTCCTGCTTTTGTTACCCCAGTTGTTTCATTTGTTAACTCTGTCTCTAGAGACAAGACCATCTACCAGTGGAAACCTTTTTTGGGAGATTCATTTCAACCAAGGTAAGTGTACTCATTCTCCTCTCAGAAAAATGAAAGGTAGAAAAGACAAATTTGGAAAAACAAAGAAGGAAAATTTCCTTCTAAGGCAAAGATATTTCGTATTTTTTGATCAGTCATTTAATATTCTTTTAAATTAAACTTAGAAGTTTTCTAAAGTTCTATGAAACCAACTAAAAAATACCTCTGGAATATAACTAACTTTAAAGTAATTTTTTCAGTCAGAAAGTTTAGTGTATTTAAAAAGTGAGCCCTCTAGAATCAGACCAATTTCAATAAGTCATTCTGCCAAGTATAAACTGTGTGACCTTGGGCAATGATATAATCCCTGTGATCCTACTTCCCCATGTGTAAAATGGGTGTGATAGGGAAAGCCTGCCCCCCACAGGCTTAAAAAACCCTTCCTGAAACCATGCCCCATAGGTTTAATAGAAACTGGTGACTAACAGAAGTTCTTGAGCTTGTCTTACAGAAGAGCAGATAAGGGAACAGCTTGTTAAAAACCCCTCTGCTCGTAAAACAAAACTGGCTGAAACTGTGTGGAACCAGTGGGGCCAATCAGAGTCTGCGCAGAAGAGACTTGCTTGTCCAGGGGATGACCTTTCCACGTCAGAGGGTCAAAAACTCTATCTTCAGAGCATGCTAACGCTGCCATTTTCTGAACATGCATCCCATGAAGAAGCATGTAATTCAGATACGGCTGAGCAAAGCAGCAATTACCGCACCTTTTTCCTACCTCCAGTCACCTTCCCCTGCACTTCTGACCACCCTATACACTTTGCCCATAAATACCCCAAGCCCCCCAGCCTTCAGGGAGGTGGATCTGAAATCTGTTCTCTCATCTCCTCACTTGGCTGCCTCGTGAACCAACTCTTTCTCTGTTGCAAACCTTGACACCTCAGCGTTTGGCTCGTTATGAGAAAGGCAAATGAGCCTGGTTCGGTAACAGTAGCATCTCTTGAGAGGGTTATTGTATGAATTAAATAAGATCACATAGGTAAAGAGCTTTACCTATGTACAGTGACTGGGACATACTAACTACTTAGTAAATGTTACTTATTTATTCATTTATTACTATTATCAAATAGTACTGGGTTCAAAGCAACATGCAAGATATCTCAGGAATACCAAGGATATAATAAGATATTGATCCTGCCTCATGGAGTTCACAATTTAGGAGCAGAGATAAAATGTCTGCAAATAATTATAATGGGAGGCAACACGTGCTAAGAACCTTAAGGGTTCAATACAAACCAACTGTAAAGTCTGTTTGTAGTAGGTGGCTTCTGAACTGGGACTGGACAAATGGATAAAACTTTGAAAAATACATGTAGATTAAGAGGTCACTCCAAGCTCTGAGAAGATATTGTGTCAAGGTTCAGAATTAAGAAAACATAAGGCTTGCTTTGAAAACCACAAAAAAATTAATTTGGCTTAACTACAAAGTAGTCTAGAGGACTATAAGACTAAAAAGGTATGTTAGGACCAAGCAGTCAAAAGCCTTGTCTGACAAATTGGAAAGGCTGTATTTGAACCAGAGGGGAATAAGAGAAAATAAATGTTTTTGAACAAAGGAAAAAATGAAACCATTAAAATATGATTTAAGGAGTTTAAGGAACTGTCAAAGGAGCCTAAGGGCAAGGAGACCTATTAGTAGATGATCACAATAGCCCAGGCATTAAGGAGTTAATGCTGGAACCAGAAGTTCTGCTAACAGTAGGAAAAAAGGATACTAATATGGAAAAAGTAGTAAAGGGACTGTCAACAGGATCAGTTATGAAACACACAGTAATCTAAGGTAATGCTGCATCTGAACAAGAACAGTATAAGAATGATCCTATAGTTAGTCCACACAGAGAGTATGGTTTCCAAAGAGAGTAAACCTCCACAATTTAGAACCAAGGCAAAAAAAAATTTTTTTTCTGAAATATAAATCAGTAAGAATAATAACAACAAAACAACAGCAATAGTAATAATTTATATACTATTTGTCAGGTACTGTTCTAAATTGTCCTAAGTCCTTTACATACAGTAATTCACTTCCTCATTAATCCTATGAGAAGATACTTTTACTTCTCCATTTTTGAGAAAACGGAGGACAAAAGGTTTTAAGTAACTTGCTCAGGTCAGAAACCTAGGAAGTAATAGAGCAGTGATATGAACCCAGGGAAGATGGCTCTATGACCACTTTCCTACTCAGTATACAAAATGCCTCTAGATATGTAACACATGAGATTAATACCAACCCTAAGACATGGTGTGCAAACATGCTGCTGATAGACCTTAGTAATCAGCCAATTCTAATCAAAGTCATCAAGATAGCACCTTAGGGAAATAGGAATGTAATTTAAGCAATGTAAATATAACACTGAAATCTGACCAGTTGTGTTTTGACATTTTCAGGTAACTATTAGTTGACATAATTGACAAGAAGTAGTAGCTTGCACAGAGCTTAGAAAAGGGGATTAAAGAAAAAGAATATCCCTGTATAGGGGAAAGGCTGACCTGACTATTTGGCAAATAAAATTCCAGAGAAGAAAAGAGATTACTTTAGCTTGAGGTCAACATCCCCAGCAGTCAGCAAGAAAACTTGGTAGTAATCTAGTTTGCAGCGTAAACTTTCCTCTAGGAGTCACTTAATTTATAAATATTTAGGTTCAGCTGGCAGTTACTGATTTCAATGTAAATAAATAAATGGGCATTCTGATATATCAGCTTGCTTTCTTCTAAATTTGGTTACTGTTGAGTCCGGTAAGTTTTCAGTAAACTGGTAAAATAAAATTCCTAAACTTACAAATTTGAGGATGAACTCTTCCAAAACTATGAAATCATGGTGTTAAGATCCAGGTGACCAGGCAGTTTCTTTCTCTCTATTTCTGTACTAATTGATTATTCATTATACATTAACTCCTGGGTGAGGTGGGGATATATCAAAAACCAAAACAAAGAGTTCTTGTCCTTATAGAGCTTACAGGCTAGTCTCACTTTAAAACAGGTAGCATAAGCAAAAGTATAGACAAGAGAGAGTCTACACTAATTAATTTTGATTGTCCTTGAAGATAATGAGCTAACTGAGGTAAAAGACATGGAAAGAAGAATTTTCACTCACTGTATATTCTTTTTCACGTATTGAATTATTTTTAAGCAATGTGAAGGTATTATATATTTTTAATGATTAAATAAAATTATTAAAAATTGGTAAAAATAATTAATGAATCAGAAAATAAATTTGAAGAATTATTCAGAATACAGCACAGAGGGATAAAAAAGATGGAAAAAAGAAAAAAGGAGTCAAGAGATACGGCTGACAGAATGAGGAGAGTCAGCAATAGGAATTCCGAAACAAGAGAATTAAAGAGAATGAGGGAGAGAATAATTGAAGAGATAATAATTGAGAATTTCCAGAGTTAAAGATATGAGTCTTCAGATTGAAGAAAACACACCACATCTCAAGAAAGATAAATAAAACATAACCTATACCTAGACATCTTGTGATAAAATTACCAAACATAAACGTTACAGAAGAAAATCTTGAAAGCATTCCAGGGTGGGATGGGGGTGGGGGGAGAGACAGATTACCAGCTAAGAAAAAAGCAATATGCTGACAGCTGACTACTCATTTCCAAGAAGATATAAGATAATGAAATTACATCTTCAAAGTGTCTAGGGAGGGACTTCCCTGGTGGTCCAATGACTAAGACTCCACACTCCCAATGCAGGGGGCCTGGGTTCGATCCTTGGTCAGGGAACTAGACCCTGTATGCCGCAACTAAAAAGATCCCGTGTGCCGTAACTAAGACCCGGCACAGCCAAATAAATAAATAAATATTTTTTAAAAAGTGCCTAGGGAAAATAACTGTCAACCTACAATCTACACACAGTTAAGTATCAATCAAGAATGAAAGCAAAATAACACTTTCAGTCAAGAGAGGCAATGTCATTACAGGCAATAGAGCTTCCACCTGTTATTTTGGGATGATCTTGGAAACCAGCCTTCAGTCTATGAGGAAGCCCAGGCTACATGGAGATGCTACATGTTCGTGTTCTAGCTGACAGCCAGCATCAGCCAGCCTTTGAGATGACTCTAGACACCATCTGACCACAACCGCACAAGAGCTCTCAAGTGAGAACTACCCACACGTGTCCAGTCAAGCCCTGGAACCATTAGAGAAAATAAATAATTGACTGCTACTGTTTTAAGCCAGTAAGTTCTGGGATTTAGCAATAGGTGACCCAGAACATGAGGGCTGAGGTAAGGGAAAAAACCATCAACTACATAAACTGCAAAGTATGAAATTTCTTTTGCAGCTAATCTTTTGATTGGTTCAGCACGAGGAATTGTTGAACTGCTTTTGTCTATTTTTTTTCCTTTTGCTTAGTCATATATTCATTAGCCTTTTAGTGAAGGTTCCTTCTATAAAGTCCTACGGTATCTTAGTTGAACTAAGAGAGAATATTTTCCATATCTCAGCATGAGAAGAGAAATTAGTACCTCTGTTGGTGGTAGACAGATATGATCGTGGCAGCAGGAACCAATCACCCCTGAGCCCAGGTAAGACACAGACCTGAGGTGGAGTGTAGAAATTCATAAGGAGTAGGTGTATAGACAATGGCCCCTTCCTACATCAGTCATTCTGTCACAAAAGTATCTAAGTCGAAGAACTGGCAGTTAAATTTCTGAACATGGAGTTCTATTTTAAGCGACTTTTCAATAGAAAGTTGAAAACACACAGGTATGAAAAATGCATTGGCTCAGGTTATAATAAAATCTCTGTAACTTCTTTGAAAATTTACACATTTATGAAAGAAAATTAATTCCTGATTAAAGGTTCTGAAAATAAGTTGGAGTTTCTTTGTTTTGTCTGAGAACAGATGGTTGCTTGTACACTAGGTCCTAAGCCTATATATGTAAAGGAAGCATAACAATTACACCTTAACTGAATGGAACACTAGACTGAAGAATGTTTCTACTTCTACACACAAAATATTTTATAGGATCACATCCACTTCTTGTAATTGTTTACAACTATTTCCAAGCAATCTAGAGGAACTGTTGACTTTTTAAAAATAAGTACAGTAATCATGTAGTATTGTGCTCCTATGGTACAGAGGGCACCAAGATACAGAAAATTTCAAAATCCATTAAAAATCTTCCTCTTTTTTGCCCCTCCAGATATTACCACTTTCTCCCCTTTGCTCTTCCAGTCCTTCCAATAGCACTGAAATTAAGTTTGTATATTAAATTTTGTTTGAAATACCTAGAGTGGCTTCTGTTTTCCTGACTCAGCAATGACTGAAACAGTACTTGTTAACAGAAGAGTTATTTGGTTTAATTGTGGAGAAACCATTACCACTTGTTTCCCTTGATTCTTGGATCTACATTCTGACTAAGGAAGAAACAGCATCATATACAGCATTATCTAGGACAGCACCCTAACTTCATAGGTTACAGCTGGTATGGAAAATAAGTCTTCTACAGTGTGTTACCAAGCCAGTTCCTTAGATTAGTAGTACGTGATAAAGCCAGCGAATTCCATGTAACCATAGCTGTACTTCTTTTGCTAGAGAAGCACTGCAGTGACAGAAGTTAATTCCATACTTAAAAGAAGTGTCTATTCCAGTGAGGACAAATCATTGCCCCCTTCGTGACGGAAGGGGTCTGAATCACTGCCACTAGTGGCTTGATGGTAGCCTAGGGAATGGTGCCTTATAGACTGCTTAGCATTTGCCTCAGCTGTTGGCAGTTCGGGCTCTCAGCAGTGGTAGCGTCCAGAGCAGCCTTCATAAGGGGAAGTCCCACGTTTGAGCTCATGTTATCCAGGCTGCTATTGTCCCTTTGCATACGAGCTCACTGACCAAACACTGCGGTGGCTAGGGGAAGAGGGTGACTGACATCCACAGGACCGCTGATCTTGTCCGTTTGACTACTGAGAGTCTCCACTGCAGTGGGTAGTCTTTGATGAGTACTCACATGGGACACAAATACCCTCATACTCTGTGCCCATTACAAGATGCCCATCCACACATCTCTCCTCTAGACTTTCCTGTCACCAATCCTCAAATTCTGTTTTTTCCAAGTTTCCAAACAAACCAGTAGTCACTGCTTATTAATCAAGGTAGATCTGTTTCCCTGATCATTTCTCCAACTACAGTGAAATTTTAGGTCCCCAGAGATTAGTATTAACTCAGAGTCAGTATCTAGTAACCCCCCAAAAGGTCTGAGTATTTCACTTTTTCTAGGATAGTCACCCTCGTAAATGGATGCAAATCCTTTTAAAGAAGACTGATACATTCTTTATACTACCTTACACTCCAATGCTGTACAAAAGTACCCACACTTTTTCATCTACATTATCAAGAGTTTAAATAAAATCTGCATAAATAACTATCTTTAATATAAAAATATAATTTTGATGATTTTACTTATTTGTCTTAGCTCAACAATCAAGTTGGGGAAAATATATAGCTATGTGCTGTCAAAACATTATCTTAATGTTAGCAAAAAAGAAACATTAATTGGGGCTTCCCTGGTGGCGCAGTGGTTGAGAATCTGCCTGCTAACGCAGGGGACACGGTTTCGAGCCCTGGTCTGGGAAGATCCCACATGCCGCGGAGCAACTAGGCCCGTGAGCCACAACTACTGAGCCTGCGCGTCTGGAGCCTGTGCTCTGCAACAAGAGAGGCCGCGATAGTGAGAGGCCCGCGCACCGCGATGAAGAGTGGCCCCCGTTTGCCACAACTAGAGAAAGCCCTCGCACAGAAGCGAAGACCCAACACAGCCAAAAATAAATAAATAAATAAAATTTAAAAAAAGAAACATTAATTGGAAAATCTACAACTTATAGTTCCAGTTACATTATTACTAATAGTAAGTATATGTTGATTCTTGAAGGTTTATTATGCCTTATTGACAAGGATTGGACCATCAAAATGTAACATAATTCCAGGGGTTTCTGACGTATAATCAATGTTTACTGAGTTATCTTCTAGGGAGAAAACATTGTCCTGAGTTGGACTCAACCTTTTATATTACTGGAAACAGCCTTGAGAACATTGATTGCATCACTTCTCACTATGGGCAGATGGTTGGTCTACTACAGTGTTAAAAGTTCTTTAGAGGCACAAGAAGATATTTCTCAAAATAGATGAGACAAATCCTAGAGTCTAGGGTACACTCTAACGTTAAACCTTTTGTACAACTACTCTGTAAGAAGGAATTAGAACTGATCATCTGGCTTTATCCATGTATTTATTATATACTTACTATTTAAGTTAAAATTATTATGATAGCCCTTGTTGAGCACCTTTGATCCCCCACCCCATTTCATTTATTTTACTGATGTCTAACCCCACTGATTTAGTCAGTCATTCATCCCATCTGCTTCTCTGAAAAATGTAGTGTTTGGTAGTTTTAGCATTTCTTAGGGTGACTTAATAGCAGGGATAGCAGGGAATTTTAGTTAAATTATCAGATCAATAAATCATTAGGCAGAAATAACCAGCTACAGGGCTTCCCTGGTGGCGCAGTGGTTGAGAATCTGCCTGCCAACGCAGGGGACACGGGTTCGAGCCCTGGTCTGGGAAGATCCCACATGCCGCAGAACAGCTGGGCCCGTGAGCCACAATTACTGAGCCTGCGCGTCTGGAGCCTGTGCTCCGCAACAAGAGAGGCCGCGATAGTGAGAGGCCCGTGCACCGCGATGAAGAGTGGCCCCCGCTTGCCACAACTAGAGAAAGCCCTTGCACAGAAACGAAGACCCAACACAGCCATAAATAAATTAATTAATTAATTAATTTTAAAAAAACTAGCTGTTAAAAAAAAAAAAAGAAATAACCAGCTACAAAAGGAAAATTTTAAAGTATTGATTTTAAATGAAAACAACTCTATAAACAAAGTAAAATATTTGTTATCTTCAAGAAGTAATCTTCATTTATATTTGATTATTTGATTCTGGTGTGATCAAGTGGGAAATATTTAACTCCATCACCAAAACTGGATTTTACTGACTAAAACAAAAGAACACCGACACTTAGAAATGCTTTAGGGGTAGCAGGAATAACTGGCATCACAACGCAGATATTTAGGATGAAAATAAAGGTCCTCACAACGCTGACATTTAGGATAAAAATAAAGGTCCTTATTTCCTATTCTTGAATTACAAATGCTAGGAAGCGTAGATAAGAGCTTCAAATGTATAAAATGAAATCTAGTTATTCTAAAAAGTAAGTCATGTGTGATCTATTACCTTCAGTAGCATTAAACAGGAAGGTTAAAAAAATATCAGCTGTGTTGGATAATTCAGTCAGATTAATATGTGGATGCCACATATTTTGTCAGCTAATTTAATATAAATTTTACTATGTATTACATACATTTGATATAAATGTTATGTTAAACCTGTGCTTATCAAACTGTAATATAGATACCATAAAAAGCTTTTACTGTCTATATTTTATATATATTATATGTCTTATATAAGAAACGCCTGCTTATATTCCTTAAGTCTCAATCACTTCCATTACATCTTGTCTTTCCTTCTAGTAACCCTAATTTAGATAGTTGATATAGAGAGATCAGAATTAAGCAATTAAGGATAACATGGGACCACAAGAGCCATTTGGGCAAATTACTGGAGGCTCCATCATCTGTTCTAGACATAAATACCTTTTTTTACCTCCTCAATCTCTTTGTTCCAGTCTTTCTCCTTCCTCCTGATTTTCTTATTCTTTACCCTTTCATAGCTTGCGCTTCTCTCTTCTGTATCTTTTTTGGAACCTCTATATTACCTATTCATCTAATGTCATAATGTAGTACTGTTAGCAGCATTTAGCCCTACAAGAAGTTGCCCTCCACCAGATAGACTATAAAAGACTCATTCAAAAAAAAAAAAAAAAAAAAAAAAGACTCATTCAACCATTCAACACCCCCCCCCCCCGCTTTTTTTTTTTTTTAACCATCTGCTATGCGTCATACAGGTATAAATCTAGGTATAGAAAAGTAAAATGAAGAAAAGTAAGCAAAGTTCCTGCCCTAAAAGTGGTCAAAGTCTTAGGGAGCTGATTATGAAATAAATTATGAAAAAGGTCTAAAATGATAGCATGGAGGGTGAAGCAACTAAACCTTTTCATTTTAAAATAAAAGGTTGTATTATTTTCTCTTACTCAACATAGTGACTGATATACAGGACATGGGGTATATGAAAAATCTGATAAAGAGGTGCAGTGATATCTGTGGAAACCCTAATGGGGGAGGGAAGGTGAAGTCTAATTATCTAAGGGTAGAAAGGCCAAGCCTCAAAGAAAGTAGGTCAGACCTAAACATGGATAAACCTCTCCAATCTAGACAAAGAAAATTTTTTATCAACGGCTGAACATCTTGCACACTGCAATGAGTCGAGATGCTGAAAAGCCACTAATTTTAAGGTCTTTATTTTCTACGTCTTTCATAAAAACTTTTGTTTCAACAATTAACTTAATCTATAAAACAGCCTAAAGAGTGTTATCTTTGTGTCAACAGAAGGATGACCTTTTCTAAATAACCTTTCTAAAACCTCAAGAGGTCAGCTATCAAAACATACAATATTAAGTTAATATTCTCTCAAATGCGAACTCCACACTCTTTGAAGCTACTAAATCATTAGTAGATATAAAAAACTGCTGTGATTGTAGGATTCCTTTTCCCAGGAATTATGTATGGTTATACCAGTATATGTTTTGTTCTTATGTTAAAATGGGGTAAGAGAGTAAAAGGAAAATTCTTTCTTGTGAGACTTAATAAGGATTTATATATGTAAATAACACACACACATGTAAAAATCCCCAGTTTCGTGATTATAATTGTTTTGTTTTAGAAAACCAGCTCTATAAGGTATTTCAAACCAAAGCCACAGGAACGTAACAGAGGTTACAAAGGTTTTGAAGATTACTAAAAGCATTTGAAGATGATAAAAATTAATCATCTTCCTTTCCTAAATTCAAGCAGAAGTCTCATTTTCCAAAATCATGTACTATGATCACAAATGAATGTCCATCCAGAATATGATTGTGTCCAAGGCACCATTTAGCACTCAGTCTATATTTAAAAACAATCAAACCAAATATGACAGCTAGAAAAAAAATCATCTAAGCTTAAGAGATAAAAATTAATTAAGTAATTAAACTTGAGATATCCCTTCATATAAAAAGTTCCCTCACCCACAAAATGTGCCAAGTTATTGATAACCCCCCCATAAGATTCAAAATATGAAATTGAGAAAACATTCATTATTTTAACCACTTCATCCAAGGTTACTTGAGCTGGAAATCTAGAGTTCATGAAATTGACACAGAAATACAAAGTTTTACATATTAAACCAAGTGATAAAATGAATATACACACTTAAGCATGGTCTAGTTATAGTTTTGGGTTCAAATGCTACAATTTGGGGTTTTTTTCTTTTTAATAATTTCAACCTTATTTTAGAAAGGTGAAACACACAAACATGATTCTAAAATGTAGGCAGACTGCAATTTCCTACCCTCACCCTCCCCCTTTCCTCTCCTCTGCTTCTAAACCAGGCAGCTCATCATCTACTTCACAGACACAAAAACATACATTCACTGTTATTGTGAGTATTATCTTTCAGGTTGAAGCTGCACACATTTATAGTATGCCTCAGATTTGGATTACATGACCTGTTTAGTTAACTTTGTAGATATGTCAATCTAAGCACAAGACATTTAATGTTTTTTGATTAATGTACAAGTAGAAGTTTTCTTAGTTTTAGAATTTTCCATATGACTCTTCGATTAATTTTTCACTCCAAATGAAGCTGTATAATCTTTATATACTAAGCAAAAGGTTTTTGTGATCTTGAGAGTAACTTGATCAATCTAGACATAAGTGCACTAAAGTATAAAATGAGACTAGATTGTACTGCCCTAAAAAATAAATCTTAAAACACTTTTGTTTACATGGAAAGAGTATTGACTAGTTCGCTAGTGTTTAGATAAGAAAACCATTAACAAAAGTGCTCAAATTAATCCTGTATATGTATAAAAGGAAAGATAAGAGAGAAGCAATCTCTAAACCAAGAGCAAATAAGTTCACTCTCCTACCCAAGGAGAAAGTGTGAAGAAAGTATAGAAATCAGCGATATTCCCATCCCATTTTCAACTTTTACCAAATTAGGTATTCTGCTCCTAATTGTATAACTGTGTGAATAACTGTTACATCAATATTTTCAATCTTAACTTACGACAATCATGTTTAGACCCCTATTAAAATTGAAATAACACACTTTTAAACATTTCAAGTTTAACGTATCAGCTTTAAAGAGAAAATAAAGACTAACACTTGTAAATACGTTACAGTTTAAAAAGTATCTTCATACACATCACGTGAAGAAGGCATGAGTATTCTCATTTACTAAAGAAAGAAACTGTAGCTTAGGGTAGATGACATGCCTGAAGTCAGCTACAATGGGAAAGATCTGGAACTAGAAGCCCGAACTCTTAGTTCAACAAACACATTTTCATTCACTTCTTTAACTGAAGGACCTGGTTAACAGGTCATCTATTATTGATTCGTAATGTAACACTATAAATGATCTGCTATAATAAAAAGAAATAGAGTTGACAAATATTCACTGAGCATGCATCTCAAAACTAAATGAAACTATTTCATTTTAGTAAGCATCCAAAATACTAATGAATTTGTAGTCACTACAAATTTGAGTGTATTTTTCAACGTTTAAAAATCCACTCATAGTCAGCCAACCTCCAATTTTTTAACTGAACTTACTTTAACATGACCCTGTTTTTTAAAGGATTTTAAGACCACATATTCACTTGACAAAACAATATACATTAACTTTTACTACATTTTTTTTCAAATGTCCACTGTTTGAAGGTTTAAAAAAAAACTTGCAATTTTAGTAGTTTCTGTTGATTAATGAATGCTTAAACGGGCAAACTTTTTAATCATAATGCCCTCTGCTGGTAACTCAAGAGGTTCTAGTATATTTATTACAGGAGGTTGGATTAATTTCTTTAACTGTGGTCCCCCACCAACCGCACATAAATCTCTTGGAAAGCCTGTTAAAAATACAATCTCCCTCCTCTACAAAATACCTACAGATACTGTGATTTCAGTAAGCCTGGGATAAGACCTAGAACTCTTATCTTCCCCAACAAATAAGCAGAGAATCGCTGGTTTGGTTAGTTATACCAACATCTGACTTTCAAAGCACAATAACTTTATGAAAAGCTCTGGGAAGGCATTATTATGCCTCTTTTATAGATGAAGACTGAGGCTCAAGACAATTTACTCCGGGTCACATGATAAAAAGTAGCAGGACGACTAACATTTTCTTATTCCTGGAGGTATGTACACTTACAGGAAAGATTAACAAAACTGAATCAGCCTTAAAATTCAAGTATTTACTTCCTTAGATATAGTTTATGAAAGCAGTACATGCTATACCTTCTCAGCCATGACTCCACATGAGATTCACCAGGGGAGTTTATAAAAATGCATACACCCAGGTCCCACTCCCAGAGAATCAGATTGAATAGGTTTAAGGCAGCACCCAGCCATTGTTCTCTCTCTTTTTTTTTTAAGCTCCCAGATGATTATAATTGGCCACCAGGGCGGAGCACCACTTAGGCCCATGGTGCTCAGCCTTTAGTGTGCACAGAATCACCTGGAGGACACGGACTGCAAGGCCCTACCCCGAGAGTTTCCGGTTCAGGAGGTCTGGTAGAGTTGGAGAATTTGCATTTTTAACAAGTTCCAGGTGGTGATGATGAGGCTAGTTCTGTGCCCACACTCTGAGAACAGCTGGTTAAGCATACTGGCTAGTGGTTCTCAACACTGCCTACACATTAGAATCACCTGGAGAAATTTGTAAAATCCTGATAGCTAGGCACACCCTCAGACCAATTCCATCAGAATCTCTGGGGTGGGGTCCAGGGAACAATATGTTTAAAGCTTCTAAAATTAAGAAGCTTTCTCTACAGCAAAGTCTATAAAAGCTATTAATGGATGTATAGTGATTTTCTGAGTGGGTAATATAGTATGCAACATTTCCGAATTTTTTTGGACCAGAAACACTTCTGTCAAGGCACATAATTGACGGCTCTGGATGTGTGAAATACTAGCCTACAGGATAAAGTGGAAACTGCTTTATGCGGCCTATAAGACATTCCCCTCCAACCTTGATCCAGTCTCATCTTTTCCCAGACTCTCCCTGGCTCCACTGCCTGTATTCCTATTAAAATATAACCCTCTATTGCAATTATCTGTTTCAATGTGATTGTTTGCACTATTTCTACAAGCTCACTGGAGTCAGAGTTTGCATCTCATTTATCTTTGATTCCCCAGAGCTAGCGTGATGCCAAGCACAGGCGGTGCTCAATAAACATTTGTTGAGTAATTGAATTCAGACTAATATCCCTACTTTCTGTAGAAAAGGTAATGTGTCAAGCATGGCTTTTATGCAATGTAGCATGTGCAACAGCTTTTACATAGCTAACATCAGAACTGAATATTTCTTCTTCATAGAGCTACTCTTGTTTAATATTGCCTTAAATAAAAAAAGAGACTACATGCACTTAGAGATGATACTTAACTTGTCTTTGGATCTGTTACATCTTCAATTCATTAGTAACTTAAGAGTGGCAAAAAGCTTTGGTAATTTTTTATTCTAAGAATCATATTAGCCAAGTGATCCAAAAAGAGGTACAAATGCTTTGTGCATTAACAACGAGATGAAGTTTCCAAAAACCCTTAAAGAGAAGTGAAAACAAAACCAAAAGCTGCTATTGTTTTAAAAATCTAAACAATAGATTTGACATGCTAAAATCAAATCAGTTTTGATTTGGTTTTTTTAATTTATAAAGAACAGTATTCTTCTTTCAGCAAGCTGCATGCCTAATTCAGGTCAAGCAACTTTGGTATATACAGAAAAAATTGCAAGATTAAGTTTAGTATTCTTCTTCAGTGCCACAAAAGAAAACATCTGACTTCATGCTACACAGGTGGTATGGTCCATTCTATACCTTTCTGGAACTATGTTTTCTATATACATCACAAATATTTAAAATAATCACGTATGTATTAAGTCTCAAAGCATCATAAAACTACGTTGCAGGCTTCCCTGGTGGCGCAGTGGTTGAGAATCTGCCTGCCAATGCAGGGGACACAGGTTCGAGCCCTGGTCTGGGAAGATCCCACATGCCGCGGAGCAACTAGGCCCGTGAGCCACAACTACTGAGCCTGCGCGTCTGGAGCCTGTGCTCCGCAACAAGAGAGGCCGCGATAGTGAGAGGCCCGCGCACCGCGATGAAGAGTGGCCCCCGCTTGCCGCAACTAGAGAAAGCCCTCGCACAGAAATGAAGACCCAACACAGCCACAAATAAATTAAATAAATAAATAAATAAAGGAGTTCCTTAAAAAAAAGAAAAGACTGCGTTGCTTCTCAAACTTTTCCAGTTTGTGGTACTGTGAGACTGTATTGGATGAAATCAATCATGTTAACAAACATTAACATATATTTGTTTTTAAAGGGCAGTGATAATTACCTTAACACATATTTTTCATTCAACAAGTAATTACTGAGGGCCCATTATGTGTCAGGCACTGTTCATGGAGCTATAGTTATGCAATAAAGAAAATAAAGTTCCTTATGAAGCTTACAATCTGGTCTATTTTTTTCTAGAAAGGAAAAAAGTGGAAACATTTGTGTGGTCCAAATTAGAAATAGGGATTCTTTGCAAGGGAGGGAAAAAAGTTAAATCTAAAAGCCATTAGTTTATAAAACTTGCTGGAAGACTCCCAGCAACTCTGAAAAAGCTGATAAACCTAAAAGAAAGATGAAAGTAATAAACTTTAAAATTAGTTAGTATTTACCTCTGAATTCCTTCAAGAATATCCTTAACAGCTTCCATTAACTTTTGAAGATATACAAATGCTTCTTCAAATGATGCTATTTTTGAAGACATCAGAGCTGAATTTGAGCCCAATCTTTGAAACACATCCATGCTAAAATAGAGAAAAAGATGCTCATAGGTACACATGCATATTTAGTGTAATTCAAGTATTTCGATTTCTAATGTATAAAATTAGGTAATATTTATAACTCATCTCTCATAATGCTAACTTATTTAAATTAGAAATAAAAGACAGTGACTTGTGAATGTCCAGGCTACCATTCATGCAAAAGATATCGATCAACAACTATACAGGTCTAATCTAAAGTAATACTGTAAAAGCTACGTGAATAATGTTTCACTCTAAGAGACCATAAGAGATGGAAGGGAAGTAATAATATCAATTTATATTCAAGTCAGTATGTAAGTACTGACAGTACTCCCGTACATAAGGATGAAGAAAAAAAATCAGACATCAGATTTAGAGTTTGCTGAAACTGGATGTTACAAGTGTTCATACACTTTACTCTGCTAATTCCAATTTTAGAAATCTATCACATATTAATAATTATTCATAACTGGGTAACAATTAGTAATCACCTAAATGTTCAACAATAGTAAAAAAAAGTGTTAATAGTAAATTAGCCACCTGATGAAAGACCAAACTATTAAAATGATGCTTATGCCATCTATGAAACAGAAAAATTAAGGTATATAAAATGTACTCAAATAATAACCATATAAAAAATCAAAACATATGCTGTATGGGTTGAACAGTGTCCCCCCAAAATTCATGTTCACCCACAACCTCAGAATGTGGCCTTATTTAAAATAGGATCTTTGTAATTAGTTAAGTTAAAATGAGGTCATACCGGATTAGGGTGGGCACTACCCTATGTGAAGACAAAGGCAGAGAGTGGAGTGATATACTACAAATACTGCTGGCAGCTACTAGAAGCTAGGAGACAGTCATAATAGATTCTCCCTCAGAACCTCCTAAAAGAACTAACTCTGCAGACACCTGGATTTCAGACTTTCTAGCTTCCAGAACTGTGAGTGAATAAATTTCTGTTATTTTATTTTATTTTTCAATATTTTTTATTGAAGTATAGTTGATTTACAATGTTGTGTTAATTTCTGCTGTACAGCAAAGTGATTCAGTTATACATATATGTACATTCTTTTTTATATTCTTTTCCATTATGGTTTATCATAGGATATTGAATATAGATCTCTGTGCTATATCACAGGACTTTGTTTATCCATTCTATATATAAAAGCTTACATCTGCTAACCCCAACCTCTTTAAGGTTGTGCATATGTGCTCTAATAATAGTTTTATAAAAATTATTATTTTCGTTTTATAAAAATTATTTTTATTTTATAAAAATTGTGCATAGGGCTTACCAGATCTTCAAATGAGCATCTCTATGTGAAAGGCTCAAGCATGAATATGTTGAGAAGTTCTACAGTGACTCTGGTAGACAACCAGGCATGGGAAACAATGAAGTAGGCTTTAAAAACTATATACTGATAAAATAATATAAGCATTTTTCACTTACTGAAGTACTATAATGTAAAGTCTATTATCCAGAAATTACCAAGAACTCTGTAACATCCAACACAAATGTATGTATATTATAGGTCAGTTCTAAGGTACATAAAGTACTCAAATGTTTTCTAAATGAAAGGAAGATTAAAATATCTTAGATATTGTTTTAAACTACTTTATTTTTAAAGTGATCATTTCTGGCATATACAACTTTCTGATAACAAAAATATCTGATAAGCCACAACATTAAAAATATGTTAAGACTGGACAAAACAAACAAAACCTTTGCTTTATATGAAAATACAAAATTTTAAATATTGTTTTCTTTACCTCACATGTCAGATATCGTTATTTCTTTAGGATAACAGACTATATATTTGTTCAAAAAAAATTTTTAATTGTTGTCAAGGACTAAAAATGGGTCCCAAATCTATGACTGATTGAGAATAGATGTTTAAGTGGAGTGCTAATATTACTTTGCTGCTCTTGTAGACAACTAGAACAGATAAATGATCTTAATCCAAAACAACAAACTGGGCCCTCGAGACAAAATCATACTACAAAGCATATAGTAAGATTAACATATTAATTATATAAAGACTATGGGTTTGGGGAAAAGTATGGAAGGGAGCGTCGGCCTACTTTAAAACCAGTTGTTTTCAATTATTTTTTAAGTTACTCTAGCAGCAGCCTATTTAAAGACTACTCACAAATGGTCTCTATTTTTTCATTTTACCAAGACCATAATACTTCATGTGTATGAAATAAAAGTATTTCTCCGTTTCAAGTAAAAGTATTTATCTTTCTTTTAAAAAAATTTTACATGAATTTTCCCTAATCCAGACTGATGTTTTCTTTACATTATTTTAAATCTTATTAAGGCTTTGTATCCTGCTAATTCGTTTAGCCAATCTTGGTGACTATTCATTGGTTTTGACATATATAGGCAATGATTCTCATCAAGGTTTCACATCTGAATCACCTGGAGAGAAGCACTAGTTCAGCTTCACTTCAGTCCTACTGAATCAGCACTTCTTAGAACCTAGGCATATATAGTTTTTAAACTCTCCAGATAATTGTGATGTGCAGCCCTAGTTAAGCATCACTGTTTCTAAGGGTACAAATTTGACAAAAGGCCCTCTTATGATAATCTAGTACAAACTATATTGTTAAACTCACAACCCAAACACTAACTATTTAATGAATAAGAGGAATGATGGAAAACCCTAAAACTCAATAATTCTTGGAAATTTAGTACCTGTTTTGATATATTGTAATCCAAACATTCTCTAGGATAGACCAGATCTCTTGATGCCTGTTGGGTTGGGGAAGATGAGAACCTGAGAAAACGGTGATTTCTTGGTTATTAGATTTCATCAAAGAATTATCTTCTTGCCTTTTACCCGCTGCATTTTTTGAAGGATTTTGCTTAAGTTTTGCCTTGACCTGGGGAAATAAGAATTACATAATATGCAGCTAGTCCTTCACTAGTAAGTGAGAGAAAAAGAATGTTAATTGTTGCTTACAAATGTTCTAGCTTTCTGGGAAGTGCTGATTATTCTTTGTCCTTGATTATGCACAGAATATTCCTAGAATAGCATCAGAGCTAAAAAAAATTTCCTTTCCATTTATATCAAACAAT
Organism: Balaenoptera musculus; assembly: GCF_009873245.2. NCBI lineage: Eukaryota > Metazoa > Chordata > Mammalia > Artiodactyla > Balaenopteridae > Balaenoptera > Balaenoptera musculus. Next base: position 140,188,739 of record NC_045785.1, on the reverse strand, counting down.
ATTTCCAATCTATTTATTACAGAGTATAGAAGTAGAATTCTACTTGTAAGGGATTAAGAAATAAGTGAGCAAAGAAATGGAAACAACTGTTATAGACTGCTCTTTTAAGAAGTTTGGTAGTTGATGGAAGGAGATGGTACAGTAAATAGCATGACCAATTAAAAGTATTTAAGAATAGATCTGAGCATATTTTTAAGCAGGGTAAAAGAGTGATACTACTGGTTCAAGTGATTTTTTAAAAAAATCACCTTGGGGGAAAATATTAACTTAGGTGAAAAATATATCTGATAGAATGGAAAAAAAGTTTTAACTATGATTTTAACTTGGGTTTTTTGACTTGGCACTACTATAACTTCTTTGTGAACTTAAATAAAATCTCTAGGTTTCCTTTGTTGATAAAAGTATGATTTCAAAGGTTAGCTTCATGGATTATTCATGGTTTATTAGTTTCATGTTTATCAAATTTTAAAAAAAGGAAATTTCCAAAACTGTAACAGTTAATATTTATTGAGCATTTCTCATGTACAAGAATTTTCTAAGAACTTTACTACTAATTTTCTTAGAACTTTATATATAAGTTAATCCTCACAATTACTCTATGAAGCAGATGCTGTGATTATCTATATTTTATAACTGAGGCACAGAAAGGGTAAGTAACTCATGCAAGGTCACACAGATGCTAAGAGGCGTGAACAGGATTTGACCTTCAGTAGTCTATGAATGGGGTTATAATCTCTCTCCAACTATAAAGAGAATATTTCCCTTTTATTTCTTTTGAGGCAGGAAGAAAATTGCCTGTTTACGTTAATTATGGACTTAATAAATACACATGAATGGAAAGATGTATTTTGTTCTGAAATAAATGTGTTTACTCATCACACAGTGCTCTTCCTCAGCTCTCAAACAGTAGTGTATACAACTATGCAAATGGATTGCTTTTTCAAACACTTATATAGCACTTACTATGTGCTAGGCACTAAGTGCTCTACAAATATTAATTTATTTGTCATGAAAGGTCTGAGGCAGAGATTATTATACTCTTTTTACAAAAGAAGGGATTAAGGCTCAGAGAGGTTAAATAACCAGAAGGTAAAAACACAACTAGTCAGCATGGGAAGTCTGAGGCACACAAGTCTAAAGTTTATTAACAAGACTTATTTTAATTATTCTATCTCCTGGAAGAGCAAGTCTTTTTTTTTATGGTGGTTAAAAGGTTTATAAAAGAAAAACATATATATCCTTTTCTCCACCCCATCTATATAAAAATCTGGAAAATGATGCTACTTAACTTTCCATTTTTGTTTCTCAGAAGCAAACAAATAATGAATATTTCTCTTTTCCAGATTTTCTACACTTGGTAAATTCAGATACGGGGGATTTTTTTTTTATAGTTACTATATTTAGATATCCTATTCCTGGAGGTAATCTATTTCTTTTTGTTGCTCATGTTAGTGACACATGACTAAGTATTCAGGTCATATATCAAATCTAATGTATTCTACAAAACAAAACCCTATTGAAAGTGTATTTTAAAAGCCCAAGCTAAATCACAATGTTCCTGGCTGACTTGGACAATGAATTGTTTCAAACATGAAAATAAAGCAACACTTCAGAGCTCTAACTGTGGAAACAACACAGGTTTCAAGCAATCAGACTAATGCCAAGTGCTGAGGGAAAAGCACTAATGAGGATACTAGATTCTTTGCCACTTGCCTTCTTGAAGCTTACTAATGTGACAACTGGAAAATCAGGATCCAAGAAGAAATAACTTACTAAGTAATAATTCAATATTTTTAAAAGTGGGCAATATATCATAGGCATACCATTATGTGATAAACAACACTAAATTTTAATATCACATTTTCATGGTAACTCCCATTGCTAGGTTTCCAATTGATGAAAGAATCTTGATATTCATTAACATTTTTATCTCAGTCAATCCTAATTTTTTTTATTCTCAATAATTTTAATTCAAAAACTGCTAAGCCTGTGAGTATCGTGAACTTTTCATCTTGTTCACCATGTTTGTTTCAGTAAAGATGGGGTTTACGGCTCAGTTCTGTGAGGGAAAAGGATAATGTATTTTCCCCTGCACAATTCAAGTACAATACTCAAGCTGCAACTCCTACATTCCCAGGTCCATTCTTCCCTACTAAAGGTTCTAAAAGTCACACTTGCCATAGAAAAATATAACTACTGATGTTTTGGTCATATTAAACCAAAATATCATTCACCCCTAAATCAATTCTTTCCTCAAGAATTATATATTTCCTATGAGTTTATCAAAAAGATGCTTCTTTTACTCCATAAGATACTCTCTTAAGCAAGTAAGTTCTTTCCTCACCAACTATGACTAAGTTTAATATCATCTAATCCTTTCATTACTTCATAAGTAGTGGGACCTATGTTACCAGAAAAAATCATTGAGAAAAACCTGGCCAATTCAATAACTCAAAGAAAAAAAGAATATGATACATACATACTAGATGAAAGTACCATTAATAGCTTATCTAGAATTGTGATGCTGAGTTTTTTGAGCTATTTCGGGCATATAAACTATCCAGAATTTTCTAGATTTGAAATTAGAAGACTGTAGAAATACAGTATTACCAGGGACAAAACTCCCATAGTTATTTTAAAGAGGCAAAAAGGCCATCAGTGCTAGGTGGACTGCGTAAGACTCACATGAGGAGACTTGTTAAAAAATTGGTAGGTCGATCAGCAAAGTCTGAATAGGGTCTGCAGGTTAGATAATTAATTATGTCAATATTAATTTTCTGATTAATTATACTAGTTACATAAGATATCCTTATTCTTTAGGATATATATATATGGAAATATTTAGGGGTAAAGGAGAATGATATCTGCAACATACTCTTAAACAGTTCAGAAAAAATATTTTGGATAGATAAGTAGACAGGTAGATAGACAGGGAAAACAATAAAGCAAATGTGATAAAATATTAACATTGGGAAATCGGGGTAAAGGATATGTATGAGAATTCTTTGTATTACTCTTGTAATTTTTTTGTAAGTTTGAAACTATTTCAAAATAAAACATGAAACAAGAACAAAAACATTACTGGGCACCACTGCCAGAAGTTTTATTCAGTAAAGTTTGAGAGCGGCTTGGCATCTGCATGTTTAAAAAATTTCCAAAGTATCCTGATGCATGTTGTGATCCACTGGTCAGGAGCACTGAAAAATGAGTAGTCAGCAACAGCTGACTTCTATTCATAAGTGAAATAATATAAAATCCCAACAACGGCTGTGACACTGCTTCCACAAGAGGATGTGTGTTTTATAACTTGTAATAAGGACTGCTTACTCGCCATTCAATTCACTTAATATTTACTTAATGCTTTTAGTATGTTAGAATAAGTTAAAATCTTTTACCTACTGTTGTCTGCTCAATACATTTTTAGAATGTATGTGATTAGCTACTCTAAGTGGCATTCCAAAGGTATCTTACCTCTATAAATGTTTGGAGTAGGTTGTTTACTTGAGCAAAGGCCTGTGGAAGAATACCATCATAATTTGACCTTGTACTGAAAGCATGTAGCAAACTTTCAGAATCCTGAAGCAGGAATTTCACTGTTGTAAAATCCACTGCATTGTTAGCTGGTAACAGAAAATTAAGAAGGAAAAAATATGTAAGAATGAGTATACAACACAAAAATGTTTTTGGAAAACCAATCTAATAATAATTATGAAATTTAAGAAGAGTATGCATTCACACCTATAGGCCACTCTTAATTTATCTCTCTCGTGTAAAAAGCAACAATTAGACTTAGTTTTAGACAAGGTTCTTGGGGTTGACTCTGGTATTCTGTACAGCCTGCCCTCCATATCCACCAGTTCCACATCTATAGATTCAATCAACCATGGATCGAAAATATTTGGCAAAACAAGTTCCATCAAGTTCCAAAAAGTGAAACCTGAATTTGCTGTGCACTGGCACCTATTTACATAGCATTTACATTGTAAATGTAAAATAATAATCTAGAGAAGATTTAAAGTATACAGGAGAATGTGTGTAGGTTATACACAAATACTATACCATTTTATATAAGGGCCTTGAGCATTGAGAATTTTACTATCCTTGTGGGTCCTGGATACCGAGACTATATTCAGATTCCAGAATGTCCCTCAAAAAAGTCAACTTCAAAGTAAAAGTAAAATGTGCAACATACTATATATAAAATAGACAAACAACAAGGTCCTACTGTATAGCACAGGGAACTATATTCAATACCCTTTAATAAACCATAATGGAAAAGAATATGAAAAATATGCATATATATATATAACTGAATCACTCCGCTGTACACCAGAAACTAACACAACATTGTAAATCAACTATACTTCAATTTAAAAAAAGTAAAAGAAAATGAAAGAACATTAAACTCTTCAGAAAAGAGATAACCACCAAACGAGTTAAACTACAGATTTTCAAAACTGAGGTTGTTTGTATACATAGTACTGTTGAGGTATCATAGAGTCACATTTTGGTGGTAAGCACTTAAATTATATGCAGAACCTTTCATAATCAACTCAGTTATCATGTAGTGATTTACCTTCAAACTTCATTACTTGAAATGTAATACTAGATTTATTGAAAATGTGTTCTCTCTGGACACAATATAACCTTAGCGAAAAATAAGCAATTTGGGTAACAGTGAGCTGTGGGCAAGAGACGCTAGTAGAATTTTTTTCCCCCATAAATTAGCAAAGTGAGTTAATCTACAAGTAATAATTTAAAGATATAACAATTTTCTCTCAAGGAACTAAAATCGCCTACATTAAATTCTCAAACCAACTGGGAGAAGTGGTGACAATAATTTCAGATTCAAAAAGTTATGAACAATGAAGTTGAATAACTTTCTAATGTCACCAAAATTCAGAACAGAAAATAAATATTTCTATTATTAAGACAGAATACTACATAATAGATTTCGAAGGCATTTAAAATAACCATGCTACAATGTGTTTGTTTTGTTTTCTTTTAATGCTCACAGCTTCAGAGATTCTGTTATATTCTGAAACACTGCCATGGTTTTTCACTGGCACTATGAGTTAAAAAAAATAAAGAGTTTCTCTGTATAACTTACACAACAAGTATTTGCTTGTGAAATACTGAAAGGGTAAGTGAAAATAAAAAATAGATTTTCATAATTAATTACACAAATTCAGAAATTCTAATTTAATGTGATGGTTATAGCCAAGCTTCTGGCTTCCCTTTTATCAAGCAAACAACCAGTATATCTCCTTACAAAACACTTCTAGTTATTTTTCAAATCAATGACTAGTTTAAATTCCTGTGGGAAAAGAAGAGATGAGAGATGCTACAGAAGACAGAATGTAGGTAAATCTCCTCCTCAGAAGAAATTGGGCACAACTTCTCTTAAGGGTGCTTCTCCAGTGTAGGCTATGTTTGGTAGGGCTTACATCCTTGAATTAATCATTTGATTTCTGTCTTACAAGAATTCTTTACTAAGATTATGGGCAAAAGTATAATAACAATGATCAATTCCGTACCTAGACACAACATAAAATCCATATAGTTGAAATAATTTAATGCTTATATAAGATGAATAATTATTTAGGTTAAAGTTAATAGGGACTACAAAGTCAGAAAAAGCTACTACTCATCTTCTACACAATTTTCTACGAATTGATCTAAAGATACATGCTTGGTATACTGTAGTTAAACACATGTATAATTCAACAGCTGAGGATACTATTAAAAGATTGTAAACAAAATCATAAACTGTGATTTTTTTCTAATTCAAAATTATTTTAGAGCAGAAGGCATTTTTATAATTCTATTATGTGTTCTTCACAAGTCAGTAAATATTAGGCATCAGATTCTTCTAGATCGAGGATCAATAAATTATGCACACAATAATCCTCAAAATGAGTTTTTGGCAAAAGCAGCAGTCACCGTCTCTTCAGTTTTCTTGTTACTAGAAAGAAATAGAGCTGCTGACTACTATCTCTAAGCTGTGTGTAAGAGCAAAACAGTGCCCAGCCCTGGAAAAACGGACAAATGGAAGATGGCAACTACGTATCCCATTTTTGAAAATCTTGTTCAAGATCCCATTTATGGACTTTCTCTTTTGATAGAATCAACTAAATTATGCCCCTAGTAAAAGATATGGACAATGTTTCTATTTATCTTGTAAAACTGCTTTGGAGACATGTCCAGTATGTCATTCCATATATATATATATATATATATATTCCTTATATAATAATACCCCAATAAATATTTTCCATAGTTAAAGATCAATGCCTGGAAAGCGTGTCTTTTTTTAAAAAATCAGTAGCTTTTAAAAATAGATATTCATATATAAGTCATAAGGTATTGATTGTACACCTTATGACTTATATATGGAATAAGTCATAAGGTATTGACTAGGTACTTTAAATTCCCTGGGGAAGTTTTTAAAGATATAAAACATTTTCAAAGAGTTTATACTTGAGGGGAGAGAGAGAACTGGCATACCCCTCCATAGAATGTTTTTGTTTTATCTTAGTTTCCAGGAAGCTTAGTGTCAAAATCTGTGTTCAAGTGTGTTCAATTGTTTTCACATGTTTTATAGTAAAACTATCTTTCTATTCTTCATTACCTGGCGCTTGTACCTTAAAGCCTAACTTAAAACCTTCTGTACTCAGGTGGTCATGTAAAGGCTCACATATACTCAGTTATTTTTTTAAAATAGACAGGATATAACTAATACATAAAATAATAAACAGAATAGATCACTTCATGTTAGAAGTTTAAGAAATTCAAGAATCAACTGAACATCCTAACAATGGTTATACTTAGCTTTTTTTTTTTTTTTTTAAATTTATTTATTGATTGATTGTTTTTGGCTGCGTTGGGTCTTCGTTGCTGTGCGCAGGCTTCCTCTAGTTGCAGCGAGGGGGGGCTACTCTTGGTTGCGGTGCGCGGGCTTCTCATTGCGGTGGCTTCTCTTGTTGCGGAGCACAGGCTCTAGGCCTGCGGGCTTCAGTAGTTGTGGCACGTGGACTCAGTAGTTGTGGCTCCCAGGCTCTAGAGCACAGGCTCAGTAGTTGTGGCACACGGGCTTAGTTGCTCCGTGGCATGTGGGATCTTCCTGGACCAGGGCTCGAACCCATGTCCCCTGCATTGGCAGGCGGATTCTTAACCACTGTGCCACCAGGGAAGTCCTATACTTAGCTTTTTAAAGGTATAGCAAGACAAATCTAGTTGTTCACTTTGGACAAATCACTTACCCTCTCAAGTCTTGTTTCCTTAATCATATCAATAAAACACAGACTTTAATAACATTAGACCAGTGCTTTTCACATCTTTTGCTTCTTAGCAGAAAAACTATTTTTTTAAATCATACATGGAATCTCTATATATAAACAAACAAAAGAAAGCTGAATGGCTAAAGTTGGGGTTGAGGGCCTGCTATTATCAGGCTCCCCATCAACCTTTCCACCTCCAATCTGTGGCAACTCCAGAGGCACTTCAAGAAGGTTCTGTGCAACATAGTTTAAAAACTACCAACTTAGTGGTTGATTTTAGTCTCATCTTGGTTCTAAAATTCACTATGCACCAAAGCCAAAGGTTTCCTATTCCTTATCCATGTATTTTAAATAGAAACCTTGATAAACTATTTTTTAAATTAGTACATGAAATGTAGTCAAAGTTTGAGTGTTAAACACGATGAGAAATGAAAAAAATCCACATAATTCTATTGGCATACCTAAATAAACTTTAAAAAGTTTTCAAACATTATTAAAAATTATATATTCACAATATCCAGGAACATCAACAATGATACAATTAACAGTTACAAGCTCTAGGAACTGCATCCATTCATCCAGCTGCCATAAATTTCCTTAAGAAATTAGAAGTATAAATGGTTAAGAACTAATTGGCAAATCTCTTATTAATTCATCTTCACATTCCATGGAGTATATCTATTAGTCTGACTTTAATACAACACTTCCAAAGACAAGATAAAAGACTCAAACCTTAGAGAGATTTTCATATAGGCTCTCAACAGTTAAAAGCAAGTTCTTTTCCATAACTAATCCAAATACAGCCAACCATGTTTTCTAAAGCACTGTAATAAATGTATTAGAGTCCATGGTGGTTTCAAGTACAGCACCTAGAAAAAAACAGCATCATTGATTTATTTATTATTCCTATTATTTAAAAGTACCTATTTAGGAATTCTACATATATTTCCAGGTAAAACATAGTTGAATTCTTTTAAACTAAAAGATGTTTTATTAACGCCAATCACAATCTTAAAATGCTAATTCCACTGCAAATTGCTTTTGTAAAATTCATATTAGTATTAATCCTTATAGCTTCAGAAACTATGTGTGCAAAAAGAAAACACAGTTCTAATCAGAAGAAGCATAGTTTCTAATCAGCAAAAGTTGTCGATCTACTTTTCAACATGGTCACTTCTATTAGGAAATCAATCTATTTCATAAAACTAGAGAAAAAATCTATATAGAAAAATATTGTCAACTATAATTGACACTTGCTACTACACTCTTGTAAAGACATGTTTACAACAAGATTGATCATTTAGTACTACAAGATGTCAGCACAACCCTTTTTTGAATTGTTCATATGCAATGACTTTCCTAGACTCTATTATGAAATCTAATTTACGTCAACCTTCCTAGAAGAATCTGATCATTCTTCATCATCTTGGTTCAACACTTGATAATATAATCAAGCCACATTGGCAATATTAGAATCTCACTGAGTATTGGGAAGAGATACATTGATGGGAAACAAAGTTTCTCCTAATGATAAATGTGAATAGCAAACAAACATTAAACTAAAAAGGCCACTATTGCCAAATGTGGTGTTTTACTGATTGCAGAAAAGATGTGAATCTAAGAAATTCAAAATATTTTACTAATATCAAATTTATACTCTGATTCTCATATTTACATGACATAAGCCAACATTTAACTTCTCTTTCTGAAAACATATTGCTAAGGTAATTCCCTATACAGACATTTTGACTCAAATAAACTTAAAATGAGAGGTTTTCTGAATTCAATTTAAGCTCCATGGAGGCAATGTGTCTGATACACTGTAGACACACAATAAATATTTGTTCACTGAAAAAAATGAATGATAAGATGTAGAGAACAAACGGATGGACACCAAGGGGGGAAGAGGGGGGGCAGGTTGATGGTGGTGGTGTGAATTGGGAGATTGGGATTGACATGTATACACTAATATGTATAAAATAGATAACTAATAAGAACCTGCTCTATAAAAATAAAATAAAATTCAAGAAAATGAATGATAAAATATAGTCCTAAACTTTAGGAAATGCCCAACACTTAGCTTTCAAAGAGTTATTCCAAAACTTCAAGAAAAAATATAATGTGATGTAGGTTATTACAATAAAGCTTACACATCTTATATAAGTAATATTTCTTAAAATAAAGTAATAAATCTTTAGCAATAAAAAGGAAATTTTCAACTAAGGGTTGAAATAATCACCTCCATCCAAAGGTTTCCAAAAGCAATTTTCATTTCTGTTTCTAATATTGAAGATAAAGCTGTTCCAAGAGATTTTTTGAGATCAGATACAATGCTTTCAAGTAGAACGCATAGTCCAGAGTTTGTAGATTCCTCCTCACAGCTCTTCTCTAAAGGTGTTGCTTCTTTAAAACAAATAGTTACAGGCTTTATTTAGGACACTAATAGTAAATATTTTACATATATAATTAGTATTTGGCCATAAAATAAACATTTAATGGATATAATTAGTATTCGATCCTAAAAAACAATGAATACTTTATTTTTAAAACAGTATTCATGGGAGTTCCCTGGTGGCCTAGTGGTTAGTATTCCAGGCTTTCACTTGCCGTGGCCCGGGTTCAATCCGTGGTTGAGGAACTCCCGCAAGCCGTGCGGCACGGCCAAAAATAAATAAATAAATAAATAATTTTAAAAATAAAAATAAAACAGTATTTAGAACATTTATTTCTAGTACAGTTGTTTTAGACTCAACATAAATATATCACATTAGCAAAAGCTTTATCTTTGACAAAAGTAGACGAAATGTTTTACTAAAATAGAAATTTGAGAAATGTGTGTGATATTTTAACCAAAATTTAAATTTTATTATTTTCAAAAAAGTAAAAAAATTCAAATAATGCTTTGCATTTATTTATAATAGAAAACCGAGAACTATGGATCAAAATGTGTTTTCTTCCAAGATAATATTCTTCCATCGCAACTCACATCAATAAATTGCTTTGAAAAGACTGAAAGCTCTGACTTAACCACCTTTATGCCTTCCCCTTCTAAAATAAGTTTGATTATTTTAATTGATATTATTTCAATATAATTACTACTTTGACACCTGCAAGCAACTGCAATTTCTTTATGGCAAAATTCAATGTATTAAGGGGCTTATCTCTACAAATACAAACAAGGATTTAAATGACAGTAATATAATGGGCAAACAAAACGCATGTTTCCCTTGAAAAACCATAACTAGAATATTCTGTTACTCCCTCTAAATGCCATTTTGAATATTATGACAAAAGAAATTTTATTACCAAAAAGGTCAAATAAGTAGCATGTGATACATGAATACATGAAGCATATACATATGCTTTTAGAGACTTCAATAATTATTTTTCCCACAGAGGGAAATGGAGGGATGCATTTATAAATTCTGTAAGATTTAATATATTTCAACAAATATCAAGCCATAGAACAGATTATTCTGGTGGAAAAAAAAGAGATAAAACAGCAGTATTGCCTTTAGCTTTCTTAAATATTTGTTCAAATTTTTTAAAAAAATTATTACTAGAGTCCTTCAGTTTCTCTATTACTGAGTTTTTACTGTATTAATAGAAAGTTATGAATATGGAACTAATTTTTAAATAAACTAAAAATTTCTCTCTACCATCAAATGAATATTTCCTGTAGCTACTATTAATTTAAAAGGTATACTCTGAGGTAAAAAATAGGATGCACACAGTGATTATAAGTATAGAAAATGGTATGTGAGTGTATAGACAAAAAATTCAAATTAATTTGTAAAAGTATATGTAGAAGGCAATAATGTTATATTTTCTCTTGGATTACCATTATAATATTCATTCAATCTCTACCATTTTGCCAGAAATACGCAAACAATGTTACTTTCAATGTACAAAATAAAAATTTACTATTAATTCCAACTGTTATCAATATTCTTAGTACATAAAATAAGATATATTTCTAATTATTTGTAGTAAGAATACTACCTGCTTTCAATTGTTGTTTAGATATACAAGGCTGATGACATACAACTGTGTTCAGAGATAAGTTTAATAATTCTGCACTCAATTCTTCTTTACTGAGTGACTTCACACCACTTATTAGGCCTTTGTTTCTTAAATTTCTATCATCCCTAAGGTTGGGTTAGGAAGAAAAAATATTTTATTTTTTATAAGATAAATCACATGGCAACTAAAAACACATGGAATCTATTCAGAGGTTGGTGATTCTCAGCATATATATTAACAAACGATAAACAATTTTTTTAATATAGAAGATAAATAAATATACACTAGAATCAAATCATCTGAGCTTTTGAGAATAATTATTATTATTATATATTGAATGTTTCCCAGGTACCAAGGCACTGTTCTAAGCACTTTATGTATATATCACTCCATTTATTTCGCACAACAAAACCTCTTAGGTAGGAGTGGTACTAATTTTTATCCCCATTTCACACATAAGAAACTGAGGTGTATGGGAAGTCCCTGGGGGGCCCAGTGGTTAGGACTCCACGCTTTCACTGCTGAGGGCCTGGGTTCAATCCCTGGTCGGGGAACCTAGATCCCACAAGCCATGCGGCATGGCCAAAAAAAAAAAGAAAGAAACCGAGGTATAAAAAGGTAAGTAACTTGTCCAAAGTTATACCTGGTAAGTGGGAGATGGATTTGAACACAAGAATATGATCATCCCAAGATAAATAAACATACAGAACCATAATAAGATAAATAATTTACACAGGGTAAGCAATTATAAATTTACTTAGGATGAGCATAAGACAAATGATGTAATTTGCTATTTGCTGAAAGAGCCAGTATGATTAGAGCATAGTGGCATGAACCAGTTTATGCGGCTACAGAGAAAGGCAAGAACATTAATAAATGGAAAGAGATTTAGAGGGCTTCAATGGGGAAATGGCATGATCAGATCTGTGTTTACCAAACTGTGTTCTTGCAACTAGTAGGCTTCCAGCTTTTGTTAACGGCAGAGTAGCTTGGTCAGACTAACCCTCCCACAACAAGAATTAGAAAATCTGGGCCAAAAGCAACAAAAAAAGACAACCAAAAAAAACCCTATTTGAAGGCACTAGAAGGCAATCAAATGTAGGCAGAAGGTGGAGGGGAATCTACATTCAAGAAGCAGATGCTGCACTGGTAAGAGCTACAATTTTCTATCTTTTTGCTTGAGGGTATTCCCCAATTCATCAATGCCTTACAACAGAAAGCCGCAGCCTTTATGGCTTGAAACGTCAGAAGGCAATGTCAGGACTGGCCAGAGCATATAGAAAGTTAAGGGGGAACTTGAAGAAGGGAGGAAACCACAGAGAAGGTGAGTCCTAAATCTGCATATAAATTCTGCCCAGAAAAAAAAGCAACATACTGCCAAAAGACAAAGCAATCACAGAACCAACACTCAGACACGACACAGATGTTGAAGCTATCTGATAGGAAATTTTAAATAATTTTGATTAATCTGTTAGAGGCTCTAATGAAACAGTGAATAACATGTAAAACCAGATGGAAATGAAGAAGTGCCTTCAGCAGGCTCCTCAATAGACTCACACAGTGAGGAAAGAAACAACATACATTAAGACAGGTCAAAAGAGTTATCCAAACTGAAACAAAAAGAAATAAAAGTTAAAAAATACGTAAGAGCTGTTGGACAATATCAAATGGTCCCAATATATATGCATGTATTAGTTGTCTACTGCTGTGTAACAATTATCAATCCCCAAAATTAGCAGCTTGAAAAAACATTTATTATCTCACACAGCTTCTAAGACTCAGGGATCTGAGAGTAGCTTGACTGAATGGTTCTGGCTCACAGGTCTCTCACAAAGGTGAAGCGTGCTATTGCCTGGGGTTGCGGTCATCTCAAGATTTAATTTCTGCTCATTCATGTGGCTATTGGCAGGGAGTAGCCCTTCCTTGGTTTTTGTCTGGAGGCTTCAGTTTCTCAGCATGTGGGCCTCTCCACAGGGCTCCTCACGGCATGGAGCTTGCTTCCCCACAACAAGTAACCCAAGAGAGATGGAAGAAACAAAAGAGTGCCCAAGAAGGAATTCCCAGGCTTTTATAACCTAATCTAAGAAGTGACATACCATCGCTTCTGATGCATGCTATCTGTCACACAGACAACCAATCCTGGTACAATGTAGAAAAGGACTACACAACGGCATTAATACTAAGAGGCACAGGGAATTCCCTGGAAGTCCAGTGGTTAGGACTCTGCACTTCCGCTGTAGGGGGCCTGGGTTCCATCCCTGGTCAGGGAACAAAGTAAGATCTCACAGCCAAAAAAAAAAAAAAAGAAAACAAACCAACAAACAAACAAAAAATACTAAGAGGCAGGGATCACTGGAGTCATCATGGATGACTACTACTACAATGTAATTCTGTAATAGCAGAAGGAGAAAAGAAGGAATGGGGCAGAAGAAATATTTGAAGAAATATTTGGCTGAGAATTTTCCAAAACTAAAAATGAACACCCAAACCATAGATCCAAGAAGCTCAGAGAATATCAAGCAGGATAATTTCCTCTCCTCTACCACAAACAACTGGCCATAACTGCTAAAGACTGCTAAAACAAACTGCTAAAAATACAAAAGACAAAGTCTTGAAAGTAATGAGACGGAAAAAAAAGACACATTACACACAGAGGTAAAAGATAACATTTACAGCAGACTTCTCATCAGAAACCAAACAAGCTAGAAGAAAATGCAGTGACATCTTTAAAATACCAGAAAAAAAAAAAAAAATCAACCCAGAATTGTACATCCAGTAAAAATATCTTTCAAAAATAAATAAATAAATACACTATCAGACAAACAAAACCAGAAAATTCACTGCCAACAGATTTAACATGTCAAAGAAAGTTGTTTGGGCAAAATGAATATGACCAGAAATCTGACACCAGACAGAAACCTGGATCCAAAAAAAGAAATTAAGAGTGTTAAAAATGGAATGCAAGATTAAAATATTCACTTTATTTTTAATTGCTTTAGAGGGTAAATGGCTGAAGCAAAAATATTAGCAAAGTATTGTGTTTATAGTTTCTGTAAAAGTAAAATATATATATGACAATGATAGCAAAAACGGACAGGGGGAGAAATTCGAAGCATATTAAAATCCTTACAATACACATGAAGCAATATAGTATTATTTAAAGGTAGACTATGATCAAGTAAAGCTGTATATTATAAACACTGAAGTAACCATTAAAAAGTTTTTTCAAAAAGGTATAAAGTCAATAATGGAGATAAAATGGCACAACAATTAATCCAAGCAAAAAAAAAAAAAAGGAAAAGGAAGAAAAGAATAGCTGAACAAATAGAAAATAATTAGCAAAATGGTAGATTCTGATCCAACCAATTAACTGTGAATAGTAGAAACTCATCAATTAAAAAGACAGAAATTGTCAGAATGGAAAAAAAAGAAAAGTACCAACTACATGCTATCCACAAAATACTTACTTTAATATAAAGACACAGATAGGTTAAAAGTAAATGGGTGAAAAAGATATACAATATAAATATTAAGCAAACAAAACTGGGGTAGTAATATTAATACTAAACAAAGGAAACTTCAGAACCAGGAATATTATCAGTAACAAAGTGAGACATTGTATAATGAGAAAGGTGTCAATTCACCAAGAAGACAATCCTAAATGTGTATGCCTCTGACTAAAGAGCTTCATAATACATGAAATAAAACAAAGAGAACAGAAAGGAGAAGTAAACAAATCCACAATTACCGTTGGAAATTTCAATACTCCTCTCTCAGTAATCATAGAACAAGTAGACAGATAATTAGTAAGGTTACAGAAGACATGAACAACACTATCAACAAAATTGACCTATTTAAAATTTATGGAATACTCTACCCACAAGAGCAGAATACATTCTTCTTAAGTGCACATAAAATATTCACCAAGTTAGACCTTATTCTTGGCCATAAAACAAAGTTTAACAAATTTAAAAGAATAGAAATCATATAAATTATGTTCTCAAGTCATGACAGAATTAAAGAGCAAATCAATAACAAAAGATAACTGGAAAATTTGAAAATATTTGGAATTAATTGCAACAAATATCTAAATAACTTATGGGTCAAAAAGGAAATTATAATTTTTTTTTTTTTTTTTTTGCCACGCCACATGGCTCCAGGATCTTAGTTCCCCGACCAGAGATGGAATCCAAACCTGGGCCCCGGCAGTGAAAGCATTAAGTCCTAACCACTGGCCTGCCAGGGAATTCCTGAAAATTATAAAATGTATTAAATTGAATGAAAATAAAAACACAACATATCAAAATTTGTGGAATGCACCTAAAGCAGTGCTTAAAGGGAAATTGACAGCAGTCTCAAAAAATGATCTAAGCGTCCACCTTAAGAAACCAGGAAAAGAGCACAAAAGGGGCATGAGAGTATTTTCTGGGGTAATGGAAATATTCTATGTATCAAGAGGGATGTGGGCTACACCAGGGTATCCACTGTCAACACTGTATAGTTAAGATTTGGGCATTTTAATATTATACATTTTCCCTTAAAATATAAAGAACTGTATAAAAATAATCATATGGGGGACAGGGAGTAGATGGAAATACAGATAATAGAAGAATGGTAGAATCTTGATAATTGTTGTAACTGAGTATTTAGGAGTTTATTAACTCTTCATCACTTTGAAAGTTGTTGAAATTCTTCATAACGAAACTTTTTAAAAATTAAAAATACCATTATTACTTTTTGAAAAACAAATGGACAGTAAGTATTGAAGTAGAGAGCATAATGGGTCTTAGAGCAGAAAAGGGACAGGAAAAAAATAACATCATTTGACATCGGATGGTGGCAGAGTAGACAAAGAAAAGAAGACCATACAAGACCTGCTATTTAACTGGATACAGATTACGAAGGAAAGGCAGGAATCAAAAATGACTCCTAGGTTTCTGGCTTTAGCAAATGGGTGGAAGATGGCACTTTTTATTCAGATGGAGAACAGTTTAGAAGGAAAGATCGGGAGTTCATTTTTGGAGACGGTAGGTTCCAGATGTCTATGAGACATCCAAACAGAGATATCAAATAAGTAGATGAATATACTAGTCGAGACTTTAGAAGAGAGATGTGGACTGGAGATATTAACTGGGGGTTGCTGGCCCATATTTAGGATTGTAAATGTGAGTAAAGCACTTAGAATAAGGTATAGTATATAGTGTTTATAGAAGGGTTCTCCTAATCACCGTTATTAATATTAATTATTATAATCATCATCCATTTAAGTAATATAAATGTATCCTCACATTAAGTATGTGTGACTTAACACAGTATGATTATCACACTTTATAGGAAAAAATAAAAATAAAAAACAGGCTCGCCTGATGATGTCAGTTAAAAGTAGTCTGACTACAAATTTTCATTTCACTAAAAACTGTTACATCTGTTAATTCCAAAACAGTGACTGCAGAAATAATGGAGAACTGATAAAATCTCACGAATTTAATTTTCATTCTAAGTTGAACTAAAAAAATAACAATTATATAAAAATTATCTCTCAATTTTAGTTTATCTCAAATTCAAAATGATTAACATATTACTAATTCTATTTCAGCCTTCAACAAACTCCAACATGATATATTATGTCCTAGATTAAAAACTAATTTGAAACTAGAGATAGAAATCTCTAATATTTCCTTTAATATAAAAAAATAACATTATCTTTGAACACAGCTAAAATGATAATTGAGCAAGCCCCCTTACAAGAAAAATCTTATGGCTATTCATTTCTATAATCACTCCATTTCAGAGAACTTAGGCATGATCATGAAACTGTAAAAAGTCCATTTTTCAGTGAATACAATTCAGACTAAACTGCAATTAAAATGCTCTTATCAGTTCCTTTAAAGCCTTTTCTCATACATGATGAATACAATTTTTGCTTAACCTTATGATACTTTTACCTTAGAACTAAGTTATGAATACATTAGTTGGGATGGAGGAATGGAATGAGGAAGGGAGAAGGAGGAAAAAACTCTTATTGAGATAATTTATGTGCTAGGCTCTCTTCTAAGTCATTTATATATTTTTTCTGACTAAATACTCACAATAACCTTATAAAGACAGGTATTATTATCCTCCCTATATTTACACATGAGGAAACATTAAGCAACTTTCCAAGGTCACAAAGCTGATTAAGTGGTAGATCCAAAATTCCAACTCTAACTCTATCACAGGCATCAAGGATATAACTGCAACATAACTTAGCCCTTCTCCACAAATTAATTAATTAGTTAATTAACTCTACTGCCTGCCTCATGACCAAAAATGTCAGATTTTTATTTCTATTTTTTTTGGGATGTTAAATTGACTTTCCCTGCTTTTTCAAAAGTTTTCTAAATATCATATAACTTAAGTTGAAATGAAACCATGAGATTCAAATCTCATTCTTCTATAGCTTGCACATCATAAGAATGTGAGATATAACTGAATATACTTACTGGCAGATTTAGAAAAGTATGTATGTTTTTCATCTTGGTATGGGGGACACAGTATGATTTTTAAAAATTCTTTAATATAAGTCGCTATTTTTTTAAAAAAAGTAAAATGATCATGAAACTCACGTGCACAAAATAACAAGAGAACAAGGGAATAATTCTTGGTACTGAAGACAGCATTTTAATACACGATCATCATTGTTCTCATCGCTCAATCCATCTGCAAATTTAGTAAAAGCAACAATCAATAAGCACACTAAAAATCTGGGAACTGTATGAATAATCTAGGCCATATTTACAAATCAAATCATCTAAAAGAAAGAAAACTTTTTAAATAAGAAGAGGAAGATAAGACACAACAAAAACAATGCCTTGAAAATTCTGGATCTAGAATTCAGGCAGCATATAGTTGTGGGTTTAATAAACTGATTAGTTTGCTACTATCAGTAAAATGGAATAGGATATGCCTATTAATAAACCCAACGGAAAAAATCTGATCAGTAGGTTAAATGCCATATTAGAAACCAAAAGCTACAAATCTAGTCTCAGTTCAGTCACTTAGTGACTTAACATAAGTAAATTATATGATTACATCATGCTTAAAATTAGCAACTTAAAAGAGGTCTGTAAAATTATAAGCAACTGTTCTGCCAGCAACAGAACCACTTTCATGTGTCTGCTTTTTCTTAAACTCTAAGCAATAACATTTAGAGAGAGATGTACAGGAGAAGGCAACACAGGCGCTAGGCAGAGAATACAAAAAGTAATTTCTAACAAATGCTAATATGTGGCTGACAGAGTGTCCTCTAGCATTCTCAAGCCCTAAAGCATGTAGTAAGTTTGTTTTTTGTGAAAATAATGTAATGTGTAGGAATAGGACCAAAGACAGCATTTCTTATATGTCCTTACACTACCTGCCTCAGAACTCCCTGGGGTACTTACCCAGACCCATTTCTGGATAAGAATCTTTGGAGCCTGGACCCAAAGATTGATTTAAGCCCTTGGCAACTCTCTTACACACTGAAATTCAAGATGTACTGGACAATGAGCCTCAACTTTGTTCCCAGATTATAACCTTTTTTCCCCTCAACTTTCAGCCTACAGTTACTTAGTCCTCTAAACTTTCAAATTAGAAAATTCATTCATGCATTCAATAAATATTTATATAGGGTCTAATTTGCACCAGGTGCCTATGATAGGTAATTGGACATTCAAAAGACAAGCTCTTTGGAGTCTCACAATCTCTTGGTGAAATCTAGACAGAACTCAACTGATCTCACAGCATGAGCCTTAGGAAGAAGTGATTCAGTTCTTTAATCAGACAACCAGCCAGACAGACAGACATATATTATAGCAGCCAATTTTCCTTCTTTTAGCTCACAGAGTAAATACCACAATAATGCAAAATGGGCAGCTCAAAATCACTGGTTAACTTTAGTAATTCAATTTGACCCAAAAAAGGATGTTTAAAGGCAACAGTGCATGCTCTAAAGGTATCAAAGTTCAAGATTACCTGTTCTGTCATTTTTTCTAGGACACATGGGCCTGGAAGATATACCTAAAACTACAAGAATATTCATGAAATATTTTATCAACAAATATTTTTGAGCACCTGCTCAGGTACTATTCAAAAGTGAACAAAACAGACTCTGAAAACAGACTGATCTGGGTTTGAATCCCTGCTTTCCCACATACTGGACATGTAATAATGGACAAACTGCTTAACAGGATGATTAAATGAGAAAATTCATATGAAACACTTGGCCCAATATATGCTTATCATGTGTTCCTTAAGTAGCATATATTTATTACTTAAGACTCAGCTTAAATGGCACTTCAACAGCAACGACCTCTATTCACATTCAACACCAAAATAAATTCTGTATGAATTATAGTTAATATGATTTTTAACATTTAATAGAATTAAAGCTTCTCAACAGCAGGCCTTGTATGTCTCATTCACTGCTGCAGCTTCAACACTTAGAAGTGTCTGGTACAAATATTTGGCAGATAAATGATTCAACAAAAATATAATAAAAGAAAATATAAAAATGATGGAACAAACGTCTCACGTGGGAGGTGTCAGATAACTTTATTTTTGCTTTTAATTATTTTTACCTAATTATAAAAATAAAATAATTATAGAAAATCTGGAAAATTCAGCAAATATTAATAAAATTAAAATAACTCATAATTCCATCAGCTCAGTATTACCAATATCCACCATCTATAAGTATATATGCATAATCTAAGAAATTTGGGATTGTACTTCATATTCTTTTAAATCCTATTTTTGTTTTTTATTCTTTTTGCAAGTTAAAGTGAGTCTATTATTGTCAGCCCTAATCCAATAGGACTTTGTATTCTTATTAAAAAGGGGAAGGGCTTCCCTGGTGGCGCAGTGGTTGAGAGTCCGCCTGCCAATGCAGGGCACACGGGTTCGCGCCCTGGTCTGGGAAGATCCCACATGCCGCGGAGCAACTAGGCCCGTGAGCCACAACTACTGAGCCTGCGCATCTGGATCCTGTGCTCCGCAACAAGAGAGGCCGCGACAGTGAGAGGCCCGCGCACCGCGATGAAGAGTGGCCCCTGCTCGCCACAACTAGAGAAAGCCCTCGCACAGAAACGAAGACCCAACACAGCCAAAAATAAATTAATTAATTAATTTAAAAAAAAAAAAGGGGGAAATTTGGAGACAGACGTGCACAGAGAGAAGACGATGTGAAGAGACACAGGGAGAAGATGGCCATCTATAAGACAAGAAGAGCAGTTTGGAACAGATCTTTCTCTCAAAGCCCTCAGAAGGAAACAACCCTGCTGACACACTGATTTTAGACTTCTAGCCTTCAGAACTGAGACAAATTTCTAAGTGGTTTTTTGTATTAATTTTTTATAGATTCCATATATAAGTGATGTCATATGATATTTGTCTTTCTCTGTCTAACTTAATCTAAGAAATTTGGGATTGCACTTTATATTCTTTTAAATCTTATTTTAATATCACACGTCATTAACATTTTTCAAAATACAATATTCTCTCATATGGCTACATCATTATACGTAACTTCTCCAATTGTTAGACAGATCGTTTCCAATTTTTTTGCTGCATAAATCATGCTGTGATGAACATTATTTATATAAATCACTGTGAGCATCTCTGATTATTTCTTTAAAATCATTTCTAGAAAGAGAACCATCTCTTTTGGCTTCTTAATACACACTAATAAATTGCTCTCCTGAAAAGTTACTAATTCATATTCCCAGTGCACTGAGCACTGTGTCCCTATCAAGTGCTGGGAAGGAGTAGCTTTCTAAACATAGAAACGATAAAAGAAAACAAGGAAGGAAAAAGTGAAAGATATAAACTAAAACTTTATACATAAGAAATTAACAATATTAAAAACAGCAAACAGACAGGAAAATATTTGCCTTGAACAAAGGACTGACTAGTTGTACTTCTTCTTTTGTGAATTACCTATTAATAATCTATGTCCATTTAGGGGAAAGGGATTTCTAGTTTTTCTAATCAATCTGTATAACCTTCCCATGTAAAAGGACACAAAAGAATTATCGCCTATTCCAGACCATAAATCATTAAGTAATATATTAGCTCAACCAATCTTCACAACCATTTTTTTCAGGGGGGAGGTCGTTTCCCCCCATTTCATTTACTCAGTTTCTTCACCTTTAACTTTCCCTAGGTCAGCTTATAAACCCAGGTCAATCACATTTCAAATCCTATTCTCTTCTCACCATAATTCATACTACATCAAATAAACACAATTTTGAAAAGAGTAAGGACAACACTAAATTATGGTCAACTAAGGCTATTTTAACATGGACTATCTGCATTCAATTTGTGGCATTTTTCTTTTTTTTAATGGAAAATGCTTGTCTAAAAAAATACATTGTTATAATACTGTGATTACATAAAAGAAAATAATACAGCAAGATAAGCAATTATTAGAGTTAGTGGCAAATGTGCTCGACAGATGTAAAGTGTAAAGACTGTTTTGTTCTTGCTTTTCTCCAAGCAAGTACTTTAATTTCACTCAATAATCCTGAATTAAGTTTTTTCATAAGAATTTCAATTTACCATTAGAATATAAAATATAATTTTATTATGATAAGAATGACTAAGGATATTTCTAAAGGATATCATAAAATCACTATCAACAGAATAAATGTATTGAGTACATTAGATTTTATATAAAGAATGTTTTAAATAATCAGTTTGATAGATAACAATGAAACACATAAAGGATTTATCTGACACAGACAATTACACAAATAATCTATCTACAACCTTATAACTAAAAGTGCAATTTAACAAAACAAAGATCAAATAATACCAATTTAAGCTTTAAAGTGAAATATGGATTCAAGGAAGACCCAGAAATTGAAGCAGCACAGAAGTTTGAGACCACTACTATGATTTATCCTCCTTAATAACCCAAAAAGCATAGACTGAAGAAGTCAAAGTATCGAAAAAGCACATAAAAATGGAAAAACCAAAAGAAACATAACAAGCATCTATAAATAATAAATGTGGCCAAAACATCTATTCTAAAATTAGCTCTTCTAAAGTAAGTCTCAAAGTCAATCTATTGAAGGGATAGATATTCCATTTAGGACAAGTTCTTAACATCTCTATGTCTCAATTTCCTCATCAATAAAATGGATCTAATAAGAATTTATCTTCCACAAGTACTATAAGGTTTGAATGAGATATTAGCTGTAAAGCACTTAGAAAAGGGTCTGGAGAGTAATGGCCATGTAAGTGTTGATAACTATTATCATCATCTATACAATTATATAATAAAACACAATTTGTATCAACTAACAAAGAAAAACAATAAAAGATTAAGAGTAAAAAAAATTCCCACCTCTTCTTAAGGATTGGGGCTTTACTGAAATGATGGTTTAGATCAGGGGTTTTGTTAACTGCATGGCTGTTGTTTTAAAAAGTCCTATCTGTTAGCAACACACACCAAAGTACTACAGGCGTTCCAGGAGTTGGGGGAGAAGGGGAAAAAGAAATGAGAGAACAAACAAGAATGACAAAATGTTGAGAATCACTGAAAATGAGTGAGAGGTACATAGGGATTCATTATATTACATTATATTATATTATTTATTATATTATTCTACTGCATTTGAAAGTTTTCATAACGGAAAGTAAAAAAAAAAAAAAAAAAAAAGACCATCTAAGGTGTTTCATTTAATATAATTTGGTTTTAATTCTAATATTTTTAATATTTCTTAACTCTAATAAGTGATTTTTTTTTTTAGTGGTTTCCTCTAAAGCTCTTAAACAGCACATGATGTTCCTACTCAAATGCATAAGCATTGTATTTGGAATATACTAAGAGCTAATAAATATTTGTAAAGGGAATAAATAAAGGAATTAATGGGAGAGGCCCTTTTTCTTCAAAGATTTAAGACTAAACAGCTACGCCAAAAGCCTTCTCAGGGTTAATTTCATGATTAGATTCATCTAAAGATGAATTCTTTCATATCCTATGGTGAATATGGATACAGTAGACAACATAAATCCATATTTAAAATAATATAAATCTACATATACAAATATTTCTGAGTTGGAAAGAAACAAATTTTTAAAGAATGAAATATATCCTCTAAATGTATGTATAAACTCTGCAGAGGCAACAGTGTTGCTTTACACACAGATCTTTTTCCAAATAGTTATATAAAATATGAAGAACAACGGGTGGGATAGGGAGGGTGGGAGGGAGACGCAAGTGGGAGGAGATATGGGGATATATGTATATGTATAGCTGATTCACTTTGTTAGAAAGCAGAAACTAACACACCATTGTAAAGCAATTATACTCCAATAAGATGTTAAAAATGATAAAAAAATAAAAAATAAAATAAAAACATGAAGAACATACTTAGGTTCTAAGATTTTTAAATGACTAAAAAAAAAAAAACTAATATGGAAAAAAAATCAGGAGAAAATCTATAGACCTCTATAATAAAAATACCTCCTTATTACAGGTTCTGACAAACCAGAGGTAAACAGTGCCTGCCTCTGCATTATATTAACTGCATGCAGTAATGATTAGAAACATAGATCACTTACTGGCCTCATCACTCAACATGGTATTTTAAAAAAAGAATCCAAAGTACTGTAATATAGACAACTATGCATACAGAACTATACAGTCGCTCTCTGTGAAATATGGACATAACCTAAGAAGGTCTAGGAGAAGCAGAAAAATAAAAATCAAAGGCCTCCAAACCAAGCCTAACAGAATATGCCAAAGCATCACTATGCCCTGCCATTTCACACTGTAATACTGTTAATTTTTTTTAAAGTTCTGCACCATTTCCCTTCATTAATGAGTCAGCATCCAAACAAATCTTAATCAGGAAGCAGCCTGAGAGAACAATACTTACAAAGTTTTTGAGATGCAAGTTGTATTGATTGACCCCATAGCTTTCTATCTTGATTTTTGAGACTGTCATTGATGAAATGAACTGCAGGTATAGCTTTGTGCTCGGCACGTTTCAGTAATTTTCCTGCCTTCATACGATCCAGCTCTTGCACAACAACCCAGGGAATTATTAACACAAGCCTGTCGAAGCCTAAAAAATAAGAAGATTTCTTAGAAGTCAACAAATATGTATTGAGCTACTAAATCAAACTATATATAGGAGAATTAAAAGTTTTAAAGAAATTCACAATCTAAATGAAGAGATAATACATAAAAATAGGAACTAAAATCAGATATAAATGTCAAGAGAATGTTACAAAAATAAATACTACTGGAAATCAAAGAAGAGTAAGTTTAGAAGCTAGGTTAACCTGTAAAGGCTCTTTTTTCTTTTTTTAAACTTAAGTTGATTATGCTTCATATATATATACACACACATACTTAATAGCATATCCAAATGGAAATAAGTTTGTGGGGGGGGGAAAAACCCACATCACTGTTAATATAAAGTATCAACTCAAATAAGAAAATCAGAATTGGTAAATGTGTTTTATAAATACCTTGGATTTCTGTTGTCTTCAAAATTCTAACAAATTTGAGATGATTCATCAGTATATTTGTGTCAACAACAATTAAAAGTTTTTTGTCTGAAGCAGTATTTGCTAGAGAAAAAGAGCAAAGTGAGGATTTCATGACATTTGATAACAGACTTGTATAATAACTACAATTCTGATATCATAGAACTTTGATAGCATTCTTAAGGCAGTACTTTAGACAATAAAAACAAAAATGCATTTACTCCAATTCTTAAGAGAAAGAACAGTAATCAGTGTTTAATTATCTACCAGTAGAATATTGTATATTGCTTAAGGGTGGATTTTAAATCATAAATTAACTTGCACCAGCAGTAACTATGTTGCCAAACCCTGTACTTGATCACTGGTAGTTAAGTACTTAGGAATCATAAGCTAATTTTAATGTACTCTGAAATATAACTGAAAAGACAAATGTGTAAAAGAAAGAAAAAAGATAATACTAGCACTGTTATTTCATAGGGTCATGTGAGGAACAGATAAGTTGATGCATAGGAAAACACTTAATAAATTGAAAAATGCAATGTGAATGTAACATAGCATTACTATTTTTACAAATACAATTCAAAACAGTATACTAACATATTTTGGGTAATATCTATCATTATCTTCTCCAAGGAGTGAGAATAATCACAATTTTACTATATAAATAAGAAATCCATGAATATAACACCTTTGAGCAATTTGCATTATTTCTGATCAGTGCTTTACAAAGCTGAAATTGTTAAAAGTTATGATTAAGAGCAAAAATAAAAGACAGCTCATAACTCTGATTACTGCCCCTTGGCAAAAGGAGAAAGAGAAAATATGTCTAACTGCCTAATAATGTGAGATATATAAAGCAAATGATGATAAGACAAATCTTAGACCCTACAGCTAAAAGAAATATACTTTATTATTTCGAATAAGCACATTTTAACATTTTTCCTCTAAATATTATAAAATTTGAATGTCGGCACATTAATTCTTAAGAAAACATAGGAGATCATAAAACTGTCATATGTATATAGGATATACCAGAAGAGGAATGTACATCATCTTCCACCAAGTCAATCTCCATACTTGTTAACTCTCCGAAGGTGAACCACAGGTAAATCCACACTTTTTCCCATACGTGCAGCGTGAAGTTCTTCTACTATCTGCATCTAAATTGCAAAAGACCCGCAGTAAAATATTTTGAATTATTTTCTCTGCAGATTAATAAGAGAGAAAGCAATTATTCTTAATTAATTCACTTAATATGAGATAGTTTGCGGAAAGAAAAAATTTACAAATATATGAAAGCCACATGATAAAAGAATACAGATTTATAAACATACACAAGGGTTTCTAATATAGCTCTTCTCTTCTTACTTTATTATTTCTGCAACCTCAGGCAAAGCATATTATTTAACAACCATGGGTCTCATTTACCTACACAATAGGAATATTAAATATCTGTATCCTTTTAGTATTTTTTGTAAGGATTAAATGAAATAATGTGAAGAACCTCACACAGAGCCCAGTACAAAACAGACTTCCAAAATAGTTAATTCTCATTCCCATTCTCACTTCGAAGTATTTTAAGGAGCCAATATGTTTTTATCTGGATGACGAGCACCTTTCCTAAGATTCTAAGATTGTTTATGAACCATTAAAACTGAAATCCAGACCTTATACCCTTCTCGCTTCAGGGGAAGTAGTTCCCTGATGTATTCTGATGCAAAGAATTAAAGTATAATCTCACTTTAGAGCAGAGGCGAGAAATCTTTCTTCTATCAAGGGGCACTGACCCAAAGACATAAAAGTATAACTGTCCAAATAAAAAGCAATCAGTATGGTTTTAAAGTTCTCCTTTAAATAGAAAAACACAAAGTGTTCTATGATCTAATTTAATTTAGAAGCAGGGAGATAAATGGCATGCAATAATTCTATGAGGTTCAACCAGGAGATTCTAGCTGAGAAATGAAGCAACAGGTAAAAAGTAAATATGTATGTGCCCTCATTTTCATTGAACAAATGTTCATCTTGTTGCTAATTAGAAAAATGAGGCAAAACATGTTAATATCATACTGCATTTTGGCAAGCCAAGGCATAAGCATGAAAAAACATAACATTAATTTAAAATTCATGTAACTTGTGGGCCACAGGCTCCATGCTCTTTATTCAAAACAGATTAGAGGTTATTAGAAAAAAAGGCCAAAAGGTGATAAAGTAAATGTAAATACTTCTCCAAATAGTTTTTCATGGCTTCATAAAAACTTATATATTGAATTAAGCAGAGCCATCACTGTTATTTTCATACTATCAAGGTTTTTACACTCATTATATTTTATTTAAATAGGAACCCTTTGACTTAATTTCATTAAAAATATTCAAAGTAAATAAATATATCAGTAACCTCTTGATCTGTATCTTGAATACTTTCAAGTGACACTGAAGAACATGGTGCTTCAAAACTCTGAAATGAAAAGTAATTTTATTAGTTACGAAGCACATACCTAGAGTAAGGTTTTTCAACCTTGGCACTACCGACATTTGGGATCAGGTAATTCTTTGTTTTGGGGGCTATCCTATGCATTGTAGGATGTTTAGAAGTATCTCTTCCCTCTACCCACTAGATACCTACCCGCTCCCAACCTTGACAATCAAAAATGTCTCCATTCCTTTGCCCAAGCAATTTCTGTGGAGTAACAGAGATAAAATCTGATTGTAAATGGAGTTGAAGAGAAAAGGATTTATACTTCAGTTTAAATACAAGTAAACTATGTTGTGTGGGGGTACATACTTAAACAGTCACAATAAAAAGAAAAACAATGAACTGAAAAAAAAAAAAAATGTCTCCATCAAGTCAGTTGCCAAATGCCCCCCTAAGAGGCAAAACTGCCCCCAGATGAAAAATTGCCCCTAGAATAGAAAAGCCTCATTCTATTAAGTTATGAAACATAGCAGAAATTCTTTAGGGTTTACTCATCTATATATATACATTTTTAAAAATACTCGTTTTCTAGGATAAAACACGTCACCCTAAAAAAAAGAACAACCATGGCAAAGGTAAAAAGAGCTGGCCTTTGGTGGTGGGAAATTTTTATCCAGGAGTAAATGAGCCATTTATAAAAGTGACATGACAAAACAAAGGGAACTTGAAGATTATTATATGGCTGAGGGAGGAAAAGCTGAAAACTGTTATCATTTATGGGTGTTTTATTTTTTGTCTCCTAGCAAAGATCGAAAATCTCAATTTTTCACTGGCACTTTTGGTGAGTGGATGAGACTTACTCAACCCTACATACAGGTGACAAGAAACTCAGCAAAAGCCACTACTGAACCAAATCATCTTCTAAGAATTCTCCAAACACCAAACTCACCAAACTTGTATTTTACAAGACACTGTATAAAAATTAGACCCTCTTTAAACAAGTGTATCATATGTTGCTTTATTGGGAATTCAGCTTCTACCCAAACTACCCAACATCAATCTTCACCTGATACAACACCACATACATCACACACATAGGCCCATTATAGCTTTACTATTCCATGACCCTGGGTTTTATAATGCCTTTTCCACCTGACTTTAAATCTCACTAGAGCTTTAGGTTCTTTTCAGCTAAGGAGTGCCAACCAAGCTAGAGATTATTATAGAACTTCCTGCAACTCCTGACATTTGAAGGCTTTTCATTCTTTTACTACTACCCTTCACTCTCTTTGACCACAGGTCACTTTCAGTGATTTCAATAAATTTTCTGTTACCTCCAAATCCAGAAAAGTTCGTGTCAGTTTTCCTGGAAAACCTCCTCCTTATTATAAAAGAAAGTCTTAGTGGGTGTTAAATGTTTGCCTTCCCCTACCATACTTTATTAAATACATGGACCAGGATAAAGCCTTCCCTGGAGATGACAAAAGGGAATGACAATAATGATGGTATAAATGGTTTTATCTGCTAGAGTGATTCCAAACTAAAAACCTGATTATACTGCTTCCTTGATTACATTTCAATGGCTCTGTACTATCTACAAGATAAAAAACAATCTTTCCCATGAGAGATAAAGAAATCCATTTTCTGGACCCTCGCTTCCTCTCCAACTTCCTCTTCTATAGATTCTCTACACATCTCAACTCAAGTCAAAATGAACAACTTAAGTGCCCACGTAGGGTCTTGCCATGCAATTTCATAACTCTGGGCCATTACACAACTGATCCTCTCCCCTGACAGGACAACACTTCTATTCTTTGCTCTACACATTTTTCAATACCAAGCTTAAGAATCCCCACCTTAATAAGCCCTTCCTTAACTCACTCCCAAATTTATACTAATACCAGCCAAATTCCTAGGGCTCTAATATTTACTTCACTGTATTTGCAATTGTATTTGTTTACTAATCTACCTCCCTGGGAACTTCTTGAGGGTAAAAAGCATCTTATTCATCTCTAAATCCCTAGAACCTAACACATAATCGGTATCTTTAATTAATGTTTGATAAACTGATGAACCTCTACCCCACAGACTCATAAGAATTAAGTGGGATACCGTTTATAAAAGTGGCCTATAAACCACAAATCTCTAGAACATTAGTTAGCAATGGTGAGGGGAGGGTGCAAACTGAGAAGGGTCTGTATCAAAGGACTGTAAAACCTAAGAAACAAAATAAGTCACTTTCTCCTAGGAAAGCATAACAGGATTACTAAATCCAGAAAATACAGTTATTTCTTTGTAAGGTACACTCATTATTTTAGGAAGATAATTATCTACTGAGGAATTTACGAGGAAAACAAAACAACAAATATAATATTAAGATGATTAGCTACTGTCAATAATATGCTAACGATAATATATTCAAGATAAGAACAATATTTACTTGCTGCTCCTGTGTCTACATGACTTTGAGTCAGATAAGACTGCTATCAAAGGAATATAAAGAGTTTTAATTCCAATAACTGAAAAGTAATCATGCAAAAATTGCTTCCCCTACAACTTAATATTCATGCTATGCATCTCTTTTGGTTTGTGTAGTAATTCTACAGAGAGCAAAAAAACCTATAAGATGCAGTGCAGGGATTTCTCATACTGTTCCTCAGATGTACAGCACGAGGGGAACACCAAACAATGATACAAAGATGTCTGTTAAACATACTGGAAAATTCAGATTCCTTGCTTGCATGCTACTCTACAGAACTGGTTATAGAGCACAAGAAGAAAACTGTAGCTTTCCTTTGAGAAAGCAATAAAAAGAACAAACTCAATTTTTTCCTTCTTTGGAGTCCTTCAAGTTCAGTGAACAAAGAGTACTCTCTCTCAAGCTCTTCTGGCCTCCCTAGTTACAACCCCTCCATTTTTCAAAGGAAGTATCTTATACTACACTCTGTAGTCTTGATTCCTAAAGTAGGTAGGCTCCACCACCGCCTGTTTTTAAGCAGTCTCTAAATTTCAGAACTTCTGAAGTTCCAAAGTTCTAAAAGTTGTCTTAAAGGTATCAATAAATAATGTTATTTGCCATAGAAACAAGGCTGTAGCAATTAGGTTCTCAAATTAGTCCACAAATGCTGACTTATTACATAATTTAGAAGCAAAACAAGGTATGCCAAGCCTTCTAGCCTGGATCTCTGTACACATAGTTCCCTTTGCCTGGAACATCCCTGCTTCTCCCATCTCACTCCACCTTGTCTGCACCTGAATAACTCCTATTCAATCCTCAGTTCTCAGTTTACTTGTTATCCCCTCCAGTAAACCTTCCTGAATTAATCCCTCCATGGCGCACCAAGGCCATGTTAATCCCCTGCTGTGTATTCCCATATTAGGTGATAAGTACTGATCAGACCTGAGGTGGCTGTTTCTGTGTCTCCTCATATTAAGTGAGTCTCTGAAAACAAAGACAGTGATTGTGGTGCCTGGCATATAGGGCATTCAAAAAATAATTTGTTAAACGAATAGCTATTTGGAATAATAACCCCTGGATGTTCTATAGTTCCTGGAGTTAGAGAAGAGCCTAAGACTGTCACAGTGCTATTCTGATAGAACAATCTATAATGGCTTCTTTCTATATTTTTACACATTCCCTCCTATTTTGGATCCTTGATACTTGCCAGGATAGCTTCCTAAGGAAGTTGGAATTATCGTGGTAAAATAAAAGAATCAATATTATCTTCCTGACTAAATAGAATCAGCTCTGTATGATCATTATCTATAATAGAAACAACACAAACCTAAGTATATTAAAACTCTTTGCTAAAGACTATATTCATTTTGCACTACCTTACCTGGGTTAGGATTTCACTAGAACTTGAATCATTACTTCTTTGATGCTCATGATATTTTCCTTCCCACTCACGAACAGTCTGCTTATACGTGGAATCTGAAAATAAATGTTCACTTTTGTGCCTTGTCAAATTTAACGAAACCTGGGAGCCTTCCAGGCATTCTTTTTTCTCCTGCTTAGTCTTTAACTTGTTAGAATCTAAACTGAAGACATTTTCTTCTACAAGCTTCTGGAGGCTTTCACGGGATTCTCCTAGGATTTTGAAATTGATCTTTCTTCTTCTAGATTCGAGGGGTTCCTTAATTATCTTGTTGGACTTATAATCCTGAGAAAATTGGATTCTCTTGCATTTCTCCAAAACATATTTTTCAGAACTGTCTCTAAATTTTTTGTACCTTTCTTTCTTGAGTTCCTTCATCTTCTCCCTCTGAGCAAGTAAATGAGGCCATTTTTTTTCACTTGCCTGGCCTTCAGCTTTAGGTCTCACATCTTTGGCAATCTTAGGACTGCTAAAGTTTTTAATTCCATGGTCCAGCTCACTCTTAACATTTGTCAATTTAATATCTTTAACTTTAAAATCTACACATTTACTTATACCTTTTTTAGTTCCATTTGAAGAAGGACTCTGAGAAATAATTTGATTATCATTTGAGTATGATGTTTCTTGGAGTTTAACAAGTCCTTGGGATGAAGAACTAAGTTTTGGTCTCTTTCTTGGAGTGTCAGTTTCTACATTCAGTCTGTAAAGCAGCACAGAAAACTAGGTTACGTTACAAGAGTACATGATAATATGTAATATTGCACTGTATCATTTTAGTTAGGAAATGAAAGAACTGGCCTGATAGGAACTTCATAAAAAGTAAGAAATGGCTACATTAAGAATGAAGTGGAAAGGATTACTCAACAAACGGTATTGGAATAACTGGTTTGCTATTTGGAAAAAAACACCACAAACGTACAGCTTTATATAATACCAGACGGTATAATTTCAAACAGATTAAACACTTAAGTGCAAAATAATTATTTCCATAACTGCTCTACTTCATATTAAATACTTAAAAACCATAGGGGAAAAAGGGAATATTTATCTGATTTCTTAATAGAGAACTTCCTAAACTTAATAGCAGTGGGAAAAATCACAAAGGAAAACAGTAAACGTAAATGACTATTTACTTTAAAACTTTAGCATATTAAAAAATAATAAAATTAAAAGAGCTTGGAAATGGTATTTACTACATATGTGACAGCTTATTAGCCTTAGTAAATAAAAAGCTCATCAAAAAGTACTAAGACTCTAAACAAACATATGGACACCAAGGAGGGAAAGTGGCGGGGCAGGGGTAGTGGTGGGATGAATTGGGAGATTGGGATTGACATATATACATTAATATATATAAAATGGGTAACTAATAAGAACCTGCTGTATAAAAAAATAAATAAAATAAAATTCAAAAAAAAAAGTACTAAGACTCTAGAATAAGGCATAAACAGAAAATTAATGAAAGAGAAAAAGGGAATAGCTAATAAACACTTTGGGGAAAAAAGTCTGACTTCCCTAGAAGTCACAGACATGCTAATTACAACATACCATTTTCTTCTATCAGATTAGCAAAGGTTTTTAAATAACATTAAACACCAGCAAGAAATTGTAAAATGGACCCTCTCATATGTTGCTAGTGGAAATGCAAAATGATTTAACAGTTACACAAAGGAATCTGACAATATAATTAAGAATTCTAAAAATGTTCTTATCCTTTGACTTCTTAGTAATTCGCACTTTAGAAATCTATACCAAGGAGGAAAAAAAGCAGAAATGGACTAAAAAATAATAACAGCAAAATATTCAATTCAGGGCTATTTATAAGAGCAAAAAATCAGGTACAAGATAAATGCTAAAATTTTTGAAATGACTAAAAAACATGTCATTCTATCGAGTATGATGGAGTGTCATAGTCATTTCAAATGATGTTTATGAAAAGTTTTCAAAGACATAACGAAACATATTGATATAATATTAAGCAGAGAACAAGTAGGGCACAAACCTGTATACATAATGCAGTCTCAACAGTTTTCTAGCATAGTAAAAAAGCTAGAAAGAAATGTGCTAAAAAGTTTTAGAAGCAGCAATAGCTAGAAGTGATAACATTTTCCTGCTTAATAAAACTAGATATTACTTTGTAGTCAGAAAGAAAGGGGAAAAAAATTCGACGAACCACAATCCATTAATTTCTATCAGTAAATCCTTAAGTGCCTTTTAAGCACCTGTCACTCTGCCGGGCACTGGGAGGCAGCGGAGGACATAACAAATACAGTCCGTACCCCCAATTAATTTACCGTCCAGCAGGGGAGAAAGAGATGGTCAATAAGTGACTTCTCAAATAATTAATTATGCAACAGCAAACTATAAACATCTCAGAGTTTCTATAGGAGTTTCACCTGAGTCTTCATCTGGTTTTACTTTCTTTACTATCTCTTTCTACAAAAAGACTGCCTATCATTATTTATCTGTTAATAAGTAGCAATAAAACAAAACTTTAATAGGACCCTAGCTTGACACTTAATAGTATATAAGACATCAACTGTATTAAAGAAAAATCAGAAAAACAACAAACAAAAGAAAAATTTTAACAGGACCCTGTAGTTCTCTGAGCAGTTTAAAATTCCTATTTTATTTTTTTCTTCACAACAGCCCTATACTGCATATTTCACAGCAATCTATGCACCATGGTCCATATGGTCATAATTAATAAAAACTCAGCATTATAATACCTTTTAAAAGACCAGCAAAATTAAATCTTAAAGTTACCTCTTATCAACTAGTTTTGCAAAATGCTATATTGTGATAATGCAGTTGTATATTTGCAACCCAAAATACTAAAGTTCTGAGATCTTTTTAGACATGTTAGACATATAGCAAATACTTATTTTTTATGAATGACTTAAGCGTAAGCTCAATATCAGCTGAAGCTAAATATCACCATCCTAGAGTGAACTCTTGTGATACAAAAATAAATGTGAAATCTTGTCAAAAATTTAATTTTTATAATTAGATTATTTTAAAATTTAGTAACCAAGGTTTTATTTTTATTTTTTTGGCCACGCCACGCAGCATGTGGGGTCTTAGTTCCCCGACCAGGGATCGAACCCATGTCCCCTGCAGTGGAAGCACGGAGTTTTAACCACTGGACCACCAGGAAAGTCCCAAAATTTAGTAACCAAGGTTTTAAAACATGATATACGGCAAGAAAAATAATTGCTCAACATTACCAGTGGCTAGATTACTCCATCAGCCATCATAATGCACATTTAGGATATTAAATCACATACTTACTTTCAACTTAGGTCAAATGAAGAATAAAGTACTTTTTGGTTAATTCTGCCAATAATGGGTACTGCTGATGGCAATATTACCATCTCTCTAATACTAACTGAGATAAAACTTATCTCCTTTTCAACTCCTGGACTTAAAGATTTGGCCAATGGTTATGATGCAATTTTTATTGAAGAAATCCCACAAACTGTGTGCAACTTGACGAAATGCTTTCTGAATATTTTCAAAAGACTGCTGCCTTTGCTTATATTTTTATTGCTAAAAAATTCATGTATATGTACTTAAACCAAGGATCTGGAATTGTGGTAACAATACAATGTAACTGGCTTTCAGGATGACAAAATTCTCTCTGATTTTCCACCTACATCTCAGCTTCCAATGTTTGCACATCAATTTCGGGACCTTCCCTGTAGTTGAATAGGGAGATCTTTTCGGAAGATGCCATGTATCATAAAGAAATACTTATAACCTTAAGGCAAATAAGTTTGTTTACTGCTCCAGGAAGTAAACAACAACCTCAAATGAATCATTTTCTCTGCAGGCAACCAATGGTCATGAGAAATCCCGCATTACTGATATTGATATCTACTAAGCACCGTGTTACAGCTTTCTTTTGTCCAATCAACGTTTCAAATATATACCACATTGTTTAAATGCACGACAAGGTCGTTCTGAAGTATATTGTATGCCATATACTTTTGTCTTTGACAAAAGAAAATTTCACGAGTTACATCTAAACTACTTCACCAACATCTGAAAGTAAATAATCAGAGATTAACAATAAATCTAGATGCTTTGCACTGTTCATATTACTGATATTGTTACCCTGATTAGATGTGATAATAACTCACACAATAGCATGGTCATTGATCACACCTGGGTTCAGAGATACAGAAATGTCATTGAATAAGACATTCAACTAACTATTCAATGATGCAAGGGCTGAAGCCAAGTAGCAGATTTTGAATAAATACTGATGCCAAGTTGAACTTCATTGCATCCTTAGAATAATTTTGATCCTATTCTCAAAATAATTCAACATTATTTTTTCCTCCTTCCAGAGACTATATGAGTAAGTCCAAGGGGGTAGAGTATATAGATCAGAACTCCATTTACACTCTTATACATGGATATAAAATCAAGGCTAGAAAATGTGTTCTTAAGCAAAAGGTAACTAGTGAAAAATCAGGCAGTGTTTCAGAACTTAAATTTTTTTTAAAAAACCAGATACTAGTACAAAAGGCATTAAAAATCTGAAAAATTTAGAAAGTGATAGTCAATATAACATGAAATTTGTGACAGAGTATACTTCAACAGATAATAATATAGAGACAAAGATTCACAAAAAAAAGATGATTCAAAAGAAAAACTGAAAAAGAGTCAGAGGCAAGCTGGATTTTTTGATTTTAGCAAACATTAACTGAGCTTGTCAGGGAAGCAGAAGTTTTATTTATAGATTTAATGCCACTTTAATTGTTTTCCTGTAACTCCTTATTTTCAGAGAAACTTTGATCTTACCAACTTTCATCATGCATTATACTTTTTATACTTATTTACCCCCATTAGTTGGCAAGAATTCCTTCCCCACAAAATTCTCTGAATTTTTGATCCAAAGAACACAGAAAACTAAGGAGAAATAATCTCCATTATTCCTAACACTATTCCCCAATTTCTCTAGTTGTAGCCATAACCTGTTTTTAATTAACATGGTTTTAGAACCTTACCAATTCAATAAGTTACATATTCTCTTCATGGGTAATATGCAAAGATAATTTATCCAAAATTATTAAATCAGCCTCATAATCTCTTCCATTACTATATATAATGAAGTTATATATCTTATAAGAGTGCGTCAAAATCAACTTACTTGAGATAAAAATTTACATTTTATTTGAAAGTAGCATTTACATAGCATAGAATTCTGATAGACTTTTCATTTCACTCAACTTTTCTTAAATTTATACAAATATTAAGAAAATTAATCATAATCTGTGATTTAGCTATAAATATTTGCATGCAAAACAGTACTAAACAAAATAAAGGATTTTGCGAATCTAAGTATTTAGTCTCACAATTCAAAGCTAAAAAAAAGTGAAAATATATCAAGAAAAAGAGAAAACTTACCTTTTCAGTTCTTGTCTTCTTTTTATATTACAGTACAGAATATGTGCATGATCTGATTTCTGGAAAAAAAAACAATATCATTTAGGAAATATAAATTGTGCACTGGGGAAGGAGATTGGGAGATGGTATTTTTTCCATACCTATGTGTTAGTGAATAGGTTGACACAATAATTTACTAAAAATCTTTCCAATAAACTTGTGAGACAGCTATTATTATCATCTCCGTTTTACAGATAAAGTACCCAAGGCTCAAACAGAGCAAAAATATCCTCAATGTCACAGAGCAAGTTAGTAGCAGAGCCGTGATCTGAAACCAGATCTGTCCACCCTCTCTATTCTACCACCCTGTCTCTCTATGTATTCTGGGGACAAGAGCTAGGCACAAGAAAAATAATAGAGAAAGAGGGTATAGTCCCTGTCCTAAAGAGTTCAGAGTGCAGTAAAAGGATAAAGTAGAAAGAAGTAGAAGGATATGTACAAATAACCTAATATAAAGGACATAAGTGTCAAAGCAGTACAATAAACAGTAAGTTGTAAAAAGAGTTCAAAACCTCAAACACCAAAAGTTGGAATGTACCTAGGAAAAAAAGGTAGACAAAAAATATGCTAAAGATTGAACATATATTGAATAAAGATTAATGGGTAAAAGAAAAAGGCATTCTCAGTTAAAAATGCTTAGGCATCCTAAGAAGCTGTAGGCTACTGGTGTAAATTCAGCAGAGAGAAAATAAACTTGCCTCGCTAGAAGCAGGACTGTTTTGAGGAAGAAAAAAAAGAAAACTGGATAGTTAAGGTGTGACCAAATTTAAGACGGTCCTAAATGATAAACTAAAAAAGTAATAGAAGATTTTTCAACAGAGGAGAAATATGATGAAATCAGTGTTTTAACAAGTTTAATAAAGCAAGAATAAATTGCAACAGCAGTTTCATTACATGAAAACAAATTCTTAAAAACCCAACTCTGCATTCATGGAACTTTCACAACTACCTTCTCTTATTACCTAAAACAACTGTGTAGCTATCCTGATATACACCTAACTCCCACTTGAATATGATGAGTACTTCACAACCACCCATGTACTAGGTTAATGTGTTTGGTCTGCTGTCACTGTTTCAAATCACTGGTGAGACAGTGGAAAGAAATCTGGACTTGGCT
Organism: Balaenoptera musculus; assembly: GCF_009873245.2. Classification (NCBI taxonomy): domain Eukaryota; kingdom Metazoa; phylum Chordata; class Mammalia; order Artiodactyla; family Balaenopteridae; genus Balaenoptera; species Balaenoptera musculus. Next base: position 140,151,056 of record NC_045785.1, on the reverse strand, counting down.
CTGTTGCTGCAAATAATTTTGTGTCCTTTGACAAGTCACTTAACTTTCTGAATCTCTATTTCTGAATCTGAAAATGCAAACACTGTATGTGCCTTGGCTATCTCAAAATGAAATTGTAAAGATAAATATAACCATATCTGGGGAAAGACCTGAAAACTGTCTAAATTTATATTCATGCGGTCTAATCCCGCATAATAGGGTCTATTAGCACAAAGAAACAAAGAACTTGATAAACGCTTTTTAGTGAGCAGCAGAAAGAAAAAACTGGTTTTCTGTCTATCGGCTATCAAAAAGTAAGAATAATATAAAGAAAAAAATTAATGGAGGGCTTCCTTGGTGGCACAGTGGTTGAGAGTCTGCCTGCCAATGCAGGGGACACGGGTTCGAGCCCTGGTCTGGGAAGATCCCACATGCCACGGAGCAACTGGGCCCGTGAGCCACAACTACTGAGCCTGAGCGTCTGGAGCCTGTGCTCCACAACAAGAGAGGCTGCGATAGTGAGAGGCCCACGCGCCGCGATGAAGAGTGGCCCCCACTTGCCGCAACTGGAGAAAGCCCTCGCACAGAAACGAAGACCCAACACAGCCAAAACTAAAAATAATAAATAAATAATAAAAAATTAAAAATTAAAAAAAATAAATAATGGAAAAGTAGTGGGGGAATTTATATCATAAACCTTCTAACTGCACATTAAAACTTAAATATAAATAATTTTTAGAGTTAGTTACAGTATCTAAACACTCACCAGTTTTCTCTTCTCTGTTGAAACCGATATTACAGAACAAGCTGAACTAGTAAAATTTGCTGAGGTTTTTTTCTCTTTCTTATCCTAAGAATGCCATTTGGAAAAAAGGAAAGAAAAGCACAAAATAAAGCACAGCATAAGAGAGCATTATTTCATCACTTATTATAAATCAAGATTCTTTCTACATTAATAATAAATTTCAGAGGAGAACAATGTTTAAGGGCATACAAACATTGGTAAGAGGAAGGAAGACCCAACTAGAAATCAGAAGATGTAGGTGCTCTTGAACTACGGATGAGATGGGATACAGGCGCTGCAGCAGAAGGCTGCAGACGACTCAGACAAGGACATTGAGAAGTGGCACTGCCATGGTGGAATTCCGTCTTCCACAAAGCAAAACCATATATCCAGTTATTTTTCAGTGGATCCTGAATTCAATAGACCCAGGACAAACATATTTTGAGTACCTACCATGTATCAAAGACATTATTCTAGACAGTGAGGACAGATTAATGAAAAAACAATAAAAGTCCCTGCCCTCATGGAGGTTAAAAACTAGTGCAGGTATTTACAAATAAGCAAATAATATATTTAGTGTGTCAGATGATGCTATGGAAAAAAAATAAAACAGAGAAAGGGGTCAGGAAGGGCTGACAGGCAAGGGTGAGGCAGTTGCAATTTTAAACAGAGTAGTCAAAAAAGGCCCCACTGGTAAGTTGACATCTGAATAGAGACCTAAAGAAATGAAGGAACAAACCCTGTGGATATCTAGGGAAAATTTTTCAGTTTAAAGGGAGTAACAGCAAGCACAAAGTCCCTGAGGCAGGAATGTGCCTGGCTTATTGGAACAACAACAAGGAAGCCAAGAAGTGGAGAAAGCAAAGAGAGAATGTAATGGAGATGAGATGGGGAGAGTAGTTCACTTTGTCAGCCCCAGCAACGACTTCAGCATTTTCTCTGAAGTGGAAAACCACGAGAAAATATTGAGCAGAGGAGTGACATGATCTTACATTTTAATAGGATCATTCTGCTGTTATGTCAAGAACACAAGAAGGCAAAGGTGGAAGCAGGGAGATCAATTTAGAAACTACTGAAATAACCTAGGAAAGCAAGTTCATTGCCTGGATCACGGTGATAGACGTAAAGGTCGCAGTCAGACTCTGCTGGTAGAATTTGCTGATAGATGGGATGCAGGTAGAGCATGATGACCAGGGTTCTGGCCCAAGCAACTGAAAGAATGTTATTGCATTACGCTGGGAGAACTGAGGCTGGACACTTGAAAGATTATAGTTTAAGAAGATGAGAAGGAAGCACAAAGGATACCGCCAAGCCTCAGTTCCTTCATCTGTATAATTGGGATAAAAACAATACCTACCTCACAGAGCTGTGAGGAATAAATAAAATAATGCAAGTAAAGAATGAGGAGGGCGGGGCAAGATGGCGGAACAGTAAGACGCGGAGATCACTTTCCTTCCCACAGATACATGAGAAATACATCTACACGTGGAACTGCTCCTACAGAACACCCACTGAATGCTGGCAGAAGACGTGAGACCTCCCAAAAGCCGTGTGGACGAAAGGCTCTTGGTGCTCCAGCCAGGCATCAGGGCTGTGCCTCTGAGGTGGGAGAGCCAACTTCAGGACACTGGTCCACAAGAGGCCTCCCGGCTCCACGTAATACCAAACGGTGAAAATCTCTCAGAGATCTCCATCTCAACATCAAGACCCAGCTTCACTCAATGACCAGCAAGCTACAGTGCTGGACACCCTATGCCAAACAACTAGCAAGACAGGAACACAGCCCCATCCATTAGCAGAGAGGCTGCCTAAAATCATAATAAGGCCACAGACACCCCAAAACACACCACCAGACGTGGACGTGCCCACCAGAAAGACAAGATGCAGCCTCATCAACCAGAACACAGGCACTAGTCCCCTCCACCAGGAAGCCTACACAACCCACTGAACCAACCTTAGCCACTGGGGACAGATACCAAAAACAACGGGAACTACGAACTTGCAGCCTGTGAAAAGGAGACCCCAAACACAGTAAGATAAGCAAAATGAGAAGACAGAAAAACACACAGCAGATGAAGGAGCAGGGTCAAAACACACCAGACCTAACAAATGAAGAGGAAATAGGCAGTCTACCTGAAAAAGAATTCAGAATAATGATAGTAAAGATGATCCAAAATCTTGGAAACAGAATAGACAAAATGCAAGAAACACTTAACAAGGACGTAGAAGAACTAAAGAGGAACCAAGCAACGATGAAAAACACAATAAATGAAATTAAAAATACTCTAGAAGGGATCAAAAGCAGAATAACTGAGGCAGAAGAACGGATAAGTGACCTGGAAGATAAAATAGTGGAAATAACTACTGCAGAGCAGTATAAAGAAAAAAGAATGAGAAGAACTGAGGACAGTCTCAGAGACCTCTGGGACAACATTAAACGCACCAACATTCGAATTATAGGGGTCCCAGACGAAGAAGAGAAAAAGAAATGGACTGAAAAAAATATTTGAAGAGATTATAGTTGAAAACTTCCCTAATATGGGAAAGGAAATAGTTAATCAAGTCCTGGAAGCACAGAGAGTCCCATACAGGATAAATCCAAGGAGAAACACGCCAAGACACATATTAATCAAACTATCAAAAATTAAATATAAAGAAAACATATTAAAAGCAGCAAGGGAAAAACAACAAATAACACACACGGGAATCCCCATAAGGTTAACAGCTGATCTTTCAGCAGAAACTCTGCAAGCCAGAAGGGAGTGGCAGGATATACTTAAAGTGATGAAGGAGAAAAACCTACAACCAAGATTACTCTACCCAGCAAGGAGCTCATTCAGATTTGATGGAGAAATTAAAACCTTTACAGACAAGCAAAAGCTGAGAGAGTTCAGCACCACCAAACCAGCCTTACAACAAATGCTAAAGGAACTTCTCTAGGCAAGAAATACAAGAGAAGGAAAACACCTACAATAACAAACCCAAAACATTTAAGAAAATGGGAATAGGAACATACATATCGATAATTACCTTAAATGTAAATGGATTAAATGCTCCCACTAAAAGACACAGACTGGCTGAATGGATACAAAAACAAGACCCGTATATACAGGTCTGTCTACAAGAGACTCACTTCAGACCTAGGGACACATACAGACTGAAAGTGAGGGGATGGAAAAAGATATTCCATGCAAATGGAAATCAAAAGAAAGCTGGAGTAGCAATTCTCATATCAGACAAAATAGACTTTAAAATAAAGAATATTACAAGAGACAAGGAAGGACACTACATAATGATCAAGGGATCGATCAAAGAAGAAGGTATAACAATTGTAAATATTTATGCACCCAACATAGGAGCACCTCAATACATAAGGCAAATACTAACAGCCATAAAAGGGGAAATCAACAGTAACACAGTCATAGCAGGGGACTTTAACACCCCACTTTCACCAATGGACAGACCATCCAAAATGAAAATAAATAAGGAAACACAAGCTTTAAATGATACATTAAACAAGATGGATTTAATTGATATTTATAGGACATTCCACCCCAAAGCAACAGAATACACATTTTTCTCAAGTGCTCATGGAACATTCTCCAGGATAGATCATATCTTGGGTCACAAGTCAAGCCTTGGTAAATTTAAGAAAATTGAAATCATATCAAGTATCTTTTCCGACCACAACGCTATGAGACTAGATATCAATTACAGGAAAAGATCTGTAAAAAATACAAACACATGGAGGCTACACAATACACTACTTAGTAATGAAGTGATCACTGAAGAAATCAAAGGGGAAATCAAAAAATACCTAGAAACAAATGACAATGGAGACACGATGACCCAAAACTTATGGGATGCAGCAAAAGCAGTTCTAAGAGGGAAGTTTATAGCAATACAAGCCTACATCAAGAAACAGGAAACATCTCGAATAAACAACCTAACCTTGCACCTAAAACAGTTAGAGAAAGAAGAACAAAAAAACCCCAAAGATAGCAGAAGGAAACAAATCATAAAGATCAGATCAGAAATAAATGAAAAAGAAATGAAGGAGACAATAGCAAAGATCAATAAAACTAAAACCTGGTTCTATGAGAAGATAAACAAAATTGATAAACCATTAGCCAGACTCATCAAGAGAAAAAGGGAGAATACTCAAATCACTAGAATTTGAAATGAAAAAGGAGAAGTAACAACTGACACTGCAGAAATACAAACGATCATGAGAGATTACTACAAGCAACTCTATGCCAATAAAATAGACAACCTGGAAGAACTGGACAAATTCTTAGAAATGCACAACCTGCCAAGACTGAACCACGAAGAAATAGAAAATATAAACAGACCAATCACAAGTACTGAAATTGAAACTGTGATTAAAAATCTTCCAACAAACAAAAGCCCAGGACCAGATGGCTTCACAGGCGAATTCTATCAAACATTTAGAGAAGAGCTAACACCTATCCTTCTCAAACTCTTCCTCAAAATATTGCAGAGGGAGGAACACTCCCCAACTCATTCTATGAGGCCACCATCACCCTGATACCAAAACCAAAGATGTCACAAAGAAAGAAAACTACAGGCCAATATCATTGATGAACATAAATGCAAAAATCCTCAACAAAATACTAGCAAACAGAATCCAACAGCACATTAAAAGGATCATACACCATGATCAAGTGAGGTTTATTCCAGGAATGCAAGGATTCTTCAATATATGCAAATCAATCAACGTGATACATCATATTAACAAATTGAAGGAGAAAAACCATATGATCATCTCAATAGATACAGAGAAAGCTTTTGACAAAATTCAACACCCATTTATGATAAAAGCCCTGCAGAAAGTAGGCATAGAGGGAACTTTCCTCAACATAATAAAGGCCATATATGACAAACCCACAGCCAACATCGTCCTCAATGGTGAAAAACTGAAAACATTTCCACTAAGATCAGGAACAAGACAATGTGGCCCACTCTCACCACTATTATTCAACATAGTTTTGGAAGTGTTAGCCACAGCAATCAGAGAAGAAAAAGAAATAAAAGGAATCCAAATAGGAAAAGAAGAAGTAAAGCTGTCACTGTTTGCAGATGACATGATACTATACACAGAGAATCCTAAAGATGCTACCAGAAAACGACTAGAACTAATCAATGAATTTGGTAAAGTAGCAGGATACAAAATTAATGCACAGAAATCTCTTGCATTCCTATACACTAATGATGAAAAATCTGAAAGTGAAATTAAGAAAACACTCCCGTTTACCATTGCAACAAAAAGAATATAATATCTAGGAATAAACCTACCTAAGGAGACAAAAGACCTGTATGCAGAAAATTATAAGACACTGATGAAAGAAATTAAAGATGATACAAATAGATGGAGAGATATACCATGTTCTTGGATTGGAAGAATCAACATTGTGAAAATGACTCTACTACCCAAAGCAATCTACAGATTCAATGCAATCCCTAACAAACTACCATTGGCATTTTTCACAGAACTAGAACAAAAAATTTCACAATTTGTATGGAAACACAAAAGACCCCGAATAGCCAAAGCAATCTTGAGAACGAAAAATGGAGCTGGAGGAATCAGGCTTCCTGACTTCAGACTATATTACAAAGCTACAGTAATCAAGACAGTTTGGTACTGACACAAAAACAGAAACATAGATCAATGGAACAGGATAGAAAGCCCAGAGATAAACCCACGCACATATGGTCACCTTATCTGTGATAAAGGAGGCAAGCATATACAGTGGAGAAAAGACAGCCTCTTCAATAAGTGGTGCTGGGAAAACTGGACAGGTACATGTAAAAGTATGAAATTAGAACACTCCCTAACATCATACACAAAAATAAACTCAAAAGGGATTAAAGACCTAAATGTAAAGCCAGACACTATCAAACTCTTAGAGGAAAACATAAGCAGAACACTCTATGACATAAATCACAGCAAGATCCTTTTTGACCCAGCTCCTAGAGAAATGGAAATAAAAACACAAGTAAACAAATGGGACCTAATGAAACTTAAAAGCTTTTGCACAGCAAAGGAAACCATAAACAAGACCAAAAGACAACCCTCAGAATGGGAGAAAATATTTGCAAATGAAGCAACTGACAAAGGATTAATCTCCAAGATTTACAAGCAGCTCATGCAGCTCAATAACAAAAAAACAAACAACCCAATCCAAAAATGGGCAGAAGACCTAAACAGACATTTCTCCAAAGAAGATATACAGATTGCCAACAGACACATGAAAGAATGCTCAACATCATTAATCATTAGAGAAATGCAAATCAAAACTACAATGAGATATCATCTCACACTGGTCAGAATGGCCATCATCAAAAAATCTAGAAACAATAAATGCTGGAGAGGGTGTGGAGAAAAGGGAACACTCTTGCACTGTTGGTGGGAATGTAAATTGATACAGCCACTATGGAGAACAGCATGGAGGTTCCTTAAAAAACTAAAAATAGAACTACCATACCACCCAGCAATCCCACTACTGGGCATATACCCTGAGAAAACCATAATTCAAAAAGAGTCATGTACCAAAATGTTCATTGCAGCTCTATTTACAATAGCCAGGACATGGAAGCAACCTAAGTGTCCATCATCAGATGAATGGATAAAGAAGATGTGGCACATACATACAATGGAATATTACTCAGCCATAAAAAGAAACGAAATGGAGGTATTTGTAGTGAGGTGGATGGAGTTAGAGTCTGTCATACAGAGTGAAGTAAGTCAGAAAGAGAAAAACAAATACAGTGTGCTAACACATATATATGGAATCTAAGGGAAAAAAAAAAAAGGTCATGAAGAACCTAGTGGCAAGACGGGAATAAAGACACAGACCTACTAGAGAATGGACTTGAGGATATGGGGAGGGGGACGGGTAAGATGTGACAGGGTGAGAGAGTGGCATGGACATATATACACTACCAAATGTAAAACAGATAGCTAGTGGGAAGCAGCCGCATAGCACAGGGAGATCAGCTCTGTGCTTCGTGACCACCTAGAGGGGTGGGATAGGGTGGGTGGGAGGGAGGGAGACGCAAAAGGGAAGAGATATGGGAACATATGTATATGTATAACGGATTCACTTTGTTATAAAGCAGAAACTAACACACCACTGTAAAGCAATTACACTCCAATAAAGATGTTAAAAAAAAAAAAAGAATGAGAATAACAAGAGACTTTTCCTGGGTCAGAAGGGAAGAACAAAATATTTACATATCTCATTTTAAAACTGAGGTGTATTTTTTTCATTACACAAAAATAAACTGTAAAAAAGGGTATCTTTAGGTCAACAAACCAGAATTCTTACTTCTTCATCAACACTGGGTGATGGGGCGGTGCCTTTTCTCTGAGATTTCTCTTTTTTTCCACAAGATTCTTTGCTGGACATTTGGAAAGCTAAAATAAACATCAAAAGCACATTATGTGTGTTTTACCACTGCCACAACAAAAACATTAGAAATTATTCTTTTTTCAGTTCCTTAAAGACTGGAGTTTTACAAAATAATTTCTATATTTTACCCATTCTCAAGGTGACGGGATTCTCTCATTGTTCCACTTTACTTATATTCTCCCTCATAATGTTCTGTTTCCCTCCTTCAGCTTCATCTATTACCTTTTTAGGAATGACTCTTAAAACTATGCCTTTGGCCCTGACGTCTCTCTCAAGCATCACATCACCATTTTCAACTGCCTGCCAGACTGCTGTATTTTGCCCCACCTATATATACCTCAAAACCAGTTAGTCAAAAGTCTTCACTTTCCCAACACATCCTCCGTCACTCACTGAGTGAGACTTCGGGCAAAACGCATACGTTTTTTGAGCCCTAGCTTCATTATATGTAAAATAGAGATAACTCATCCGAGAAGGTTTTTGAAGAACTCAGATGAAACTATGAATGTAAAAATACCTTGTACAGGATAGTACACAGTAGGGTCTTAACAAATACTGGCTTACGTGGTTGTCTTTCTTCTAGACCCTGAGCTTCTTGAAGAGTGCGCTGTATTGAAAACTGAGGTGTTCACAAATGCCTGCTGAGTGAATGAATGAGTGAATTTTTCTTCCCAAGAATATTCATTGTTCATTCTGAGCCACTTCCAACTCTTGCTGATCCAGTCCCTCTGTCCACTTCCCATCCCAGTCTCACTTTTCCAGCCCTGTTCTGGATCAAGTCTATACTGTTAGTTACTGACAGGAAAACAAACAAACACACACACAAACATAGTCATTCCTTATGGTCATAAACACTCTCAAGATAGTGTATACAACCATCCTGTACTGGAACGTAGAGGCCAGAGACTGGGAATATCACCAGGTTTGTTGGGGCAAGAGGATGTAAAAGGAGTCCAGAAGCAAAGTCCAAAGGAGAGTTTCTTGCTGGCAGTGATATGTATTGACACTATGAACGTAACAAAGACTAGAAACCAAGCAACTGCAACTACTCCTGGTCAATCATGATCACACTAAGTGAAGTGCTATAAAAGAATGCTCAATTACGCTAAATCAAACTTTTAGAATGTTTTGATGATTATGGAAGAAAGAATAAAAATGCTGATAGCTAACAGAAATCTAATAATAATAAAAATTAATAAAAGAGTAGCCAACATAAACTTCTAAGAACAAATTCTAAATTACCCAGAAATTTTGCTTTGTAAGATAATTTATGGCAATAATTGAATTCACAGTTGAGCTTCCAGATTAGAGGAATAATCTTCATCTCTCTTTCTTGTTCCAAGGATCCCATTCCATGGGGGGTTTGGGGGGGTGAAGCAGGGGAAGGCATAATGAAAAATAATAACTTCCATGAGATGAACTGCTTAGAGGCAATGGACTGGTTATGTTACCTTTTACAATTTAAACCCATTCACATTGTGCTCTGAATACAAAAAAACACAATTGAACCTGTTACCCATAAGACAAATTGAAAAAAAACACTGCAGATAGTGGACTATCAAAGGAAAAACACCCATATGTGTACTATGACAAATGTTTTATACTCATATTAGTGTGAAATTCATATTGATTCTATGGAAATCAAAATACAAACTAAATGAGGGGAGACTTCCTGTGCTGGCCAGTCTCCAAAACGGCTCCTGATGATCTCTGCTACCTGGTAATTACAGTCTTATGTAGTCTCCTCTCACAATAAATAGAGACGACCCACGTAACCAACAGGATATTGCTATATGGTAGTATGTGGCTAGGTCTAATCAGACATTGTGGCTTCTGCCTTACTCTATCTTGAATTGTTCACTCTAGGGAAAGCCAACCACCACATCATGAGGACATTCAAGTAACCCAAAGAGAAGCCCACCAAGAAAGAACTGAGACCTCCTGCCAAAAATGCCAGGCATGTGAATGAGCCACCTTTGAAGCTGATCCTGCAGCCCTAAGCAAGCCTTCACATGGCAGCATCCCTGGTAGGTATCTTCACTGCAGTCTCATGAGACCCAGTGCCAGATATACCCAGAAAGCCATTTCTGAATTCCTGACCCATACAAACTGTGGGATAATAAATGTTTTTGTTTTGTTTTAAGCCACTAAGTTTTGAGATAACTTAGGCAGCAACAGATAAGTAATATACTCAATCTGATTCTTCCAAACTCTGAAGATACCTTCTTCAGGATGTCTCAAGAGCAGGGACCATGCTTAGAAATTCTTATTAAAATTCCCACAGGAGGCTTCCCTGGTGGCGCAGTGGTTGAGAATCTGCCTGCCAGTGCAGGCGACACGGGTTCGAGCCCTGGTCTGGGAAGATCCCACATGCCGGGGAGCAACTAGGCCCGTGCGCCACAACTACTGAGCCTGTGCGTCTGGAGCCTGTGCTCCGCAACAAGAGAGGCCGCGATAGTGAGAGGCCCGCGCGCTGCGATGAAGAGTGGCCCCCGCTTGCCGCAACTAGAGAAAGCCCTCGCACAGAAACGAAGACCCAACACAGCCAAAAATAAATAAATAAATTAATTAATTTAAAAAAAAAAATTCCCACAGAATGCACAGGCTAAAAATCTAACCCATTTCATCTTCTGGTCTCCAGCTGGTATTAATGAGATTGACATACCGAATCAAGCTTTCAATGAACCATCTAGTCTTTTAGAAATTAAAAAATCACTGGTTCTTGTATTATGCACAGATATCCACTACTCATGTCTGTAAGTTGAATGTGTTATTATGCCATTTTTTAATCAACTGTTACGAGCAGTGAGGCAGCATACATCCAGGAATAATAGTTAAAAGCTGGGGATGGGGCCACGAAGAGGGCTTTAGAACTATAATTCACGAAAACTTCCGGGGGATAAATTGTGTTTCCATTAAATTGGGGAGGAGGGGGGAAAAAACCCTCCAAATACTTCCTAAGTACTGGGGGGTTGGAGGGAGGACCAGATTCTTGTTCTGAGTTTCAAATTGCCAAATAATCACACTCGCTCTCCCCTGGGGACTGAAACAAATAGAAAATAAACAGACCAATGAGATAAGCATTAAGTATCAGCTTTATTAACTAGGAAAACCGAACTGAAGTGCGAGAACCTGAGACTAAAAAGAGTTTCCCTCTCCTGCCCTGCTGCCTGTAACATTCGGACCAGTCCCAGGCAGAGTAGCCAGAAAACTCAAAAATTTTCCCCTTGCCTACCCCAGCGGGCTTGAAGGAGCGCGGCTTAAGCTCAAGCAAGCTCAGAGAGTAAAGGCAAGAGAAGTACGGGGGCCGGGGAACTCACTTGCATACGCCTTGAGGAATGTGAATCGCATCAGTCAAGTGCCCCGAAGCTCAACATATTAACGAGCTTTGGGTATTAACAGCCTAAATATAAGCACAGGGCACTCCCCCCGCCCCCACCCCGCCAAATTCCGTATCCACAGGAATCTTGCAGCCACGGCGCAGCGCTGATACTGGGAATACGTAGGTTAGGGCAAAAATAAAAACAAAAGGAAAAGAGTGTTCGGGTCACGGTGTGCGTGAAGGTACGAAATGAGGAGCAGACCCCCAACTCGAAGTCCACCTGACTGACAGGCGAGCTTGTCAGCGTCCTGTAAACCACCTAGGCCCACGGGCTCGCGTACTAACACACTTGACCCTAGCCGGGGCGAGGGGCAGCTCCAGAGAAAGGGCCGGGCCAGAACCCCACCCTTCACAAAGCAGGCTCAACCCCGGGTCCGCCCCCAGAGTCGCCCAGCCCAGGCTCAAAGGGACTCGGAATCCTCCGTCCGTCCCGCCGGCCGCCCGCTACGGTACCGGAGTGAGCGTAACGTCAACGATTCCTCCCCCCACCCCGCCCCAGCTCCCTACCTTATTCACCAGCGCTCGCGCCGGTGGCGACTCGGGACGCCCAGGCCAAGGGAAAGGGACCCCGAGCCCGCTGCCCGCTGGGAAATGTAGTTCTGCGCTCGGAGGCAGGGTACGGCTCGAACGGCTCCAGAGCTTTTGTTTAGCTTTGCGTTCACTTCCTCTGAGGACTTGGAACTCCGGCTCCGCCCACCCAGGCGGCGCGGTGCACCCTGGGTATTGTAGTCTTGGCTGGATTCGGTTGTTGACGCCTGGGACGGAGACGCACCGCGGAAACGGAACTCTCTAACCTCATTGGACGCCGTCCCCAGCCCGCTCCTGCGCAGTCTGGGCTGGCGTCGTAACGTCTTGGGGAAAAGGAAGCGGACGGGACCGCGAATCGCTGTCTGTTGCTTTTTATTTTTCTGCTGACTGGATTTGGTCACTGGTTCTTCGTCTTTTGTCTGTTGCACGCATCCCGCCCTCCCCATTTGCTTCCCCACTCCTCGGATCCGGCCCTCTGGGCTTTCACGCCAGTTGTCTCACCCCGCCGTGAGCCCCTCCTGGTCCCCGGTCGGGCCTGGCACGGAGGCGGTAACTATGGAGAATATGGCGGAGGAGGAGCTGCTGCCCCAGGAGAAGGAGGAGGAGGAGGAGGTGGAAGTGGCCCAGGTCCAGGTCCCGACCCCAGCCCCGGACTCGGCTCGGGTCCCAGCTCCGGCCCCGGATTCGGCTCCGGCCTCGGCCCCGACTCCGGCCTCGGCTCCAGTCCCAGCCCCTGCCCTGGCCCAGGCTCCGACCCTGTCCCCGTCCCTAGCCTCTGCCCCTGATGAGGCTGAAAGCAGTAAGTGCAGGAGGCCCAGATCTGTCTGCCGCAGGAGAAGCGAGAAAGTGCGCCTTGCTGGGGAGTAGGGGAGGCCCTTCTCCCCTGGGATGGTTTTTATGGGGAAAGGCAGTTTTAGAGAAATGGGGGGAGGAAGGAGGAACCCGTATAGCGGGTAAAACGGGTGTAGGATGGGGGAAGGCATCTCCACAAACCTTGGGGACCTCACAGTGAAGGATCTGTGGAGGCCAGGGGTGCTGCAGATAGAAGGAAATAATGAGGTTGTGGGCTTCTTCGTTAAAGGGAGTCTTTTTTTGGTACAAAAATTAGAAGTTACACCTAATTTGGTAGTTTCCCTCTCAGCCCCGTCTGCCATGGTTCACTAAGTCCTTTAAAATATGATAGAGTAACCGAGGCAACCTGTTTACTGTAGTAGATGCTAACTGCCAAGATTTAGCAACTGTTGCTGTCAATTAGCTTTTGTGCCTCGACAGAGACAAGAGATGGGTTTTTCTCATTATTTCATTTTCTTTAGCAGCTTGCTTCCAAAAAGAATTTGAGGCTGATGAATAGTTTAAGAAAGAGTCGGCTAAATTACAGATGTCTTCCCTCAGACATAAATACCAATTGAGTTTTGTACGTTTTTCCATCAGAAGTCGGCTGTTGAAAATTAATAGCCCGTATTATTGTGCTTCTGATTGTGCTTGCATGTTTTCTAAGTGATGATTTATTGGACCATAAAGGAATTTAAAAGATTGATAAGTAACACTTTCTTAAGAATCTGCTGAACATTTTCAAATGTAAGGTCTAAAAGTTTTCTTTAAAAATTTAGTCCCAAAATTGACCTTTATGCTCTTTCTGAATCATAACAAAATATCTTAAATTAATTCGTTGTCTTTCCTACTTCTAAGCCAGTTGTGAGATTAATGTTTATAAAACATGTGGACAGTTATAATCTAATAGAATTATTTTACAATTTTAAAACAACATATAAATTGTTATAGTAGATTTAAGAGTAGGGCAGATCACAGAAGAGACAAAGTCAGCATGCCTCTGTTAGGCCCCTCCTCATCAGAGAAGATCAGAGCTAGTAGGTGCAAAATAAGGCCAGTTGTTTCTTCATCCACAACTACAGTGGGGGAAGAGGAGGAACACTCTCCTGAGTAAGGTATCCTCCCTAACTCATCTCTAGATGGGATATTTTTATGTTTATCAGAGGTGGTTGAACAGCTTTAGGGAATGCATGCTTTCTCCAGCTCCCCACCATCAAGAATATGTTGAATATAGTTTGGAAAGATTTATTCATATATTCCAAAATTTACAAGTGTGCAATTTGAAGAATGCATGATGTTTGAGACACCTGAAAATGCATTGCTGGGACAAGTAGGTAATGACTGAGAATCTGACATGCATTAGAAACATATTAATCACATTTTAAAAATTATTTTTAGATGGTCTAGGTAGCCCTCTGAAATCAGTCTTAACTAGGCAAGATGAAGATGGCATATCTGAAATAGAATTGAAAATTGAGGAAAAAGAAGTTTTAAAAGAACCTCCTAGCATCTTGGACTCATCTGATTGAACAAGAGGTTTGCCTATTGACTTCTGGATTAGTGTGTTACAAAAAGATTGAGTGATTTAAAGTACAGATTGACTGATAACTACTGTCTTGAACCAGAAAGTGATTTCAGAGATGTACATAGGCATATCATGACTCTTTAGACAGATCTTTTAGAGTTTACTTCAATAGCGGACCACAGGATTTTCAGTTTTCTAGCTTACCAGGCCCCTTTCGCTTTGTACTACTTAGTAGTTGGAATGATTTAAATAAGCACATCGTTATGTAGCACTATATATCTTGTTTCACACACACAGATCTTTGAACTATGGAAGCCAAAAGCTTTTATGATTTCAAATTAAATAGGCTGGTTTGTACACGTGGATTCATTGCCTGAATCTTACTAGACAGTAAGGTCAGACACCTAGCAATTAACGGTTTTTGTAAAGTGGGAAAAAATTTTACCTGTTTATAGAAATCATATCTCGTTGTAAGTCATTTGAACAATACCTGGTATAAGAAGTTAACCAATAGCATTTGCTGCTCCTTGTTTTTCTCATTTTAGAATTAGGTAAAAATTGTTTCTTAATAAATTTTAGCAGGAATGTCTGACAGTGCTGAATTGAATTCCAAAATTATTGACTCAGTGTGCTACTGCATCCAAAAAGACTAATGATTTTTTTAAAAAATTAGTTTAAAACTTTAGTGCCTGCGGTGTGCAAGTTACTGCACTAGGCACTTAACCATTACAAAGATGAATAAGACATAGCCCTTGCCTATTTACTGCTTATTTGTAGGGGAGACAAACAAGAACACAAATTATACAGAAGGAAAACAAAGCAACTGGGCATGAAGCTTGGAGAGGGATAGGCAGGAAGACAGCAGTGTCGAGAAATTGTATAATCTAATTATATAATTAATATTAGAGAGCCTTGTGGTTTACCCCCATTGACTCCTATCTCACTGGGGATCCTTTCCTGTCAGTTACATCTCCTAGTCTTGCATATTCAGGATTCCACTTTGTAAATGTTCCTTCCCTTGGGGCTACACATATTCAGGTCTCTCTATCCTTAGAAAGAAAAAACAAGTTACAATCCCATCCATCTCCTTTTTTATACTACCAAACTTATTGAAAAAAATAATCTATGCTGATTTTCTATATACTTGGTTTCTCCTTCCAATCCCATTTGTACTCTCAGACACCTCACTGAACCTTCTTT
Source organism: Balaenoptera musculus (assembly GCF_009873245.2). Lineage (NCBI taxonomy): Eukaryota > Metazoa > Chordata > Mammalia > Artiodactyla > Balaenopteridae > Balaenoptera > Balaenoptera musculus. The sequence continues at coordinate 140,135,394 of NC_045785.1, read as the reverse complement.
CTTAAAGGTCACTAGAGACTTGCTAAATACTAAATCCAGTGGTCTTTTCTTGATCTCTGCAACTATTTGTGATACTTAACTGTGGAGCATTTCTCTTTTACAGTCTCTTCTCTCTTGGCTTCTGCATTATCTTGATTCTCCATACCATTTTTCCTTTTTGAATGTACCTTCTTGATTTTCTTCAACGTCTCTTACAAATATCTACATACCTCCATACCTCACTTACAAATTGTATCCATTTATATTAATCAGTAGCGGGTTCAGCAGCATTGGGGAATGCATCCCACACACGACTTACTCAAGAATATGTTAAACATATTTTGGAAAGATTATTCATATATTCCAAAACTTACAGGTATGTAATTTGAAGAATGTATAATATTTGAGTAACCCAAAAATGTGTTACTGGGACTGAGTTTTGGCTTTTTTCTTCTCTGTTTCACAATATTTTTCCCTTACGCTTTCTTACTCATGCTCATAGTTTCACCTAACACGTGTATTTATGAGTTATATCTATTCAGAATCCCTCCTGAGCTCCAAAAACAATTCAACTGCCTACTGGACTTGAGTACCTAATACCAGTAGTAATCAAACACACTGTGTAAAAAACTAAATTCCCTTGTCTCCTCTTTCCTCTTCCTTTGTGCCAAAAGTGTTCTCTGCTTCCTTTATTGGTTAACAGTATTATTAAATCTCAGGATCGTCCTTTAATCTTCACCTGTACTTTCACATCCCAAGTTCTTTGCTTCTTTTTTTACCTTCTCTTCTCCAGTACTTTTCTGTTACTAATTTCTCACCTCAATTATTGATCCTTGGTACTACAGCCAGAGATACCCTCCTGAAATGCATTCAAATCATGTCTTTGATTTCCTCAGAAACCTGAATTAACATTGCCTGAAGAGTAAAGTCCAAACTAACTTGCATAGAATTTATGCCTTCCATGATACATTTTTGGCTGCATATCTTTCTACCAGCTCTATCCCCCAAACATATTACTTTCCAGCCAGGAGTGGTATAGAGGTGGCTGTGTATTTTTACACCACATGCTTTTGTTTATTAGGTTACTTCAGTTTATAAGGCCTGACACCAAATCTCTACTTATTGAAATTCTATTCATACCTTATGAAATTCTATTCATGCCCTAAATTTCAGTCAAATGCCACTTCTTCAGTGAAGACATTCCCAGGAGCACTTGTTGGAATGAATTACTCCTTCCTCTGTAGGCCAGCATCATATTACCTTTACCCCTAGTGTTCATTTCATCCTGCCTTGTGTTCTAGTTAGTAGTTAACGTGTTAATCTCTCTCACCTGGTTGAAATTTCTTTGAAAACAGGAAACATGGCTTCAGTGTTTTGTACAGACTAGAACCTTTCTTTTGTAGAATTATATTGAATAATAAGATAGAATTTGAAAGCTGTGAGGTTACACAGCAGAGTTTTTTCCCCGACTCTGCCTTCTTAGGCACACTTGTCATTTTATAAACTGAGTTTCCCATCTAGGTACTAGGGCACTGTGCTATAGGAAATAAAAGTGTAAAATTCCATGTGACGTGATCAAATAAAAGTGAAGTTGGAATACAGATTGTTAAAGCATAATTTTCTAACTCTTAAAATTTCCTTTCAGAGAGACACATCTCGATTCAAAGGCAGCTTGCTGATCTAGAGAAGTTAGCTTTCGTAACTGAAGGGGATTTTGACTCTGCCAGTTCGCTGAACTCAGATAATCTTGATGCAGGTATTTCCATGATTTGAAAATGTGTTTTTTCTCAGTTTCTAATGATTTGTCATCTTTCGACACATGAAAATTTTTCTAAGCATAGACTTGTTTATTTTCACTGAACTAGAGCAGAAGTAAAATAATGGTTTTTTACTTAGGAAATTATAGCCTTCTATATGCAAAGGTGCTATGAGATAAGTTATTTCACAACTTCTCAAGGAAATTACAGTCTCATGGATATATAAGGGCTTTGTATTCTAAAAGTTAGGAATTACATTTTACTATGAGTAACAAATCCAAAAAGTAGTATGGAGGCTTATATTCTCTCATGTAAAAGAAGTCCCAAGGCTGACAATTTAGGGCTGGTACAGAGTTTCACAATGTTGTCAGTGCCCCAAGCTCTTCTCTTTCTACTTTGCCATCCTTAGTGCTTGGATTCCATCCTCAAGATCTCCTCACGGTTTTCTGAAGTAGGCAGAGTGTATATATATATATATATATATATATATGTATGTATATATATATATATATATATATATATATATATAAATAAAATAAAATAAAATAAATAAAATTGTGCTTATACTTGCCATGTGCTATGTGTGAAAGATATTTGTTGGATTAAAAATTGAGTTATTTTTTCTGTATATTTTATCGCTTTAAACCTGGATTTGAGATTTTAATTCTTTTGTATACTATCAAAGTTTTTATTAAGAAACATTACATTTCTAATTAAATAAAACTTATTTAACACATAATCTTTTCAAGAATATGTTAATAAAGAAGGAAGAACTTACAAATTTAGTAATAGGATACAGTGGTTGTAACCATGACCCCAGTCTCAGAATAGCAATTATATAGGATCCAAGGTACTCCTTCCAATTCCTTCTTCCATTTTTCTAACTCCGCACATTAACTATTTTTGTTGCTGCTAGAGTAGAAGAGTATCAGAGCAGATACTTATACTCTCTGCCCAGCTCCTAGCCCTCTGGGAGTGTGACAACTGCTGCCTTTTCTCCTGCCCAAAGTACAGAATGACATTCTCTCTGGCAGGCACTTTGGCTGGAGGGATATCATGTAGTTTATCACTTCCTCATCATCTCTGTTCCCAGTGTCAACAAGGATATCTGCTAGCCACAGAGAGGAGAGTTGTAGGTAAAAAAATAAGTCACTGACCATGTGCTAAAACAACTATTGTTAAGTACCTGCTGAGGCAGGAATGACTTCTCCCTAATGTTAAGAAAGATATTATCTAAGGTGTGTGAGTGTGTGTTTTGGGGGGTAAAGGGCAGGGGCAAGAGAGGTTCCCCGTTACTTCTTTTGTAGCTAAATTTAAGCATTAATAGCTAGTCTATTCTCTGCTTTATTAGTTCCTTTTCCTTTAACAGGAAACAAACAGGCTTGTCCATTGTGCCCCAAGGAAAAATTCAGAGCTTGTAATAGTCATAAGCTTCATCGTCACCTTCAAAATTTACACTGGAAAGTCTCAGTTGAATTTGAAGGTTAGTATTTTTGTGCTTGCTAAAAGTGATGTAAACGAAATTAAAGATTTGGTACCAGTTTTGGAATTTTAATGAAAACATAATCAAATATTTTCAGTTTAAAATTATGAAGGATTAATGCCCCTTTTAGTGTATTTATTAATAAAAGACCATATAGCTCTCTAGGCAATAGATAGATGTGACACCAATAGTTTAGTTTGGCAAACATTTATTAAGCATCTCTTCCGTACAGGGTACCTGCTTGGCGCTGAAGGTCCACATTACTTATTGAACCATGTTTTAATAAGTTATACTTTTCCTTTTATATTAGAACAACTACAATTTTACATATATTTTTGAAGATATAATAAATGTAGTAAAACGAGAAAATAAAATAATTGGTATGAATATCAGAAAAAAGAAGATAACATCTTTTTTTTTCTGCTGATGGCTTAAAAAAGCCATTTAATGAGAGTATTTGGAACAGTGGTGAGATACAAGATAAATATTCAAAATCAGTCTCTCTACTCTAGATAAATGGAAATTAGAAAAAAACAATTATAATAGTGACAAAAATGACACAATTTGAGGGAGTAAGTTTAACGAGAGGACTCACATAAAGAAATGAATAAAGTTGAAGAACAAAAAACAACATCTTACCAAGTTAAAATACTTCTTAGAGACAGTGAATTATTAGATTCTGGGATAGTGAATTATATATTACAGCATTTTTGGAAAGAGATCTGGCAACATTTAAAAAATTTTAAATATTCATCCACCAGGCACTGCCTTTCCTAGGAGTAAAAGCAGCAATACACAAGGATAGGTGTACAAGAATATTCACTGCCGCATGGGCTTAGTGACAAAAACTTGGAACTAAAATAAAAGAGATTGAATAAATTATGGTACATACATACCATGAAATATTATGCAGCCATTGAAAAGAGTATATTAGATTTATACCAGTTTACTTGGAAGGATTTCCATGGTAAACTACTAATGAAAATAGCAATATATGGGATAAAAACAAAAAGTACCCCCCCCAAAAAGCCCTAAATATCAATCTAAGCATGTATATACTTATATTTGTATATGATTATATAAGTATAGTCATTGTTAAATGTGCTTATCTGGGGTTTCAACCAGACTGAATGAAATAGCCATTATAAGACACCCAAAAAAAGAAGCCAGAACTATACCAGAATTATTTTCTTAGATTATCACTAATTACTTAGAGAAAAGGGTATTAGAGACTAATTCAGAAGCCGTATGTTTTATGTTTAATTATTTATAAGAATGTATAGTAAACCATATTGACTTCTTATCAAAAAAGAAAGATCTCATTTTAATTACAAAGGTCTCTTTCATTTGCTTTATTTAAGCCATTGTTTAGTCTTTAGGTTTGGTCTCCCTCCTCCAAGTTATGCTCTTCTCTTTGATGGCTCATAGTATTGCTTTACTCTGTCATGTACATTAGGTTGTTGGGTTCTTTCACATGGTGGTCATCTGGTAGATGGTGAACATGATAGATTTTGTCTTTGTGAGCAGGCTTCAAAGTAGTTGGCAAATATGTTGAATAAGATCTGCTGAAGGAATAGAAGTGAGATGAGGGAGAAAAAGCCAAGAATGCTTGTGTTTGAGACTTGAGCAACTAGAAAAATGTTGTCCTTTACTGGGATGGAGAAGACTGCATTAGGTATGAGAAAGAAGGACAGGTCCTCAGATTTAGGCATGCAAATGTTGAGATGCATCTAGTGGAGATATCAAGTAGCCTGGAGGCTACATGAATCTAGACTTTGGGGAAAAGGTTTGGGCTAGAGATACATATTTGGGAGTTGTCAGAATATAGATGGTATTTAAAGCCATAAGACTGGGTGGGATAACCTTAAGAGTACATATAGGTGGAAAAAAGTTGTTGTCCAAGGTCTGAGTCCTGAGACACTTCAACATATACAAATAAATGATTGGATGTAAAGTATGAGAAGAAAGGAGTTAAAGATAACTTAGTTTTTGAATTGGGAGTAACTGGAAGGCATTATCATTCATTGAAAAGGTGAGAAAGAGACCTGGTTCAAGAGGAAATGAAAATTTTAGTCCTTGACAGTAGGTTTTTTGGAGTTCTGTTGTTGTTGGGTTTTTATTTGTTTTTTTTTTTTTTTTCTTGGCTGCGTCACACGGCTTGTGGGATCTTAGTTCCCCGAACAGGGACCAGGGATCAAACCCATGTGCCCTGCAGCGGAAGCGTGGAGCCCTATCCACTGGACTGCCAGGGAATTCCCGACAGTAGGTTTTGAAATAACCAGTCATGTGTCTTCAATAGGCAATTGGAAGTAGAGATCTGGCCCTCAGGAATGAGGTGGTAAGAGAGCTATAATTTTGGGATTCCTTCTCACAGGGGAGATAGTTGCAATCATGAAAGGCACTACAGTTACCAAGGAAATGAGAAAAAATTTATGTAGCACATCAAGCATACAGAAAATCTACATTTTCGAGTATGAGAGAGGGAAAAGAATCTATATAGAAGATTAAGTAGGAAAGATGGGAAGAGAAATAAGATAGTGCCGTATCATAAATGAAGAAGAGGCTGTGTAATGGTAAATGCAGCATAAGGCAAAGAAGATGAAGCCTAAGAAAAAGTCAAGATGGCAGAAAGACGATAAAACGGAGTCCCAAAGAAGCTAAATGACTAATCCAAGGTAACACAGATACTTTTGGCCGAACCAGATTTTGACCCTAGATCTCCTGTATTTGTTTTTATACTATGTCATATACAGCAAGTGCGTAAAACTAAGGCAATCTCATTCAAATAAATTATGACGTTACAAATATAAGAATAATCTCAATTATTCTTATAAAATAAAATTTGCTAGTAATTTTTAATAATAATTGAATACTTAATGAACAGTGATAGACAAGCAGCAATTCTTCATTCTTCATTCTAGGTTACAGGATGTGCATCTGTCACTTACCTTGTCGACCAGTGAAACCAAACATTATTGGAGAACAGGTAATCACATGGTAGATTTGTTTTTTTTAGATTTAGCTGTCCCTAAAGAAAGTGCAATTTTGACTTGCTTTATGACTAAAATGTGCATATTCAGCAATGAGTTTAAGATTTTGTTTACAAGGGCTTTCAAATTACCATAGTAGGAAAAATATGAAATGTATGAAAGAAGTTGCTATATTGAACCTTTCATTTTAAAGTTTTTAATTTCAGTCAGATCACCTGCTCTCTTGTGTTCAAAAGGAAAGTTAACCCACTTACTAATTTTGGAATGGATATTTTTAAATAGTAATTTTTTTCTTTCAAAATAAATTTTGATCATGGAATAAGAACCTTTAATTTCTGTGGTTTAGTAAATATCTTAATATGTGTCGATTCATACTCATCCTATGTTCTTCCTCTTAATTTGTCAAAGGACAGAATGAAGAAACTTTCTGAAATCTCACTAACTTTTTTTTAAAAGTACGTGTGTTTACTTTTAGGATAGATTTGACCTTTGGGGAATACAAATTATAAAATATTTTATAGTGACACTATCCTGAATGCATATTAGTTTAATGGGTCCTCATTATTAATTTTCCTTTCAAGTCACTAAAAAAAGTAAAGTACTGGGGGGGAAAAAACAAACATTTCTTAAGTAGTTAGGATAATGCTTAGTCCATTAACCCTATCTAAGATATTTTGAATATGATAACCACAATGCCATAAGGAACCTTGTGCAATGCTCTTGACTATTCTCTCCTTGCTCTATGACCCCGAGTAAATAGGACATAAGAGTAAAAAGGCATCAAAAGCAGGAAAGAGCTGTTGGAGTGGTGTTTTTGTTCTTAGCTAAATAAGGAACTATAAAGTTAGAATTTTTACTTGGAAAAATAGACTTTTTATTCTTTCTCTGACATTTAGTAGTGTGCTAGAACTAGCTCAATTTTCCAGAAATCTTGAAAGCTCGTTGTTAAATGTGGCCATCATCAAAAATTAAATTACATAAACTTAAAAGTAAATAAATTATATTAAAAACAAAGGTAGTGAATACTCACAACTCACTACTTCCCATTTATTTTACTACATTTTACTTTTACCTGTGCTCTTAACGTTATTTATGTATTCTATATCTGCACGGTGGCAGTGTTCTCTGGTATGATATTGCACATCTCTTCCCAAATTCACGTTCAGTGATGTCACATTGGTAGCTTCAAATGTCACAGTTGTAGCTTGACATTGGCCATGGTAGAGTACATAAACCACAGACAGCTGCAGACACTACAAATCAGGGCTTTATTTTCCTGGAGAGCCAGTTGCTATACATCTACCAGCACATTGCTGCTAGTGTCATACCGTTTGTTAAGTGCTGCTTATAGAAGATAGAGTACAGTTATTTGCTGATTAGAATGAATGGATAAAACTAAGAAATTAAACTTGTGGCCTATTGTAAAGTAAGATTAAAAAGCATATGTAAATATAGGTAAGGAAGTAAAAATCCTTTCAAAGTCACATGCCAAAATGAATACTATCTTCTATATGTTAAACCCTAAATACACTAACATACATAAATTTACAACATTAAATAAACTTTTATTTCATTGTCTTAGTAACTTATTTATGTATTTAAATTAAATACTCTGTTTGATAGATATCCAGTAAAATGGGAGCCCATTATCATTGTATTATTTGTTCAGCAACAATCACCAGAAGGACGGATATGCTAGGACATGTTAGGCGCCATGTGAATAAAGGAGAGACTAAATCCACGTATATTGCTGGTAAGTTGAGCAATCTCATTAACATGTTAACAAGTAAATTCTTAAACAATGGTCTAATTATTCTTTTCAGATATCAAGCAGACAAAATACAGTGACTTAACCATTTAGTTAACAACTAATCTGTCTGATTTTGTTTTGTTTCTGTGAGACTCCCAACAATATTCAACTGTTCTCAATTTAACAGATATATTTAATATCTGGGATAGATATTAAATATGGGTAGAAAAAAGTAACTGATGTTCAAGTAAATATAGGTATCTTAATGAAAGACTATAGAATTTTATTACGAATGACGGCTCCTGTACCAATAACTGTGTTATACTTATTATTGAAAAACACTGGAAAAAGGAGGTAGAGTGATATATAAAGACTCTTTATTATCCTGAGTGATATCAAGTTATTAGTAGCTTGTTAATACTGAGACAGTTCCTTCTCAAGAATTAAGAATTAAGCCCTCCTGCCCTAAGGCATCCATTATATGTAATGAATTAACTTCTCTCGTATACATCTAGAATGGTACTCTGGACCTTCCCTTCAAGAATTGAAAAAAAAAGTCACTGAAATAATTATTTGAAGGGCTTAATTTGCTCACAGAACCTGGTTTGAGAAAGGCTGATCTTGTGAGATATGTGACTTGACACTTTGTTGAGTATAGAAAGATATATAACACAACACTAGGAAAGATTACTTTTATTTGGCATTGTACAAAGGGAAATATGGTTCCCATTTAGTTAACATTCTGGTAGTAATGTTATCAAGAAATCCAAACATAGAGAATCTCAATTATATTTCCCCCACACATATTACATATGTCTCCTTTCTTAAATATTTAAAATATATTCACACAAACACATCACTGTTTCATTTGGGTTTATAGCTAAATGATTCTAATGTACATTAAATGTAGAATAATTTTTTTACATTAGCTTATAGCTGTTTGAATATAATTTGTGATTTAAAATCATAATTATGAGAAAGTGTTCTGAAGTCAAGCACATTCAGGAAATATAGTGACTCTTAGTCATCCATGCCGGCTAATGGAATGTAACCACACAGAGAGGTTAATTTTCTAATGTTTAAACCACAATAAAATATATTTAGCAAACCAACCTATGTAAACACAATGTAGTGTTTGATGAGTAATAAAGGTATTTTAGGATTTTGTGCTATCTTAGGTTGATCATTCTTAACTAGGTATACAGATACATTGATGTGCTAGACAGTTAAGATTTTAAGCTGACAAACTTTAAATCACCAAATACTTAACTGAGTACTACTCTTTTCCAGAGACAGTGCTAGGTAGGTCAGTTTGGGGGGATTTTTTTGGCATCTACTCAACTGATTTCATTAACATGAAATATTATAAAGGAAGGTTATTTTTTTAATGTATATTGTTTTTGATATTTAGAATTATTTTGTATTTCACTGGAAATCTTTTTTTTTTTTTGTAATTTTAGCTTCTGCTGCCAAACCACCTAATGAAATTTTGAAAGAGGCAGACACAGATGTACAAGTTTGTCCCAACTATTCTGTACCTCAGAAAACAGATTCCTATTTTAATCCCAAAATGAAACTAAATCGGTAAGATAAATTGAAAACAGGGTTATGGGATGTTTCAGATAATTACAGATGTACCTTTTCTTAATCTTTTTGTTCTAATATATCGAAACTTAAAACTAGGTATAGATTGAAAATCATTTATTTTAGCATTTTCTCAGAATGATTGTTTTCTCTCTTTTATTCTTCTACCAAACCAGTTTCTTTCTCAGAGAGTAAAATAGGTCTAACTTTATATAATTAAATGAACATGTTGGACAAGTTGGGCAAGTTTGTGGGCAAGTTTTATTTATAAAATCATTATTCATAGTGAATACTTGTTAATAAAACCCAATTCGATTTGTAGTTTAATTTCACAGATTTTTAGTTCTTGTACTGTTAAGTAAGGAATATTAGGTCTCTTTCCAAAATAGTTTGCATAGTAAATAGGAGCCCCATTTCTCACTATTCTTAAAATAAAATCTACAATGATGAAACCATGGTGCGTAAAATTGTTTGATTGTTATACTTTCTTCTAGGCAGCTAATATTCTGTACACTGGCTGCTTTGGCTAAGGAACGAAAACCTTTGGAATGTCTAGATGCCTTTGGAGCTACTGGTAAGTAGTGAAGCCTTTTTGGAACCCCACTTTATCAGATCTGTACAGTATCTTTTCTTTCCCTTTTTTTTTCTTGTTGTTTAGCCACTTTGAAAACTAAGGGTTTGTTTATATCATGTGAACCTAAAGAGATTTTTTTCCCAGTTTTATTGAGAAATAATTGGCATACATCACTGTACAGGTGTACACGTTTGAGGTGTACAGCATGATGATTTGCTTTACATGTACTGTGAAATGATTACCACAATAGGTTCAGCTAACATCCATCATCTCATGTAGATACAATACCATAAGAAGAAAAGAAAGAAGAAAAAAATTTCTCCTTGTGACGAGAACTCTTAGGATTTACCCTCTTAACGTTCCTATATACCAGTGTTACCTGTACGTAGTCATCATGTTGTACATTTCATCCCTAGTACTTATTTATCTTATAATTGGAAATTTGTACCTTTTGCCCACCTTCCAGGACAGTATCTTTTCTTAGGAAATTTATATGGATGTCATATGTAGCAAAATATTTTGATATAAAAAAAAAATCCAAGGTAAATTTTTTTATTGTGGAAATTTTTCAAATATATACAAAAGTAGAGCATATAATAAATGAATCCCTTTATATCCATCACTCACTTCAGAAATTACCAATTCATACCCAGTCTTGCATATGTATTCCCATGCACTTTCCCTCATACCTCATTCCCCCATTCTATATCCCCATTATTTTGAAACAAATCACAGATCATTTCATCTGTAAATATTTCAATGGGATATGTAAAAGACAAGGACTTTTTAAAATTAAAACCCATATACCATATCACACCTAAAAAATTAAGAATAATTCTTTAATATCATCAAATGTTTAGATATGCCTAATTATTTCATAATTTTTTAAAATTCAAATCAGAATCCAAAGACTATATTTCAATTGTTTAGTATGTCTCTTAAGTCTCTTTTTAATCTATATTACCTTCCATCATTTTGTGTGTATGTGTGATAATTATTTGTTGATATAACAGGTCATTTGCCCTGTAGAGTTTCCCACAGTCTAGATTTTTGCTGATTGCATCACCATGGTTCATATAAGATGAACCATCACATGATTCCTCTATCTCTCATATTTCTGTAAATTGGTAGTTGGATCTTCAGGTTTGATCAGATTCAGATAGGCTTTTTTTTTTTTTTGCAAGAATACACATTTACTGTGATCAGTTATCAGTTGGTGTTTGGTTGTCTCTTTTTTGTGATGCAGTAAATATTGCTTACTCATTAGGCAGTGGGGTAAGGTGAAATTTTAAAGATTGAGACATTTTCCCAAAAGGACTTAACAGTAGAGAAAAGATAATGGAAAAAGTAGAAAATTTCTAAGAAGCCACTTGTACCTAATCCACGTCTTACTTCTTAAAGGTTATAGGAGTGTATTCTTGGGAAGTTTGTACCAATAGGATGAAAGCATGACTTAGCTCTACTTAAGTTCCTCTCCTCAGGGAGAACTAGTGGTTAAAAACATGGACTGTGGAATCAAACTGGCTGCATTCAAATCCCAGCTTTATAACATGGCAGCTGTCTAACCACAGGAAATTTATGCTTCAGTTTCCTCATCTATCTAAAGGAGGGTACCCACCACAAAATAATGTGAAATTAGGTAAATTAATACATGTAAAGAAATTGGAACAGTGTCTGGTATATAGCAAATGTTATAAAATTATTCAGTATCATCATTATTGTATTATTACTACTTCTACTACCATCATCATCATCATTAGTAATGTCTCTGTAAATATGGTAAAAGTGATGAAGTAGTGATTTTAAGCTGATCACATCCTCTGAGCCAGTTGGATTTTTTTTTTTTAATATTTGTTTGTTTATTTGGCTGGGTTGGGTCTTTGTTGCGGCATGCAGCATATTCATTGCGGCATGTGGGATCTTTTGTTGTGGCACTCGTTGTGGTGCACGGGCTCTTCGTAGTGGCACGCAGGCTTCGCTATAGTTGTGACATGCGGGTTTTCTCTTCTCTAGTTGTGGCGTGGGCTCCAGAGCACATAGGCTCTGTAGTTTGCGGCACGCAGGCTCTCTAGTTGAGGCGGGTGAGCTCAGTAGTTGTGTCGCGCGGGCTTAGTTGCCCCGCGGCATGTGGGATATTAGTTCCCCCACCAGGGATCGAACCCACGTCCCCTGCATTGGAAGGCGGATTCTTTACCACTGGACCACCAGGGAAGTCCCACCAGTCGGATTTTAAATTTGAATCAATTTTTACTCCTTTTCTGCCACTGTCCCCACATACACTCAACCACCAGATCTGTTCTAATTTTTCTTTTGTATTATGACTCATACTCCTTTTCCATTCCATATCCACCAATGTAATGATTTTTGGCAATGATATCTCTCCCACCCAGTCTGTCTTGTATGCTATTGCAAACAGCCCTTCCTCTGAAACACTGAATTGATAATGTTACTTCTCAGTCAAAAAAATCATGCATCTTTATTGCCTAAATAGAGTTCAGCTTCTCAGATTGAAATTTAATATCCTCTATAATCTGACCCAACCTACTTTTCCAGATTTATTTCCCAGCATTTTCCCTGACACAACTTCTCTCTCTCTCTTTTTTTCTCTCTCTCTCTTTTTACATGCAATAAAATTTATTAAATGTCTATCCTAGACTGGGTACTATATATGTTTCTTGATAGTGGAGTCATTTTTTTTTCCTCCAGTTTTATTGAGATATAATCAACATATAACATTGTATAAGTTTTAGATATACAACATAATGATTAGCTCTATGTATATATTGTAAAATGATCACCAAAAAAAATTAACATCCATCACCTCACATAGTTACATATTTTGTTTTCCGTTTTTATGAGAACTTTTATGTTCTGCTTTCTTAGTCACTTTCCAATAAACAGTACAGTATCATTAACTGTAATCACCCTGCTATACATTATATCCCCAGAACATATTTATCTTATAACTGCAAGTCTGTACCCTTTGACCATATCCACCCAGTTCTCCCACCCTTCCAGTCTCCACCTCTGGCAGCCACAAATCCAATCTCCATTTCTGTGAGTTTGGTTTTTTTAGATTCCACATATAAGTTAGATCATACAGTATTTGTCTTTCTGATTTATTTCACTTAGCATACTGCCTTCAGGGTCCATCCATGTTGTCTGAAATGGCAGGATTGCCTTCTGTTTTATGGCTGAATGGTATTCCACTGGGTATATATATATATATATACCACATATTCTTTATTCATTCATCCATCTGTGGACACTTAGATTGTGTCCATGTCTTGGCTATTGTAAATAATGATGCAATGAACTACTCTTTTTTTTAACCTGAAATCACTAAAACTATCATTTAAGTAAGATCTTCTCAGCCTTTTCTTTTTAATGTGCCTTGGTAAACTTAAATCAAGCTCATAGCAGTCATTTTGTGTGTTTCCCCATCGCTAAAACGTGGATAGGGACTTCCCTGGTGGCGCAGTGGTTAAGACTCCGCGCTCCCAATGCAGGGGGCCCAGGTTTGATCCCTTGTCCAGGAACTAGATCCCACATGCATGATGCAACTAAGAGTTCGCATGCCACAACTAAGGAGCCAGTGAGCCGCAACTAGGAGCCCGCCTGCTGCAACTAAGGAGCCCATGTGCTGCAACTAAGGAGCCTAAGTGCCACAACTAAGAAGCTGGTGAGCCGCAACTAAGGAGCCCGCCTGCCACAACTAAGACCCAATGCAACCAAATAAATAAATAAATATAAAATATGAATATTAGAACTTACTTCACAAGCTTGTTATAAGAATAGGAAAATATATGTAAAGACCACGGCACATAGTAAATGCTAACTTTTTACATTTATGAAGCACATGTAGGGAGAAGATGGTTAATACTTCCCGTAAATAGGGGTTTTTCTACTCCATACTGGCTAGGCTTGTGTCACCATCTCCCACTGTGTAGTGAATGTCCCTTATGACTCAAGTCCAATAGGAATAGAAAGCCTGTGAGAAGGGCCCTCTTGGTCTCAATTCCTCTTGGTCATTTGCTTACACATACAAAGTTGTTCTTTTTCATTCACAATGATGCTATTGTGCAGTATTTGAAAAGCACTGATCCAGGAAAGTTGTTTTCATGTTTTGGTGCATTAGGGTAAACTTCAGCAGGAGGAGTTCCAACTACCCATCTTCCCTTCAAGTAGAGTAACTGCACTCTTACTCACATTGTATATTGGGTTTCTCTGTAAGATTTTGTTTCAAAAAGTATTCCATTGTAAAAAGAAAGAAAAAAAAATCCTACCAAAGCCCAAATAAAGAACATACATGGATATTTTATTTGAACATGGATTATAGAAAAGTGTTTTACAAACTATTAATGGAAATCTGTTAGACACATTTTCTTGTGGTAAATTTTCTTCAGAGGCATTTTAGTGAGAAAGTAGAATAAGAATTACTTATGAAAGTATTAAGATTTTGAAAGAACTGTTTTTGTTATTTATAAAATTATATTCTTTATTATTATTATACTACTTTTTTTCTTTATTACAATTTAAAAACTCATTTTTCCTCCAATTTCTCCCAAGGGATAATGGGATTACAATGGGCAAAACACCTTGGAAATGCAGTCAAGGTTACAATTAATGATTTGAATGAAAACTCTGTGACGTTGATTCAGGAGAACTGCCATTTAAACAAATTGAAAGTGGTGGTGGACAGTAAGGAAAAGGAAGAGAGTGATGATATTCCTGAAGAAGGAGAGGAAAACTTTGGTAATATTAAGGTGACCAAAATGGATGCCAATGTACTGATGCATTTGAGATCTTTTGATTTCATGTAAGTGAAAAAAATTGTGTCACTTTCTAAACTGACTTGGATTTGGCGGGAGGCGGGGTAGGGAGGGGGCCGTTAAAAATTAACATAGTTTGTCACTGTTTGTTTATTTAAA
Source organism: Balaenoptera musculus (assembly GCF_009873245.2). Taxonomy (NCBI): domain Eukaryota; kingdom Metazoa; phylum Chordata; class Mammalia; order Artiodactyla; family Balaenopteridae; genus Balaenoptera; species Balaenoptera musculus. The sequence goes on along the minus strand of NC_045785.1, from coordinate 140,120,346 downwards.
TTAATACAGTTTTTTGGCATTGGCCTAAGGAATGCAGTAAGAACATTTTCTAGCATTTGAAATAAAATGCCTGGGCATGAAAATTTCCTCTAAGCCTGATTTATTTTTACATGTCTAACATATCATATGATCATTTTATTGCTTACTTTAAAAACATAATTATGTATTTAAAATAGATTTATGAAGTCCTTTTGAATCCATGGAATTTTGTCATTAGAAATAATGACAGTGGTATTATTTTGGATACTAGTATGATTTTAAATAAGTCTATATTCTTTCTGATTTTAGACACCTAGACCCTTTTGGAACATCTGTGAACTATCTTGATTCTGCATTCAGAAATATAAGAAACCTTGGCATAGTGTCAGTGACTTCTACAGATATCAGTTCTTTATATGCCAAGGCACAACATGTTGCCCGGCGTCACTACGGCTGTAACATTGTCCGAACTGAATATTACAAGGAGCTAGCAGCCAGAATTGTTGTAGCTGCAGTGGCAAGGTACCAAATGGCCAACAGTGTACCTTGTCTGGGTATATGATAAAAAGAAATAATATTACAAGAAGTGTTTATTTCATTCCTCAAAATATGCATGAAATACAAATTCCGTATTCCATATATGTAATCTTGATTTGTTTGGTAATTTTATGTTATGTTAGAATGTGATTTAAAAGCTTGTGCCTAAAATAGTTTACTCTTCAATTTAAAATGTTATTAAAATAATTAAAGTAGTAAGAAAGAAAATATTGAAAGTTAATTTCAAATCAGTTTATTTCAACAATGTAGGGGACAGCACCATGAAAAGGGAAAGCAAAGACTGTTTTTAGATTTAGAAACAATCATTTTTTAATGTCCATTTCATCTTTTATTTATGTAGTTTAAAAAAATGATGGCTTATAAACTTGATTCAAATCAATACATACAAAGTTTAAGTTAGTTTAGAACTTTAGAGGGAAAACTAAGTACATAAATGGTGTATCAAGTAGAATTTAATCCAAAAGTATATAAAAGTAATAATGGCAAGGACTTTGCTTATTCATTTTTCACTGACTGTTCAGTTCCTGCATGTAGTTAGTACTCAATAAACATATATTGTTTAGAGGAAGCTTTTATAGAAAAAAGTAGATAAAAATAAAGAAAGATGGTTGTGATGACAAGAAACAAAGTGACACTGAAAACCAGAGAATATTGAGAAGATATCATAAGGGAAAATGTGTAGTTACTAAAATCCTGCCAAGCATCCTATATATCCTGTGTTTCAATTTGTGTAGAAGTTATAGTAATGATCTTTTAAAATCACGGCTACTAAGAATTGAATTTTCCTTATTTTCCCATAACCCATCCATAGTTTAGTGTCCAAGTTAGTATTGTCAGTATAATGCCAAACAAAGGAAAATGATAAGCTCCCAAAATAACTTTAAAAAATTTTTCCAGAGCTGCAGCCCGATGTAACAAAGGCATAGAAGTACTGTTTGCAGTGGCTCTGGAACATTTTGTATTGGTTGTTGTGAGAGTTTTGAGGGGGCCTACTTCTGCAGATGAAACAGCCAAGAAGATTCAGTACCTAATCCATTGTCAGTGGTGTGAAGAGAGAATTTTTCAGAAGGATGGTAATATGGTAGAAGGTAAATTCAAGTTTCTTTTGACTGTATATCCTGTTTAATTTATGTATAAGCCTCCAATGAATAAGCCTTTATCACATCCCTAATTATACATATTGTTGTCCTTTGATTTTAAAGATTACAGTGCTAACTTTATTTCCTATACTGGATTTCCTTTCATCAACAGACAAGACATTCGTGTGAGTTCATTAAAATCATTTACTCATCATAATTTATGCTCTCTAGCCCTGCCCTCTGTTGAAACATCTAGAAATAACTTAGTTTCCACTGTCACTAATTTTAGGAACATTAAGTCAGATTACCTCTTTGTCTAGGATGTTTCAAATCATTAATTCTATAAAAATAATTTTCATGTTTCTGACTGAATATAAAAGCCATCAGTTATAAAATTCATTCAGTAAACATTTATTGAGCCTCTACTATATGCCAGGCCTGGGGAATCAAGGAAAAAGATGTGGCTTGTGCCCTCATCAAGCTGTTTCTATTTTGCTTTTCTGGGACATAGAGTTGCCCATTGTTTTCTGTTAGGTTCTTGGCATTTTTTAAATATGGATTTTTAAGAACTCCTTTATATACTAGAGTTTAACCCTTATGATATGATACGATAGTTGCAGATATTTTTTCTCATTTTGTCACTTGTGTTTGCATGTTTTTTTTTTTTTACCTTTTCATGCAGAAGTTTTTCATTGTTGCCGTTGTTAAGTTAATCAAACATTTAATGTACTCTGGATTTTGTCTGTAGTTGGAAAGAGCTTTCCTATCCTATATTATTCAAGGAAGGTTATGTTTCATTGAATAGTTCACCTCTTCACTGATTTGAGACTACCATATTTATCTTATACTGAAATCCCACATGTATTTGAGTTTGTTTCTGGATTTTCTATTCTTTTCCAGTGGTTGGATGTTCATACACCTCTATCCCACTGTTTTGATTACAGAAGACTTTTAGTGTTGTTTAATATCTGTTAAGACAATCCATTCTCATAGCTCTATTTTCAGTGTTCTGACATTGGATCCTTTTTTTTTTGGCTTAACAAAAAATAAATAAATAAACCAGTTGGTGGTTTATCTTGATCACATTAAGGAGGATAGAGATATTGTTACGGTTTTGAAGCTTCCTAAGAACCCAGTATGCTTTTCTTTTGTCCAAGAGTTAATACTTCTGCTACAGTGTTAATTGATAGTAGGAATGGAGGGCATCCTGTCATGTTCCTTGTTTTAGTTCCCTCTGGTGCTTTCTGATTCATACTTGAATCTGAGATACCTATCATTTATCAGGTTGAGAAAGTAACCTTCATTTACAATTTTACTATGTTTTATCATGATGTTGAATTTTGTCACATGTTTTTTCAGCATCTGTGGAGGTGATTATATGGTATTTCTCCTTAGATCTATTAATTTGATGAATTGTAATAAAATTTCCCAATATCAAATCATTCTGACTTTCTAGAATAAACTACTCTGTCAGGAAGTATTCTTTTATTATGGATTCTGTTTACTAATTTTTTAAAGGAGTTCTGTTTCAATATCATAAATAAGATGGTATATAGTTTTCCTTTTTAGAATAATTTTGGTTGGGCTTTAGAATTAGTTTAAATTCCCTTCAAAAAGAATTTGGAACCTTTACAGTTTTTTCAATGCTTGGGAACAGTTTAGCTAGCATCAGAATTATTTGTTCACTAAAGGGTTAATAGTATTCACTCAGCTTTTCTAATTTATTTGCATAGAGTTGAGCCAAGTGATGTCTAATGATTCTAATTTCTTTGGTTTCTATGGTTATATTCTCCTTATTTTTTAAAGTTTTAGTATTTGTCCTTTCTGCCCTTTTCTCTTAACTATATTAGATACTGATTTATCTAGTCTGTTGTTTATTTTCTTAATGTTTACTTTTGTAGTAGCAAATATGTATATGTTTCTGTAATTTGGATTTATCAGTTTTAAGTAATATACTTTGGCTTTTTGGTAACATAAATGAGGTAATAGCCTGCCATTTTCCATTTTCCCTTCCTAATTTTTGTCCATTATACCATTTTTATGTTATATGTAACATTTATATTCTATTTTGCCAGTATAATCCACACATTAAATATATTCAGTGCTCATCATCAGTGTTCCTGCCATAATTTCTTGAATTATCTGTTGGCTAAATTTAACTTTCTGAGTTTAGTCAAGAGGGTTCATGGGGAAAATACTCTTTGACTTCTTGCATGTTTAAAGCTCCCTGTTTATAGCTTTATACTTAAAAAGTTTAAAGAGTTCGAGTGCCTTGTCGAAATTCTTTTATTGTCTTCTATTACTGAATATTATTGTAACTTTTCCTTCTTTTATATGACATAATTATTTTGCCTGGCTGCCCAGAGGAATATTTATTTTTGAAATACTATGTTCTAACCTTATTTTTAGGATCAGTTTTCCTAATCATGGCATCCCCTTTCATCATGTAGCTTCAAATATCCTTTCATTTCAAGAAAGCTTTCTTAAATATTTTTTAATTCTAATGTTTGTCTTACCTTGTACTATTATGCGTGTGCTCTCTTCAACCTGTCTTCTTTAACTATCATTTTATCTAAAAATATTCGTATATATTTATAATTGTTGTATCATCTTTGGCTCTTTTGTCATTATGAAATGTCTGTCTTTATCCCTGATATTTCTTATCTGAAAGCCTATAGTCTGATATTAATATAAATACCACTCTCATAGTTACTATTTGCATAATATATATTTTTATCCTTTTAGTTTTAATCTGTAAGTGTCTTATTAGATCTTGCTTTTTTATCCAATCTGATTGTTTCTGCCTTTTGATGAGAGTGTTTAGACCATTCATATTGAATGTAGTTATTAAAATGTTTGGCTTTTCAGCACTTTTACTATTTGTTTTATATGTATCTCATGTCTTCTGTGTTCCCCCTTTGCTGCCTTCGTAGTGTTAAATGTTTTTTTACTGTGTCATTTTGATTAATTCCTCTGTTGGTTTCTTAGCTATGTTTTTTCCAGTTATCTTCTTAATGGTTTCTCCAGGGATTATAATGTAGACCTTTAACTTATCTTGATCTACCTCAGGTTAATACTGACTTAAGACTGGCAAAATGTGGCAACTTTGCTCTAATTCTATTTTTCTCTCACCTCCTGTGCTATTTTTGTCATATGTTAATTACATCTACAGACCCAATCCAATAATATAGTATTATTTTTTAAATCTTATGAGTGTAAAAGAAAATTAAGAAAAGAGACACACACACATATCTTTCATAGTTACCCACATAATTACCTTTCCAGTGCTCTTTATTCCTTCCTTTGGATTCAAATTACTCTGTAAAATTTCCTTTCAACCTGAAGAACCCCCTTTAGTATTTCTTATAGGGTGAGTCTGCTACAACAAATTCTCCTAGTTTTTGTGTACCTGGGAATGTCTTTATTTCACCTTCTTTTTTGAAGGATAGTTTTGCTGGATGTAGAATTATTGGTTGATAGTTTTTTTTTTCCTCTCAGCACTTCAACTATGTCAGTCCAGTGCCTTCTGGCCTCTATTATTTCTGATTAAAAGTCAGCCATTAATTGTATTGGTTTTTTTTTTTTTTTTAATTAATTAATTAATTTATGGCTGCACTGGGTCTTCGTTGCTGTGCGCGGGCTTTCTCTAGTTGCAGCGAGTGGGGGCTACTCTTCATTGCGGTGCACGGGCTTCTCATTGTGGTGGCTTCTCTTGTTGCGGAGCACCAGCTCTAGAAACGCGGGCTTCAGTAGTTGTGACTCGTGGGCTCTAGAGTGCAGGCTCAGTAGTTGTGGCGCACGGGCTTAGTTGCTCTGCGGCATGTGGGATCTTCCCAGACCAGGGATCAAACCCATGTCCCCTGCTTTGGCAGGTGGATTCTTAACCACTGCGCCACCAGGGAAGTCCCCATTAATTGTACTGTTGTTCCCTCATACTTGATAAGTTATTTTTCTCTTACTGCTTTCAAGATTCTCTGTGTAGCTTTCAGCAGTTTAATTATGATGTGTCTGAGTGAGTCTCTTTGTGTTTATCCTACTTGGAATTCAGAGCTTCTTAGGGCCCTAGATAATTGTTTTTTATCAAATTTGGGGCACTATCTTGCTTCTCCAACCTAAACCTTTATCACTTCAAACTGAAGACAAATATCTTCTGTAATTACTAATCATGGATTAAAGGAGTTATATAATCATAAGCTGTTTCAAGTACAGTTTTCTAACCAATCCCTTTAACAGTTGTCCTAGAGCTACTCTAGTGTCATTCATCCTTGCTTTTTAGGTTCATATAGCCCCTAGGCTATTTCTGCCTTTAATAGCTATTCTCCCCAGTGGGGTTTTCTTCCAGTAGTATGATCTCACAGCTTGTAGGCTTTCAGAAAGCACTGAATGATTTGGGATGTGTGATGACTCATCTATTTTCCAGCGCTATTTAGGAATTTTTCATAAAAATATATTTTCTATCATTTCTAGAGATTTGGAATAAGAAGAGAGGACAGGTTTAAATGCTCAGTCCACCATCCTAATCTTGGTTTCAATGCAACAAAATCAGAGGAGTTACAGAATCCACTCTGGCTTTTTAAAATATAGATTTCATAAATACCTTGATGAAACTTTGAAAAGTTTTGGTCCTCCTGGATAATTGGTTTAGTGCCCTATGGTTTCTTTTCTGTTTTTTCCTAATTCAGTTTTCCTTTATGTAAGAAATAACAGACATCTTCAGTGTTTAAAAGGGTATCAGTAATGTGAGTTTCCCTCAATAAAAAAGAAAAAGAATCTCAGTGTTTTTTACCTCATACCCCAGTGTTACAGACGGTGTTCCTGCCCTTAAAATCATGAATCAATTCTTTCTTACATGGAGTTTATTATCCTTTCATATCTCACCATGTGTGTTTTACAGTATCAACAAGTAACTAAACTCAGATACACACTGTTCAGATTTGATCCTGAATCCATAAAAACCTAACATCTTTCCCTCTCCATCAGAAGTGCTTCATGTTGTTGTATAATTTTAGACTGTTACTACAGTGGGTTTTTTTCTTTTTTTTAAATATTTTTTTAACTGACATATAGTTGATTTACAGTGTTATGTTTATTTTTGCTGTACAGCAAAGTGACTCAGTTATACACATATATACATTCTTTTTTATATTCTTTTCCATTATGGTTTATCCCAGGAGATTGGATATAGTTCCCTGTGCTATACAGTAGGACCTTGTTGTTTATCCATTCTAAATGTAATAGTTTGCAACTACTAACGCCAAACTCCCAATCCATCCCTCCCCCTCCCCCTGATTAAACATTTTAAAGGATTTTTTACTTAATAAATTGCTATAAAGCAATATGATTTGTTGTCTGCATTTTGTCTTTAATCATACAGGACTTGGAGAGTGTAAATGATTATGTCTTTCAAAAAAGTCGGTCACTTAGAATTTTTTATGTTTATCAATTAGTAATACATAATTTAAAAAGTCAGATAGTTTCATAAGTCTTATTAATAAAATAATGATATCTGCCCCACTCCCTAAAGTCAACAGCTAAAACCTCACAGCTGTTTCTTCTAATATTTAAAGTCTTTAATGTTTAGTGTCTTCCCTGTTTCTAAGTTGCATGCTTATACTGCCTGTAACTTCCTTTCATGGAAGAAGAGTATTCAGCATCTCAAGCCAGCCCAGTCACATGCATGTACTTCTCCTCTCCAGTGTTGGCTTAATCAATATTCAGTGTTTACATTTTTATAAATATAAAATATTGTTCACAAGTCACATTGGTTATCTATTACTGTGTAACAAATTACTCCAAAACTTAGTGGCTTGAAACAACTTTTATTATCTCATAGTTTCTCTGAGTCAAGAATCTGGGTATGGTTCAGTTGGGTCCAGTAGCTGAGGGTCTCTCACAAGGCCACAGTCAAGGTGTTGGCCAGGGCTGCAATCATCAAGGCCTGACTGGGGAAGGATCTGCTTACAAGCTCATTCACATGGTTACTGCTTGTCATGCAGTCCTCTTCATACTCACAGGATAGCAGCTCACTTCGTCGGAAGGATTAAGCAAGAACCAGAGAGAGAAAGGAAGGGAAGGAAAGAGAAAAAGAGAATATTGCCGTATTCTAGTACTAGAAATGAGTCTCTAGATCCAGTGATCTCACATTCAAGAGGAAGGGATTATAGAAGGGTATGAATGCCAGAGACAGGAATCATTGCTGCCTATCTATGTTAGAAGGCTGCTACAACACAGATGAACCAGTTAATATGCTGTAATAACATTTCTTTTTTTATACAACTCTTTGCTTACTCTGGAATTAATAATTACTATGTATTTGTCACCTTTTGTGTATATACTTTTCATAATCCATAATCCAATTCCAGTGTTCCTGTGATTTTGGTTAAGAACATCAAGTAATCTTTGGGTTTCATTTCATTTCCCTGGAGACAGTTCTCCTGCTCTAGTTTGGGTTGTTTTCTAGGTCTGCTGAGAGCTGTTGCCCTAGGGCTTCCTTTTAGACCATCATAATGGAAATTTTCTTTGGCTTTCTCCTTCTGATGAATTTCCTATATCTTAAATCTTATGTATTTTCCACTTTTCCTTCTTTACTTTCGCCTTTTGAAACTACACTTTTTCCCATAGCTTCCTGAGGATTGCATGGCCACGTACAGAAGCCTAGGTTGGAAATCATTTTTCCTCAGAATGTTTAAGATATTATTCCATTGTCTCCTAGCCTCCAATATTGACAAGTCTGCTATTGTTCTTATATATATAGTCCTTTGTGTTTTTTTCTCTGAGTGCTCCTAAAATATCTCTTCTTAACCCAGTATTCTAAAATAACTTCATGATGTGTATGAATTCATCTTTTTTAATTCAATGTGCTGGACAATCTGTGAGCCCTTAAACTTGAGTTCTTCAGTTCTGGTAAATTTTTTTCTATTATTTCTTTGATAATTTTCTTCTCTCAAAATATCTCTCCTCTCTTCCTGGAACTCATTTTAGTTATATGATGGATCTTCTAGATTAATTCTCTAATTTTTTTTATATCTCTACTATTAATTTATTTGGCATTTAGTTCTACTTTATAGATTTCCTTGAGTTTTATTTTCCAACTTTCCTGCTTAAATTTCTGTCATACTTGGTTCATTTCCAAGAGTTATTTCATATTTTTTCATTGCTCCCTTTTTAGTAGTATCCTATTCTTGTTTCAGAGATGTAAAATCTAATCTTACCTCTCTAAGACTATTGATTACAGTTGGGTATATTTTATATTTAAGGGAGGATAGGGTTTTTGTTTTGCTTATTTTTGTATTGTTGCCATTATTTTGTTTTAGTTCTTCTCTTTCCTATTTCTCTTTTGTAATTTTGTTCTCTGTCATAGTATATCTCAAATGTCTAGTGGTCTTTAGTTTCCGTGCTGAAAGTTACATGGAAGTACTTGTGGCAGGGCTTATAAACGGATAGACTTTACTGTAATGAGAAGGCAGTCTGCCTTTTCACTACAAGAACCCCCAAATGCCAGTCAGTCAGTAAGTCTGTGTGTTTGTGTGTGTGTGTGTGTGTGTGTGTGTGTGTGTGTGTATGTGTGTCTCTTTTCTCTTGGATTGGTAAGTATTTCTACAGAGGAATCTTGCAGGCTTCTATCAATCAGCTTTCTAGGAACCATGTTGAGGAAGTAGACTGGAAGGTCTTACCATTTGTACAGACTTTTACTTAGTCCCTTTCTTTTCATATGTCTCCTCACTCTTAACTGTGACTAATGTCCCTGGTTCCAGATTCTCTGTAGTTCAGCCTCACCCAAGATTAACTTCCTCTTTTGGGATGGGGAAGATGCAGAAGCCTAACTGTTGGTATTAGAGAAGATCCACAAGTCTTAAAATTTTAAACGAGGCCTTTTTTTTTTTTTTTGCGGTACCACCCTATTCCCATCTTCAGAGACCATCAATACCTTCAATTCTCAAGCCCTTCCAGGTCCCCCATGCCAGTGGGCTTGCTGTTTATTGGTAGCCCTTCTACCCATTTCAGGCTTAGGCTTGAGCTTTCTCTGACCTGCTAAATCCCCTTGTGTATGTGCTTCCCACTTCTAAAATTTTATTGACACCTCTCATCATCTTTTGTTATCTCCTTTCCCATTTTATTTATCTTTGGGGTTTGAATTTTATTCCTTTGTTCTCATTTTAATAATGCTTTAAGAAACAGCAGAGATAAAGTATGTGTTCAGTCCATTGCATTTAAATAAAAGTCTCTAAGTATGTTTGAATTCCTTATCTGGAATTACCTTCATAGCCTGTTTTACCAGTGACATAGAAATACTAGTTTTCTTCTTTTTTTACCCCTTCATTTTTTGCTACTGGTAACTTGAAATGATAGCCCTGATCCCTCAAGATGCTGATGCTGACCAGGCACTGAGAAATTCTAGGTGAGGGGCTTGAAAAAAGACATAGGTTTATATGATGGGAGCATTTTGCAAAATGCATCAGGAAAAAAACTGACTAATACAAATTTATGTCTGTGCTGTCGGCGGTAAGTTGGTGTGACTGACAGAACTGTAACTGTGAATTGCCCTAATTTCAGTAACCCTGCCTGTAGTATTTGTAGTTTAGTTATTTAATGGTTTCAGGGAGAACTTCTTGAATATATTAATATAATAACTGAGGAACATCATTCTCAACAAAGCTAAGGTCAATGATAACCACACCTTCTTTTAAGGCTGAAAGGTAGACCTAGGAATGAACAATGAAGGAAGCTTTTAAGTAAATATAAGATTTTACAACTGTGCATTTTGCCATTTAATTGCATTGAATGACAGAGTGATATCAGATAGCAAGAGGTTATAGACCCATGTCCCTACCACCATAATCCTGGGTTCTGGATATATCTAGGACCCATTGATCACATCAGGCCATTCCAAGAAAGTGAATGATCAACCCAGGAATGGCCTGGGGGAACTCAGAGTCTGATTTAAAATGACTATTCTGGGTCTGAAGTGAACTGAAAAGTCCATGGTAGAATATCACCCTTTTTTGGAAACTAAGAATAGCTCTCATACCTCCCCAGTCACCTTGTGATTCCATCAGGCCCCTCATTGCTCTTTAAACTGAATTAGTTTCTTCTAGCCTAGATTTTTGGGGCTGAATATGCATCGAGCCTAGGGAATAGAGTAATTCATTTTCTTCCCAGTTACAGAAGAGTTAACTTATAAGAAATGTCTTTATTTTGATGGGATGTTAGTTACCAGGGTATATACATTTGTTAAAGCTCATCAACCTTTTCACATAAAATGTATACATTTTACTGCGTGTAAATTATACCCCAATCAGTTGATTTTAAAATATGGATATCTAGGGCTTCCCTGGTGGCGCAGTGGTTGAGAGTCTGCCTGCTAATGCGGGGGACACGGGTTCGAGCCCTGGTCTGGGAAGATCCCACATGCCGCGGAGCAACTAAGCCCGTGAGCCACAACTACTGAGCCTGCGCGTCTGGAGCCTGTGCTCCGCAACAAGAGAGGCCACGATAGTGAGAGGCCCGCGCACCGCCATGAAGAGTGGCCCCCACTTGCCACAACTAGAGAAAGCCCTCGCACAGAAACAAAGACCCAACACAGCCAAAAATAAATAAATAAATAAATAAATAAATTAAAAAAAAAAAATGGATATCTTGTGGAATTTACAAGACTTTCTCCTACTTAAATTATTTCAGGTAGTATACTGACTAAAAGCTATGCCTCTAATAAGTTGTTTGATGTGGATTTCTACATCTTTCTTAAGCTTTAATCCTCTGATCTGTATAACTGAGATCTTAACAGTACCTACTTCAGAGAGTTGTAAGGATTAAATTTTTTTAATGCATATAAAATACTTAGCACAATACCTGGCACATAGTAGATCCTCAGTATATTGTAGCTGCAAATTATTGTTAATATAATAATTACTACTGTTTACGTTGTCATTTCCCCTTTGACTTCCCTTTTAATTATCTTTTCACAGAAAACCCATATAGACAGCTACCCTGTAACTGTCATGGAAGCATGCCTGGAAAGACAGCAATAGAACTTGGACCTCTATGGTATGTGCCTAAGCATAATATATTCAAAATTGATGAATGTATTGATTTGATTGTTGACTTTTGATTATGTGTGGTAAAAGACAAGCAAATTAAGTTTCAATTTTTTTTTAACTATAGGAAAATAATTATGATTCTTTTCCCCCTATGAATCTGAGGTGTTTTGTTTTCAGATTTTTCTATACCATTATTCTTCCAAGTTCGTGACAGGGCTAAGATGCAGTAGGATCAAAGAGAAGCCTAGCTGATATGCAAATAATTTATTTCTGCATAGTAAGAATGAGGCTTTTTTCAGTTAATAACTATAGAACTAGGGTGTGATTGTAAAGTGATCACTATAACTTTTTATAGACCAGTCAACTAATACATTAATAAAAGGTCTTTGAGGAATTGGTTTTAAGTAAGAAGGGCATGTGAAAGTAAACGTCTGCTTTTGTGTTAGGTAAAGCTGTTTAGACAGGACGCAGCTGCAGATATTTAATGTATGTGTGCTTTTGCATCCTTAGTAACTAGTTATTGTATTTTTAATGCCTTAAAGTTGAATTGCTTTTACTCAGAATCCTTCCCATAAGCGTTTGTTACTAGAGATTCTTGTAGAAATTTGAGATTCCTGACAGCATTGTGACAAGAATCACTGCAAACTTCAACCTCATTACTTTACCAGGCCAAGGTTTGGCCATCTACTAAGCCTAAAAATTAATCTAATAGTAAACATATTTGTGCTGATACCCATTATTTTATCTTCATTTCATGTAAATACTTGTAGATTAAGAACGACCTGGCCAGCCTTATCTTCTAGTACTCTCTTACTTATATCACACATTGATCCTACTCACTGATCTTGGAACTAGGGAAATTAAGAACAGGTTGCTGGATCCAGAAAGATCTCCTAGCCCAACTCCTCCCTCATTTTACAGATGAGAAAATTATGGCACAGTGTATTTAAGTGCTGGCTAAAACTGACCCCCTAAAATTTAGTTAGTAGCACAGGCAGAGCCAGAACTCAGGTTTTCTGACCTCCAAAACTGAGATCTAAACCGTGACTTAAGATTTTCTCACTTAAAGCCATTGTTCATGTCTTTACACTCATCCAGTCTCTTACCCCTTCCCCACCTCCAGTTTAAATTATATATCCTCTTTGAAGTTTCTCCTTAAGTGCTTAAACCCAAAATAATCTTTAAATTGTCTTTTAGTAAATCTTATATTGATCACTCATTTGACACTTAAAATCACAAATCCTTTCATAATTTGCTAACCTTAACAATAATAGCTTCTCTTCCTTGAGGATATACTTTGTACTAGGGATCATAGGTGTACTATCTCATTTAATTCCCATAACAAGTCTGTGAGAGGTTTTATTTTCCATATTATGATGAGGAATATGAGACTCAAAAGCAGTAGTTATTCAAGATTTCATAGCTAGTGAGTGGTGGAGCGAGGACAGGAATTCAAGTTTATCTGACTTGTAACTGATATTCTGTCCATTATACCTGTGACTCTCAAATTAAATGGGAAGCATATCAGACTCAGCCCTGGGCCATTTTTTAACTACATCACCACCAGCATATGTAATTCTCATGTATCTCACCCTGTCCCACCATATATACACTGCAATTAAGGTTTATTACTGGAATATGCACTGTGAAAACCTCTGCCTTACACTATGTCCCTGTCTAGATTCTGTCTAGATTTATAAGCTTTCATAAGGTAAACACTGAATTTTATACTTTGGTATAACTTACACCTCTATGTGTACCACAGGACTTATACACCTTATTGAGGGCTCAATAAATTCTTGTTGACGTAATGTGAATAAATTTCCTTGACTAATCCCACTAGCTTAGAGAACTGACATGATAAAAGGTGTGGGCAAATTATCTTACTTGTTAAATTATGAAGACATTTTTTTTAAAGAAAACATTTCTCAAACCCAATTCTATGTTCTTTTTTCAGGTCAAGTTCCCTTTTCAATACTGGATTCCTCAAAAGAATGCTATTTGAATCTCTTCACCATGGTTTAGATGACATTCAGGCCCTAATAAAGACATTAATCTTTGAGTCAGAGTGTACTCCTCAAAGTCAGTTTTCAGTTCATGCACCTTCAAATCTCAACAAGCAAGGTGACTAATTTAACACTAATTTACTAGCTTACAAATTGGTTATCAGAAATACTCCACCTTTTAATCTTTATTTGATGTTATAATCAAAAGCAGTATAATTATAAGTTGTGTGCTTTAAGTAAATCCTCTCTAATGAGTCTAATCATAATCCAGTTAACTTTTTTTTTTAATTGCATAGTTTTTTTCAGGTTTATATTAGGGGCATGAAATAAATAATGATTTTGTTAAGACAGATATATTTTTTAAATTTTAGTAGATTAAAAGAACTAAAAGTCTGTTGTGATTTTATTACCCTACATCCTCTTTCTAGAAAGAGAATTCTGAGATCACTCTGAGAATAGTGTGGCCAAAAATTTTGTAATATCCATTAAGACATGGAAGCTAGCTTTACACTTATCACTCAGTAAAGCTAAGTTTTTTCTCCTTTGTTTTATCTGGCTATTGATACAAGGGTGGGCTTGTTAGACATCCTAGCATTGTCATGAGTCATTAGAAGAAGCAGCTCTTATTAAAGGGTTAAAAAATGAATTCTTGTAGCCTGTTTTGGTCACAGAATCTCATATATTCATAAAAGCAGTGTGCATAGAATTAAGTAAGCTTTTATTTAAACTTCAAATTGTTGCTTACTGTCATTCTGTAAAATATTTTATCATTTCCATTTGTTTTTATTTTAGAAGAATATGGTGTATTTATTAAAACTACAGATGATACCACAACAGATAATTACATTGCACAAGGTATGTATGTATATGTGTGCATATATATGTATGTATGTGTCTGTGCAAAAGGGCACATAGCAGAAGGGTAATTGGAAGGGAAGAGATTGCTTTGGTAGCATACTTCAAAATGCATTTTCATATTATACCAACAGCAAAATTATAATAAACCTTGTTTATCTGGCATTTGCACAGTTCAAGGTTTCTACTAATATGTACTTTGTTCACATCTCTAATATATGGTGATCCCCTTGCAAGAGCTATAAGATCTTAAAGAACCATGTGAACCAAAATAAGATCAAATTATGTTTGATAAAGGTTATAGAGTTAAGATTAAATTTTATTCTAAGTCTTATAAACTTTCTCATCAACATATGATTTATAGGAATTCCACTGATTAACCAGAAGACCCTATACTCCGGCCGTAAGAATTTATTACATGGCCTTTCTTACAATTTGGGGTGTGTGCATACTTTAAAATTTACTTATATTAGACACTGCAAATTCATATCAAAAGGGTGTTAAGATTTATAATGTCAGTGCCTTAATGTCTAAAGTTTTTAAAAGACAATGTTAGATTCTAAATGTGTTTTGTATACAGGTAAAAAGAAAACACAGTGTTAAGACTGAAAGAACAGAGGACTATAACTACAAGCTATAATTTTGTATTGCTCAACATTTTAGTGTTGATCTTCAAAGACAAGAAAATTTCAACTCCTGCTAATAGCTTACGGTTTAGTAATTACTGCATACTCTTTCCAACAGTCATGTTCATTTGGCATCTTCAACTAATTTGCGAAGATTCAAATCACTTAAATGATTTATTCTCCTTAATTTCTCTGTTGGAGGGAAGAAAAAGGCATTATGGTGTACTGTGAAGCACATTAGATTTAAGAGCATCATTCTACTTCTTTGTTTCGTTTGTTGTATAACTTCAGCCAGGTCCCCCACCTTCAAAAGAGTTGTCATAAAACCTTTTTAGAATAAGGTAAAACATGAGTTTTAAAAATATTTAAAATCTGAGCCTTTCTCATGTATAAATTAAGGGAATTAGACTAATCTCTTTGGGTTCTTTTATAGCTCTGAAATTATATGATTATTCTAAACTAGTATATCAATATACAGAATCTTCCATGATAGAAAATATCAGGCAAAAAAAATCCATGTACTGCTGATGGTAGTAATTATTAAGGTTTGGTATCGGATTTTTAGTCTCAGACTTTCCTAAATCTTCTTAGATTTAATGTGAGAGTATAATCAAGTTTTAATTATTGGATTTAATGGGGGAGTCATGAGGCAACAGTTCAACAATAATTTATATTTATCTTTGAATGCAGTTTATCATTTTCATGCATCAAATTTCGCTTCTGAATACTTTTGCTTAAGTGACTGTTAGTTTTCATAAAAATTTAAAATTTGGCCATAATAACATCCTTGTAGAAATAATTAAGAGTTGAACATTCAGAAAAAATCTCATAGTAACTTGGATATCTCAGTTGTCTTCCTTTTGTGATTTTCAGAAGGATACATTGCTAGAAACTTAACTTGCTAGCTGCCTTTCACTTAAAATGTAAAGGCTAAGTACTGTGGTAAGAAGTAGGCAATGAGATCATACATTGTACCTTTTTAAATTCCTGTATCCAAGCCCTTGAGACTGATTTTGTGTTGGTTTTGTTTTGTGTTCATTGAAGACCTATTGTATATCAAATTCAGTTGACCCTTGGAACAACCCCAGGGTTAATCCATGTATAACTTAGAGTCAGCCCTTCATCCACAGATTCAACCAACCGTGGACAATGTAGTACTGTGGTTTTTACTATTAAAAAATATCCATGTTGAAGTGGACCCACACAATTCAAACCTGCATTGTTCGAGGATCAACTGTATTGGCATTCAGTAGAGAATACAAGTATAGAAATAAAGGACATTATTCCCAGGAACTTAGAATATAATTTGGGAAGAAAGGATTTATACACATAAAAGACCTAAATACGTGAAACAAGGAAAACAAAAAATGACAGAACTTAAACTCTGAGTAGTGTAGTATGGGATGACTGGCCCAGAATTCATAAATGGCTTTCTACAGAAGGTGGAAATAGACTTGAGGCTTAAAATTGAAGAAGGTAGAAAAGAAGTTCTGATTCAGCAAACAGTTAAATATTAATATTACATGGGTGAAGGATAAAGTATCAAGAATATATATCTTACTCTTACAATAAAAGCTATCTAGAATTAAGATTAGATAGATAGGTTGAAATGGTGTGTGTCAGAGGATTTAGACTCGAAGACAGTACGTAGTTATAAAAGTATTTGGCTTGTAATTTTTAAGAGAATGCTAACTTTCTGTGTTTATATATGTATGTTTCAGGAAAGAGAAGAAGTAACGAAACAACCACAAATTTAGCCAAGAGGCAAAAGACTGATGTCAATACTGAACATCCTCCCTTTTATTACAACGTCCACAGACACAGCATTAAAGGAATGAATATGCCAAAGTAAGACAGTCAGTGAATGACAGTGTATATATTTTAAGATTTTAATGACATTGTGATTTAAATAAAAGTACAAGAACCTCATTATTTTTTTCCTTTCCTTGTTCCAGGTTAAAAAAGTTTTTGTGCTGTCTTTCTCAAGCAGGCTTTCGAGTAAGCCGAACTCATTTTGACCCGATGGGTGTCCGTACAGATGCACCTCTAATGCAGTTTAAATCTATCCTTTTAAAGTACAGCACCCCCACCTACACTGGAGGACAGTCAGAGGGCCATGTCCAACCAGCGTCCGAAGATACAGTAGCCGACAGGGTTGAAATGTCAGTGAATGACAAAGCAGAAGCAAGTGGCTGCAGAAGATGGTAAATGTAAAA
Source organism: Balaenoptera musculus (assembly GCF_009873245.2). Taxonomy (NCBI): domain Eukaryota; kingdom Metazoa; phylum Chordata; class Mammalia; order Artiodactyla; family Balaenopteridae; genus Balaenoptera; species Balaenoptera musculus. The sequence goes on along the minus strand of NC_045785.1, from coordinate 140,102,990 downwards.
GAAGTTTGTTCCCAGATGTCTGTGTTGATGGCCTAATAGTTCTCTATATCAACTGTAGTGCTTTTTCTATTCTTTCAATTCAGTTGTGTAAAAATAAAAAAAACAGTGCTGTTTTCATTCAGAAAATTAGCAGTTTCTAACTTAGCTGGTTTGGGAGCTATGCTTTCCAAGTTTTTCTTATTTTAAAGAAAACTTAAAATTTTAATGAAAACATTTCATGTGAAGCCAAGTTTGTGACTGAGATCACCCTACTGTTTAATACTCAGAAAATTTTCACATGCAAGGTGTTTGGAATTTTATGTATGTCATGGAAGCCATCCTTTACTATACTTAATCACATCTATACTTAAACTGATTCATGATATTTATGTTTTTCTGTTTGTAGTGTATAAGATGAAGCCAGAGCCTTTTATTAAAATGACCCGAAATAGAATAGGAGGAACAATGTCCTTTCAGGTCACTAATATATTTTTTCACAAATACAAGCTAAAATATATTCCCAATTTCAAGAAATCATACCTCTCCCCACATTGATCTTTCATTACTAGCTTTTGAGAAATTAAATAGTTGCCTGAGATAGAAATACATTTTCTTATAAGTTTAAGGTCTACATGACTAAACTTCAGAGTAAGATTTTGTTAAGGTAAATTGAGACCACTGTTCTTATATAGTGATTGTTCGCAAGCACTAAATTCTGAAGAGGAGAGATTTTGTTATGAATTAAACAAACTGGGTGATCTCAAGTGCCTCAGTTAATGCACGTACAATATTCATTTGCTTGGTTGTCTACCTCTCAGGAGTAAAACTTGTCACCTTATGACTTTATGAAGTGAGGATTTTCTTGTTTTTAGGTGTGTGTATGTGCTAATTTTTTGTACAAGTAGCTCAGGCTAACATGACTGAAAATTAGTTGGAAAAAAAAATCTCATTTCCATTAATAAATATTGTTCTTGCTTCATTTGAATATAAGACTTTGGATGAAAAGATATACCAAAAATTTACATTTTTGTCTCAAGGATTTAATACATATTTACCTTGTTAGAGGAAGTAACTTTTTACAAGCAGTAAGCTTAAGAATTGAGGGAGAGTAACAACTGAAAGGTTTAAATACACCATGTAAGCACTCCTATGACATATATAGAAATTCAGGGAGTCTAGGTTACATTAACATAGAATATTAACTTAGAGGAAATAAAAGAAAATCTCTTTGTGTTATTACAGCATAGTCCTAGAAGGATGCTTTTTCTCATCTCCAATTAATAGAATTTTAGTAAAATAAAGGAACAGGTGAAGTGCAAGTTAGTCTCTATAATGACCATTAAAAAAACCTTTATTATTCCTGCCATTTAAAATTATAACTCACAAGAGCACAAAAAGAAATAAAAGTTATTACTTTTTTTTGTATACTTAAGAAAAATTACTATAAATCCGTAAGACAAACCAGCACATGGACCATCTGATTATTTACAATATATGTGTATGGGGAGAGGAACTGAGGTGAAGGAGGAGGAGGATGTGGAACTCAACTCCCCCTACAAACACTTCAAAAATACATCTACATGTGGAACAATTCTCACTGAAAACTAACTGGAAACTGTCAGAAAGACTCCTGTACAACCAAGGCTGTAAGAAAGATTCACACAGAAACGGGTAAGAAGGGAAAACAAGCAATCAGGTCGGGACCTGTGACCCTGGGAGGGGACTTAGAGGAAAAGGGAGATTACATGGGCAAAGGCCCTCCCTGCAGGGTGAGTGGTTCAGGCCACATATTGGATGCCTCAGTCCTGGGGTGCAACAAAGGGAAGATGAGCCCCCTTGGCTGGTTGGAGGGCCAGTGAGACTAACAGGAGGGCTGTTAGAAGGTTGCAGTCCACTCATGAGCACATGGATACTCACCTGCTCTCAAAGCTGGGCGGAAAGGGAGATAGAAATTGAAACCTCGCGAGTGGCTGACTCCTTTCCTGTGAACGCTCTGGTATGCCCCCCAACCTGAGCTGAGCAGATATTCCAGCACTGCTTGCCTCGCATCACATCTTCACATTGGAGTGAGGGTTGCCACAACCAAGGAAAAAGCTCAGCTGGCCAGAAGATGCCAAGGCAGCTCAAACCCTAAGGGCTGTCTTAACAGGGAGGGGGCAGCCATTACTGGCAATTGCACAGGCAGTGCAGCAGAGGCACTCAGGATATCTGACAGGCCAGACCGCCATAGCCAGCACCTCAACCCTTGACCCTGGCTGAATACCCACTTCTGCACCTCTTGCTCCAGCACTGCTCCCCTCTGGTGTGAGGGTGACAGTGCTGGGAGGGGCAAGAGCACACACTTAAAGGTGACCAAGCCAGCTTAGACCTGACCCTCAGGGCTTCTGCTCCAGCAACTTGGGACCTGACCCCACCCCTGATAGGCCACTGAGAAGATGGCAAGCCCTGCCTCACACCTGACTCCAGCCCTAGCCCCTCCATCTCCAGCCCCACCTCCCATCAAGGTGATAGCTGCCAGCACACGCTGAAGAAAGATGTGACCTGTGTTTATGTCAGATCCAGCTCTCCCACCAAAGAACATGCAGACTATATAGAGACACTCCCACATAAGGACCCCTTCAAGAATGCCATAGGTAACTGTCACACCTAATTTCATAGGGACAGAGAAAGATAAGCCAAATAAGAAGAGAGAGGAATCTGTCTCAATTGAAAGAGCAAGAGAAAATGGCTGGGGGCCGGGGCGGGTGGTGGGGGGGACACGGACTAATGAAACAGAAATAAACAATTTACCAGATAAAGAATTCAAAGCATTAGTAATAAGAATGCCAACTGAATTAGGGAAAGGAATAGATGAATACAGTGAGAATTTTTAAAAGGAACTAGAAAATATAAAAAAGCACCAGTCAGAATTGAAGAACACAATAACTGAAATGAAAAACAAACTACAAGGAATGAACAGCAGACTAGGTGACACAGAACACATAAGTGATCTGGGAAGATAGATTAATGAAAATTACCCAATGAGAAGAGCAAAAAGAAAAACAAACAAACAAAAAAAACACAGTTTAAGGAATCTCTGGGGTAACATCATGTGTACCAACATTCACATTATAGGGGTCCGAGAAGGAGAAGAGAGATAGGGGTCAAAAATGTACTTAATGAAATTATGGCTGAAAACTTCCAAAGCCTGAAGGAAACAGATACCCAGATACAGGAAGCACAAAGGGTTCCAAACAAGATGAACCCAAAGAGACCCACAGCAAGATATATCAAAATTAAAAATGGCAAAAGTTAAAGGAATTCTAAAAGCAGCAAGAGAAAAACAGTCATACACCAGGGAACCCCCATAAAGCTATCAGCTGATTTTCCTTCAGAAACCGCAGGCCAGAAGGGAGTGGCATGATATATTTAAAGCGATGAAAGGGAAAAACCCGCAACCTAGGATACTCTACCCAGCAAGATTATCATTTAGAATTGAAGGCGAGATAAAGAATTTCTCAGACAAGCAAAAGCTGAAAGAATTCATCAATACTAAGTCAACCCTAAAAGAAAATGTTAAAGGGTCTTCTCTAAGTGGAAAAGAAAAGGCTATAACAAGAAGGAATTATCTATAGGAAAGGAAAATCCCACTAGTAAAGGCGAATATGTAGTAAAAGCTGAGTATCAACCACTTAAATAAGCTAGTACAAAGATTAAAAAACAAAAAAATTATAAAATCAAGTATAACTTGATACTTGATACTGGGATACTTGATATCCCAGTAAAGGGATAAACATGAAGATGTAAAATATAAGAAATACAAAGTATAGGGGAAGGTAGTAAAAAAAAAAATAGATCTTTTTAGAATGTGTTTGAACCTAAAGGACTACCTATTTAAAACAAATAGATATGGGTCAACATATATGAACTCCATGGTAACCACAAATCAAAAAACTACAATAGATACACAAAAACAAGAGAGAAAGGAACACAAACATACCACTAAAGAAAATCATCAAACCACAAGGGAAGAAACTAAAGAAAGAACAGAACAGGGAAGAAAATAACAAAAATAACCAGAAAACAAGTAATAAAATGGCAATAAGTATATACCTATCAATAATTACTTTAATGTCAATGGACTAAACGCTCCAATCAAAAGACACAGGGTGGCTGATTGGATAAAAAGAGTAAGACCTTCCTATATGCTGCCTACAAGAGACTCACTTCAGAGCTAAAGACACACAAAGACTGAAAGTGAGGGGATGGAAAAATATTTCATGCAAATGGAAACGACAAGAAAGCGGTGGTAGCAATACTCATACCAGACAAAACAGAATTTAAAACAAAGGCTATAACAAAAAACAAAGAAGGACATTATATAATGATAAAGGGACCAATACAAAAAGAGGATATTACACTGGTTAACATACGCTCCCAAAACAGGAGCAGCTAAATATACAAAGCAAATACTAACAGACACAAAGGGAGAAACTGACAATAATACAATAATAGTAGGGGACTTTAACACCCCACTTACATCAATGGACAGATCATCCAGACAGAAAATCAATAAGGCAACAGTGGTCTTAAATGACAGAACAGACCAGTTGGACTTAATAGATACCTACAGTACATTCCATCCCAGAAGAGTAGAATATACATTCTTTTCATGTGCAATGGAACATTCTCCAGGATAGGTCACATGCTAGGCCACAAAACAAGTCTCAACAACTTTAAGAAGACAGAAAGTATATCAAGCATTTTTTCCCAACCATAGGGAACTAGAAATCAATTGCAGGAAGAAAAATGGGAAAAACACAAACATATGGAGACTAAACAACATGCTACTGGGAGCAGGGGGGAGCTCAATGAAGAAATCAAAGAGGAAATCAGAAAATCCCTTGAGACAAAATCTACGGGATACAGCAAAAGCAGTTCTAATATGAAGTTTATAGCAATACAGGCCTACCTCAGGAAACAAAAATCACAAAGAAACAGCCTAACCTTCCACCTAAAGGAGTTAGAAAAAGAAGAACAAAAAAAGTCCAAAGTCAGCAGAGAAGGAAGGAAATAAAGATCAGAAAGGAAATAAAATGGAGACTAAAAAAACCAAAAACAACAGAAAAGATCAGTGAAACCAAGAGCTGGTTCTTTGAAAAGATAAACAAAACTGATAAACCTTTAGCCAGGCTCATCAAGAAAAAAACAGAGAGGACCCAAATAAACAAAATAAGAAATGAAACAAAAAATAACAGCTAATACCACAGAGATACAAAAAATCGTAAGAGAATACTATGAACAGTGATATGCCAACAAACTGGACAATCTAGAAGAAATGGACAAATTTCTAGAAACATACTACCTTCCAAGACTGAATCAGGAAGAAATAGACAATCTGAGTAGACAATCTAATCACTAGTAGTGAAATTGAATTTTCAATTTAAAAATACTCCCAGCAAACAGAAGTCCAGGACTGGACAGCTTCACAGGAGAATCTACCAAACATATAAAGAGGAGCTAACACCTATCCTTCACAAACTATTCCAAAAAATTTAACACTCCCAAGTTCATTCTACAAGGCCATCATGACCCTGAAACCCAAACCAGAAAAAGACGCTGCCAAAAAAGGAAATTACAGGCCATAACTTTGATGAATATAGATGTAAAAATCCTCAATAAAATATTAGCAAACTGAATTCAATAATATATAAAAAGGATCATACACCATGATCAAGTGGGATTTATTCCAGGGATGCAAGAATGGTTCAATATTCACAAATCAATACGGTACACCACATTAGCAACAAGGATAAAAAATCACAGGATCATCTCAATAAACACAGAAAAGCACTTGACAAAATTCAACATCCATTTATGACAAAAACTCTCATCAAAGTTGGTATAAAGGTTATATCTCATATATATGGGTATATATCTAAATATAATAAAGGACATTATGGCAGCAAACATCATACTCTATGGTGAAAAGCTGAAAGCTTTTCCTCTAAAATCATGAACAAGACAAGCATGCCCACTCTTGCCACTTCTATTTAACATAGTATTTGAAGTTCTAGCCACAGCAATCAGACAAGAAAACGAAATAAAAGGCATACAAATTGGAAGGAAAGAAGTAAACTGTCACTATTTGCAGATGACATGATACTAAATATAGAAAAACCACAAAATCTGCACCAAAAAACTATCAGAATAAATGAATTCAGTAAAGTTGCAGGATATAAGATTAATATGCAGAAATGCTCCCTGACTTGGGCTTCCCTGGTGGCGCAGTGGTTGAGAGTCTGCCTGCCAATGCAGGGGACACGGGTTCGAGCCCTGGTCTGGGAAGATCCCACATGCCGCAGAGCAACTAGGCCCGTGAGCCACAATTACTGAGCCTGCGCGTCTGGAGCCTGTGCTCCGCCACGAGAGAGGCCGCGATAGTGAGAGGCCCGCGCACCGCGATGAAGAGTGGTCCCCACTTGCCGCAACTGGGGAAAGCCCTCGCACAGAAACGAAGACCCAGCACAGCCATAAATAAATAAATAAAAATAAATAATTTAAAAAAAAAATAATAAAAAGAAAAAAAATAAAAAGAAAAAAAAAAAAAAAAAAAGAAATGCTCCCTGACTTCAAGCTATACTACACAAAGCTACAGTAATCAAAACAACATGGTACTGGTACAAAAACAGACACAGATCAGTGGAACAGAGTAGAGAGCCCAGAAATAAACCCATACAATCATGGTCAATTAATTTACAACAAAGGAGGCACAAATATATAGTGAAGAACAGACTATTCAATAAGTGGTACTTGGAAAACTGGACAGCTACATGTAAAAGAATGAAATTAAAACACTCCCTAACACCATACACAAAAATAAACTCAAAATGGATTAAAGACCTAAATGTAAGACCTGAAACCATAAAACTCTCCAAAGAAAGCATAAGCAGAACACTCTGACATAAATTGTAGCAATATTTTTTTGGATCTGTCTCCTAAGGCAAAAGAAATAAAAGCAAAAAATAAATAAATGGGACCTAGTTAAACTTAAAAGCTTTCTTTCATACAGCAAAGGAAACCACTGACAAAATGAAAAGAGAACCTACTGAATAGGAGAAAACATTTGCAAATGGTATGATCGATGAGGGGTTAATATCCAATAACACATAAACAGCTCATACAACAAAAAAACAAAAACCCGATCAAGAAATGGGCAGAAGACCCAAGTAAACATTTTTCTAAAGAAGATATACAGATGGCCAACAGGCACATAAAAAAAAGTGTTCAACATTACTAATCATCAGAGAAATGCAAACCAAAACCACAATGAGATACCACCTCACACTGGTCAGAATGGTTATCATCAAAGTCTACAAATAACAAACGCTGGCAAGGATGTGGAGAAAAGGGAACCCTAGTACACTGTTGGTGGGACTGTAAATTGGTGCAGCCATTATGGAAAATGGAATGGAGGTTCCTCAAACAACTGAAAACAAAACTACCTTATGATCCAGCAATTCCACTGCTGAGTATATATCTGAAGAAAACAAAAACACTAATTCAAAAAGATACATGCACCCCCAATGTTCATAACAGCATTATTTACAATAGCCAAGATATGGAAGAAACCTAAGTGCCCATCAGCAGATGAATGGATAAAGATGTGGGTACACACACACATACACACACACACACAAAATGGAATATTAGCCATAAAAAAAATGAAATTCTGCCATATGCAGCAATGTGGATGAACCAAGAGAGTATTATGCTAAGTCAAATTAAGTCAAAGACAAATACTCCATGTTATTACATATGTGGAAATCTAAAAAATCAAACAAATGAACGTTTGTAACAAAACAGAAATAGACTCACAGATATAAAGAACTAGTGATTACCAGTGGGGAAAGGGAAGGGGGAGAAGATAGGAGTGTGGCATTAAGATATACAATCTATTACGTATAAAAACCTAAATGTAAGACCAGACACTATAAAACTCTTAGAGGAAAACATAGGAAAAACATTCTTTGACATAAACCACAGCAAGATCTTTTTGACCCACCTCCTAGAGTAATGAAAATAAAAACAAAAATAAACAAATGGGACCTAACTAAACTTAAAAGCTTTTGCACAGCAAAGGAAACCATAAACAAGATGAAAAGATAAGCCTCAGAATGGGAGAAAGTATTTGCAAACGAAGCAACGAACAAAGGATTAATCTCCAAAATATACAAAGAGCTCATGGAGCTCAACATCAAGAAAACAAACCCAATCAAAAACTGGGCAGAAGACCTAAATAGACATTTCACCAAAGAAGACATACAGATGGCCAAGAGGCACGTGAAAAGATGCTCAACATCACTAATTATTAGAGAAATGCAAATCAAAACTACAATGAGGTATCACCTCACACTGGTCAGAATGGCCATCATCAAAAAATCTACAAACAATAAATGCTGGAGAAAAGGGAACTTTTTTGCACTATTGGTGGGAATGTAAATTGATACAGCCACTGTGGAGAACAGTATGGAGGTTCCCTAAAAAACTAAAAATAGAACTACCATATGACCCAGCAATCCCACTACCGAGCATACAGACTGAGAAAACCGTAATTCAAAAGGACACACGTACCCCAATGTTCACTGCAGCACTACTTACAATAGCCAGGACATGGGAACAACCTAGATGTCCAACGACAGAGGAATGGATAAAGAAGATGTGGTACATATATATCATGGACTATTACTCAACCATTAAAACGAACAAAATTGGGTCATTTGTAGAGATGTGGATGGACCTAGAGTCTGTCATACAGAGTGAAGTAAGCCAGAAAGAGATAAACAAATATCATATAGTAACAAATATATATGGAACCTAGAAAAATGGTACAGATGAACCTATTTGCAGGACAGGAATAGAGACTTAGACATAGAGAACAGACATGTGGACATCTGAGGGGGGAAGGGGAGGGTGAGACAAATCGAGAGACAAGGGTTTTTTTTTTAATTAACTTATTTTACTTTTGGCTGCGTTGGGTCTTCGTTGCTGTGCATGGGCTTTCTCTAGTTGTGGCAAGCGGGTGCTACTCTTTGCTGTAGTGCGCAGGCTTCTCATTGTGGTGGCTTCTCTTGTTGTGGAGCACGGGCTCTAGGCATGTGGGCCTCAGTAGTTGTGGTGCACAGGCTCCAGGAGTTGCGGCACACAGGTTCCAGTACTTGCGGCACGCAGGCTCAGTAGTTGTGGCTCACTGGCTTAGATGCTCCACAGCACATGGGATCTTCCCAAACCAGGGCTCGAACCCGTGCCCCCCTGCATTGGCAGGCGGATTCTTAACCACTGCACCACCAGGGAAGCCCAGGAGATTAGGTGTGACATAAATACACTACCATGTGTAAAACAAATAGCTAGTGGGAACCTGCTATATATAGCACAGGGAGCTCAGCTCGGTGCTCTGTGACGACCTAGATGGGTGGGATGGGGCAGAGGGGTGGAAGAGAGGTCCAAGAGGGAGGGGATATAGGTATACATATAGCTGATTCACTTCATTGTACAGCAGAAACACAACACTGTAAAGCAATTATACTACACTTTTTTTAAAAAAGGAAAAGAAAAGAAAAAAAAGAAATAAGCAACAAGGATATATTGTACAGCACAGGGAAATATAGGCATTTGGAATAACTTTATTTTTATTTTTTCAATTTATTTATTTATTTTTGGCTGCGTTGGGTCTTCGTTGCTGCACACGGGCTTTCTCTAGTTGCGGTGAGCAGAGGCTACTCTTTGTTGCGGTGTGCAGGCTTCTCATCGCAGTGGCTTGTTGCAGAGCACGGGCTCTAGGCACACGGGCTTCAGAAGTTGTGGCGCGTGGGCTCAGTAGTTGTGGCGCACAGGCTTAGCTGCTCTGCGGGATGTGGGATCTTCCCGGACCAGGGATCGAACCTTTGTCCCCTGCACTGGCAGGCAGATTCTTAACCTCTGCGCCACCAGGGAAGCCCCATTTGGAATAACTTTAAATGGAGTATAATCTGTAAAAATATTGAATCACTTACGTATCTATATGTATTAATATCACATATACAGGCAGATTTTCCAAAGAAAGTTTGGTAGGAAGTAGTTTGGAACTCTGTTAAGGTACTGTATCAACCTAAAGAGGAAATATTTTTTAAATTCCATCTAATTCTACATTAGCACCTTGCTACTATAACAGTAGTAGCAATTTAGGACACTGTAAATGTCGATCACATTGTAAAGTAATATCAGTTGTATCCCTCCATTAAAATTTGGTAAACACAAGAAACCAGTTCCTACTCCACCATTGGGAAACCAGTGTGTTGACTCTGCTAGTTGCTATTGTTAATACTCTAACCATACACTCATGAAATGAATGGGAAGTAACCAAGAGATGGGTTTAGGGGCCACTGTAGCGGATATGGGTTAAAACTCCATTTTATCACCTAACTTTCATAAGCCTCCACTCTGAATAAATGCATGATGTTCTGGTTTCCACAAATTAGAACTAACTCAAGACCAGTTCAGTAATCCCAAAATGTCTAGGAATTTATTTCCTTATTGCATAATTCCTCTGGTAAACGGCCACAGGTTACTTTGGAGAAGGTTAAGAGGAACATACATATTATACTTGCGATGTTAAGGCTCTGGGAATAGGCACTAAATCGGGCCTGGGAATTGGGTAAGGGATGGTGACTACAATATTGGCTCAAGTCAGATCTATAGTTTTCAGTTATATAAATCAAACAGAACCACTTTTGTCCTCTGGATCACACAATTAGCCAAACCCAAAAACAACAGACTATACTGACCACCCTGTTAGTCCTACTGCCTATTATAGCAACTACACCACCTTTCTAGTCTAGCATTAAGGGAACTACTTGGTTTCTGACACACTGAAGTTTTGGCAATGGCCACTGCATCAAGGAGTCTATTTCAATGTATGCATCTCCCACTGGCATTCATGGCCTACAGACATACTGTAAAGCTTCTCAAGGGTGTAGTTCTCTGCTCAGCAGTATATTTCTCAATGCCTTGGTAAACAGAGTGAATCAGGCCCTCAGGAGGGATATAGTGAGATTTGGTTGAGCAGATCATATTATAAATCCTCCCCAACATTCCCCCTTCTAAGTCTTTGATTTCCCTTCTCTACATTATATCAAGGAATTTCTAGCATCCTACTTCCAATTTAGATAAGCCATTGCTGAGTCAAAATAACAAGTAAACACAACTGTCCCCAGCTGTTCAAGCTGACAAACTGAGCCTTAACCTTGGGTATAAGTATACCCATATTGATAATTTGACCCAATTTAAAATTATATTCCTCCCTTCAGGAGCCAGCATACTCAGAATCTATTTCCCTGGTATTCTCCGCATATCAGTATACATGATTTAAAAAAAAAAGAAACCATTCTTTCAGGTCACACTTTGTTTTTGTATGTCCTGGAGACAATGGGGGATATTAAGGATAACAGAACATATAGGCTGCTTTTTCCCAGGTAACTAACCACTTGAAGTGAGGTTATTAAGCAGTCATACACCAAGGCAGCAAATATCTAAGGAGTTTCTTCCATTTTAAGTTAGGCTCAGTGGAGTTAAGGATTTAAGATACTCATTCATCCAAATCTTTCCAAAACTCTTATTCCAATTCTGAGAATGCCAATCTTTCCTGCCCAGTGTCTCTACTCTCATTGAAGAGACCCAGCAAGATAGCAAATTCAACCAATTTGCAGGATCAAACTGTCTTTTATAACAATCTCAGCCTTAAAATTACAAAGGAGGCTGGAAAAGTGGGCATCTCACAATGTTAGTCTCCATACGGAGACTGACTCCGACTCTTTAGGAAAGGGAAATCACAAGGCCCAGCAAGAGTTTACAAAAGCTGAACATCTTGAAAGAAAGACTGTCTACACTTGCTACGCTGCTTTACAGTCATAGCCATGATCCCTTTCTCTGTTGCCTCTCTTTCCCCACTGTGCAGAGAAACTCCTCTTCTAGCCCGAGGACCCTTTTCTGGCTCTCGGGGGGGGGATGATAAGACTATTAACTTTAAAATGTGAGTAAATTGTAAATGTGAGTTATCCCAAAACTGTAAACTTCTTCAACCTATTTTATGCAATTGAAGTTGACTGTGAAGAGATAATTTTATTTTTTTTATTATTATTTTTTTAATGTGCTGGGGTAGATTACTATATAATGGTCCCCAGTGAATCACTTTTTTTTTTTTAAGAGGTCTAGGGGGCTTGCCTCCATCCCAGCCCTTTTTTAAAAATTTATTTATTTATTTTATTTTTGGCCTGCATCGGGTCTTAGTTGCAGTACGCGGGATCTTTGTTGCGGCATGCAGGATTTTTCATTGTGGCGTGCAGGCTTCTCTCTAGTTGTGGTGTGCGGGCTCTAGAGCATACAGGCTCTTTGTTGCAGCACACGGGCTTCTCTCTAGTTGCAGCACATGTGCTCTCTAGTTGTGGCATGTGGGCTCCAGAGCACATGGGCTCTGTAGTTGTGGTGTGGGTTCCAGAGCACATGGGTTCTGTAGTTTGCAGCACACGGGCTCTCTAGTTGAGGCATGCGGGCTTAGTGTGCCCCATGGCATGTGGGATCTTAGTTCCCCAACCAGGGATCAAACCTATGTCCCCTGTGTTGGAAGGCGGATTCTCAACCACTGGACCACCAGGGAAGTCCCTATGAAGAGAGAATTTTAAATCATATAGACCAGCCGTCCCCCACCTTTTTGGCACCAAGGACCAGCTTCGTGGAAGACAATTTTTCCACAGACCAAGGTCAGGGGGAGGGGGGATGGTTTTGGGATGATTCAAGCACATTACATTTATTGTGCACTTTATTTCTATTATTATTACATTGTAATATATAATGAAATAATTATACAACTCACCATAATGCAGACTCAGTGGGAGCCCTGAGCTTGTTTTCATTTGCCACTCACTGATAGGGTTTTGATATGAGTCTGCAAGCAATTGATTTATTATGGTCTCTGTGCAGTCAAACCTCTCTGCTAATGATAATCTGTATTTGCAGCCACTCCCCAGCACTAGCATCACCGCCTCAGCTCCACCTCAGATGATCAGGCATTAGATTCTCATAAGGAGTGCGCAACCTTGATCCCTAGCATGCGCAGTTCACAGTAGGGTTCGTGCTCTTATGAGAATCGAATGCCGCCACTGATCTGACAGGAGGCGGAGCTCAGGCAGTGATGCAAGCGATGGGGAGCAGCTGTAAATACAGATGAAGCTTCGCTTGCTTGCCCGCCGCTCACCTCCTGCTGTGCGGCCTGGTTTCTAACTGGTCCATGGCCCAGGGGTTGGGGACCCCAGATAGAGACCTGAGAATAAAATTTGCCAGGTAAAAACATTTCCTAGGAAGTGGCATGTTAATTTTAATAGCTTATATTTATGTGAGATTTAGCACTACAAATTGTTGTCTTTACACAGATTATATCACATAAGCTTACAGCAAAGCTAAATGAGATTTATCCAATTCCACTGTAAAACTGGCAAATGAAAGAGCCAGGATCCAATCCCAGGCTGACTTCAGTACTCATGCTTTTAGCCACTTGGTGATCTACCTTTATTAAAGGAAATATAGACATACGTAAAGTTTGACTGTCAACTTTTGACTAAAGGCAGTTCCATAGAAAGTTCTGGAACAGAATTATTACAAAACTATGGTTAACCACTGGCCTACTGAGCATCTTCCATATCTGAAACCGTCAACCATTCATTATACTTTGGACTCAATTGATAGCAAAATCACTGCAAACAACATTTTGAAGATAACAGGTAAACTTGCATTAAATTCCAGAGCTCTCTCAGTAATCTGTCACAACTTGAAAATCTCAATACATTTGATAAGAATGTGCTCAACCCTGTAAAGATTCTATTTTATACTTTCAAAGATAAAAGTTCATGTTTTAGAGATAGAAAGAATCACAGGCAACATCAACCCCTTCATCTTACAGAAGACACCGCTAATGGGGTAGAGGAACTAAGACACTTGGCCATGGTTACATCAGATTCACGTACAGAAATGAGATCAGAAGGTAAATTTTTTTTTTTTTTTGGTTTTTACCAAAGTAGTACATATACATTATTTCACAAGTTAAATAAATTCTTAGAGGTGGAAGGAGTGGGCCAAAGATCCACTCCTTATTTCTACATAATATACCAACAGTACTCTTATTTTCAATTTTGAATTTTCAATTCAGTCAATTTTAGGCACCACCTATTAAATTCCTATATACTAAATACTGTACAAGATGAGGATATAATTTTCTTATACTATTTTTGAGATGACTGGTACTATGGTTTTTTACCTCTTTGAACATGTGCATGTGTTTTCTCCTTTCTGGATCTTTCAGAATCCTTTTATCACATGCTCCTGTCCTTGGTATGCAGCTTCTTACTATTCTTTGTGCTAGGCACTCTCGGGGTCCTTTGAATCTGGAAACCCAGGTCCTTCACTTCTGAATCATTTATTACGTTGTTTCTTCAATAATTTCCTCTCCATTTAACCTTTCCTCTCTTCCTAAAACTTTTTACAGTTAAATTTTGGGCCTTCTAGGTAGATTTTTAAACTTTTTTCTCTATTTTCCACCTTTCTGTTTACCACTTTCTGTGAGATGCATTTGACTTGCATTCCAATACTTCTGTTGGTCTTAAACATTTTTCCTATTGTATTGTATAATTTCCAAGTTCTTTTATTCTCACATATTTCCTTTCAAAGATATTACTTTTAATTTGTGAATATAAGAGTTTGAGATTTTTTTAAAATAAATTTATTTATTTATTTTTGGCTGCATTGGGTCTTCGTTGCTGTGTGCAGGCTTTCTCTAGTTGCAGTGAGTGGGGGCTACTCTTCGTTGTGGTGCACGGGTTTCTCATTGCAGTGGCTTCTCTTGTTGTGGAGCACGGACTCTAGGCAAGCGATCTTCAGGAGTTGTGGCACGCAGGCTCAGTAGTTGTGGCTCGTGAGCTCTAGAGCACAGGCTCAGTGGTTGTGGCGCATGGGCTTAGTTGCTCCATGGCATGTGGGATCTTCCGGGACCAGGGCTTGAACCCGTGTCCCCTGCACTGGCAGGTGGATTCTTAAACACTGCGCCACCAGGGAAGCCCCGAGTTTCTGAGATTTTAAAGTTGGGTTTTTTTCTGCTTCCTGCATTATCTTTTTCATTTTTTCATCTTTCATCAGTTTTGATCTGTTATAGTTTCAGTCTGTCTTTCATGTCAGAGGCTTTCCTCAAATGACTGGTGACTTGGGCTAGCTTCTTATATTTCAGTGTGCAAAGGTCTATTCAAGTCTATTTACTGGTGCACCATACTGCAAGGCGACTGAGAAAGTGCAACTTCTTTGTTTGGGTTACCCTCAAACGTCATTGTGGGTTTCTCCAAGCAGAATCCTCCAGTCTTCTACCTAGTGGTCATCAGAATGCCAGCATTCTGGGGACTTTGTATGGGAAGGGAACAGGGTCATCTCACCATTCAGGATGGGGTCCCCTCTGCTATGCCTGGTGTCCCAAGTCTCACACAGCTCTGGCTCATATTTTATAGAGAACCAATCACCCTTCTCCTGATGGGACAATGGAAAGGCAGTCTTCTAGTGGTGAGGATGGTTTCTGTGGATCCAAATACTCCTTATACACACATTTAACCAATCCAATTTTCATGCTCATTTTGTACCCTTATCTTTTCCAGCAGTCCAAGGGCTCCAATTTTTAAAGTTTTTGTGGACATTCCTGATCTTTCTTCATGCTGCTCTCTATCAGTTACCACTGACCATTCACCATCCATGTGAAAACATTCATCTTCCCAATGTGCTGACAGCTAACATCTGTCTCCAAAATCCTTATCTTTGACCTGTTGAGTTTATTCATTTTAAAAATGTATTCCTTTGGTATCATCTTAATGGAGTTTGGTTTAAACCAGGCAGTTTAAAATTTAATCCACTGACTAAACAGAAAAAGTACACTTTTAGAAAGTAACTTTTACTTGCCAATTGAGCAGTACTTCCAATATATTTTTATTACTGGTCACGAAATGAATAAAATTTAGTCTAAGACTCTGGCCATCTTATGTTTTGCTAAAAGATTAATTTAGCATAATTTAGTAGTATGCTTTCATCTTTACCTTAGGAATTGCCTGCTAAATTGTGTCTAGGCCAATAACAAGCATTAGCCACTGTTATGGGCTGAACTGTGCCCCCCCCCACCCTCCCCAATTCATACTGAAGTCCTAACACCCTGAGTACTTCAGAATGACTGTATTTGGAGATAGCGTCTTTTAAGGGGTATAATTTAGATTCAGTGGGGTCACTGGAGATGGGCCCTAATCTGGTATGACTGGTGTCCTTTTAAGAAATTAGGACACACATGCACAGAGGAAGTACCACGTGATGACAAAAGGAGAAGATGTCATCAACAAACCAAGGAGAAAGGCCTCAGAATAAACAATTCTGCCAACACCTTGATCTTGGAATTCTAACCTCCAGAACAGTGAGAAAATAAATTTCTGTTGTTTAAGCCATCTGTCTGTTCGTTATGGCAGACCTAGCAAACTAAAACAGCCACCTGGAGACTGGTATTAAGGGCTATACACAATGAAAGAATATCACTTAAGATTTTGAGGAGCTCATTTGAAAGAAATTTGGTATAACTTAAGAACACTGAAGAGAGCTCTTCAATTACATTCTGCTAAAATAATCACAGATTAGTTACACAACTCATTTATTTATTAAATCAATTCTTAATTAAATAAAATTACAAAAGGAAAATTGTGGTTTCTAGCTGTAAACTTTCAAATGTATAGCAGCTACAGGAGAATTTCTGTAACAGTAATAAAATGTATAGCCATATTCAAAAAGGTCACAGTTTTATACCAAATAAATCATCTGTGGTAAGAAAACATGCTGTTTGTAAGCATCAGAGTGCATCATTAAATGTTTAAGCTGGAAGCAACCTTAGACACCATCTAAGTAAGATACACCTCTAATTTTAACTGGGCCCAAAAGGCTACTAGGGTTAGACTAAGAGTATGCTGAATGGCACAGAAAGTTGTATCTGTAACTGAAGACCCATTTGTCTTCTATAAAGGGAGTCATTTTAAAAAATAACAACCTTATTGAGATATAAGACACTTAACCATAAGATGCACCCTTTTAAAGTATTATTTAAGGAACTGTTTCGGGGGGGTTTAAATATTCAGAGTTGTACAAGCATCACCAACTTTAGACTTACTAATTTTCATTCCCCCAAGAAGAAACCCCATAGCCATAATCTTCAATCCTTCTCCAGCCCTTAGCAATGACTAATCTATTTTCTGTCTGCCTATTCTGGGAAAATACTACTCCATCTTCCTAGAATCAGATGTCCTATATTAATCATTTTATATGTTGTTGGATTTGGCATGCTAGTAGGGCTTTTTGTTGTTGTTGTTTGAGATTCATGTCTGTATTCATAAGAAACACTGATCTGTAGTTTTCTTTTCTTGTGATGCCTTTGGTTTTGGTACCAGAGTAAATACTAGCTTCACAGAATGAGTTAGAAAGTATATTCTATTTTTTGCGAGAATTTACAAAGCACTGGTTTTAGTTCTGTAAACATTTGGTAGAATTCATCAGTGTAGTCATTTGGGTCTGGGCATTTTTCTCTGTGGGAAGTTGTTATTTTTTAAATTCAATCTATTATAAATCTATTCAGATTTTCAATTTGTTCTTGAGCCAGTTTCAGAGTTTGTGTCTTTATAGGAATTTGTCCATTTGACCTAGGTTACCTAATTTGTTGGCATACAACTGTTCATATTATTCCCTTATAATCATTTTTCTTTTTATAAGGTCAGTAGTTGATATCCTTCATTTCTGATTTTAGTAATCTGAGTCTTCTCAACAGGTTTGTCAATTTTGTTGATGTTTTCAAAGAACCATCTTTTATTTTTTTGTTTTCCTATAACCTATTTCGGTTATTTCTGCTTCAATGTTTTCCCCCCCCTTATGCTTGTTTTGCGGTTAGTTTGCTCTTTACAGTCTTAAGGTGGAAGGTTAGGTTATTAGAGATTTCCTTTGCTAATATCTACACCTGTAATTTTCCCTCTAAGCACAGCATCCTATAAGTTCTACTATATTGTGTCTTCATTTTCATGCACTTCAAAATATTTTCCAATTTGCTTTTTGATATTTCCTCCGACCTTTTTAAAGTACTGGTTAATTTCCACATATTTATGAATTAACGAAATTTCCTTCTGCTATTGAATTCTAATTTCATTTCATTGTAGCCAAAGTCCATAAGCTGAATAATTTTTTCTTTTAATTTACTGAGGCCCGTTTTATGATCTAGCTTATCACCGACCCTGGAGAACATTCTATGTCCACTTGAGAATATGTATTCTACTACTGCTGGGTAAAGTTTTCTCTTGCTATGTTAGGTCTAGTTGGTTTACTGTGATGTTCAAGTCTATTTCCTTGTTGATCTGCTACCAAGTTAAACTGTCCACTATGAAAACAGGGTGTTGACTTCAACTATTATTGTTGAATTGTCTATTTCTCCCTTCAATTATGCTGGTTTCTGCCTCATCTGGGAATGTATTTTAGGGTCCTGTTGTTTGGTGGACACATATTTACAATTGTTACATTTTCCTGAAGACTGGCTCTTTTATCATTATAAATGATTATGTCTCTACTAACAATTTTTGTCTTAAGGTCTCTTTTTTTTAATGAATTTATTTCTTTATTTTTGGCTGTGTTGGGTCTTCGTTGCTGCGCTTTCTCTAGTTGTGGGGAGCGGGGGCTGCTCTTTGTTGCAGTGCGCGGGCTTCTCATTGGTGGCTTCTCTTGCTGCAGAGCATGGGCTCTAGGCGCGTGGGCTTCAGGAGTTGTGGCACACGGGGTCAGGAGTTGTGTCTCGCGGGCTCTAGAGCACAGGCTCAGTAGCTGTGGTGCACAGGCTCCGCAGCATGTAGGATCTTCCCAGACCAGGGCTCGAACCCATGTCCCCTGCATTGGCAGGCAGACTCTTAACCACTGCGCCGCCAGGGAAGCCCAAGGTCTCTTTTGTCTAAAATTAGTATAGCTATTTAGGTTCTTTTGGTTACTGTTGATGTTTTCCACCCTTTTACTTTCAACCAATCTGTTTCTTTGAAACTAAACATGTCTCTTGTGGACAGCATATAGTTGCATGTTTTCAATCCATTCTGCCAACTGCCTTTTATTGGACTGTTTCGTCCATTCACATCCAATGTAATTCATGGTAAGAGGATTTGTATCTGCCAGTTTGCTTATCGTTTTCTCTGTTATGTCTTATTTCTCTATTCCTCTATTACAGCCTTCTTTTGTGTTAAATGTTAATTTCTTATATACCATTTTAATTCCTTTTACTGACTTTCGAGTTACTGTTTTAGTGGTTGTGCTAGGGATGATAACATCTTAATTTAAAATAATCTGACTGCAGATTAACACCAATTTAATTTCCATAGTCTATAAAACCTTTGCTCCAATATAGCTCTTCCCTCCTTGATGTTTTATGCTATTGCCATACAAATTACATCTATACACATTATAACCCAGTCAACAGTCTCATATTTATTACTGTATGTGGTTTTCTTTTAAATCAGAAGACCTTCAAATAAAAAGTACTATTGCAGACTGAATGTCTCTTCCCCAAACCCACTATGTAATGATAGCTGGAGGTTGGGCCTACGGGAGGTAATTAGGTTCAGATGAGGTCATGAGAGTGGGGCCCCATTATGGG
Source organism: Balaenoptera musculus (assembly GCF_009873245.2). Taxonomy (NCBI): domain Eukaryota; kingdom Metazoa; phylum Chordata; class Mammalia; order Artiodactyla; family Balaenopteridae; genus Balaenoptera; species Balaenoptera musculus. Next base: position 140,083,267 of record NC_045785.1, on the reverse strand, counting down.
ACTAGTGTCCTTATAAGAAGAGAAAGAAACCAGAGCTCTCTCTACCATGCAGGGAAACAGTGATAAAGCAGCTGTCTACAAGCCAGGAAGAGGGCCCTCACCAGGAACTGAAGCTACCTACACCTCGATCTTGGACTTCCCAGCCTCCAGAGCTACGAGAAACAAATGTATGCTGTTTAAGCCATCCAGTCTATGGTATTTTGTTATAGCAGCCCAAGCTAATACAAATATACTGTCCTTTATGTTTAATTATGTAGTTAACTTTACCAGTGCTACTTATTTGTGTGGATTCAACTTACTATCTAATGACCTTTCATTTCTGCCTAAAGGATTCTTTAGTATTTCTTGTAAGGCAGGCAGGTCTGCTAGTGACAAATTTGTTCTGTTTTTAATGTGTGAACATCTTAATTTCTTTCATTTTTGAGGAATAATTTTGTGGCATACAGAATTCTAGGTGGACTGTCTTTTTCTTTCAGTGCTTTTTATGTCATGATTTCCCTCCATGATTTCCCATGAGAAGTGAGTTGTTAATCTTACTAAAGATACCTTGTATGCGATCACTTTTCTCTTGCTGCTTCTGAAAGTCTGTCTTACTTAGCATTAGTTAAGCTTCTGAGATGTAGGGATTCTTCTTCATAAAATTGTAAAGTTTTGGACAATTATTTCTTCAAATACACTTTGTGCCCCTTTCTCTCCTCTCCTTCTAGGACCCCCATTATGCTAATACACTTGACAGTGTCCCACAGATCTCTGCAGCTTTTTTCCCCTTCATTCCTTTTTTTTTAAATTTAATTTTTATTTTATATTGGGGTATAGTTGATTTACAATGTTGTGTTAGTTTCTATTCCTTTCCTTTTTTTCTGATAGGACACTCTCAAATGATACCTCTTGATACCTCTGTTCAAGTTTGTTGAATATTTCTACCAGTTCAAATCTGCTTTTGAGGCCCTCTGCTGAATTTATTTCACTTGTTATATTTTTCCAATACAGGATTTCTATTTGGTTCTTTTATCGTAATTTCTCTTTACTGTTATTCTCTATTTAGTGAAAAATTATCCTCAAATTTAGCTTTTAAGATATAGTTTCTTTTAGTTCTTTGAACATGCTTTTAAAAGCTAACAAAGTTTTTGCTTAATGAGTCAAACATCTGGGCTTCCTCCCAGACACTTTGTTTCTTTGCATGTCTTGTAAATTTTTGTTGAGACTAGACGTTTAATATAATGTGGCAACTCTGAACAACAGAATCCCTTCCCTCCCCAGGGTTTGTTGTGTTTGCTATTGTTAGTGAACTTCTTGGACTAATTCTGTAAAGTCTGCATTCTTTGCTGAGTGTGACCACTATATTCTGTTTTGTTAGCTTAGAAGTCAGCTAATGATTGGACAGAAATCTCCTTAAATGCCTTCAAACAATAACTCTCCTAGCATTGAAGAAGTGCTCTGTGAATGTGTTGGGATAGGCCTTCAACACTCCAACATGCAGTTTACAACTCTGCCCTAGCCTTCACTTCCTACTTGCAGAGCCTCAGGTTCTGTCACAGGTGAGAATGGTGCCTTCTTCATTTTTCTCTTGGGCATGCATACAGCCTTGCGCATGTGGCCTTCTAGATTCCCAGGAATATGCTGGAGCTTTTCAAAGTCCTCTACAGGTATGTCATTCCTCAGCTTTTCCTTTTGTTTTTTGGTCAGTGTCTTTTTAGCCCCAATTGTTATCACTGCCTCAGGCAGCTTCTACGGTAAACAACTGCAGCTGCTTTTCACAAACAGGCTGAAGACAGAGCTGTTTGCACACAGCGAGTAGAGTCAGGTTAAATAAAGACAAGCTCTGAGAACAGAGCTTTTCAGTGAGGTACCAGACAGGTCAAATAGTGATAGTTCTCTGGGGTGGGCTTTTTGGTTAGTTTCAAGTCCCCTCCAGTGGCAACTAGGCTGCTGGTTTTAACAGCTACCATAGTTGCAAGGCTACTTGTTTTCAAGGCTACCCTGGAACTAGGGAAAGATAGACAGGGCAATATAAAATGTTACAAACCAACTTGCCCATTGCGGGTGGGTACTGGAGAAACGAAAAAGAATTGCCCAAGGTCAAATGATGACCTTGGCATCACCTGCCCAAGGCTAGTGATGCATGGAATTTAAATCCAGGCAGATTGCATTGGAATTTTGGAATTTAAATCCAGACTCTAAAGCAGGGTTCTTAAGCAGTGTAACACATACATACACACACACACACACACACACACACAAAAGTTACAAAATATATTGTTACGGTTTCTGTTGAATAAGTGCTTTTTAGACTATTGGCAGCCTTTAATTTTTAGAGTTCTGACAAAGTTGATTTTGACAACTTTTAGTGTTCTCATTGCTTTTATGGAACATCAGATTTTCAGAGGTCCTTACTCCATTAAGTTCTCAAAGAAGCCATTTTTATAATTACAACAATGGAACACTAATTACTATTCCTTTCTAATAATCATGTTTCTAAGACTTAGAAAACCAAATATTTCTAACTAGAAATGTGATGGGAATTCAAAACAGACACCTCTTCTCATCTGGAATTTTAATTATTTCTTGTTTAGTTGTCCAAGTCAGAATCCTAAGGCTCAATTTTCTTAAATGTACAAGTGAAATATTGTCTTCCCCAGCATTAAGATTTAAAATGATAATGTAAAACTAATTACAAAGCTACAATAATCAAAACTGACTGGTACTGGCAAAAGAACAGTCATACAGACCAATGGAATATGACCTCAGAAATAAACCATGACATATAAGGTCAATTAATTTTCATCAATTGAAAATTAATTAATTAAGGCTGCCAGGACCATTCAATGGAGAAAGGGCAGTCTTTTCAACACATGTTGCTGGGGAAACTGGATATCCAAATGCAAACAAAGCTGAATCCTTACCTTTCGCCATATACAAAACTCAAAATGGATCAAAGATCTAAACTCTTGGAGGAAAATCTTCATGATACTGGATTTGGCAATGCCTTCTTGGATATGACACCAAAAGAACAGGCAACAGAAAGAAAAACTGGACTTCATCAAAATTAAAAACTTTGGTACATCAAAGGACACTACTGAAAGAGTGAAAATGCAACCCACAGAACGGGAGAAAATATCTGTAAATCATATATCTGATGACAGATTAATATCCAGAATATATCAAGAACTCCTACAACACACACAGAAAAACAACCCAATTAAAAATGGGCAAAAGACTTAAACAGACTTTTCTCCACAGAAGATATATACAAATGGCTAATAAGCACATGAAAAGATGCTTAGCATCACAAGCCATTAGGGAAATGCAACCAAAACCACAATGAAATAACACTTTACATCCATCACGACAGCTATGAGAAACAAAAACAAAAATAACAAGTGTTAGTTAGGATGTGGAGAAAGTGGAATCCTTCTACATTGCTGGAGGAATTGCAAAATGGTGCAGCCACTGTGGAAAAGTTTGCAGTTCCTCAAAAAATTAAATATAGAATCACCATGTGATTCAACAACTTCACTCCCAGGTATATACTCAAAAGAATTGAAAGCAGGGACTCACATAGATACTTGTACAAAAATGGTCATAGCAGCATTATTCACAACAGCAAAAAGTGTCCAGCAATCTAAAGGCCCATCAACAGATGAATGGAGAAACAAAATGTGGTATATTCATACAGTGGAATATTATTCAGCCATAAAAAGGAATAAAATTCTGATACATGCTACAACATGGATGAATCTTAAAACCATTATGCTATGAGAAATAAGACACAAAGGACAAATACTGCATGACTCCACATATATAAGGTGCCTAAAATAGTCAAAGTCAAAGAAAGAAAGTAGAACAGAGTTTACCAGGAGCTGGGGGTAGGAGTGGTAATGTGGAATTATCATTTAACAGGTACAGAGTTTCTGACTGGGATTACAGTTCTGGAAATAGATAGTGGTGATGGTTATACAACATTGTGAATGTATCTTAATGTCACTGAATTAACTGTATGGTTAAAATGATAAATTAGGTTATATATATATTTTACCATAATAAATTTTTAAATGATAATGTATTATCCAAAGGTCCTATTTAGTGAGCCTTTTGTTCCTCAGGTGAGACGGTGGTTACAGAAGTTACTTAGATAATAAATACTTTATGAAATGGCTGGTAGTTAATAGTAAATAGTACCCACCCTCCAAAACACACACACACATACACATACATACACACACACAACACTACACACTCAATGCTCTTATCAAATACCTATAATTATATTTTTCAAAGGATTACACATCCAATAAATTCACTAATGATGCAAAGAATTTACATCCTCCCATACTGACAGATAAAAACACATACATTCTCCAAGCACAAAGCTTATATTCACAAATAACTTTTTGCTTAAAGACAAATTTCAATTAATAATCACAATGGGAATTTAGTTATTTAATGCAACCACTAACCTAATGTCACCAATAAAATCTAAGCAGTTATATCACAAAACCAGGGTTATATTCAGTGGACATGCATTAATAATCTATACAATTTAACGTTATACAAGAAAAGGAACTGAATACAAAATTTCCCTTGATTTTTGGTGGTTTTCAAATTTCATGGCACAGATTCCCAAGGTAAAAACAGATTTTAAATATTTTCAATAAAATGGTAAAAAAATTGAACAAGCCTTTTAATTTTCATATTGGGGTGAAGATTTAAAACATCAAGCTGGCCCCAATCTGTCAAAAATGACAGGTAAATATTTACAATGACTAGACAGGCTTTAGTTACAATGGTATTAGAGGATGACTCTCCCCTGGCAAAAACCTTTTATGGTTAATTCTCAATGCAAACATGTTTTTGTAAATACTGTGATAATATAAACTTGGAAACATACCTGGAATCAGGACAGGGACGAAAAATAAAACGCAAGTCAATCTTATTTCTGACCTGTAATCATAAAGCCTTTTGGCTCTAAACACCAAACACTGTCCTTCAATATAAAACTAAATTAAGAAGAGTAGAACAATTTTACCATGCTGGCTGACATTCTTCTACAGAATTATCTTTCACTACACATCAAGGCAGGGCTCAAGCTCCATTAACTTGCTTCTCTAGAAAGAGTATAATTAGCAGAGCACCAAATTTATAAACTGATATGGCAACCCAAAATGCTAAACACACTTTTCAAACAGAAGCAAATTTTTCCCCATTGTTACTTCTATGTGCCATGTTATTTTTGAAACTTATGTGGCTACCAATAAGAAAAGAATTAGGGAAGCTTTGAACATATCTTGTACTTTTCATCAAGGCTAAAGTGCAAAATATCTCCATGTCTCTGGTATTTTAATAGGAAAAAACATAACACATAATAAAGGAACTGAGATGACAGTAGAACTAATGCAAAAAAAGACTTCTTTAAATATACACTTGAAGACTACATAAGACCAATTTAATTTTTGTTTCTTCAATGAAATCTGTGAATGAACCAAGTTCTCACAGAACTTGAGATCTTGTTTGGTTCTCTTTCCCAGGATCAGAAATTCCAAAATAAGAGAGAAAAAAATGGAAGAAAATAACATTGCATGACAATGGACACTAAGTTCATAAAGAACTTTTTTTTTTTAAATGAGATATTATGGAAGAAAACACCATGAAAATAATAATCCTATGAGAATTGTTTTTTACGCACAGTAAATTTGAGCCTTGGTCTTCATGAAGATACTACAGCTTATATAGAAAACTATAAATATACAAGACTCAAGGAAAAAAAGTCAAAATACATATTATTTAACATTCTGTAGCCTAAAAAACTTTTGAAGGGAGGGGAAAGGACGGCCAACTGAATCTTCACTTAAGAATACAGAACTATGAAAAATTCCTGGGTCAAAAGCTCCAAGATGCTCCAAATGGAACCACACTTTGTGAAAACATACATCCTAGATATAGTTTTAAAAGGAAAGAAAAAGTACTGAATAACTGCAGTCCCTTCCAAAAAAGGATATCTTAAATTAAGGGGAAAAGATTCTAATAGTGTAAACGAATCTGGCTCAGAAAGAAAACTGAACAACATATCCAATGTTCTGTCCATAAAAGTAATGACGGTACATCTTTAATATTAAAGAAATAGGCTATAAAAAAGTTCATTCTCAGAATTGGTTTTAGTAAAAGCTCATTTGTGCTCCTTTGTGGGTGCATAATAAAGTTCCATGGGTTTGTTCACCTTCCAGTATTTCTCACTGACCAATTCCAAAGAAAAAGAGCCATTTAACACCTAAAACAAAACAAAACAAAACAAAACAAAAAAAAAAAAAAAGAAAGAATTATGAAAACTGCTCAAAGCACAAAATTGTGAGATGGAACAAACATAAAAGTCCATCTTAGCACAACACTGTAAAACAACTATACCCCAATTAAAAAAAAAGTCCATCTTAAAAAAAATCTTAAGATAAACTTGTTGTCACTTATACTATTCATAAAAGAACAAAGGATGTATCAAGTTAACTACCTGTTGCAATTTCTCCTTCTTCCAGGGTCTGTACCATTTTATTAGGCCCCACCCCACAACCTGCCACTCTCAGATGATCAATGTACTCCCAATTTCAACAGCCTATTATTTTAAATACTTACAGTGAACTGGCCACTGGCTGTTGCTATGTAAATGGTATACTGCTTCTCACTGGCTGTATCAAGGTTCATCTGGTTTGATTCTCCTTTGCTTCGAAGTTCTTCTAAAGCTAACCTCACAGCCAGATACTTGGATAAGTGATCAACAGTGGCATTACCTGAAGTCTTTATGTATCTGGAAAAATAAATCATTAAAACCTTAATTTCTAGATTAGTGGTAAAACATACATAAATTATAAAACTAATACATTTCCAAAAAGGTATATAAAATGTAAAATGTCTCAATTACTGACAAAATAACATCAGAAATTTATTCCTCTATTATCTAAAAATTTCTTATCGAAAAGGTACAGAAACAGGAGAAGTACAAGCTCACTATCTACCAGGCCATGAAAGCTCTACCTACCTTGCCATCCATAAAATATGACATAAAATGACAAGAATCAAGTAGAAATAACACTGTACTGAAAGGAAAAAAAAGAACATACCCCTCAACCCCAATGATCAGAGTTTTGAGTCTACAGCAGCAAGAAGAATACTAAGAATATGAGCAAATTTCTTCTTGTCTAAGAATTAATAAATTTTAGGTTTTTAAGACTAAGCACTGAAGTGCTAATCGTTTTTCAAAGCATCGTATACCATTTACTCACTCACTCAACAAATATTTGATGCGTATACGCACTCAAGGGCAGCCTCTCTAGAGTTATATAGCGGTAAAGCAGCCATCCTGGCCAGCATGAATTTTAGAGCCTACTGGCACCCCAGCATCATTGTTAAGAAATTTAAATGATCCTTTCTCCTCCTCTACCTAGAAGGGTCATTCCTTTCAGATATGCAACTGTGGGTGGGAAGCACATGAGGAAAGACGAAAACAACAATGCAGGCAGCCAAAATATCCAACCAAACCCTGGCAATCAATGGGATGACAAATATCACCCTTAATTCTTATCTAAAATTGCCTTTTAACTCCTTAACATTCTAAATTCTAACATTCTAAATTCAGATAATCTGAAACTAATCCACACGCTTACCTTGTCTGTGCACTGTCATCTTTTTCCATAAGTGTGGGATGAGGCCTGAATACTAATTCAATTTCACTAGCACCATCCATTACTGGATCAATTGCCACTGCTGCATTGTTATTATCAAGCTCAAGCCCAGAATCATCAGATGTTTTGGTCCGTTTGTTACTAGGTCCTGCTTCCTGATTGCTATGTGTGGATGCATTACTACAGTGAGAACTGTCTCCATTGTCTTCTGCTCCACTACCATTTTCAATCTGTTGTTTCTTGCCTCGCTGTAATCTAGTTAAGGAAAACAAAACAAAACAAAAAACCGGGTTGCATGAAATCTTCATTTAGGCCTTTTCAATGTATCAACTTCGAAGTATGTTTACTGAATTTACTAAATTCTAAGTTCCCTGGTGGCCTAGTGGTTAGGATTCCGGGCTTTTACTGCCATGGCCCGGGTTCAATCCCTGGTCGGGGAACTGAGATCCCACAAGCCACGCAGCGTGGCCAAAAAAAAAAAAAAAAACCCCAAAAACTAAATTCTAAAAACATCTTGATAACTGAATTTGCTCTAAGTTGAATAATGTCATTTATTTCCCACATGTCCCTGAAAGGTCTAGGGAACGTCACTCATACACAGGCAAACATTTGAATAAATTAAACAAATGTTTACATTCCCTTAAAAATTTTCTTTATTGATTATAGGAATTATTGGCAAATACTTATATTTTGATAATTTCCTTTATTATGAAATTTTAAATCTAAAGAAAGGCATAATTCAGTTATGAAAAATTTACAGTTCTGAGGGAAGATATTTATGCCTTTTTAATTAGAATTTCTTAAGGAAACAGGATTTAAGAGGAATGGTAAGCACTACCTGCCCACTGCTGACCTCACCCAAAGTCTGCTAATGCAATGCAAAATTATTCCAACGCAGAAGATGAGATGGTATCTAAATATGGAGCATAAATACAGAAGCAGCTCTCTAACAAGCTCAAATACTAAAAACCAGTACTGGGCAAGGTACTTTGTGTATACACCTTATTTACCCATCAAAACAACTATCAAGGCAGTTAACGTTATTATCCTTTCATAAGTGAGAAAAACCAATGAAACTGAGGTCCAAGGCCCATGGGTATAAGCTAGTAAGCACCAGAACCAGAGGAAGAACATAATACACATTCTTTCTACCATATGTATTGCTTCTCCAGCTGTATATACAAGAAAAAAGGAGTGAATATGTGATGAAAAAGAAATATGAAAGAACGACATGCACTTCTAAGAACAGTGTCATTACTACATTTTTATTGCCAGAACAAGGAAATAATAGCTCACTGTTTGGGAAAGATGCTCAAGAACTTTTTTTTTAAATTGAACTATAGTTGATTTACAATTCTGTGTTAGTTCTGGGTGTACAGTAAAGTAAGTTATACACACACATACATATATACATACATATGTATATAAAATTCTTTTTCAGATTCTTTTCCATTATAGGTTATTACAAGATATTGAATATAGTTTCTTATGCTATATACAGTAAATCCTTGTTGTTTATCTATTTCATATATAGTGGTGCGTATCTGTTAAACCCATACTCCTCTAATTTATCCCTCCACCTCCCCTTTTCCCCTTTGGTAAATATAAGTTTGTTCTCCATGTCCATGAGTCTGTTTTGTAAATAAGTTCATGTGTATTATTTTTTAGATTCCACATATAAGTGATATCATATAGTTGTCTTTCTCTGTCTGACTTACTTCACTCAGTATGATAATCTCCACTTTTGCTACGAATGACAGTATTTCATTTTTTATGGCTAATATTCCAGAGTGTGTGTGTGTGTGTGTGTGTGTGTGTGTGTGTGTGTACGTACGTACCACACCTTCTTTATCCATTCATCTGTTATGGACACTTAGGTTGCTTCCATGTCTTGACTAATGTAAACAGTGCTACAATGAACACTGGGATGCATGTATCTTTTCAAATTAGTTTCCACCTTTTCGGGATATATGCCCCAGAGTGGGACTGCCGGATCATATAGTAACTCTATTTTTAGTTTTTTAAGAAACCTCCATACTGTTCTCCATAGCTGCACCAATTTACATTTCCACCAACAGTGTAAGAGGGCTGGCTCCATTTTCTCCACACCTTCTCCAGCATTTATTATTTGTAGACTTTTTGATGATGGCCATTCAGATCAGAGTAAGGTGATACCTCATTGTAGTTTTTATTTGCATTTCTCTAATAATCAGTGATGTTGAGCATCTTTTCATGTGCCTGCTGGCTACCTGTATGTCTTCTTTGGAGAAATGCCTATTTAGATCTTCTGTCCATTTTTCGATTGGGTTGTTTGATATTTGATACTGAGTTGTATGAGGTGTTTATATATTTTTGAAATTAAGCCCTTGTCAGTGTCATCATTTGCAACTATTTTCTCCCAGTCCGTACACTGTCTTTTTGTTTTGTTTATGGTTTCCTTTGCAGTGCAAAAGCTTATAAGTTTGATTAGGTCTCATTTGTTTACTTTTGCTTTTATTTATTTTGCCTTGGGAGACTGATCTAAAAAAATATTGCTACAATTTACATCAGAGAATGTTTTGCCTATACTCTCTTCTAGGAGTTTTATCGTGTCATGTCTTATATTTAAGTCTTTAAGACATTTTTAGTTTATTTTTGTGTATGGTGTGAAGGAATGTTCTAACTGCATTGATTTACATGTGGCTGTCCAGCTTTCCCAACACCACTTGCTAAAGAAACTCTTTTCTCCATTGTATATTCTTGCCTTCTTTGTCAAAGATTAGTTGACCACAGGTTGTGTGGGTTTATTTCTGGGCTCTTTATTCTGTTCCACTGATCTGTATGTCTGTTTTTGCACCAGTACCATGCTGTTTTCGTACCTCTAGCTTTGTAGTCTTGTCGGAAGTCTGGGAGGGTTATGCCTCCAGCTTTGTTCTTTTTCCTCAGGACTGCTTTGGCAATTCTAGGTCTTTTGTGGTTTGATATAAATTTTAGGATTATTTATTCTAGTTCTGTGAAAAATGTCATGGGTAATTTGATAGGGATAGCATTAAATGTGTAGACTGCTTTGAGTAGTATGCCCATTTTAACAATATTAATTCTTCCAATTCAAGAACATGGGATGTCTTTCCATTTCTTTGAATCATCTTCTATTTCCTTTATCAATTTTATAGTTCTCAGCATATAGGTCTTTTAATTCCTTGGCTAAATTTATTCCTAGGGTTTTTTTTTTTGACGCAATTTTAAACAGGATTGTTCTGTTTTGTTACTTTCTCTTTCTGATATTTCGTTGTTAGTGTAAAGAAATGCAACAGATTTCTGTATATTAATCTTGTATCCTGCTACTCTGCTGAATTCATTTATTAGTTCTAATGGTTTTTGTGTGGAGTCTTTACGGTTTTCTATCGAGTATTATGTCATTTGCATATAATGACAATTTTACCTCTTCCCTTCCTATTTGGATACCCTCCTTCCCTCTCTTTCTTTTTTTTTTGACTGCTGTGGCTAGGACTTCCAATACCATGTTGAATAGAAGTGGTGAGAGTGAGCATCCTTGCTTAGGAAAGATGCTCAAGAACTTTTTTTTTTCCCAAAAAAATAAAATACTGTTTATGAAATCTATACAGCATTTCAAAATTAAGAGGGGGTGACTAATATGTTAATTGACAAAACTATGATTCAAAAATATATGAACACTGGGACTTCCCTGGTGGCACAGTGGTTAAGAATCTGCCTGACAATGCAGGGGACACAGGTTCGATCCCTAGTCCTAGAAGATCTCACACGCCGCATAGCAACTAAGCCCGTGTGCCACAACTACTGAGCCTGTGCTCTAGAGCCCGCGAACCACAACTACTGAGCCTGCACACCACAACTACTGAAGCCCGCACGCCTAGAGCCCCTGCTCTGCAACAATAGAAGCCACCGCAACGAGAGAAGCCACCACAATGAGAAGCATGCACATTGCAATGAAGAGTAGCCCCCGCTCACCGCAACTAGAGAAAGCCTGCACGCAGCAACAAAGACCCAACGCAGCCAAAAATAAATAAATGTATAAAAAAAAAATAATGTGAACACATACAATGGAATATTAGTCTTAAAAAGGAAGGAAATTCTGCAGGTGCTACAACATGTATAAACTTTGAAGACATTAAGCCAATCACAGAAAGACAAATACTGTATGATTCCACATATATATGAGGTATTTAAAGTAATCAAAATCACAGAAACACAAAGTAGAATGGTGCTTACCAGGAGCTGAGGAGAGGAGGAAGAAATGAGGAACTGTCGCTTAATGGGTACAGAGTTTGTTTTATAAGATGAAAAGAGTTCTGGAAATTGGTTGTACAACTGTGTGAATGTACTTACAATACTGCACTGTATATTTAAAAATGCTGAATATGGTAAATTTTATGTTTTTTATCATAATTTTCTACTGTGATATGGAAAGACCAAAATAATGAAACAAACAAAAAACTCAACAGGGTTACTTGTCTAATGTATTTATTTTTACCTCACCCTTCTTTCCAAAGAACAGAGCTAGATTAATGTAATTTCAGGCAGCATTCACAAAATAATGTTCAGATAATGGAGGTAGATCAAAAGCCTATCATATCCTGCATTTATCAAATCATAACCATAACACTACATACTGTTCTAGAGACAGCATTTCAAGAATTATACACCAACAAACTTGAATGTCATATGAGGAATAAAAGAAATTAGGAATGTAAATATTTAGCCTTTAGAGGAGCATATAAGAATGTATATTTATATGAAATTATCTGAGGACTAGTAGATAGAAGCAGAATCTGAAATAAGTATAGAATCCAACATAAGTATTTTGACAAAGACACATCAAGACTGCTACACACAAAAGACTAATTTTAATTCAATATAAGGGAAGAACTTTTAAAAAATATATATTCATACAAAACTATTTACTTATTTACTTTAAGCCAAACGTAGTTCTATGTACTGGTGTTATAAGAATCAATAATACTCACACAGTCTCTACCCTCTTAGGGCTTATATTATTCTAGTACAGCAAATAACACACACATGTTCAGAGAATGATAAGCGCTATGAAGAAAAATGGGGCAGAGACGGTAAGAAAGTATGGAGTCCTGGGGTGGAAGACGGGAACTTAGCAGACACCTGAAGAATGAGTGTGTGCCATGTGGACTATCTAGAAGAAGAGGGTTCCTGAAACAGAGAGCAGTAAGTATAAAGTCCCTGAGGCAGAAACAAGCTTGCTAAGTCTCAAAAACAGCCAAGAAGCTTTAATAAAGTTATTAATAAATGAAAAAAAGCTTCTATCACATATTCCCACCACTAGAAATGTTCAAGTAAAATCAAAGGTCTATCTATAAAGGATTTTACGAAGGGGATTCTTTCTCCTGGTAAAAGACTAAAAGTTTGCTCTTCAGAACCACTTCTGGAACCTTTGAAATACGAATGCCTGTACCCCAATCAAAGATTTTGATTTACTTAGTCTGGAGTGATACCTTTGAGGCCCTAGGATTTAAAAGCTTTCCAAGTGATTCTGATATTCAGCCAAGGTGAAAGCCACTAGATTGGGATGTGGCTTTATTGGTGGCTGGCTTTATTGGGATGTGGCTTTGGAAGATGCTGACTCTCCCTGAGGCCTAAACATATTAGGAGATGTCAGAGCAGAAAAGAGAATAGGGGTGAGGAAAGTGCTCAGATTACATAGGGTCTTGGAAGCTATCATTAAAGTCTTTTAACCTGAATGTGAATAGAAGTTATTAGAGGCTTCAAAGCAAAGGAGAACTATGACCTGACTTCCAATTTATCACTCTGGCTGCTGTGCTGAGAACAGACAATGTGGAGGTAAGCACGGAAAGTTGAAAGACCAATTAGCAGGCTGTTTCAACACTTTCAAATGAAAGATGGTGGTTGCCTAGACCAATCTGGATATGTTATGGAAAAAGCTAAAAATATATTTATTCACAAACTGGAACACAGACTGGGAAAAAAGAGAGAGGTTAAAGGTAACTCCGAAGTTTTTGGCTAAAGCAAGTAGGATGATGGAGTTGCCATCAACTAAAATGAGCAAGAATGAAGAGAAGTAGGGGCTAAGAATTACAAGTTCAGTACTGAACATGTTAAGTCTGAGATAAGGAACAGCTAACGACATACAAAGGGAACCAGGAGAATATCGTCTCTTGAAAGCCAGCAGAAGAAAACCAGTCAAAGAGAAAAGGGAAATTAACTGTGTAAAATGCTGCTAAGTAAGATGAGATCTGAGAATCAGCAACCGGGTTTTGCAATGTGGAGGTCAATGGTAACTTCAACAAGGGTGATATGAGGCATGGGGATAAAGCCTGACTGGGGGAGTTCAAAATGGGACAGTAGAAGTATTGGATATAGTAAGCACAGACAACTCTTTTAAAGAGAAGAGGAGAAATACAATGGTAAGTGGATGGAGAAGTGGGTATAAGAGAGGGTATTTGTTTTGTTTTGTTTTAAGACTCTAGTACTTTAAATGGAATACCGTATTATGCCTAGAGACATATTTTATACCTTCAAGAAAAGGTAACCACACAGAACTACTATTTGTTACTGCATTTTATCTTTTTCAAAATGGAGGGTGTTAATTCAGTATTTAATAAAGTATTTGGAAAAATGGCTGCCCTGCCTGGCCTTCTCTCCCATATACCTGTTCATGGCCTGTATCTTCAGTCCTTCCTCAATGCTGTGACTGAGTGCTTGCTGATTATTGTGCTTGTTGATCCTGGCTAATACTCTTTCTTGATGAGCTTCATACTCATCACGACTTGGATAAATTTTGCTGATGAGTGCATCAAAGTTTGGGTCTGGTCTTAGTGATCTTTTGGAAACTAGCTTTTTCCGACAGGTAGGGCATTCTTTATTGCTAAATAAAAAGAGAGAAAAGAAAATGTAAATAATGCCAGTATCTTTGGGCTAAAGACAAAAATAGCCAGCTTCCAGATAATTATCATCTTTATTCCAATAGCTTTACTAAGTCACAGAAATTTAAACTGATTAACCTGACTTTCCTTGAATATCTGACTAGTGACTAAGCAAGATTTTTGAAACCTGAGACTCTCCATACTACTTGCCAATAGAGGAAAAAACTAAATACTTCCCCATGATAAATTATATATAACCATTTTAGAAATAAAAATCTATCCCTTCCTAAATTTCCCATTTCTGATATCCATGCTATACATGGAAAAACTATCCACTAATACATATTAATTTATATGTTATGAATTATTTTATTAAAATAGCATTCATCAAGATATTATTTTATATACTTAAGAAGTGAGAAAATCATGGTTTCATGCTTCGTAATTTCCTCAAAATAAAAACTCATCCTAAAAAGCTTCTAAAACTATACAAAATCAACTGTTTCAAAACAAAGATTCTCCAAAAATTAAAACCTAGACTGTAGATAAGTTTCCAATTCTCAAACGAACACTTATAGAAAATGCATTTCTCAAAACCCACAGAGCACTAGAACACTGACCTCGTATAATTTAAGTACCTGGCATAATTCATTTTAACATACCCACTTCTGAGGGCTGTGATAATGCAGTCTGCACAAAAACGATGTAAACACTCTTTTGTAGTCATGGTGTTCTTCAACATATCCAAACAAATTGGGCACATTAACTCACTGTGTAGACTTCGAGGTGAAACCACAATTTCCAAGCCATCCGTTATTGCCTCCTGTAAAAGCATCACTTTAAAATTAAATGCTACCTAATTTAAAAAAAAAAAATTATGGACAAGTTCAAACGTAAGAATATAGAAAATGACAAAAATGAACATCTATATACCCATCACCCAGTCACCATCACTGTCAACTCACAACCAATCTTGTTTTAGCTATAATCTCCTCCAACTCCCCTCAGCCCCAACACCAAAGCATTATACAAATGCCCTTATTTTAATGCTAAAGATAACATATTATATATTTAAAAGATAACTAATGCTAAATTACGCTGGTATAGTAATAAAAAAAAGCACTGAATATGGAATTAGATGGCTTAGGTTCTATTAGTTCTATAACTAGCTTTGTGACACTAAATTATTAGTTTTAACATTGTCTTCTTACCTGCAAAATGAGGAAGTTAAGCTAAATGAACCCTAAAAATTCTTCCATCTGCAAAACTGTACCATTGTGATAATAAACTATACATTTCATGCCATCCATTAAAATATTTTAAAATTCAAATACAAGTACTCTCTATTTATACACAGCTTAACAGGATTTAATATTAAAATCACCTTTTGAACCTTAAAAAGTCTTGATCCACAGAGCAGTTTTATACAAAGTGGTCAGGTTCTCAAGCTAACCTACAAACTGATTTAAACCATAGCACCTCTGAAGTATAAAAAGTATTAGTATTTCTAATTGTCATGTCTAAAAACGTTTTCAGTGCGAAAATGCATTTGGAGTTCCAATGCAGAATTCAGGACAAACCTCCCAAATGCACAGATTAGTGACTCCTACTTTCTTTGCCACTACCACTACTCACCCTTCCCACAAGGTGGCACTGAGAACAAAGATTATGTAGCTCTAAAGGCACCAATACAGGCTCCTATGGACTGAGGAAAGAGGTCTAGTATGTGGCCACTGAAAAGGAAGGTGCAGGTAGAATAAGGGGCTTCCCATATGTTACTGACACTTCCTGTCTCCACTGGCTCTCCGTCGTACTTGTGTTTTCTCTATAGGGTCAAAGATTGATGACCCCACAAGGAAAGACATCAAAACTATAGATATTGCCCATTATCAAGTATCCATTATGTTTCAACCTCTCTATATAAAGCACTTTCTGTATTTTACTTAGTTTAATATATACACAAGCTTTTGATTTAGGAATTATAACCTCGATTTTATAAATCACACAGAGAGTAGGATGATGATCCAGCTAGTAATCAAGTCTGCTCCCCTCTTCCTCTTTAGAAGTTGCCTAGCAAAATCTGAACCCTGGATAAACCATCCATCCATATTTTCCATGACTATACCTGTGCATCTGCATAGCACTGCAGGGGAAAAAAAGGGAGGAATCACACAACCAGACTGATATCACTAAAAACTCATTTTTCTTTTCACTACACTATTTTACAACTTTTCTTCTATCTGCAGACCTACCACCTAAATATTCAATAGATTAATTACCTTACCTCAAATTTCATTTAAAGAACTCTCTCGTTTTCTCTCTACCAAATCTTTATAAAGCATCTTCCTTTCTTCTTACAAAGAGAAAGTACACCTCTTCCTATCACATGTCCATTCCTTCCTACCTTCTCAAGTATATACCTCTTTGGATTATTCTATTTGATCTCAGACTTCAGCAATCTCTCCCTCTTCACTAAATCAGCCTAGATTAATATAGGGTTGCTGCATAGTGAAATGTGAATGATGAGCTTACAGCTGTGTGTAGAGGAGGGTAGGGTGAGGGTGGTTCCGTCTCTCATCTTATTAACAAAACAAAATTTAAATAACTTCCTGATTCTATGTTGCCCTCAAGTTTTCCCTCCATTTCTCTGCTTCTCTGCACAGCCAAACTTCTCTGAAACATTACCTACTCATTTTCACCTCCCCCTCCCCTTTAACACAGCAGAACCTACTCAAGTGAATCTACTCTGGTCAAGGTCACCAAGTATATACCGCCAACTCTAATGCTCACTTTTGTAATCTTCATCTTAATCATCCTCTCAGTAGTACTGAACACAGTAACTGCATCCTCCTTGAAACACTTTGTCCTATGTTTTGATCCCCTCACTTCATCTTCCATTTTTCCTGACTTTTCTTTAGCCGTTCCTTCTCAGTCTCCTTTGCTGGCTCCTTTTCCATTACTTAATTTCTAAATGCTGAAGCTCCTCTGGATGAAGTTCCGGGCCTTCTGCTCATCTCTCCAGGTGCTCTGGCATTCTCATGCTTAAAATGTACTGACAAGTCCTAAAACTTTATATTTAGTCCAGACCCCTAGGTAGCATCTCTACTTGTCTTACAGGCATTTCAAACTGAAAATGACTTCAGTTTTAAGCATGTTTATCTCCTTCAAACCTGTTCCTCTCCCAGTCTTTCCCATCTTCACCTTCTCAAAATAGTCTTCCCTGGTTCTCCCGTTATTATTTATTACAGCATTAAGGACCTTCCCTTTACATAACTTCTCATATGTGTAATTTACTTGTTTGATGTCCATAAACTCCCTGGGCTGGTGCCACATATGTTTTATTCACCACTTTACCTATTGCCTAGCTTAGGACCTGGTATAGAATATGCACTCAAATTATTTGTTCAAGAAATGAAGTGTCAACCAAACATACATAAATTAGAACTGTACATAAATTTATTATTTCTGTTATGTTCTTTCAAGTTTTCACTTTCTAAAACTATATCCCAGTTTATATATGTCTCATATTTCCCCTAAGTTATCTTAACCTACATTACCTGAGGTGTTCGTTGTAATTCATATAAACTGAGTTCCCATGTTTTGCTTAATGGTTGAGTTCCGTTTGTCTGCACAGCCTGAGACATTGCTAGGAATAAAGAAGAGAGAAAAACAATTTTAGTATCTGAAAGGGAAGTAAATCTCAAAACTAATTTTTAGACATTGTAAATCCTGAGAGTAAAACCAACAGAAATTACACACTGGCTCCTCAAGAATGAAAAAGAAGAAAAGCTCAAGAATCTTTCCATTTATAAATACAAGCTACTTGAGAGCAAGAAGTTATCACTGATCTCTGAATGCCTAATAGCTCGCACACAGAGACTGCTTAATTATTACTGATGTATAGGAAACTCTCTTCACCCAAAATAAGAAGTATCTTTCTGAAACTGGTAGTCATGCAACTTAGAAATGTCAGGAAAATCTCAGACTCTGCAGCACGGCCATCTAGTCCAACTTTTTCCAAAGATACAAAATCTACTTTAAAGCACTTTAAGCCACAGGTCATTCTGCCTCTACTTTCACAGCTCCACTCATGAAAAATCCCCTTTCTAATAAGTCAGCTTATCTCCTCCTAATGATGAGCCCAAAACTGCTTCCTATTCACCTTACAGCTGTCCTCTGGAGGCAAACCAAGTTGAATTAATTTCTCTACACAACAGCCTTTCAAATATTTGGACACTGTTACCATATTCCACCTGATTTTTCTTTACTTCTGGCTAAATGTCCTAGTTCCTCCTACTGCTCACCATCTGACACAATTTCAAGGTCTTCTCACCACTGTGACTTTCCTCTTGTTATGAATGAACAATGTACGGCCAATTTCTCTGCCTGTCTTTGAATAGGGGGACGAGATCTAGTATACATGTAAGGAAGATGGTCTTAGACAACTAACTCCTCTAGGGCAAAGGAAGAGGCTCCAATCATTCACGTATTTAGTAAGCATCTATTATTGGCCAAGCAGAATTGCTCTAGGTTCTTGCCTCAGAATTCATAGCCTATAAAGAAAGAAATGTGTGTAAACAGCTAAACTACAAACTGACAAGATCGAGTCTAAGCAACCATGGAAAAAACAATATGGAATTACAGAGAAGGATCAGGAAATTTAAGGAGTCAGGGAAGGCTTAAATGGAGATTAAACAGCCTTAAAAAAAATACTACACTGGGATGGGAGTACAAAAGAAACAGGGTTCCAGGCAAAGTCGAGCAACATGTATGTATGTATAAGTTTGGAAGCCACTGGCAGTTCTAAACAAGAGAGTGACATGATCAAATAGTTTCAAAGAAATTCAAGCAGTATGCAGAAGACAGAATAGAAAGCAACTAGCAGTAAGAACAATGAGGAGGCTGTTAAAAAACCTTAGTGACATGAACTATCTGAACCAAAGCAGTAAAGCACGGACAGAGAGAAAGAATCAGACAGATCACTACGTGATACATACGACACTGGTCTAAGACGAAGGGTCAAATAAGATTTTAGGAAAGCAACCATCCTTTACTGGGATAGAACACAGAAGGAAGGTGTGGGTTAGAGGAGAAGTGGAGCTGCTACACACACTGAGTTCCAGTTATTTAATGGAGCACTGAGGGAGGTAGAGTCGTCCAGTAGATAGTGAGAAAGAAAAATACCACACTTGCTTAAAGACACAACTTGCACAATCACAGTATGGCATATATTCTACACTGGCACATAAACAATGAAGGACATGATCTATTTGTATCCAGGATGCTGAATTTCCCACTTTTAGCAGCTACCATTTAAAAATACCTGCTCTCGGACTTCCCTGTTGGCACAATGGTTAAGAATCTGCCTGCCAATGCGGGGGACACGGGTTCGGGCCCTGGTCCAGGAAGATCCTACATGCTGCTGAGCAACTAGGCCCGTGAGCCACAACTACTGAGCCTGCACTCTAGAGCCCGGGACCCACAACTACTGAGCCCATGCGCCACAACTACTGAAGCCCACACGCGTAAAGCCCGTGCTCCGCAACAAGAGAAGCCACCACAATGAGAAGCCCGCGCACCGCAACAAAGACCCAACGCAGCCAAAAATAATTAATTAAAAAAAAAAAATACTTGCTCTCAAGAACCCACCCAATGAGCAATTAACTTACTTTGCTTTTATAAGTAAAAGCACTTCACTGAAATTTAACCTAAGTTCTAGCCCCCTCTAAAATTCAATATACATTGTCTCTTCAACAAACAGCTACATTTCCACATGAAGTTTCTCCCTTGTCCAAGCAAAAATTTGAAATAAATATGTTCAAATTTTTCAAATTTGAGTGAGTCATGGCTTTCGTTTATAATTTTGAGGCTGTCCACTGAGTCTACCTTGAAGACTCACTCATTTTGCTTATCAGAACTAGCGGACTCCCAAGCAAGCAAACATTCCTTGAATCTTCTGTGCTTGAAATACAATTATCTTTCAGCTCCATCATGATTCCTGATCAGTGTCCCCAACAGTAGTCTGAAATCTGAGCAATTTTTCACCGAGCTCTGGTCACTAATCTAGCAGAGTTTGTTATCCTAGGATTAGTAGCCTGTGGTCTGAGTATCTCCCTGAGTGCGAGAATCACAAGTTGAAAGAATTTTGTGACAGAAAACTTCTCCTTCCTGAAATACTGTCTTTTCTCTATCACTCAATCTTCAGAGGATCAAATGATGGCACAGACTCTACTAATTGCTATCTAGTCAAACTGATGGATACAAGAGACCCAACAGACCAGTATCTGCTCTCTGGAGCAAAAAACTTTGCCATAAGCCTCTCTAAAAGCCTTCGTGAAGAGATTATCTAAAAGAGAGATCATTTTGTTTAATGTAGGAGGACTTTCTCCTTCATTTCTGTACTCTGGGGCTAAAGGTTAACATTTCTGTACTCTAGGGACTAAATCATGGTCCCTAGCCACCATTCATTCATTCATTCATTCATTTATTTATTTATGGCTGCATTGGGTCTTCATTAATGTGTGCGGGCTTTCTCTAGTTGTGACAAGCGGGGGCTACTCTTCATTGCGGTGCACAGGCTTCTCATTGCGGTGGCTTCTCTTGTCGCGGAGCACGGGCTCTAGGCACGCGGGCTTCAGTAGTTGTGGCACGTGGACTCAGTAGTTGTGGCTCACGGGCTCTAGAGCACAGGTTCAGTAGCTGTGGCGCACAGGCTTCACTGTTCTGCGGCATGTGGGATCTTCCCGGACGAGGGCTCGAATCCATGTCCCCTGCATTGACAGGCGGATTCTTAACCACCAGGCGCCACCAGGGAAGCCCCCCTAGCCACCATTTTATAAGCATCACTTGATCTTATTGTATGTAGTTTGTGTATTGATGTGGGTTTCTCTACATCTAAAATACAAACTTCTCCTGGCAGAACTCCTACCCCTATATACACTCTTATTATAATCCTAGTTATTCTGCTTACCAGGCTAGATGGCACAATTTCTCCAAGGATGTTTATAACTACCTTAGCTCTTACTGGTAATTTTGGACATGTCAAAGATAATACAACTAAAAGAAGCTCTAGAAAAGAAAGGAAAATAAGTACCAAATACACAATGGCCAGTCTTTTTTTTTTTTATTTATGGCTGTGTTGGGTCTTCATTTCTGCGCGAGGGCTTTCTCTAGTTGCGGCAAGCGGGGGCCACTCTTCATCGCGGTGCGCGGGCCTCTCACTATCGCGGCCTCTCTTGTTGCGGAGCACAGGCTCCAGATGTGCAGGCTCAGTAGTTGTGGCTCATGGGCCCAGTTGCTCCGCGGCATGTGGGATCCTCCCAGACCAGGGCTCGAATCCGTGTCCCCTGCATTGGCAGGCAGATTCTCAACCACTGCGCCACCAGGGAAGCCCCTGGCCAGTCTTTTTGACTGGTATGCTGAGGCCCCAAAATTAAACCCAAACTTCAAAGTACCATCCCTTTAAAGATTCTCTAGCAAAGACCAAAGGAAAAAAGCATTCAAATTATCTGAAACCTGCCCTCCTTATGCATCCAACATTATCATGTTTTAGCATCACCACCTTTACCTATATTCCCTCTGTTCCCCTCTACTGCCACCCCTAGAATCCTAAATGAACTATCCTTTCCCCAAGGTCTTCCCCCAGGAAAACAACCAATGACCCATAACCACTTAAGACTGCTACAATGGTAGGTAAACCAATGGAAACTAAGTTAAGATACAGTTTAGGGCTAACAGTCACAGTAAAAGACTTTCCAAAACCAAAAGGCAGACAGACTAATGGCTGCTACTGAATTTCATTCTATTAAGAAACTGTCCAGGAATCCCAGGCTTATATTAATGATTCCATTTACTTGTAGCCCCTCAGATGGATAAAAATAGTTGAAAAGTGGCTGGAGAAAAGAAAAAAAAAACCTTGCAAAACGTTCAACAGGGACTAGAGAAAGCAAGAAAACCAGGGTGATAAATAAAGCCTTTTCTGGTGCCCTTCCTTTAAAACTTAGACTAAAATTCTAGGCTGCAAACAAGGAATGGACCGATAAACAGGGGACATAAGAAACTGACTTCAAGGTGTTCAACCTGTATTGTGGGATAGACCCAAGAGGCAATGTAAAAAGAACCTGCCCCCTCTTTTTCTTAATAGGTTAAAATCTAAAATACAGGATTTAAAAAAAAATGGAACAGAAAACTGCAAATTTGGATGATTTCCAACACAGAGCTGAAAGAAAATGTTAGAAGACCTTTAGAAAACTGACAAACTACAAACTAAAACAAACATATGATCCTTCAGATAAAAAAAAAAAAAAAAATCAAAGATCCTTCAGCCTCTAAGTTTCAAGGACCTATTCATAAAGATACTGCAGATACAGCAATCAGAAAAATATCTGGAAGAGGCACTGCTCCATATTAGCAAATAAAGCGTGGTGTATGTGCGTGTGTGCACGCACGTGTGTGTGTGTGAGTGTGTGTGTGTGTAAAGAACAATGGCCCCAAACCTACCAATGATGCTGCTCTGAAGATAACTCTAGAATTCATTGAATTCAAAGTGAACTACCTTTAAATACAGCTTCCCTGTAGATACACGTACCACTATTTCTACCATAAATCCTACAATAGCACAATGAATTTATCAGAGAACTAAAACTACTAAGATAGGAGGAATTTCTAAGAATTCTAAATCCTAACCCATGTCTCAACACTGTTACCCTGGGGCCAACTATAAACAGAACACTCCTTTCATCTGTCTCTAGAAAGCTTCCCCAGCAAATTAATAGGAGCTGTCAAAAGAAATATTCTCCTCAAAATATATATATATTTTTTAAAGTCTTCTTTCTAGAGATGCCAGTTCTCCTGAACATAGCCAAATTATATCCGATTTGGATACTTGTATTCCTGTGGCAACTAAGATTCAGGAAGTAATTCACAAGTTAGTTGTAGTTCCAGAACTTCCTGGTATCATCATTTGGAAAACTAGGATCTACACGAGTTTTAAAAATTTTCCAGTCTTTCTGTTTGAATCTGTATTACAATCAATCATATGTTCCCTGGTAGCTAGAGTCTTAAATGCTACTGCATGGATGCCATCTTATCAGATAATACAGCAGGTAATCCTAGACCAAAAAAAGGATACAGTCTTGCTGAGCACCAAAACTGCTATCTCAATTTTTAAGAACATGTCAGCAGTGTAAATAAATCTGAACAATATTTAGTGACCTCTACTGTGACCTGGCCAAGGAGGGTCAAAAGGGGATCTGAGAATGAAAAACTCCGTTTTTTGCCTCAAAACACAATCCACATACACAGAGGAAGCTGTAAATTCTACTCTGGCCTAAAGCACATTATCTACATGTATTTAGGAAGCTCAAATTTCTACTTTTGGCAGTTACTGAACAGATAAGCTCTCTAGCATTAGTTCCTCTTTGCTTTAGGTCAATATATTTTTTCATTTAAATTTAACCTAAATTCTACCCTTCCCCCAAATCATATATAACCTTTCCTCTTCTTTGGTTTAGTGAGAAGCTACATTTCTGTCTGCAGTTCACTCTTGCCCAAGCCAAGAATGTAAAAGACATTTAGCTTCTGTTTTTCGGATGGGAATAAATTGTGATTTTGATGACTGGTATTTGGGAGTCGTCTATGTATTGATACTACTAATATATAGACAGAGCAACGAAAGAGGAAAGGAACAAGAATGGATGGCCTACGTAGTAATTATAATCTGAAAGGATGGAAAGTAGAGTTGAAGCCAGCGAAGAAGGGAAATAAGATGTCAAAGTAATCTTAGGGATTCTTTCCAGCAACGGGAATGTGCTTCCCAGCTGCCTACTGCCTGAAGATCCCTGCAGCACAACAGAAGATCTAGGTCTACCTGGGGCCCAATACCCACCTAAATTATATTTCTGAATAAAAGATACCCCCAACAAAACAGAAATGTTTCTTGCACAAAGTAGGCCCTCAAATTTGTGGAGAGAATGTTAGCATTATAGTTTGGACAAGATAACTTTAGTAGCAGTGACAGAAACAGAAAATAAATCTTGAGAAAAGATCTAGTCACAGCTAAATTTTGAAAGCTCACAGCTTCAATAACCGAAGGGGAAACAGCAATAGGATATTCAGAATGCTCTTTTTAGGACCACAAATACCTGGCACTCATGCTGACTTTCCACATCTTCGCATATGGTAGACCACAAAGTCCTTTTGTGGAGGCTCAATGTGGTTTCAAAAGCTTTTTCAATACTACACCCTCAAGAAGTGACTACCCATAAAGCAAAGAGCAGAGCAGGCAAAAGAGACGAAAACTCCTATGCATTCTACACAAAAAGATTTAGTAAGCTTATCTTTTTTTAAACAAGAAAAAGGTTAGACTTTCATTTCCAGTTCTGCATGTAAGTTACCATTCAGTCCTAACAAGTAAAAAGCTGAACAGACTGAAAAATCAACTACTCTTCTGGGATCCATAAGCGAGAGGAGGACACAAGGCAAATCACTGCCCCAAAATTGAAGAGACAGAATACAGGGAATCTCAACATATCTGAGCAGACGGAGGCACTGAAACCGCAGTAGGAAGCAGTGTCAGAGAGGAAACTCTTGAACTATAACTGAAAAATGGTTGGAGGAAGCTCAGTGTGGACAAGTCTGAGAGTTAAAAACTCCAGGAGGACCCAGTCACAGGGAGGTCCCCACAATACTGTGAAATTTACCTCCAGTAGCCCAACCAGATTCCCACACTAATTATCAGAGAAAAATCCCCTCATGCGTCCAGCAGAGGGAGGGGAAAAGGAACCATTTCTAAATATGCCAGAGTACTCTAGTTCTTCTTAACAAGTCCTGCCCTCAGGGAAAATTAGTTAACCAGAACCTAACCTGCTGGGATACTATCAGAACCTAAGTGACCTGGGGAAGGGAAACACCCAACTCCAGTCCATTCTAGTCTTCCTGTCCCACCTAAAAGGGGTTAGAAAAAAACTAAGAACAACTAGTGAAGTTCACAGCCCAGAGGCATAGGCTCTGAGACCAATTACAGGACTACAGAACCCTTGCCCTCCCCCCACACCTCACCACCACATTACTAAAGGCCTTTTTGCGCGGTTCCTTTTACCCAGTACATCATATCCGGCTCTAGAAAAAATTACAAGGCATATCAAAAGACAAAAACACAATTTGAGAGACAAAGCAAGCATCAGAACCAGATATGGCAGGGATACTGGAATTATCAGACCAGAAATTTAAAATAACTATGAATAATATGCTAAGGGCTCTAAAGGATAAAGACCATAGAAGAACACATGGGCAATGTATGCAGAGAGATGGAAATCCTAAGAAAGAACTAAAAAGAAATTAGAGCTCAAAAACACTGTAACAGCCATAAAGAATGCCCTTGATGGTCTTATTAGTAGCCTGCATACAGCTAAAGAAAGTATTTCTGAGTCAGAGGATGTACCAACAGAACCCTCAAAAACTGAAAAGCAAAAAAAACAAAGACTAAGAAAAACAGAACAAAATATCCAAGGACTGTGGAATATCTACAAAAGATGTAACATACATGTAATGGGGATACTAGGAAGAGAAGAGAGAAAGGAACAGAAGAAATATTTTAAACAATAATGACTGAGAATTTCCCCAAATTAATGTCATATTATCAAACCACAAATCTGGGAAGCTCCGAGAATACCCAGCAGAATAAATGCCAAAAAAACTACACCTCAGCGTATCATTTTTAAATTACAGATATTCAAAGACAATGAAAAGATCTTGAACAAGCCAGAGGAAAAGGTTATACTTACTTGAGTAGAAAAAAAGGGATGCAAAGTACAAAGTATTTTCTGTACTTTTAACTTACTTGTATTGCATTAGAGCTGCTTACATGTCTATCCCACTGACTTAAATAATTTGATACATCTTAATATTTTCTGCTACACCTAGAAATGAGCCTGCTTTTCAATAAAAGTTAAATAAATGAGTGAGGGAAGGCATTTAGAAACGAAAAAAATGAACCTTAAATAATATATAAATGGAAAGAATTTCCTAATGCTGATCTTTTATGATTTAACTAGGAATCCTCAAAGTGGGGTATGCATATGTACTCCTCAGCTACACAAAAGGCTATAAGGCTTGGATAGTTTGAAAGGAATTTAATTTCCAGATTATCAATTTTCCTGATGTATTTTTACCAAAATTGATCTGCCCTGACAAAAGGCCTATATATCTGGGTAGGTCCCTCTCCCTGCCCCAATCCTTTCATAAGATTACGTATCATTCGCTCACTCATTCAAATACTGATTATCCACTGCAACCCATGCACTGTACACGGTGCTAAGAATGATAGCAGTAAACACAAGTATGACACAATAAACTAAAAATTCTTAAGTTCTAAATAAGAGATACAAAAAAGGGCATTGGTTTAGATAATCAAGAAGAGAAAGGGAGCTATTAAAAACAGAGGATCAAGGAAGGACTTCAAAGGAACAGACATGTCAGAAAGACAGAAAGGTCAGTGTGACAGGTAAGTAAATGGGAAAATACACAAGAAGAGGTTACAGAACTAAAGAAGGGGCCATGATGGTGATCTTCCCAAGAATCAAATGGGGTTAAGCTGAGGGGCAAAAGCCACACTGGAATGGGTTAAAAAGGAAAGCAAAATTGACACTATATGCTCTTTATAAATTAGTAAAGTGAAAATACAACCTTACCAAAACGTATGGGATGTGTAATGAGAAAAATGTCCTTCAGAAATACTTATAACCTTCAATTTTTAAGTAATAAAACCATGGAGAGTGGAAAAAAATATGCACCAAGCATTAGAAATTAGAATATGAACCTAATTAAGTAAAAGGGAAAAATGATCATTATAAAAGCATAAATCAAACAGAAACAACTGCTTTAAAAAAAAAATGGACTTGTTCGTGAAAGCAAAATTTAGTAACCTGATACAGCTAATCCAATAGCTAAATTTCTGACATAATCAAAAGGGAAAAAAAAGTTAGAAAATGCACATACATAGATATAAAACAGATTAGATTATTAGGGAATGCTATATTCATCTTTATACCACTTAAGAAATTCAACTACTCCTAATTAAAAGTCTTAGAAAGTTAGAAATAAATAGAAATATCCTTAACTTGATGGAAATACGCCAGAAGCCCCAAAGTTAAAACTTCTGAAGATTCCTATTAAAACGTCAGGAGCAAAACACGACTGCCCTACAACATTCTGCTAGAAGTCCTAAATTATGCCACCACAAAAAAAAAAAAAGAGAGGCACACACATACACACACACACACTGGAAGAGGAAGTGACAAAATCATCAGCTGCAAATAATACAGCTACCTAGAACGTCCAGTAGCATCAAATGAAAAACTACTAGATCTAAAAAAAAAAGCAGTAACATGTTTGGCTTGAGGAGAGAAAACAAGGTCAAAAAGCCACAGGTTTCCTATAAACCAGGAATAACCACTTAGAAATGTACTTTTTAATAGCTCCCATTCACAACCATTCACAATGGCAACAAAAACTATGAAATATTTAGGAGTAAATTTCAAAAAATATTGACAAGACAAAACTCTACAACTTAACTCAAGGCCATTAAAGAAGACCTAAATTGGGGAGGGAGGGAGATGCAAGAGGGAAGAGTAATGGGAACCTATTGTATATGTATAACTGATTCACTTTGTTATAAAGCAGAAGCTAACACACTATTGTAAGGCAATTATACTTTAATAAAGATGTTTAAAGAAAAAAAAAAAAAAAAAAAAAAGAAGACCTAAATTGGATAAACATAAAAACCCAATGTAAGGCAATCCCAATCAAAATATCAATAGACAAAGTGATTCTAAGGTTCACTTAGAAGATGCACAAGAACACCCAGGATATTTTAAAAGAGAAAAATAATCAGGGAGGCTTACCTTACATCAAACATTAAAGCCTAATAAAAAGCAACACTATGGTCTGAAGAAAAGACGAATGAATTAATGCACAAAGATGAATGAAATAATGCACAAAACAGAGGGTTCAAAAACATGTGAATTTATGTAATTTAGGATATTTTAAATCAGAGGGATAACAAAAAGTTTTAAATTTTTTGAAGTAAATCAGATGAACCTACACAAATAAATGAATAAAAAAATTCTAGAAGGATTAAACATTTTTAAAAAACTATACGAAAGAGCTAGAAGAGGGTAGAATGTCTTCATATGATTGGGATTAGGAAGGCAGCCTAAGCAAGATGCCATACCCAGAAGGCTTTAAAAATAGTTCACATTTCACCTCATAAAAGTTTTAAACTTATATACAAAAAACAACAAAAGATATAAGCACATTTAAAAGATAAACAATTGACAGGGAGAAAATATTTGCAACATACATAATAAACAAAGGCCAAAATCCATACTACATAACAAATCTTCCCCCAGGTCAATTTAAAAGACAACTCAATATAGGCAAAATGATAAAATGGGTAATTAACAGAGGAATACAAGTGGCCAACAAAACTACACTGTGCTTAACTTCACTACAAATCACTAAACTGCAAATCAAGACAATGTTACATATGCTCTATTTTTTGTCTGCAATACTGACAAAAATTAAGATGACTGATAATACTGGGTGTTAAAAGGGTGTGCAGAAACAGGAATTCTCAAATCATTGGAAGTGTACAGTGGCATGGTTTTGGGGACAGAGCAATTTGGCATTTAAGGCATAACTGCGGTTTTTGGCATTAAGAATGTACTCTTTGAAATGGAAACTGGTTGAATCAAGCTATACACGACTGTTACAGAAATCTCTATGGAAATGCATTCCCTACTTTTCAGTTTATTACCTTTCATCAACATACAATTAACTTACTGGCTGATGTCATTTTATCCACATTCTTTCTAAGTCTAATAGTAGACACATCAGCTTTTAGAACTTTAGTACAACATGTATTTTAACACACAAAGGTAACCTTAAACTACAAAATAATCCCATTCATTTATCCTTCAAAAAATTTAATAAAATTAACTTGTGAATCAAAAGTCAGTGTCTGAAAAATAGGTGCCAATGAAAGAATACACCAGAAGAACTCTCTGCTCTTTGGCCAAATCAAAAAATAGGACTCACTGTACTGTACTGGTTGAACCATCACCACTCAGAGCAGCCTATATCTGTCAAACTTTTTAATGCACCTAAGTTTTGACCTCATAATGGTTCTCTTAGGAAATCTACCTGACAAAAATTCTCATACAGGTATGCGATAAATATATATACATGAAGAGTCATCACAGCATTGTAATAGCAAAAAATCATGTACATATATATGTTTATCAATGGGAATATGGCCAATTAGAATATACCCATAGTACAAAATACTATGTAGTTATACATACTGACGTGGAATTCAACATATGTATACATCATACATTAAGTTAAAAAAAAAAAAGCAAGCTGTAGAGCAAAATGTATAATGTGATCGACCTCATTTAAGCAATTAAAAAGGAAATCCAAATACCTAAATATGTTTGTAATTTTGAATTCTGTTGACTGTGTTTTAGCCACATTTGCCATCTTTATCAATCTTGGCAAACGCATTCTAATTTTAGAATCTTTTCAGTAGCCCATCCTTCTACCTGTAACAGAATGCTCTCTTCCCCCACGGTATTTCCACAGCTAGCTCCTTCATGCATTCTAACAAAATTCTAACTTTGTCATTCTCTCAAGTCTTCCCTTGTTTGTTTGTTTTTCACCATTACACTTTTATAGCCTCTAAGCTCCTTGAAAGCAGGGTAGTTACCTATCTTATTCACCACAATATTCCCAGTACCTTGCAATGTGCCTAGCATATAATAGTTAATAAATATTTGCTGAACAACTCAACAGTGGTGATGACTACATAAAGAAAGGAGCTCAAATTAGGCAACCTTAACATTTCATATTTTCATGACTAAAAAAAAGTCAATTCAAATTAACCTGAGAAAAGATAAAACAAAAAGGAAGATTTATCAGTTGGTCTATTTTCTATGTGCAGAGAAAATAGTTCTATGTTTCTGCATGGTGAGGGCTTTCTGAGCAAAGAAATCTGTCCTTCAAAGGACAAGCTTTGAAAACTTATAGATAACTGTATAGATAACAGATTCACCTCTCTAGGATATGTGTTT
Source organism: Balaenoptera musculus (assembly GCF_009873245.2). Lineage (NCBI taxonomy): Eukaryota > Metazoa > Chordata > Mammalia > Artiodactyla > Balaenopteridae > Balaenoptera > Balaenoptera musculus. Next base: position 140,052,595 of record NC_045785.1, on the reverse strand, counting down.
ATATTTCAGGGTGGGACAGCTGTGAGACTATGGAGACATTCCAGGGGTTGTAAATTCTGAGACTTGTCTAATTTTTCCCCCAGAAACATTCATTTAATAGTCCAAAGATTAAGAATCTAGGCTCCTCCCCTTCCGTAACCCAGGAAAATTTGTTTATATTAGGGAGCAAAGGTCTCTCTCCCTCTCTCAGAAGGAGAGGTGGGCAACTTGTATACAAGCGCCTAGAATCAAATTTTTGGGATTCGTCACCTACCAAACGAACATCCCACTCTCACTGCATCACTCTAGGGGTGAAGAACTGGGGCAAAAGGGAACTGATGTGGTTACTACTGTAAAATCTATCCTGGCCCCAGAAATTTTGTCTACTTTCAGGATAATATGAACAAATACAGATATCAAAATTTTATCATTCTAACAGAATTTGGTTGGTAAAACATATCTTGTAATTCAGGCTTTAGGAAGAGTGACAAATTTTTTTAAATAAATATAAAAATTATTTTGTCATGAATCCTCAACTTAGAAACTAAAATTTCCACTTTAATTTTTTCCATTAAAAACATATCATACTTAAGTTACATGTCTAAAGTATTGGAAAATTTGTATTTGTATACAAATTCAATTACATTACGGATTAGTCTTTTGAAGACTCATCTAGGGACTTAGACACTAATCATAACATCATCTCACATAAATATTCTCTTAATAGTACCTAGCAAAGTAATGTAAAGGCTCCCCAAAGTGCCATTTTTATCCCACCTCTCATCTATAATCCTCAAATTGGCTGAGGGGAGTATTAAAAAACCATAGTGTCTAGTCTATAGACGTTAGATGTGGCAAATAGCAGGTTTCACATGAAAAAACTAAGGACAATACTAATACAGGTTCCATTCAACTCTTTGAGACCTCCAAGACCCTCAAATTCCTTGACTGGGCCATGCATTTGCTCCGAAGATCATTCTCTGGCTCCCCTAGAAGGAAAAACAGATCCACTAAACCATATACTCTTCAAGCATAAAGTCAGAGAACTTCATATTTTAGGGATATCCTTGTTATAGTACAACAAATGAGACAACTAGAAAGCAGAGTGTTTTTTGGAACTGGATCAACCTGAGTTTGCACACTAACGCTGGCTGTTACTGGCTGTAGATCCACAAGCAAATTTCTCAGTCTCTCAAGGCTTTTTTTTTTTAATCTGCAAAATGACAAAACTTTTCAGTGTCATTGGTAAAGTTGAATGAGATGTACATATAAAATGTCTGGCATTTTATAAATGATAACTCATAAAACTGAAAAGATATAATTTCCTTTATTTCAATAAATAAGAATTATTATTTCTCAGGCCCCAATATGTAAAAGACTAGGGGAAAAAACGACTTAGCCACCCCCTAACTTATTAAAAATAAAAATTTTTACATAAAATCCCTTTCAAAAATAATAATTTTATTATTTTAGAAAGGAACACAAGAATGCTTGATCATGTGCCTCATGTGATTAAAAAAAAGAAAAAAATCAATCAACAGGCTTATTCGTTCCCAAGACTACTTATTTAAGGCCTTTTCTATAACAAACAGAAGTTGCCAGAAAGGGCAGATATCTTTGTCAGTTGTTTACTGCTAGTCACCTGTATGTAACTGAATACTAAGAGTAGTTCCTGGAAGCTTAAGGGAAAAAAGAAATATTAGATAGAGACATTTCTGGCTCAAATCCCATTAGAAACTTGTGGATTCTTTATACAAGGGGCACTAGGTGACATAAAGAAGGACACCTAGGGGCTTTCCTGGTGGCGCAGTGGTTGAGAGTCTGCCTGCCAATGCAGGGGACACGGGTTCGAGCCCTGGTCTGGGAAGATCCCACATGCCGCGAAGCAGCTAGGCCCGTGAGCCACAACTGCTGAGCCTGCGCGTCTGGAGCCTGTGCTCCGCAACGGGAGAGGCCGCGATGGTGAGAGGCCCGCGCACCGCGATGAAGGGTGGTGCCCAGTTGCCGCAACTGGAGAGAGCCCTCGCACAGAAACGAAGACCCAACACAGCCATAAATAAATAAATAAATAATAAAAAAAAAAGAAGGGCATCTTGAACCACAGCTTTGAAGAACATTTAGAGGCATTCAAATGGATGTTTCTTGAATTATCCTTCTCTTTCCCCAAACACATATATAATCTTTGAGAAAATTAAGATAATATAGGCCAGGTACACTGCTGTCTGATCATTAAGGATACAGGGCTAAAGTGCAGAGAATCTATATGGTCTTTACACTTTGGTCAGACTCCTAATAAACCAAAGTGTCAAGTCTCAAAGACTCCCTGACACATGCTGGGTCATAAAAAACTCATAACTCCATTCTCAATAAGAGCCTCAAGTGTACATTTTCTGTAGTGCACGTGAGAGAAGAATTCTTATGAAACAGCAGATACACAGGCAAAAGGGCTGACACTATGTTGTAAAATTTTAGGACTCTAAATTGTACTCTTACCAGAGTGTAGCTATTGAAAGTAGCCACCAGGGAGATTCCAGAATGAATAAAAACACTATTCCCAAAAAAAGAGCTTTAAATATAACTTATTTTGAGCTAAAACCTCAAAGTTCTGCGCCTAAAAATGCTTACCAGTTGTTTTAATCATAAAAATTACCTGGTCTATTCAGAATATTTGAAATAGAACTACAGTCTAACGTGCTTGAGCTATAAATATACCCCCCCAAAAGAACAAAGAGTTAACAGAGTTAAGGTATATGGAGTTATTCAGAAATGTCCATTCATACTTTAAAGAAAGATTGATGTATTAGTTTCCTACAACAGCTGAAATAAATTACCACAAGTTTTGTGGTTTAAAACAACAGAAAATTCTCTCACTCAGTCCTGGAGGCCAAAAATCCTAAATCAGTATCACTGGGCCAAAATCAAGGTGCTGGCAGGTCTGTGCATCCTCCAGAGATTTTATGGGAGAATCTGTTCCTTGTCTCTTCCAGACTGGAGTAACTGCTGGCATTCCTTGACTTGTGGCCACAACACGCCAATCTTTGCCTCTGTGGTCACATTGCCTCCTCCTCTTCTGCATGTAAACTCTGCCTCTCACTTACAAGGACAAATGTAATAACATTTAGAGCTCACCCAGATAATCCAGCGTAATCTCCTTATATCAAAATCTTTAACTTAATGACATCTGCAAAGACCCCCACCCCCCAAATAATGTAACATCACAGATTCCCGGGAATCGGATGTGGATATCTTTGGAGGGTCCATTTTTCAGCCTACCACAACTGCCAAAAGTAAAAGTAACTATGTAACTAACTCCTCACAGCCAATACTTCTGTCTTTATCCTGTATATGATTTGTTTCCTTAATTTGTTTTTTAAACTGTGAACCATGTATCAGAAAATACAATCACTTTTAAATTACTTAGATTATCCCATTTTCCTATAAAGCATTTTTCTTCATTTGAGATTTGCTTCTCTACTACGAAACAAAAGCTATGAAACTCTTTTTTTGTAACAAGAAATTTATCTTTTTCTTCCACAGTTATTGCCATCTCTGAACAGAAAGTAAATAAAGGTCACATCAAATTAACTCTCCCAACCTTTAGAAGTTTTATTTTCCTCTTGCATTACATTATACAACATGTGAAAGAGCAAACGATTTGTTCCTTAATTAAAACACTGCTTGCTCACAGGATACAGGTGTTAAGAGTTTAGAAATTTATTCAAGACTAGGCAAACCAAGGAGAAATAATTCTGAGTAAGCAATCCAATTGTCATCATAACATTGCCTGCAATAAGCATCACCTCATAAAAGCCACTCAACAGCAGTTTAATCTAAAGCTACAGCTGTAAGACAGACACTAATTTCTGTAAGCTTCTAAAAACACAAAGAAAGTGTTCTTTATTGGAAAAGTTGTCATTGTACTAAACATCTGGAATAAAAAGCTAAATTACTTTTGGTAACCCAATAGCTTTATTTTAAAAGGTAATATAATCACTTCCTAATTGGATTATATCTTTCCACACTGTGGAACACAAAGCAAGAACCTTTCAAAGGTGATTTACCATATCTTCATTATCCAGTCTTAAGTTTCTGAGTACTATTGGTAACAGACTTAATGTTTGCTGGTCTCTATATAAAATTAAGTTATAGTTACAGGAAAAGTAAATGTTCTAAAAATTTTTTAAAGCATTTAAAATGCAGATCTAGATAATTTAGCGTGATCTGTGCCCTCCTATAATACTTCTCATCACTATCTCGTCTCCTCAAACACCACTCCTTCACTTTCCCCACTCCCACAGGTACTTTCTTAATGGCCCAATCCAGTCTCTCCCCAAGACTGCAGAAAGCACCTATCAAGGGCTATTAGTAGCCAACACCAGTTACATCAGCAGCAGCCTGTTTCTCCTTCTGTCCCTCTGCCTACCCGTATGAGAAGCTAACAGACCCATAATGAAAAACAGTTGAGTTCAAAAGTTTAGGAAACATTTGAGAGCTACCACAGCACATGATGGAAATGAGACCCTCCATGAGTTTACTGGCTAGTGGGCCCTGAACATATTTCCAACACAGTTTGATAAATGCTACAAGAGCACAAAGAAACCTAGAGAAAGACATTCCTCCTTGCAGGAGGAGAGTTGACAGTTAAGTGGAAGTTAACCAACTGAGGAAAGGAAAGCAGTCCTGAAGGACCAACATATTAAGCAAAGGTACAACTCAGCACGGTGTTTGTGAAACTCCAAGTAGTTCACTATTAAATTGATGATAAGAGGGAGAAATGGAGTGGCACAGAGTGAGGCTGAAGAATTAAACCGTGGGTGAGATCAGGGAGGCTCAATATGTCATGCAAAGATGTCAGGAGAAATTCACAGTGCAATGACAAGATCAGATTTGCATTTAGGACAAAAAGACCAACTCTGGCAACAGTGGAGGATGAGGGAGGCAAGAATACTAGTTAAAGGCTAGTATCCAAATTAGAAATGCCTACAATGGGGCTGGTAATAATAAGAATGACTTAGGAGGGACACAGCTGAAAAATACTGAGAAGATAAAATACATAGGATATAGGAAATAAGAAAAGAGGAGAGTAGAGCCACAAGCTTGTGGGTTTTCTAAGATGTTGATGCTAAGAAAGTGAGTTAACAAAACAGGAAATGGTATTTTCACCACTTCTACTCAACGTATTTTTGGAAGTTCTAGCCAGATCAATAAGGCAAGAAAAAGAAATAAAGGCGTCCAAATTAGAAAGGAACTAAAAGTATCTGTTAACAGATGCCATGATCTTATATGTAGAAAACCCTAAAGATTCCACCAAAAAAATGTTCAAAACTGAACTGATCAATGAATTCAACAGTTGCAGAGGGGAAGAAAAAAGAAAATCAACACAAAAATCAGTTGACCTTCCATATACTAACAATGAACAGTCTGAAAAGGAAATCAATACAACAATTCCATTTACAAAAGCATCAAAAAGAATAATACTTAGGAATTTAATCAAGGAGAAAAAATGTTTGTACACTGAAAATTACAAAACACTGCTAAAAGAAATTAAAGACAAATAAATGGTAAGATATCCCATCCCTTGTTCATAGACCAGAAGACTTAATATTGTTAAGATGACAATACTACCCAAAGCAATCTACAGATTCGGTACAATCCCTAACAAAAACTCAACAATATTTTTTGCAAAAATTGAAAAACCCACTCTAAAATTCATATAGCATCTCAATGGACCCCAAATAGCCAAAATAATCTTGAAAAAGAACAAGTTGGAGGACTCATACTTCCTAATTTCAAAACTTGCTACAAAGCTACAATATTCAAAATAATTTGGTACTGGCATAAAGGCAGACATACAGACCAACCAATGGAATCAAATAGAAAGCCCACAAGTAAATCTTCATGTATTATGGTCAATTACATTGACAAGGGTGCCAAGATCATTCAATGGGGAAAGATCAGTCTTGTCAACAAAAGTACTGGAAAAAAATGGCTATATACCTGCAAAAGAATGAAGTTAGACTCCTACCTTATCCCACATAAAAAAATTAACTCAAAATGGATCAAAGATCTAAATGTAAGAGCTAAAACTATAAAACTCTTAGAAGAAAACACAGGGGAAATTCTTCATGACACTGAATTCAGCAATTATTTTTTGGATATGACACAAAAAGCATAGGCAACAAAAGCAAAAACTGATAAACAGGACTCTATTAAAATTAAAAACTTTTGCACATCAAAGAACACTATCCTCCTGTTACTGGTAGTTCTGAATGTTAGATTCCCCCCCCCCCCAATGAGGTCAAAAAGTACCTAAGTACATGACTGGAAAAATAGGGGACAGAAATCAGGTACTGGCAGTTTTTCCATTTTCATTTGTGTGTGAATTTTTAATACAAATGAGGGGACATAAAGCATTAATGCAAGTCAAAATGTCTCAGCAGTTCAACTTTATAACAATTATAAATAAAGCTGTTAAATTTTTCTGGACAATGCCAGCATTTGGATTTTTTTAAAACGAGTAAATTTCTTACTGACTGCAACTAAATAGTGTTTGTAGCATTCTTATCATATAGTAGATTCCATCCATTCACTATATTTTTCTGAGTTGTCCTACCTGAAAGTACATGTTTTTAATGTTGTCTGTCTTCTGTGCTGTTCCTGTAAGTTTGCTATTAAAATACATTAAACTATTAAATAAATAAATAAAACATTATACTAAGTAAAATAAGCCAAACACAAAGGAATGAAGATTGTGATTCCACTTATATGAAGTACCTAGAATGGTCAAATTCATAGAAAGTAGAATAGTGGTTACTAGGGGCTGGGGGCAGGGGTGGATTGGTAATGAGTAGTTACAGTGTGGGATGATGAAAAAGTTCAGGAAATAAATAGTAGTAATAGTTACATTAACAGTGTTAATGTACTTAATGCTATTTAATACTACACTTAAAAATGATTAAAAATGGTAAATTTTACATAGTATATATTTTACAGCAATAAAAAAATATTTTAAATGTTTTTTAAACAGGAAATGGTATGCATCTTCTAGGAAGGGATGAGAAGCTGAATTCAGTTCTGGACTTGTTGCACATAAGGTACATGCAAGGTCATCCAGAAGAATAAACCCATCTGAAGCAAGAAAGGTTCTGGTGGGAAATTTCAGCTTATATTAGCCAAAACTATAAGAGAAAGGAACATGCAGTGTAAAAAGAAAAAGTGGAGTAAGGGTCAAAGGAAATTCTGGGCTTGTTAACTGAACTCACAGGTGTAGGAAGAGAAGTAGTTAAAATCATCCCACCCTATATCAATCTTCATGGATCATCTGCAGCTGGTTCGAAAACAACTCATCAGCAATAGGAAGAAACCTAATGGTGAACCTCAACCTTGCTATAAACTACTCTTCAGAGATACTACAAATACCAAAGTATAAAATCCTTTGGAATTTTATACTTTGGAATAAAAGTATAGGGGTTCCTGTAAAAGTATAGGGCTTCCTCTCAACCACTGCGCCACCAGGGCTTCCCTGGTGGCGCAGTGGTTGAGAGTCTGCCTGCCAGTGCAGGGGACACGGGTTCGAGCCCTGGTCTGGGAAGATCCCACATGCCGCGGAGCGGCTGGGCCCGTGAGCCACAACTACTGAGCCTGCGCGTCTGGAGCTTGTGCTCCGCAACAAGAGAGGCTGCGACAGTGAGAGGCCCGCGCACCGCGATAAAGAGTGGCCCCCGCTCGCCTGGAGAAAGCCCTCGTACAGAAACGAAGACCCAACACAGCCAAATATAAATAATAAATAAATAAATAAATAAACTTCTTAAAAAAAAAAAAGAAAAAAGAGTCCTGAATTCTATTTAAAAAAAAAAAAAATCCTGCCAGGGCTGAAATAAAGTATGTACCTATTCTGTACCATTCTGTGAAGACTATATGATAGCTATTACTGATTTTGTAATAGAAACAAGAATGCCTAGCGTATCCAACCCACATTTCTAACAATAAAAGAAAAACTGCAGATTGTTTCTGAGGGGCAATAAACATTAATCATAACTTACCATATAAAAGCTAATTTCCTTTGGGCTGCAATATGATATCAATTTAAAATACAATAAAATGTTCCATTTGTAAATTTTTAGTGGCTTCTGAATTAGGTCTCCAACTGTGGCAGGCTGAATAATGGCCAGAATTTGTGAACATGTTACCACACATGGCAAAAAGGACTCTGCCAATGTGATTACATCAACAATCTTGATATGGGGAGTTTATGGATTATCTGGATTTGGCCCCGTGTAATCACAAGGGTCCTTAAAAGAGAGAAGGCAATGTGATGGAGGCAGAGGTATAAGTCAAAGAAATGTGAAGATGCTATAATGCTGGCTTGACGATGGAAGAATTCATGAGCCAAAAGGGTGTAGGCAGCCTCTAGAAGCTAAAAATGAAAAGGATATGAATTCTCCCCTAGAGCCTCCAGAAGGAACACAGCCCTGTCAACACCTTGATTTTAATTCCCCAAGACCCACTGTGGACTTCCGGCTGTCAGAACTGTAAGATAACAAACTTGTGTTATTTTTAAGCCACTATGTTGTGGTAGTTTGTCAAAGCAGCAATAGGAAACTAACGTACCAGCTGAACCCAAATTATAAGAGAAAGCCAGAGTGGGATAAGGTGGAAAAAATATGAACTTCAGCTTACTTGCCCAATAAAGTCTTATCTTCTCCCAGAAGAAAATTAATGTATTCACAGGAAAAACAATCTTTTTTTTTTTGGCTGTGTCGGGTCTTCGTTTCTGTGCGAGGGCTTTCTCCAGCTGTGGCAAGCGGGGGCCACTCTTCATCGCGGTGCGCGGGCCTCTCACTATCGCGGCCTCTCTTGCTGCGGAGCACAGGCCCCAGATGCGCAGGCTCAGTAGCTGTGGCTCACGGGCTTAGTTGCTCCGCGGCATGTGGGATCTTCCCAGACCAGGGCTTGAACTCGAGTCCCCTGCACTGGCAGGCAGATTCTCAACCACTGCGCCACCAGGGAAGCCCGGAAAAACAATCTTAATCTAGAGACGTAGTTCTCAAATTTGGCTGCATACAGGAATCACCTGGAGAGCTCTGATACCAAGGTCCCATTTCAGAGCAACTGAATCATTATTTCTGGGGCTCTTGGTATGGTTAGAAAGTCAACCAGATGGTTTTTATGTATAGCCAGGGTTGAGAACTGTTCTAGCTAAAGATTAGTTTTAAGTGACCTTAGGAAACTCCTGGCATTTCCAAATGATACTATAAGTTCCTGAAATTGTCCCCCAATAAAGATGTGGTTTACCATTCATTCATTCATTCATTTATTAGTTTAATGTACGTTTTGTTGACTTTACATTTGACAGAAAATTATACTAGATAAGATGTTGCCTAGGCAAATTCCTAAAAGTGTAATTACTGGATCAAAAGGCAGGTAACTTTTTTAATTCAGACAAATACTGCTAAATTGCTAGACCAATGTACCCTTTTACCAATTAACAATTAGCAACACTTTGTTAAAAAGCCTGCCGAATCTGATAGGTGGGAAATGATATTTCATTGTTGTTTTAATTTGCAAGGCTTCAACCATGAATGAAGCTGAGTATCTTTTCAGAGCTTTGTTGGCCATTTTTTGGGGGGTCTGTCAATTACTTATTCATATCCATTTCTATTAGTTTTTTTAAAAATTAATTTGTAAGAACTTTTTCTGTTAAGGAAATGGACCTTTTGCTTGTCATGACTGTTAAATATTTTCCCCCCGTTTTGTTGTCTTTTGCCTTTGGCTTCTTTAGGCCATAGATTTTATTTTTTATATATTTTTAATGTATTTATTTTTTCCTCTATGGCTTCTTTGGAAAGCTAATCCATACTCTAAAGTTGTAAACAGTATCCACCATCCACCCATACTTTATTCTAATGCTTTCAGAATTTCATTTTTTACAAAGGTTGGGACCTATTCCCCTCCACAGAGCCCTACCCCAACATAACTGGCAATTGTCCCAACATCATTTATTGTTTAGTTCATCTATTCTCCACTGATGAAGTTATCATGCTATCTTTTAACTCATTACACAAAGATGGGAAGAGAGAGAAAAAAAGTATGTGTGAGTATATATACATATATGCTTATGTGTGTGTGTGTGTGTGTACATGAAAACAGTACAAGCTTAACACACGAACTTCTTACATGGTCAACGATAAATGTGCTGCCTAATTCAAGTATAAAGAGTTTACAAATTCCTATAAGGTTATGGAAAATGAAAGTAAGCATTAGGCACACTGTCTCCTCCTTTCCCTTCCCCAAAACAACACAACTGTTACCAGGCTGACTTCCTGAAAAGCAGTGAAGAATAAAGGCCCCCAGCAGTTTTTTCCCCGTTGGTTGTACTCAGCTTTGCAAAATATTTGTTGCCACTAGGTGGAGACAATTTGATAATAGGAAGATCGGTTACTGAAACATGAATAGCCACAAATCTTCTACAAATATACTCAAATAGTAAAGAAGGTCTGCTTCCAAATTCTTGGGTGAACTAAGGCTAGTCACTTTAACTGAGGATCTAGTTTCCTTATTTGTAAGTTTAAGAATTTATATTAAGTAATATCAAGAGCCACCTTAGCTCTCATATTTTGTGGATCAAAAAGCTTGCTTAGGGCTTCCCTGGTGGCGCAGTGGTTGAGAGTCTGCCTGCCAATGCAGGGGACACGGGTTCGAGCCCTGGTCTGGGAAGATCCCACATGCCGCGGAGCGACTAGGCCCGTGAGCCACAATTGCTGAGCCTGCGCGTCTGGAGCCTGTGCTCCCCAACAAGAGAGGCCGCGATAGTGAGAGGCCCGCGCACCGCGATGAAGAGTGGACCCCACTTGCCGCAACTAGAGAAAGCCCTCGCACAGAAACGAAGACCCAACACAGCCATAAAATAAAAAATTAATTAATTTTAAAAAAAAATTTAAAAAAAAAAGATAGGTTTATTTTAAGCAAAAATAAACGAATGGGACCCAATCAAACTTACAAATTTTTGTACAGGAAAAGAAACCATAAACAAAACTAAAAGACAACCTATGGAATAGAAGAAAATATTTGCAAATGATGTGACTGACAAGGGATTAATTTCCAAAATATAGAAACAGCTCATACAACTCAACAACAAAAAAACAAACAATTCAATCGAAAAATGGGCAGAAGACCTATAGACATATTTCTCCAAAGAAGACAGACAGATGGCCAACAGGCACACGAAAAGATGCTCAACATGGCTAATTATTAGAGAAATGCAAATCAAAACTACAGTGAGACACTACCTCACACCAGTCAGAATGGCCATTATAAAGTCTACAAATAACAAATGCTGGAGAGGATATGGAGAAAAAGGAACCCTCCTACACACTGTTGGTGGGAATGTAAGCTGGTACAGCCACTATGGAGAACAGTATGGAGATTCCTCAAAAAACTAAAAAAATAGAGTTGCCATATGATCCAGCAATCCCACTCCTGGGCACATATCCAGACAAAACTATAATTCGAAAAGATACATGCACCCCAATGTTCACAGCAGCATTATTTACAATAGCCAAAACATGGAAGCAAGCTAAGTGTCTGTAACAGATAAATGGGTAAAGCAGATGTGGTATATATATATACAGTGGAATACTACTCAGAGATAAAAAAGAATGAAATAATGCCATTTGCAGCAACATGGATAGACCTAGAGACTATCATACGAAGTAAAGTCAGAAAGACAAATACCATATGATATCACTTAAATGTGGAATCTAAAATGTGACACAACTGAACCTAGCTATCAAACAGAAACAGACTCACAGACATAGAGAACAGACTTGTGGTTGCCAAGGGGGAGGGGAGTGAGGGAGGGAAGGATTGGGAGTTGGGGTCAGCAGATGGAAACTAGTATATATAGAATGGATAAACAACAAGGTCCTACTAACTATATTCAGTATCCTGTGATAAACCATAATGGAAAAGAATATAAAAAAGAACGTATGTATATATATAACTGAATCACTTTGCTGTACAGCAGAAATTAACACAACATTGTATATCAACTATACTTCAATTAAAAAAAAACACAGGTTTATTCTTGCAAAGATAAAGTTATGGAGACAATAGGTACTACTTGTTAATTACTTCCATCTGGTTGCCACAATGAATGCTGTACATCCCTACCATCAACATAAATATAAAGCTAAAAGGAACCTTAGGATCCAACCACAAGGAAGTGTATAAATATACTATGGTACATCCACTTGAAATATTATGCAATCATCAAAAATGTTACAAAATTGGTTATGGCATAGAGAATGTTAGTGATATCTAAAGCTAGATTTAAAATTAAACATAAATTTAGGTTTACATACAAAAGATAGTTAAAACTATATTTTAAACAAAACAAAAGCCAAAGGCTAAAATTTATTTCCAAAGGGAAATAAATCAAAATTTAAGAGCAATTAAAACTGAGTATTGAAAGCATGATTTTTTCCATTTCTTAAATTCTCCATTAAAAAAAATTTTAATTAATAAAGTGACAACTGAAAGTTGTTATATTTGATTAAAAAGACAACTTAATTTATGGATTTTTTTCCCATTCTTAGCTCTTAATTACTTTGGAAAGGACTAAGCACTATTTTGCACATAGGGATTAAAACTAAAAACAATCCATTTAAGAAGTGAATGACAGCTTCTTTACTCTGTGAAACTGTTTTTTTCTCACTGGCACAACTGTATTGTCTTAATTCTCCTAAATCAATCATTCCAGTATCCTTGATACTCAAAGGTTTCAGAATAAAATAAATTGGAATTAATAATCATGTTATTTAAATTATACAAAACTGTAACATTAGATCTTCAAAAGTTATAGAGACTTCTTGGGAAAAAAAAATATTTCAGGACACTAAACTGATAAATTATGACTGGTTAACTCAAACTGATAAATGAGACCCACATCTGAATACAAACATAACCGATAATAATAACATTAAGAATGGAGAAATTTAGTCTTAGTATTTTAGACAAAATTCAACTATCAATATTTGAGAGCCTTTAACATGCTTCCATTACTTTACAATCACAAAAGGAAACATTCCTAGAGGCCAGTACCTGACAAAAATAAAAAAGCATCTTTCCACTAATTCTATGAGGCGTGTTTTCTTTACAAATATGTCAATTAAAAGTTTTAAGATCGATACTGAATAGAGTGGAGTAGAAGGACATGCTCTCACTGCGAGAGCACCGGAATCACAACTAACTGAACAATCATTGACAGGAAGACACTGGAACTCACCAAAAAAGATACCCCACATCCAAAGACAAAGGAGAAGCCACAATAACATGGTAGGACGGGCGCAATCACAATAAAATCAAATCCCATAACTGCTGGGTGGGTGACTCACAAACTGGAGAACACTGATACCACAGAAGTCCACCCACTGGAGTGAAGGTTCTGAGCCCCACGTCAGGCTCCCCAACCTGGAGATCCGGCAACGGGAGGAGGAATTCCTAAAGAATGAGATTCGAAAGCTATCGGGATTGGATACCAGGACTTTGAAAGGACTGGGGGAAACAGAGACTCCACTCGTGTAGGGCACACACAAAGTAGTGTGCACATTGGGACCCAGGGGAAGGAGCAGTGACCCCAGGAGAGACTGAACCAGACCTACCTGCTAGTGTTGGAGGGTCTCCTGCAGAGGCGGGGGGTGGCTGTGTCTCACCGTGAGAACAAGGACACTGGCAGCAGAAGTTCTCGGAAGTACTCTGTGATGTGAGCCTTCTCAGAGTCCGCCATTAGACCCAACAAAGAGCCGGGTAAGCTCCAGTGTTGGGTCACCTCAGGCCAAACAACCAACAGGGAGTGAACCCAGCCCCACCCATCAGCAAACAAGAGGATTAAAGTTTTACTGAGCTCTGCCCACCAGAGCAACACACAGCTCTACCCAAAACCAGTCCCTCCCATCAGGAAGCTCACACAAGCCTCTTAGATAGCCTCAGCCACCAGAGAGCAGGCAGCAGAAGCAAGAAGAACTACAATCCTGCAGCCTGTGGAACAAAAACCACATTCACAGAAATACAGACAAGATGAAAAGGCAGAAGGCTATGTACAAGATAAAGAAACAAGATAAAATCCCAGAAAACCAACTAAATGAAGTGGAAATAGGCAACCTTCCAGGAAAAGAATTCAGAATAATGATAGTGAAGATGATCCAAGACTTCGGAAAAAGAATGGAGGTAAAGATCGAGAAGATGCAAGAAATGTTTAACAAAGACTTAGAAGAATTAAAGAACAAACAGTGAGAAAAATTAAAGAACAAACAAACAGAGATGAACAGTACAATAACGGAAATGAAATATACACTAGAAGGAATCAATAGCAGAATAACTGAGGAAGAAGAACGGATAAGTGACCTGGAAGACAGACTGGTGGAATTCACTGCCACAGAACAGAATAAAGAAAAAACAATTAAAAGGACTGAAGACAGCCTAAGAGACCTCTGGGACAACATTAAACGCAACAACATTCTCATTATAGGGGTCCCAGAAGGAGAAGAGAGAGAGAGAAAGGACCCGAGAAAGTATTTGAAGAGATTATAGTTGAAAACTTCCCTAACATTGGAAAGGAAATAGCCACCCAAGTCCAGGAAGCGCAGAGAGTCCCAGGGAGGATACACCGAAAGAGAAACACACCGAGACACATAATAATCAAATTGGCAAAAATTAAAGACAAAGACAAATTATTGAAAGCAATAAGGGAAAACAACAAATAACATACAATGGAACTCCCATAATGTTAACAGCTGATTTCTCAGCAGAAACTCTACAAGCCAGAAGGGAATGGCATGACATATTTAAAGTGATGAAAGGGAAAAACCTACAACCAAGATTACTCTACCCGGCAAGAATCTCATTCAGATTAGATGGAGAAATCAAAAGCTTTACAGACAAGCAAAAGCTAAGAGAATTCAGCACCACCAAACCAGCTCTACAACAAATGCTAAAGGATCTTCTCTAAGTAGGAAACACAAGAGAAAAAAAGGACCTACAAAAACAAATCCAAAACAATTAAGAAAATGGTCACAGGAACATACA
Organism: Balaenoptera musculus; assembly: GCF_009873245.2. Lineage (NCBI taxonomy): Eukaryota > Metazoa > Chordata > Mammalia > Artiodactyla > Balaenopteridae > Balaenoptera > Balaenoptera musculus. Next base: position 140,037,532 of record NC_045785.1, on the reverse strand, counting down.
TATCGATAATTACCTTAAATGTGAATGGATTAAATGCTCCAACCAAAAAACACAGGCTCGCTGAATGGATACAAAAACAAGACCCATCTATATGCTCTCTACAAGAGACCCACTTCAGACCTAGGGACACATACAGACTGAAAGTGAAGGGATGGAAAAAGATATTCCATGCAAATGGAAATCAAAAGAAAGCTGGAGTAGCAATACTCATATCAGATAAAACAGACTTTAAAATAAAGAATGTTACAAGAGACAAGGAAGGACACTACATAATGATCAAGGGATCAATCCAGGAAAAAGATATAACAATTATAAATACATATGCACCAAACATAGGAGCACCTCAATACATAAGGCAACTGCTAACAGCTATGAAAGAGAAAATCGACAGTAACACAATAATAGTGGGGGACTTCAACACCTCACTTACACCAATGGACAGATCATCCAAAATGAAAATAAATAAGGAAACACAAGCTTTAAATGACACAATAGACCAGATAGATTTAATTGATATTTATAGGACATTCCATCCAAAAACAGCAGATCACACTTTCTTCTCAAGTGTGCACAGAACATTCTCCAGGATAGATCACATCTTGGGTCACAAATCAAGCCGCAGTAAATTTAAGAAAATTGAAATGGTATCAAGCATCTTTTCTGACCACAACACTATGAGATTAGAAATCAATTACAGGGGAAAAAACGTAAAACATACAAACACATGGAGGCTAAACAATACATTACTAAATAACCAAGAGATCACTGAAGTAATCAAAGAGGAAATCAAAAAACACCTAGAGACAAATGACAATGAAAACACGACGATCCAAAACCTATGGGATGCAGCAAAAGCAGTTCTAAGAGGGAAGTTTATAGCTATACAAGTCTACCTCAAGAAACAAAAAAAATCTCAAATAAACAATCTAACCTTACACCTAAAGGAACTAAAGAAGAACAAACAAAACCCAAAGGTAGCAGAAGGAAAGAAATCATAAAGATCAGAGCAGAAATAAAGGAAATAGAAACAAAGAAAACAATAGCAAAGATCAGTAAAGCTAAAAGGTGCTTCTTTGAGAAGATAAACAAAATTGATAAACCATTGCCAGATTCATCAAGAAAAAGAGGGAGAGGACTCAAATCAATAAAATTAGAAATGAAAAAGGAGAAGTTACAACAGACACTGCAGAAATACAAAGCATCCTAAGAGACTACTACAAGCAACTCTATGACAATAAAATGGACAACCTGGAAGAAATGGAAAATACGCACAGACCAATCACAAGTACTGAAACTGTGATTAAAAATCTTCCAACAAACAAAAGTCCAGGACCAGATGGCTTCACAGGTGAATTCTATCAAACATTTAGAGAAGAGCTAACACCCATCCTTCTCAAACTCTTCCAGAAAATTGCAGCAGAAGGAACACTCCCAAACTCATTCTATGAGGCCACCATCACCCTGATACCAAAACCAGACAAAGATACTACAAAAAAAGAAAATTACAGACTAATATCACTCATGAATATAGACGCAAAAATCCTCAACAAAATACTAGCAAACATAATCTAACAACACATTAAAAGGATCATACACCATGATCAAGTGGGATTTATCCCAGGGATGCAAGGATTCTTCAATATATGCAAATCAGTGTAATACACCATATAAACAAGTTGAAGAATAAAAAACATGATCATCTCAACAGATGCAGACAAAGCTTTTGTCAAAATTCAACACCCATCTATGATAAAAACTCTCCAGAAAGTGGGCATAGAGGGAACCTACCTCAACATAATAAAGGCCATATACAACAAACCCACAGCAAACATCATTCTCAATGGTGAAAAACTGAAAGCATTTCCTCTAAGATAAGGAAAAAGACAAGGATGTCCTCTCTCGCCACTATTATTCAACATAGTTTTGGAAGTCCTAGCCACGGCAATCAGAGAAGAAAAAGAAATAAAAGGAATACAAATTGGAAAAGATGAAGTAGAACTGTCACTGTTTGCAGATGACATGATACTATACATAGAGAATCCTAAAGATGCCACCAGAAAAGTACTAGAGCTAATCAATGAATTTGGTAAAGTTGCAGGATACAAAATTAATGCACACAAATCTCTTGCATTCTTATACACTAATGATGAAAAATCTGAAAGAGAAATTAAGGAAACACTCCCGTTTACCACTGCAACAAAAAGAATAAAATACTTAGGAATAAACCTACCTAGGGAGACAAAAGACCTGTATGCAGAAAACTATAAGACACTGATGAAAGAAATTAAAGATGATACAAACAGATGGAGAGATATACCATGTTCTTGGATTGGAAGAATCAATATTGCAAAAATGACTATACTATCCAAAGCAATTTACAGATTCAACGCAATCCCTATCAAATTACCAATGGCAGTTTTTACGGAACTAGAAAAAAAAAATCTTAAGATTTGTATGGAGACACAAAAGACCCTGAATAGCCAAAGCAGTCTTGAGGGAAAAAACGGAGCTGGAGGAAACAGAGCTCCCTGACTTCAGACTATACTACAAAGCTACAGTAATCAAGACAGTATGGTACTGGCACAAAACCACAGATATAGATCAATGGAAAATGACAGAAAGCCCAGAGATAAACCCACGCACCTATAGTCAACTAATCTATGACAAAGGAGGCAAGGATATACAATGGAGACAAGACAGTCTCTTCAGTAAGTGGTGCTGGGAAAACTGGACAGCTACATGTAAAAGAATGAAATTAGAACACTCCCTAACACCATACACAAAAAAAAACCTCAAAACGGATTAGAGACCTAAATGTAAGACTGGACACTATAAAACTCTTAGAGGAAAACATAGGAAGAACACTCTTTGACATAAATCACTGCAAGATCTTTTTTGATCCACCTCTTAGAATAATGTAATTAAAAATAAATAAATGGGACCTAATGAAACTTAAAAGCTTTTGCAAAGCAAAGTAAACTACAAACAAGACGAAAAGACAACCCTCAAAATGGGAGAAAATATTCGCAAACCAATCAATGGACAAAGGATTAATCTCCAAAATATATAAACAGCTCATGCAGCTCAATATTAAAAAACAAACAACCCAATCAAAAAATGGGCAGAAGACCTAAATAGACATTTCTCCAAAGAAGACATAGAGATGGCCAAGAAGCACATGAAAAGCTGCTCATCACTAATTGTTAGAGAAATGCAAATCAAAACTACAATGAGGTATCACCTCACACCAGTTAGAATGGGCATGATCAGAAAATCTACAAACAACAAATGCTGAAGAGGGTGTGGAGAAAAGGGAACCCTCTTGCACTGTTGGTGGGAATGTAAATTGATACAGCCACTATGGAGAACAGTATGGAGCTTCCTTAAAAAACTAAAAATAGAATTACCATAGGACCCAGCAATCCCACTACTGGGTATATACAGAGAAAACCATAATTCAAAAAGACACATGCATCCCAATGTTCATTGCAGCACTATTTACAGTAGCCAGGTCATGGAAGCAACCTAAATGTCTGTCGACAGACAAACGGATAAAGAAGATGTGGTACATATATACAATGGAATATTACTCAGCCATAAAAATGAATGAAATTGGGTCATTTGTAGAGGCGTGGATGGATCTAAAGACTGTCATACAGAGTGAAGTAAGTCAGAAGGAGAAAAACAAACATTGTATATTAACGCATATATGTGGAACCTAGAAAAATGGTACAGATGAACCGATTTGCAGGGCAGAAATGGAGACACAGATGTAGAGAACAAATGTATGGACACCAAGTGGGGAAAGTGGCGGGGCGTGATGGTGGTTGTGGTGGTGTGATGAACTGGGAGATTGGGACTGACATATATACACTAATATGTATAAAATGGATAACTAATAAGAACCTGCTATATAAAAAAATAAAATAAAATTCAAAAAAAATTCTTATTTACCCACAAAGAAACAAACAAAAAAAAACTTTTAAAGATCAAGGATAAGAAATTAAATTCATTAAAGCTAAACAACAGAAAAGGAAACGAAATTGAGTTATTTGCAGTGAGGTGGATGGACCTAGAGACTGTCGTACAGGGTGAAGTCAGAAAGAGAAAAACAAATACCATATGCTAACACATATGTATGGAATCTTCAAAAAAAAAAAACGGTTCTGAAGAACCTAGGGGCAAGACAGCAATAAAGACGCAGACCTAGAGAATGGACTTGAGGACATGGGGAGGGGGAAGAGTAAGCTGGGACGAAGTGAGAGAGTGGCATGGACATTTACACACTACAAAGGTAAAATCAATAGCTAGTGGGACGCAGCCACATAGCACAGGAAGATCAGCTCCGTGCTTTGTGTCCACCTAGTGGGGGGGATAGGGACGGTGGGAGGGAGGCACAACAGGGAGGAGATATGAGGATATATGTGTATGTATAGCTGGTTCACTTTGTTATACAGCAGAAACTAACACACCATTGTAAAACAATTATACTCCAATAAAGGTGTTAATAAAAAAAAAACTAAACAACAGGTATAATTTCTAATCTTGCTATGTGTCTTTTTAAAAGCACAGAGAGGGACTTCCCTGGTGGTGCAGTGGTTAAGACTCCAAGCTCCCAATGCAGGGGATCCAGGTTTGATCCCTGGTCAGAGAACTAGATCCCACATGCATGCCACAACTAAGGAGCCCGCGTGCTGCAACTCAGACCTGACGTAACCAAAAAAATAAAAAATAAATAAAAGCACAGAGATTTTCTGTAATTGGTATTATAAAACAACATAAATAAAACAAAACCAAAATAGGAAATTTCCAGTCAAAATAGTAACGGCATCTACTTCTTCTACTCCCTTAGGCCCTTGTCATTTAAACAATCTGCAAAGTGGTAGTTTTGTGCCTAAGTGTATAAATTTGGGGTATTGTCTCACGACATAAGATATTTAGCCCTGGTGAAAGAAAATTAATGAAGCACATCAACCTTAACAGACAATTATTTAAGGAGATTGGGAATACTACACTATTGACCAGACTTGGGAAAAGTAGGGTTATAGGACATCCACAACTCCTCCCATACCCCATTTCACCCTAAAAATCTTCTTTTAAACATGGAGACTCAAAAACTTGAAAGGAGACACACAACTATGCCATAGATCAATCTCTGTCTTTCTCTCTCTCAAGATCCATGCAACAGATCAATCTGTCCCTCTCTCTTTCTTCAAATACACCCTCTTATATTCACAATGCTCTTTATGTTACCTCTTAAACCTTTACAAATAACCTGGAAGGTCAACGAGTGTGCTATTTTTTTTTTTTTTTTATAGAAAAGAAAACAGAAAGGCCAAGAAACTTGCTAGTAGTGGAACCAGACCTAGAAACCAAGTCTCCTGCCTTCAATTCTGAAGCTCCTTCTACTATACACAACACTACCCCTTCTGTAATACAGGAAAGCCTTCTACAAAACATTTGGCTGGATACCAAGACAGCCGTCCCAGACTGAATTAGACTCTATACAGACAGCCGTCCCAGACTGAATTAGACTCTATACAGACAGCCGTCCCAGACTGAATTAGACTTTATACAGTAAATAGTGTAAATAGTGAGGATTTAATGCAATTACTGGCATGGAGGCATACATCTTTTTATAAGTGAAAAATCAGTTGGTTTTAAGTTAAATCAACATAGTCTGTGTATGGTGGGGGAAACACGCAGAACACTCTTCTAAAAAGGAAGTCGAAATGAAGTATGCAGATTTGCACATTTTACAATAGCTAACAGAGGTAGTGTAATCAACACAGTGAGTAGAAAAAAAGAAAACAGTAGACAACTAAAAAGAACAATGTAAATAGAAACTGCATGATGTTTTAATTTTTAGGAAATAAAATGGGGGGCTTCTTTTCTTCCTCCCCCCACCCCAAAATAATTTGAGATTTTAGAACATTAGGCTCTAAAATGAGAAGTAGAAGAAGGTTTTATTTAGCCATCAAACGAAATCCCTGCCAAAACTGCTAGATCTGGAATATAACACATCAGAAATCCAAAGTCCTATTTGTAGATCAGTTACTAGTACTATATAGTTTATATTAACCAATTATTTAAATCTTTTAATTCTCACATCTGTAAAATCATAACACTCTAGCCAAACTATTTTCTAATGACCTTGGAAGGAGGAAACAATGTCTACAAAGGTAATGAGCAATACTTTAATTCCCATTATCCACTGCAAAAATAAATATTCCTCAAACATTTTCTATGTGTGAAGTACTAGGCTAGGCTATAAGTGCAGAGAAAATGATGGTCTTTATAATCTGGAAAAATAAAGCACAGAGAAATGCTTAACTAATGACAGTAACTGCATGATAAATCTGAGGCATCTCAGAGAAACAGCTTTCATAGGACAGCAGTCAAACAGAATGAAGTTGGATTTGATCAAGATACCAAATAAAAACAGTAGTCATTAGGTTTAGCTGGGAAGAAAAGAGGCAAGTAGGTTGCTATGTCCTTTGGGTTCCCAAAGCGTATCACTTATCTGTTACTGCATTTAACACCTGTATGGTAGTTTGTCATCTCTGCTTATTCAATTGAATAAGAGACCCTATTCGCTTCATTTTTCTATCCCTAATCCCTAGCAGAAGGTCTGGCACACAGAAGATAATCAATAAATGTTTTTTGAACAGGCAAGGTAAGGACAGGATTCCCTATTTAAATTATTTTAATCTATACTACTTGTGCAGGTAATTTACTCCCTGTCTCTCAACTCCAAAACCACCACTCTAGACTGCTTTGTGGTGCTTAGGCTGAGACTGTGCAACTGTATTTCACCAACTCTTCTGCCAGGGGGCTCCCTGTTAGGCTTTGCCAATGGAGGTAATGAATGGAGATGGGAAAGCAGGAAGACGGGTGAGGGGACTTCCTTCCAGTTACTGGCAGCAGCAATTGGTTCCAGCCTCCAGCTTCTTTCAGTATCCCCCAGAACTAATCAGCAGCTCAACAAGGCTGACCTCAAAAGTTCAGAACCAGGCCAGTAGAACCTCTTCTCTGAGCTCTTTAACTGATTACTATAATGTTCTCTTTTTGCTCTTAACACTCGTCTAACCATCTCCCTATATTAAATCCCCTCTGTTCAAATTCCTATTGAAGTTTGTTTTCTCTGTTGGACACTAATACATTGTTAATCACAGTGATTCTAGCTGCTCTCCTCTGAGATACCTTGCTTCTTTACTGAAGGGAAAAGCAAAGTAACTTTGGAGTTACAGGTAAAATATATTTTAGAAAGAAAAACACCAAACCCTTTAAATTTGTGTCTGTTAAATTGCAACAAAAAAATCATTTACCTTTTGTGATTTAAACTATCCAGCTTGCAAAGGAAAAAAAAGAGAGGAAACAAGAAATATTTACACAGTTCCGGCTATTCCAAGCACACACCCCCACGTCTTCTCACTAGAGCACATGTATCCTAGAGAAAATGTGAGATAGTGGAGCTGGTCTGCTGTTCCTCAGTGGTCTCAGTTCCCACAAGCCTCTCCTGGTATGAGCATGACGCCACGCTGAATGTGATTCTTATATTTAAAGACTTTTTTTTTTGCTGTGTTCAACACAGCCCATACTGCAGGCTGACTACTTCATCTAGTGTTCAACAAAAGAAACAACAATCTATTCCAACACTAAAGCTGAACTGAACTTATTGGTATGTTTTCCTATCCTAAGGGATTTTCAAGCATAATTTCTTACTACATGTGTTTTTCATTTTACGCACTGACGTTAGAATCTAACTTTTTCATAAACTACAACTACACGCTACAGCATAGGAACAAAAAGAAATCCCTCTTGCAGGAGAGCCCCAAATCAACACAACTGCTGAAAACAAATGACCAAAATGCTTTGTTCAAATGTTATGGTTTGTTACTTCATTTAATAAGACACCCTCATTAGACAATTTAATCTGAGGTTAATTTCAAAAATAATTTTTCATTATTGTACTTAATAGATTTTTTTAAAATTATGACAAAATGGCAGACACATAGGGAGAAGGCAAATTCAAACAATGAGAATCTTTCTCAGAATTCTTAGCAACGTATGTATATAGTTCCTGAGCATCCAAGAAAAGGTATCACTAGACCCAGACATATTAGTCCACTTCGGCTGCCTAACATCCATAAGACAAAACAGAAGTGAAAAAAATTTTAAAGTTAAAAGTCCATGCCAGTTCCACTGGGGTTCCTCCACAAAGCATAAAAGTGGAGAGTGGGCCACCTACTCCCTTAGCATAATTCGGGGACTCATCACCTAGCTCCTGCCCATGGACATACTAATACCAGTTGCTACTTAACTGCCAAAAGTCCCATTACCACAGTCAGTATATCCATGTAAAATCAACCAAGCTATACACCTTACAAGAGACACCAGAGGACCCGTCTGACACATTAGGTAGAAAAAGTGAAAGTCGGGGGTGGGGGGGGTGGAATAGACAGGATATCTGGATCTACAGAGAATGGACAGGGTAAATTTTACTGTACCTTTGTACCCAAATTATATGGGGATCTACTCACTTAAATGCAAATAAACACTCAATAAGTTACTATAATAACTTACTGATATCTTGAAAGATTCCAAAGAAATGAAAAACATCAGGAAATTAAATAACTAATGTCTGACAACAATGTCTGTCTTCCACACCATGCGTAACAAACATTAATTAAAAATCAAGTGTAGATCTGTATGCCGTCAGACTGTACATAATCTCACAGTATTTTTCCCTTTTTAAAAACTGCAGGGGCTTCCCTGGTGGCGCAGTGGTTGAGAATCAGCCTGCTAATGCAGGGGACACGGGTTCGAGCCCTGGTCTGGGAAGATCCCACATGCTGTGGAGCAACTAGGCCCGTGAGCCACAATGACTGAGCCTGCACGTCTGGAGCCTGTGCTCCGCAACAAGAGAGGCCGCAATAGTGAAGAGGCCCGCGCACCGCGATGAAGAGTGGCCCCCGCTTGCCGCAACTAGAGAAAGCCCTCGCACAGAAACGAAGACCCAACGCAGTCAAAAATAAATATATAAATAAATAAATAAATAAATAAAAGATTACTATTAAAAAAAAAACTGCAAACTGGGATACACTGTCTAGTTTCCCCAGATTTAACAAATGAGTTGATACAAAGGTGTGAAGTGCTTTAAGTCACACCAGAAATGCTGCCATAATTTTAATAAAGTGCATTTTAATGTTAACTCACTTTTCTTGCTAGAAGGAATTATGCTTCTGTGCTAATGTATAGAAATGAAACTGTCACTGAAACATCTGGTTATATATTATTCATTAGACATATATCACCTTTACTCCAAAGACTGCATAATATAAACACAAATCACGAATAAATCAAATTAAAGAGACAGACCTGACACCACATGCTGAAGGTCAGTAATAGACAAATGAAATTCCAAAGATGTTTGCTGACCTGCTCCATATTTCTATCCACACAAACCTGGGAGCTAGCAGTCTGAGTGTTCCACACAGGCAGAGGAAAAAACTCAAAATTCGTAGTCTGTTGAATGTCTGCATTGTCTACATTATGTTAATGGTTCTAATTTAAAATCTTTCTATGCAGCACATTTGAGGACCATCAGCATATTTTTCTAATACTCAAGCGGACTAGCCTACTCAGGCAGTTTTCCTTCGTAAATTCTCCATTTCACTCTCACAACTACTGTAATTTACCTCAAATGTGTATTCCACAACGGTACCTGAAGGAAATTATCTCCAATCCTTAGAAAAAGTAAGGGGCCATATTTGCTGTGCTAGCCTTGGAAAATGGAGTCTTATATAACTACCCATTATTTTACTAAAAATCACGTTAAATGTACAAACAAGATTTTAAAAGATACCTGTTGATTGTGACAAGTAGAAATTTTAGGGGAAAAAAGGAATAACCAAGAGTCATATTGCTGCCATTTAAATGCTTTATAAATCAAAGGATGAAACACTCACTTTAAAACCAAGCTCTAACACCAATCTAAGTTATTAAAATATTCAACAACTACACTCTAATGCAAGTGAGGAAAGTAGATTATCTGCCAATTACACTATTCCAGCTGATCATCTTGGAACTACCAAAAGTAGACTATGTGATGCAAATCACACATACATTAGTTTTAAACATAATTCTCAGTCTAAAACAATGAAACCATGTCTCAATTTTTTTACTTTTTAAAAGAAATAAACCATATTACTAAAATACCGAATGCAAAGCTACCCTTTTCACAGCAAACAAGTATCTTTACACACCTTCGAGAAACCTGACATTTTCAAACCATCTTACCACGTAAAGGTACACATTCTCTAAAACTTCTGACAGCCAGGCAATAGTTATCCAAAAAAGATTCAAGGAGGTAAGCCTATAATTGGTCTTAGGGGCCAAATAATCGGAATGAACCTCAAAGTTTTAGAGACCAATTTTTACTAACAGTATCTCTGGGAGCAGGGAGGCAACGTCTGTAGGAGGGAAATGATCCCGACAACCAGGACGAGGGCTCCCCGGCGACACTCGGTACCAAAGACCTCAGCGTACACGACTGGGTTCAAAACGCGAAGCTTCCATCAGAAACAAACCAAGACACCCCCTCCCCCCACGACTCCTCCGGGGCAACCTCGCGGTTTTAGAAAGCAGCAACAGATACTCCCGAGCAGGCAAGCGGCAGTCCAGGAATGTTTTAACCAGGAGGGGTCTCCCCGCAGCCTACAGGGAACCCCGACGACGAGGACCGCCTCTACGCTCGAACTCGGACTCCAGCACCCCGGGGGAAAGCGGGCTATTTGCACAAAGCGCCCCTGCCTCACCCTCCACAGTGCGGACACACACCCCCGGCTGCGAGGGGGAAGCCCGGGGAGGAAAACCCTGCATTCCACGCGGTTCGCCCCCGGAGAGCGGACGTGGAGAGGCTGGGGCCCCCGCCCCGGGAGGCGAGGGGGCCGTACCGCAGCCCCGGCCTCCGCGCAGAGGAACGAACGGTTCGCACGAAGGAAGGAATCCCCGAGATTCGCCCACGGGGTCCTCCCCAAGCCGGACTCCCCACCCCCGCCAAGACCCTCGAAGAAACGGGAACAATGAGAAGCCGCCTCCCCCGCCATCCCCGCCCCGAGAGCGGCCGGGGGTGGCGGCGCCATCTCCCCTCACACCCCCGCGAACACACCCCCCCCCGGCCCCGGGGCGGCCGTCAGCCGCCCGCAGCCACGCCGAGCTAACACGCGGCCGAGCCCGCCGCTTCCGCGCCCCTCGCCTCCCCGCCCGCCCCGCTCACCGGCTCCTGCCCCAATCCGGGGCTCCGCTAGCCGCGGCCGGAGCGAGACTCAGGTACAAGGCGCCGCGGCTGCCGGCGCCGCCGCACAATATGGCGAGCCTCGGCTTCCGCAATGGAGCTCGGGAAATACAACAGGGGCCGCTCAATATTCATGAGAGACCGAGGGGAAGCCGGTTCGGCCGGCGCGGAGGGGAGGGCGGGAAGGAGCGAGTGGGCGAGGGGGCGGAGGCGCGGGACAGGGACGTGCACGGCGCCAGGAGGCCCGTGGCGCGAGGGAAGGGGGCGCCGCCGTGTACTGCCAGGAGGGCCCGAGCCGCCGCCCCGCCCCGGGCCGCCCGGCCCCGCCCCCCGGCGCCCTCCGCGGGGCGACGGAGCCCCCGGGCAATGCCCGGATGACGACGGCGGCGCTTCGTTCTCGGCGTTCTCTCTCCTTGAGGTCTCCTGCCCCTACCTGCGACCCCCATTAAGCCTCCCTGGCCGGCTGCTGGGGATCGGGTTCGGACTCCTGCTCTCGCCTGGGACTCCCTAAAACACAACCAGTTAGTCTACCAAAGAGTATATAAAATGCGTATAAATTAAGCTACAAACTGAAGTAACAAAGTGAAAGAGTTCCCTGACCTCAAGATATACTATTGGTGTTCTCTGGAAAAGGTAACCAACGCTACCAGATAGTTAATGTGAAGGCACTTGTGGCACGAAGGAATGGACTGCACTGGGAATTGGGCGAACTAGGTTTATAGCCTCCTATGTGTCTCTAACTATGTGACTTAACTAAATTATATAATTGCTCTGGACTTTACTTTCCTCATTTGCAAAATGAGAGGATTGTGTTGAATGATTCTTAGGTCCTTTCCAGCTTTTGAATTCTGTAAAACTCTCTACAAGCAATGCCAAATAAATGTTATGAATTTACATAAGATTTTGGAAAAGCAAAGGAACCGTTCCAGCTGGTGTGTTCAGGGGAGATTTCCTGAGGAGCTCAGAGTCGAGTAGGACTGTGAGTGTTAGCTTTGGATAGGTAGAAAGAAAGAAGACAGGCATTAAAATATTAAACACAACACACTGTGTGCCCTACCTAACAATCCATTAAGGTAAACAAGAGCAAAGACAGTGACTTCAAAACTGTCACCAACTACCTAAAGCTTTAAATAAGAAATGACAATTCTCAGATTCTACCAGCCCTTCAAGGTTAAGGTCTTTTTCCAATGTGGAAAAAAAAAAAAATCAAAATAATTAGGAATGCTTCTGCTTCTACAAGGTCCACTTTCTAGAGACAGGGCAGTTGCAGAAGCATCTCCCTTCTTTGTTCACAACTGCACATGTCGTTCAATTAATGCTGCTCATAATTCAGAACGTTTTGCTCTAGTGAAAATGCTTATGAAAATAATGTGTGGTTAGGTTAAGAAATTCAATTGATGTTGAGGAAAGTGATCATTTGTAAAAAGCACAGGAACTTTATGGATAAAAGTTAAATATGGTACTTTAAAAAAATTCACGGGACAATTGATGGAAAACTTATGGGATATCTGGATTAAATGTGATTAAAAAGCTAGACCTCAGGCTAGCATCCTTAATGTGAAAGACACTACTGACAAATTAATGGAACTCATATTATCTATTTTATCTCTTACTCAGAAACTTGGACTGAGAGTATTACGGGCCTTCCCTGACTACCTTAATCAGGAAAGGCTGTGTTATGGTATAGTAACAAATCTCCATGCCTTAACACAACAGAAGTTTATTGCTTGCTCATGCTTCATGTGAATCAGACTCATTCTATTTCAGTCACTCCAGGATTGACAGAGGGCTTCAGATTGACAGAGGGCTCACCATCTTGTAGCTGTATCACCCAGAGCACAGCAACTGAGTCTCTGTGGCAGAGGAAAAAAGTGAGTAAAGAATCCCTATGAACTTTTCACAGCCTTAGCTTGGGAAGGAAACAGATCTCTGATCACATGTCATTGGCCAAAACTAGTTACATAGCCTCCTCCATCTGCAAGGGGACTGAGTCCTTGAACTGAGGCTGAACCGAGTTCAGAAGAAGTGGTGATATTGGTGGACAATACTGACGTCAATCACCCTGACCCCACCAGTCAGCTTCTAGATGTTATGAAAAAACTCTAAGAAGTTTTATTTCATAACACTAGCTCTCTTGAGTGGCTTCAAGAAAGGTATGCTTTCCAAACATAAACTCTCTGCACTTGTTAAGAGTTGATTATCATATAAATAGAATGGACTTTCCATTTTTCTTCCCCTTTGTTTTAATTGTGTATTAAATCAATGTCAAGTCCATAGTCAGCCTGTCAATAGTGATTTGACATATCCAGCCTATATTCTTTTTGCTAATTTTTCGACCTGACATGAGGGATACCACCCTGAAAAACATTTTCTACTAACACCCTGCCCCCTTGTTAAATCTACTAATTGGAAGTGATAACTATATTTTAAGCAGGAAGACATTAAATTAATACTATATAATACTAGATGAACTCTAGTTAGAAAGTTTCTTTTCCCTCAAAACTTCAGAAGTAGTACCCTGTTAATCACATGGTGAATTGGGTAGACATCTCTGATCACAAAAATCATCTCTTTACTGGCTTTCTGCTATGGTAATGCTACAAAATTAGATTAGTTCAGCTCAGTCGACTTTTATTGAGCATCTACTATGTGCTAACACTTTGCTGAGTGCTTGGAATAAAGATATTAATGTAACTAGGACACAAGTTCCTTGAGAGCAGAAATCTTGTTCACCAGCGTATACCTAGCACAATGCTTGGCATATAATAGATGCTCCTTAAATAGGCGTTAAGAGAATGAAAGATTGGGAATCTTTGATCCCAGTGTTTATATGAAATAGAATAGTTCATATGAGCTTGGTTTGCCTCACTTTACCACTTAAAAGCAGACATTCCTATCAAGATTGCATTTAGTCCCCCAGAGGCTTTCTCTGTTTAGGCAGTGTGTCTCAAATGGAAATTCACGCCTGCCTATTCTATATCCACTCCATGGATTTCTTTTCAGCTGTGCTCCAAATATCTAATTGTTATCTGCTTATCTGAGATGAAAATTGCAGGCCACCAATAGTTTGTTAATAACAAGCTATGTATATATCACAGTTTACAGAACACTTTTATATCCGTTATTTCACTGACTCTTCAGAACAGTTCTCCAAGGTATTATTCCTACTTCACAGAGGAGGGAAATGTGATTTCTGTGGTTAACTAACTCTCCCAAACATTGAGTTCATAAGTGGCAGAGCTGAGGCTCAAACCTAGGTCATCTGACTCCAAGTCCAGGATACATTCCATTATGCCACATGTGCCTTCCCACTCTGTGCTGCATACACAACTCCAGCATTTTTCTTCTTTCTAATGGGTAAGCAGTCTGAGGCAAACATCTCCAGAGCTTCCTCTCAACACTAGTATTTATTCCAGTCCTCAATGTGGTCTATTTTCAAGAAGCTAGAGATAATGCTAAATATAATAGTATATGAACCTGATCTGTTGACAAAAACCATCAGGTTTTGTTTTTGTTTTCTTAGAAAAGTTACTTTAAGAAAACAAAACAAAATTAAAACTAAAAGGTAGGTTAAAAGACTGGAATATCTTGGGATTTAATCACTATATATATGTAGATATAAAAAAAAAATATATATATATATATATATATATATATAAAACTGTCAAAATATATCTTCTACCAGAATCTTTATTTGCCATCTTTTAGATGTGTTGTGCTTTCTTTGAAAGGGTCAAATTAAGTAGAAACATTGTAGAAAGGCCTAAAGAGACCTATAATTCAAGGTGGCTTCAGGAAGCAGGCAACTCAAGATTTACTACCTCTTCAGCTGAAAAAATATAGCTCTAGCCACAAGCTTTAGTGAAGTTTTATTTGTATTTCAACATAGTGCATTTCTTTTTGTGACACTTTCCTTTTGGTGTTTTAGTTCATTGTTCCTTTTTATATTCCTAAGACAACCAAAATAATTGGTGCTACTCTTAACTGTTCACCTTAAACAGATTAAATGAGATGGGCTGGTTAAGCTTTTGGGGAGAACTAAATAATATTGCTGTTTCCCTTCTATGGAGACTTGGAATGGTATTTTATATGTCCCAGATGAGGCCACATTCTGCCTAACATCTGTTAGTGCCTTTTAGTAAAATAATGAACTAGCATGTGTTTGAAAAAAGTCAAAAGAATAAAAGTTTTCATTCTGATGCAGCACAAATAGCCAACTGTTTCTTTGTAGTTAATAATGGAGGATATTATTGTGATATCCAACTTGATATATACAATGAAGTATGATTTAATAATTAACTGGCTTTAGTTTTCTAATGTGAAGTAAGTTTATTCTATTCAAACAAACTTTGCAGGTCTTTTCCTTTTAAAATATTTACTGCAAGAGATGAGAACTGTGCCTTGGCATTGATCTAGGAACACCAAGAATAATCCTGGAAACTAGCAAGGAATAGATAATTAAGATCAAAACTTAGAACTAAAATGGAAATTTCTCTGGAAAAGAAGGCTGCAAGATCCCAGGGGGAAAGTACAGCTGAAGAGTGTGAAATATTTAAATCAAGTTACAGCTTGCTCAAACTGCCCTTGTGGACAATTTAATTTTTCCCACTTAAAACAAGCATGGAAGAATAGTTTTTGTGGGTGAGAGAGTGGAGGGTAAAGACATCTCTTATCTAACATTCTTGGAAATGTTTTTCAGTAAAGAATTTAAAAGAACTGCCAGATCCCAACCATACAAAGAAAATTTTGTTTTATTTTAGACTACTTCAAGATGTAGAAAACCCTGCAGTATCCATTAGCATTTAATACTCCACAAAAGTAAACCATTGAAATATACATTGAATAACATACTGAAGTAGGTTACAATTCAGGTAAATCTGAAAACGATTCTGATCAACCTAGAATACCAAGGTTTTATGTGTTACATCCAGGAAGAGATTTTTTCCTAAGGACTTTAGTCTGTAGAAAATTTTTTGTTTTATGTTTTTAAAAAAATTTATTGAAGTATAGTTGACTTAACAATAGTATATTATTTTCAGGTGTACAACATGGTATTTCAATATAGACTACACACCACAAATATTATACAATATTATAAGGTATTGACTATCTTCCCTGTGCTGTATGTTACATCTCTGTGTCGTATTTATTTTATAACTGCTAGTTTGTACCACTTAAGCCTTTCACCTGTTTTGCCCCTCCCCTGCCCCCTCCCCTCTGGAAACCACTAGTTTGTTCTATCTGTGAGTCTGTTTCTTTTTTATTTATTTATTTATTTATTTATTTTTTAGCATCTTTATTGGAGTATAATTGCTTTACAATGGTGTGTTAGTTTCTGCTTTATAACAAAGTGAACCAGTTATACATATACATATGTTCCCATATCTCTTCCCTCTTGCATCTCCCTCCCTCCCACCCTCCCTATCCCACCCCTCTAGGTGGTCACAAAGCACAGAGCTGATCTCCCTGTGCTATGCGGTTGCTTCCCACTAGCTATCTATTTTACGTTTGGTAGTGTATATATGTCCATGCCACTCTCTCACTTTGTCACATCTTACCCTTCCCCCTCCCCATATCCTCAAGTCCATTCTCTGGTAGGTCTGTGTCTTTATTCCCGTCTTGCCACTAGGTTCTTCATGGCCTTTTTTTTTTCCCTTAGATTCCATATATATGTGTTAGCATACTGTATTTGTTTTTCTCTTTCTGACTTACTTCACTCTGTATGACAGACTCTAACTCCATCCACCTCACTACAAATAACTCAATTTCATTTCTTTTTATGGCTGAGTAATATTACATTGTATATATGTGCCACATCTTCTTTATCCATTCATCCGATGATGGACATTTAGGTTGCTTCCATGTCCTGGGTATTGTAAATAGAGCTGCAGTGAACATTTTGGTACACGTGTGAGTCTGTTTCTGTTTTGTTATATTTGTTCGTTTGTTTTGTTTTTTAGATTCCACGTAAAGGAAAACGTACAGTATTTGTCTTTCTCTGTCTGATTTATTTCACTAAGCATAACACCTTCCAGGTCCATCCATGTTGTCACAAATGGCAAGATTTCATTCTTTTTTATGGCTAATATTCCATTGTATATATTGTTTCATCATTTTTAAATAAACACATTTCATAAGTCATGCTTATAAGATCAGAATTGACTGTGGTTCCTTAAGAATTATGAGTTCTGCCACATGTGGAGTAAGATAAGATACAGGTAGCTGCAAATGAATCTTCTTGTCATAGTATCCTGTTAGGTATATACGGGTGGCCTAACTCACCTGGTTGTGTCCCTCTCCAATACTCACTCATCCTCTGATCTAATCAGCTTTTGTTCTAGAACAGTATTGATGTTCAGAGTTAGTGGATTTCCAATTCCTTGACTTCTTGACTCATACATCCTTAGCTCCAGTTTCACTTTTGGACTTCATCACATTAGCTGCCCTGTTTTGATTGTCCCTTTCCTAAAATTCAAAAGACTACTCTGGGCCTGAGCTCAACACAGCTGTCCTTTCTTCTACATGATCCAGTTCTTAGCTATTTGCCAACCTATTCATTTCCTGACTTGGCTCTTTAATTAGGCTTGGCCGTATTCTCATCTAAGCCTTTAGCTTGTGGCTTCACACATAGTGAATGCAAATTACATTACAAGATGTCACAAATATAACCCGTAGACACCATGTCATTCATGGTATGGAAAAAGAGCCATCTCTGTCAACAAACAGAAAATACAGACCTCTTCAGTGGAAAAGAACAGAGCAGCAATGAGGTTGCTATCTTTGGAAATGAATACTCCAGGAATGATCTTGGGTCAGGAGAACCCATGTTAGGAATGTCATGTGATGTTATTGCAGCTACCCAAAGAAAAATTATGACCAACAGGAAAGTTTGTTATTGGTGGACTTTCAAGTAGAACTGCATTTGGATGTTGATTTTAAAGTCTTATCAAAATACAGTAACATTTCATACCAAGAGTAAAAGTTTAAAATGCTATATATTAATCCTAAATTCCAACTGGGACTCAAAGTTTGACTAGTTCTCAAACCACATTTAGTGTCTTTTCTCCCCCATTCACTTGCTTAGATTAGCAGTGTGCAAGTATGTCCCCCCTCCCCCCAGAGTGAAAGTAGCAGGAGGGCAAAATGTCATTACTCATCTTTCAACACCAGTCATTATTCAGCACTTGAAACAAGGTTTTATATATTTTATGTAGATATAGATGTAGATATTGAATATATATGTGTATATATGTATATATATATACATATATGTTTCTGCCTTGCTCCTAAGATACATTTGGTATACCTTTAATTAATGATAATAACTACAGTTTTGTAAAAGCAGTCAATAAAAATACTTTATATATTTTACAAAAAGTATCTAACTTAATCATTACCATAACATTTAGAGAAATGCAAATTTGAATAGATATAATTTTCTACCTACCATGTTCAGGCAATTATAATACTCACTGTTGGTCAATGTTTATGAACACAGATATTGCACACTTTGTTGATGTTCATGAAAAATGACACAACCTCTTAAAAAGGCAATTTGGTCATTATCTCTCAAAATTTTAAATGTCTATATTTTTAGCCTAAGAAATCCAATTCCAGGAATATATCCTACAGAAGTATTCACACAGTGCACAAAGAAATATATACATGAACGTTAATTTTTGTATTGATTGTGTTTGTAAAAAACTTAATATAACCTACATTTTTGGCTAAACAAATTTTGGTAAATCCATACAGTAATACATCATATACCCGTTAAAAATGAGACAGAGCTACAAATACTGACGTAGAAAGGTATCAAAGGTATATTATCAAATGAAATAGTTCTCAGCGATATGTTCCATATATCCCATTTTTGTAATACAGAAATATTTTTAAAATATACACCAAACTATTAGGAGGGATTGAGTATATTTAAGGAGAGGAGGACTTTACAGGACTTTCAGTTTCTAAATTGTTTACTTTCTGCATTGTTTGAATGTTTCACAATGGAATAAAACGTGTTTTATCACAACAGTAGTAAAGGTACAATTACATGCTTATCTGTTAAAAATGAGTGAAAATTTCAGCACATATCTACCTATTATTAACTGAAGGACTGAGGTAAAGAAAACAATTGTTCTAGATCAGGCATCATCAACAAAACAAATAAGAAAACTAGAACTTGGGAATTCTTGTCTTTCTAAGAGATCTGGTAGTGTAGTGGCCTTGAAACTCAGGAATTCAAATGACTTGTTACTAGACCTCAGTCTCTATTCCCCTAAACATTCCTAACCCTACTTGATAAGAATTTAAGCTAAACAGGGACCAACCAATGCTTATAGAGCCCTCAAAAATAGTTCTAGGACCGATATAATTATTTTGGGATTCTCTTCTCCTCCTACTAATTTATATCCCACAGTCTCTAAGGCAAATGTTAGGTGTCGTTTGCTAATTAGACTCCTTAGTTCTCCCTCAAGAAATTCCTACTGATTTAGCATGTGATTGCAGGAAGCAAGTACAAATTGTAGGCTGAGAATCAAATATTTGAATTTTCCATCTTATACATCTCTATTCCAGGGAATTTTTTCCCCAGACTCTTTGAGATCACCATATAGTAAAAAGCTTGGGCAATATATTAGGGTGGGTTCAGGAGACTTGACTTCCCTCCAACTATGGCTCAAATGACCTGAAGGGTGACAGCAAAAAGTGCTATCCACTGAAGCTGGGGTAGAGTGGGGATGGGGTTGTGCAGAAATAGAGGGACTCAGGGACTGACTGGAAAGTACAGGTTGTTTTTCCAAAGTGGCCGAATGCCCACAGCTGGAGCCAGAATATAATACACAGGCAAGGAGAAAGTCCAGGAAAGCAGGGCTTAGGATAAGTTTAAGGGGGTGCAAGGCACCCAACCTGAAAGCTGAATCAGAGGGTCTGAAGCGAAGAACATCAAGAGTAGCTATCTCTCTGTCTCTTTCAGTGGAGAAGATGACAGGTGAGGTGAGGAGTAAGGGAAATGTACAACATGGCTTATGTGAGCTGAGGCTGCAAATGGACACCCCGACTCTATGTCCTCAAGTTGCAGGTGGGCCAAATCTGAAGACAAAGGCGAAACAGAGAATTACTGAGTGAGGGTCATGAGAAGCAGAGGGGCAGATAGGAAAATTAGTGATGATGCCCTGAAGTTGGAAGAAGCTCCTGAGATAGATGAGAAGAATCAGAGTGAGTGTTGAAAAGAGCCAGGGACAATGAGAGCTGAACATGTGATGACTGGTTTTCTCTTGGTTCTTCTAATCTCTCTGACCCTCTCTAGCTCAGTCTCTTTTGTGGCTTCTCATCATTACCCCAAACTCTAAGTTTTAGAATGTCCCAGGCTTTAGTCTTAGGACCTTATGTCCTCTTAATTTATCTCCCCTCCCTTGGTGATCCTATTCAGCCTATCCTATGGCTCTAAGTACTACCCATATTGACAACTCCCCATTTTCTCCAAACTTATGAACTTCTGTAAGTTTCTGGAAACTTGAGGACCTCTCCAAGCTTATGTCCACCTCCCTATTCAGTCTCTCCACTTGGATGTCCAATGGGCATCTCACACATAAAATGCCTAAACTGGACTTCATCTTTGAAATGTGAACAAAGAAAAATGTGATTGATAACTGTCCTTTTATTTGTAGCTGTAGTATCTATATTGCTCTACTAGACCCAGTTAAAAGAAATTCTTCTTTCTAATTACTTAAAACCATTTAAATAACTCAAATTTAAAATGAATGTTTCAAGTATATTCACATACGTGTTCATTTATACATTCCCTTAGCAAGAGTCGACAATTAACCAGAGTCAGTAATTCAGAGACATAAGACATAGACCCTATCCTCAAAGAATCCAGCATCTAGTAGGGGAAACAGACACATACTAAATGTGGTGAGGCCAATAAGAGAAAGGCCACAGAAATAATTCTCCCTCGACCGCCAGTATTAATTACACACTATGGAGCAGCATTTTCTCTCGTAAGACTCCACTCTTGGCAATACTGGCTTTAGTCCTAGAAGTTGGAAGAGGTGTAGGTAGAGTCACAGCTGTGCTAATATCCAACAACCTCATAAACTTTGTATGTGTTAGGTACCGTGCTAAGTATTTTATAAGCATCATCTCATTTAATCTTTATAACAAACCTATGAGGAAGTTACTACCATCATAACTACCATTTTATGGATTAGAAAATAGAAGTTTAGGGAGTTCCCTGGTGGCCTAATGGTTAGGACTCTGGGCTTTCACTGCCATTGCCCAGGTTCAATCCCTGGTCAGGGAACTGAGATCCCACAAGCCACACGGCGTGGCCAAAGAAAAAAAAAGAAAAGAAAATAGAGGTTTAAAGCATTTCAGTACTTGCCTAAGGCACCTCAAGCAATAGGGTGTGCAAATTCATGTCCTTAACCATTATTTTAAACTGCCCTCTCACAACTGGTGGTCCTGCTTTAATTAATAAAAATGGGAATACATTTTTTTGAATATTCGTACTAAAATAAGAGAATAAACGTATGAATAATCCAAATAGTGAATATACGTTACACTTTAGTAATAATCCCCAATTACTAAACATAACTGGATAAAAAAGACTATAGCATAGGAAGTTGTGAAATGGTGGTTCAGTTTTTCAAAGCTCATAGAGACACAGCAGCAAGGATTGATCATTTCAAGTTTCCCACTGATTGCCTTTGGAGACAAGTTCTGAGTACTAAAGCACATTCTGTGTGAGCTAAGAATGGAAAAATCATCAGACTTGCAAAGGCTTAAAGAATAGAAGCCAAAGCCTATAGGAATACAGTCTTCCAAATGTATTATCTGTTATGCATTGATTTATCACATGTGGCGGGAATTTAAAACAGATGTGTGTTTTGTGGAGGAGACTATCCCATGACAGGGGAGAGGAATGTGACCTCAACTTGAAAGTAAAGAATCAGAACTCGTACGTGGTTCAGAAGTTTCCTTTTATGCTAGTCATATAATGAAATAAAAGTTCTTCAATCATCTTTTCAAATTAACGGGGACTTCATTTCTTAATCTGGAACTTGTTGAAACTTCTGGCTTTTGAAATGCAGTTATTTTCGTTGAAATGCAATTATATTTGAAAAATATTTCAAAGATCTAAGATTTTCTGAGTAACTTTTACTTAATCTAAAGCAAAATATCCTTGGAAAATACAGCTTTGATATGTAAATATTAACATTTACACATCCCTATTTTCTCTGTTCTCATCTGTAATTTCAGACATCACATTTCAATAGCTAGAATTCAATAACACATCTTTGTCTGACATCTGCTTTTTTTTTTAACTGAAGCTATAAAGAAGTCTGTTCTTTTCAGATCACATTTAAGTACTGAAAGTAATTTCATTTTAAAGATTATATCTAAGGAAAAAAAAAGATTGTTTTCTACATTAGCCTAACATATCTACCTACAGTTATATAAACTTTCTATTTTTCAATACTTCAAAATTATTAGTAAAGATTTCTCATAATAAGTGTTTTAGTTTGGAAACAGTCTTGAGACAAAAAATGCACAATATAGAATAACTTTGTAGTCATTCATCTAGTTTTGAGGGAAAATTATCTTAAAAATCATTAGTTAAGCAAAAATGCTTTTCTCAAAAGTACCTGTGATTTAGCTTTCAGTTTATTTTTACTATCCATTTATATGATCAGATAAAATTTTAAAAATAATTCATCAATTTAGACAGTTTCTATCACAGGAGAAAAGACAGTTGATCATACTGTGGAGACATCCACACGTGCACACATACATGTATATTGAACACCAAAGAGAGTTAATTTGCTCAAAGCTAGAGTGATCATTGACAGTCTAAGAAAAGCAGAGAAGGAAGGTCCCTCTCCCTGTAAGAAGTTATCAAAGGAAACTAGACACATGCCTGGAAGAAGCTACCTGAATTTCTCATTGCATGTCTATAAACTGCCAAAACGATTTGTTCATTTGTTTAACTTTCCTCAAACATGTATTGAGCACTCATTGTGTTCTGGACATTCTTCTAGGCATGAGGGGGAAAGAAAATGAAAAAGATGTA
Organism: Balaenoptera musculus; assembly: GCF_009873245.2. Classification (NCBI taxonomy): domain Eukaryota; kingdom Metazoa; phylum Chordata; class Mammalia; order Artiodactyla; family Balaenopteridae; genus Balaenoptera; species Balaenoptera musculus. The sequence goes on along the minus strand of NC_045785.1, from coordinate 140,014,160 downwards.
TAAATGATATGTCTTGCTTAACAAGCTTAAGGTTTCTTAAGGAGGTAAAAGTGACGTGCAGTGAAATGCAATACCTGTTAAGTGTACAACTGGGTGAGCTTTAACAAATGTAACCATGTAACCAACACCCCAATCAAGATAGAAGACACTTTCATCACCCCTAGAAAGTTCCTTTATGTCCTCCTTCAGTCAATCTCCCTTCCCAAATAGGCAATCATGTTCTGATTTCTATCACCATGGATTAGTTTGTCTGCTCTTGAAGTCACATAAATGGAATTATACAATACATATTCTTTTGTGTCTGATTCTTTTACTCTGTCCAGTGTTTTAGAGATTCATCCATATTGTTGTATTAGTTCATTCCATTTTATTACTGAGTAATATTTCTGTGTATAAATATGCAACATTTTTTCAAAAATCCATAATCTTGTTGATGGACATTTGTATTTGTTTCCAGTTTTTGGAATAAAGCTGCTATTAATATTCTTGGTCAAGTTTTTGTGAATTTATATTTTCCTTCTCTTGTATAAACACCTAGGATTGGAACTGCTGGGTCATTAAGTGAGTGTATAATTTTATAAGCTCCCAAACTGTTGTCCAAAAAAAGCTGTACCATTTTATACTCCCATGAGCAGTGTATGAGAGTTCCACTTATACCACACACTTGCCAACAACTGATGTTGCCAATCTTTAATTTTAGCCATTTTAGTGGGTGTGAAGTAGAATTTCAATGTAGTTTTAATTAATATTTCCCTAATGACTAATGATGTTAAGTATCTTTTCATGAGCTTATTGACCACTTGTATGTCTACTTCTGTGAAATGTCTGTTCAAGTCTTTTGCCTATTTTTAATTGGGTTTTTAAATCCTTTTATTTTTTATTTGTAGGAGTCCTTTAGATATAATGGTATAATGATATAAGTTCTTTATCAGGTATATGTATAAGAATATTCTCTCTCAGTTTTTTAATAGACTTTAATTTTTTAGAACAGTTTTAGATTAACAGCAAAACTGAGCAGAAGGTGTAGAGAATTCCCATATACCTCCTGCCCCTACACCTCCTCCCTCAGTGTCAACATTCTGCACCCAAAGTCCATGGTTTACATTAGGATTTTCTCTGGATGTTGTACATTCATTGGATTTGGACATACATCCACCATTATAGTATCATAAAGAGTAGTTTCATACAGAGTAGTTTTAATGCCCTAAAATTCCTGTATACTCTGCCTATTCATCTCTCTCTTCCCTGAACCCCTGACAACCACTGATCTATCTACTGTCTTTGTAGTTTTGCCTCTTCCAGAATGTCATATAGTTGGAATCATACAGTATGTAGCCTTTTCAGATTGGTTTCTTTCACTTAGAAATATGCATTTAAGATTCCTCCATGTCTTTTCATGGCTTGATAGCTCATATTTTTAGTGCTGAATAATATTTCACTGTCTGGATGTACCAGTTTATTTATCCATTCACCTACTGAAAGATATCTTGCTTGCTTCCAAGTTTGGGCAATTATTAATAAAGCTGCTATAAACATACATATACAGGTTTTTGTGTGGACGTAACTTTTCAACTCATTTGGGTGAATACCAAGGAGCACAATTGTTGGATCATATGATCAGAGTATGTTTAGTTTCGTAAGAAACTGCCAAACTCTCTTCCAAATGGCTGCATCATTTTGCATTCCCACCAACAGTAAATGAGAGTTCCTGTTGCTCCACATCCTCGCCAGCATTCAGTTGTTAGTATTTTGTATTTGGGCCATTCTAATAGGTATGTAGTGGTATCTCATTGTTGTTTTAATTTGTAATAGCTTAATGACACATAATATTGATCATCTTTTTCATATGCTTATTTGCCATCTGTATATCTTCTTGGATGAGGTGTCTGTTTAGGTTTTTGCCCATTATTTAATTAGATTGTTCTAATTAAAGAATTTGGTATACGCACACATTGTGAATAGATTAACACTGTCAAGCTAATTAACGTATCTATCACTGCACATAGTTTCTATTTTGTGTGTGTGTGGTAAGGATACTTAAAATCAACTGTCTTAAAAATATGGACTGCTTCTCGAATTTGCATGTCATCCTTGTGCAAAAGCCATGCTAGTCTTCTCTGTATCATTCCAATTTTAGTATACAAGCCGCTGAAATGAGTACTCAAGATTTATTTTTTCCATACATTTTTTCCAGTTGTTCCAACACCATTTGTTTAAAAGACTTTCCTATCCCATTGAATTGACTTGGCACCTTTGTATTGATAAATATTCAATTAACCGTAAATGTGTGGGTCTATTTTTTATTTCACTATTCTGCTTTACACACACACACACACACACATTTTATTTTATGACTGTGTTGTATAATCCAGGCTGGATTCATTATTATATTTTTATTATAATTTACATATTATATTTATTATAATTATATTCATTTTAAAATTCCATTTTAAAAAACTAAAACAAAAACATTTTCATGGCTTCCTAAAAGTGTTGTGGTCCCTAGGCACTGTGCACTGTGATTAAGGATAATTGGCTGTGGTAGGGATAAAGCTAGCTTCTGCACCCATAGCCATGTCAGAGACTAGGCAGAGGGGCCTATGAGATTTCTCTGTGAGCACAGGCTGGGCTTGTAGCCCCCGAGAGCAGCAATTATCTAGTAGCCTGTGATAGGTTACTTTTAATACAGTATTTTCATTGTGTTATCCCTGACCCTTCAGTAAAGTCTTTTAAATATTATGATCCTAACTTAGTTGGTCTATGGGGAATTAAGGAAAATGTCTTTATCAGTCAGGGTTCTTGGTTGTAAGCAACAGAAGCTGACTTTAGCTGACTGAGTGGGAAAGGAGTTTTATTAAAAGTTACGAAGTAGTTCACAGAATGGTTGGAATATTTGGAACATTAGACTCAAGGCTAAGCTTTTAGGAAGAATGCCCAAAACCACATTCCATGAGCAGGTCTAATGAGGAAAATGTTGCCACCACCAGGCACTAGAAGTTACAGTTTACCCCATTGCAATTCTGTGCCAGGAAAGCAGTTGTACTCTTACTGCTATAGTCATTAGCCCCAATGTATTATTTGTGCCAAGAGTTCAATCTTGCAGCCCCTGTACTGCTAGCACAGAGTGAGAGACTGAATGTTTCATTAATAATTATGTAAAAACACTTTGACACATATAAGACCAACCAAAATGTCTGAAAAGCAGAAAGTCAGGAGAATAGGGAATTCTCAATTTCTCAAGAACTTCTCAAGAAAACAAAAATACCACGTAATATATATACTCAAGGAGCTCACAGTTTTTTGAAGGAGAGAAACACATGCACAACTACTAGTAAAGCCACTCTCCTCTTTAATATAAATGAAATAGTGTGGGAGCAGAGAGGAGAAGACAATTTCAAACAAGGAGAATTTGAGTCTTGGATCTTGAAGAATAAGCAGGATTTTGGTAAGCAGAGAATGAAACATTCTTGGATAAAGGGAACCAAGTGGGCAGATAAGCAGAGTTCAACTGCACGGTGTATTTGAGGAACTGTAAGTGGTCTACTGTGGGTGGTGGAGAGGCTGTGGTGAGGTGTGACGCTGAAGAGGTTGATGACTATTATATCGTGTGAGCCTTACTTTAATATGAGCTCCGGAGTTCAAATTTTACTCTGGAAAGCCCATTGGAAGTCTTTGAAAATAGGAAGTAATATGGTACTCAACTTCATCACTGTGCTTGAGGTGGATTAATTATCCTAGGTTAGAGGAACAGTAAGAGACGCTAGGGAAGTGATACAAGAGTTAGATGGACTTTGGACTAGCTCACTCCAAGGTGCTTTCTGACCATAAGACTTGATCGTTGGAGAGAGAAAGACAATTGGCAAAGAAATAGCAAATACTGGCCAAAGTACTTCAGGAATAAGGTAATGAGAACCTGGACCTGGTGGTAATAGAGGGCGTGGAAAAGAATACACACATTTGAGAGACATATTTGAGAAAGAAAACCTGTGTTAGTGTCAGACTGAATGTGAGAAGTGAGAGAAAGGAGTACAAAAATTCTACAGGGTGCTTGAGTACAACAGAATCCTCAGAGTCAATGTTCAGGGAGAGCTATGGCCCTGAAGTCAGTGGATTTGCTTGGATGCCTCTGAAAAGAAAAACTCTTGAGCTCTATTGTATTAAAACAGCTTTTTTTTTAAACTAGTGGAGAAAGCTTTAGCCCACCAGGAAGCTTGTCCTTCCCCAACAGATGGAGTTACAAAGCTTGAACTTGGTCCGGGGCAACTCTGTTCCATAGCAACTAAACCTAGCAAGACACATAGCCATGAATCAGAATGGGGTCGGGAATGTAACCCTTAAGCCCTGGTGTTTTGCTTTGTTCCCTCTGAAGATTCTATTCTAGATATGTTAATTCTGTTCTATCATTCCTACTGCCCCCTTTGCCCTTACAATTCCCAATCCTCTCTTTTTATAAGGCTACCACTTTTCATCTTGCGCCTGAGAGAATACTAGTACCCATAAGGGAAGGTCAGAGAGGGTGTTCATTTGTGAAAAGGATAAAGAATTTTATTTCAGATGAGTTGAGTGTGAACTAAAGGCAAGAAATCTAGGTGCAAATTTCCAGCAGTAGATAGAAAACACAGATCTGAGCTCAAAAAAGAAATTGGAAATAGAGGTACAGATTGCAAAGTCCTGGTCAAAAGCTGAGAGTTAAAGTTGCTGAAGATTCCAATGGAAAGTGTTATAGAGAGAGCCAGAGGGCTCTCCTGTGAAACTTGGAGCTTGGTCACCTCTATGCAGTGTGGGGAGGAAGAAAGAGTGAAAGGATCCAAGAACAAAAGAGGCAGTGAAGATAGATGAGAGAAAATCCAGGAGACTGTAGCCTCATGAAAGCAAGGGAAACAGTTTCCAAAAAAAGAGGATCACAGCCCATATTGGTTAAAGTTTTTTAAGTTTAAGGGGTTTGCCAATAATAGTGAGGCCAAAAGAAAGACAAAAAAATAATATAGAATTCAATTAGGCAGAGAGGAGATTCTTACCAAGTCACAGTAACAACTAAGGTTGTAAAATATGTTGCTTGTTTAAAAGGAAAAAAGGGTCTGAGGGCATATCCTCTGTCTGTTGGGATCTTCAGCAACTCTAAATCTCAGTTTCTGACTAGGACTTTCCAATCTGTATTTCTTTTTCTAACTTCCTTTCTGATTTCATTCTGTGTTTGCTATCTATTTACTAGGTTGGAAGAAAATGGGCAGGCGGGAGAATGACCATCACTGCAAGAAAGGGCTCAGGAAAGAGCCCTAACTTCATAATCTCTGATAGACCTAAATCTATGGCATTTTTGTGCTCCAAATTTTAAGCCAAGTAGGATGGAAAATCTGCTACCTTTGGTTGGATAAGTGACTCTGTAACCCTGGGAATATATAGAAAATTATGATATAGCTCAAAAGTATTGAATTCCCATTTTTGTAGTAGTTTAGGGCTACGTTTTATAATATTGTGATAATCCATATGTGTTTGTTGATTATTTAAATGTTTAGATAAATCATGCTGTTTATTCTGTCAGATATTTGAAGTATTTGAAGATTATATAAAATTTGAAAACATAGTTTAAAATATTTTAGGGGAATTTAACTTTTTTAAACATAATTAATTGAATATTAGCCTAATAACAAGTAAAAGTGACCTTTTATACTTTAAATTATTCGATTTATAAATAGAATATGTTGAACTTAAAAATGAGGTTTAACTCTTAAAAAACATAGGGTAAAATATTTATAACATTGGATTTGGCAATGATTTTGTAGATAGGACACCAGAAGCACAGGCAACAAAAGAAAAAATAGATAAACTAAACTTCATCAAAAATTTAAAACTTTTGTGCATCAAAGGACACTATCAAGAAAATGAAAAGAAAAATCACCATGAGATACCACCTCACGCCTGTCAGAATGGCTATCATCAGAAAGAACACAAATAACAAATGTTGGCAAGGATGTGGAGAAAAGGGAACCCTCATACGCTGTTAGTGGGAATGTAAATTGGTGCAGTCACTGTGGAAAACTATATGGAGGTTTCTCAAAAAACTAAAAATAGAACTACCATATGACCCAGCAATTCCACTTCTGGGTATATATCTGAAAAAACAAAAAAAATCCCACTAATTCGAAAGGATACATGCACCCCAATGTTCATGGCAGCATTATTTACAATTGCCAAGACATGGAAGCAATCTAAGTGTCCATCAACAGATAAATGGATAAAGAAGATGTGGTATATATATACACAACGGAATACTACTCAGCCATAAAAAAGAATGAAATTTTTCCATTTGAAGCAACATGGATGGACTTGGAGGGCATTATGCTAAATGAAATAAGTCAGACAGAGAAAGACAATTACTGCATGATATCACTTATATGTGGAAACTAAAAAATACAAGAAACTAGTGAATATAACAAAAAAGAAGCAGACTCATAGGTATAGAAAACAAACTAGTGGATATCAGTGGGGAGAGGAAAGGAGGGAGGGGCAACATACGGGTAGGGGAATAAGAGGTACAAACTATTAGGGGTAAAATAAGCTACAAGGATATATTGTACAATACAGGGAATATAGCCAGTATTTTATAATAACTATAAATGGAGTATAACCTTTAAAAATTGTGAATCACTATATTGTACACCTGTAACATATAATATTGTACAGCAACTATACTTCAATCAAAAAAGAAAGTGAAAAGAATCTATAGAATTAGAGAAAATATTTGCAAATCATGTATCTGTTAAGAGATTAATATCTAGACTATGTAAAGAACTCCTACAACTCAACAGCGACAACAAAAACCCAATTAGAAAGTACAAAGATGTTTTAGGAGTGGAAAGGACTTGAATAGACATTTATCCAAAGAAGATATACACATGGCCAATAAGCACATGAAAAGATGCTCAACATCACTACTCATTAGGAAAATACAAATTAAAACCACAATGAGATACCACTTTAACCAATTACGACATCATTTATCAAAAAGTGAGAAATACCATTTGTCATCGGGAATGTGGAGAACTTGCAATCCTTGTGCATTGCTGGTGGAAATGTAAAACGGTGCAGCTCTGTGGAAAACAGTTTAACAGGTCCTCAGAAGGTTGAACATAGAATTAACATATGATCCAGCGATTCCACACCTAGGTATATACCCTCAAAGAATTGAAAGCAGGGATTCAAACCGATACTTATACAACAGTGTTCACAGATGTATTATTCACAATAGCCAAAAGGTAGAAACAACCTAAATGTCCATCAACAGATGAATGGAAAAACAAATGTGGTATATATACACAATGGAATATTATTCAGCCCTAAAAAGGAACTAAATTGTGATAAATGGAGGAACCTTGAAAATATCATGCTAAGTAAAATAAGCCAAGCACAAAAGGACAAATACTTATATGAGGCACCTAGAATAGTTAAATTCATAGAGACAGAAAGTAGAATAGAGCTTACCAGCAGGGACAGAGTGGAGCAGGCATACTTGTTTAATGGGTACAGAGATTCTGCTTGAGATGATGAAAAAGTTCTGCAAGTACATAGTGGCAGTGGTGGTTATACAATATCATGAAAGTACTTAATGCCACTGAATTCTACACTTGAAAATGATTGAATGGTAACTTTTATGTTGCATGTATTTTACCACAATAAAAAATAAAATTACATTTTAAAAACCCCAGGGTTTAATATTTGCAACTTTAACAAATTGAATCCTGATTTTAATACAAGTAATTGTAGATGGGTATTCCTTTCCAAATCAATCTTCCCTGGGCAGTGATAATTATCAATTGACAGAACTGTGAACAGGGTCCAGGAGCAATTTGACTTTAGGAGTCAAGAGATTAGTTTAAGTTGTCTGAAGGGGGCAGAAGGCAGAAATCGGAGGCCAAAGAGAATATCTGTGGTGAGGAAATTGAAAGTATTTGATTTTAAATGGAGGAAATAGCCTATACTTAGAAGAAACATTTAGTTAAGTGACAATGGTGTTTTAATTTAGAAAAGACTTCTGCCTATCTGAAGGGACAGAATGGGAAGAGATTGTAGATGGTGGAAATAAGGGTAAATGAGGTGAGGGGGATGAGGAGGACACAGGAAAGCAGAAGACATTGGAAGGAGGAGCACTTATTCATCTAAGATGTGAAGGAAAAGAAAAAATGTAAGGATGTGTTAGAGATGCAAAGGAAGAAAAGCCAAAGAGATCATTTACCAATAACTTTGATCTCTATACAGCAGGAGGTTGGAGGTTAAATTATCTTTGCATAATGAGGAGTTGCTAGAATGTAAGCCTTTGTATGGCCTGTTTCCTCTGTCCTGAATGCTTTTCCCCATCAAATGGCTCATTCCTCATCTTCTCAGTGAGCGCAACCCTCATACCATGTCGTAAAATCTTCACCTGCTCCCTGCAGTCCTGAACTCCATTACCCTCTTCTTTTTCTTTTTTTCCAAAGCCCTTCTCACTTTTAATTACATACTATGTATTTTACTTACTGTATTTGTTTTCTCTTACCTATGACTCCCACTAGAATGTAACGCCACTTGGACGGAGGTTTTTTGGGTCTCTTGTTTACTTAAAATGATGCAAGGTGCTCAATAAATATTTATTGAATGAATAAATAGAAAGGTTGATGTTGAATGGGGGCAGGAAAAAATGAGAGACAGTTTTTGGGAAAGTCATAGTTGAAAGCAGGACTGATATTCAGTTGGTTCAAACCATACAGCTGTACTGGTTGTTTAAAATATTGACATGCTTTCATATCAGCTGGTAAATATCTGCTGCTCCTGCAACCTCACTTCTCTCCCAAGTTGCCTCAGTCAGCAACTAAAAGGTAAATACAGGGACTTCCCTGGTGGCACAGTGGTTAAAAATCCACCTGCCAATGCAGGGGACATGGGTTCGAGCCCTGGTCCGGGAAGATCCCACATGTGGCGGAGCAACTAAGCCCGTGCTCCACAACTACTGAGCCCGCGTGCCACAACTACTGAAGGCTGCGTGCCACAACTACTGAAAGCTGCACGCCACAACTACTGAAGCCCGCGCACCTAGAGCCCGTGCTCCGCAACAAGAGAAGCTGCCGCAGTGAGAAGCCCGCGCACCGCAACGAAGAGTAGCCCCCGCTCGCCGCAACTAGAGAAAGGCTTCACGCAGCAACAAAGACACAGTGCAGCCAAAAAAATAAATAAAAATAACTTTTTTAAAAAAGAGGTAAATGCAGGGTGCAGCTGGGATTCTCTCTCAGACCTTGCTGTATCAGTTCAAGGATGGTGCCTCTGCTATAGTAGTTAAAATTTTTGAATATTATCCCCAATATAGACAGTGCTAAGGAATCAGTAAGAGATGACCCAAAAGATTCCTGGGCAGCAGTATGGGCTCTGTGGAGGTGACAAGTGTGAATTTAGAGAAAGCAACATCAACAAAGTTCACTGACTTTTTCCAGCAACATTTGTCAGCTTGGGGACCGGCATGCAGATAGTGACAACAGAGATAATCCAGGAAGGTCAGATGCAGTCAGAAGAGTACAGGGGCTAGAGATTTAAGGCGCTAGGAGGAAGCTTCTTTGGCATGGTTGATAATGGAATCCAGCTTAAGGGTTACATGTTCTTAGGAGACTAACAGGTTAGACAACTTGGGAGGGCTCTGGTGTTGAGAGAATCCAGAATGGGGGTCACCCTACCACCCAACTAATCTGAGCTTTGGGGCTAAAAGGGCAGAGAGGTAGTGTCTACTTCAACGATTTTTTTTTCCTGCTATAACAGATCTGAGGAACTTGTCATTTCAATATTATATTGAGACAGAACCTCTTTATCGTGGGTTGTCTTGAACATTATAGGAAATAGCATAATCATATGATATGGTGCCTGCCCTCAAGATGCTGATCATCTAGTGGGAGAGAAGAGATTGATATTCTTCAAACAACATATGTCACTTGTAAGATTGTGTATTATAGATTATAAATATGATTTGACTTAAAATTCTATGAAACCAATGTAAAAACGGTGGGTAGTAGGCAGCGTCTAGTAATCATCCAGTGTCCTCTTGGACTCCATCACCAGCATATACTATGGTTTCAGATTCCCTAGAGAATTCTGCCTGCCAGTGAAAGTGCTGCCTTGACATTGTGTTGTAAAGTGTTCAGACCCATTTCAAATGTAATGCATGTTATCATTGCTGTGATTAGCACCCATACAAGCCCCTGACCACCACCATGCCCATTCCAAATTTCCTCTTTGGAAAGAGCAGCCCTGGTAATAATTATTGCTTGGCCAGTAACCATTTCTGTACCTTTCCTTTCACTTTTGGCTTGTTGTTTGTTTGAATATTATTAGCAATCTGTAAAACATATCCTGCTTTAATTTCTACTCTTGAATCATGCCATAATCTGTGTGATTTTAATTTAACTAGTGCCTGCTTTTCAGTCTAGATACGTGCTTGCCTTGCAGTAATAGGTGATATCATCTCTACATAAGAATATGCTTATTAAAGCTCTCTGTGGTTGATAGTACCATATTTTTGTGAGAAACTATGTAGCAATAGCTCTGCTTGTATTTGGGTGGGATGGAGGGAACGATATAGTTCTTCCTTAGCTTATTATAATTAGAGATATTTGTGTGAAAATAGAATCTCTGTTGCCTAAGTGTTGCTCATCTCCTGCTGATCAGTTCTCACTCACAGGCATCTTCCTTTGTGGTATAATAGTTAGTTGCTGTGGAGATGATTATCCTGTCATGGAGAAAAGAGACTTATGAATTTAAATGAAGAATGAGCTGCAGGAGCAAAAGAACTATGCCAAAAGCCAGCATTTCATCCAATTTAATTTTCTCTCGCCTTTTAAATATATATCATAAAGTTGGATGTATCCACTTAAATACTACAGTTTCAGGATTAATTAAGAATAATGACAGAAGAAAATTTAAAAGAAAAGCAAAATATAATGCTGACATTCTATAGGCAACAAGAAGGGGCTCAATTTAAAGAAAACTCAGCAATAATAAACATATACTCTTGGACCATACCACCATGGTTAAGATAAACAATTAAACTATTTGGACAGCTCTACTGGTGCATCAAAAACAACTTGTGATGAGTTGTTGAGATAATTTAAGCATTCAACAAGTAGGGAATAGAATGTAGAGATAGAAGAGAACAGACTTTATATCAAGAAGAGCTGGATTGAATATCACTTAGAAATCATTGATTCTAGGCAGGCCACTTGACCTTCTCTGAACTTCATGAATTTCATTAACTATGAAATTGGGGTAAGTATGTAGAGTTATTTTCTGGGCTGTTCAACTGGTATGGACTCATATGGCCATACCAGCTATGTACAGCCAATGTCTGTTCTGATTGCTCGTTACATTCATTCCAATATGGCAGTGCCCATTCTGTACTAGTTATTAAATACTCTGAATATTATCTATGTTAGTCAGGACAGGATAGGCTATGCTGAAGTTACAAATTGTGAAATCTTAGTGGTTTAACACAAACAAATTATATTTTTTGCTTTCATAGATTCCTATGTGGATGTGACAGCTGTGCTTCCTCTTGTGACTAATAGCTTCCAATCCAGGAATGTTATAGCAGGAGAGGTATGGAGGACCTCCATATCGGCTTTTAACTTCCTTGGCCTTTAGAGACATATGTTATTTCTACTCAGTCCGTTGCCCAGAACTAGTCACATGGCCCTAACCTATCTGCAAGGGAGTCTGGGAAATGCAGAGGAGGTTATAGAGCCATTGTTGAGCACTGTCTTCGCCACATCACCCCTTGTTTTGTGAGGATTAGATGAGATGATGTATATTTACAATTGTACCTGATGAGGCAGGTCAGATCACAAAGGCTGATTCAGGTTTAAAGCTTGGTTTGAATGACGAGTTGGTTGAGATCATTTTCATTTTCACCTGTAACCAGCAAAGAAGCAGAAGAAAGGATACATGTGAAATTGATCAAGAATACAGGGTAGTGCATGTTGAACCTGCCTTGTTCCTTATGGAAGCATGTCTCACATTCAGCTCATGTCTCAGCAGCCCATGAAGGGGAGGAATTTGTCAGGTCAGAGGAGCCCAGAACAGAGGGTTACTGCCTTTCCACTGTTTTAGGCTGTGCTGGATCATGGTAGTATGATGAATGACGGGAGAAGTCAACGTGTAAAGGCCCACTCTGTTAGCATAAAGGGATTTCTTGCTGAGTCATAGTTACCTATTACATAATTTATTCCTTACTGCATCTCTGGGGCTGCATTAATTAGAACTTCCTGAGTTCCTACTTTATGTCTGTGGTAGAATTACACTGGGTGCTATGGGGGATGTTACAGAAAAAGAAATCCTAGTCTTTTCTCATAAGGAATTTATAATCTAGGAGATTAAGTCACTAACAGTAAAGAAGTCAACTCAATAAAGGGCAAAAATATACTGTGAAAGAAAGACAATTTAAAAATAGGGCAACATAAGACTCAAAGATGTAGAGAACAAACTAGTGGTTACCAGAGGGGAGAGGGAAGAGGAGAGGGGCAATATAGGAATAGGGTATTTTGAAAAAGGGTTATTATGGGATTATATGAAATCATGTGTGTGAAACTTCTGAAGATTGGAAAGCACTGTAGAATTTAAAGACTCTTTCATTCAATAAAATTTTAAAAAATGAAAATAAAAGTAGGGCAGCATATAAGATTGATTTAGAGGTACAAATGACAAAAAAGTAAATGAAAGGAGAGAATAATTACTAGGAAAGTTAGTAGAAGTCAAGCAGCATTAATTCTCTGTGGACAGTTAAAGAACATTTCAGTTTAGTTTCAGGTACCAAAGCCAAGAAGCGCAAAGAATTTCAGATCATATTTAATAACACGACTGGTCTCGGAGGCAGAAGAAATTTCAACCCAGTTGCTATGGACTAGGTTACACCAGGAGTAGCCTGGATGTTGTGGGAATGTAGGGTACACAAGATATGCTCTGGGGCTTCCCAGAAATCCCGAGGAATACTGGAGAGACAGAGCTGAGGTCTTGCAGTTACCCAGAGAGGGGCTGATGAGAAAAAAATGTTGGACGTTAATACAGTCATACCAATAGGTTACAGGTATATTTGGATTATATTACAGTTGCAATTGTTATCTGCATATAGTTCAAATCTTAATATTGTATTGTAAGCATTTTCCCATATTCTGAAATATTACTTTAAATATCATTTGTAATGGACAGAAAATAGTATTTCTCAAGTGTTAGATAATGTGCTAAGTGTTTAGAAGCATACATTCTTTTTTTTTTAATTAAAAAAAATTTTTTTTAATTTTTGGTTGTGTTGGGTCTTTGTTGCTGCGCACACTTTTCTCTAGTTGTGGCGAGCGGGGGCTACTCTTCGTTGCGGTGCACGGGCTTCTCATTGGGTGGCTTCTCTTATTGCAGAGCATGGGCTCTAGTTGCACGGGCTTCAGTAGTTGTGGCACTTGGACTCAGTAGTTGTGGCTCGCAGGCTTTAGAGCGCAGGGTCAGTAGTTGTGGCGCACAGGCTTAGTTGCTCCACGGCATGTGGGATCTTCCCGGACCAGGGCTCGAACCCGTGTCGCCTGCATTGGCAGGCGGATTCTTAACCACTGAGCCACTAGGGAAGCCCACATATGTTCTTTCATTTAATTTTTATATCTATATGAAGTAGGTATAATTATCACCACTTTGTAGATGAAAAACATGAGGCTAGAAAATATTAAAGTCACACAGCAAGTATCTGATTGAGTCAGGATCAAACCTTAGTTTGTCTGATTTGGAAACCTCTAACTAGCATATTATACTGCCTTTCCTACTGTATGTTATCATGTCGATGTGCCATCAGTGAATAAAATAAAATCCTTATTGTTGCACTTAAGTTGCTTCAAATTTTTTTAATATCAATAATTTATGATGAATATCCTTACACATAATCTTGTGTACATAGGATTTACATACATCCTTACACCTGAATCTCTTTAACAGTGAATATTTCTGTAGGACAAACTCCTTAAAGAGGAAATACTTTTCATCAAAAGAGTTTAAACATTTGAAAGTTTTTGATAACATAATAAAATTTTCCAACTGAAAAGTTTTATCAACTATATTTTCACCTATAGTGTATAAAAGTTACTGTTTCCCTGAAATCTTCACACAATGGGGACTGTATCTTTAGAATTTTTGGTCGATCTAACAGCAAAACCTCAAAAACTCAGAGTCCCCAATAATTGGCTAGATCTATGGTCTTCTAGAAGCCCTAGGTGTTCCTCATTTGGTATTAGTATTTAATGTAATAACAAATGATGCAGTAATTAATTATAACCCATTTGCATATTTAACGTTAGCCCCTCTTGAATCGCAAAAACAAATTTATATTAAGAATTTCATGTTAAGTTCCTGAAATTTATTTAATTCAGGTCAGCAGCATTGCTCAGCCAAAGACAATTACTCGTCCATCAGGAGACTTTTGACTAATCCATATCTGAAATTCCTTTTATAAAGGAGAGAGAAAAAAAAAAAGCACTATTCTTTTTTTTTTCTTCCAGTTTTGTTGAGATATAATTGACCTATATAGGTTTAAAGTGTACAGCATAATAATCTAACTTACATACATCATAAAATGATTACCACAATAAGTTAGTGAATATCCAACATCTCATATATAAATACAAAATTAAAGAAATAGAAAAAATTTTTTCCTTGTGATGAGAGCTCTTAGGATTTACTCTCAACTTTCATATAGAACATACAGCAGTGTTCATTATATTGATCCGGTTGTACATTACATCCCTAGTACTTAGTCATAGCTGGAAGTTTGTACCATTTGACTGCTTTCATCCAGTTTCCCCTCCTTCCACCCCCCCACCTCTAGTAACCACAAATCTGATCTCTTTTCCTGTGTTTGTTTGTTTCTTTGTTCGTTATTAAAGTATAATTGACCTACAACACTATGTTAGTTCCTCTTGAACCACAACTATGTTATACAACATAGTGATTCAATATTCTATACATTTCACCATGATATATCTAGTTACCATCTGTCCTAAAAAGATATTATGTAATTATTGACTGTATTCCGAACACTGTACATTTCATACCATGGCTCATTTATTTGCAACTGGAAGTTTGTACCTTTTAACCTCCCTCATGTACTTCTCTCCTCTCCCCAGTGCCCTCTCCCATCTGGCAACCACCTATTTGTACCTATTACTCTGTTTCTCTTTTGTTACGTCTGTTCATTTGTTTTGTTTTTTAGATTCCACATATAAATGAAATCATATGGTACTTGTCTTTGTCTGACTTCTAGGTCCATCCATGTTGTCTCAAATGGCAACATTTCATTCTTTTTTTCTGGCTGAGTAATATTCCATTGCATACGTGTATACCACATCTTCTTTGTCCATTCATCTATTGATGGGCACTTGGGTTGCTTCCATATCTTGGCTGTTGTAAAAAGTGCTGCGGTGAACATAAGGATGCATATATCTTTTCGAATTACTGTTATCATTTTCTTTGGATAAAAACCTAGGAGTGGAATTGCTAGATTGTATGGTAGTTCTGTTTTTAATTTTTTGAGGAACTTCCATATTGTTTTCCATAGTGGCTTCACCAATTTACCCTCCCACCAACGATGCACAAGGGTTCCTCTTTTTCCACATCCTTGCCAACACTTGTTATTTGTTATCTTCTTGATAATAACCATTCTAACAGGTATGAGGGAGTATCTCACTGTGGTTTGATTTCCATTTCCCTGATGAGTAGTAATGTTGAGCATCTTTTCATGTGCCTGTTGGCCATTTGTGTGTCTTCTTTTGGAAAAATGTATATTCATATCCTCTGCCTACTTTTTTTAAAACAATGAAATACCACTGTATTTATTTTTAAAAAATTTTATTGAAGTACAGCTGATTTACAATGTTGTGTTAGTTTCAGGTGTACAGCAAAGTGAATCAGTTATACATGTACATATATCTACTCTTTTTTAGATTCTTTTCCCATATAGCCCTGCCTACTTTTTAATTGGGTTGTTTGTTTTCCTGCTTTTGAGTTGTATGATTCTTTCTATATTTTGGATATTAATCCCTTATTGGATATATTATTTGCAAATATCTTCTCCCATTCAGTAGACAGCCTTCCATTTTGTTGATAGTTTCCTTTGCTGTGCAAAAGCTTTTTAGTTTGTTGTAGTCCCATTTGTTTATTTTTGCTTTTGTTTCCCTTGCCTGAGGACACATATCCCCTAAAATATTACTAAGACCCATGTCAAAGATTGTACTGCCTATTTTTTATTCTAGGAGTTTTATAGTTTCAGGTCTTACATTTAAGTCTTTAATTCATTTGAATTTATTTTTGTGCATGGTGTGAGAGAGTAGTCCACTTTAATTGTTTTGCATGTAGCTGTCCAGTTTTCCCAACACCATTTATTGAAGAGGCTGTCTTTTACCATTGTATATTCTTGCCTCCTTTGTTGTAGATTGCCCATATAGGTGTGGGTACATTTCCGGGCTCTCTATTCTGTTCCACTTATCTCTGTGTCTGTTTTAGTGCCAATACCATACTGTTTTGGTGACTAGCTTTGTGTTATAGTTTGAAATAAGGGAGCGTGATACCTCCAGCTTTGTACTCCTTTCTCAAGATTGTTTTGGCTATTCAGATCTTTTGTGTTTCCATACAAATTTTAGACTTATTTTTTCTAGTTCTGTGAAAAGTGTCATTTGTATTTTGATAGGTTTTGCATTGAATCTGTAGATTGCTTTGGTAATATGGTCTTTTTAACAATATTAATTCTTCCAGTCCATGAGCACGGTAAATCTTTCCATCTATTTGTTTTGTCTTCAGTTTCTTTAATCAGTGCCTTATAGTTTTTAGAGTACAGGTCTTTTACCTCCTTAGTTAGATTTGTTCCTAGGTATTTTATTCTTTTTGATGAGACTGAAAATGGGATTGTATTTTCAATGTAAACTAACTCTCTTGTTTATTTAAAATTCTTTTTTCCCCAGTTTAATTGAGAAATAATTGACATATATCACTGTATAAGTCTAAGGTGTGCAGCAGGATGGTTTTATTTACATATATTATGAAATAATTACCACAGTAGGTTCAGCTAACACCCATTTTCTCATATAGATAAAATAAACACAGAAGAAAGAAAAAAGGAAAAAAACTTTCTCCTTTTGATGACAATTCATAGGATTTACTCTCTTCACAACTTTCCTACATAACATACAGCAGTGTTAGCTATAGTCCTCATGTTTTACATTACATCTCTAGTACTTATTTATCTTTATTTTTTTTAACATCTTTATTGGAGTATAATTGCTTTACATTGTTGTGTTAGTTGCTGCTGTATAACAAAGTGAATCAGCTATACATATACATATATCCCCATATCCCCTCCTTCTTGAGTCTCCCTCCCACCCTCCCTATCCCACCCTCCAGGTGGTCACAAAGCACGAAGCTGATCTCCCTGTGCTATGCGGCTGCTTCCCACTAGCTATCTATTTTACATTTGGTAGTGTATATATGTCCATGCCACTCTCTCACTTCGTCCCAGATTACCCTTCCCCTACCTCATGTCCTCATGTCCATTCTGTACATCTGCGTCTTTATTCCTGTCCTGCCCCTAGGTTCTTCAGAACCCTTACTTTTTTTTTTTTTTTTTTTTTTAGACTCCATATATATGTGTTAGCATACGGTATTTGTTTTTCTCTTTCTGACTTAATTCACTCTGTATGACAGACTCTAGGTTACTACTATATGTGACCTAGAGTCCACCTAGGACTCACTACACCACCTCACTACAAATAACTCAATTTCGTTTCTTTTTATGGCTGAGTAATATTCCATTGTATAAAAGTGCCACATCTTCTTTATCCATTCATCTGTCAGTGGACACTTAGGTTGCTTCCATGTCCTGGGCTAATGTAAATAGTGCCATGATGAACATGGTGTTACATGACTCATTTTGAATTATGGTTTTCTCAGGGTATATGCCCAGTAGTGGGATTGTGGGGTCATATGGTAATTCTATTTTTAGTTTTTTAAGGAACCTCCATACTGTTCTCCGTAGTGGCTATATCAATTTACATTCCCACCAACAGTGCAAGAGGGTTCCCTTTTCTCTACACCCTCTCCAGCATTTATTGTTTGTAGATTTTCTGATGATGGCCATTCTGACTGGTGTGAGGTGATACCTCATTGTAGTTTTGATTTGCATTTCTCTAATGATTAGTGACATTGAGCATCCTTTCATGTGTTTGTTGGCAATCTGTATCTCTTCTTGGGAGAAATGTCTGTTTAGGTCTTCTGCCCATTTTTGGATTGAGTTGTTTGTTTTTTTGATATTGAACTCCATGTGCAGCTTGTATATTTTGGAGATTAATCCTTTGTCAGTTGCTTCATTTGCAAATATTTTCTCCCATTCTGAGGGTTGTCTTTTTGTCTTGTTTATGATTTCCTTCGCTGTGCAAAAGCTCTCAATTTTCATTAGGTCCCATTTGTTTATTTTTGTTTTTATTTCCGTTTCTATAGGAGGTGGGTCAAAAAGGATGTTGCTATGATTTATGTCATAGACTGTTCTGCCTATGTTTTCCTCTAAGAGTTTTATAGTGTCTGGCCTTACATTTAGGTCTCTAATCCATTTTGAGTTTATTTTTGTGTATGGTGTTAGGGAGTGTTCTAATTTCATTCTTTTACATGTAGCTGTTCAGTTTTCCCAGCACCACTTATTGAAGAGGTTGTCTTTTCTCCACTGTATACTCTTGCCTCCTTTATCAAAGATAAGGTGACCATATGTACATGGATTTATCTCTGGGCTTTCTATCCTGTTCCATTGACCTATATTTCTGTTTTTGTGCCAGTACCATACCATCTTGATTACTGTAGCTTTGTAGTATAGTCTGAAGTCGGGGAGCCTGATTCCTACAGCTCTGTGTTTCTTTCTCAAGATTGCTTTGGCTATTCAGAGTCTTTTGTGTTTCCATACAAATTGTGAAATTTTTTGTTCTAGTTCTGTGAAAAATGCCAGTGGTAGTTTGATAGGGATTGCATTGAATCTGTAGATTGCTTTGGGTAGTAGAGTCATTTTCACAATGTTGATTCTTCCAATCCAGGAACATGGTATGTCTCTCCATCTGTTTGTATCATCTTTAATTTTTTCCATCAGTATCTTATAGTTTTCTGCATACAGGTTTTTTGTCTCCTTAGATAGGTTTATTCTTAGGTATTTTATTCTTTTTGTTGCAATGGTAAACGGGAGTGTTTCCTTAATTTCTCTTTCAGATTTTTCATCATTAGTGTATAGGAATGCAGGGGATTCCTGTGTATTAATTTTGTGTCCTGCTACTTTACCAGATTCATTGATTAGCTCTAGTAGATTTCAGGTAGCACCTTTCGGATTCTCTATGTATAGTATCATGTCATCTGCAAACAGTGACAGCTTTACTTCTTCTTTTCCGATTTGGATTCCTTTTATTTCTTTTTTTTCTCTGATTGTTGTGGCTAAAACTTCCAAAACTATGTTGAATAATTGTGTTTAGTGTGGGCAACCTTGTCTTGTTCCTGATCTTAGTGGAAATGGTTTCAGTTTTTAACCATTGAGAACAGTGTTGGCTGTGGGTTTGTCATATATGGCCTTTATTATGTTGAGGTAAGTTCCCTCTATGCCTACTTTCTGGATGGTTTTTATCATAAATGGGTACTGAATTTTGTCAGAAGCTTTTTCTGCATCTACTGAGATGATCGTATGGTTTTTCTCCTTCAATTTGTTAATATGGCTTATCACATTGATTGATTTGCATATACCAAAGAATCCTTGCATTCCTGGGATAAACCCCACTTGATCATGGTGTATGATCCTTTTAATACGCTGTTGAATTCTGTTTGCTAGTATTTTGTTGAGGATTTTTGCATCTGTGTTCATCAGTGATATTGACCTGTAGTTTTCTTTCTTTGTGACATCTTTGTCTGGTTTTGGTATCAGGGTGATAGTGGCCTTGTAGAATGAGTTTGGGAGTGTTCCTCCCTCTGCTATATTTTGGAAGAGTTTGAGAAGGATAGGTATTAGCTCTTCTCTAAATGTTTGATAGAATTTGACTGTGAAGCCATCTGGTCCTGGGCTTTTGTTTGTTGGAAGATTTTTAATCACAGTTTCAATTTCAGTTGAAATTGAATCACAGTTCAATTCAGACCAATCACATTGGTCTGTTTATATTTTCTATTTCTTCCTGGTTCAGTCTCAGGAAGTTGTGCTTTTCTAAGAATTTGTCCAGTTCTTCCAGGTTGTCCATTTTATTGGCATATAGTTGCTTGTAGTAATCTCTCATCATCCTTTGTGTTTCTGCAGCGTCAGTTGTTACTTCTCCTTTTTCATTTCTAATTCTATTGATTTGAATCTTCTCCCTTTTTTTCGTGATGAGTCTGGCTAATGGTTTATCAATTTTGTTTACCTTCTCAAAGAACCAGCTTTTAGTTTTATGGATCTTTGCTATCATTTCCTTCATTTCTTTTTCATTTATTTCTGAAATGATCTTTATGATTTCTTTCCTTGTACTAACTTTGGGGTATTTTTGTTCTTCTTTCTCTAATTGCTTTAGGTGTAAGTTTAGATTGTTTATTTGAGATGTTTCTTGTTTCTTGAGGTAGGATTGTATTGCTATAAAATTCCCTCTTAAAACTGCTTTTGCTGCATCCCATAGGTTTTGGGTCATTATGCTTTCACTGTCATTTGTTTCTAGGTATTTTTTGATTTCCTCTTTGATTTCTTCAGTGATCTCTTGGTTATTTAGTAGTGTATTGTTTAGCCTTCATGTGTTTGTATTTTTTACAGATTTTTTCCTGTAATTGCTATCTAGCCTCATAGCGTTGTTGTTGGAAAAGATACTTGATATGATTTCAATTTTCTTAAATTTACCAAGGCTTGATTTGTGACCCAAGATGTGATCTATCCTGGAGAATGTTCAATGAACACTTGAGAAGAAAGTGTATCCTGTTGTTTTTGGATGGAATGTCCTATAAATATCAATTAAGTCCATCTTGTTTAATGTATCATTTAAAGCTTGTGTTTCCTTATTTATTTTCATTTGGGATGCTCTGTCCATTGGTGTAAGTGAGGTGTTAAAGTCCCCCACTATGATTGTGTTACTGTTGATTTCCCCTTTTATGGCTGTTAGCATTTGCCTTATGTATTGAGGTGCTCCTATGTTGGGTGCATAAGTATTTACAATTGTTATATCTTCTTCTTAGATTGATCCCTTGATCATTACGTAGTGTCCTTCTTTGTCTCTTGTAATAGTCTTTATTTTAAAGTCTATTTTGTCTGATATGAGAATTGCTACTCCAGCTTTCTTTTGATTTCCATTTGCATGGAATATCTTTTCCATTCCCTTACTTTCAGTCTGTATGTGTCCCTAGGTCTGAAGTGGGTTTCGTGTAGACAACATATATATGGGTCTTGTTTTTGTATCCATTCAGCCAGTCTATGTCTTTTGGTTGGAGCACTTAATCCATTTACATTTAAGGTAGTCATTGATATGGATGTTCCTATTACCATTTTCTTAATTGTTTTGGGTTTGTTACTGTAGTTCTTTTCTTTCTCTTGTGTTTCCTACCTAGAGAAGTTCCTTTAGCATTTGTTGTAAAGTTTGTTTGGTGATGCTGAATTCTCTTAGCTTTTGCTTGTCTGTAAAGGTTTTAATTTCTCCATCGAATCTGAATGAGATCCTTGCTGGGTAGAGTAATCTTCATTGTAGGTTTTTCCCTTTCATCACTTTAAATATGTCCTGCCACTCCTTTCTGGCTTGCAGAGTTTCTGCTAAAATATCAGCGTTAACCTTTTGGGGATTCCCTTGTATGTTATTTGTTGTTTTTCCCTTGCTGCTTTTCATATTTTTTCTTTGTGTTTAATTTTTGATAGTTTGGTTAATATGTGTCTTGGCGTGTTTCTCCTTGGATTTATCCTGTATGGGACTCTCTGTGCTTCCTGGACTTGATTGCCTATTTCCTTTCCCATATTAGGGAAGTTTTCAACTATAATCTCTTCAAATATTTTCTCAGTCCCTTTCTTTTTCTCTTCTTCTTATGGGACCCCTATAATTCGAATGTTGGTGCATTTAATGTTGTCCCAGAGGTCTCTGAGACTGTCCTCAATTCTTTTCATCCTTTTTTCTTTTTTCTGTTCTGGAGTAGTTTTTTCCAATATTTTATCTTCAGGGTCACTTATCCGTTCTTCTGCCTCAGTTATTCTGCTATTGATTCCTTCTAGAGAATGTTAATTTCATATGTTGTGTTGTTCATCATTGTTTGTTTGCTCTCTAGTTCCTCTAGGTCCTTATTCAATGTTTCTTGTATTTTCTCCATTCTATTTCCAAGATTTTGGATCATCTTTACTATCATTACTCTGAATTCTTTTTCAGGTAGACTGCCTATTTCCTCTTCATTTGTTAGGTCTGGTGGGTTTTTACTTTGCTCCTTCATCTGCTGTATATTTCTCTGTCTTCTCATTTTGCTTAACCTACTGTGTTTGGGGTCTCCTTTTCACAGGCTGCAGGTTCGTAGTTCCCGTTGTTTTTGGTGTCTGTCCCCAGTGGCTAAGGTTGGTTCAGTGGGTTGTGTAGGCTTCCTGGTGGAGGGGACTGGTGCCTGTGTTCTCGTGGATGAGGCTGGGTCTTGTCTTTCTGGTGGGCAGGACCATGTCTGGTGGTGTGTTTTGGGGTGTTTGTGAACTTATTATGATTTTAGGCAGCCTCTCTGCTAATGGGTAGGGTTGTGTTCCTGTCTTGCTAGTTGTTTGGCATAGGGTGTCCAGCACTGTAGCTTGCTGGTCGTTGAGTGGAGCTGGATCTTAGCATTAAGACAGAGATCTCTGGGAAAGCTCTTGCTGATTGATATTACGTGGGGCTGGGAGTTCTCTGGTGGACCAATGTCCTGAACTCCACTCTCTCACCTAAGAGGCTCAGGCCTGACACCCGGCCAGAGCACCAGGACCCAGTCAGCCACATGGCTCAGAAGAAAAGGGAAGAAAAAAAAGAAAGAAAGAAAGAAGAAAAATAAATAAATAAAATAAAGTTATTAAAATAAAAAAATTTTTAATTATTAGAAATAAAAACTAAAATGTAATAAAAAGAAAGAAAGAAGAGAGCAACCAAACCAAAAAACAAATCCACCTATGATAACAAGCGCTAAAAACTATCCTTAAAAAAAAAAAAAAAAAGGACAGACAGAACCCTAGGACAAATGGTAAAAGCAAAGGTATACAGACAAAATCACACAAAGAAGCATACATATACACACTCACAAAAAGAGAAAAAGGAAAATATATATATATATATAAAAGGAAGAGAGCAATGAAATCAATAAACAAATCTACCAATGATTATAAGCTCTAAATACTTAACTAAGATAAACATAAAATGAGAAACTAATTAGATGCAGAAAGCAAACCCGAAGTCTACAGTTGCTCACAAAGTCCACTGCCTCAGTTTTGGGATGATTTCTTGTCTATTCAGGTATTCCAGAGATGCAGGGTACATCAAGTTGATTGTGGAGATTTAATCCGCTGCTCCTGAGGCTGCTGGGAGAGATTTCCCTCTCTCTTCTCTGTTTGCACAGCTCCTGGGGTTCAGCTTTGGATTTGGCCCCACCTCTGCACATAGGTCGCCTGAGGGTGTCTATTCCCCACCCAGACAGGACAGGGTTAAAGTAGCAGCTGATTAGGGCGCTCTGGCTCACTCAGGCCGGGAGGAGGGAGGGGTACGGAATGCAGGGTGAGCCTGCGGCAGCAGAGGCTAGCATGACATTGCGACAGCCTGAGCCGCAACATGTGTTCTCCGAGGGAAGTTGTCCCTGGATCACGGGACCCTAGCAGTGGCGGGCTGAACAGGCTCCCAGGAGGGGAGGTGTGGATAGTGACCTGTGCTTGCACACAGGCTTCTTGGTGGCTGCAGCAGCAGCCTTAGTGTTTCATGCCCATCTCTGGGGTCCGCGCTGATAGCCGTGGCTCGCGCCTGTCTCTGGAGCTCGTTTAAGCAGTGCTGTGAATCCCCTCTCCTCGCACACCCTGAAACAATGGTCTCTTGCCTCTTCGGCAGTTCCAGACTTTTTCCTAGACTCCCTCCCGGCTAGCTGTGGCCACTAGCCCCCTACAGGCTGTGTTCATGCTGCCAACCCCAGTCCTCTCCCTGGGATCTGACCTCTGAAGCCCGAGCCTCAGCTCCCAGCCCCCACCTGCCCCAGCGGGTGAGCAGACAAGCCTCTCAAGCTGGTGAGTACAGGTTGGCACCAATCCTCTGTGTGGGAATCTCTCTGCTTGGCCCTCTACACCTCTGTTGCTGCGCTGTCCTCCGTGGCTCCAAAGCTTCCCCCCCCAACCCCCACCGTCTCTGCCAGTTAAGGGGCTTCCTAGTGCATGGAAAGTTTTCTTCCTTCACAGCTCCTTCCCAGAGGTGCAGGTCCCATCCCTATTCTTTTGTCTCTGTTTTTTCTTTTTTCTTTTGCCTTCCCACGTACGTGGGGAATTTATTGCTTTTTGGGAAGTCTGAGGTCTTCCGCCAGTGTTCAGTAGGTGTTCTGTAGGAGTTGTTCCACATATAGATGTATTGTTGATGTATTTGTGAGGAAGAAGGTGATCTCCACGTCTTACTCCTCTGCCATCTTGAAGGTCCTCTCCTTATTTACCTTATGAATGGGAGTTTGTACCTTTTGACCACCTTCCTCCAATCTCCCCTCCCCCCACGCTCTGTCTCTGTTAACCACAAGTTTGATCTCTTTTTCTATGAGTTTGCTTTTTTGTGTTTTATTTTAAATTCCACATATAAGTGACATAGTATTTTTCTTTCTCTGAGTTATTTCACTTAGCATAATGCCCTCAAGGTGTAAATGGGATTGTTTTAATTTCTCCTTCTGATAGTTCATTGTTAGTGTATAGAAATGCAAGAGACTTCTATATATTAACTTTGTATCTTTCAACTTTACTGAATTCATTAATAAGATCTAGTAGGTTTTGGTGGTGTCTTTAGGAGTTTCTGCAGAGAGTATCATGTCAACTGCAAACAGTGACAGTTTTACATTTTCTTTTTCAATTTGGATTTCTTTTATTTCTTTTTCTTTTCTGATTGCTTTGACTAGGACTTCTATACTATGTTGCATAAGAGTGGTGAGAGTGGGCATCCTTGTTTTGTTCCTGATCTTGGAGGAAATGCTTCCAGCTTTTCACTATTGAGTATGATGTTACCTGTGGGCTTGTCATATACAGCCTTTATTATATTGAGGTATGTTTCCTCCATACTCACTTTGTTGAGGGTTTTTATTATAAGTGGATGTTGAATTTTGTTAAAAGCTTTTTCTGCATCTATTGAGAGGATCATAGGTTTTTTATTGTTCAATTTGTTGATGTGTTGTACCACATTGATTGATTTGTGGATATTGAACCATCCTTGCATCTCTGAGATAAATCCCACTTGATCGTGATGTATGATTCTTTTTTTTTAATGTTTTAAAATTAGATTTAAATAACATAGTGATACGTTTATTCATGGTATACACCATTTAAAAGAAATAAATAATTTGGTTATGTTCTTGAATTTTCACGAGGTGAAATTCCATCACAATCCTTGAGTAACTGAAACTCGGTGATTTTTAGAGCCATCCAATTATAGGAATTCAGTGTAATTATTTTTCTAATAAAGTTAGTTTTCACTTACATGTGTCTGTCATTTCCTGCTGATATTAGGATTTATTTAAATTAAATTAAATTAAATTATTTTTATACAGAAGTTTCTTATTAGTTATCTATTTTATACATAGTAGGGTATATATGTTAATCCCAGTCTCCCAGTACATCCCACCCCCACACACACACACACACTTTCCCCCCTTGGTGTCCATATGTTTGTTTTGTACATCTGTGTACCTATCTCTGCCTTGCAATCCAGCTCATCTGTACCATTTTTCTACATTCCTCATATATGTGTTAATATACGATATTTGTTTTTCCCTTTCTGGCTTACTTCACTCTGTATGACAGGCTCTAGGTCCATCCACGTCTATAGAAATGACCCAATTTCGTTCCTTTTTATGGATGAGTAGTATTCCATTGTATATATGTACCACAA
Source organism: Balaenoptera musculus (assembly GCF_009873245.2). Classification (NCBI taxonomy): domain Eukaryota; kingdom Metazoa; phylum Chordata; class Mammalia; order Artiodactyla; family Balaenopteridae; genus Balaenoptera; species Balaenoptera musculus. Next base: position 139,988,055 of record NC_045785.1, on the reverse strand, counting down.
CTTCTTTATCCATTCGTCTGTTGATGGGCATTTAGGTTGCTTCCATGACCTGGCTATTGTAAATAGTGCTGCAATGAACATTGGGGTGCATGTGTCTTTTTGAATTACGGTTTTCTCTGGGTATATGCCCAGTAGTGGGATTGCTGGATCATATGGTAAATCTATTTTTAGTTTTTTAAGGAACCTCCATACTGTTCTCCATAGTGGCTGTATCAATTTACATTCCCACCAACAGTGCAAGAGGGTTCCCTTTTCTCCACACCCTCTCCAGCATTTGCTGTTTGTAGATTTTCTGATGATGCCCATTCTAACTGGTATGAGGTGATACCTCATTGTAGTCTTGATTTGCATTTCTCTAATAAATAGTCATGCTGAGCAGCTTTTCATGTGCCTCTTGGCCATCTGTATGTCTTCTTTGGAGAGATGTATATTTAGGTCTCCTGCCCATTTTTTGATTGGATTGTTTGTTTCTTTAATATTGAGCTGCATGAGCTATTTATATATTTTAGAGATTAATCCTTTGTCTGTTGATTCATTTGCAAATATTTTCTCCCATTCTGAGGGTTGTCTTTTTGTCTTGTTTATAGTTTCCTTTGCTGTGCAAAAGCTTTGAAGTTTCATTAGGTCCCATTTGTTTATTTTTGTTTTTATTTCCATTACTCTAGGAGGTGGATCAAAAGAGATCTTGCTATGATTTATGTCAAAGAGTGTTCTTCCTAAGAGTTTTATAGTGTCTGGTCTTACATTTATCTCTTTAATCCATTTTGAGTTTATTTTTGTGTATAGTGTTAGGGAGTGTTCTAATTTCATTATTTTACATGTAGCTGTCCAGTTTTCGCAGCACCACTTATTGAAGACACTGTCTTTTCTCCATTGTATGTCCTTGCCTCTTTTGTCATAGATTAGTTGACCATAGTTGTGTGGGTTTATCTCTGGGCTTTCTATCCTCTTCCATTAGTCTATATTTCTGTTTCTGTGCCAGTACCATATTGTCTTGACTACTGTAGCTTTGTAGTATAGTCTGAAGTCAGGGAGTCTGATTCCTCCAGCTCCATTTTTTTCCCTCAAGGTTGCTTTGGCTATTTGGGGTCTTCTGTGTCTCCATACAAATGTTAAGATTTTTTGCTCTAGTACTGTACAAAATGCCATTGGTAGTTTGATAGGGATTGCATTGAATCTGTAGATTGCTTTGGGTAGTATAGTCATTTTCACAATATTGATTTTTCCAATCCAAGAGCATGGTATATCTCTCCATCTGTTTGTGTCATCTTTGATTTCTTTCATCAGTGTCTTATAGTTTTCTGAGTACAGAGCTCTTACCTCCTTAGGTAGATTTATTCCTAGGTATTTAATTCTTTTTGTTGCAGTGGTGAATGGGATTGTTTCCTTAATTTCTCTTTCTGATCTTTCATTATTAGTGTATAGGAATGAGAGAGATTTCAGTGCATTAATTTTGTATCTGCAACTTTACCACATTCGATTAGCTCTGGTAGTTTTCTGGTGGCATCTTTAGGATTCTCTATGTATAGTATCATGTCATCTGCAAACAGTGACATTTTTACTTCTTCTTTTCCAATTTGTATTCCTTTTATTTTTTTTTCTTCTCTGATTGACATGGCTAGGACTTCCAAAACTCTGTTGAATAATAGTGGCGACAGTGGACATCCTTGTCTTGTTCCTGATCTTAGAGGAAATCCTTTCAGTTTTTCACCATTGAGAATGATGTTTGCTGTGGGTGTGTCATATATGGCCTTTATTATGTTGAAGTAGGTTCCCTCTATGCCCACTTTTTGGAGAGTTTTATCATAAATGGGGGTTGAATTTTGTCAAAATCTTTTTCTGCATCTATTGAGATGATCATATGGTTTTTCTTCTTCAGTTTGTCAATATGGTGTATCACATTGATTGATTTGTGTAGACTGAAGAATCCTTGCATCCCTGGGATAAATCCCACTTGATCATGGTGTATGATCCTTTGAATGTGTCGTTGGATTCTGTTTGCTAGTATTTTGTTGAGGAGTTTTGCATCTATATTCATCAGTGATATTGGTCTGTAATTTTCTTTTTTAGTAGTATCCTTATCTGGTTTTCATATCAGGGTGATGGTGGCCTCACATAATGAGTTTGGGAGTGTTCCTTCCTCTGCAATTTTTTGGAAGAGCTTGAGAAGGTTGGGTGTTAGCTCTTCTCTTATTGTTTGATAGAATTCACCTGTGAAGCCATCTGGTCCTAGACTTTTGTTTGTTGAAAGATTTTTAATCACAGTTTCAATTTCATTACTTGAGATTGGTCTGTTCATATTTTCTGTTTCTTCCTGTTTCAGTCTTGGAAGGTTATATCTTTCTAAGAATTTGTCCATTTAACCCAGGTTGTCCATTTTATTGGCATAGAGTTGCTTGTAGTAGTCTCTTATGATGCTTTGTATTTCTGTGGTGTCCATTGTACCTTCTCCTTTTTCATTTCTAATTTTATTGATTTGAGTCCTCTCCCTCTTTTACTTGATGAGTCTGGCTAAAGGTTTATGAATTTTGTTTATCTTCTCAAAGAACCAGCTTTTAGTTTTATTGATCTTTGCTATTGTTTTCTTTGTTTCTATTTCATTTATTTCTGCTCTGATCTTTATGATTTCTTTCCTTTTAGTAACTTTGGGTTTTGTTTGTTCTTCTTTCTCTAGTTCCTTTGGGTGTAAGGTTAGATTGTTTATTTGAGATTTTCTTTGTTTCTTGAGGTAGGATTGTATTGCTATAAACTTCCCTCTTAGAACTGCTTTTGCTGCATCCCATAGGTTTTGGATCATCCTGTTTTCATTGTCTTTTTTCTCTAGGTATTTTTTGATTTCCTCTTTAATTTCTTCAGTGATCTCTTGGTTATTTAGTAACGTATTGTTTAGCCTCTATGTGTTTGTGTTTTTTATGTTTTTTTCCCTGTAATTGATTTCTAATCTCATAGCGTTGTGGTCAGAAAAGATGCTTGATATGATTTCAATTTTCTTAAATTTACTGAGGCTTGATTTGTGACCCAAGATGTGCTCTATCCTGCAGAATGTTCCACGAGCACTTGAGAAGTAAGAGTTTTCTGTTGTTTTTTGATGGAATGTCCTATAAATATCAATTAAATCTGTCTGGTCTATTGTGTCCTTTAAAGCTTGTGTTTGTTTATTAATTTTCTGTCTGGATTTCTGTCTGCCCATTGGTGTAAGTGAGGTGTTAAAGTCCCCACTATTATTGTGTTACTCTCAATTTCCTGTTTTATAACTGTTAGCATTTGCCTTCTGTATTGAGGTGCTCCTATGTTGGGTGCATATATATATATATATAAAATTGTTATATGTTCTTCTTGGATTGATCCCTTGATCATTATATAGTGTCCTTCCTTATCTCTTATAACATTTTTTATTTTAAAGTCTATTTTATCTGATATGAGTATTGCTACTCCAGCTTTCTTTTGATTTCCATTTGCATGGAATATCTTTTTCCATCCCCTCACTTTCAGTCTGTGTGTGTCCCTAGGTCTGAAGTGGGTCTCTTGCAGATAGCATATATATGGGTCTTGTTTTTGTATCCATTCAGCAAGCCTGTGTCTTTTGGTTGGAGCATTTCATCCATTCACATTTAAGGTAGTTATTAATATGTATGTTCCTATTACCATTTTCTAAATTGTTTTGGGTTTGTTTTTGTAGGTCCTTTTCTTCCCTTGTGTTTCCCACTTACAGAACTTCCTTTAGCATTAGTTGTAGAGCTGCTTTCGTGGTTCTGAATTCTCTTAGCTTTTGCTTGTTTGTAAAGCTTTTGATTTCTCCATCGAATCTGAATGAGATCCTTGCTGGATAGAGTAGTCTTCATTGTAGGTTCTTCCCTTTCATCACTTTAAATATATTGTGCCACTCCCTTCTGGCTTGTAGAGTTTCTGCTGAGAAATCAGCTGTTAACCTTATGGGTGTTCCCTTGTATGTTATTTGTTGTTTTTCCCTTGTTGCTTTCAGTAATTTTTCTTTGTCTTTAATTTTTGTCAGTTGGATTACTATGTGTCTCGGCATGTTTCTCCTTGGGTTTATCCTGCCTGGGACTCTCTGCACTTCCTGGACTTGGGTGGCTATTTCCTTTCCCATGTTAGGGAAGTTTTCGACTATAATCTCTTCAAATATTTTCTCTGGTCCTTTCTCTCTCTCTTCTCCTTCTGGGACCCCTATAATGCGAATGTTGGTGCACTTAATGTTGTCCCAGAGGTCTCTTAGACTGTCTTCATTTCTTTTCATTCTTTTTTCTTTATTCTGTTCCACAGCAGCGAATTCCACCAATCTGTCTTCCAGGTCACTTATCTGTTCTACTTCCTCAATTATTCTGCTATTTATTCCTTCTAGTGTATTTTTCATTTTGGTTATTGTATTGTTCACCTCTGTTTGTTTGTTCTTTAATTCTTCTAGGTCTTCGTTAAACATTTCTTACATCGTCTCGATCTTTGCCTCCATTCTTTTTCCGAGATTCTGGACCATGTTCACTATCATTGTTCTGAATTCTTTTTCTGGAAGATTGCCTATCTCCACTTCATTTAGTTGTTTTTGTGGGGTTTTATCTTATTTCTTCATCTGGTACATAGTCCTCTGCCACTTCATTTTGTCTATTTTTCTGTGAATGTGGCTTTCATTCCACAGGCTGCAGAATTGTAGTTCTTCTTGCTTCTGCTGTCTGCCCTCTGGTGGATGAGGCTATCTGAGAGGTTTGTGCAAGCTTCCTGGTGGGAGGGACTGGTCGTGGGTAGAGCTGGGTATTGCTCTGGTGGGCAGAGCTCACTAAAACTTTAATCCACTTATCTGCTGATGGGTGGGGCTGGGTTCCTTCCCTGTTGGTTGTTTGGCCTGAGGTGACTCCGCAGTGCAGCCTAATGGCTCTTTGTTGGGACTAACAGCAGACTCTGGGAGGGCTCATGCCAAGGAGTTCTTCCTAGAACTTCTGCTGCCAGTGTCCCTGTCCCCGTGGTGAGCCACAGCCACCCCTCGCCTCAGCAGGAAGCCCTCCAACACTAGCAGGCAGGTCTGGTTCAGTCTCCCATGGGGTCACCGCTCCCTGGGTCCTCATGTGCACACCTCCCTGTGTGCACCCTCCAGAGTGGAGCCTCCATGTCCCCAGCCCTGTCAAACTCCTGCAATCAAATCCTGCCAGCCTTCAAAGTCTGACTCTCTAGAAATTCCTCCTCCCATCGACAGACCCCCCGGTTGGGAAGCCTGACGTGGGGCTCAGAACCTTCACTCCAGTGGGTAGACTTCTGTGGTATAAGTGCTCTCCAGTTGTGAGTCACCCACCCGGTTTTCGATGGGACTTGCCTTCATTGTGATTGCGCCCCTCCCACTGTCCCACTGCGGCTTCTCCTTTGTCCTTGGATGTGGGGCATCTTTTCTGGTAAGTTCCAGTGTCTTCCTGTCGATGATTGTTTAGCAGTTATTTGTGATTCCGGTGCTCTCACAAGAGGGAGTGAGCGCATGTCCTTCTACTCCGCCATCTTGAACCAATCTCGTATGATTCTTTTAATGTATTTTTTTCTTTTAGTGTATTGTTGAATTCAGTTTGCTAATATTTCATTGATGATTTTTGCATCTATGATCATCAATGATATTGGCCTTTAATTTTCTTTTTTGTGATACATTTGTCTGGTTTTGGTATCAGGGTTATGCTGGCCTCATAGAATGAGTTTGGAAGCATACCTATCTCTCCAAAAAGCACTATTCTGTAACTTCTTTGTAAACATGAAGTCATCAGGGACTCTTGTGTTTGTGGTCCTGAATATGTGCTTATGTGTGTATGGGCAGGAGCAGAAGATAGGTGACCTATTGTAAAATTTGAATGAGATTTAGGAAAAGGAAGGAGTGATGATGAAAAGTGACATTTTTCTAGACTCACAGACATAGAAAACAGACTTATGGTTACCAAAGGGGAAAGGGAATAGAGAGGGATAAATTAGGAATTTGGGATTAATAGATACACACTATTATATACAAAATAAACAAGGACTTACTGTACAGCACAGGAAACTATACTCAATATCTTATAATAACCTATAATGGAAAAGAATCTGAAAAAGAATACATATATATTACATACATATATATATAACTGAATCACTTTGCTGTACACCTGAAACATTGCAAATTCACTATACTTCCAAAAAGTGACATTTTTCCTAATAATAATTGTTAAGAAATAAAATTTTAAAAATATTTTGTATATTTCTGTATGTTTTTGGAGAAATAAAAACCTGCTAGGATTTTTTTAAGTAATTTCTAGAAAATAGGTGTAGCTTATCAGCTAAAACACAAATAAGTTTATTATGTTGAAAGCAATTTAAATGTTTCTTGGAGGTATTAAAATTACTTAAAACAAGTGGCACATTTTTTGTAAATAGTGCAATGCTACCTTAATTGTATCTGTTCAACAGACTGAAGCACAGTATCTACAGTGGAGCTAACTGAATTCCTAATTTTGGATAAAAATACCCATAGTGCAAATGCGTGTAGAATGTGAAAAGTAGCACATGACAAAATTTTATTGTATTAAGGGCATAGGCTTTTGAGTCAGAAAAAAATATTGAATTTATATCAAGTTCTGTCACGTCTTAGCTATTTAATTTGAGGGCAAGGGGCAGTTGCTTAACCTCCTTCACCGTCATTTCCTAAATTATAAAATCGGTATGCTTATACTCACCTGCCACCAGATTGTAAAACTTAAAGAGAATATGCATCTAAAATGACTAGACATAATAGATAGCTAATAAGTGTTACCTTTATCATTCAGCATGTTCTTGGTAGATAGAGTAGCCATTCCAGACTCATCATAATTTGCTTACTTATAACAAGTTGTCATTCTCACTGAGGATTCTACTAGGTGTGAAGTAAACAATCTGTAGTTTGTGGTTTTCAGCTAATAGTTATCCAAGCCAGTCTCCAGAGATGAAAAATGAAAATGGAGACTAAAGGTCCATGGGCAATAGAATAAAAAATAACTCTTGGAGAATTTTGAGGAAATGGATTCTTTCAAGGCTGACATTTATTTAAAAATGAGAAATAGCATTAGATACGTGCAGGGAATTTTGTACTTTGGGCGGACATAGTTTAATGCTAAAGCCTTTCATGTATTATATTTAATAGACTCATAATGTGTTAAATAGCTACATGATTTTTATTTTTATGTATTTTATGCAGCAAAATAAATAGCTATTTAAGTGCTTTTTGATGTGTGAAGTAATGGACTTTTTAATTGCCACTAGTAAGTGTCTTTAATTTAGTGAAATTTCTCCCCTGTGTGTTGATGGTTTTGCTTCTCTGATAGGGCAGAGAATACTTACTTGCTTCTTGGTACCTATAAGTATTACAATCATCTTTTATCAGCATGGTGATAAGGGATTCAATAATGATATGCAAATAGGTAAATATGAAGATTTTTATGAATTGTATCAAGGTAAAAAATTCTCTTTATAAGTGGTGCTGGAATTTATCTTAGGGAGGGAATTGTCTTACTTTAGGAAATACTTCAATCAACTTCTTGGGGTGGAAGGTGAGAATCTCAGCAGAGTCAGCAGGAGACACGGGAACAAAAGAGGTAGCAGACTGGTTGGTACAAGAAAGGAGTGGTGTCCAGAGAAGCTAGGAGAAGAGGAGCTGAGGAAGGAGAGAGGATGGCTGAACAATATAGCAAAAAGGTAAAGGGCTCTGTAAAAGGATCTATGATATTCTATTTTAAGCATTTACTTTTCTGTGATGTAAATTACCTCTTTCTCCCTCATGTTTCAGTAAAACTGGCTGTTCACACTAATTACTTGTAGAAGTTTTGTTTTGTTTTTAAGGAAATTAGGGAGAGGTATTGGGTTTTGCAACAGGATCCACGTGGTATGTGAAAAAGAAATGGCACACGTGGGACAGTGAGAACTTCCTTTACCTAAGTTAACTCAGCAGAAGCAAAAATTCAAAGCAAAAATGAAAGAAAAACTTTGTACTGAACACTTGCTAAAAACAGCAAGACTGATTTTATTTGGTACCACTGCAGTAGAGGAGAGACCTCGGTATATCCTGAGCTCAACTCCAACAAAACAAAAGGTGGGAGGCTTTTAAATGCTGGAATGTGTGAAAGAAAAAGTACTGGAGGACATCAGTGGAGGAGGTTTAGTCAATATGATGAGGTCATCAGTTTGCTAAGTGATGCTTATTGAACTTAGGCTCCTACCCTCCAGAAACTGGGAGACAGGGGTTGTATCTTTCCTGATGACTACATTTCAAAGAGATGGCTCCCAGGTCCATGAGAAACACATTCTTGAGTGTAGAAGATAGGTCTCAAAGAGACAGAGAAAGAATTTATGATTGCAAGGTTTTTTTTTTTTTTTTTAATTTATTTTATTTATTTATTTATGTCTGTGTTGGGTCTTCGTCTCTGTGCGAGGGCCTTCTCCAGTTGTGGCAAGCGGGGGCCACTCTTCATCATGGTGCGTGGGCCTCTCACCATCGTGGCCTCTCTTGTTGCAGAGCACAGGCTCCAGACGCGCAGGCTCAGTAGTTGTGGCTCACGGGCCCAGTCGCTCCGCGGCATGTGGGATCCTCCCAGACCAGGGCTCGAACCCGTGTCCCCTGCATTGGCAGGCAGACTCCCAACCATTGCGCCACCAGGGAAGCCCTGCAAGGTTTTTTTAAAGTAAATGCTCTAAGAAAAAGGAGGTCAGGGCCCTATTGTCAAGTGTTGGCTGGAACAAATAGTAAATTCTTCTGGCAGCATGGAGCTTTATTAGGCAGGAACTTAAGGGGGCTGGGGTCATCGTCCTAGGGACACAAACTCTAACTCTGAAACTATGCTAGCGTTTCTTAAAGTCTTTTGGTGAAGTGGACGGGGGTGGATGAAATTGTACGAAAAGTTGCAGTTCTTATAGGCCAAGATTGAGGCCTTGTTGAGAAGAGGGCTCAGAGGTGCTTAACTAAAGTTTGGTCAAATTTTATCAGAGCCAGGTAACGACATGAATATGATCTCCCTAGAAATTTTCAGGAATCTTGAGGAAGATGTGGGATTTTCTTTTTTTTTTTTTTTTAATTTATTTTTGGCTGCATTGGATCTTCATTGCTGCGCCTGGGCTTTCTCTAGTTGTTGCAAGCAGGGTCTACTCTTCGTTGCGGTGCACGGGCTTCTCATTGTGATGGCTTCTCTTGTTGCGGAGCATGGGCTCTAGGTGCACAGGCTTCAGTAGTTGTAGCACACGGACTCAGTAGTTGCAACATGAGGGCCTTAGAGCGCACAGACTTCAGTAGTTATGGCACACGAGCTTAGTTGCTCTGTGGCATGTGGGATCTTCCCGGACTAGGGATTGAACCCGTGTCTCCTGCATTGACAGGCAGATTCTTAACCATTGCGCCACCAGGGCAGTCAGATATGGGACTTTCTAATAGTGCAGTGAATATTCGAGCTGATCCAATCCATATTTCAATGGACAGGATGATCCCAACTGACATATCCTGTGCATGTAAAGTATTCCTGGTTTTGATTAAGTTTATAGGTAATACACTGCAACATATTTGAAGAGTTATTGGGAGAAATAATCCTCTTAAATTAGTATGCTTACATAATTAAATTTTATTTGTCTTAATTCTCTGTAATATTTTATGAATTTGTCTGTTTCATCTAAACTTTCAAATTTTTGTCATAAGTTGTTCATAATATTATCTTATTAATTTTTTATATTTCAAATTCACAAGTGGCCTTTATTTCACAGAGTTTATATCCTCTAAAATAGCTTTTTATACAACTTTTACTGTATGATGCTATTTTAATGGAAAATAGACAAATGCACAAATTATGTTCTTTAAACTATTTCTTCTACTTTGAGGAAATGTAAACGTAAGAAAGTATTAGTTCCCAAGCCTGGGTCAGTAAGTTTATATTGCCTGAACTTGGATTTTCACGTTAGATTGGGTATATATTACACCAAGGGGAGCTTCTGAATTATCTGTTGCCTTGCTCTGGTAGAGTGATTTTGCATGTCTTTGTGTGTACCTTTTCCCCAGCCCCTTACCAAATCAATAAGCCATTCCCTGAAAACCAGAGCCGATATTAATGAGGTCTATTATCATGAGGAAGGATGGAAAAATAAAGAATCCAAGCAAGAATTTTAGGAAATAAGGTAAAAAAGAGGGAAATTTCTACATGAGACCTAAATAGTTCTAATAGTTTGGAGAGCTGAATACACAATTTCTTTTAGGGGAGAACCAAGTATGTTTGGCAAAATACTTAAAAAAAAATCTTGATTGAGATATGTACAGTTTGCTAGGGATACCATAACAAAATACCACTGACTGAGTGGCTTAAACAACAGAAATTTATTTTCTCACAGTTCTGGAGGCTAGAAGTCCAAGACCAAGGTGTCAGCAGGTTTGGTGTTTTTTGGTTTTTTTTTTCCTGAGGCCTTTCTTCTTATTTTGCAGATGGCTAGCTTCTCATTGTTTTCTCACATGGTCTTTTTCTGTGCACATGCATCCCTGGTGCATCCAAATTTCCTCTTCTTATAAGAACAGCAGTCAGATTGTATTAGGGCCCATCCTAATGACCTCACTTAACTTAATCACTTATTTAAAGGCCCTGTCTTTATATCTAGTCACATTCTGAGGTGCTGGGGGCTAGGGCTTCAATATATGAATTTTGGAGAGACATAATGCAGCTCATATGTAATTTCCATACCATAAAATTTATCCATTTAAAGCATGTAATTCAATATTTTTAGTATACTCACAGAATTGTGCAATCATACCACAATCTTAAGTTTAGAACATTTTCATCACACCCCAAAGATTCTCTGTAACATTAGCAGTCACTCCTCATTGACTACCACCACCCCTCTACCCCACTTCTAGGCAACTACAAATCTACTTCCTTCTTATAGATTTGTCTATTCTGGATTTTTCATGTAAATGGAATCATATAATGTGTTGTCTTTTGTGATTGGCTTCTGTCACCCAGTATAACATTTTAGTGGTTCATCCAGGTTTAGAAACAATCAACACTTCATTCCTTTTTATTGAAAAATAATATTCCATTGTATGGATTTACCACATGTAGACATATGGTTTCATTTATCTTGGATACCTATGAGAAGAATTGCTGGACCATATGGTAACTCTGTCTAACATATTGAGGAACTGCCAGAGTGTTTTCCAAAGCGACTGTACCATTTTACATTCCCACAAGCAATAAACAAGGGTTCCCATTTCTCCAAATCCTCACCAACACTTGTTATTGTCTATCGTTTTTGATTATAGCCATCTTACTGGGTGTGAATTGTATGTCACTGTGGTTTTGATATCCATTTCCCTACTGACTAATGATGTTGAGCATCCTTTGATGTTCATTAGTCATTTGCATACTTTTTCTTGAGAAATGTCTATTCAAATCTTTATTAACTTTCTAATGTCTGTAGTAACTATAATTTTGTCCCCCTTTTCATCCTGATATGATCATTTGTTCTTTCTTAATCCATATCAATAGAATTTTATCAATTATTAACTTTTTCAAGGAAACATCTGGCTTTGTTGATACTCTCTACTATATTTTTATTTTGGAGTTCCTTTTTTTTTGTTACTTTATTATTTTCTTCCTTCTCCTTCTTTGGGTTTATTTTGCTGTAATTTTTTCCAACATCTTGAGAAGTCTGCTTAGCTCATACATTTTCAGCAATTTAAATTTTATAATTTTTGCAGTTAAATCTGTAAATTTTCTTTTGGATACTTAGAAGCATCCTCTAAGTTTTGATTCATGGCATTTTAAAAATTCCATATTTATTTCTTTTTTGATCCATGGGTTATTCAGAAGTATATTTCTTAATTTCTAGTTATCATTCTTAAATTATTGATTTCTAGCACAGCCATATATGATTTCAGTCCTTTGAAATTTGTCATGACTTGCTTTATGGCTCAGTATATGGAGAATTTTTGTAACGGTTTCTTGTGTCCTAGAAAATAACTTTTTGTCTATAGTTGTTTGATCCAGTGTTCTGTATATGTCTGTTATGTTTGTTACTGTTATTTAGCTCTTCTATAGTCTTCTATAATCTTTGGCTTCGTTATTCAGCAAAATTGATAGATTTATGGATTCAGAAGCCCAGTGAGCACATTCACTATATGACAAAATTACATTATTTGAGATAGATGCTATATAATGAGAAACTTAATTTCTCAACCAATAATTTAATAATTTGAGTGAGGGAATATTTATAATGTTCATCTGTAAGAATTAAAAGCATTCAGAATACCCTTTTCCGGGGGGTCAGAAGTTGTACTGTTATCTTTTAAGCCTTGGGGGCAAAAATATTAACACGGGGGCAATCAGGAATGATACATAGGTGCCCCAACTATCTGGCATAAATATTTGGAGAACATGGTCCTGTACATTTTGATTCCTTTTGATCCAGTTACTTATTTCTTTTGAATTCACTGTGTCTCTCCAGTCTTAGCACTTCTAAATGAAGCTGCCCTGGTCACACAAAGTTTATGTTAATAGAATTTAGCCTCTGATGTTAGCTTCTGAGTATTTCACTCATTGCATCTGCATATCCCTCATCCTCTTTCACCTGGGTTGAGCCTGCCCTTCAGCTCCTCTGTCTAACTTTGCTCAGTGACCTGTTTTTTGATGTGCTTCTCTGGCTCATGCGCTTTACCATCCTTCAGACAGTAACTGTAGGTCACAGTCCCCTCCCCACCCCTTACCCCCTCCACCCAGGGCCTGTGGGACTGTTCAGGCAAAAGTATTTCCACCAGGGCTTCCCATCAGAAGAGGGAAATATTGTGTTGGGTTCAGTCATCCGTCCAAATACACTCTGCTATCTGGTTCTCAGATGAAGATTTGCCCAGCAACCTCTGACTCCCAGATGCCTGTCTGCTCTACCACAGAGTTCTTAGCTAACGGATCATGGTTTCTGCGCTCAACTTTCAGTTCTGGCCTCCCAGTTGATTTATCTCCTTCCTTTCTCCCTCTGGCAAGCCCCAGCATGTGAGCCTTAATAACAGTCCTAGTACACCCATAATGACTATTCTCCCTGTTTCTATTTCCTGATTTTAGAAAGGCACAATATATAAAAAGGAACGATAAAACATGGATGAAACTTGAAGACACTAAACTAAGTGAAATAAGCCAGACACAAAAGAATGATTCCACTTATATGTGGTACCTAGAGTAGTCCAATTTATAGAGACAGAAAGTAGATTAGAAGTTACCAGGGCTTGGGTTAGGGGCAATGGAGAATTATTGCTTCATGGTTACCGGGTTTCTGTTTGGAGTAATGAAAAAGTTTCAGAAATAAATAGTGCTAATGGTTGTACAACATGGTGGATGTAATTAATGCCACTGAATTGTGCACTTATCATTGGTTAAAACGATATGTTTCATGTCATGTATAATTTGCCACAATAAAACAAAAAGGCACAATAATATCTCCTTGACCTTCTTCAGCGTTCTCCAGGGCTGCTCCCTTTTGGTCTGCCTCTTAAATATTAGGATTCAGCAGTTTTGTTCCTTGGTTCTGTCCTTTTATTGTCCTGCCCTCTTCCTCTGGGGAATCTCATTCAGTTTGCTAATGAGGACTGAACTTAAATTTTTAGCCTAAACTCTCTCCCAAGTGGCAGACCCAGGTTACTGCGATTACTTGAAATCTCCACTTGGATATTCCACTAGCTCTGCAATCTCATCATTCCCCCACTCAACTCATCCTCTTCCTCCCGGAGCAGTTTATCCTTCTGTCTGTTTTTAGCCTTCTGTTTTCTACAGCCACGGTTTCCCAAACCAGACATTCAGGCGTTTCTCCCCTTTTCCCACCTCCAGTCTCTCACTAAGCCCTATTTTTCTCATTCTACCTTGTGCAATGTCCCACCACGTACCCTACAGCAAGGCTAGGCTGCTAGCCTGGCCCCAAACTGAATTCTGTGCTTTGGAAATCTCCTGCCTGGACTATTTTAGAATGACTTTCCTTGCTTTGATCTCTTTTCTCTTCACCCTCAAATTCTCTGCCCCTTCTACTTCAAGACCTGGGTGAAAGTTCTCCTCTCGAAGGCTGTTATCTTCTCTTTGCAATCCCCTTCTCTCTAGCACAATCATCTTTCTGTTCTTGCCTGGGAAAAGTGTTCTCTCAAATCAGTGTAAATGAAATAATTTTATAAAGCATGTTGCAATTCATCGCAATTGCTTGTTTACTTGTCTGACAGTCTCCTCCACTAGACTCTAATCTTTTTAGAGGTGGGGATTGTGTCCAGCTCCCAGCCAGCACCCTGGTCCATGGTAGGTGCTCCTTAAAGAGCTACAGTGTCTGCCTTTATAAACTTGAGAGAACTAGACATTTTTTCAACACTTGAGATTCAAACACTTTTCAGAAAAGTCAATCCATTTTATGTTTTATTCTCTCTTTGCTGTTAGATATTGCTAAGTGACTATCACCTAACCGCTCAGAGCCTTGTTGTAATTGTACTTCCCTCCAGTTTTTTTGTGGCTGCTCCAGATGCTTTCCTGATAGTTCTTATTTCATATTTTAGTGGTTTGAAACTTAGGAAAGTTTAAAAGTTTAGGGGCACATCTAAATATGGATATTCCAACACAACCTGGATACAACCTAAGGATTGAAAAAAAATCCTATGGGATCCCTAAAATTAGTGCTTCAGGGTGTTTAAAGTTGCATCACTTTTTCATTGTCTGATTTAATGATGACCGTAGCACTTTATCAAAGCAATAAATCACGTTTTAAAAATTAAAATGACCTGCAATTAATTTTATTTTTTTAAATCTTGGGTCTTTTTGTACTATAATTAGAGACTGTGGGATTCCAAAGCAGATTTGGAGTTAATGTTTCTGAATAAATGCTACCAAAAGAGAGACACAGACTCCTAATTACTTCAGTCTTCTTAATACTAGTTTATTTTTGATCTGTTGCGAATAGCATAGCTTCTATATCAGTCGCGGTTCTCCAGAGAAACACGACTAATATATATTTCAGAACTAATACATATGTATATTTATATAATGTTTGTGTGAGCAGGGCAGCTTCATTTAGAGTTGCTGAGACTGGAGAGACAACAGGAGTGACTCCAAGAGAAATAAGTAATTGGAGCAAAGGGAGTCAGGATGTACAGGACCAAGGTCCCCCAATATTTGTGCCAGATAGTTGGGGCACCTGACTGTTATTTCTGATTGCCCCTAAAGAGTGCTCTGGGACCCAGTTTCAATGTGGGCAGGGGGTCCCCCACACATCTTGGACACCAGCAGGGTGTCCTACAATTCAACTTAATTCTGACACTATCTACCTGGAGATAGAATCAGATTCCACAGGTTAAGGGCTCAGTCTGACAAGACTGTCCCCATCCGCCACTTCAGATGCAGATGTCAAGCCCAGGTTGTTACCTGTACTTCTGAATAACTCGCTAAAAATTATAGGCTCCCTCTATTCCCTCTTTGGATTCAATTAGTTTGCCAGAGTGTCTCACAGAAACATTTTACTTACTAGATCATTGGTGTATTATAAAAGGATGCAAATCAGGAACAGCCAGGTGGAAGGCATGTGGTAAGGGCACAAAGCTTCCATGTCCTCTGAGCACCATTCTCCCAGCACCTCCAAGCTCTCTGAACACTGTCTGTTTGGTTTTTTATGGAGGCTTCATTACCTAGGCATGACTGATTAAATCGTTGGCCATTGGCAATTGATTCAACCTCCAGCCCCTCTCCCCTCCCAGAGGTCAGAGGGGTGGGATTCAAAGTTTCAACCCTCTAATCACAGAGCTGGCTTCCCTGGCAACCAGCTCCCCGCCCCCCGCCCCCTCCCCTCCTTTGGTTACCTAGGGCTTTTCCAAAAGTCACTCATTAACATAAAAAAGACACCTTTATCATTCTCACACTTAGGAAATTCCAGGGGTTTTAGGAGCTCTGTGCCAGAAATGGGGATGAAGACCAAATATATATTTCTTATTATAAATCACAATGTCACAGCCTCCATATTAATATTTTTACCCCAAAGCTTAAAAAATATCAGTGCAACTTCTGATCAAAAGAGAAAGTATTTAGGGAATTCCCTGGCGGTCCAATGGTTAGGACTCCCCGCTTTCACTGCCGGGCCGGGCTCAATCCCTAGTCGGGGAACTAAGATCCCACAAGCCTCCAGGTGTGGCTAAAAACAAACAAACAAACAAACAAAATTTTTGAATGCTTTTAATTCTTACAGCTGAGTATTTTGAATGCTCTTCTCCCAAATTATTTTATATATAAATATATATATACATAAATATGTAAATAAATATAAAGAGATTCATTTTAAGGAATTGATTGTGGGTGCTGGTAAGTCTAAAATTCACAGGACAGGGGCTTCCCTTATGGCGCAGTGGTTAAGAATCCGCCTGCCAATGCAGGGGACATGGGTTCGAGCCCTGTGCCAGGAAGATCTCACAACAACGCAACTACGCCCGTGCGCCACAACTACTGAGCCTGAGCTCTAGAGCCCGCGAGCTACAGCTACTGAGCCCATGAGCCACAACTACTGAAGCCCGGGCGCCTAGAGCCCATGCTCTGCAACAAGAGAAGCCACCGCAATGAGAAGTCTGCACACTGCGACGAAAAGTAGCCCCTGCTCGCCGCAGCTAGAGAAAGCCCATGTGCAGCAACGGAGACCCAACGCAGCCAAAAATAAATAAATAAATTTATTAAAAAAAAAAAAATTCACAGGGCAGGCCAGCAGGCTGGTAACACCAAAAAGACTTCTATGTTACAGTCTTGAGGCAGAATTCCTTCCTTTCCAGAAATCCTCAATTTTTGCTGTTAAGGCTTTCAATTGAATGAGGCCCACTCACATCATTGAGCGTAATCTCCTTTACTTAAGTCTACTGATGTTAATCACATTTGCAGAATAACTTCACAGCAATAATTAGACTGTCTGACCAAACAGCTGGATACCATAGCCTAGCCAAATTGATCCATAAAATTTAACCATCACAGCTACCCTAGTAGTTATATTCGTTAGCATAGGATGACAAAAAGCCATAGTATAATCATTCATTGTGTCTCTAATTTCTCCCACAAAACAGCTGGATAGAAAGTCAAAGAGAAGTCTACCAAGGTAGTCCTAGTGGAATTCTGGACTACTTTGTTACAAGTACCCTTTGAGCAGCTACCTTGGAGCTGTATAATGTTTTTATTTAAAAAGGTATTGCTGTATTATTTTTATCTTACCCTACAATTTGGCTTCCAAGTTAGAACATATGCTTGAGAAAGATAGTTAATTTTGAACTTAGATAGGCAGAGTTCAGGCTATTGAGCTATAGATGGAATGTTTTAGGATTTGCTAATTTCCATGGTTGAATAGTTTGTGTACTTCCTTTAGATAACCCCTTCCTTATCTACAAAATAGGAATAACATTTACCTCGTATTATTGTTGAGAAGTTTAAACAATGTACTGAAGTGTCTAGTACAGTGCCTCATACACAGTCGGTGCTCCATAATTGTTTTCTTCACTCGTCCTACAATAGTTCTCATAATTGCCACCAGGGAGAACCTCTGAGCAACAGCTCCTTGAGCTCATGCACTAGCTAAGAAGATGAAACCTCTTTCTTTGTTGCTGAACTTTCCATGAACCCTCAGCATCTCATTCTCTTTCTTTTGACTCTGCAAGGCTGCAGAAGTAGAAAGAAGATTACTTTCCCTCCATTTTCTCTCATGCATGCATGTATGCATTCATTCATTTGTCCATTCACTCAACAAACCTCTACTGAATGCCTTCATGCTCCAGGCATCATGACAGGTACTGGGGATACAACACTGATCACTTACTGTGGTCTTTGTTCTTCAGGGGCTCACAGAAGATGATAGGGTGACCAGGATTGCTGACACAAAAAACCAGAGAGGACAGAAAGA
The DNA here is from genome assembly GCF_009873245.2 of Balaenoptera musculus. NCBI lineage: Eukaryota > Metazoa > Chordata > Mammalia > Artiodactyla > Balaenopteridae > Balaenoptera > Balaenoptera musculus. Next base: position 139,970,160 of record NC_045785.1, on the reverse strand, counting down.
GGTAGGTTTAGGGTCTACTGATAGTTTCATATTTAATTGTGGAAAGGATAATGATGTCTTCTGTAAGCATCCAGTAAATAATATTTTATAGCTTAAGAAAAATACCACATGCTAAAAGAGAGAAAAAGAAAACAATAGATGATGAAAAAATATCTTAATGACAAAATATTTGTCAGTTATTAGTGTTGGCATTTATATTATCCATTATGTTCTATTTGTTAAATGGACCGGTTTAAATTACTTAAGTATCACTTAGAATAACAAAATTAAGACTTAGGAGAACAGGTTTTGCTTTAAAATTTCTGCTGCTTTGATAATCACAGCAAATTAGGAATGGTGCTAGCTAACCTTTGGTGTGGTCTTATGATGGGTTTAGCATTGTGCTAAGCAGTGCAAGCATTCTGTCCTTCAGTCCTCAAAATGACTTTATGATCCCCATCTTGGGAAACGGAAAAGCTAAGGCACAGAGAGTTTAAGTAGCTTACTTAAGGTCGCTGGTAGGTTCAGAGTTTGAACCCTAAAAGCCCGACTCCAGAATCCTTTGAACTACCATCTTATAGGGAATTTTTTTTAACTGTCCTAAAATACTGAGACATCACTATGAGCATGCATGTAGTCACATTTTATTTTATTTTAAAAAGTAGGCAATGCTCTTATGTGGTTCAAAATTTTAAAGGTATAAAAGGATATGCAGTAAAAAAGCTCGCTCCAAACCTCATCTGCCAACTACCTACTCCCGCTTCTCACAGGCAACCAATAAGCTTTCATGCATATATTAATTTTTCCCTCTTTTTACATAAATGGTAGGCTACTATGTGACCCATTTCATATCTTTCTTTCTTTTTTAAAAAATATTTATTTATTATTTATTTGGCTGTGCCAGGTCTTAGCTGCGGCACTTAGGATCTTCCTTGTGGCATGAGGGATCTTTAGTTGCAGCATGCGAACTCTTAGTTGTGACATGTGAGTTCTACAGCATCCCTGTAGTTCCCTGACCAGGGATCGAACCTGGGCCCCCTGCATTGGGAGCACAGAGTCTCAGCCACTGGACCACCAGGGAAGTACCTCATGTCTTTATTTTCCCCCTTAAAAATGTATCCTAGAGGGGCTTCCCTTCCTTGGTGGCGCAATGGTTGGGAATCCACCTGCCAATGAAGGAAACACAGGTTCAAACCCTGGTCCGGGAGGATCCCACATGCCACGGAGCAACTGGGCCTGTGCGCCACGGCTGCTGAGCCTGCGTTCTGGAGCCTGCGCTCTAGAGCCTTCGAGCCACAACTACTGAAGCCCGCGCGCCTGGAGCCCGTGCTCCGCAACGGTAGAGGCTGCCACAATGAGAAGCCCACGCACCGCGACAAAGAGTAGCCCCCCTCGCTGCAGCTAGAGAAAGCCTGCGCGCAGCAACGAAGACCCAGTGTAGCCAAAAATAAATAAATGAATAAATAAATAAATTTATATTAAAAAAATGTATCCTAGAGATCTTTCTATATTTTTACATAAAGTGCTTTCTCTTTCTCTTTTAATGCTTGCCTAGTTTTCTATGGAATGAATGTCCCATAATTTATTTAATCTGTCTGCTATTAATGGACATTTAAGTTTTTTCCAAACATTTGTTTTAACAAAAATAATTTTGTATTTCTCAAATCATGAGTATTTAATAACAGAGATTTAGTTTGTCTAATCTGCACAGCGTCTTTAAATTTATTTTAAAAATATATAATACACTTATATGCTTTAAAATCCAATATGTAAAAAAATATTGTACAAGGTCTTTTTCCCCTTCCTGTCTGTCTCCAACATTTCTGCCATAGGCAGTCTACGTTATTAGTTTCTTGTATATTCTTCCAGATAGGCATATGCAAGCAAGTATGTACATGTATTTCTCCCTCTTTTTATACAAATGGTAGCATACTATACATACTATATCTTGTGTTGTTTTTTTTTTAACTTAACACTAAATCATGAAGATCTTTCCATACCAGAATTTAAAGGAAAATTTCATTCTTTTTTTTTTCGCAGCTACAATAGTGTTCAATTTTACAATTGCTCCAAAATTTATTTAACTGGATCCTTGATGGACCTTTACCTGGTCTTCAAATCTTTTGTTTTTACAAATAATGCTACAAAGAATAGCCTTATCATATATAATTTTACAAGTGTACAGATAACTCCGTAGGGCACATTCCCAGAGTGGAATTGCTACCTCTGGGAGCATGCACATTTGTAATGCTGATGGGTATTGCCAAATTACCCTTCAGCTGTATCAGTTTACACTTTGGCCGGCAACCTATGAAAGGGCCTGTTTCCCATACTTGCCTGAATAGAAGATATGACCTGGGAAATAGTATTTCAGTATAGTTTTAATGTGAAGTTATCTTTTATGAGTAAGTTGAACATCTTTTCCTATATTTAAGAACCATTTTTGGGCTTCCCTGGTAGCGCAGTGGTTGAGAATCCACCTGCCAATGCAGGGGACATGGGTTCGAGCCCTGGTCTGGGAAGATCCCACATGCCACGGAGCAACTAGGCCCGTGAGCCACAACTACTGAGCCTGCGCGTCTGGAGCCTGTGCTCCGCAACAAGAGAGGCCGCGATAGTGAGAGGCCCGCGCACCGCGATGAAGAGTGGCCCCCGCTTGCCGCAACTAGAGAAAGCCCTCACACAGAAACGAAGACCCAACATAGCCAAAAATAAAAAATATAAAAATAAATAAATAAATTAACTTAAAAAAAAAAAAAAAAACCATTTGTGTGGGGCTTCTCTGGTGGCGCAGTGGTTGAGAATCTGCCTGCCGATGCAGGGGACATGGGTTCGAGTCCTGGTCCGGGAAGATCCCACATGCTGCGGAGCAACTAAGTGCGCCACAACTACTGAGCCTGCACTCTAGAGCCCGTGCCACAACTACTGAGCCTGCGAGCCACAACTACTGAAGCCCACACGCCTAGAGCCCATGCTCTGCAACAAGAGAAGACACCGCACACTGCAATGAAGAGTAGCCCCTGCTCGCCACAACTAGAGAAAGCCCGCGCACAGCAACAAAGGCCCAATGCAGCCAAAAATAAATAAATAAAATAAATTTTTTAAAAAAAGAAAGAAAAGAACCATTTGTTTGACATACACTCTATCAATATCCTTTGTCATTTTCTATTTTGGTGGTGGTGTTTTTCTAATAGACTTAAAGGAACTCCTCATATGTTAGGTAAATTAACCTTTCATCTCTGGTTCAAATTGCAAATTTTTCCAACTTTTCATTTGTCTTTTGACTTGTAATTTTTTTTTAACATCTTTATTGGAGTATAATTGCTTTACAATGGTGTGTTAGTTTCTGCTGTATAACAAAGTGAATCAGCTATATGTATACATATATCCCCATATCCCCTCACTCTTGTGTCTCCCTCCCACCCTCCCTATCCCACCCCTCTAGGTGGTCACAAAGCACCGAACTGATCTCCCTGTGCTATGCAGCTGCTTCCCACTAGCTACCTATTTTACATTTGGTAGTGTATATATATCCACGCCACACTCTCACTTTGTCCCAGCTTACCCTTCCCTCTCCCCATGTCCTCAAGTCCATTCTGTACGTCTGCATCTTTATTCCTCTCCTGCCCCTAGTTTCATTAGAACAATTTTTTTTTTTAAATTTGACTTGTAATTTTTTTAAATGAAGAATTAAAAATATTTATATGGACATTAATCTTTCCTTGTATGGACTCTAGATTTTTGGGGGGGGGGGCATTATATTGATAATTAAATCAACATCTTTAAAACAAATCAGAAATCTAAGAAACTTTATAGTAAAATAAAAAAGAACCCAATGAACATAGAGCCATATTCTTATATAAGGTATATATAGTGTGTACATGTTCTGTACATGTTGTTTACTCTTTTTTTTGTTCACATAAACATTGCAACATATCTTAAAGTATCATGGCTTATTCAATCATGATTCCATCCATGTGGAGCCTCTGGATTTTGTGTTATGCTTGGAAAGGCTTTTGCTAATCCAGGATTATAGAAGAATTCCCTCATAGTTTTGTCCAGTACCTTTAAAATTATATTTTAATTTATCTGGAATGGATTTTGTGTAAAGTTTGAGCTTTATTTTATTTTTTTCCAGATGGCTACCAGTTGTCCCAATAAAATACTATATCAGTTAAAATGCTTTCAGCTGTGACTGTAACCAGTGAAAAACAGCTTAAGCAGTTGGTACATTTACCAAGTCACACAACAAGAAATCTGGGGTACGGTTGTTCCAGAGTTGGTGAATTCAGTGGTTCAACAATGATTTCAAGGACCCAGATTCTTTCCGCATTTTCAGTGTGTTGACTTCATTCCTTTATTCAAACTAAAAATTGAGGGCTTTGTCTCTTCTACATTGTTTTCAAAACAAGGTTAGTGCTATAAGAATTCCATTTATGTCGATAATTACGCTTTTGTACCAGTGAACATATTATTATCGGATTTGCAGAATGTTTTTCACACTGCAAATTAATTGAAGTAGGAATCACATCTATCAAAAGTTTCAGCTATTGTGTCCAGTACAAGGAATATGACATTATCATTCTAATGGAAGCTATATGTATGTGGCTACCCTCTGGAGTGGGATTTGAGAAAATTGGATACAACTCTGATGCAATTGGCCGAGAACTGCCTCAGCTCCTTACCAAATCCTGCAGCTCACGTGCCTCTGAACTTAGGCATCTGTTTTCCCCTTGCGTTACAGTGAAAGAAGCATCCCTGCTCCAGCCAAGGCCAAAGGCCAATCCTCCCACATGGCTGTGTATCTTCAGTTCTTCCCTTGCTCTCATTTATCATCAGATTCTTTCTCTCTACTGCACTGTTTCCATTAGCAGTCTAACATGTCTCTTGGTCCTCCAGCCTCCTGCAATCACCACTCCATTTCTCTTCCCCACTCCACAGAAAAATTTCTGAAAGCCAAGTTTAACTTGCTACCTTTTTGTCCTTGCCTCCCATTCCACCTCAACACACTTCGGTCAGGCTTTCATTACTCCATTCTCCCATGCCCACATTGATAAGAGACAGTTCCTATTAAGGCTGCCAGTGTAGATGTCCATGCAGTCGGACTCTTCTGATTTTCCTATGACTGGCCTGGTAGCTTTCTCAGCACCTTTTCTGGCTCCTCTTCCTCCAGCAGACCTCTTGCAATGCTCCAGGCTCTCTACCTGCACTCTCTCCTACAGCCACGCTTTAAATATCATCTATTTATGGATGACTTCCAAATCCACACCTCTTCTCCTCTATCCTGAGGTCTAGACTTATTTATCTAATTACCTTTTGGCATTTCCACTTAAGTGTTTAATAAAAATGTCAAACGTTACATGTCTAAAGCAGAACCAATTATTTTTCCCTTCCTCCCAATTTATTCTTCCCAGAGTCTTCCCCATCACAGTAAATGGCATCTTCATTTGCCCAACTGCCCACGTGCAGTTATCAGCAAGTCCTATAGGTACTTACAAAATATGTCTTTAGTCTGGCTACTGCTCTCCCTTCTCCACTGCTACATCCTAGTCCAAGTGGCCACCACCCAGCCTGGATTACTAGGATAGTCTAATCAGTCTCCAGCTTCCTCTCTTTTTCACCTTGGTCCATTCTCCACACAGCAGTCTCAGTGATTTTTCTAAAATGAAAATTAAGTTATATGACTTCCCTCCTCAAAACTTTTTAAATGGTGCCTCATCACCCTCTGTGATAAAACTCAACTCCTTTTCCTGACACTCAGGGTTCTACAGTGTGTGGTATTTGCCCACCTAACCTCATCTCTGCCCACTTTACCCCCTCTTCATTCCAGCTGAAGCACTATGGCTATTTTTCTTTCCGTCAAGCACACCAAGCTTGTTCCCATTTCAGGACATTTGCACTTGCACTTGGAATATTCTTTCTCCTTACATTTGTGTGGGTGTGTCCTCATCCAGGGCTCAGCTCACATGAGAGTTCTTAGTCCAGTGCTGAGTAATCTACTAAATCACTTGTGTCTTTCCCCACCCTCTGTCATTCTCCACCACAATATTCTATTTTAGTGTTTTCAAAGCATCATTTATCAGGAACTGAAATCTTATTTATTCATTGACATGTTAATCATCATTCTCCACTGGAATATAAATTCTTTTGAAGGTAGAGACTTGGGCTGTCTTATGCTCTGCTGTATTCCCATTACTTGAAACAGTTCCAAATATTTATCAAGTAGTGGGTACTCGGTAAATGTTTGTTAACTGATTTATTACTCCGTCTTTGTTCTGGGCAGTCACTTTACCTCTTCTGATCTCAGTTCCTTCAATATTAAGATGAGGATGCTTGAAGAAAAGGATACCTGAAATTCCTTCTGGCTCAGTCTGCAATGACTATGTCTTAAAACCTACAGTAATTACAGGAAAAATCTTGTTGCATCAAAGATTTGTATCTACTGAAGAACATTCTTTTTTTAAAATTAAAAAAATTATTTATTTTGGCTGCTCCTGGTCTTAGTTGTGGCATGCGGGATCTTCGTTGCGGCATGTGGACTTCTTAGTTGCGGCATGTGGACTCTTAGTTACACCATGCATGCGGGATCTAGTTCCCCGACCAGGGATCTAACCCAGGCCCCCTGCATTGGGAGCGCAGAGTCTTACCCACTGGACTACCAGGGAAGTCCCATGAAGAGCATTCATTCATTCATTCATTCATTCAACAAGCTTCTTCTGAGTGCTGACCATAGCCTGGTACCATTCTAGGCACTGGAGGCCAAGTCATCACCATCAAGATTATAGCACATCAGTCTCAACAAACAGAAAACCTAGAAGGTTAATAATGCTATTCTTGTTCTCCAGCTGATTTTCTACTGATACTTCACTTTCACAACCGCTTTCTCAATTTTGCTTAGTTTATCTACACTGGGCTCCCTTTAAGTTAAAGTTATTATCGCTATTACCATAGTTAATTTTCAAGAATTCTAGGATAAACTGACATAATTTATGTGGCTATAACTTTAATAACGTGATGTAAAACGTAGCCATTAAGGCTGCAGATTTCCTGCCAATCTGATTTAGTTTTAATCCAAACTCTGCCATGCTTCCAAATTTAATTGCACCTTGACTTAAACTAAAATTTTGAATTTTATGAATCTAATTTTTTAAAAAAGAGATTAATAAGGAACTAAATTTGTATATATTCAGGTCGAGATGTGCAGAGGACTGCTAATTCTCTTGTCAAAATTTGAGCCAGCTGGTTTTAAATTTGAATTGGAATTAGTGTATATGTAGAGCCAATCATTAATCAAATGTCTAGAATGAAAATAAATCACTTTCAAAACTGTAGAGAATGAAAAATGATTAAGAAAAGCAAAGCAAATTGTTATATATTGTGCTAACTGCCATTTGTTGGCATAGGCTACAAATCACTCATAGAAAGCAATGTCTACTTATATTTGCTTTAATCAATTATATAAAGAGCTATATATAAATAGCTATATAATGTTTTAATCTTGCATACAAGCACTATATTTAAAGCACTATATATTGGTCAAAATGCTTTTGGTTGGGAAGGAAGACAGAAATCCAATTCAAACTTACTTAAACAAAAATGGGGAATATTTATTGTTTCATGTAACTGGGAAAGCCAGAACTCAACTAATGTAATGTCATCAGAGAATTCTTCTCTTTCAATCAGGGCCTCTCCTGGTGAACTAATGTTCACTAGCAGCTCAGGATTCATACCCTACCAGTTTATCAACCCAAGGGGAAAGAAACGGTTCTTTTTCAATAGCTACAATAGAGAAATCCTAGGCAAGATTCTGACTGGCCCAGTTTGGAAACAAACTAACAAAATGTATTTCAAAGGTCCTCACACTCCTAGATTACTCTTTTTCTCCTTCAAAACTGTTATTCCTGCAGTGAGCTGATCTTAGCTAAATTTTAGGAGAATGTAATCTGATTAAATTGATTCACCTTAAGGTATTTAAAATGATAGCTTTATCATTTGCAACTTATCAATAAATGAACTGATAATTGGTACAATGTCATAATAAGAAAAGGACTTAAGGCAGTGTGGATAAAGACAGTTTTAATCAGGTTCACTAAATCATGCCAATATAGAAGCATACATTCTTTCATACACAAGGCATAGAAATCTGGACATCTCTGCCCTACTCCTCACACTATTTGTGAGTGGAAATATTTGGCAGTGTATTGGGAAGATGCTGTGAGAGTGGTCTGTCCTTGGTTCAGGCAATAAGAGATACATTGTAGAGAACAGAAAAGAAATAATAAAACTAAGTCAGCTTGCATTTTTTTTTATCATCATGTGCAGAAATTCTAAACAATATCAGTGATATAATATCCATCCCCACCTTGATGGACCAGTCCCACTGTTCCTGCATCCCCCTGGGGTTCCTTGCCAATACTTCCTCCCATCTCCCCATTCAAGCATGCCAGATAGAAGTCAGAGCCCTGGCATATTACTTTTCACAACTATTGATACATGACTAGGGGAATTAATGTATTGGTGACTTGCATTATAAAGAAAAGAGTGAACTGAGACTGCAAGAGGAAATAGTCAAGAGACAGTGCTTTACAAAATGGATTATACTTAATGTCAAACTGTGTGTTATAAGCAGTAAGTATAATCTTGAAATATAAAATAATTGAATTAGCCCCCCCAGATATATTCGACAGGAAAAGTCTATTCTGGAAGAACAATTCATTTGTCAGCTGAGCAAAAGAAGCTTATAAGGAATAGCTGAATAATGCCAAATGTCTGTTAAACTAATTTAAAGGCAAGCATATGAATTTGATTTGGATCAGAGTCTGTGTCTGTCTTCCTTGCCATGTAGCCCTGGCTCGGGAGGGAGTATCATTGCTGGTCCAGCAGGTGGCACTCTTTTCTTTGTGCACTAGTACTAAACTAACAACTTGGCCAAGTACAAGGTAGTTTAGAGTCCTGCCTTCAGAAGAACCCTATAATCTGTTTATCTATGGCAATAATATGGTTATAGATTTCACAAGGGCAACTATGCTGGTCTGGTCTTTGTCAACTTTTTTTCTTAAATCAAAGACTTGTTTTATTATAGTACACGGACTGGGACTGATGTGAGGGGGTGGATGTAGTGGGCAACCACTGCCCTGATTAGCATCAGATGTCCATCCCGATGGCCATGAATGTGCCAAAGGTGCCGCCGCTCTGCATCATGGTTTTCCTGACACCGCCCATCAAACCCCGACCCCGTATTCCGATCCTGAGACAGGAAAAGATGCTGAAGAGCGCCCCCGCCGCCATGCCCGTGGTGTAACCTATCACAAAACCCATCTTCACGAGGTGGAAGCAGCTTGGCTGGAACTGTGCGTAGGGACTCAAGGCCACCAGCATCTCGCTTGTGGCCTTGGTCACTTTTGGTCTTTGTCAGATTTGAAGATTGGTCCATACACATCTAACTGCCCCATCGGGTCTAGAGTTTGTCATCCTTAGTTTTAAGCCTTTATCAGTTTCTGTTAAAATACTTTGACTTCTACTCTATGTCTAAGGTCTTGCACAATGCTGGAAGTCTACGTAAAATTGTGATGATTCATATTTGACAAGCAGGTTGAGCAAAAGTAATGTTTCTCAATTAAAAAAATATATTTTTCTAATAAAAATTCCACACATCCTTGGAGCTTCTGAAACTTCCCCTCAAGAATCAGTGATGAGAAGAAGTTGGATTCCATCTTCTACATATTCTTTCTAGAAAAGATTTTATCCAGTTAATTTTCTACAGTTTGTATTACAAAAACAGGTTTTTGTGTCTTTCAAATATACAATTAAAACATAATGGGCACATTTTTTCCCTTTCAAAATTGATCCTAATGCCCTGCCTCCTGGAAAGTGTGATTTGCTGGTCACAAATTAAAGGTACTATAATAAGCACAAGAATAAAAAGAACTAACATTGATATGTTAATAAAAGCAATTAATAACCAGTTAGTAAAACACCTTTTCATTTATTACGTCTTACCATGCTAGCGTCATTTAGAGAGTGCTAAATATGTGCTAGACATATTCATATGTAATAAGTGCATTACATATATGATCTCATTTAATTTTCAGATACCCAATTTGAAGAAAAGAAATATAAAGCTTAAAAACTATTTCCCCAAGTCATGTGGCAAGTCAGTATCAGAATGAGGACTTCTAAAGCTTATACCCCTGAAAAAGACAGAACATATTAGAGTACTGCAACAATCTTGTTAGTAAGTGAAGGAGCTTCATTTAAAAAAAACAAAAACAGTTCATAAAATGACTTTCAATAGTTAACCCTATTTTGTACAACAACCTATAACAGGTATTGTTGATAAGATTAGGCCTTCTTTAGAAATTGTATAAAGAGGAGAGGGGAAGAGAGTGTTAAGTAAAGATGGGAGAGGGTCAGAGACAAATTAAATTGATTTAACAATTTGCCTATGTTTAGCACAACCTTCAAAGAAGATTATTCAATAAAGAACATAAGGAAATATGTTTTAATAAGCAAAATATGTTTAATTTGCAGTGTGTGTTAAACAGGTAAATGTCTTTAATATATATAAAGCTCTTACAAATCAATAAGAATAAGAAGTCAATAGGAAAATGGAAAAGTATAACAATAGCCAATTCAGAAAGGAACACATATGGCCAGAAAATCCATGGAAAAAATAATTAACCTTCTCGTTAAGAATTTCAAAATTAAACAATAGAACGTTATACCAATTTCAACTCCCCAAATTGCCAAATATTAAAAGGAATAATGAAAATAATAATAATAAATAATAAAAGATATGACAATGTCCAGTGTGATTGAGGAGTAGGGAAATAGGTATGCATCCATTGCTAGTAGATAGGTGAATTAATTTACATTTATACAATGAACTATCATGGACCTACATCTAAATATTTAGATGGAAATATTCCAGATGAAAAATTATGATACAGATTACAGAATACATATAGAACATCATTTCATTTTGATAAATAAGTAATTATAAATAAATGTATATATAGTTATAAATTATAATTGCATATACATTTGTATGTAAATTTGTAGGAATCTACATCAAACTGGTAATTGGGGTTATCTAAAGATATTGATGTTGGGATTTGGGTGAATTTTCCAGCTTTTTTCTTTTTGTTTATCAGTAGTGTCTAATTTTTCTATAGTAAAACCTGGTTACTTATGTAAATAAACAAAAGCAAGATTCAAAATAAAAGAAGCAGTATCATGGTTAAGAGGATGAACTCTGGAGTCAGATAAGCCCAGGTGATGGGTGACCTCGATAAGTTCCTTAAACTTCTTAATCTTGGTTTCCTCACCTGTAAAATGGTGATAATAATAGTGCCTACCTCAACGGGTTTTTGTGAAGATTAAATTAGACAGCTGATGTGACCTACTGTACTTACCAGTCAATCAAGTAATTACAGAGTTTCTACTCCGATATTATAGGGCAGTACAAGGTACTTGGGGAAATGCACAGTTTGAGATTGTCCCTGCTCTGTAGGCAGTTAAATTCCCAAATAGACAGATGTCACTAACTCAAATGAGAACATGGCAAACAAGGGGTTCAAAGTTCTATGATATGCAAGGGAATCCCAAAACACAGTCACATTTTCAACGTGCTAAATGTCTATTAAACTAATTTGTTCCTTTAAAAAGTAATTTAAATGGGTGAATTATATCTCAATTAAGATGTTAAAAAAAGGTAATCATTTGAGTATGTGAAACTTACCTGAAAGAAATGGTCTCAAGAGTATTTTAAGACCAAAAACACTGATGCAATACAAAAACTAACATTGCAAAGGAAATTTTCTAAACTAGCTGATTTGAATCATATGAAGTTGAATCTGGTTCATAAAGTTATTGAACTGCTTGGAGACTCATTTTAGTGTGTGATTAATAAAATGATTCCCACATAGGATTTGCAAATATTAAATACTATGACTAAAATAATGAATTCCTTAATTTTTCCTGTAAACCGATTGGGGAAAAAGAGCTTTAATTTGGGGAAAAAAGGGAGCAGAAGTTCTTGCTTAATGTAACATGAATGATTTTCAAGGTCCAATTAAAATACACTTTCTCTAGAAAATTGCGTTTTTGACCACTCTGTCCTTACTGATAATAACAATCCTAGTTTCCATTTACTGAACACTTATGTTCCTCGGAATATGTTAAGTGCTTCACAGACCCAGTCAAATTTAATTTTGACTATACTATGAGGTAAGTGTTCTTAGCTCCGTTTAACAGATAAGGAGACTAAGACAGGTAAGTTAAGAAACTTGACCAGGTCACATGGCTATTAAGTTATCTATCAGGTTAGGATTCCAAGCTGGAACTGTCTGGTTACAAAGCTTGTTAATAACTACACCATACAAAGTCCTTCCTTGTACCTTGTTCATTCTGTGAATGCTACAAATGAGCAAAGAATGATAGATCAGTATAATCAGTCTTTTCTCAGTGTATTCCCAAATAAGAGGTGACAAGCTAAAACTATACTCTGGCAGGAGATCCAAACTAGTTTTCTTTAATAACAATAACAGTATTCTGAGGCATAATTATAGCAATTTACATAATGAAAGGAATTACTACTCTGAGAAAGTATACTTAATAGAGCCAACTAGAATATTGAGAACAGAGTTGAACATTGAATTGTTAAATCATTGAATAGTTATCTGGAAATGCTCTTTATTCATTGAGATCACAGCTTTCATTGACTGCAGATTCTTACATTTTGTATTTCATGCATTCACTTATTCAATAGCTATCCACTGAGCACCTACTATGTGCTAGGTGTTGTTCTAGGCATTTAAGATATATCAGAGAACATAAAAATCCCTGCCCTTAAAGAAAAATAATAATAATAAAAAAGAAAAGAAATAATTTTTTTAAAACCCCAAGAAACAACAGTATCAACAAAGACAGTCCCTGACCTCATGGAGTTTCCATCTCAGTGGGGAGAGACAGACAATGAAATACATGTCAGATGATGCTAGGTGATATGAATAGAAATAAGAAAGGGTAAGAGGCAGAGAGATGAAGGCTGGTGTTTAAATAGGGGGTTAAGAAAAGCCTCTCGGAGGTGTTAGCATTTAAGTAGAGATATGAATGAAGTGAGAGAGTTGGAGAGTAAGCCATGTGAATTACCCGAGGGAAGAGAAATCTAGGTGAAGAAAGAGCATGTGCAAAAAAGGCCCTGAGCTTGGTGTGTCCTAGAAGAGGCAAAAAGGCCAGTAGGGCTGGAATAGAGAGAGCAAGGGGAAGGGAGAGTGTGTGGTAGATGAGGGCAGAGAGGAAGTCCCGCCGAATGTCTGTGATAGACTTTGTGGCTTTTTCTCTGAAGGAGGGAGACCAGTTAGGAGGCTATTGTAATCATCCAGGTGAGAAATGATGGGGTTGATAGCAGTGGAGGGGATGAGAAATGGTTGGACATTGGATGTATTTTGAAAGTAGATTTGAAAGGATTTACTGATGGATTGGAACGTAAGGTGTGAGAGACTGGGTGTGAGGTATGAGAAATCTTTGTGCTAAAATGCTAGATAATTAACCTTGGAGGGAAAAGCCTTCAAAGTCCTCCACAGGCCTGGTTCTTGTGTGAACAGACCATTCGACCTTGGAGGTTAAGTCAACAGGAATCACTAAAATCTGACTGCTAAGAATAGGAAGAAATGAGTGGTGACCCTTCTACCAAGCTGGTTCTCGTTTGGGAGAAGCTGCCAAGCTAAACAGTGGTTGTGGGAAAAGAACAAGTGCCCTTTCTAATGAACTATTTCTAGTTTGCGGAGGGGAGGAACCGAACCTAAAGATGTGAAGAGCAGACTCTGATCAAGTCCCAGCCTTCGGTTCTCCCTAGCTTTTTCTATTTCTCTCTTTTCTCTCCTTCATGCCCCACTCCCTCCTTGGTCCAACTTCTTGGCTGCAGGAAGGGACAGTTTACCACTGGTTTCTCAAACGTCAACAGGCATCAGAATTACCTGGAGTGCCTGTGAAAACAGATTGCTGGGCTCCACACCCAGAGGTTCTAATTGGGGCGCTGTGTGTGTGTGTGTGTGTGTGTGTGTGTGTGTGTGTGTGTGTGTGTGTAGAGGGGTAGAGAGGAAAGGTGCCGGAGATTTTGCGTTTCTAACAAGTTCTTAGGTTATACTTGAGAAGAACTGTTGCTTCCGTACCGGAGAGGAGGGCGTGCAAAGCAAGGAGCTCTGGAACTCCACCTCGTGAGATGTGAGGGGGAAGGTTCCAGCTCACAGAGGTTTCCAGTCACTAGGGAAATTGTCCTCTTACCCCAAGGTGAAAATAAGAAGGCAGCGAAGAGAAGAAGCGGGAAGTAGTCCTTCCAGACCAGACATCCCCTCGGAGCTCCCCAGTGAAGCGAAGGCGGGAAGACAGCCCCGGGCCAGCCCACAGATCCTCAGAGGGCGCGGACCCGGAGGAGGCGCCCCAGCAGGCCGCGCCTCTTGGAGGAAGTTTGCCCTTTAATTGCAGAGCTCAGATCTCCGTCGCATCAGCTTCCAGGAGCGGGCAGCGGGCGCCGACGGGAGTGTCAGTCTCTCCCGCCCGGGGACTGGGCCGGGCAGCCGCGGCGCTCAGCGTTCTCCCGCACCGTCGCCATGGGCGGCTCGGCCTCCAGTCAGCTGGACGAGGGCAAGTGCGCCTACATCCGAGGTACGCCCGCCGGGGGCTTCCCGGAGCGCGACGCCCGTCCACCCGGAGCCTTGGGCCAGGCTGGGCCCCCGGGCACTGGCCCCAGAGGGGGCGACCCGAGCGGCGTCCGCGGCGCCCCTGCCCGCCACGGCCCGCTCTCCAGCGGCGGGCGCGGGGATGACAGGGGCGCACGGGACGCTCAGCCAGGGTTCCCGCAACCGGACGGCAGCTCGGCCCGCGCGCCCTGGCCCGGGTGGGGTGCGGGGCAGCCAGGGCGAAGGGGCTGGGGGTGCTTAGGGAAGCGCCGCCGGGCGGTTGGGAGACGCAGGTGCAGGTTGCGGAGAGGAGGACCACCCAGCTGCCTCCACTCGAGCCGCCTCGGTGTCTGTTCTGCACACCCCGCCCCCGGCCCAGCAACACCTCGCCGTCCTGTACCTGGCATTGGACTCAGTTCTGAGCTCTTTCCGAACTTGCCGCAGAGAGAACAGTGGGGATGTCCCCTCGCTTCTAGAGATTCCCCTGGGGATTCCCGGCATATAAGGCAGAATTTCCCTGGCCTGGTTTTGTAAGACGCAGCGTCGGCCACAGCTTTACTTGAGCTTCATAGTGTCACTTGTGGGATGGTTTCATCAGAGGCAGAAAGGACAGTGTCATCAGGCTCCCAGGTTGTGCGGTTCCCTTCTCTTCCCGGGGGTGGGAGGTTGGGGGAAACCGAAAGAGGAACACTGGCATATTGGGTAACAGTTGCTAAAGTTGTTGATGGGGAGAAACTCATTCGACAGCCTTTCTGGGATATAGTGATACAGTAAAGAGTGTGGGGCAGAAGAAAACAAAACCCAAACTGAGCTGAAACTGCAGGAAATCATGATTCTTTATCTCCTAGGTGTAACTGGCCTCTTTCTCTTCCCTCCCCCGCAAACCTTGCCAACAACCACTACCTAACAGTTGGTTATCTTGTGAGTTTAGTGTTTTTCTGGCTTTAGAAATACCTTCTAAACTAGGTATTATACTCTAGGTTTTACCCTAATTCTGCAAAAAAAAAAAAAAAAAAGTTCTTTCTGGTACCTCTTTCTGGCCCCTGAACCATTTCCTAAGAGGAAAGCATTTATTTAGAGTCCTTATTCCAAATTTGCTTTCAGTCACCACAACATTTAAAACCATTTAAAAAGGATATCAAATTAGGACACTTGAGAGCAATTTAACTGATTTTCCAGACCTCTGCTCTGGTGCTTTGAGAGGTAGAAGATCATCAACAACCCATACTGTCAGGGAATAAAACTTGGTCAAGTATCCCTTTGCTGTCGTTTATTTAAAATGGGGAAAAGATGGGTGACTTATTTATATTAGAAAAAGAGCTAAACCAAGTCTGCCTTAATCTTACAAATTTGGCTACATGCTTGTTATTTACACCAATGTGCAGGGGACTGAAAGAACAATGTACTAGAACGTTGTGAGAAGGGACTTGCATTTAATTATTAGCAAAATATGTTTATGGCATTTATTTTATAAAACTTTGTTTCACTGAAAAGCATAGAAACACATCAAGTTGCAGCATGGCCATCTACAGTAATCAGTGGAAGTCCCGCAATGTGCGGGGGTTAACTTGCTTGAAGAAGACTTCATGGTTATCATGGACGTTGCTGCTGACACAAGCATTGTACTCATGTGATAAGAAAATGTGTTACCTTTTTCATTCTGAAATTAAATTATGACACATACAAAAATATGAGCTAGCTAGTACGCAGGAAGGACTTGTAATAAATGCGTTCCGAATGCATAAAACTATAAGCAGATTGTGTGACAGTCATTGTATCCTCTAGTCTTGTTCAGTTATATCTCCTCATTATTTGTTTGGGAGGGCACTTTCAAGGTATGTAGGGGTGGAGGGAAGAGAAGAGTTAAAGTCAGAATACCTCCAGAGAAAATGAGAAGTTGCCTCATTTGAGAATACTAGTCTTGCCAAAAAGAGAAAAGAGCACTGGAAAAATGCATGGTGTTGTGAATTGTTAGTGCATGAGCAAAAGACGTTCATGAGGCTGTGATTTCCTGATGGTTTTGAAGCCCCAGATCCCTGAAAAAAACCATAACCCTGTCTTCACTGCTTTGCCCATCCGTTAGCCCACAAATATTCTCAAACTTTGATTTAATTGTAAGCAGAACAATTGAAAGTATGACAGTAAAGTTTAAGCACGATTTTATGACCTTTCTCATAAAGCAGCCGCCAGTGAAATATTATAGATTTGAAAGCTCCTGTAGCTGAGAAAATAACTTTCTTTCAAGCTTTATAAACTTTGCCAACATGGAGAATAACTAGTCAATACCTTTGGTGTGAATTTTGCTAACTTAATCTTGTACGTGTTATGAGCATCTGTATTTCTAGTAGGCTAATGATTCTGTATCAGCACTTACTTTTGGCCAAATCATTTAACAGCTGCCATTTGGTTTGTGTGCCTCAAAACTTTGTGTTAATAGTGTCTTTGTCCCATGGATATTTTGAAAGTACATTATTTCTTAAGATTTGGTAAATCTCTAGGTAAAGGGGCATCAGAAGTGTTAAAGGAGTTACTTCATCTCTAAAGATGTTAGTTTTGAAAATTAGTACCGCGCTCATGTTTCTTAACAACAGAATACATTTTGGGGATGTGTCTAGAAGTCTTTCGGTAACTTCCCTTGATGAGATGTTGCTATTAATAAACAATACTAAGACCAACTTGTAATCACATGGGTAGTGTCATCTGTTAGCCGTCAGGAATGCTTTTAGCAGTGGCCTAAAAGGATCTTGCTTTAATGAGAAAGAAAGCTCATAAAATCCCGGCATCAGTGGTCAATTTAGGGCACTTTTCTCTTTTTTCTGCCCTGTGTTTTTTTCCTTTTAAACTTTTGGTATGCCTAAAAGTGAACTACAGCTTCAAAAAACACAGTGTTTTCCTGTTAAGGCAATAATTTTATTTCCTTTAAAAAATTACCATTGAACTGTTGATGAATCAAAAGAAAACAAACTTGAAAACTCTCACATATGTCCTGTGGAGGGCCGGAAAAGTACTGGAAAATCAATGCTGCGGCTGAGAACTGAGGGATACTTGGGTTCTTGGGGTGGGCTGGGGGATGCTGGAGGACACCTCTAGGCTTGGTGGCAGCAAATAGCAGTCAGGAAAACTGTTCTTCTCCTAGACTTACTGTCGCATTGTCAGCCACACCTAACCTGTAAAGCGGCTTCCTCTGAAGTACTCATCAGTGATCTGATGCTTATAAAGTAAGAAATGAGTTTCAGCTTAAAAACAACATGTATTTCTCTCAGAGGAATTTTCTCATATTTATACCATAAGGGTTAACTTAGGTGGCTGTATGTGAAATTTATGCTGATTATAGTGTCTGGAGTGAAGTCTCCCTAGACCAGGTGAATGGAAGATAGGGAGTTTGCAGTCTACTCAACCTAGATGCGTAGTTATTAGTCCACACATTTGCTTGTTCTTCAGCTGTAATTTGTTGGTAGGAGATGGGCAAAAGAACTGGTCTGATGTAATCTTAGAGTTCAATTTATCTCTAGTAAAAGTACAGTTGACCCTTGAACAATATGGGGGTTAGGGGTGCTGACCCCCTGTACTGTCGAAAATCTGTGTATAACTTATAGTAAGCCCTCCATAACTGCGGTTCCTTGCTATCCATGGATCCAAATCCACGGATTCAACCAACTGTGGATCATGTAGTGCTGTAGTATTTACTATTAAAAAAAGTAAGTGGACCCACAGAGTTCAAACCCATATGTTGTTCAAGGGTCAACTGTATATTGTAATGGAATTTTAGGATACGGAGTGTGGTAGACACTATTAGATGCCAACCCAGCATCCTTTCCCCATTCCTCTTTCATAACAGAGCCCCAATTTTGTTAGGGCAGCCCTCTGTTTCAGAGAGGCTAGCCCCACTTATGGCTTCTGAGAGATGGGTGCTGGTTGGTCCATGCCTATCATGGTGGTGTGTTCTTGTCAGTGATTGCAGTTGACCCTTGAACAACATGGATTTGAACTGCATGGGTCCACTTATATGCAGGGTTTTTTCAATAGTAAATACTGCAGTACTATATGATCCACAGTTGGTTGAATCTGGGCATGTGGAACCACAGATATGGAGGAACTGCAGTTACTGAGGAACGCATATATGGAGGGCCAACTGTGCAGAGGGTGGGGGCTCCTCACACCCATCCCCCCCCCGATGTTCAAGGGTCAACTGTATACAAGGCATGGGATTGTGATGAAATCTGGCCACTGAAGCTTTTTTTTTTTTTTTGGCTGCGTTGGGTCTTCGTTGCTGCGTGTGGGCTTTTCTCTAGTTGCGTTGTGGTGCATGGGCTTCTCATTGCAGTGGCTTCTCTTGTTGTGGAGCAGGGGCTCTAGGCGTGTGGGTTTCAGTAGTTGTGGCACACGGGCTTAGTTGCTCTGAGGCATGTAGGATCTTCCTGGACCAGGAATCGAACCTGTGTCCCCTGCATTGGCAGGTGGATTCTTAACCACTGCGTCAACAGGGAAGTCCCTGTCCATTGAAGCTTGAAGGGAACTTTGCTGGCTGCTTCTAAGAAAACTTTCTTCCCTTTTCAAAAGGAGACAAAGGGAAGAGATGTATTCTTTCTCTCCTTCTTTTGGATTTTGTTGCATCTGAAATGTGATGCCTGGAACTGCTGTTTTTATCTTGATGAGCAGGAGGGGCACTAGCTTAAGACATAGGCAACACCTGGAGCAGTGCCAGGCTGAGGCAGTCTCAGAGAGGAGAAGCTGGAGTCCAACAAACCTCGCTGATTGCCTGCCCTACTCTTGAGTACTTCTTGTTATGATAGATACTAAGTCCTCTTTGAGTTGGGCTGCTAGAGACTGCTAGTTATCCCCTAATATAATTCTCTCTTGCTTTTTAAAATAATAGAACCTCCAAATGTTAGCTGGCCACACGAATTCCTAGAATAAAGATATTTCCCAGCCTCCTTTGCAACTAGATAGGGTCATGTAACTGAGTTTTGGCTAATGGGATGTAGGTAGAAGTGCTGTATGCAGTCCCCAGAAAGTGACCTTAAAGGGAAAGGGTGTGCCTTTCTTTGTCCTGTCCTCCATACTGCTGGCTAGATTGCGAACGTGACTGGAGCAGCCACCTTGGACTATGGCTTGTCCTTTAAGAAGGAATTCATGCAAAGTGGAATAAGTGGACAAAGGAGCCTAGGCTCCTGAGGACTTCATGTAGTAGAACTTACATACCAGCTTTGGACTACTTACCTCTGGACCATAATAAGGGAGAAATAAACTTCTATCTTACTTAAGCTAGTGTTATCTGTGCTATTACTGTTATCCACAGTCAAACTTATCCTAACTAATATAATTTTCTTCTGTTATTTATGGCCCAAAGCATTCTAGCCAGTACACTAAGTGCTGCCTTACTAGGTCCCCCTCAAGAAAAGTTAATCCAAAGAAAGTAGGAAGTGGGTCAGAATTATACCATTAGTATTTGTCTCAGTTCCTAATTTGTAGAAATAAATGGGTTCTCCTAAGAAGTGAGGAATTGCAGTGCCTCAGGTGGGAACAGCAGGGACGGGAGAAAAGAAGAAGGAGAGGGCCCAGTGTAAATAATGCACAAAGGTATATTGACCACATTATGTTTTAATTTAAAAAATGACAATCTGGGCTTCCCTGGTGGCGCAGTGGTTGATAATCTGCCTGCTAATGCAGGGGACACGGGTTCGAGCCCTGGTCTGGGAAGATCCCACATGCCGCGGAGCAACTAGGCCCGTGAGCCACAGCTACTGAGCCTGCGCGTCTGGAGCCTGTGCTCCACAACAAGAGAGGCCGCGATAGTGAAGAGGCCCGCGCACCGCGATGAAGAGTGGCCCCCACTTGCCGCAACTAAAAAAGAAAGCCCTCACACAGAAACGAAGACCCAACACAGCCAAAAATAAGTATAAAAATAAATAAATAAATAAAAGATTACTATTAAAAAAAAATGACAATCTACTAATGAAGCTGGCAGGAGTTTTGCATTAGGAAAACTTGCAGATTAGGAATTTCTGGTGGCAACTATTACTTTCTACTACCTTTAGTCTTTGCGAATGGAAATCAAGACTTTGGGAATTTAATGTGAATTAAGGTTCTTAGATTCATCAAAAATAAAGACCCTAGGCTGAGACAATTCAATATTTTCTCCCGTGCTTTTGGAAGAAAGAGTGATCTTCCCTCTTTGGTCCCAATTCGTGTTTTGATGAACGCATAGAGTCAGATGCTAAATCAAGATCTGGTTTTGATAAAACACTTTTTTTTTACCTATGGACATTGGCTACAAGAGGATCACTTCATCACTGGTGCTTTAGTAATAGTAACTCCTAGAATGACAATAGTGATTTTTATTTATTTTTGCTGTGGACTACTGAACTGATTATGGTTTTACTCTGTTGTTCTCTGGAAAGATCTGAACTGGGTTCCCAGGTAAAAAGTGCAACAGGAGGAGCACAATTTGTGACAGTAGTTTCTAATTTAATTAAAACAAATGCACTGTGAAAGTTTTACAAAATATGCAACGTGCATTATGACAGTGAATTTTAAACTCCTAATCAGAAATTTTAATATTTTTGGTCAGTGAAGCTAACTAACACCATTTTAAGAAAAAAGGTACATGCAGCAGTTTGCCTTGTGAAATGGAAAATGAAGTCAGAGGTGAGGATAATAATGAAAAGGAAGACAAAAGAATAAAAGAGGACAATTCATCTGGCACAGTCTGTTAAAAGCACTTTAGTAAGACATATGACATGAGGGCTGAAATTCTAACAGTTCCAAACTAAAACACACACACACACACACACACACACACACACACAGTCCCAAATGCAATACAGATTTTCTCCTTTGAAACTGGAAAATTCATTTTAAAAAGAGACTAGCAAGTTGCTGCCAATAAGAAATTGCAGGCCAGGTTATAAAAGTGCCTCTTTTTTTTTTTTTTTTTTGGTACTACATGTTTTTTCTCACTTACAGGAGAGAAGAAAAGATTTAGATATATGAAAGAAATTAATTCAGTTTTGCAAATTGCAAGGTCTAAGACCCAAAGCAGTTTATACTTCTATGCTTGATGTTGTTTGGATACTGCTGTAGATAGGATCAGAACAAATCAATAGTTTTTTACTAGGAGCCTTGAAGTCCTTTTTAAAAAGTCCATAGTCTAAAGGAATTTTGGAAAAAGAGTAAAAGTTTCTGTGCCAAACCATGTGGATTTTTTTTCTTTTATTTAAAAATAAAACATAGGCTTCAAAACCATGCAAAACAAATGCATAGCTTAGTGCATCATTACAAGGCAAATGTCCTGTAGCCACCACCCAGGTCAAGAAATGGAAAGAACTTTACTAGCCATCCCAGAAACCTCCATGTACCCCATCCCAATCTTAGACCCCTTTGTCTCTCCAAAAAAAACTACCCCTGAAGATACTGGCTCCTAAAAGAACTATTTATTTCCTCGCAGTTCTGCTATCTGCCTCGGATTCCACTGGGTGATTCTACTTATTTCCTAGTAGTCAGTCCTGTGAGTCCATTCAGCTGGCAGATTGGCTGGTGGCTGGTCTGAACTTGGGTAAGCTGTCTCTCCAGGTGGACTTTCTACATGGTCTTTCCAGTAGGGTCCTAAACTTTTAAAATGCTAGGTCAGGGTTTGCAAGAATGCAAAAGCTTCTAGAAGCTGCCAGAGCTTCTTATGGCTTAGCCTTAGGACAGCACAGTATTACTCTGCCACATTCTATTGGTTAAAGCAAGTCTCAGGGCCAGTTCAGATGCAAGAGGAGAGTAATACAAAGTCACAAAGTCATGAATACCATGAGCTGTGGTTCGTTAGGGGCTGCCAATGTAACAGATGACCACATTACTCATCCTAGATTTTATAGTAATGACTTTCTTATATTTCCTATAGTTTTATCATCCAACAATGCATTTTTAAACACTATAGTTTAGTCTTGCCCATTATAAAAATATCTTTTTAAGTTTCTTTTAATCTACAGGTTTCCCTTACGTCTCTGACTTTTACTTGCAAATGATCTGTTGACAGATCTGGGCTATTGGACGTGTAGGGTTTTCCACAGTCTGGAATTTGTTCATGGTGCAGTTCCACACATTTCTCCTGTATTTTCTACAAATCGACAGAGAGATAGTGAGATGTGATCAGACTGAGGATTGATACTTTTGTCAAGGCTATAGGTGGTGCTGTGTTCTTCATTTGGAGGCACGTAACATTTGGTTGTCTCTTTTTGTGATGTTAGTGGTTATTGATGCTCATTGCCAGGACCCATTAATTCACTGGGATTGAAGAATGGTGATATTCTAATTATGTCACTTTGTTTTCACTTATTAGCTGGAATAGTTTTATAGAGTGATACTTTCCTTATTTACTATTTGGTTGTCTCATATGATAGTTCATATAGGAAAGGCAGGATAAAAACTTTACCCTTTCATTTTATTTACCAGTTTCCAAGATAATTTGTTGGTTTCCTGTCATCCCCTGAAGGTGATCAATTAACTTCAAAAATATCATTGTAAACTTATGAATTCCATTGTAATTCTTATACTTGTTGAAGCCCAAATTTCCCATCATTGGCAATGAAAGCCTCTTAAGTTGGCTCCTGAGTCCTTTTGAAATTACCCTAGTAGTATTTGATAGCTTCCTTGCCTTCCAGTAGGTCAAGATGTTCTTGGTTCATCACATTTATTTCCTATTCCATACTTGGAATAAGCAATATCTATAAGAATCCCTGGTTTCTTTTAGTGGAAAATGGTATTCAAGAAGACAGTTTGGGCCTAGAGAGGCTCATTGCTATGACTGGATTGGCCATTCTGGACCATTTCTGGACCTTTTTAGTGGACAGACTGTGAAAAAAAAGGTATATCTTCTACATTATATTTGTATCTCCTTTTTCCTGGTTCTCAAAGACACAATAGATGGTAGAATTAAATATCCTCAAATTGTTATCTATGTTATCCCACTTAATATATACAACTATTTCAGAGAATAATGTGAATACTACCACCATCAATTATGATTGTAGAAAACTTTTGAACAAGCTGATTTAAGAATTAGTAACAAAATTTTTGTATATGCTATTCCAATTCTCCCCCAATTTTATTTTATGATTTTACTATGTCAGGGCATATAACCATTATATTATATTCTTTTTTCTCATTTAATCTTTGTTTTCCAAGTAAGTATTACTGAATACATCAGTCCTTATGTTGATGTCTCATTGGTGTTTGAAGCTCATTATCTAGTAGATTTCTCAAGTAGAGCTCATGGGAACATAAAGAAACATGAAGGTAGGACTAATTTAGTGGCTCAGCGATATCATCAAAGGTCAGCTTATTTCTATCTTTCTACTCTCTGTGGGCTAGCTCTCCTATGGTTGAAAGATGACTAGAGTAGCAAAAGATATCACGTTCTTAAGTAAAGCAATGTCCCAGAGGCCAAGAAGAGGACTATCTATTCTGTGAGTCTCTTTATAAGAACAAACCTTCTCCAGATGCCTTACAAGCAGACTTGCCTTTATATCCCACTGATCAGAAGAGCGTCACACATTCCTTCCTAAGTTATCACTGGAAAGAGTATGGAATTATCATGATTTGGTTAGACTAATCCAGATTCACCCCTGCCTGGGGCTGGGCCCTATCCTCACTGAAGCACATGGCTATAGGGACACCTGAACAAAGTAAGGCTCACTTGGCAAGGAAGAAGCATGAATGGCTATTAAATGGTAAGTAAGCAACATTACGAGTTTTGATAAATGTTATGAACGGAGTAAAAAGGGTATTGAGACAGAAAACTGATGGTAGTGATAGAGCAAGGAGATGAGATATACTTAAGATATAGTGCTCAGGAGGATGGGGAAGAATATTTTGAGTAGAGAGAACAGTGTATAGAAAGGGAAGAGGAGAAGGAACCTGAAGGAATTGAAGAAAGGGTGGTATGGGTGGAATGTAGTGAGCAAGAGGGAAAGGTTTTTGATGGAGGGGATTCCTCATAGCACTTATTACTAACAGACATAAAATATACTTATTTGTTAGTTTTTTATTGCCTGCCTATCAGCAATTTCACCTCCACAAGAGCAGGGTCTTTGTTTTGAGAGATCAGTGTCTGGTATATGGTTTGTTACCAATAAATATTTGCTTAATAAATGAATGAAAGGAGAAAAAAAAATTTTTACTATAGTGAATATCCTAAAAAATAAGAGAAGTATTGAGTTTGGAAAACAAGTTCAGGATGCAATGAAGAAATGACAATAATAGAATAAGAAATATCTCTTGGAAATTAAAAATCTAATGATCAAGAAATTTAAAAATCCAATCGTTGCTCTGGAAAACAAAGTTGAGAAAATCTTGGAGAAAATAGAACAAAAAGATCTAAATATGGAAAATAGAAGAGGCAATAATAAAAAAAATTCAAGGGTCAATCCAAAAATTTCAATATCTGACTCACAGAAGTCCTAGGAAATAGAGAACAAAGAAAATGAAGAGGAGAAAATTAGCAAAAAAATAATACAAGACCATTTTCTAGAATAGAAGATCATGTGTATCTGGTTTTATAGAGTCAATTCCTGGTGCTCATCCAGGGCTGGGAATAGTTTACATTCCCATCATCCAAAACAAAAAGACCTTAAAACAACAACAACAACAACAACAAAATGAAACAGAAAGACTTTCTATTACATAGGGCATTGTAGTAGTGAACAGAAATTAGCCCTAGACGTTAACACTTGTCTGGACCTGTCTAATAAAAAATGTAAAAGCAAACCTCAGAAGGATCAGACTGATCCTAAGTAACTTAACTGCATGCCTGAACAAAGTCCAACATTCTTTATAGGAATACAATAAAATATACGTTCAACAATGTAAAATTCACAATACCCAGAATCTGATCAAAGATAACCAGGCAAATGAAGAAGCAGGAAAATATTCATAACTCAAAGGAAATAAATCCTTCAATAGAATGGATTTAGGAATTACAGACATGATGAAATTAGCAGACAAGGATGTTAAGACAGTTTTTATAAATATGTTCCATTTCCTAAAGTAGAGGAAAACATGAACACAATGAGGAGAGAAATGGAAGATAGAAATAATAATTCCTGTCTCCAGTCTCTAGGAAAGAACAATATGTATACTGTGTTTCTGAAGTCTGTTGGAACATCTGTTGGAGAATGTAGCTGTACTACCTGCTACCAACATTCTCAATAGATTTGGGAGAGGAGCAGAGCAGATATTCATGAAGAACTGCTGAGATGGTGCTGGTCTGGGGCCGGGACAGATGAGCAGGATCAACTCAGAAATGAAGGGAAATTGTGGATTTTCTTTTGAAAAGGACACTGTTAGTAGTGGTCACATACCATTACCTCTGGGGCTCACATAGGGCAAGTGACAATTTCTATGATTAGCTCAAAAGAACTCAGAAGTTTTCCCAATTTCGAGTGAACATGTTTGTTTTAAAAATTATTTCCTATGTAAGTCATGCTGAGTGAGTTAGTTAGGTATGTCTGAATAATGGCCTAAACAAAACAGATGTAGGCTTAGAGTTAGAATAAAGGTAAATTTTACTAGCAATGGTAATAATATTGTGTAATATCTGGAGTATAAATATTTTAAATGGTTTCATTGTAAAGAAGGATTAAATTAGTAACATTAATTGAAATGTACTATTAAAATTTTTTTTATGCTTATTAATTTTTTTTATTAACTTTTTTGTGTGTATGTTAGTTTCTGCTTTATAACAAAGTGAATCAGCTATACATATACATATATTGTACTATTTAAATTTAAAGCAGATAATTTTAGAGTATAACTAAGACCTGTGCATATCAACTGGGATGTCAATTCTTAACTAAAAATGATAACTCCTGGTCTGAGGAATGATAATAATAATAACAGCATTAAACACTAATATTTACTGAGTGCCTACTATGTTCCAGGCAAGTAAATTTCTCAGAGAATAAGCAATGGAATATCAAATGTTCTTCCAGAAATTACAAATCTTGTCCACATAGCTTTTTCTTGTCCACATAGCTCCTTTCTGATGGAAAGGAGCATCAGCTTGATAAGATTTGAACAGTCACTTATTAACTTTAAATGAGATAAGCCAGTAATTTATCCCTTGAAACATTTACTAAACCCTTGATTCCATATCTTAACCCCAAATGATTTGACTTTTTTTTTGAAGTGAATATTCTTAGTGGATGAGATTATAAATAGCTTAATCCAGAAAGTAAAATTTGTCTAAATGTTAGCAAAACATAGTAGGGAATTTACAAATAGGTGAAAGCAGGCATTGTAGGTCACTTTAAAACTCTAACAAAATGCTGCCTTTAAACAACTTCTTCATTATAAAAGAAAATATTTATATTTGGGAAGTAAGGCACAAAAGACTCATAAATGGAGCTTTCAAATTTGAAAAATAGGCATGATAATCTCCTGAGGACTTGCTGAATCTGAAACTGGATTCTCTGTAGATTTTGGATCTGTCAACTGGCAGTGTTCAGTTTCTCATATGTAAAATGGGGAGAGCAGTAATGCCCAGTGAAATAAAGGAAGGTCAGAAATGAAGGTCATATAATTATGGAATTTCCCAATCCTACTATTATGAGAATCAATTTTTTTTACTATCAGGAACAGCATCAGGCTTTCCCAGAGTAAATAATTGGCTTTCAGACACTGCTGAATAATACCTATCTCCCACATTTGTTCTGTAGACTAATTAATGTTTCAGAGTGTTTAAACACAATGCCTCTACAGAAGCAATGGCATTATAATTTGTTGGGACACTCTAGTATTGTAATTAGTACTAATTAGATTCTTTTCAACAGCTTGTTGAATGCACAAATTACTGCATCTAAGGTATTCTGCTTTATTTATTCATCATGAAAAAGTCAGATACGATGATTTAAATAGGAGCCTTTAAACAACTATTCTCAAGATTCTGCACACACCTCTCCCCTCCAGCCAGGGGAGGGTGATAGCAAGACACCGTTCTAGGAAATGTCATAGGGAGAGTAGTCCCAGTGATGTTCCAGGAGTCAACTCACGCTGGCTGGGCATCCTTCCTAATTCAGAGTTCAGTGACATCATATTGGTAGTTTAAAATCAGCCATGGGGGTACTTTCCTGGTGGCGCAGTGGTTAAGAATCTGCCTGCCAATGCAGGGGACACGGGTTCGAGCCCTGGTCCAGGAAGAGCCCACATGCCGTGGAGCAACTAAGCCCATGTGCCACAACTACCGAAGCCCGCGTGCCTAGAGCCCGTGCTCTGCAACGAGAGAAGCCCCTGCAATGAGAATCCTGCGCACCGCAGCAAAGAATAGCCCCCGCTCGCCGCAACTAGAGGAAGCCTGCGCACAGCAACGAAGACCCAAGCAGCCAAAAATCAATCAATCAATCAATCAGCCATGGGAGGGTCTTTTTTTTTTTTTTTGAGACCCAGTTTACCAGCTTGTAACTGCCAGTGCCTGTCTCTTCAGTGTATGGAATCTGGTCACAGTTGTAACCAGTTGGCATTGGCCTGAAGCCACATTTCAGTTGTACATTAGAGTGGGCTAACTGCTGAAACTAACATTCCTCAAATCACAGTGGCTTAACATGATAACGATTTATTTCTCACTCATTACACAATCCAGTGTGATTTGGTGTGGGATGGAGAAGGGGATTGGGGTCATTCAAGGACCCAGAGTCTTTCCCTCTAGTGCATTGTGCCATGGAGCCTTTTGGTAGTCTGGTGAAACCTATGGACCCCTTCTCAGAATAATATTTTTAAATTAAAAAAAATACACAGGCTTACAAAATAAACCAATTTTATTGAAATACAGACATCGAAATACATTAAAAATCTGTGACATAATAATATATGTGCTTCTTTATTAATGCAGTCAATGACAAGGTCTCGTGGTGGGTCTAATAACTGCTGTCACTTTGATGAAGTGCTATTGTACGAATATGCAGTTAATGAAATGTGCTAAGAAGACATCTGTGATCTCTGTTGAGGATGAGGTCACAAGTACTGTTAAATTCTACTGTGGTTTGCCTACATTCATAATCGAAGGAAATGCTGAATTTGAGTTGAAAGTTAATAAAAATAAAGCTGTTATTTACCCTCATTCAACTTTTGGACTCCCTGAATTCTATCTGAAGATCCCATAAACATCCATAGACCCCAGATTAGGAACCCCTGATCTGGTGGCTCCATTATTCTTATGGCCACATAGACCTTAACGGAACACCTGCATATGTCTAGATAAGAGAAGAGGGACAGTGGTGAATTAGGTACAAACATTTTATTAGGCCTGGAGGTGGCATACATCATTTCTGTCTAACCCTTGAATTTCCACATGACACAGCCTCCTTCTGTATCTTTCCATTTGGCAATTACCATCAAAAGTCCAATCCCTTTGTTGATCACATCTTCCCTTACATCTCTTCAATATGTTGACCCTAACATTTTAATGAATAGCTTTTCTACTTTAAATGTAATCTCACTTTGAAGATAAGCTATATCTTTATCTTTAGGTAAGAAAAGCTCAAGCCCTCTAAACTTGACTATTGAGTACTTGAAATATGGCTAGTCCAAATAAAGATATGATGCAAGTATAAAATACACATCGAGTTTTGAAGACTTAGTACAAAGGAAAGAATGTAAAATATCTTAGTAATATTATTTAATAGCAATTACATATTGAAGTGATACTATTTGGGTCCTTCTGGGTTAAATACATATATAAATAAAATACATTAAATATAAAGTAAAATTAATCCAATCCATTTAAAAATTTTAACCTGCTACTAGAAAACTTCAAATTACATTTGAGACTCATGTTTATGGCTCACATAATTCTTTTAGGCTCCTACTCTTGAATAAAGATTCACAGAACTGCAAGGGACCTTAGAGACAAACATCTAACCCAATCACTTTATTGTGATCTGAGAGACTGAGTTTCTCCTATCTTCATAGCTAGTAATGGCAGATGTGGGGCTGGAACTCAGGTCCCCACACTCCTGGGACAGAGCTCTTTTCATAGTCCATGGTATTTCAGTCAAACCAAACCAATCCAAAAATCTCTAACTTTAAGTTTCCAGTCCATACCAGAATACACTCTAATTCAGAGTTATACATAAAATCCTGAAAATGGCAAGTTTCTTCTTTCAATCTGATGTCTTGTTCAGCCCCAGGTTTAAACCTTAAGTACAGCTTCCTCTTGCTACTGAAGAATTGCAGGCACAGGTGGGCAGACAGACTGGCTCATACTTGACTTCCTCCCTCATGATCCCAGATAAAAGGAGCCCTGAGATCATTCTTCCCCCCTGTATTTCCCTCTATTGAATGTTTAAGCTCATAAAGAAATGCTACACTATTCTCATCTCTTCTGGATTTTGTGTTAAAGGAATGGAAACATGTGGAACCCTAGTACTTAACATGATCACCCCTTTCTTCCAGCCAGGAGGGAGCACAGTGGAGAGCAATTAAAAGAACTAAATGGTGGGCTTCATTTTCTTTTCTCCTGTTTTCTCTTCTTGGCTCCCACTGTGGATTCTATAGCCAAATTTAAGAGGATGTCTTGAGTCTTTACTGACCTTTTTGTTCCAGAATATTCCTTCCCCTGGGTTTTTTCCTTCCTCCAGCTCCTTCTCCCTCTATGATGCACCAGTTTTCATAGGATCACATTTGGGCCATTGTGTATTTAAATAATATTTAAGATAAGAGTTTAGACAAAAAACCCTTACCTTAAATGATGCATTGCCAATAAATCATGTTTTCCCCTTTTAGGAATTTAAGAAAATGTAAGTGCTTCTTGAATCATATAATTTGCTGTTGCAATTGAAATAAATAGTCCTCTTACTCAACACTCTTTGGAAAGTATTATATGTCACCTAGACTCTGGGATGTCTCTAAACTTGCATTTCTCTGCATTTTCAGTGGTCCCTAGAATTGTAAGTTCTGGAAGAGCCATAAGGAATGCCTCTTGACCCATGACAACTTGGTGACCCATTTACCAACATGTTTCATGTTTTGGCACTTCCTCTCTTCAGTATTGTTCTGTGGCACTTTCATGAGAAACTCTTGAGGCACACTGTAACTACTCTGCTTATTTCAGATCATCACAGTTATTGACATCAATGGATGTCTGAGAAAGAGAGCACAAACTCTTAGTGTCTCTGTACAGTTTTTATGAAAATATTTGACGTCTTGAGATGTGTTGAGAGCCAAACTCATTGTTTCTCTAGGGATATTTTTTCAACTTTGCATTGTGAATTAAAAGGAGAAATGATATATTTTGCAAATGAGTGTAAGACTAAGTTTGTAATAAAAATTTTCAAAATGGTATTTATAATATGTATCTGTTCCATTTTCAGGAAAGTGGACAAAATAAAATGAACTTACAGAGCAGATAAATCCTTATAAAACTTTTATCAAACATGTTACCTCTGCAACTTTTGTGATTCAACAGAACATTGGCTCTGCGGGCAGACTACTAGTTCAGGTTCTGGCCTGTCACTTTCTAGCTGTGCAAGCTTTTAAAGTTACCTAACCTCCTCTGACCTTCGTTTCTTCAACAGTAAAATGGGGATCATAGTACTGCCCCAGATGGAGGTTGTAAGTATTCACTGTGCTAATCCTTGCAAAATACTTAACACTCTTAGGGACTTAGACTCTGAACTGTTAGCTGTTTTATCATTTACAATAGTTTATCTTATTTATTCTAAAACCAAAGTAAAAGGTTTTAAATAAACTGTACAGCATATAAAGTCTTTTCCCTTAAAATCCTTAGTCAGCCAGTTAGAACCAGAACTGAACTGACGCACATTTTCTATAATTCATGGAGTTGAGACTGCGGCAT
Source organism: Balaenoptera musculus (assembly GCF_009873245.2). Classification (NCBI taxonomy): domain Eukaryota; kingdom Metazoa; phylum Chordata; class Mammalia; order Artiodactyla; family Balaenopteridae; genus Balaenoptera; species Balaenoptera musculus. The sequence continues at coordinate 139,938,666 of NC_045785.1, read as the reverse complement.
GCTCCATACTCAATAGAAAGCATGGACTTTAGGGACAAGTGCATGACACTTGGTACAGAAGAACTTGTTTGAGTCCTGGTTCTAACACTTACCATGTGACTTTGGGCTTGTCTTTAGGCCTCAGTTTTCCTATTAGTGAAACAAGTCATATAATTGATTAAGTCTCGCTAAAGAATCTTACTTAGGATGAACTTATAAAATGTCATGGAACAGACCTATTTCTTCTGGTGAGGCATTCACTGTGTATCTTTCCTTTTAGTCATCAAATAGAATGTGCCCTGTTTCATGAACTGAGATGAACAAAACACACTAAACTGCTCTTGAGGGACTTTATCATGGAGGTATTGGTGGGGAAAAATAAACAAATAATAAGATGGTATGTGGTAATGAGTATTTTGGAGAAACATAAGAACAGAGAAGAGGAGGGTGTGATGAGGGGTGCTACTTCAGATAAGGGGTCAGGGAAGCCCTCTCTGACATTAGAATGAAGTGCTAGAGCGGGATACAGGAATATCTCGGGGAGATACATCCTGGGCAGAGGGAAGAGCAAGTTCGAAAGCTTTGAATTTGGAAAGGAGCTTATCCTGCCTTAGGAACAGCAGGGAAGCCAGTGTGGTTAGAGAGGAATGAGCAATGAGTGCTAATGGAAGATGGAGGGCAGGGGGTGGGTGGGGCAACATCACAGAGGGACTTGCAGGCTACTGTAAGGACTTGAGCTTTTGCTCTGAATGAGAAGAGACACCCTGGGGAGTTTTGAGCAGAAGGGTGAAATAATCTGATTTTTCTGACTCCTGTGTAGAGAACAGACTGTAAGAGGGAAAAGGGAGAAAGCTGGAGGTTAATTAGGAAGCTAGATCTGTGATCCAGGTTAGGGAAGGCTTGGACTAGGGGATAGCTGGAGGTAGTGAGAAGTAGTTGCGTTATAAGTACATTTTGAAGGTAGACCTGCTAGGATTTGCTGATGAGGTCTATGGTATAGGAGGAAAAGAAAGTGGCTTCAAGGACACCTCCAAGATTTCTGACCTGAGCAACATAAAGAATGGAGTTGCAAATTACTGAAACAGGGAAGACTGAGGGAAACACATTTGAGAGTGAAGAGTTCATTTTTGGACATGCTATGTTTGAGATCCAAGTGGAGATATCAGATAGACAATGAATGTCTCCTCTAATAATAACTGTTGTTTTGTTTGTTTGTTTTAAGATTTTTATTGGAGTATAGTTGATTTACAATGTTGTGTCAGTTTCAGGTGTACAGCAAAGTGAATCAGTTATACATACACATATATCCACTCTTTTTTAGATTCTTTTCCCATATAGGTCATTAGCAGAGTACTGAGTAGGGTTCCCTGTGCTCTACAGTAGGTCCTTATTAGTTACCTATTTTATATATAGTAGTGTGTATATGTCAATCCCAGTCTCCTAATTTATCCCTCCCGCCCTTACCCTCCTGGTAACCATAAGTTTGTTTTCTACGTCTGTGACTCTGTTTCTGTTTCGTAAGCCTTTAATTACCTGCCAGGCACTATGTTAAGAACTTATACACATTATCTCATTTGAATCGTCACAATAACTTTCTGAGAAAGGTACTATTATCATGCTTATTTTGCAGATGGTAAGACTGAGGCCCAGGGAGATTATGTCTGACGTTAAGGCCACATGTGTGTTATTTAGTGGATGGAATTCCCTCTGAAGCCAAGGCCCTGCTCTTAACAGTGTCACTGTATTGCCATGAGAGGAAGAGGCTGGGCTTCAGAATAACCTAATTGAGTTCCTGCTCCCAAAAGGAGTTTGCTTTTTATGGCTTGATATCAGTTGCCTCATCCTCTTTTTGTCTTAATTCTCATGAATACCTTGCAGGTTGTTGAATTCCAGTCAGAAATATCATTTATTATTTAAGAGCAGAAAGTTGCTGATGATACATATATTTAAATATATTTTACTTCCGAGATTACAAATAATTTTTAGTGCCAAATACTATAATTTCAGAAGAGCAGTAAGAACTGTCATCTAATGAAATTATTGTTTTCCACGGAAATAAGCTTGGATGCTGATTTATGTCCATTATTGTCCTCTTTTACTGCTGAACTAGGAATTCGGTCATAAATTTTCCTTTCTAGCATATCCTAATCTGAAACCAGCTTCTTATTTGTGATGTTACTGAGCAAGTGAAATTTTTCCTTCTATATATCATGATAGCCTTTAGATGAACAAGCAGAAGTGTAATCATGATGTTCTCATTTCCATAAACATCTCCCTGACAGGTCATCAGATATCTTTATTGTTCTCGGGTACATTTCATGGGCTGCTGAAGGCATGCATAATCGTGTCTAGTAATTCATCTTCTTACCTAGGTTAATGGCCCCTAGTACATATCAGGAGAATGATGGAGTGAAAAGGCAGTGTGTCCATGGCCTGCCTTCTTAAGAATGTGGAGTAAATTACAGTGGGGAATAAATTACATTACTCTTTCTTATTATTCAGTTATCTTTTGCAAATTTCATCTTACGAGGCTAAACAGTGCTGGATGACCTGAAAAAAAAATTGTGCACCTTTTCACCAACAGGCTCAGATTCCTTGTTCATCATCAAGCTAATAGGTGGTCAATCATGAGACCATCAACTTCTAAATTAGTGAAGATTCCTCTTCACTGGTAACCTTGATCACTCCCCTATAACCCTTGATTTTAAAAAACTATTTTGGAGATAAAGCAGATAAAAAAATCATTCTCTTGGGGACTTCCCTGGTGGCGCAGTGGTTAAGAATCTGCCTGCCAATGCAGGGGACACGGGTTCGAGCCCTGGTGCAGGAAGATCCCACATGCCGCAGAGCAACTAAGTCTGTGCGCCACAACTACTGAGCCTGCGCTCTAGAGCCTGCGAGCCACAACTACTGAGTCCGTGTGCCACAACTACTGAAGCCCGTGCGCCTAGAGCCCACGCTCTGCAATAAGAGAAGCCACTGCAGTGAGAAGCCCGCACACCGCAACGAGAAGTAGCCCCCACTCGCCGCAACTAGAGAAAGCCCGCGCACAGCAACGAAGACCCAATGCAGCCAAAAATAAAATAAATTACAAAAAAAAAAAAAATCATTGTCTTGATTGAGTTGTTTTAAATAAACACTCCATTGAATTATCTCTTTATTACTTCTTTTTTGGCCTCCACTCAATAATGATGATGGCAGTAGTGATGGTGATGGTGCTGTCTGCCTGGTGGTGCTAGAGCCGTATATATGGCTGGTCTGTGTCAGAGCAGGGACCCAAACTCAGTTACACATAATTTCCTACAAATATTATCATCCCCAATTTCCAGATTACGAACTGAGACTTAAATTCTAACTTGTGATTTTACACTTGAATAGGTGCAATTCATGCCCCTTGGCATCATCCTAGTTCAGTTTTCATAGTTACTCTGAAGGACAGCATTATCACAAAATTAATTACTGCTTCATTTTGAGAGAGAAGTGCAGTGTGCCATCTCTGTGGGTCGTATTTCGCATGCAAGTCTGTATACTGCTACTCCACATTATGCCACAAACAATTCTCCTATCACCAAATGTTCTTCTAAAGCATGTTTTATTGGCTGTGGATGATATCAGCTTCTGTAAATTATAGCCTATAATTTATTTAACCATTCTCCTCTTGAGGGACATGTCATTTTCAAATTTTTATTATTAAAAATAAATTTTTAGTGAGCATCCTAATGCATTAATATTTATGTGCATCTCTGATTATTCTCTTAGAAGTACTTCTTGGGTGTCAAAGAGTGTGAAAAAAATTTTAAATTATAGCTTTAAAACAAAAGGCATGGGCTTCCCTGGTGGCGCAGTGGTTGAGAGTCTGCCTGCCAATGCAGGGGACACGGGTTCGAGCCCTGGCCCGGGAAGACCCCACATGCCGCGGAGCAACTGGGCCCGTGAGCCACAATTACTGAGCCTGCGCGTCTGGAGCCTGTGCTCCGCAACAAGAGAGGCCGCGATAGTGAGAGGCCCGCGCACCGCGGTGAAGAGTGGCCCCCGCTTGCCACAACTAGAGAAAGCCCTCGCACAGAAACGAAGACCCAACACAGCCAAAGATAAATAAATTAATTAATTAAACAAAACAAAACAAAAGGCATAATAGATGCACAATGTATCACCCACACTGAATTTCTAGCAGTAAGTAATCCGAGCTCTTGGGAGGAGAAATTTTACTTATGCATTTTCCTACCCCCTTTGTATTCCATGATATCTGTCCTCAAAACTTATTTATTGAATGAAATGAATAAATGAATAAATAATTGCTTTGAACTGGAGTTAACTGAATCTCCAGACCTTTTTCAGACAGAAATGTATCTGAATTCTAAGCACCATTCTAAGCACCTTTCTAAGCACCATGTATACCTAAAGATCTCTTGAAAAAAAATTCCATAGGCATATTTAATAGTAATTATTGTATTTGGCGATTCTTATTTTTAAGGATATTTTCTTCTTGCTGCATATTCTTGAATATCTTGATTGTAATTATCCAGGAGTAGGTTGAATAACCAAATAATCTGAGACCTCTTTTTCCATCCCCATTATTTTTCCACTTCACCATTATTTGGGGGCATCACTGTATATGTCCCATAGTTTAAGGAGATTATGGTAAAGGAATAAACATCACCTGCTTACCCCTTTGGAAGGGAATTTAAAAGTTATTAAGGGTCATCTTATGCTTGAATGCCCTTATAAGGCTGTGAGGAGCTTTCAATACCTCCAGTAACAGGAAACTCATTATCTCCTAAAGCCAATCTATGCATATTTGGATTATTATTTTCTTAGTGAATTGTGCTAGAACTGAATTCTTCCTAGTTTCCACCCTCTGCCTCTTGGCTCACACTTAGCTCCTGGATCAGGCCCTCTGTCACCTCCTTTGCCCAGCCCCAGCCAGTTCTCCCTGGTCTTTGGCCTTTGGTCAGCAGTCAGGCTCCTGTGTATATAAGAAGGGATATATTATAGCACAAAGAAATATATTCATTATTTTTTAAAAAATAAATTTATTTATTTATTTTTGGCTGTGTTGGGTCTTCGTTGCTGCACGCAACACTTTCTCTAGTTGCGGCGAGCGGGGGCTACTCTTCGTTGCGGTGCATGGACTTCTTATTGTGGTGGCTTCTCTTGTTGCAGAGCACAGGCTCTAGGCACACGGGCTTCAGTAGTTGTGGCACACGGGCTCCATAGTTGTGGCTCGCGGGTTGTGGAGTCCAGGATCAGTAGTTGTGGCGCACAGACTTAGTTGCTCTGCGGCATGTGGGATCTTCCTGCACCAGGGCTCTAACCCGTGTCCCCTGCATTGGCAGGCAGATTCTTAACCACTGCACCACCAGGGAAGTCCTGTTCATTATTTTTTAATAACTTTAAATGGAGTATAATATATAAATATATTGAATCACTATGTTGTACACCTGAAACATATAATATTGTAAATCAACTATACTTTGATAAGAAAAAAAAACAAAAAGAAGGGAGCTCTCAATCTGTAAGAACCTAGGATTCAAACCCAGGTCTGTCTGGTCAAAGCCAGACATCTTTTATTTTTTTATTTTGGTAAAGTATACATAATACAGTATTTATCATTGTAAACATTTGTAAGTGTACAATTCAGTGGCATTAAGTACATTCACAATGTCGTGTAACTATCACCCCTATCTACACACCCAAAACTTTTTCATCATTCCCAATGCAAACTCTGTTCCCATTAAATAATAACCTTTATTCTACTTTCTGTCTATGAATTGCCTATTCTAGGTACCTCACTGAAGTGGAATCATACAGTATTTGTCCTTCTGTATCTAAAGCCAGACTTCTTTTTACTACAGCACCTAACTTCATAGCATCATTTGCTATTACTAATGTATTTTGCCTGTATAAATTTTCTTAAACTCATTTAATTCCGAGAGCTGCCGCATTTTTACAAAGATCTCAAAAGTTTTGACTGCATGTCAGTTGCTCCAATAGAAAGCAGGGCAGGAGAAACAATGCATTTCTTTGTCTTGGACTCTAAGCTCATCTTTAGGCAATTTCTCCTTTCTGTTGTACCAGATTCCCTTTTATAAAAATATGAAGAACGGAGAAAATGCGCCCCCTCCCCCATAGCAGTCATTCTGGTTTTGATCCTGCTTTTTAAAAGAGATGCTTCTATTATTTCCCCAATAAATTTGATAGTTGCTTTTAGTTTGAAACAGATACTATTTATGATCTATTTTTTAATTTTGAAATTTCAAACTATCCCATTAATATTGACTCTATTAGCTTTCCTGGTTTTAAAATTAAGCTCAAAGTCCTGTAGATTGCAAAGTCTGCATTCATTCTTCCTCTTTTCATTTTTTGAGAATCAGATCTACATTTATCCATTCAACTCTTCCAGCACCTCTACTGGTCTGCAACAGTTTAGCAATCTTTTTTTGTTTGTTTGTTTTTGTTTTTGTTTTTTTTGTTTTCAGCCGCACCATTTAGCATGCAGGATCTTCATCGAACCCATGCCCCCCGCAGTGGAAGGACAGAATCTTAACCACTGGACCGCCAGGGAAGTTCCAACAGTTTAGCAATCTTAATTGTGAATTTTCTCAGTACACTGGATTGTAGTTATTTTATAGTGTTCCACTGCTCACTTTAAATCTCTTTAACAATCTTGGGCTTTCTTTTTCTCTTACCATATTTAGTCTACTATTTTAAGTCCCAAAATCATTCTTCTTGGAAGAGAAGACTAGGACAAAAATAATAGTGGAGCAGTTGTTTCTCTTTGTTATTCCAGCAACGTCATGGACTTGGTGCCAGACATCGGGCTTATCTCTTCCTGATATTCCTTTTGTTCCTAACATAACTAAAAGAACCCTTTTTGTTGTTCTTATAAATTATAGGTCTCAGTCTATCTATTTTTTTATCCTAGGCTGTCGAAATCAGAGGTCATGCTAGAACTATGTAGGAACTCCCATCATTTCCCTTGGTGGAATCACTATCTGTGATTGTATAGACAGAATTACAGACTATGTGGACACGTAGGTGCCACTCAACCCTCTTTCAGAGTCTCTTGCCCCAAAGTCTTGGTTCTGTTTCTTTTGAGCCTTTTGAAGTCTGCCTTACAGAAGTCCAGGTTTTATCATTATATTTTCAACCACCCTCTACCTGGCTATCCAGAATGCCTTTTATCTGTTGCTGTTGGAATGGAGTGGAACTATTATCAAAAACAGTTAAAATAGAAAATTATAACAAGATACATGTACTTTGAATATTGTATTTTAACTTAAAATATATTAATGAAACAAATATATTCATTCACCAATCTTTGACATAGGGCAAAAGTCTTTTTTTGTATCAGTAATTTTTTATCATCTATAATTTTTGTATCATTTATAATTTTTATAATTTTCAATTTTGAGTTCCTTTGAGTTGGGCAAGATCTTGTAAAGAAATCTGATCACAAAATCCATCTAGGTCCATTTTTTGTGGTTTTTAGGTTTTCAAACAATGTTTACTGTTGAATTGCTTTACACCTAATTTAACAACAATTCTCATTAGAACTCTATCAAAACTTTCCCAAACATTTAACTTAGTTAACAACAATTCTTTTCTTTTTGTACTAATATTTAGTCGTTTGTATAATATTTAATTTAAATTACTTGTCCACAATAGCCAGTACAACTGGCATGAATAGGTTTGGAAGGAAACACAACAGATGTTTGATAAGCACACAGCTTGGCAGGTGAAGTGGAGGTACTAGAGGGTAGTCTATCAAACCTGAGCCCTGGGATTCTGTGAATCAGCAAGTGTGTTTTATGAAGAAAGTGAAAAGCCTCGGGTGAGTGAAGGATGGTTAAGAGGGCTTTACATGTGATACAATGACATCATTGCTTTCACCCAACTTTCTTTATTTTACTTCACTAGCTGATATCTTGGTTGTTTAGAATAAGATTCAAGTAGCAATTCCCCTGGTTACTGCTTCTCTTTATAGAAAAATAAAGTTGCTATCCAGTACAGGCAGTAACTTGTCAGACATTCTGTTTTCGTTTAGAGTCTCCAATCAAATGTTTGGGTAGTTGAAGTTTCCCATCACATCTATTTTGTACCTCTGTGCCAGCACTGTAAACTAAATTAGGAACACATCATCCATTTCTTCCATTTGGCCAGATAGTCTGTTAATATGGATTTCATCAACAAGATGATATCTTTTCCTCTCATTTAATCCTCATTCAAATGCTTTTTCATCACCCTTACCGCCTAGGTTCATGGATTTTCACACAGATGATAAGTGATATTTCTTTAGCACCCTTCCTTACAGATATTTCTTTGGAATGCTACCAACTCCCAGGAATTATTATGAGATTGTATTTACCATCTTACTCTCCAATTCCCATGCTCTGTTCTGGTCCCATACAACTATGAGACCCTTGAGAGTATCATTTTGGGAACTTTTCCCTATTGTTTTCTTATAGGAGTCTCATGGCTCCTCCTGAACTATTCTTTATTCTTCATTTTCCTGTGACAAGACTGCAGACATTTCTGGCAACTGGTTTCATGATTTTGCATGAATATTGCTTTCTTTTTTTCTTCCATATTCAATTTAAAGACCACCTAATAGTCTCCAAGACTTTCTTCCATGTCCTCATGAGAGGTACTCCAGCCCTACCCAAAGTCCATCATTGTACTACATAAAGTCATCACACAGAAAATGACATCCTGTTTGCTAAACACCTCTTCCTAGTAAGTTCACTTCCTTAATATTCTCACTTTTCCAAAGTCCTAACCATTGAAAGGAAGATGTGTGAGAATCCCACTTGTACTCTTGGGTCTTTTAGTCTCCAGCCTGGGACTTCTTAGATGATGATGATGTTCCCTCTGTCTCCAAGCATTCATTCCCATGAAGATCCAAGGACTGAATCCTGGGTTAGTGGGGCTTAGTATGTTTCAGTAGACTATTATATTTCAGAACTAGTCACCAGAAAGATGGACAGTAAACAAGATTGACTTTATCTTGTCTGCACAGAGCCTTTAATACCCCCAACAAAGAGTGATAACCATCACCCACCCTTTTCCTCCCAAGGTGGTAGTAGGTTTCTTTATTCTAGTGGTGCTTGGGTATCTTCTGGATGTGACTCGATGCTGCACATACACAAAGACAGAAATCAGCAGTGGCTGCAGAGGTAACTATATAGAAGTTGCTATACAATGTGGTAGAGATAAATGTAGTAAATGATTTTTCCATATTTCTTTTTGGAATTTCATCCTACCCTCCCTACCTCTCTTTTTGTGGTAAGTTTCAAATGCTGAGCTTTCTTTTTTTCATTAGGAGCATAATCTTCCACAGTGAACTATACTCTTTTGTATCACCCGCATTGTTTAACATAGTGTGCTAGATAATTTAGCACTTAATAAAGATTTTTTAAGTTAATTAATTCATAAAGAGCCCACTAACTATATGAGCAAAGATTTTGGAATCCACTTTTTTTTTTTTTTTAAATGAAAGCTTCTTTCTTTCTTTTTGGCTGTGTTGGGTCTTCGTTTCCATGCAAGGGCCTCCTCTAGTTGCGCCGAGCTGGGGCCACTCTTCATCGCGGCGCGCGGGCCTCTTCACTATCGCGGCCTCTCGTTGAGGAGCACAGGCTCCAGACGCGCAGGCTCAGTAGTTGTGGCTCACGGGCCCAGTTGTTCCGCGGCATGTGGGATCTTCCCAGACCAGGGCTCGAACCCTCGTCCCCTGCATTTGCAGGCAGACTCTCAACCACTGCGCCACCAGGGAAGTCGCTGGAATCCACTTTTGAACAGTAATTTGCAGTTGCTAGGTTATTGGTTTTGACTTGCTACATTGCATTTTCTTAGCAGGTTGCAAATATTCAAACCTCAAGGTATGTGGTCAACTTCTAAACAGCATGGATGGTTTTTTCTGTGTCATTCAGCAGTAACATTTGCTAGCTTCATTAACAAACTTCAACTACAACCTTTCTGTTTCCATTAAGAAAACAGAATTTTCTCGCTAAGAAATGGCGTTGATGCATTGGTATTATATTCAAGTTGCAGTGGTCTGGGTCCTATATTAATTCCAGAGAGTCACCATTTTAAATATTGAATTTAAGTCTGAGCTAAAATATTAATAAAATTTAGATGTAATCTCTTTTCCTTTTCTCTTTCAGGACAAGCCCATTATTTTTCCATTTGTTGGCCAATGCAGGCTTCCCACAGAACTCATTCTGGTCTAATTTTGTAACTGAGAATATTAGTGTTGCTAGCTTCAGAAGGATTCTTCTCAGACATCTAAATCAAAATGTCTTGACTTGGAGCCAGGGAATTTAAAGTGGCATAACTTTGTGTCTATATACCTTTTTCTGGTATCCAAAACTTTCAGCATACTGTTAAATGGGCCTGTGACCCAAAAAGCTTAACCATTTTTCTAGACATGTTAGATCACAACAAAAAGTATCACTTTCTCTCAAAAATAAACAAAACAGCTCACATTCTCATTGATGTTCTTATCTTCACATGTTTCTTTTTCTTGTTTTGGGTTGAGGATTTTTCTAAAACATCACTGATTTTCAAGTCACATGGAGGTGCCTTCTCATATTTGATGTGACAAATCACGGGGGCTGGCTGTTTTGTTAGTGCACAGAGTTACAGAGTTTGAGTATGAGAGACTGCTCCCACCAACCATTACCTTGGTACTACATGTGGACAGTTAGTCAGCCATATCCCTGGATAGCATCCAGGAGAAATGTGATTCTTTTTAAAATGGCACTTTTAAACATATTTTTACTGCACATATGTCTGAGATTAAAGTTTACCCATTAAATTTATTTGTAAAGATTTCTTCAAAGAGGTGATAAAATTCAAGGCTTCTGTCTATTTCCTCCTGTGCTACAGATTTTCTCTAAAGCTAAGTGTTGTTGTATTTTATAACCTGCAAAATGCGTCTCCTTTTTTAAGCTGAAAACAGCCAAATGGACTTTAAAAAGCGTAACTTTAATGCACACAGGAAGTGTAAAGATACAGTGGTTACTGTGTTCTCTTTCTGATAGTTTACTGTTGTATTTCTTGGCCTACACAGCTTTCATTATGAACTCTATAGGCTCCCTGAGAAATTATTCTACAGATCAATAATTTTTGTGTATTTGAATCAATGATAACTCGGGGCCTCAGGAGACTAAATTGTACCACTTAGTTTGTTTTTGTAAACTTCACGCCTTGTATGTACTATGCATTGTCTTAATATAATTTCTGTTATTGGGCTGCGAGCTGTGGGAAGTTGAGTCAAGATTGGTCCTCTATTTTAACATCCTTGTATTTCAGCTGTCTTTGTATCCTTCCCTATTAAAAATTTAAGTTAAAAACTTCAAAAGTTCCCCCTTCTCCTGAGAACTATGAACATCCTTCTTATCGGAGACTCAAACGCCCTCTGCACTTCCCTGTTTGAGCAGCTGACCCCATAAACCTAGCTGTAACCTCAAACACTTTAATTACAGACTTGGCAATCATCACTTACGCTATTGTACACCTTTCTAGGTCCTAGAGACACAATTCATGGTGAGACTAATATGTTTACACAACCTCTTTCTTAAATAGAATTGGGAAGACAAGACCTGAATTAGGAGTGAGGAGGTCAGAGAGCTGCAAAATGAATGGTTGAAGCTTTGCTACAAATTAGGGCAAATATAGTCTCCTTCATCTCCCAGCAGCAGACCTTAAGCCAAATTATAGATGCATCTCTGAGAATGTTGCAGGAACATGACATCAGACACAAATCTATGATATCATTTAACATGGGACATAGGGAAGCACTTCTAATTGGTTTTAAGTAACCACAGTAAAGTAACTAGTATTGTAAGATATATGTATTATGTCCCCACCCCCATCTGAATTCAGGAGGTCCATGGAATCTCTCCCAGATTCTTTAAATAAAAGTGTTGACATTTTAGAGGTTTAACTTTCATAATCTAGAACAAGACTTGTTGGCATTGAGAGGGAAAGGAATGCCGAAGAGCTTCAGTGGGCTTTAGTTTACTTGCCTCAATATCTTCTCTCCTTTAAATTCTCCTTTTTCCTTTTCCTTCTTCTGTTTGCCAAATCCCAAAGTGGTTTGGATATTGGGTAAGTGAGGTCCAGAGTCAATAAAATGTTTATCACATTTTCCATAATGTGAACCAGGAAATAATTGGAACACAGAAAGGGTAGACTGAAGGGGGTGCAGTGCCTTTTCGGTTGTATCTATGTAGGCAGCCAGGAGATGTAGGAAGTAACCCATTCGACACATCTCAAGCAGAGTAAGTGACAAAATGTTGATGATTTCACTTGTTTTCCGTTGAGAAATAGAAAGAGCCTTCTCACATTTTAACGAAGATTATCTATTTTGTCTATTAGAATGCAGAATGTGCCTGAGCATTTTTACTCACAGAACTAATGAGGACAAGATAAAAAAATATTGTACAAGTATTTTGCTTAACTTTCTTGCCAAACACCTGCTGTAATAGTAAGTTAATATGAACTGTATTACTGTCACATGGTCTTCAGACAATAGAACAATAGTAGTCCTCTCGCTCGCCCTCTACTAAAATAAATTAGGGTATACCAAATTCATACTAATTAGGATCCTGTATACCTATCACTATGCTTTCATCAGAAAAGCATTTTAAAGCAATACATTATAAATTGTTTTCTTTCCCATATTTTTAAGCTTCTTGCTGCTGAGTGGTATGGGGGTAGTCTGTGGTATTACGTGATTTGAGGAACTTTCAAAGTTCCAAGTCACTGCCAGGTCTGCAAAAGTAAATTTGCTTCCTTACTACCATTCACAATTGCTGATATCTTCAAAACCAGGTGTCCTGCAGTGGATGTGGGAATCCTTGTTTAGTCTCTGAACAGTCTCAGCTACAGTTCTGTTGGGCCAGCACCAGGAAGAGCTGATCTAGTAATCCAGGGGCTTTGGCTTCTGGGGTCTCTTGTCACAATGGTCTCTGAATGGCCACTTACCCACACTGTCCTTTTTCAGGGCAAGAGGAGTCTCCTTTTAATCTCAGGTTAGCCTAGAACCTGACCTCCTCATCCATTCCCTCTTCCTCTCTGTCCGGAGCCTTTCCCTCCTCACTGGTTTCTTCTTCTGATCTTGGAAACCGGCTAAAGCCTTTCCTATCTCACACACACCATTATCACCACCTCCACCTTCACCACCAGGAAATCCTTCCTTTGACCTTTTGAGTTGTTATCCCTTGAGCTGCCATCCCATAAATCTCTTTTCCTTCACCACCAACGTTTTTTCAAGAGTAGAATTTTGTATTCATTGCTTTCTCTCACTCTCACTTCTTATCACCCTATATTCCTCTTCCCACCTTCACTTGTCTACTAAAACTACTACTTTCTTATTATCAGTGACCTCTATTCATGAAATCCATTTTTTTTTTTTTGCCTTCCTTTTCCTCTTCCCCACTGTTGAGATAATTGCTTTCATTTGAATCTCTTTTTCAACTTGGTTTCCATGAACAAGGCTGTCCTATGGTTTTCCTCTTTCCCTAGTCAGTTCCCTTCTTGCACCATCCCTGTTTTTTCTTTCTTCTCCAAACTGGAAAATGTGAGATTATTCTAGGCTCTATTCTCTCTTTTTTCTTTTTCTTTTGTTTTTTTAATCTTTTTTTTTTATTTCTGAGATATACATTTTAAAGTAATAACTAGAATTATGACTTATAACATTATACCAGAACATATAAGATTTTTAGAAATTTCATGTAATGTCTGAAACATTCGTATTAACATATTTCCATACAAATAACCCAGTGAAAGTTTAGTATTAGTTGTTTTGTTTGTTTGTTTGTTTTTTTATACTGCAGGTTCTTGTTAGTCATCAATTTTATACACATCAGTGTATACATGTCAATCCCAATCGCCCAATTCAGCACACCACCATCCCCACCCCACCGCAGTTTTCCCCCCTTGGTGTCCATATGTCTGTTCTCTACATCTGTGTCTCAACTTCTGCCCTGCAAACCGGCTCATCTGTACCATTTTTCTAGGTTCCACATACATGCGTTAATATACGATATTTGTTTTTCTCTTTTTGACTTACTTCACTCTGTATGACAGTCTCTAGATCTATCCACATCTCAGCAAATGACTCAGTTTCGTTCCTTTTTATGGCTGAGTAATATTCCATTGTATATATGTACCACATCTTCTTTAACCATTCATCTGTTGATGGGCATTTAGGTTGCTTCCATGACCTGGCTATTGTAAATAATGCTGCAGTGAACTTTGGGGTGCATGTGTCTTTTTGAATTATAGTTTTCTCTGGGTATATGCCCAGTAGTGGGATTGCTGGATCATATGGTAAATCTATTTTTAGTTTTTTAAGGAACCTCCATACTGTTCTCCATAGTGGCTGTATCAATTTACATTCCCACCAACAGTGCAAGAGGGTCCCCTTTTCTCCACACCCTCTCCAGCATTTGTTGTTTGTAGATTTTCTGATGATGCCCATTCTAACTGGTGTGAGGTGATACCTCATTGTAGTTTTGATTTGCATTTCTCTAATAATTAGTGATGTTGAGCATCTTTTCATGTGCTTCTTGGCCATCTGTATGTCTTCTTTGGAGAAATGTCTATTTAGGTCTTCTGCCCATTTTTGGATTGGGTTGTTTGTTTCTTTAATATTGAGCTGCATGAGCTGTTTATATATTTTGGAGATTAATCCTTTGTCCGTTGATTCGTTTGCAAATATTTTCTCCCATTCTGAGGGTTGTCTTTTCGTCTTGTTTATGGTTTCCTTTGCTGTGCAAAAGCTTTGAAGTTTCATTAGGTCCCATTTGTTTATTTGTGTTTTTATTTCCATTACTCTAGGAGGTGGATCAAAAAAGATCTTGCTGTGATTGATGTCAAAGAGTGTTCTTCCTATGTTTTCCACTAAGAGTTTTATAGTGTCTGGTCTTACATTTAGGTCTCGAATCCATTTTGAGTTTATTTTTGTGTATGGTGTTAGGGAGTGTTCTAATTTCATTCTTTTACATGTAGCTGTCCAGTTTTCCCAGCACCACTTATTGAAGAGACTGTCTTTTCTCCATTGTATATCTTTGCCTCCTTTGTCATAGATAAGTTGACCATAGGTGCGTGGGTTTATCTCTGGGCTTTCTATCCTGTTCCACTGATCTATGTTTCTGTTTTTGTGCCAGTACCATATTGTCTTGATTACTGTAGCTTTGTAGTATAGTCTGAAGTCAGGGAGTCTGATTCCTCCAGCTCCGTTTTTTTCCCTCAAGACTTCTTTGGCTATTCGGGGTCTTTTGTGTCTCCATACAAATTTTAAGATGATTTGTTCTAGTTCCGTAAAAAATGCCATTGGTAATTTGATAGGGATTGCATTGAATCTGTAGATTGCTTTGGGTAGTATAGTCATTTTCACAATACTGATTTTTCCAATCCAAGAACATGGTATATCTCTCCACCTGTTGGTATCATCTTTAATTTCTTTCATCAGTGTCTTATAGTTTTCTGCATACAGGTCTTTTGTCTCCCTAGGTAGGTTTATTCCTAGATATTTTATTCTTTTTGTTGCAATGGTAAATGGGAGTGTTTCCATAATTTCTGTTTCAGATTTTTCATCATTGGTGTATAGGAATGCAAGAGATTTCTATTCTCTCTTTTTCTTTCCGTCTTTGTATTCCACCTCTTGATATCACTACTGTGTACATAACTCAAATCTACACATCAATGTAGATGATTTTCTTTTGAGTGCTTATTCTGAATCACTATCTGCTTATTTGATATTTTCTCCTCAAGATCTTCTTGAGACACTCCCAGAATCAGGTATTGGTCACTGAAAATTTTAATTTATTCAGCATTTTCCAAGTGCTGTGCAAGAGTCTGGATCTACAAAGACAAATAGGATATATCCCTACCCATCAGAGGTTTACAATCTAGTGTCAGAGACAGTTGTAAGTATGTGATAAAGCACTTATTGAGCATTGACCTTCGTAGGTTTGGTGCTAAGCCCTTGACATAATTTACCCCGTGTAATCCTAACCAATAATATAGGTATCTCCATTTCATACATGAGGAAATCAAAGCACAGAAAGATTGAGTAATTTGCCCAAAGTCCTTTGGATGTCAAGTGGCAAAAGTGAGGGACTTAAAATCAGGCAGTCATTCTCAAATAATACCTTATACTTGCATTTAAAATGTGTTTGGAGGGGCCTTGTGAGTTATAAAGGAAACTTTAAATTCTACCTAAAATTGTCAGAGAAGGCTTCCTAGAGGAAGTAACATTTGAAATGAGATCAGCAGAAGGAGAAAGGAAGGAAGGAAGGCATTTTAGGCAAAGTAGCCTCAGTGGGAAGGAGCAAGCTCTACTGGAGGAACTGAAAGAATAGGGGAGAAGCCTTGGGGTTATTACCTTCTGCCTTTTTGTTTCTGTGGTTCTCTCTGCCTGAGAGTTTTTCTTCCTTCGTCTCTGCCTTCAGTTATTTGCCCTGAAAGTGTAACTCTCCTTTGAACTCTCAGAGCCTTGTTTACGGCACTTACGTGGTGCCCAGTGCATTCTGCCTTGTACAGAACATGCTGTATCTCACCTCTACCTTGGCACCAAGTTGTGTTCTTCTATATAATTCTGTGGCTTCTTGTGGGGTTGCATGTAATAGCAACCCAATACACATTTACTGAATACTGAATGAATGTTAATCAGGGCAAGAAAAGTAAAATTACTGGGAAAGCAAAAATAATCCATAATCCTTGCCAGATGTAATGGTAATCAATTTAGTTCAGGAGTAAATTAGCCAGTGGATGTTTGATAATGTAACCTACAATGTAACTTGATTTAGCTGCTGAAGCTAACTTTTAAAGTTACAGTTTATCTGCCATCCATGGGATGTTGGTCGTGATTAGAAAGGTGAGCTCTAAAATTCTACCTTTAATATTGTATTTACATTTGGCATCTACAGCCTCTCAGCACTCTATAATTCCCATTAGTGAAGAGAATGCTTTAACTGAAGAATTCCATCAGATGAACCGGTTTGCAGGGCAGAAATAGAGACACAGATGCAGAGAACAAACGTATGGACACCAAGGGGGGAACGCGGCAGGGGGTGGTGGAGGTGGTGTGCTGAATTGGGCGATTGGGATTGACATGTATACACTGATGTGTATAAAATTGATGACTAATAAGAAAAAAAAACCATCAGAATAATTCATTTCTGAAAAGAAAGCTTAATGGGATTTAAAAATACATTTATAGTGGCTTCATGCTGTCAAAACCACTTGAAAGTTGAAAAGTATGTTCAACATACTTTTGTATTTATATCTCAGTTTGAATTTCTTCTTTGATTCAAAAAGAAAGATTTCGTTTGATTTTATTAGAAAGAAAACATAGAAAAACACAGATATGCAGATGTCACTTGAGAATCTTGGAGCCATCCTGATCTCCTTACTCTCTGTTACCTGTCACGGACAATCCCCCACTAAATAGTAAATTCTACCTCCAAAGTGTCTTTAATATTCCTCCTCTCTTATCCTCTTCCATGTCACTGCCCAACTTCAAGCCTTTATGAACTTTTTCCAGGATTATTACACCAAATTGTAACTGATCTTCCCAACTCTCATTTTTGTGTGTACCCCAAACCATCCTTGACATGTCTGCATAAATCTGAGCATGTCACTTCCCCCTTAGAAGGTCTCCAGTGGCCCTTTGTAAACCTCATGACTGACTCCTGCCCACCTCTCCAGCCTCACCTTGTAACCTTCTTTCTAATTACCTTGAGATTTTAGTCTTTGCCTGAACTGGCCCGACAAACCTTTACATGCATGTTGAGTTTCAGTTTAAGCCTTATGTCTCTGTCAAGCTTCCCCAATTCCCTCAGGCCACTTAGATGCTCCTTGCACCTTGCCTTATATATATTATACTATTTAGTTCTCATGATAGTTGTTTAAAGTGAGTAGTCTCTGTTTCCATCTTACAGGTAAGAAAAGTGAGGCTCAAAGAGCTTAAGTAATTTGCCTAAGGTCCCAGAGTAAGGCAGTAAGTGGTAAGCTGGGATTTGAATCCAGTTCTTTCTGTTTGAAGAACCTGAGCTCTTTCTGCAATGTGTTGCTCCATTGCTGTAGCTTCCCCTGGTACCTGTATTTACTTTCATTCTGGCATTCATCACGTTTACTGTGTTGGCAATTCTCCATATCTGCTACATTCATTGGGGACACCAGCCCGCCTTTCATCTTTGTATCTGCAAGGATTAGCACAGTGTCTGGATCATGGTAGGAAGTTAAGAATATTTACTGAGGTAATGAATGAAACAAACAACATACAAACAATATATAAATTTTAACTATTTGTGAAGGAAAATATAACTTGATCTTTTCTGTATGGTGGTATGGGGAAGCAGAAGAAGGGGAAAACTAATGAGGGCCATTTTCTAGAGTAGAAGGGTTATTGGAGGACAACAGAAGGGTTGTACAATCTCCAGAACCATCTTAAGACGGATTTAAAAATCAGCTGCTAAAAGAAGTCTGGAATGAATACCTAGATAATTTTATTAGATTTTTTGAATGTTTATACTGCCTAACATGCTTCCTTAGATGAACTTATAATTAATTCTTACAAAGAAATGTGCAAGTAACAAAGGGGCATAGGAGAAATAGAAACAGGATGGAGTCTTGTAGTGTGGCTTCATATGAGACCATCAGTTTCTTTATTTGAAAATATTTTTATGTTAACAGTGGGAGTGACTTTTGTTAACATGGTGTAGTAGACTGAAGAATGTCCCTCAGAGAAGATATCAGGGCCTGACTCCTGAAATCTGTAATGTTAAATTATTTAAAGTAAGGGTCTTTGCAGATGTGATTAATTATCTTGAGACGAGGTGATTAAATGCAATCACATGTATCCTTATAAGAGAAAGGCAGAGGGAGATTAGACACACACACACACATACACATGCACACGAAGGCAATGTGAAGACTGAGGCAGAGTTTTGAGTGATGCAGCCACAAACCAAGGAATGCCGGCAGCTACCAGAAGCTAGTAGAGGCAAGGAACAAATTCTCCCCTAGAGCCTCTGGAGGGAGTGTGACCCTGCCAGAGGGAGGGGAGCCTGCTACATCTTGATTTTGTCCCAATGCTACCGATTTTAGACTTCTGGCCTCTAGAACTATGAGAGAATGAGTTTCTGTTATTTTAAGCAAAGAATAAGTTTCTGTTATTTTAAGTTTGTGGTAATTTTTTACAGCAGCCATAGGAAATTAGTATACACTGGGAAGCAGCAATCTGGGAGTGTGATAAACATGAGACCCCATAAATAGAGAGCTCCTTTTTTTTTTTTTTTTTGGTCACACCACATGGCATGTGGGATCTTAATTCCCCAATCAGGGATCGAACCCACACTCCCTGCAGTGGAAGCACGGAGTCTTAGCCACTGGACCACCAGGGAAGTCCCAACAGAGAGCTCCTTTGGATGGCTCTCCATCCCACTTCCCTTGGAAAGTGTTCTACTTTCACTTTCCAGGGGATCAAAAATGGAAAGCGTCTGCCTCCAGAACTATACTCCTGGACTTTGTGAGCTCTCCGGTAGTTCTTTTCTCTCTCGTGATCCTCTGATCCCAGTATCCATCACATTTCAGGCAAGGCATATATGCATTCCTTCTGGGTGCATATGGCTTTCACGGCCTGGTGATGGAATGTGGGAGCACAGCTATATTTAGATGAGGTCAGTTATAAGTGGGCAAGCTCATGTTACTTACTTAGTTTAGCATAAGTGTAAACCTTTAAATAGACTCAACTTTCTCGTTTTTGTGTCTATCATAAGAATAGGTTTGATTAGATAGCAGTTATGGTTCCTTCCAGCTCTAAAATCCTGTCAGTCTCTCCCTAGTCTACATTTGCTTTCAACCATGAGCCTGCAGCTCTTTCTCACTGTGTAGCTTCTTCTACCTCCTGACTCAAGTTGAGCTCTCGGAGTAACTTAAGATGTCTCTCAGCTACTTAAGTTCCTAGAGAAGGAGGATTGTTTTTCTTTCTGGATCTCAAATCCTAGTCAAGGCTTAAAAAACCCTTAGATCTTGACTAATTTGGTGTCCCTGGATTCAGACTTTGAAATTTATTCGACTAGCCTTTCTTTGGTCCCCAGGATCTACATTTTACTCAGCATCTGTGAACAGAGCTTGATGAAGCCAGTCTGAATTCTCACAAACTTTCTTCTCTTGTTCACATTTTTTTTCTTTTAATACTTTTTCTAGTATGTTACTTACTTTAGACCTTCCAGTCTTAATCAAGTCAACATATTTTCCCTTTTGTGAACCAACGATTTTCCCACATACACTCTGAGATTCTTCACAACCCTTATCTTTCCTCTCATTCCAACTTCTGATAAGGGTTTGGTACGTCCCCACTTATCACAATGTCAAGGAGATCAGTTGGCCTCAGACCCTCATCTTTGCATCGTTATGAACCATCATTGGCATTCACCAGAATACCTGGGACACAATTTTCCTTGTAAACACATTTTGAGTGCCCACTATAAGTCAGCTATTTCATATAGGGTCAAGTTACACATTAGAATGAGTAAGATTCAATTCTTGTTTTAAGATGTCATTGTAATAGAGAAGGTAAGATGACTATGCAAATAATAAGATCAAGCGAATGCTGCTGAAATATTGATGGAAATAGCGCCAGATACAAAAGTCAGTAGAACCTCCTTCTGGTCCCTAATAGGACACTTGCCATGAATGTGAATTTATGAGCATCAGTTTTTTTCATATGACCAGTGGGTCTGTGGTAACACTATTTAGTTAGGCTGTTATATGGATTAAATGATGTAAATGCATGTGCAAGTGCCCAGTATTATCTCTGGTATAGAACAGGAGATCAGTAAGAGATTGTTAAATTGAAATAATACTAGAGAAGAGGAGTTAAAGGAAGAAGCGATCACAAGTGGTTGAGTGGATCCAAAAGGGCTTTGTGGATGATGTAGCATTTAATATAAGTCACACTGGTGGCTCCTCAGGGCAGGAACCTTCCAAATTACTTTTTTTTAAATCCTTAGTGTGCTACACTTAGATTGTGCTTAATATATATTGAATGAATGGATTTTGAAGGATGGGTAGGATTTCTGGAGGGTTGAGTTGGACTTGAAGAAAGAGCATTCTAGACAGAGGGCACAGCATGGACATGGGAAGGTGCAAGTCTTGTTGGCAGAACAATGGTCTAGTTTGATGGGAGTGTAGGGAAGTAGCAGAAGTAAGAGTAAAATGTAAGCTGGGAATTTATATGGGTATTTAAAGGGTTTCCAATGTTAGAGAGGGAAGTTTGTACTTAATTCAGTCTGGTTACTTTTTAATTTCAATGTCTTCAGTCAAATTTGGGGGGAGGGATTTTTTTTTTTTTTTTGGTCATGCTTTCTGGGTTATTGAAAGTTCACCATTATAATGATCATCTGTTGTGTTTCTACTTTTTGTTGGCAGGGTTGTAGGTAGTCCTTAGTAGGGATAAAGAGAAAATTGTTCTATATGCTAAAGAAAACAGATATAAAGAGACGGGTACTGAAAAGGAATAGAGAGGCAGTTAAGTTTTTCTTTGATTATGCCCAAACTTTGTCTTTCTTAAATACTGTGCTAAACATTAATAACTTTCAAGCTTTTAGAAAATCATAAATTCAAGTCAAAGAAACCAAACATACAAAAGGGAAGAATTCATCATGTTTGGTTGAATTGGCACTCTGCTTAGAACCACCAATAAGGGAATCAAATATATTTGAACCTATGATTTTCCATGTATTCTAGATTGTTTCAAGGAATAATGCAAAACAGTTTATAGCTTTAGCCAGCTGTGTCCGTAACTTATTTCATAATTAGATATTATGTTTCAAATATTAGTATCTCCCAGAGGGGTAATACTAATGTGCAGGAACAGCTGGGAGTGTATTGAGGTACCTGAAGAAGGGGAGAACCATGGAGAGGGTACTGAAGCCAAATCTAACTATAGTATTTCACTGCTTTGTGTATGATCTCAATTGTGAGTGCACAACAATTTTATGAAAAAAAAAGTGCTGCCAGTTATGTTTAACGATCATCCTGCACTATACATGATATGGCCGTATTGGATTATCATTGCTTGGACATTTCTTGCATCTCTTCTGAGATATTTGGCATTTCCACCTGCTCTCAGTTGTATTGCTTGGCATGAGGTGGACAGTCCTTTGCCTGTATCATTGTAACAACATGCAACTCAAATTCCTCTACTTCCTGTTTAAATCTCATTTAAAAATTGATTGTTGCTTCACAACAAAATAAGGAATTATGGTCATTTCTCCAAAGGTAAATATTTGTTCCACTAACTTAAAATTTATCCTGCAACTCCATTTGCATGCCTTTCTATTTGTACAATGATTTTTTGTTTTGACGTCAAATCAGTATAATCTTTTAAAGACATCTAAAAATGCCAATTAAATTTAATGCTAACTATAAACAAAGTTCAGTTAAAGTGACAGCAGTGTGAACAGCTATGACCAAGTTTGTGTACATGCAATCATGCCATGATAACAACTTCGTGGAAGGCAATTATAAGACCCCATTGATTATAAAACACAGTCCCAATTTAGAGATGTTAAAATATGAAGAAATTGTGCATTTTAGGAGCAATGAAATACACTTACTTTAAAACATGCCAGGGACCAATCTACCTCTTACTGAAGTATTGCCTCTATCACTAAAGACTAAATTAGTTGAGCCACATCCCTCTGTGGTTCTGGTTTCTTGAAATGTACTAACACGTGTCCTAAAACCATAATGTAAATTTGTGAGTGCAGTCATCTTACCAAAGGCTCTTCCAGGAGGGAGGCCAAAGCACTGAGCATCCGTACTCCTGAGCTCTTCCTCCCAAGTTGGTGGTTGTATGTTTACGTAGAGTCATCATAGGCATATTTGCCCGTGCTCCCTTCCACCCATGATATGCACCTGTTAGCAGTTATTTAATGGATGATTTTGTGCTTCTGTCTGACTTACTTCTTGTCTGATTTACTTCTTGATGATTCCTTATTTACTAAAGCATACCTTTTCATATACACACAGGAAAGCGTGTGTTGAAATCATATAATTTGCTCTTCTTGGGTCAGTTTCATTCTTATTATTCTGAGCATGCTCATTTCAGGCCATCTCTGTACTAAGGAGTGTGCCCCACAGATAGATACGTGGGAAATCTGCCAAAAGAAATCAGACTGTCAGTCTCTCTGTCTTCCAGGCTGAAGGCTGATAGATACATGTGTTTTAGCAGCCTTCACTTTGAATTGAGCAGATTTCAAACTTTCCTCTCAGTAGTCTACCTGGAGTTTAATCTCCAAAGACTTTCATTTCATTGCTGATTATTTGAAAGATGAATAGGTTTGAGTTTTACCCTATCCATTCTTCTCCAGTCTCTTACTGGTAAAATAGTCACTGAGTAGGAAGTTGTGAAAGAGGATAAAGAAAAGCCCAGTAAACCGGATAGTCCTGTGAAGCCTGTGAGAGACAATGTGTAAGGAAAACACAGTAGTGGCTTTGGTTTCTGGCAGCCAAGGTCACTGAAGCATGAAGAGGACAACTGCATCTTGGAGCTGGTTTTACTGATCCTTTGGATGTTCCCTTGGGGTGGAGGGGTTCTTGATTCCTGTTTTGATCTTATACCTAGTACTATCTCTGGAGGGTTGCTTGTGCTCTAACCTGCTGGGTGTGGTCTTATGGCTGGTTAAGTGATGACATGTGATAATGTTTAAAGCACCAAGTACAATGTTCAGTAAAAGTTAGACAAATCTTATTCCTATTCACATTTCATGATAATCTAATCCATCCAGTACACTTTAACATGTTTGACTAAGCATTAATGGAGCTGATACAATTAGCCAGCATTTGCTTTTTTTGTATTAAGAAAAACCCCAAAATGTAAATTTAAGTGTAAAATCTGTTTGGTGGTGAAAAAGACTTATACTTTCAGAAGGAAATTCTTTTTTTTTTTTTTTTAATTAATTAATTTATTTATTTATGGCTGTGTTGGGTCTTCGTTTCTGTGCGAGGGCTTTCTCTAGTTGTGGCAAGCGGGGGCCACTCTTCATCGCGGTGCGCGCGCCATGCCTCTCACTATCGCGGCCTCTCTTGTTGCGGAGCACAGGCCCAGACACGCAGGCTCAGTAATTGTGGCTCACGGGCCCAGTTGCTCCAAGGCACGTGGGATCTTCCCAGACCAGGGCTCGAACCCGTGTCCCCTGCATTGGCAGGCAGATTCTCAACCACTGCGCCACCAGGGAAGCCCCAGAAGGAAATTCTTAAATCAGTGTGATTTCTTAAAAACTAAATGAGTGCTTTAAAACTTAATATTTCTTTTTCTTAAAAACTAAATGAGTGCTTTAAAACTTAATATTTCTTCTTCTTTTTGAAAAGAAATCTTCTAGTAAGTTATTATTTACAAAAAATAAGTGGCATAGACCTTCTTTTCAAACTTTTAGAAACCAGACTTACTAAATCTCAGAAAGTCAAAGGACAACACTGTTTGGAATCATTTAAAATTATGATTTTAGAGTACTACAACATTTAAATGGGACTAAATGTTATTATTTGTTAGATGGATGGACTGAATTTTTTTTTATTTGAGTCGTTGGGGGCGATAAAAATATTTTACATCATGATCATGTGGTAGTTGTACGATTATAAACATTTGTCAGAACTCATTGAATTGTACTCTTAAAATTGGTAGCTTTTTTTTTTAAACATCTTTATTGGAGTATAATTGCTTTACAATGTTGTGTTCATTTCTGCTGTATAACAAAGTGAATCAGCTATATGTATACATATATCCCCATATCCTCTCTCTCTTGCGTCTCCCTCCCACCCTCCCTAACCCACCCCTCTAGGTGGTCACAAAACATAAAATTGGTAACTTTTATGGTATGTAAATTATACTTTAAAAATGCTGACCAAAAAAATTAAGTATTTTGGGAATTAGAAAAGGACTGGCTGGAATTCCAAGGAAGGGAGTTTCTATGGATAAACTATAACACCAAGGTCATAGATGGCAACAGAAATTATTATTTTAATTAGAAGTCAAATGTAATGAAACTATTAAGAAAAATGATTTAGTGCCATTGTATTTTACATGCTTATTATACTTCCCAGTACGTTTGAGCTCTTTCCCCAGTGACATTATAATCATTTGTATGTCTGGCGGTGGAATGGGATGGGGATGAGGGAGTGGGTGGTGGGTGTGCCTCACAGAAATGTGAAAAGAATGAAGAAGGTAAAAAGGGTAGAAAGTGGGGAGAATCATTCCTTCTACTCCCATCAATTCACTTACTATAATTATGTGCATATAATAAACATTTAATATATTTTGAAAGAATCATGTGTTAAAACTGTAATATAGAAGAAGCAGTTAAAATTGCTATTATTATGTCATTACTTGTTCTTTAAAATTGGGACTCCATGCTTAAAATAACCAGAGCACAGAATCATAGCTTAGCTAAATAAATCCCTTATTTCAACTGTATAAATATTCTTGAAAATGATGGCAGAATCGATGCTGTTTGAGAGATTACTGTTGATTACTGCTACTCTTAAAATGATTGAATTGATTATGCCATGCTTTGTCAGTTAATGGGACACCCATTTACCTTGATTTTCAAATACTAATTTAATAATATGTAATGGTTTTATTTGGGCAATTGTGTGCTCTCTAATCTGGTTTTTTAGACCTTAACTAAGCAGGTTATTACTTTGTACTGTTTCTCTGGAGAAAGTTTTCTTTTTTACCCATTTAAAAATAAAATATACCTACCAAGCATAGCCCTTTATATAAATAGATGGAAAAAACTCATCCATGAGTTTATTATTCAATAGTAATCACTGTTACCGTTTTAGTAGTTTCTTTCAGTCTTTTTTTCCCCTCTGTCCAGCTGGGTTTCTTTGTTTGTTTTTGTTTCATTTGTTTACTTCTCTGTGAACTCTCTCTCTATAAAACTCTATGTTCACTTTTTGGTTATTGTTGCTTACTTTTATGACATGCATTTTTACATGTTAGTTCCCTTTCACAAATATATTTTTAGTGGTTGCATTCAATTTAAAATATACCATACTTTACTTCCCTGACAGTACCACTTTCTTATACTTTATTATGCATAATTAGATAGGGAAATACACTGCTTTTCAATGGAAGAAAATTTTTATTTGCTTCAACTTTTATATTATAACTTTAAAGCAGCAGATAAACTACCAAGTTTTATAACATTAAGATATCTAAGTTCAGACTACTGAATTTTAAATAATCCTGGAGGATTATACAATCAAAAAGAGGTGTTCTTATTCCACTTTTAAAATGCTTCCTTTAGATTTTTAATGATTTGATGATTTACATGCATTTTAATGGCAAACTTAGAAGGTTTTATATATAATACACCTTCTGTCTTCTTGATGTCTCTTGATTTTCTTCTTATAGTCTCTTCAAATAGCCATAAAAGTCTAATATGTTGTATTATTCATCTTTGTGATAATGTAGCCTTGGGCTTTGAGTTTCTCTCTTAAGATGAGGTCCTTGATTTACCACTTTTACACATCTTGTGGGTTTCCTACTCCTTAATCCACTCCAGTTGACAGCTCAAAACCACTTCCTCTTTAAAGTTTGCCTCATTTCCTGTGCATTCATTTCCCTGGCTTTGGTTGGCAGGTGTTATTTATTTAAAGCCTTAATAACAAATATATATAGAGATTTTTTTCTAGCCCTGGGTAACTGAGAGAAGACTTTCATCTCTTTCCCTCCTAAGGGAAGTTCCTTCAATCTGAAAATTATTTTTGAGTATGTTTGGTTAATTTTTTTTTTTTTGGTTATTGTTTAGTATTTGTTTTATTTGTTTGTTTATCTGGAGATTTTTAAAGAGGCTGTGACTCATAGAAGGCATTGTGTATAGAGATATATTTTATACTCATTACCTAGGATGTTTGCAGAATTTCCCTCTCCCCCAGGGAGTCAATATGCAGCTGCTCTTTATTCCTCACCTGTTGCCATTACCCAAATATAGACAAGTCCAAAGCACCATAGAAACCTTTCATGGAAAACAGCAGAACAGATGACAGAGGAGCTCACTTCTTTTCTTCTTAAAGGTCTCTCTTTTAAAATTATTTCCAGCGTAAATTTGGGTTTGTTTTTCCAATAAGAAGTGAATTTCGAATATTCACACTGTTTAAACTTGATTGCCCCCCCACCCCCCCGCTTCATGCTGAATGGGATTAAATCAACTAAGTATTTTTGTGCCACCTAAGCATGGTCTTAATCTAAATTCCTACCTCACAACTTTCTTTGTAAATGTGTAGCTTTGATGATTTGTTCCCAGTAGAACAGTAAACTTCAGATCAGATTTGGAGAAAAGGAATAAAATGTTCCCTCTGTGAGCTCCTCTTCTGGAGCCCCAGGCTGTGGGGAGCAGATCAGCTTGATTCATCAGGAGGTCACGACAGTCCAGTTTGTACCAGCTATCTAAACACTTAAGATTACTGATTTCGTTTGTTTGTTTGTTTGCAATTTGTCTCGTACTAAATCCCTGCATAGCTAAACATATTGCTTTAGAATGACTCTTTCTGACAAATTATTATTTAAATGAAGGCTTTCTGGTTCTCTAATGAAGGAAAAATAAGCCCACAGTATGCAAGAAACAGAACAGTTTTGGAATGGAGCTTTCTAAAGAATTCTAGAGGTACTTACAAGTTTAAATGTTGGTGTAAATGTTCCATTTGTTTGCCAAATTAATTTTCTACTTGCTTCTTCCTTAGTCCTGTGGTGGTGGATGTTGGGAGGATGGGCAGAAAATGCATTCAAAATAGAGCTGATATCTACAATATCCATTCCTCAGATATTTATCGAGGCATACTACATGCCTGGTACTAACCTCTCTAGGCTCTCAGGAGAAGAAGATGACCTCTCTAGACTCTCAGGAGTTTTCACTGAGCTACTGTACTGGCGAAAGAGGGGATGTAAACAATTAACTACACTACAGTACACTACAGTGGAAAGGGGCAAACTGGGGGTTCAGTTTGGGTTGTAAATATAAAAAAGGGCACAATTAATTCTGACTGAGGTGGTGGGTGAAGGAAAGGCAGGAGAAGCTTCAGGGTAGGTTTTCAATTTGACTTTGAAGATGAATAGGAGTTTGGGCCTATGGGTTCCAAGAAGAGTGAACGGTAGAGCCAAAGGATCAGAGATGCACATGTTCAACAGTAGTGGGGAACGTGGCGTAGCCAGTGCACACTGTGCTCTGTGGATAGAGGAGAGCCTGGAGAGGAGGGCTGGGGACAACTTGAGAAAGGCCTGAAGAGCCAAAGATAGTTCTTACCAGGGGAGGGGTCTGATCAGTCACGGACTTTTCATGACGTTACCTTTGTTGGTGGTGTGAAAAACAGATTTGAAAAGGGAGAGGTCAGAGGGAGGAGACAAGATAGGAGCCCAGGAATTGTTCTTGCAGGAGATGAGGGTCTGAACAATCATTGGTAGCAGGGCTGCAACTGGGAGCGATTCCTGAGGTCAAATGGGAAGGATTTGGTGTCTGCAGCACCGAAAGGAGGAAAGGATGACTGAGATTTCTACTGCAGGCACCCAGGTAATGGTGGATCTGTTAAGTGAGATAGGAAGCAAGTTTGAAGTGCCTCTAAGGACGTCCATGTGGAGTCTTTAGGAGGAGACAGTTGGAAATATGTGACAGTGCTCAGGAGAGGGTGGGATGATAGACATACACGGGGGAGTCATCAAGGTGTATAGCCTGTGGTTTGGGGTTGTGTTTCTAAGGGGGAAAGTGGCTGATTAAGAAGTAGATAGGAGGTGAGGGATTTGGAAGTAGATTTTTTGCTTTGGTTTGTTTTTGTTTCAGGACTTGAGCACATTTGTGGGCTTAGAGGTAAAAACCAGTGGAGAGGAAAATAATGACAATGCAAGAAAAAGGACATAGTTGATGGAGTAGGAGTTTGGAGGAAGAAGTTGGGATGTCTTCCTTTGAGACAGGCAGGAAGGAGGAAAGTATATTTGACAATGAGATGAACTTGGAAGTGGATACGAGAGAAATGACACTTGTTATCTCTATTTTCTTAAAAAAAAGAAGTCTGAGAGTAAAGGGAAATTGGAGGAGGGAGTGAGGATACTGATGAAGATGCAATAGCTGCTGTGGAGAGTGGAAGAGGCAGTCACCAAGGATGAGAAAAGGTTTGCTGAATAGTGATGCGTCCGGCCCAGACTGGAGCTCGTTTGTTTGTAGTGGAGCCAAATGCACGGCTTTGTGATGTCTTCTGTACTGCTGGGAAGGCTGCAAGAAGCAGCCGGAGAAAGTGGGCAGAGGAGTTGATCCAGGGCTAGAAACTGATGTGGCAGATTTTGAAGATAGTTAGGGGTAAGAAAATAAAAGGTGTTCCTGACTGTGGTATTAAAGGATAAATCATGGTATCCAAGAGTGCTAGGATAGGTAGTGCAGGAAGTAAAGCTTGGAGGAGGCATCCTAGGGGTTGGGAGAATCAGGACAGGCAAGTGCCTAAGGGGTGAGAGGTGAATAGTAGAATATTAGGTTTAAAAGAAGAAAGAGAGAGAGACAGAGAGAGACAGAAAGAGAATATGAATGAGGAAGAAGGAAGAGAGGATGTTGTGGGCAAAAGAGTAGTGTTTTCATACTTAGCCAGTTCATTCATTCAATAAAAATATTTATTTTTGTTACATTATTATAATATAAAATATTAATATTTTGTTATTATATTAGATGGAACAAACAACCTCCAATCTTATCTTGGAAATTAAATATTTTACTTTAAAAAATGCCTCATTTTAAAGCTTTAGACCAAATTATATATAATTTATTTGGTTTTTTTACATAAATCAATTATTTAAAAGGGATAAAGAAGAATTAATGAATTCTTTTATATTTTTGCTCATAGCTAGGTTATCTCCCATCTACTGTAGTAGTAAAAGTCAAAATTTGCAGTTAGCCTAACATTATAATTTACATGTTACAATTAAAGTGAAATTTAAAATGCAAATTCAAGTGAAGTTCCCAACCTGAGCTTCTTTTAGCTTTAGCTTTACACATATATATTTATTTACCTCATTGCAGCTTTCTTCTTCCCCAAAATACCATCTTTTATTCCTGTTTCTGTATATCTACTATAAAGCAGACCCAGTGGTATCTATTTATACTATTCCAGATCAGTCTCCTTGATGAGAAGAGCCCACAGAGCAATAATAGACACATTTATTATGATGTTTCTTCTACAAATGACAAACTTTCTTGTACTGTTTGTATCTTTTATTAGGAGAGCTTCAAGTACTCTGAAAGAATGTCATTATGTTCCCTTAAGGAAAGTAAATGAGCAGATGAATTCCACATCTGCAAAATGGGAATGTTCACAGATTTCTGGAACTATATTGAAATTTCAGAATTCCCTTTGGTGCTTATGTAATATATTCATTGAAACAGCAACAAATTTAGGAATGGACTAGAATGCAGGCTATTGTACAAAAAGCCATCCTTTAATCCTACCGAGATCCTTCTTTTTTCTATTTCATGAAGTTAACAACTTTGACATTAAAGAAACTTTTTGCTATAAAAGATTTTTCTTTCAACTTTTCTCTTTCCCCCATCCCTCTTTTACATCTGTTTTTCAAATTATCTTGGTGGTATAATTACATATTAGTTTCTCTTACCTCCCCATTCCAACTTCCTTCACCAAATTTCCAAAATAATTTACCCCATCAAAAAGTGTCAAGATCATCCAGCCCTAAAGCTACCATTAAGAGATTCATTGCTTATATTATTCTATTCCTTTCCATTACAACAAACAAAGGAAAACTTATAAAGTGCCCTCAGCCTTCTGGAATATCCCCCACCCCCAGAAGTACTACACTGTCTTACCATATGTCAGAGAGCTTTGAATTGGGTGCTGTAGGGGAGGGAAAAAAAAAGCAGCAACTTTCCTCTACCCTCTTAAATTTGGTGGCTGGGGCCTATGATTTAAACTGACAAGAGACAATAACAGGAGAAAAAATAGTTTATTTAAGCATGCAATTCACATACATTCAACTCAGTATTGAGTAGCAGATGGGTAGTTAGAATTTGGGGCTTTTATACCACCTTAACAAAGGGTGATAAATTTGTGGAGAAGTGACAAGACAAAGGAAAAGGGATTTGGGCTTCTAGGGCAGTAAATTGTGGGAAGGTAAATATATGGGGGAAAATAATGAAAGTTAAGGTTTATTTTATTTTTTATAAATTTATTTATTTATTTATTTATTTTTGGCTGCGTTGGGTCTTCGTTTCTGGACGCAGGTTTTCTCTAGTTGCGGCAAGCAGGGGCTACTCTTCGTTGCGGTGCGCCAGCTTCAATAGTTGAGGCATGTGGGCTCTAGAGCGCAGGCTCAGTAGTTGTGGCGCATGGGCTTGGTTGCTCCGCAGCATGTGGGATCTTCCCGGACCAGGGCTCGAACCTGTGTCCCCTGCATTGGCAGGCACATTCTTAACCACTGCACCACCAGGGAAGTTTATCTTAGTAAGGTTTGTTTGTACAGACCCATTTCGGTGCTAACTTTCTTTCTCCAGTGATAATGGTTGTTTTCTCCCTCTTGTGTGGGAGATGCGAAGGGGAACACATTCACAAAGGGAAATTTATGTCCTGCTTTTAGGCGGATAGGGGAAAGGAAAAGAGCTCTTTCTGTGTTTGCTGCTTCTTAATTGCTTTCAGCTCAAAATAATCCTTATGTCAAAGTAGCATATTTTTTTGTTGCGTATTCTGATCCCCTTCAGTACTTTAGATATTAGTGAGCACATGTGTTTCACAAGAAACTGACTTCTCCAGAACCGGATTCTTCTCTCTCTGGGATGTGTACTGTGCAGGCATCCATATCTACTCTTCATTATAATGCTATTATTAAATACCAAACTCGTCTGATCATAAGAATCAACGGGAAGAAGATATTGAAGGTACAGGATCTCTAGCCTTTCTTGAGTACATTCCAATTCAGTAGGTCTGATGTAGGAAATGGAATTTTCTGTTTGTTTGTTTGTTTGTTGTTGTTTTAATCAGGCAGCCTAGAAGAATCTTATGACCAGAAAGATGAAGGAAAACACTGAGACGGGTGGTTTTTAATCCCCATTTTGAGATGAAGACATGAAGGTTTTCTAGAGCTGCAATACTCTTGGTAGCCACTAGCCACGGTTATTCAAATTAAAGTTAACTATAGGTAACTGAAATATTACTCAGTTTCTCAGTCACACTAGCCACATTTCAAGTAATCAGTAGCCTCATGTGACTAGTAGCTACCATACTACGTAGAACAGATGTAGGACATCTTCATCGTAGCAGAAATTTCTATTAAATGACACTGCCCTAGAGATAAAGTAACTTGCCTATGGTCATATAATGAATAAGTGGTGGAACCATCTTAATGGGTATTTGGATGCACACCTCTCTGAAACAGAATTTTTGGCCACTGTAAGTCCAGCCTCGTTCAGGAGAATCTGCCCAAGGGAAAGGCTTGAGGATCTGTTCAGTGCTGAGACTGAGCCAGCTTTCTTCAGATGTATCTGAAACCCCAGAAGTCTCTCATTTAGGGCATTAGTTCTGAAACCAAATGAGCCCTCTGAGTGCTTGGTGTAAACCTCAAATGGTGACATATTTAGGGGACTGCGGACAGATGACAGCCACTAATCTGATTACACAATAAGTCAAATTTGCATCCATAGGAGCCGTCCACCTCTGATCTACATTCAGTCAACCACAGAAGTTCATCTTGTTCAAGAGAGAATCTCCTTTTAAAGTGTTTCCCTTTTGCAAAGTGGAAGTAACAGTTTCTCTTCTCATATCTAGTTAGTCCTTCATGTACTCCAAATGTTTCAATTATAAGTCAGTGATTTGGATTTAAGAAGGCCTTTTCCTGTAGAAACAACGTTATAACTGTTAGTTTGGTTTCCAGGCTGGCCTACAAGAATCTGCAATGTATAGAAAAGAAATGGATGCACCAAAATTGTAATAAGGAAGTATAAAAACAGTGTTAGTTACATATACGTACCATTTACCACTCTTCTTTTGTGAGACTGTACAGTGTACATTTTAATGTACATTCTTGCACAGGTACAAAAGACACATATAAGATGATTCATTACCACATTGCTTACACTAGACAGAGGAAACTGTCCAAGTATCCATCAGTAGAGGACTGAATAGACCGATGGTTCTAAACTTCACTGTGTATCAGAATCACTTGTAGGACTTGCTAAAACACAGTTTGCTGGGCCTCACCCCTTGAGTTTCTGATTCAGTAGGTCTGGGGCTGGGCCTGAGAATTTGCATTTCTAACAAGTTTCTAAGTGATGTTGATGAGGCTGGTCTAGGGCCCACACTTCAAGAATCATCAAATTAAATAACTAGTTTATCCATATAATGGAATACCATGCAAAAGTTAAAAAAAGGAATGAGGACACTTTCTGTGTATTGATATTGAAAAGTCTTCAGGATATGCTATTAAATGAAAAAGCAAGTTTCAAAGCAGTGTATAAATATGCTAATCTTTGCATAATAAATAGGTAAAAATCAGAATATACACACACACACACACACAGGAAAGATATATAAGAAACTAATAAAAGTGATTACATTTAAGAGACAGGTGGAAATGGAATGGACAAGGATGGGGTGGGAGGAAGAGATCTCAAAGTATATCTTTTTTAAAAAATTAATTAATTAATTAATTATGGCTGTGTTGGGTCTTTGTTTCTGTGCGAGGGCTTTCTCTAGTTGCGGCAAGTGGGGGCCACTCTTAATCACGGTGCGCGGGCCTCTCACTATCGCGGCCTCTCTTGTCGCGGAGCACAGGCTCCAGATGCGCAGGCTCAGTAGTTGTGGCTCACGGGCCCAGCCGCTCCGCGGCATGCGGGATCTTCCCAGACCAGGGCTCGAACCCGTGTCCCCTGCATTGGCAGGCGGATTCTCAACCACTGCGCCACCAGGGAAGCCCCAAAGTATATCTTTTTATATTACTTTTATTTTTGAACTATATGAATATTACCTATTTAATAAAATAAACACAAATAAAAAAAAATGATAAAAAAGAAATCATTCAAGGTCAATGATTCTCAATAGGGACTAGAAGGGCCATTTCACAATTTTTTAATGGCACTTTTTCAAATATTTGCTACTAGTTATTGAGGGCTTATAATGTACCAGGCACTTTGCCATGAATTATTCCTTTGATCCTCAGAATTCTATTTCTGAGATGTGCAAGATTCAAAACAATTCAATTTCTACTTTTGCCCAAACTATAAGCATTTCTTCTCTGCTTTAATGTTCTCATCTGTAAAATAGGTATATTAGATAAGTTAATAACATAAAGGGTTTAGGATGCTAACTATTATTATTTCCTTAGCGCTCGTATACTTCTTTGAACATGATTTTAGCTCTTCCTACACACTCTCATAAGCACCTGGCTGTCATACATTCTGCACTTAGGAGGGTAGAGCAAGGATCCCTTCTATGGGGCACTCCAGGCTCAAGGATCTCATTTTGGGAGATATCTAGTTGTACAACAATAGAAGCCCTAGAACTCCATATAATGTCAAAGGGAGTGCAAAGTTCATAGCTGATAATCTCATCATCTCCACTCCACTCACCAAAAATCTAAAAACTCTTAAATGGTCCAGTCAAATATCCCTCCTTTATGAAGCCAGAAACCATGTTTTTGATGCTTTTCTTTTAATGCTTCTCATAGTCTTCCTTATGTCATAGTCATTAAAATACAACTTATTTCTCTTTTCTAGGCTGTATGCTCCTTGACCTCCTGGACTCTTACTTGGCTTTAACAGTTGTAGTACCTGGGAAGGACCTTAAGCATAAAAGGAGCTAATTATTTATCGGATTGAATTGGAAAGGCAATTGCAAGTGTAAAATGCAATTACTCTTCAGCCTAATGATACGGGGATAGACAATAGACAAATGGATCAGAGTAGAGGGTGCAAAAACAACCCATGATATGTATGGGAGCTTGATACATATCATTTGTGGTTATACATATTGGGAGAAATGTGGACTATTCTATAAACAGTGCTGGAATAATTAGTTATCTGTAGGGAAAAGTAGGGATTCCTAAATCATATTCTACACAAAAATTAATTCCAGGTTGTAAAAGCTTAATGCTAAAGCACTTTTAGAAGAAAATATAGGAAAACATCCTTACAAAGAAAATAGTAAGGAAGGATTTCTTAAACCAGACCCTAAAATTACAAACCAGAGAGGATAAGATAGTTACATTTGACTTCATTAAACTTTAAAACTTTTGTTCAACACTATAATCAATGGGAAAAGGCAAGCCACAGACTGGGAAAAAACAACTGCAATGTTTATACCTGAGAAGGATTCACACCTAAAATTGATAAACAATGCCTGCACATCAGTAAGAATACATATGGAGAGAGGGTATGAATTCACAGAATAAGAAACCTGAATGGCCAATAAATGTATGAAAAGATGCTCAACTCACTAGTAATCTGATAAATGTAAATTAAGGCACCATTTTTTCACATATCAAAATAGACAAAGATGTGTAGTGGGACAATACCTAGAGTTTCTAATGACGTGCGAGGAGGAAACTCTCGTACTCAGCTGGTGGGATATGAATTCCACAGTCACTTTGGAGAGAAATTTGGCAATACCAACTCAGGTAAAGATGCTCACATTTTGCTCCAGAATTCTACACTCAACACTAGAGAAACTCTTGTGTATTTGCACCATAAGTATTCACACCAGCATTGATTATAAGAGCAAATCAAGAGGAAACAAGTGAGAGGTCCATCAACAAGGATATAAATTGTAGTATATGTTAGAAGTATAGATAGCAGTTAAAATGAATAAGCTAGAATTAAATATCTTATATATATGTATATGACATATGATGTCTACCTATCTGCCATAATATGGGTGAAGAAAACAAGCTGCAGAATGACAGGTAGAATCAAGTTTGAAAATATGCATAACAATGCTATTAGTTTCATGTGGATACCTACGCATGTTTGTAAGAGTCTAAAATGCCTTAAAGGAATAAACATCACTTTGAGCATAGTGGTGCCTCGTAGTGTTGTAAGGCAGGGTAAAGGGGGCTACAAATGTAGCTGTAGTGTTTGTTTGTTTGTTTGTTATTTTTCAGGGTTACTGGTTTATTTCAAGATGTAATATTTTGACAACTGTACCAAATTTCAAAAAGATAAATAAAAACCATAGATAAAGTTGCTTAAATTATCAAGGGCATTCATTATAGCATTTACTGTGTAGTAGGTATTCAATTAAAATTCAGTTTATAAATCCCTGATCCTAGTATTTTTTTGAGAGAACACAGTATGACTGATTTATAAATTTGACCACACAAAATTATATACACTCTTATTTCTCCTCAAGTACATCTATACGTACATAAAATAATGAAAAGGCAAAGAGCCACTTTGTTAAAAAACTCCAATTCTTTGTTTGAAAGTTTGCAATCAAAATCAGGAGTAAAAATTCTCTGATCCTACTGTGTAAATCAAAGGACTCAGATAATTTGAGATAAAGTAAATGGCTAAAAGATCTACATATATTTTCAGATGCATGGGAAATGAAATAATTGCAAAGGTCATTAGCATACCCCTTTTTACCTCTTAAATTTTTTTCATTTATTTCACTGAAGACACAGTGAAATATATGTTTCATAGACTGTGAAAAATGTGTACTACTGTTGCAAGGATGTATTTGCAAGCATTCCTCAGTGTGGATCTTTCTCATCAACATGGAAATATGGTCAAATATGCCCTGTCTTAAGAGTTAGAAAGAAATGCCTTCACTTCATTTTATATCTCTCTATAGATAATACCCAATTTCTCTACTCCGGTTAATTAATAAGGTACTTGGACATATGTTCTACTTTTACTGGAAGCACTTTATGATTCTCCTCCCTTTTCTTTCTTTTTTTTTTTTTTGTCATACAACAGCAGAAATTTATTCTCTTACAGTTCTGAAGGCTAGAAGCCCAAAGTCAAGGTGTCAATAGGGCTACGATCTTTGAAGGCTCTGGGGAAGAATCCTTCCTTACCTTTTCAGAGCTTCTGGTGGCAGCTGGCAATCCTTGATGCTCTTTTTATTTTACATCTTTATTGGAGTATAATTGCTTTATAATGTTGTGTTAGTTTCTGCTGTATAACAAAGTGAATCAGCTATATGTATACATATGTCCCCTTATCCCCTCCCTCTTGAGCCTCCCTCCCACCCTCCCTATTCCACGCCTCTAGGTGGTCACAAATCACTGAGCGGATCTCCCTGTGCTATGTGGCTGCTTCCCACTAGCTATTTTACATTTGGTAGTGTATATATGTCAGTGCTACTCTCTCACTTCGTCCCAGCTTCCCCTCCCCCCCAACCCCCGTGTCCTCAAGTTCATTCTCTACGTCTGCATCTTTGTTCCTGCCCTGTCACTACGTTCATCAGAACCTTTTTTTTTTTTTTTAGATTCCATATATATGTGTTAGCATACAGTATTTGTTTTTCTCTAGCTGTAGTGTTTTGTTTAAAAATTTTTTGAGGTAAATATGGGGTAACGGTAAAATTTATTTAGATGGATAGTGGGAATATATGTTACTCACTTTATTGTTCATTATGTTGAAATGGTTCATAATTGAAATATACACATGTACAAAACCCTTGTTATTAGTGGTCTATGATTCAACATACCTCATCTCTTGGCTCAGACAAAGTAGAATATAGAGAAGAGATGAGAGGAACTTTGTTAAAGACATTTCGAATATCCTACAGATGATGGGGTTGGTCCATAGCAGTAAGTTTTAACCTTGATTTGGTGCAAAACAGATTCTTAATCAGCAGATAAGAAAATCTACCTAATTAGTGTATTTCCCAGGGAGCTTTATGGTATTAGCCAATAGAGACTGCAGCTTTAATTGAGACAGTGATACCACTTAATTGGAACACCTGAATGAGATTAAGGGGTACTCAGATAAGGTCAGCTTGTTCCCCCTGTACCCAGAGCTTTGCTGGGTCTCTGCCTTCTTGCTGGCAACCTGTGCCAATTGGATGAAGCTGAGCCAAATGCTTTTACTGTCCTTCATAAATCACTTAATGGAATGTTTTAAATACAGATTCCATGTGTTTCAGAGAGTATTCTGAAACACACTGGCTTGCAGATTCTACTGACAAATTTAGAACTCATTACATTGAAGCCCTAGACATTTTCATTACTTTTAACTTGTTGACCCAACAATTTAGTATACATTTAATGAAATAAATTGATACTTTTGTGAGGATTCAATAATGTATTTCAATTGATTATATCTGTATTAGGGTGAGAAAGAGAGAGAGACAGGAGAGATGTTTTAAATAAGGAATCGACTCACACAATTCTGGAGACTAACGAGTCCCAAGATCTGAGGGCAGCAAACTGGACACCCAGAAGAGCTGATATTGTAGCTCCAGCTTGAAAGCTGGCAGCCTAGAGATCCAGGAAAAGCCGTTTCAGTCTAAGTCCAGGGGCCAGCAAAGACAAATGTCCCAGCTCAAGAAAGTCAGGCAGGAGGAAATTCCCTCTTACGCAGCCTTTTTGTTCTATTTAGGCCTTTAACTGATTGGATAAGGTCCACCCACATTGGGGAGGACAATATTCATTACTCAGTTTACCCATTCAGATACTAACCTCATCCAGAAACACCCTCAAAGACACCCTCCTGAATAATGTGTGAGCATATATCTGGGCATCACATGGCCCACTAAAGTAGACACATAAGATTAACCATAACAACATCTTTTTACCTAAATTTAAGAGCATTTCACAAGGCTTCTTGACAATGTGGTTTTTATTAGGAAAGAATACTTACATTCCTCCATTAATAAAAAGGGAGTGCTTGAATTCCTCCATAAAAATCAGTGTAGTCTTAGTAGAGAGAAAAACTTTGTTAAAAACATTGACAATGATTTTTAAAAATTTTCATAAATGTTCTATTACAAACTAGTTTTGTGACCATGGTCCAATTAATTTCTTGATCTGAAAATAGGAAAAGGTTGGAAATGACCCTTATGATCCCATCCAGCTCTAGAAGTCTGTAATCTTTGGTCTTTTCATCAATATATGGAAGTTGGAATGTGATTGACATTGGCATGTCTGTGCTACTGTCCAGATGAACTCAAGTTGCTTTTGTACGTGTATTGTGGAAGGTAGTCTCAGTTATTTACAGTTCTACTTCATATTTAACCCCCTTGGTGCATATAATGCTAGTTTAGAGTAAGTGAGTTACCTGTGAGGCTTGGACTCCAAGCAGAGTTAATCGTCTGAGGTTCTAGCACATTTATTAAGCGCCGTGAGAATTCACTTTATGGAAGAGCAATTCCCATAGTAAAAATGTGTGACTTTAAATAACCTGGTACTATTTAGATAGTACTGTTGGGGTTTTTGGTGGGGTTTTTTCTGTTTCTGTTTTTAGAGCATCACATACAATAGCTTTTAGTTCATTTTTCACTAACGTACATTACTCAAGAATTTTTAAATTTAGTGATTAACTGATATACTGGCTGGCAATCATTAGGTTGTCAAAAAAGCAAAATTGCGGGTGTTTGAGTTATCATTAAGAAAATTGTATTCAGAGGACTCAGTGCCTGACTGAATCAAGTGGGCAGGAGTCAGAACCATTTTGGCAGTTCTGAAATTCGTGTGAGGATAAGTTAGAGCTTGCTAAAATAATTTTCCCTAATGAGTACTTTATCTACCTTGTAAATGGTTTCAGAAAGTTAGCTGGCCTGCAGAAATGTTGAATAGTTTATGAAGTTTTCCTGGACTTTCCCAAACCTAGCAATGCCACCTTTCATTTTATAGCAAAGTCCACTCCTTCTTATTGTTACCTGTCTCCCCAGACTAACAAAGCACAAGCATATCTGGGTCCCAAACATAGTTTTCTTGAATTTTTTCTTTTTTTTTTTTTTTACATTAATAGCATAAATTCTTGACGAGAAGAAGTAAAAACTGTAACAGAAAGCATTTCAGACAAACATACTTCTGTGCAGAAAGAAGAAAAGTGGAATAAGATAAGAAAAAAGAAAGGACATAGTTAGGAAAATAAAAGAGAATCTGAAGGAGACACCAGAGAACCTATTATGTTGAAAGGAGAATCACTTAGTAACATTCCTAAGCTTGTTGCTTCGTTTAAGTCTGGCCTGACTTCTATTAATGTGCATGTTGTATTCATTTGCATGGCTGCAATCTCAAAGCAAAGATTATCTTCAGGATTTTGAAATAATCTGAGAGCCTCTGATAAAATATGTGCAAAAACTTTAATAACCATAATTAGACTCAAAAAGAGCAAAGGGAATTTCATTTTTTCAGTT
This sequence comes from Balaenoptera musculus, assembly GCF_009873245.2. Taxonomy (NCBI): domain Eukaryota; kingdom Metazoa; phylum Chordata; class Mammalia; order Artiodactyla; family Balaenopteridae; genus Balaenoptera; species Balaenoptera musculus. The sequence continues at coordinate 139,898,319 of NC_045785.1, read as the reverse complement.
TCTGCATTTCAGTTTTATATTTTCTTCAAAAGCAAAAAAGATTGTTTAACGGGCAAAATATTAGTATTCTTCCTAAATTCACAGTTCTTGTGATGCTTTCTGAAAAAGTAGCTGTATCAGATTGGTTTAATTTTCTTTTTCACACTCTTCCCTCTCCTTTTTGTAAAAATAAAAAAAGGCAGCCAATCTGCAACTTCCTTAGGGGAAATGAGACAATTTAGAGAAGTAGCAAAATAAACATGATTTATTCTCATCAAATGTGTCATGAGGAAATTGGAGGCATGCTGTGAAGTAATGGCAAAATAATCTTGAAAATTTCCAAGCACTTTTCCCAAATGAAATGGAAGAAAATTTAAAGTTAGCTTCCATCTAATTATGGCTAAAGAAAAATGTGTGCATAAAATTACAGGCATATGTATTTTTCTAACACTGCAGTTGGTTTCTTCCCCTAAAAAAGAGGAAACCAGACTTAAGATCCTACAGGTTCTAAAAATCTGTTCTCTTGAATAGCTGACCACAGTAGGAGTTTTATTTTTCCATAGAGTCAAGGTAGTGAGGATTGTGACATAATATGGTAGTGTGTTTTTCCTCCCATAGATAGCTCCTCCCATTTCTCTTATATTAACCTGTCAAAGTATTGTTTAACTAAATATGTAGTGCAGATGGGAACCTTAATTCATTTCAGTGGCTGTGATCATTTGTAGAAAACACTGTTTTTGCTTCTGCCTCACCAACTGGAGCTGGTGCCTGGCCCCTTACATAGCATCTGTAAGTACATGTGGACTCCCTGAATGCCTTAATGGACTAAGCTTTGTGGCTATATTGAAGATAATGCATCTGCTTTTAGAATAGGGATTGGAAAAAAATAAGGGTCTCTAACAGTCCAAGAGCAAGTACACTCAGAGTTTAGGATTTCTATGAGTGTAAGTTTTGGAAACAAGGAAATGCTTTCTGAGTCCGGGGGAGGGTCCTGGCATGACTCTGATATATTAAATAGAAGCTCTTGGGAGCATAAGTGTGTGTTTCTCTTCTGTGGATTACTATCTGAAGTAAATCACAGAGAACTTTAGTTGGTTTATAGGTCTCATTTTTAACTCAAAGTGGAGTTCCTGCCAGCTAGGACGCAGGGACCTGCTGGCATCGATGCTGCCCACGAAGAATGTTTGTAGCAGAGTCTGTTAAGAAAACCTGTCACGGGGCTTCCCTGGTGGCGCAGTGGTTGGGAATCTGCCTGCTGATGCAGGGGACACGGGTTCGAGCCCTGGTCTGGGAGGATCCTGCGTGCCGCGGAGTGGCTGGGCCCGTGAGCCGCAACTACTGAGCCTGCGCGTCTGGAGCCTGTGTTCCGCAACGGAAGAGGCCACGATAGTGAGAGGCCCGTGCACCGCGATGAAGAGTGGCCCCCACTTGCCACAGCTGGAGAGAGCCCTCGCGCAGAAACTAAGACCCAACACAGCCATAAATAAATAAATAAATAAAATAAAATTAAAAAATAAAGCAAATAATTAAAAAAAAAAAAAGAAAACCTGTCACTCAAGCACCAATAATAAATGTGCTTTAAAAAATAAAACATCATTTAGTTCAGTTATGGAGAATCCAATTTATCCCCATTCTCTAAGGCATTTACTAGAAGAAAGAGAGAGCCCTTGGGCAGTATTTTGTGTAATTAGATTTTTGCACCTTCGTATTGTGAATTGGGATTTCTGGTATCTCCACCCTAAGGTGCAAAGTGATGGTGCTTAGAAACCTGAAACTAAAGCTGATGTTATAACTCATCAGGAATTTTAAACTTTTATAATCTGAGAAACTCTGGGGAAAATAAACAATAGTGGATATTATTATACTCTTCTATAAATATTAAAAATGTTTTATTTTCAGAGCTACTTCTGTCATTCTCCCAAATTAATCTTCACCTGAAACCTCGAAAGATTTTAAGATATTGTGCCAGGATGGACCTAGAGTCTGTCATACAGAGTGAAGTAAGTCAGAAAGAGAAAAACAAGTACCGTATGCTAACACATATATATGGAATCTAAAAAAAAAAAATGGTTCTGATGAACCTAGGGGCAGGACAGGAATAAAGATGCAGACCTACTAGAGAATGGACTTGAGGATACAGGGAGGGGGAAGGGTAAGCTGGGATGAAGTGAGAGAGTGGCATGGACATATATACACTACCAAATGTAAAATAGATAGCTAGTGGGAAGCAGCCGCATAGCACAGGGAGATCAGCTCGGTGCTTTGTGTCCACCTAGGGGGTGTGATAGGGAGGATGGGAGGGAGACGCAAGAGGGAGGGGATATGGGGCTATATGTATATGTATAGCTGATTCACTTTGTTATACAGCAGAAACTAACACAACATCGTAAAGCAATTATACTCCAACAAAGATGTTAAAAAAAAAAAAAAGAATAGTGTGCCAAAGGCCTAGTTAACCCTCTTCTCATGTGTGAATTTGCCTGTTTTCAGGAAACAGCCACTTTGTTAAAAGGAACCTATTTTTTTTTTTAATTTCTGTATTTTTCTCCTTCATAGTAACAATAGAAATGTAGCATCTGAAAAATGTGGTTCTTTGTTTTTTGTAATATCATAGGAAAAACCAAAGGTGAAATGTGAAGTAAATAAAGCTGGATACAAAATGTAATAATCTCAACTATTTAAAAAATAATTGAAAAAAGATAAGAAGGATATATAGCAAAAATAGTGCTTGGATTTTTTGTATCTTGCTGTACTTATGAGCTACATTTCTAAAAGTGATTGAAACAGCATAGAATCTGAATATTTTGGAGAAGAGTTTTTAATATACCATAGTTGTTTTGACCCTGGGAATAATGGAGGAACTAGGAATAATCCACTAGAAACAGTATCTTTCAAGGAAGAAAACTATTGATAAAGTGTAGAATTGAGATAAACTACTGAAGGACTGGAATATTGACAAACAACCTTCTAGAATGAGAAAATATACAAATCTGTCAGGTTCTTCGGACTTTATATAAGTTTTACCTAGGCCCTGATATATTTCCCATGTCTACGAACTGGTCAAGAAAAACAAACAAACCAAGAAAAGCTTTTGTTTGTAAATAATTCCCCACCTATAATTTCAGGGACAAAATTCATCTAAAAGCTTAAACGGAGTTAACCTGTGAGAGTCAGATTTTTTTTTTAAATAAAAGAATTGTGCTATGAGAGTGCATAGTTTTAATAATAACTAGTCAAGCTGAGAACTGGACCTTTCTCCTTTCTTGGGGTACTAGCATGGGTTTCATGATTGTGATGCACTGTAATTTGCTTTACTCTTAAATATTTACTTAGCCATTCTTTCATTCATTCAACAAATATTTGCTGAGTACATAAATACACTATACCCCTGGAGGAGAGATAAGCTATATTTAAACAGCTGTAGCAAAAGTGGTGCAGTTTTGGGAGAATAGGAAAGAAGGTGAGTGTTTCCAGCTGGGGAGAGCCAAAAAAGGCTTCTTCTTGGGTTGGGATTGCCACCTGGGCTTGAAGGGAGGGAGAAGTCGTGGCCATGTACAGGGGACGAGGAGGGTTAGTCTGAGTAGAGAGGTGGGAAATAAAAGATAGTTGGAGCCAGATCACAGGGCCTTTGTTGCCAGGCTAAGTGGTTACTTTTCTAGGCAATGGGGAACGTTGAAGGTTTTTACAAAGGAATTAACGTGATCTTGCAACAACATGTCAAATGAAACTTGTCAGGCCGGGATGCAGAGGATTATGGCTCTACGACTATGAGGTGTGTCTCTTAAGGCTTTCAAAAGAGTTTCCTGGGAGCATTAATGGCAAGACTTGGTTCTGAAGGCCAGTTCCCCAGTCTAACATCTGGGCCTTGGTAACTCGTGTCAGCTTTCTCTTGAGTGGAACCATGGTGGCCAGATAGGATTCAGCCTTTCCTGTTCTGCTCCATCAACTCTGGACTCACTCTGGCCACTTCCTAGAATCTGCCTTTGCAACACAGACCAAGCTTTGCCTTTCTCCCATAATCCTCCAGGATTGATGTATCGGCAGTGGCACTGCCCCCTCCCACTCTGGCTTTGACTTTTTTGTTCCTCTTTTAGAACTGAGAGCTAAAAGGTTTTACTGGTTTGTTTGCTATGTTTTGTTTTGCATTTTTGCTCCCGCTGTGATTCTGAGATAGGGCAGATTAAGAGACTTTTACAATGTTGTTTCAAGATAATAAAGACTTGATTGGAGGCATGGGGGTTGGGATGGGGAAAAGGAGATGGATTCAAGAAATTCTGTGGAAGTAGAAGTGACAATACCTGATGACTGAATATGGGAGCAAGGGAAAAGGAATCAAATAATAGTGCTGAGTTTTGGAGTCTGTATGAATTCAAATGGTTTTAAAAGGTCCAGAAGATACTTTTCTTACTTTTACAAAGTTGAACTGAAGCTAAGTGTTGTGGACAGACCTGTCACGGAGGCTTCTTTTAACTTTAGTGATGATCACCCTGAAGGGTGTTGAGAGCAGGCTGGTCAAGTAAATGGTAGCAGCACCGCACCCAGCATAGTATGCTGCAATAATTGAGTAGGATTAGAAGAAATATGCCTGTGCCAAAAACGCTGGTGTAAGAAAATGCAGAAGAAGCCCTTTGTGGCTCTAGTCTTTATATTATTGAGTAACTTCCTTTTAGAGAAAGACCTGGCACTGTGTTTTACAAACAATTTAAGAAAGGGAATGTGATACTAAATAGTGGCAATTCAATACTCAAGCATCTTGAAAACTGTGGAAACAAGCTGGTTTAAGCTGAAGTTATTTTGTGTGGTGCCTGTGGGCTGATCCACTTATCTGAATGCTCTCATGGTGGAATATTAAATAATAGTAATAATACTCAAAATTTATTGAGTAACTAAAGTGTCTGACACTGCTACAGGTACTTTTTAACCTGTAGAGTATCCCATTGAATCTTCACAAAATGCTATGAAAATGGGTGTCTTATAATCCGCATTTTACAGGTGACAAAATTAAGGCTCAGACATTTTTCACAGAACTAGAACAGATAATCCTAAAATTCATATGAAACCATAAAAGACCTGGAATCGCCAAAGCAATCCTGAAAAAAAAGACCAAAGCAGGAGGCATAACCCTCCCAAACTTCAGACAATACTACAAAGCTGTAGTAATCAGAACAGCGTAGTACTGGCACAAAAACAGACATATAGATCAATGGAACAGAATAGAGAGCCCAGAAATAAACCCACACACCTATGGTCAATTATTCTTTGACAAAGGAGGCAAGAATATACAATGGAGAAAAGACCGTCTCCTCAGCAAGTGGTGTTGGGAAAATTGGACAGCCACATTTAAATCAGTGAAGTTAGAACACACCCTCTCCTCACTATAAACAAATATAAACTAAAAATGGCTTAGAGACTTAAACATAAGACATGACACCATAAAACTCCTAGAAGAGAACATAGACAAAACATTCCCTGACATAAATAGTACCAATGTTTTCTTAGGTCAGTCTCCAAAGGCAATAGATAAAAACAAAAATAAACAAATGGGACCTAATCAAACTTACAAGCTTTTGCACAGCAAAGGAAACCATAAACAAAACAAAAAGACAACCTACAGAATGGGAGAAAATATTTGCAAATGATGCAACTGACAAGGGATTAATTTCCAAAATATACAAACAGTTCATACAACTCAACAACAAAAAAACAAAGCAATCCTATCCAAAAATGGGCAGAAGACCTAAATAGACATTTCTCCGAAGAAGACATACAGATGGCCGATAGGCACATGAAAAGATGCTCAACACCACTAATTATTAGAGAAATGCAATCAAAACTGCAATGAGGTATCACCTCACACCAGTCAGAATGGCCATCATCAAAAAGTCTACAATTAACGAATGCTGGAGAAGGTGTGGAGAAAAGGGGACCCTCTACACTGTTGGTGGGAATGTAACTTGGTGCAGCCACTGTGGAAAACAGTGTGGAGGCTCCTCAGAAAACTAACAATGGAATTACCATATGATCCAGCAATCCCACTCCTGGGCATATATCTGGACAAAACTATAATTCAGAAAGATGCATGCACCCTTATGTTCATAGCAGCACTATTCACAATAGCCAAGACATGGAAACAACCTAAATGTCCATTGACAGATGAATGAATAAAGAAGATGTGGTACATATAGACAGTGGAATATTACTCTGCCATAAAAAAGAATGAAATAATGCCATTTGCAGCAACAGCAACATGGATGCAACTAGAGATTATCATACTAAGTGAAATAAGTCAGACAGAGAAAGACAAATACCATAGATATCACTTACATGTGGAATCTAAAATATGGCACAAATGAACTTATCTGTGAAACAGAAAGAGAATCACAGACATAGAGAACAGGCTGGTGGTTGCCAAGGGGGAAGGGATTGGGGGAGGGATGGAGTGGGAGGATGGGGTTAGCAGATGTAGGCTTTTATATGTGGAATGGATAAGCAGCAAGTTCCTACTGTATGGCACAGAGAACTATGTTCAATCTCTTATGATAAACCATAATGGAAAATATTAAAAAAAGAATGTATATATATATATGTATAACTGAATCACTTTGCTGTACAGCAGTAATTAACACAACACTGTAAATCAACTATACCTCAGTATAAAAAAATTGAGGCTGGGAGAGAGGAGCTCAATGTAACAAAGCTACTAACTTGCTTTTCACTTTGACTCATTAAGGCTAATGTTTGATTTAGTTGGTTTTAATTCAGGTTGCACTGAGGGCCGCTTACGTGCTGGTAAGCATTCCTAAACATCTGTGAAAATGTAGGTTATGTCTGTCTTGAGCTTGCAGTGGGTAGGACGGCTGTTCTGTATGCAGCAGGGCAGGATGGCCCCAGTTAATGAGTTACAATAGACAACTTGCTTTTGGCTTCTCCTTGATTCCTCAGTTTAGTTTAAGGACCTTCCCTGGGTGGTTGGCTTGGGTGCTTCATCATCAATTTAATTACTAGGGATTACCAAAAACTTTCTATGTGCCAAATGCAGTGCTGAGCACTTTTATTTTACTGTGTTGCTTCATGTGATTATGACAACACTATGAGATTGCTACTCTTTTTTTTTAATTGAAGTATAGTTGATTTACAATATTGTGTTAGTTTCAGGTGTACAGCAAAGTGATTCAGTATTTTTGCAGATTATATTCCATTATAGGTTATTATAAGATAATGGGTATAATTCCCTCTTCTGCATAGTATGTCCTTGTTGCTTATCTATTGTATATATAGTAGTTTGTATCTGTTAATACCATACCCCTAATTTGTCCTTCCCCCTTCCCTCTCCCCTTTGGTAACCACAAGTTTGTTTTCTATATCTGTGAGTCTTTCTGTTTTGCATATACATTCATTTGTATTACTTTTTAGATTCCACATATAAGTGATATCACACAGTATTTGTCAATCTGACATTTCACTAAGAATAATACTCTCTAGTTCCAACCACGTTGCTGCTAATGGCAGTATTTCTTTCTTTTTTATGATTGAGTAATATCCATGAGATTGCTACTCTTGTTGGCTTGATTTTATATGAGGGAAAGTAACTGGTGTGAAGTCCCACTACTAGTAAGTAGCAGAGATGGGACTCTTTAGAGTCAGCCCATGTCTGTCTGACTCCAGAGTCCATCCTCCTAACTACAGTGGTATTTTGCCCCAACACCAGGCTTTTCTCAAATTGTCAAGATCCCTACACTGGGCATTCCTTTATTTGAGTTTAGATCAGCTTGATCTAAAATCTAGATACGTTTTGGGAATCGCTTTAGGTTCTTTTCCTCCTAGAACCTGTGATGTTGTTAGCTGTTTTATTTACATTTTGAACCAGTCTTTAGGTTAATTCCCCTAGGAAGCTGTAATCTCTTTTTTATGAGTGCTCCCTGGTGGATGCTGTGCTGACAGTATATGCAGATATTCAAATCACAGAAACATTTTTCTCATACATTGGGAGGGAGTGGTGGCATTGCAGCATCTCAGTAGAAGCAGGGCATCCTTGAGGGGGCTGGGTGATGTGGCAGGATGTCAGGTTTCAAGGCTTTGTAGAGCTCGTCATAAAATGACATCCACCTCCTTTTATTTAAATCCAATTGCTTGCAAGAGTGCCAAAATTAATCAGAAATTAACCGGCTGCTCTCCTGCTAGACTAAACAGTGGTTACTTGGATCTAAAGGGCCAATTTTGTTAATCATTTATATGTTTCAGTGAGGTGAGACTCATTCTCATTGTGGGGATTCTCAAAGATGTCCCACGCCTATACAAGAAAATTATAGACAAGTATATAGAATTTTATTCCTTATGCACTGTATAAAAGCTAAAAAAAAATAACCAATTAGACACATAAAGCCTGAGTATATTAAAGTATTATGCAAATACTGATTAATAGTAATACCATAAACTCACAAAGCAAGCAAAAGTATACCTGATTCAAATTATAGGAACTTTTATTTGCATCTCTACAGAACCTATTATTAGTGGGTATCAAAGCACCTTACAAGTAATAATTATTAAAGCTCATAAATACAACCAGAAAATGTCATTTTATTGAGGGAATAAGCAAGAATTCCCCTTTACCTCATATGTATTATGAGATCTAAATGCCTGAACTAAAGAAGGATTTTCCTTATAGAGAGAGTATTTATACACTGTGGGTGTTTGGGGCAATGATTCCATAGGCATAGAAGTTGGCAGCTATGGATTCAAGTTTCTCATATTGAGTATCTTGATCTATGTGGTTAGAACCCTTCACTTATTTTTGAAATTTTACATGTGTAATAGCTCTAAACAGCTATAAATAAATATAAGTACAAAATATAACATACAGAGCTATAAGTAGCTATGTACGTTATATTTTAATATTTCTCTGTTGACTATAATATCAAATTTGAAAACAAAAATTATGCCAAGTTCACATGAGAGTATTTTAAAATATTTTGGAATGTTACATCAGGTTTATTTTTTCTCAAACTAATATCTTATTCCAAGGACTAATAGCTTGTAAGCACAGTCAGTGTGACCTGTATATATTTGTATACTCTGTGGCAAGTCCTTGAAATGTTGTGAGGATTTCTCATCTGCTTCAGAATGCTGCTTTGCCCTTTCTCCCCTATTTCTCCTTCTCCTTTCCTGCCTTTGCAATCTCCCTACTTTCTGAAGTTAAGCATAGGTTGGAAAAGCTCAAGAGTATTCCAGTGCCTGACTCTCCCTCTCCCTCCATCTCGAGTCCTCAAGCTCCTCCCACATGATTATTCCTCAGATTTATTTTCTTCTGGTGCTAAGAGGTCATATTGTAGTTGCTGGTCACAGCTGTGAGGCAGCTGTACTTCCATGGTTATATTTCACTGTCACGTAGATTCCAGGAAAAGTGTGGACTAGTGAGCATCTTCCTTTACAGTTAGGATGCTGGAGCCTAGAGAGAATGAGTGACAACTGACGTCATACAGCTGGTTCACTTCTCTGTCTTCTAGAATTGGGACCAGAATTTAGGTCTCGAGACTCTTAATCCAAAGTTTTTACCTCTACCCCATGGTAGTTATATCATTCTTTGAATCATAAAAAATTTTAGGGACTTCCCTGGTGGCGCAGTGGTTAAGAATCCCCCTGCCAATGCAGGGGACACAGGTTCGAACCCTGGTCCGGGAAGATCCCACATGCTGTGGAGCAGCTAAGCCCGTGCGCCACAACTACTTAGCCTGTGCCCTAGAGCTCGCAAGCCACAACTACTGAGCCCACGTGCCACAACTATTGAAGCTCGCGCGCCTAGAGCCCGTGCTCCGCAACAACGGAAGCCACCGCAATGAGAAGCCCGCGCACCACAACGAAGAGTAGCCCCAACTCGCCACAACTAGAGAAAGCCCGCATGCAGCAACGAAGACCCAACCCAGCCAAAAAATATATAAATAAATAAAATAAAATAAAAAAGTTTTTAAACCAGAAGCGTAGGAGCAGAACTAGAAGAAACCGTTTGTTGATTTTATCCAGGGCTGTGGATCAGCAGGGCTAGAAGTGGGGCCTCAGGATCTGAAGACAAACGGAGTGACGTGTGTGCAGAGTTGAAATGGTGAACCCTGGGATTATTGTTGCATTGCTGTGTAGGAGAAGTTGAATGACTGGAGGCAGAAGATAATGAAGAGCAAGTTGAAGTGGAGAACAGGGTGAGGTAGAATGGTGGTTGTAGAAGAACTAGGAGGATGGTTGAGCTTATGGTCATGGCAATGGGTTGTTAATGTAAAATGAAGAAAGTTGGTTACTGGATAGATGGTCCTTAAGGACCTCCAACTCTCTCAGGTTGATGCCAGAGGGGGAGGAAGTCATGGCAGCAGGTATCAAAGTTCTCAGGGCCTGTGGGCTAATAACAAATCCCTAGGAAGCAGAGGGGTTGGGGAGCCTAGAGGGGTATATATAGAATTATGGAGACAGATGCTACATTTCTAAATTCTAATTTTCATTTTTTTTCCAGGGAAAACTGAGGCTGCTATCAAAAACTTCAGTCCCTACTACAGTCGCCAGTACTCTGTGGCTTTCTGCAATTATGTACGCAGTGAAGTAGAACAGCAAAGAGATTTAACATCACAATTTTTGAAGACCAAGGTAACCCATGGAATTTGGTTTCCATATTTCTCACACTGAAGAATGGTTTATAACTCATAATATTTCTGATATAAACAATAATTTGAATGACAGTTTAAAAAATCTGTTCTCTAATCATTTCATGCTCAAAAAACTATTTGCCTGGAAGTTAGAGCATATGATTTCTTGTTGATGGTGTAATTCACATAAAAAGAAAACTAGCATGATTTCAGTTTTACTATGTTTTTCCCACATTGATGCTTTGATGTCAAAACTCTGACTTGCTGTGGTGAAATACAGTAAAAAAAAAGTCATAATTTCAGTGCCTCATACTATGGGTGTTTTTATTTTGGTCATTGATCGAATGTGATTTTATCTTCTAAACCTGTAACTTATTCTGTCTCCTTTGCTCCATTATAATAATTATCCACAACCTAAACAAATATTTATTGACACTATGTGCCAGGCCCTACTCTAAGAACTTGAGAACAAGACAAATTATCTGCTTTCCTGTTAATATTCAAATAGAAGACAGACAATAAACAAATAAACAAATGAATATCAGGTAATAAGAAATGCTACAAAGTAAAATAAAGCAGGAGTCTTATTTCAGAGAAGGTGGTCAGTGAAGCCTTCTGTGGAGATGACATCTGAGCAGAAACTAGAGTGAAATAAGAGAGTAGGCTCTGTGAATACCTGTGGGAAGAGTGTTCCAGGCACATGGAACAGAAGTGCAAAGACCTTGCAGCAGTCAGAAGCATAGCAGGAAGGCTAGTGTGCTGAGAGCCATATAAGCAAGGGAGGAGAGCTGAAAAAGGAACGCAGAGTGACAAATAGGGACCAGATCATGTAGGCCCATAGACCACAATAAAGGTTTTTAAGTGTGATGGGAAGTTATTGGAGGGTATTGAATACAGAGTGACTTATAATTTTAAGTGATCTTTCTGGCCTTTCTATAGAGAATAGACTATGGGGAGGGACATGAGAAGAAACTGGAAACTGGCAAGGAAGACACTGTAGCAGTCCAAGAGAAGGATGATGGCCAATTGGACTAGGGTGGTAGTGGAAACAGTTGTGAGAAGAGTCCAAGTCAGAGCTGACAGAACTTGTTGATGGGTTGGGTATGAGATAATAGAAGAAGAGAGAAATCAGTGATGACTTGGCTTTTAGCTTGAGCAAATAAGCAGATGGACTTGTCTTTTACTCAGAAGAGTCAGAGGTGGATGGGAATCATTTCACTTTTGGCCACGTTATGTTTAAGATACTTATTTCACATACACCCATGGAAATACTGACTAGGTAGTTGAATGCTCTGATTTGGAGCTCAGTGGAGAGGTTGAGGCTAGGGAATAGAAATTTGGGAGTTCTTAGCTCATAACTGGTATTAAAGTCATGGGACATAATCAAGGGAAAGTATAAACAGAGAAAAGGAGAGCTTCCATGACCAAGTCCTGGCCCCTCCAACATTTGGAGATCAGAAAAAGGAGAAAGATTCAGCAATATGGACTGAGAAAAAAATAGCCTGTGGAGTAGGAAAAAAAAAATCAGGAAAGTACAATGTGCCAGAGTCAAATAAAGAAGGGGTTTCAAGAAAGAGGGAGTGATAAATAGGTCAGATATTGCTGAAAGTTGACCAATAGATTTAGCAGCATGGCTTTGTAGGGATAACTGATTGTCATCCCCATAAAGCAATGATTGACAAAATTTTGGGAGTTTGATAAAAATGCAAATTCTGGTCTGTACCCCCAGAGATTCTGATATAGTATCAGTATAGTATAGTATATAGTATATAAGTCTAGGGTGAGGCTGCATTTTTTTTGACAAATATTGTATGACTCCTGTTACATGAATTTCCCAGAGTAGTCAAATTCATATAGGTAAAAAGTAGAATAGTAGTAACAAGGGAGTGGGGGTGAGGGAAATAGAGAGTTATTATTTAATTGGCACAGAATTTCAGTTTGTGGTGATAAAAAGTTCTGGAGATAGATAGTGGTGATGGTTGCACAACAATGTGAATATAATTAATGCCACTGAACTGTACACTTAAAAATGGTTAAAACGGTAAACTTTATGCCATGTGTATTTATTTTACCACAATAAAAAATAACATAAGGAAAAAAAGAATACAATACTTAAGGATAAACTTAACCATGTAGATGAAAGAATTGTACACTGAAAACAAAATGTTGCTGAAAGAAATTAAACACATAAATAAATGGAAAAGCATCCTGTGTTCATGTGTATTTTACCACAATAAAAAATACTCAGTATAATGAAGGACTTAAATTAATAAGATTAAACCGATCAGGATACAGTAATATATGGTATGGTAAAAAGACAACACCAAAATCTCACTGGCTTGAAAACAGTAGTTTGTTTTTCCCCCATATTACATGCCCAGCGTGTCCACTGCGTAGATTGCAGAGGGCTGCTCTGCTCCACAGGGTCCTCACTCAGGGACACAGTTTGACCAAGTCTCCACTATCTGGATGGTTGGTGAGGCGGCATTTTTAACAACCGTATCAGTTGATCTAAGTGGCCCAGGTTTGGGCTTCCCTGATGGCGCAGTGGTTAAGAGCCCGCCTGCCAATGCAGGGGACGTGGGTTCGAGCCCTGGTCCGGGAAGATCCCGCATGCCGCGGAGCCACTAAGCCTGTGCGCCACAACTACTGAGCCTGTGCTCTAGAGCCCGTGAGCCACAACTACTGAAGCCCGCATGCCACAACTACTGACGCCTGCGCACCTAGAGCCCGTGCACTGCAGTGAGAAGCCCACACACTGCAACGAAGGGTAGTCCCCGCTCACCCCCCCCCACCACCGCTCGCCGCAACTAGAGAAAGCCTGTGCACAGCAATGAAGACCCAATGCAGCCATAAATAAGTAAATAAATAAATAAATAAAAACACTAAAAATAAATAAATAAATAAATAAAAGAGAAAAAGTGGCCCAGGTTTAAGAAATGCTGTACGTAAGAACTATAAAGTTCAGCTTATACATGGTTGCAGTCTCATTTTAAGAGGAGAGTGAGGTCCTCTTTTACGTGTTAATGAGTCCATATAGGAGAGTGCGTCATTATCTGCCTCAATATTAAGCCCTGGAATTTATAAGGCTATTTATTTCAACCCTTAGCAGATTCTTAAAAAGATTAGCATATCACTCTTCTCTGTATGGTTCATGTAAATTTTGCTTGAAAAGGGAGGCATGAGTTTCTAAAGGGACTATGTTTTTTTTTTTGATTGAAGTATAGTTGGTTTACAATATTGTGTTAAAGGCACTATAGTGTTTGAATAACATCAATGTAAAGTCAGTGACACGTGAAAGACAGGAGGCCCATTCCTATATTTTGAGATAATACATGAGGCAGGATGGGAATTCCCCCTTACACGGTTAGCCCAATAGAAGACCTAACTAGGTATCTAACAGAGACTTCCCTACAGCACAAATAATAGAACAGAGAAATCAGTGATGACTTGGCTTTTAGCCAGGGTTATGAACGAGAAATCCCTAGACCTTTAAGTGGAAGAGGTAGAATGAAGGTTTGCTGGCTTGCCTGCTTGTTCTTTAACTAGAGAGTAAACAAAGTCTCCTTGAAGAGCACAAAGGTGGGTTAAGTGTTTTTAGCCTTGGTCCCCAGAGCTTTGGGTCTGGGGAAATCACTGAACACTGACTCTTGAGGCAGCCCCTGAAGGTTGACAAAGAGGGGAGCAGCCTGTTAACTCCCCTGTTTTTTCAGGAATTAACCCTGAGGTATATTCAGGGTGTTGGGATAGATGTCCACAGCTTACAGTTAACTGGCTCACTCCCTCTCTTCCACAGAGTTTACCAAGGATTTATTAAGTGCCACAGGTATGCAAAGCATAACCTTGCTACTATAATCCCCTCTAGCATATGCTTCTGTTCTTGTAGCATAATGAAGGGAATGCAAATCACAAAAATATCAATAAGACAAATATTTGCATTTGGTCAGGAGAGGTAGGAAAGGGAAATGTGGAAGGAGGTGAGGGGAAGCAACAATTTCCCCAGGATCTCAGCACAAGATAGTTTCTGAAAATATTCCTTGAAATACCGTGAATAGACTTAGTGGTAGCATGATATGCTATCTTTTGTTGTGACAGTTAATTGCATTCATCTTCTTTAAGCCACCATTGGAGCCTGGAACTGTTTTGTATGAAGCAGAGCTATCACAGTTTGCTGAGGACATAAAGAAATGGAAGGAGAGATATATTGTGGTTAAAAATGACTTTGCTGTGGAAAGCTATGAGAACAAAGAGGTAAGACATTTCCTTGTTACCACTGATTCTTGCCGTTTTCTTAAATGTTGGCTGGGTTGACTGGCAAGCTCTCTCCTTTGAGACTGACTGATTCAATGAGCACTAACAGATTCAGGTATTCATTTCAGTTAACAGATATTTATTGTGGGTTATAGTAGGTTCTAGGTATATCACTGTAGATTAGACAGATGCTTGCAGTCTAGTGGGCAACGTAGACTTCGAACAAGTAATTGCAAGTGAGTGTGAAGATAGAAGGTTATACTGAGTGGCCAGTGCGGGAGCCTTTCCTATGATCATTGGGCCTCGAGGTCTGTCTTAGTCACCTCCCTGATATCTCTCTCTCTCTGCTCTGTGTCTCCATGTCTTCCCACTCTTAAGCCTCCTCTGTGGCAGAGGAATTATTTGTTAAGATTGTGATTGGATTTGCATGGGTTCCTAAAATTTCAGAACTTTTCACATACTATATTTCACTTATACATATGAATTTTTTTCACTAGCTCTTTGCTGGTTATCTCATTTTTTCCCTTGTCTGTAAAATGTGGAGAGATGAGATAGCATATGTACAGTGCCTAGCACCTGAGAGGACCTTAGTTTTTATTGGTTCCCATTTCTTTCCCCATCAAGGGAGGTAATATGGTATAAATGAAAGAACATTGGGCAGAGAATTTGGAAAACTAAAGTTGAGGTCAGGCCTCCATTAAACTAGAGTGTGAGGCTGAATGATCCCACTGACTCCTTCCAGATCTCATACTGTACACATATTCAGTCTACATAGATTCTCAAGCTCCCTTTGAAATGAATAGTTACTATTTATGGGTTAAAGTTAGTAACATATTTAAAACTCTGCACTCTTCACTCTAAGTTCAAAACTAGTCAGGACATCCTCTGCAGATACTCTGAGTAATTATCCCTGATGCTAAACCTTTAGGAAGAGGCTTCAGGCTGACAGATAATGTGTCTCCTTCCAATTTTTGATGGAAAATAGAAATAAAATATAATACAAACTTATTATACCACCTACCAGGCAGTACTCAAGTGCTTTCTTGGGTAGTCTTATTCTTTCCAACATTTGTTAAGCCAATATCTTCTCTGCTTTATCTATTTTAGGATTTTAGTCAACATTTGATTTGCTCTCTGAAGCAAATGATCAATACAGTACAAATAAGGATAATAATAACAAATCACTTTAGATTTCATACGTCCCGTTATACTGTTCTCTCAGGGAAGCTTGAGAAGAGGCAGTATAACCTAATGGTTAATATTATGCACTTTGAATCACACCTTTACCAGTTACCAGATATGTGTCCTTGCATAAGTTATAAATCTCCTTGAGCCTCAGTTTTCTCATCTGTAAAATGGTGAGCATGATTCCTTCATCACAATGTTGTTGTGAGAATTAAAGACATGAATGCATTGAAGCCCTTAGCATATGGCCAAGTGCTGGCAGAGCCCAATATAGAGCAGTTGCCAGTATGACAACTAACTAATGTGGAGGAAGCACTCATAGAACTCACTCTTGTATTTATTAAGGTTTTCACCATATTTGGCACTAACGGAAGTTTCATTTTGAATCAAATTTTTGTGTTTTTTTTCCCCTTTTCATTTTTTTACACTTGCTCCCTCAACTTGCAATTTATGGACTATATTGCTTTCTTTACTTTGCTCATCATTTTCAGGTGAACTTGTTCCGATTGTTAAGATATGGTCACTGAATTTGGTAATAACCAATTTTTTTTTTAACTTGGAAAAAAATGCCCATGCAGTGTGCCATAATTCCTTAAAGTTTTAATGATATCCTGTTTTTTAATTACAGAAGGTTTTTAAAAAAAATTACACCTAAGAGTTATACATTAAGTATCTATCTATAAACTGCCTATTCTTTTATTGAGAATCCAGTTTTGGCTGGTAATCGAGGAGGAAAAAAATGAGCATTCTCGTTCTCACTTCCTACTTCCTATACACTTGCTCTGGGGCTGGACAAACCCAGGTATGAATCCTGGATTTGTCACCTACTCACCACTGGGTCATTGGCAAGTTATTTAACCTCTCTGAGCTTCATTTTTCTCGTTTATAAAATGGAGATAATGTCTAATTCACAATGCTGTTTTGAGGATTAAATAATATAATATATAATGTTTATTAAAGCCTAGATTAGGCCTGTTTTCACAGATAACACAATTCAGATTTGAGGCCGGTCTGAATCAACCTGTTCCTAGATTTTCTCAAAATCACACCATTTTGGATTCTTCCCTCTTCTGCTCTGGGTCCTGATGTGCTTGAGCAGTTGATTAGTGGTTCTTACAAGAATGAAAACAACCTTCTTAGGTATACAAGAGTTTGTTTTGTTTGGGTTTCTTCAGTCGCTATCTTATTGATGCAGAATGTGTTATTGTTACTCTGATTTTATGGCCCTGATCAACATTATTTTAGTTATTCCCAAGAGTACACTCCAGATTTTGGGTCCCACAGTTTCGTGGTTTCAGTTCTCAACTTGCTTTTAGCTTGTTAGTCTCAAAATTTTCCCTTGACTTCTGCCCTCCCATCAGATGCACATACTTACATTTTATCTTATCTGCATGTCCATGTGAGTATATCTGTTTAACCAACTGCTTCACTGCTTTAGCGATGCTCTGCACCCCTTTTACATTTCTCAAACAGCAGAGCTTTTTGTCTGCTGGCCGGTATTTGTTCTGATGTCATGATATTACCCTTCCATCCCAGATCATTTTACTGCAAAACAGTTTCACGCCTGAGGGCAAAGTGGTGGCATATTTTATCATGGTTACATTTTTATGTTTTTGGTAAAAATCCTTGGCAACCATAATTGAAGTTACATGTCCCACAGTCTCATTTGTCATTAGTC
Source organism: Balaenoptera musculus (assembly GCF_009873245.2). Lineage (NCBI taxonomy): Eukaryota > Metazoa > Chordata > Mammalia > Artiodactyla > Balaenopteridae > Balaenoptera > Balaenoptera musculus. The sequence goes on along the minus strand of NC_045785.1, from coordinate 139,880,601 downwards.
TCCAAGCATTTTGTGTGGTAAATGTCTGTATGTGTCATCATCCTTTTGGTTATTAGAATGATTCAGGCACTAGCATCTGAAATGATAAGTGTGGTGCAGAATTTCTGAAGTTACTGAGATTATGTTTCACCCCCTTTGAGAAACATATCTACAGTGAATCTCCCTGAGATTAGGGACTCTGATTTACCATCTTGTGACCGTCACACAGAAGTATTAAAGTACTACCCACAAGTAGCAAGGACGCAAAACATTTTTTTCACCCTTGGGGCCAGGAGGGGCTGTGACCCACATCAGGTCAAGTAAAGCTCTACCCTGACTGGAGTGATTGGTCTAGTCTAGAGCTGGTCACACGATCACAGCCAAAAAAAAAAAAAAAAAAGCTACATTAATCAAAACAACGTGATATTGGCACAAAAACAGACATATGGATCAATGGAATAGAATAGAGAGCCCAGAAATAAACTCACACACCTATAGTCAATTACTCTTCGACAAAGGAGGCAAGAATATACAATGGAGAAAAGTTATTCTCTTCAGCAAGTGGTGTTGGGGAAATTGGACAGCCACATTTAAATCAATGAAGTTAGAACACACCCTCACACCATACATAAAAATAAACTCAAAATGGCTTAAAGACTTAATTATAAGACCTAACACCATAAAACTCGTAGAAGAGAAAATAGGCAAAACATTCTCTGACATAGATCATACCAGTGTTTTCTTAGGTCAGTCTCTCAACGCAATAGAAACAAAAGCAAAAATGAACAAATGGGACTGAATCAAACTTATAAGCTTTTGCACAGCAAAGGAAACCATAAGCAAAACGAAAAAACAACCTGTAGAGTGGGAGAAAATATTTGCAAATGATGCAACTGACAAGGGATTAATTTCCAAAATATACAAACAGCTCATATAGTTCAATATCAAAAAAAGAAAAAAAAAACAATCAAAATATGGGCAAAATATCTAAATAGACATTTCTCCAAAGAAGACATGCAGGTGGCCAAAAGGCACATGAAAAGATGCTCAGCATTGCTGATTATTAGAGAAATGCAAATCAAATCTACAATGAGGTATCACCTCACACCAATCAGAATGGCCATCATCAAAAAGTCTATAAATTATAAATGCTGGAGAGGGTATGGAGAAAAGGGAACCCTCCTACACTGTTGGTGGGAATGTAAATTGGCGCAGCCACTATGGAGAACAGTATGGAGGTTCCTTACAAAACTAAAAATAAAGTTACCATATGATCCAGCAATCCCACTCCTGGGCACATATCCAGAGAATCTCTAATTTGAAAAGATACCTGCACCCCAGTGTTCATAGCAGCGCTATTTAAATAGCCAGGACACAAAAGCAACCTAAATGTCCATGACAGATGAATGGATAAAGAAGATGTGGTGTATATATACAATGGAATATTACTCAGCCATAAAAAAGAATGAAGTAATGCCATTTGCAGCAACATGGATGGACCTAGAGATTATCATACTAAGTGAAGTAAGTTAGAGAAAGATAAATATACAATATCACTTATATGAGGAATCTAAAAAAAATGATACAAATGAACATATTTACAAAACAGAAACAGACTCACAGACATAGAAAACAAACTTATGGTTACCAAAGGAGGAAAGGGGAAGGGACAGATAAATCAGGAGTTTGGGATTAACAGATACACTCTACTATACATAAAATAGATAATCAACGAGGACCGACTGTATAGCACAGGGAACTGTATTCAGTATCTTATAGTAACCTATGATGGGAAAGAATCTGAAAAAGAATATATATATATATGTAACTGAATCACTTTGCTGTACATCTGAAACTAACACAACATTGTAAATCAACTATACTTCAATAAAAAAATTTTTTTCTTAAGATTAAAAAAAAAAAAAAGAAAAAGGGGCTGGGATTGGTGGCTCCTGACTTGAAATCTCCACAGCACAGGTCCGGTTTCAGGTGCATTTTGATCCACGGCTCCAGTGATATCAGAACTCAGTTTGTTCTTTCTTCCATCTCAAATCTTTGCCTTCATTCAGCCTGACTTCCCTAACAGGCCACAATCTCCATTGTCAGGCTCCTTCAGAGTCCTCCACAGTAACAAAATGGTGGTGGTGTCCTGTACTCACCTCCTCGCAGAGCTTTCCTGTCAGCCCCTCTTGCAAGGCCAGAAGCTCACTCTGATTGGATTGAATCAGGTCATGTGACTGACCCTGACCCAATCACTGCAGCCAGGAAACTATAAGAGCTTTTCTCGCTGCCCCTGGGACAAACCCTAACACTCACTCTGATTGGACATGCTGAGGTCATGTGACCTTCCCTGACCCAATCACTGCAGCTAAAACATAGCCAGTGGCAAGTGTAATAGCCTTTCTTCCTTTTGGTCCTGGAGCAAGTCCTGATGCTCTCTCTGACAGAGGCTTCCAGTGCAAAACATAGTTTTTGAATAAATGGCTCTTACTCGTTGACATAGTGTGGGAATTTCTATCTCTGAGTATATTTGTCTATTTCTAATATTCCTGATATTTTCCAAAAATCCAAATGAGGAAAAAATTCCACTCATTTATGCCTTTCCTTTCCCAGGCCTATCAGAGAGGAGCTCCCCCTAAAAGCCGAATTCTTCCAGCTGGTGGCAAGGTGTTAACCTCAGAAGATGAATATGGTTTATTATCTGATCGGCATTTCCCAGACCCCATTGGTGAGTTGCTGAGCATTCCTTCCCAAGACAAAATTCCTAAACATGTTTTGTTTAGCTAGATCAGTGCTTCTCAAGGGGAGGGGTGATGATTTCACTCTCCAGGGACAGTTGGCTGTGTCTGGAGACATTTTTGGTTGTCACAACTTGGGAGGATCGTGCTACGGGCATTTAATGGGTAGAGGCCAGTGATGCTTGCTAAACAACCCCTGACAATGAAGAATTATCTGGCATTAAATATCAGTAGTTGCCAAGGTTGAGAAACCCTGGGCTAGACACACATTCTCCATAGGCAAATGGAAGATGTAATTTCTCTAATTCAGGTAAACATTGTAACAATTCTGTTACTTTAAATCATATTTGGTAATACACAAGTCAGTCACTGTGCTTCTAGCACATGGAAAATATACCATTGGTCAGGCATCTTGAAGCTTTGGAATATATTGCAAGCTTTACACAAGACAGCAGAAATAAATATGTAGGGCCCAGTCTGTGAAATGTATAATCCCATCTTTCAGTAAGACCTGTCAGAGAATATTATTTTTCTAATTTTAGGATGATATGCAATAAAATATCCTAAATCAACAAAACATTTTTAACAAGCATTACAGTGACTCATAGCTACTGTGTAAAAAAGCATTGCATTAATTAACATATCTTTAATAATAGCTGAATGCTGCCGTGGAAAGAGCATTGAACTGAGAATTTGAAGGCTGGATTTTTATCTAGTTCTATCTGTGACGCTTATCAAGCATTTTCCCTAGCTATTGCTGAACCTCTCTGATTTCTGTTTCTCCCAGTTCTAGGCCCTTGAAATTGAAAATCTAGAAGGATATTACCGGCTCTAACATACTCTGATTCTCATTCATTTCACTTTTTCCATGTAGAGAGTGTGTTGGATAATATTCAGATGAAATAGAGCATTTCATAGAGATTCATGAACTGTGGATAATGTAATAACACCATCTGGCTTTGTGTAAATCACACTGCACAGTAATTACTTAGTTTCTTGAAGAGAGCCCTGGTTCATATTAATAGGTATAATCATTTCACTGGAATTTATGGGGAAAATATAAAATTATTTTATCAATTGTTATTTCAGTGCAGAATGCTTAGCATAGTGTTTTTAATGACACTGTTATAGGATTAGTACATGAACCATAAACCTAGATTAACAAACTCTTACTAAGTAATTCAAGCTAAAACAACACTTTATGTACACTATACATATTATTATATTTTAACATCTAATTACGTGTTATCTTGGCTTTGGAGCGACCACTTAGAAATGGGGATGCCAACACACTGACTCTTTAGAATCACTTCAAAAGAACTTTCCAATGAAATCAGTCAGAACTGACAATATATTTATTGATTTATTGATGAAATATATCAGAAGGAATGAAAAGGAATAAAAAACACAAGGTCTGTGTGACTAGTGCCATTTGGCCCAGGGCTTCAGACTGGACATTTCAAAGACTTTTTAAATTGTATGTTGTGCCCTTCTCAGTTTTAAAAATAGAATATTCTACAGTAGATCATTTGTGATATCCTTATAACTCAACTCAGAAAAAATGCAGACTAATGGTATCTGGAAAATTGTTGTAAAATGTTAAATGAGTGATAACAAGAGGCTAGCTAATAGAAATGAATTTTATGGGGCTTACTAAGACTTTTTTAAATATAAGTGGTGAATGTTGCTTTTAATTGTTTGTACAAAATTGTGACATATTGGAAAGGGCAAGGAGAGTGTTTTCACAAAACTGTGTTAACAGGAATCACACTGTTAACAGCAGTGTGATTCTAATTTTATTGGAAAGAATAAAGGCACAATAAAGATGGGAGAAATTAACCTCACTAGAGGTAAAGCACCGGAGGTTTATCAATATAGGTCTTCTTAACCTAGTGGTAAGACGGGAATAAAGACACAGGCCTACTAGAGAATGGACTTGAGGATATGGGGAGAGGGAAGGGTAAGCTGTGACAAAGTGAGAGAGTGGCATGGACATATATACACTACCAAATGTAAAATAGATAGCTACTGGGAAGCAGCCGCATAGCACAGGGAGATCAGCTCGGTGCTTTGTGACCACCTAGAGGGGTGGGATAGGGAGGGTGGGAGGGAGACGCAAGAGGGAGGAGATATGCGGATACATGTATATGTATAGCTGATTCACTTTGTTATAAAGCAGAAACTAACACAGCATTGTAAAGCAATTATACTCCAATAAAGATGTTAAAAATATATATATATAGGTCTTCTTTACACAGTAGTGTGCTAAGATGATGTTCAAAAATGGTCCCATGTTTTGCTAAAATGATTCCCTTGTTTGGCATTTTATTAGCTAGAATCTACTTTGTTGCACACAACAAAAAGCTCAAATTAAATACATGCTTTTATTTTCTTGCTAAAAATATTTGGATATTAGCAGTACAGGCTGGTGTGGCAGTTCCATAAATGTCAGGGACTCTTTTTAGCTTTCTGCCCCTTTATCTCTGGGTTGTGGCCCAGATTTACATAGTCCAAGGTGGCTGCTGGAACTCCAGCCATGGCTTTCTCATTCCAGACAGGAGGAAGGAGAAAAGATGAGGAGGCAGGCACATTCCCTCTCCTTAAGGATGCTTCTAGGAAGTCTCACTGCCACTTCAGGTTACGTTTCATTGGCCAAAACTTAGTGGCTGTGACACACCAAACTGCAATGGAGGCTGGAAATGTAGTCTTTATTGTATGCAGGCACTTGCTCAACTAAAAAATCAGGGGTTTTATTACTGAAAAAGAGGAGAGAATAGAGATGTGTTACAACTAAGAGGTCTCTACTATAGCATTCAATCATTTATTCATTTGTTGTCATTCATGTGTTGATTCATTCTTATGTTATCACGTGCCAGGCATTTTGCTAGGGACTGGTGGGCCAAAGTTTGTGCTCCCAGTGCATTTGACTCTGTTACCTTCAGAAACAGAATTCCAATGTATGCCCCAGGAAGTCTATTCTTTATCGAAGCCAATCTTGATTTATTCATTTGCCCGTAGCAAGACTCAGTTCTGGAGCCTTCCTTATGGTTATGATCAGTTTCTTGGTATGTCCGGTGCTTTCAGTTGCCTCTTACTGGGTCCCTCTTCCCTTGCTTTCCTTGAGATTGTGCCCATTATGTAGGCTGAGAGCACAGAATTCATTTTTTCTTCTGCTTGTTTTCCGTGACTCTGGAAATAAGCTGGGGCTCATTTAACCGAGTGCAATATCATAGAATTGGAATGCATGGAGGGGAATCAAGTTTAGACAGGGGATCTGAATGATAATGGGTTAACATGAGTTTCTTGGAATTGATTTTGAGGGAAGAGGTGAAAGTCCCATTGTTTAAGGCTTTTAAAATTTCCTAGGACAACACAGCACGTTTATTCATTCAGCAAACCGTAGTAGAACATCTACTAGGTCCCATGGCTCTGCTATGGGCTGAGCATACAAAGATAAGTAAGGCGAGGCCTCCATCCTCTAGGAGCTCTGGGGCAGTGGTTCTGCTTCCCAGGGAAAATTATTTGGCTGGGGAGGCTTATCTCACTTTATGTCTCTCACTCTGAGTGTGGGTACCAGACACGAAAACAGATCATTACACTATTTTGGGAGAACAAGGTAGGGAGCACCCAGCTCTGTCTCTGGTGGCAGAGGGTGCTGCCAACAAAGGCACCCCAGAGGAGGTGGCTTTTGAACTGACTTTTGAAGGATGAATGAGAGTTTTCTATGCAAAAGCATGGTGGAAAGGAAGGAGGAAAAGGAAATATGAATTGCAGAAGCAATATGCAAAGTCACGGGAAGAATGATGACACCTCAGGAGAGTAGAGATGAGAAGGGAGCAGAAACCAGCACAGAACAGGGTAAATACCGACACTTAAAGAGAGAGATGGAGAGAAGGGGCAGAGGAACCAATAAAGCTGAAAAGTGGAAACAGTTTTTAAAAAGTATGAAGGACACGAGGAGAGGGGTACCCCTGGAAGTCAAGAGAATGTTTTCAAAAGAAGGGGTAATTGACAGCAACAGATGTTTCCAATCGGGGTGAGAGGGTGGGTAATGAAGAAGCCGTAGGCCGGCAGTCAGGATGACATTAGTAACAGGCAATTTGGTTTTGGGACTGGTGGGGCAGGAACAAGACTAGGGTGAGAATAGGGGTTGATGGCATCAAAGCAGCAAATGCTAGTGTAGCAGTGACAAGGAGGCGGGAGAGAGTGCAGGGCAGAGAGCAGACCTGGTGGGATGGGAGCCTGGGGGAGAGTAGGGTGAGTGCCTGACAGGTAGACGCATCAACTGCTGAGGATGGGTAGGGAGGAGTGAGCTCTGTTTGTGGCTCATTCCTGGTGAGGAAGTTGAGATAGATTATGTCTGATGGCCTTGGTTGTCCCCGTGGATAGGAGGTGAGGCCACCTGCTGGAGTGAGACAGGTGAAGCTGAACTCTTCTTTTCCCCCACCCTGTGAAGACATCTCACACCACCTTTCCATCGCACTGGCTGCCCGCCAGCCAGAAATAAACCTTCACAGCCTGAAATAAATATTTTAAATGAGAGATACACGTTTTAAAACATCTTTGCGTTTTCCATGTTTCTTCAGCGTCCAGTGAGAAGGAGAACACGCAGCCCTTTGTGGTCCTGCCCAAGGAATTCCCGGTGTACCTGTGGCAGCCATTCCTCAGACATGGCTACTTCTGCTTCCAGGATGCCGCTGACCAGAAGAAGTTCAGTGCCCTCCTGAGTGACTGCATCAGACATCTAAATCATGGTATGGCACGGCTGCCCTCTGGTCCCCAGTTAGGCTGCCTTTTCTCAGTTGGTCTGGTCAGACATCTGTTAGAATGATGCCTAGAAAGAGCCACGGATGGTGCTGCCTCTGGAAGGAGAGGGAAATCGAACGAAGTGAGGGTTTCGTACACAAAGAGCGTGGCCAGCTTGCTGGTTGTGAGGTCAGGGCAGGGAAGCCTCAGCGCAACAGGACGTGGAGTAGGTATGTGATGGCACATGTAGACAGAGCACCATATTCATGCATATAATTTTGAGTATAATTCCTCCTCTTCCTTTTTCCTGATTTTTAAAGATCTCAGTGACAGCAAGAATGTACCAATTGTCCCTGGCAAAATCCTAGTCCTTATGACATTTCTTGTTTATTTTCACCTTGATTTCTGAAGAAGTTACTCAAAACTTTAGGGTACATAAGAATCGCCTGGAAAACTTGCTAAACAGATTTTTTTTTTTTTTGGATCCACCTTCAGATATACTGATACTGGGGCCCTGATTTTGGTTTTCTAACAAACTGCTAAGGGATGCTGATGCTGTTAGCCCATGGACCACACTTGGAGTTGCATTGCTTCAGACCATGTTGCCTCTACGTACCGATTTAATTACTGTTGGGTCCATAATAAAAAAGATTTCTCATTCCAGTATGTGACGCTTTTGATAAATTGATGTGAATGCTGGTTTTTCTGGACTCCGCAAGACCTTCAGGTACAGATAATTGAGCTCTTTGTCATTTGGCAGTTGGAAAGGTAACCAGTCAAATGTTATTGAGGACTTACTCTGTGCCAACCTATAAAGGTATTAGGAACAGAGTAATGAGCCATGCAAAGTACCCCTCTTTGGGGTCTACATTCAGACAGGAAAGAGGGGCAAACACACGTACAAATTCACAAGATAACTTGATAGTTATCAAAGCTATGTGTTACAGAGTAACTAGAGGTTACTACGTAGGGAAGAAGGGAGAAGGCTTGTCAGCGGAGGCCTTTCTGGGCAGGTGACATTTGAGTTGAGTCACCTCATCCATCTGTGCCTTTACTGTATTTCCTAATAATTTCATTGTGCATTTACTTTAAAGTTCTGAGGTTTCCCTGAGAGCGTCAGTGCCACTGAGCAAAAGTCACTCGTGATGCATCTCAGTCTGTTCTTGATTTTAGCTTGTGTAATGCTAGAAGGCTAATGGAAAAAGATAATGTCACTCTATTTTGCTCTAGCAACCCTGACCAACGTTCATCATAATATTGGCTCATAACTCATTAGGGACTTTATAAAAATGATAACCTTATTAATATCTTGCCTTGTGGTTTTGATGTTTTAGAGACAAAGAATTCCCCAGCACTGCCTGCACCATCTAACTCATACACTTACACCTCTGTGGGCAGGGCCTTGGTCTAGTATGAACATGCATTTGGCACTAAACACAAGAACCATGAAGTTTCGCTAAGCAGAGAATGTTCTCCACCCAGCCAGATGGGACTGGCTTCATTCCCCCTTCCGTGTACATAATAGGAATTTCTCTAGGGAGTTTTTGGAAGTTATGTAGCCTGCATTTAGAGTCCATTTATGGAAGATTTCAGTCGATTCAAAACCCCACTCTGCTCTCCAGTATGTTATCAAAGGCACTGAGATAATGGGGTCTAGTCACATTGCCCTGGTTCTGTGTCACATTCCTCTGTCCAGAAACCTCACTTTATGCAGACTTAACGTGATTTGGCATAGCTTCCAGTGGCTACAGTCAGAACCAGAGACCATCAAAACATTGTAGGGAACTGTCTTTGACTGTCATGGGCCAATGAGCTCATGGGTCTCTCCTTTCTCGCCTCTATTTCTTTGTTTTTGACGGCACAATCTACCACCCATCTTTACTGTGTCGCTTTTTTTTTTTTTTGGTTTCAGTTTCTGCCTGTTATTCGTTGTGGGATCTTGACTAAACCAGTAAGAGGTTTCACAAACTCCCAGTTAACCATTATTGTTTCCATAATAACCAGAAGAGTTTAGAAATAGGTGTAAAATTAGCGCTGTGATAAGGGCCAGAAACCCTGAGGGGGCTTTGGAGAGGCTGCTGACTTCCATCCCCAGGCGACCAGAGCCAGGGCTGTATGCCTTTGTCATTGCCCCATTGGCTCTCAGGCCAGCATGCGCCGCCGTTGACAACTAGGTCCAAGATATTCTAGCCGCTGATGCTGGGCCGCTATTGATCTGTCCATTCACAAGTCCTCAGGATCTTTTTTCCCCACTTTTGTTAAGATATCATTGACGTATAACATTGTATTAGTTTAAGGTGTACAACATAATGATTTAATGTATGATCATTGCAAAGTGATGAGCACAATAAGTTTAGTTAACCTATCACCTCACGTAGTTAACAAAAGTTTTTTCTTATGATGAGATCTTTTAAGCTCTACTCTCTTAGCAACTTTTCATATACAGTACAGTATTGTTAACGATAGTCACCATGCTGTACATTACAACCTGTGACTTAATTTATCCTATAACTGGAAGTTTGACCCCTTTAACCCATCCTCCCCCCACCTCCTCTGGCAACGACCAATCTGGTCTCTGTTTCTGTGAGTCCGTTTTTTTACGATTCCACGTATAAGTGAGATCGTACAGTATTTGTTTTTCTCTGTCTGACTTATTTCACTTAGCATAATGCCCTTAAGGGATCTTTCAGGGAAGATCATCTCGTTGCCTTCACGGTAAGTTCTGCCAACGATTTCTGTTACTTGGGGTTCCCAGGTGCTCAAATCCCACCACACAGCCCAGGCCACTTGCCCCGGGAGTTCTGGGTTCAAATCGGTCTAGATATCCCATGTCCATTCATTGTGAAGCTGGAACCGCTTCTCCTGTTCCTCCTTATGGAATAGGTTTTTTCCTATTTAACCCTGACAAAGGGCTTAATTACACCCTGCTCTTGGACAATAAGGCTATATCCTGAGGTAGGTAAGGGCAAGTAGAGGGCTCTCTGCTCCTCCTTCCTTCAAGTGACAGATCTTCCTCTGGGTGCCTCAAAGATGATTTACACTCATAAGGGGCATAGAGAGGTGTGTGTGTGTGTGTGTGTGTGTGTGTGTTGTTTTTGGCATCGCTTCACTGAGGCATAAGAAAACTCCACAAGATTAATCTTTAGCAACACACTGGACTAAATATCAAGCCCACAGTGTGCGGGAGAGGGGGAATTTCCCCTTCCCCACCTTGGTTCTTTTGGCTGGCAGTTAAAATGACACAAGGCAGGTTAACAGGAGAAAAATCAAATTTATTACATGCGGATGGGGAATTCACTTAAGTATGAAGAATTTCAAAGACAGCAAGGCAAGGTGAGGTTTATATATATTCTGGACTAAGGAGAAGGAGCTGGGGGTCTGAGGCTTTTTTTTCCTTGAGGGAAAGTAAGAGAATTCACAGGAAGATAGAAAGAGTTAATGTTTGCTGGGCCATCCAGAGACAGTGGGACACAGAGAAGCCTTTGATCAAACAGCTTTGCTAGACTCCTCCCTGTCAACCACTCCTAATTTCAATACGTTATTACAGTTATCTATGGTGATAGCTTCTTCCTGGGACAGTCCTCCTACCTTAAATTCTTTTAGGCAGTAAAGGGGTAGTTCAGAGGCTCTTCCTGAGTCTTTTGAGCTTTGATTGTTTTCAGCTCAAAATAATCCTCATGCTAGAGTAGCACGACTTGGGGTAGCCTGCCCTCAACCCCATCAAGTGCCATGTACCTAGAGCAGCTGCTGTCCTCTGTCCTTTTGGAATCTTACTGCAGCCCCCTGTCCCTGATGGGAGAAGTCCAGGGTTCTAAATGTCCACTTCTACAAAAAATGGGACTTAGCTAAAGCCAAAATGTTCTAAGACAGTCCTATTGTCCAAAATTCAGTCCTATTCAGAATTGTAGTTTGCAAAATATGGTTCTTGTAGTTACAGGGATATAGCTAAAACTATTAACACATATAGAAGACTGTATACATGCAATGCGGAATAATGATCATTATCAATGTGAATCTGTCCTTCCAGCTCAGGATAATCATTCCTTGGCATAAGAATTTTCAGGAAGGGGAAAAAGTGTTCCTGGCAGGAAAAATAGGATATGTTGGGGCCAGGAAGAGAGTCAGAGCATGGACTGTTAGAGGAACTGAACAAATTTCATGTGGCTGGTGCTTAGAGGGGAGAGAGATGCCAAGCAAGCATGGAGAGATGGGCAGGAGCCAGACTATAAAGGGCTTTGTGGAGCATGAGGGGGTTTGCACTTTATTCTAGCATCAATAGGAAACCATTAAAGGGTTTTAAGCAGATAAGCAACTCAAACATATTTTCATTTTAGAAAGGTCACACGTACTGGCTGCTGTGTGGGCAGTGGATGGGAGGGTAGCCGCTGGGATGCCAGGAGGCCAACTTAGGAAGCTTTGGCAGGCAACAGACGGTGGTAGCTTGCACCAAAGAGGTGACGATGGAAATGGCAAGAGGTGGCTAAATAAGAGAGATATCCAGGAAGTAGAATCAACAGAACTTAAGGATAGATCATGTGTGGAGTGAGGCAGTGGGAGAACCCAAGGAAGAGGCCCAGGTTTCTGCCGTTCTTTGAGATGGGAACCTTGTGTGAAGAGGAGCAGCCTCCAGGGAAAGGAAACGACGTGTTCAGTGTTGCAGATGTTGAGCTGGAGAAGTCTAGGGACATCCAGGTGAGGGAGTCTCAGAGACGGATGCCCGGACAAGGCTGGAGGGCAGGAGCACAGTCTGGAGCAGAGACAGATGGGAAGTCAGCAACCTGTCTGTGGTCATGCAATTGGCTGAGGGCCTGGCACCTGGTACAGGCTCTGTAAATATGTCCACCCTCCATCCTCATGTATAGTTGCAAATATGCCCATGTGGGAGAAGCATGGGGCATGTGCGTTGAAGTAGATTAAAGATGTTTGTATCCAAAATCTGTAAGCATTAATGTAAAATAGGTTGGTGTTAAATACTAACTTCACTCACTACATGGGCCTATGATTTTACTGTTGAATGTTTAAACAACATGTTCACTAGGAATACAAAGTCTGTGTGAAATTCAGTAAATCAGGGTCTCTGACTCACCCTCTCCATAGAGATAATACTCAAATGCCAGTGTCTCTTCTGTATTTTATTTCAAGTTCATTGCTACCAATCTGTTTTGGGACTCCTAAAAAACATTCCCAGAGGCTTTTAGTTGATCTTACTTTTCCCGATTACTGACACCTCCTTCCATGTGTAACAGTCAGATAAATCATATTTAAACACAATTTTTGATTAAAATCCTTCAATGGCACTGCCATTTTCAAAAAGATGAAAATTCCAAAGAGACTGGCTATTGTGTGCCTGATTTCCTACTATTCTCAAGTACAAGCCTCCTCTCCCCCAACCTTGCTACCCTACCCCACCCACCTGCTTTTAATGAAAGTTTTACCTAGACATTTTTGGCCTTCTCATACACCTGAAACACCCACTCCTCACCTATTCGAATTCTCTCTTATTTCCTTAAGAACAAGCCTCAGTCTGACCCCTGCCATGAAGGCCACAGGGATAACTTCACTAGTGCCTATTATCTGTTCCACTGATTGGATGCTCACGACAGTCTGCCTTACATTATTCATTTTCATGTCTAGTTGTCCTGTTTCTCCAACTCTATTGCAAATTCCTGAAGGGGAATCTTGTATCATCTTTTGTGTCCCTCTGTAGTGCTCAGACAGATATCTTGTGTTTCATAAAATGGTTCGAAGACACTAATGAATTAATAACTTAGTACTAAAGTAAAGCTGATTTCAGAATTTAAGTGTGATTTTAGAGATGACAATTATAACTTTGGTTTGGGCTAATTCATAAACACACTGGCATGAGTAAGGGAAAGAATTGTCAATACAAAGCGTAAAGGATTTGAGGAATAAAGGAGTCACATGTCAGGCATCCATCACCAGAAGAAGGTGATTCTGGAATGAAGGTGGAATGATGGCAAAGTTTTGTTCAGCAGTACTCTGCTAGCTTGAAGGACAGTCAGGACTGCCACTAAGCAAACCCCAGTGGTTCCCATCATCATGAACACTAAGAAATAGGGCACAGTAGAACATCTGGGAAGCATAAGGGCACATGCATTGGAAAAGATACTATAAAAAAACCCACATCTTTCTTGATGAAGAGAACACAATCATGTAAAGACACTTTGCAAACTTCTGCTTTAACTTGGACTAGTTCAATCACCTATGACATTTATGTTATTCAAGGGTGCATGTGATGGAGTGAGTTAGGCTGAATGTGGAGCTATAATAGATGGTTAAACTTTGGAATTGGTTGCTGTCAGTGTTGTATGCCTTGAGCTCTTATCCCAGAAATCCCATGTCAAATCAAATGCCTTTATTAGATTGGAGTTTGACACTTACACGTTTTAGGTGTTCAATTAATGCTGCTGAATTAAATAGAATTTTATTTATTTATTTTATTTTTGGCTGCATTGGGTCTTCGTTGCTGCACACGGGCTTTTCTCTGGTTGCAGTGAGCGGGGCTACTCTTTGTTGCGGTGTGCAGGCTTCTCATTTTGGTGGCTTCTCTTGTTGCGGAGCACGGATCCTAGGCGTGCGGGCTTCAGTAGTTGTGGCACATGGGCTCTAGAGCTCAGGCTGAGTAGTTGTGGCACACGGGCGTAGTTGCTCTGCGGCATGTGAGATCTTCCTGGACCAGGGCTGGAACCCGTGTCTCCTGAACTGACAGGCAGAATCTTAACCACTGCGCCACCAGGGAAGCCCCTAAATTGAATTTTAAAACAGAAAAGTGTCGGACTTCCCTGGTGGCACAGTGGTTAAGAATCTGCCTGCCAATGCAGGGGACACGGGTTCGAGCCCTGGTCCGGGAAGATTCCACATGCCGCGGAGCAACTAAGCCCATGTGCCATGACTGGTGAAGCCTGCATGCCACAGCTACTGAAGCCTGCGTGCCTAGAGCCCGTGCTCCACAACAAGAGAAACCACCACAATGAGAAGCCCACGCACCACAACGAAGAGTAGCCCCCACTCGCCACAACTAGAGGAAGCCCCCGCTCAGCAGCCAAAAAATAAATAAATAAATGAAGTCAAAAAAAAAAAAAAAAAAAAGCCAGAAAAGGGCCGTATGATTCAAATTAGCTAGAGCAAATCCTTTTTGGTGTGTTTATTTGAACACCCATTACCATTTATGAAACAAGTTTATTACTTGAGGGACTAAGTGTCTGATGTGGGCATCAATAAATTTTAACTGAAAATATTCAATGAATTTTCTTTTGTAATATATGAAAACATATTTCTGGATTTATGGCACATACTTATATTTATATACACACGCATATCTATGAATTAGAAAATGCTAACAGTGCTTGGGCTCTTTTGGACACTTTACTGGAAATGAATAATGTTTGACTGGACATAGATAAACAAATACAATTTTTGTAAACATCTATTTGAATGCTTTTACTTATAAAAGGTATTTCATAGTGTACGTTTGTTTCAATGCATTAAAACCTCTATGCATTGTAAACAAAAATGTTTGCTAATTACTGTTTAATAAATAACTAGATACCAATTTCTAGTTTTCATAAACTGTCCCAAACAAACATTTTTAAAAGGATTTTCTCTGCTTGGAGATTAGTCTCTCTTTGAGTTTAGTGTGTACTCTGTGCCTCACACAGGTAATACTCGACACATTATAAATATGTGACGTATATGAATATGTCATTTTTTCTTAGGAAGTGATCATTTTCCCCTTTCTGACCCTTTTTTACTGTTCATAAAAATCTAAATTTGGAAGATATCTTAGTAATAGCCTACTCTATCTCCTCAGAGTTTATTTATGATAAGGCTCAGATAGTAACTTACTTGCTCAAGGTCCCAACTAGTCAGTGGTAGAGGACCAGTTGTCCTGACACCTAGTCCTTGACTTCTGTTTCAGTTATACATTACCATGTTGTCTTTTCAACATTACTTTTTAAAAGAATTTTTCATCTTTTGGTCAATTAAAGCACATTACTATTAAATCAAGTTACTCTTGTGATACGTTTGCATGATCTAAAGTGAAGCAAACCTGTACCATTCATTGGAGGTCATCTGAGACCTGGGATATGTCTGTTTTTTTCATAAGTAACAACATCTGATAACTTGGTATTTTGTCCACCAGGTAAACATGACTATATTTTTTAGTTCAGATATGCTCAGGAAATAAAATATTTGGTAATGTAGCTGTTTACTGGTTAAATTTTGTGTAGTATAAAATGCAAGCCATCATATAGAGCCTGAACCAAGATGGCAGAGTAGAAGGACTTGCTCTCACTCCCTCTTGTGAGAACACCAGAATCACAACTAGCTGTTGGACAATCATCGACAGGAAGACACTGGAACTCACCAAAAAACATACCCCACATCCAAAGACAAAGGAGAAGCCACAATGAGACAGGAGGACGGGTGCAATCACGGTAAAATCAAATCCTTAACTGCTGGGTGGGTGACTTACAGACTGGAGAACACTTATAACATAGAAGCCCACCCACTGGAGTGAAGGTTCTGAGCCCCACGTCAGGCTTCCCAACCTGGGGGTCTGGCAATGGGAGGAGGAATTCCTAGAGAATCAGACTTTGAAGGCTAGTGGGATTTGATTGCAGGACTTCGACAGGACTGGGGGAAACAGAGACTCCACTATTGAAGGACACACACAAAGTAGTGTGCGCATCGGGACCCAGAGAAAGGAGCAGTGACCCCAGGGGAGACTGAACCAGACCTACCTGCTAGTGTTGGAGGGTCTCCTGCAGAGGCGGGGGTGGCTGTGGCTCACAGTGGGGACAAGGACACTGGCAGCATAAGTTCTGGGAAGTACTCCTTGGCGTGAGCCCTCACAGAGTCAGCCATTAGCCCCACCAAAGAGCCCAGGTAGGCTCCAGTGTTGGGTCGCCTCAGGCCAAACAACCAACAGGGAGTGAACCCAGCCCCACCCATCAGCACTCAAGAGGATTAAAGTTTTACTGAGCTCTCAGTAGAGCAACAGTCAGCTCTACCCACCACCAGTCCCTCCCATCAGGAAACTTGCACAAGCTTCTTAGATAGCCTCATCCACCAGAGGGCAGACAGCAGAAGCAAGAAGAACTACAATCCTGCAGCCTGCGGAACAAAAACCACATTCACAGAAAGATAGACAAGATGAAAAGGCACAGGGCTATGTACCAGAGGAAGGAACAAGATAAAACCCCAGAAAAACAACTAAATGAAGCGGAGATAGGCAACCTTCCAGCAAAAGGATTCAGAATAATGATAGTGAAGATGATCCAAGACCTCAGAAAAAGAATGGAGGCAAAGATTGAGAAGATGCAGGAAATGTTTAACAAAGACCTAGAAGAATTAAAGAACAAATAAATAGAGATGAACAATATAATAACTGAAATGAAAACTACACTAGAAGGAATCAATAGCAGAATAACTGAAGCAGAAGAACAGATAAGTGACCTGGAAGACAGAATGGTGGAATTCACTGCTGTGGAACAGAATAAAGAAAAAAGGATGAAAAGAAATGAAGACAGCCTAAGAGACCTCTGGGATAACATTAAACACAACAACATTCGCATTATAGGGGTCCCAGAAGGAGAAGAGAGAGAGAAAGGACCAGAGAAAATATTTGAAGAGATTATAGTTGAAAACTTCCCTAACATGGGAAAGGAAATAGCCACTCAAGTCCAGGAAGCACAGAGATTCTCATACAGGATAAACCCAAGGAGAAACACACCGAGACACATGGTAATCAAATTGGCAAAAATTAAAGACAAAGAAAAATTATTGAAAGCAGCAAGGGAAAAACGACAAATAACATACAAGGGAACTCCCATAAGGTTAACAGCTGATTTCTCAGCAGAAACTCTGCAAGCCAGAAGGGAGTGGCATGATATACTTAAAGTGATGAAAGCGAAGAACCTACAACCAAGATTACTCTACCCGACAAGGATCTCATTCAGATTCGATGGAGAAATCTAAAGCTTTACAGACAAGCAAAAGCTAAGAGAATTCAGCACCACCAAGCCAGCCCTACAACAAATGCTAAAGAAAATTCTCTAAGTGGGAAACAGAAGAGAAGAAAAGGACCTACAAAAACAAACCCAAAACAATTAAGAAAATGGTCATAGGAACATACATAATTGCCTTAAACATGAATGGATTAAATGCTCCAACCAAAAGACACAGGCTCGCTGAATGGATACAAAAACAAGACCCATATATACGCTGTCTACAAGAGACCCACTTCAGACCTAGGGACACATACAGACTGAAAGTGAGGGGATGGAAAAAGATATTCCATGCAAATGGAAATCAAAAGAAAGCTGGAGTAGCAATACTTATATCAGATTCAATAGACTTTAAAATAAAGAATGTTACAAGAGACAAGGAAGGACACTACATAATGATCAAGGGATCAATCCAGGAAAAAGATATAACAATTATAAATATATATGCACCCAACATAGGGGCACCTCAATACATAAGGCAACTGCTAACAGCTATAAAAGAGGAAATCGACAGTAACACAGTAATAGTGGGGGCCTTTAACACCTCACTTACACCAATGGACAGATCATCCAAAATGAAAATAAATAAGGAAACAGAAACTTTAAATGACACGATAGACCGGATAGATTTAATTGATATTTATAGGATATTCCATCCATAAACAGCAGATCACACTTTCTTCTCAAGTGCGCATGGAACATTCTCCAGGATAGATCACATCTTGGGTCACAAATCAAGCCTCAGTAAATTTAAGAAAATTGAAATCATATCCAGCGTCTTTTCTGACCACAACGCTATGAGATTAGAAATGAATTACAGGGAAAAAACCGTAAAAAACACAAACACATGGAGACTAAATAATACGTTACTAAATAACCAAGAGATCACTGAAGAAATCAAAGAGGAAATAGAAAAATACCTAGAGACAAATGACAATGAAAACACAATGATCCAAAACCTATGAGATGCAGCAAAAGCAGTTCTAAGAGGGAAGTTTATAGCTATACAAGCTGACCACAAGAAACAAGAAAAATCTCAAATAAACAATCTAACCTTACACCTAAAGGAACTAGAGAAAGAAGAACAAACAAAACCCAAAGTTAGCAGAAGGAAAGAAATCATAAAGATCAGAGCAGAAATAAATGAAATAGAAACAAAGAAAACAATAGCAAAGATCAATAAAACTAAAAGCTGGTTCTTTCGGAAGGTAAACAAAATTGATAAACCATTAGCCAAACTCATCAAGAAAAAGAGGGAGAGGACTCAAATCAATAAAATTAGAAATGAAAAAGGAGAAGTTACAACAGACAGTGCAGAAATACAAAGCATCCTAAGAGATTACTACAAGCAGCTCTAGGCCAATAAAATGGACGACCTGGAAGAAATGGACAAATTTTTAGAAAGGTATAACCTTCCAAGACTGAACCAGGAAGAAATAGAAAATATGAACAGACCAATCACAAGTAATGAAATTGAAACCGTGATTAAAAATCTTCCAACAAACAAAAGTCCAGGACCAGACGGCTTCACAGGTGAATTCTATCAAACATTTAGAGAAGAGCTAACACCCATCCTTCTCAAACTCTTCCAAAAAATTGCAGAGGAAGGAACACTCCCAAACTCATTTTATGAGGCCACCATCACCCTGATACCAAAACCAGACAAAGATACTACAAAAAAAGAAAATTACAGACCAATATCACTCATGAATATAGATGGAAAAATCCTCAACAAAATACTAGTAGACAAAATCCAACAATACATTAAAAGAGTCATACACCATGATCAAGTGGGATTTATCCCAGGGATGCAAGGATTCTTCAATATATGCAAATCAATCAATGTGATACACCATATTAACAAACTGAAGAAGAAAAACCATATGATCATCTCAATAGATGCAGAAAAAGCTTTGGACAAAATTCAACACCCATTTATCATAAAAACTCTCCAGAAAGTGGGCATAGAGGGAACCTACCTCAACATAATAAAGGCCATATATGACAAACCCACAGCAAACATCATTCTCAATGGTGAAAAACTGAAAGCATTTCCTCTAAGATCAGGAACAAGACAAGGATGTCCACTCTCACCACTATTATTCAACATAGTTTTGGAAGTCCTAGCCATGGCAATCAGAGAAGAAAAAGAAATAAAAAGAATCCAAATTGGAAAAGAAGAAGTAAAACTGTCACTGTTTGCAGATGACATGATACTATACATCGAGAATCCTAAAGATGCCACCAGAAAACTAGTAGAGTAATCAATGAATTTGGTAAAGTTGCAGGATACAAAATTAGGGCACAGAAATCTCTTGCATTCCTATACACTAATGATGAAAAATGTGAAACAGAAATTAAGGAAACACTCCCATTTACCATTGCAACAAAAAGAATAAAATACCTAGGAATAAACCTACCTAGGGAGACAAAAGACCTGTATGCAGAAAACTATAAGACACTGATGAAAGAAATTAAAGATGATACCAACAGATGGAGAGATATACCATGTTCTTGGATTGGAAGAATCAATATTGTGAAAATGACTATACTACCCAAAGCAATCTACAGATTCAATGCAATTCCTATCAAATTACCAATGGCATTTTTTACAGAACTAGAACAAAAAATCTCTAAATTTATATGATACACAAAATACCGCAAATAGCAAAAGCAGTCTTGAGGGAAAAAAACAGAGCTGGAGGAATCAGGCTCCCTAACTTCAGACTATACTACAAAGCTACATTAATCAAGGCAATATGGTACTGGCACAAAAACAGAAATATAGATCAATGGAACAAGATAGAAAGCCCAGAGATAAACCCACGCACCTATGGTCAACTAATCTATGACAAAGAGGCAAGGATATACAATGGAGAAAAGACAGTCTCTTCAATAAGTGGTGCTGGGAAAACTGGACAGCTACATGTAAAAGAATGAAATTAGAACACTCCCTAACACCATACACAAAAATAAACTCAAAATTGATTAGAGACCTAAATGTGAGACCGGACACTCTAAAACTCTTAGAGGAAAACATAGGGAGGACACTCTTTGACATAAATCACAGCAAGATCTTTTTTGATCCATCTCCTAGAGTAATGGAAATAAAAACAAAAATAAACAAATGGTACCTAATGACACTTCAAATCTTTTGCACAGCAAAGGAAACCATAAACAAGATGAAAAGACAACCCTCAGAATGGGAGAAAATATTTGCAAACAAAGCAACTGACAAAGGATTAATCTCCAAAATATATAAACAGCTCATGCAGCTCAATATTAAAAAAACAAACAACCCAGTCCAAAAATGGGCAGAAGACCTAAATAGACATTTCTCCAAAGAAGACATACCGATGGCCAAGAAGCACATGAAAAGCTGCTCAACATCACTAATTATTAGAGAAATGCAAATCAAAACTACAATGAGGTATCACCTCACACCAGTTAGAATGAGCATCATCTGAAAATCTACAAACAACAAATGCTGGAGAGGGTCTGGAGAAAAGGGAACCCTCTTGCACTCTTGGTGGGAATGTAAATTGATACAGCCACTATGGAGGTTCCTTAAAAAACTAAAAATAGAATTACCATATGACCCAGCAACCCCACTACTGGGCATATACCCAGAGAAAACCATAATTCAAAAAGACACATGCACCCCAGTGTTCATTGCAGCACTATTTACAATAGCCAGGTCATGGAAGCAACCTAAATGCCCATCGACAGATGAATGGATAAAGAAGATGTGGTACATATATACAATGGAATATTACTCAGCCATAAAAAGGAACGAAATTGGGTCATTTGTTGAGATGTGGATGGATCTAGAGACTGTCATACGGAGTGATGTAAGTCAGAAAGAGCAAAACAAATATCGTATATTAACGCATGTATGTGGAACCTAGAAAAATGGTACTGATGAGCCGGTTTGCAGGGCAGAAGTTGAGACACAGATGTAGAGAACAGACGTATGGACACCAAGGGGGGAAAGTGGCGGGGTGGAGGTGGTGGTGGGATGAATTGGGAGACTGGTATTGACATGTATACACTGATGTGTATAAAATGGATGACGAATAAGAAAAATGCAAACCATATATGGTTTTTATACAATTTAAATAAAAACTCTGATTTGTAAAGGAAGATTTTACAGCTTTTGAGGACATGGGTTGGAATACTTTTAAAATGTAATTAACCTAAAATAAGCCAGGCAGAGGAAGACAAATACTGCAGAGAATCACTTATATGTGAAATCTTAAAAAAAAAAGAAAAAGTCGAAGGCTAGAAACAGAGCAGAAAAGTGGTTGCCAGGGTGTGGTTCGGGGGAAATAAGGAGAGGTTGGTAATAGGGTACAGAGTTTCAGTTATAAGATGAATAAGGTCTGAGGATCTAACGAAAAACATGGTGACTGTAGTGATAACGCTGTATTGTATAACTGAAATTTGCTGAAAGAGGAGAACTTAAATGTTTTTACCTCCCCCCAAAAAGGATAAATACGTGAGGTGATGGATGTGTTAATTAACGAGATGGGTGGAATCCTTTCACAATGTACACATACATCAAATCACCACAATGTACATTTTAAACGTCTTGTAATTTTATGTCAATTATACCTCAATAAAGCTGAAATAATAGGTCTAAACATGTTTTATTCATAGTGTTTATACTTTTGGATTTACTTAAATTACTTGAAGCTCTCAAAACAGTCTAAGGGTTGGACCTGAAAGAACAGGTCTCCATCAGAGACCAGAAAAAATAGAACTGGTCCTCTCAGCCATTTAGCATTTATCACCACCAGTACATATATAGTCTTTGGTTCATTTGTTGTCTAAAGCTAGGTTGCCATGGAACTACTCTTGAATATTTCTTTCGGCCTGTCAAACACACCCTATAGTTTCAGTGAAACCACGGATTCCTGCCCACCTTCCCCCTCCACTTTCAAGGAACCAAGCAGTTATTTTGGTATGAAGGTCTAAAAATTGTGTTATTATGGTAGTTAAGGGTGACAAATTGGAACAATAATAGAAAAGATTAAACAACCAGAGAGTTAAAGTGAACTCAAGCAAAAATTTTTTGTCTGTGCCATTTGGATTGGGTAAATTCAAAAACCACAGGACAGTTTTTGACGTTATTATGACTGAAAGCTGGAATAGCTTTCCAGTTTTTTTACTTGTAGCTGGAATATGGTTAAGACTGAAACACACTTATTAAAATGACAGAGCAAATGGTGTGGTTGCTTTAATATGTGGCTAGATAATCAACATTATGAAAGAGTTCTATTTGGCATGTATTCCAAATTTCTTTTAAAAATCCACATTCAGGAGAGCTTGGAGAAAATTCTCACCTATTGTTATAGAATGGTGAGCTGCAGTACTCCTTCCTATGCTGTAAAGAAATTTAGAGCATATGAGATGGAAGAGACCATACTAGGAGCTATTGTTCATTCTGTTAGTTGTTTTGAGGTTTTTAAATTAAATATTGAGTAGCTATAAAAGAAAGATTATGAAGCTTACAGGAGATATAAAGAACATTACTGTGACCTCTGTTATTTCTTTTGTGCCTCTCCCTGATCCTATTAACTTCTTTTCCCTTTGAGA
Source organism: Balaenoptera musculus (assembly GCF_009873245.2). Lineage (NCBI taxonomy): Eukaryota > Metazoa > Chordata > Mammalia > Artiodactyla > Balaenopteridae > Balaenoptera > Balaenoptera musculus. Next base: position 139,857,509 of record NC_045785.1, on the reverse strand, counting down.
GAGCACCATCCTGGATTTTGCAGTTTTATCATATGTGTTTAATCATTTTGCATGTTTTTAGACTTAATCCTATGGCATTTTATTACATCTTCTTTCATGGCTTCTTTTTTTCAATATTATATGCCAGTGATTCACCCATGTTATTGCTTGTAGCTGTATTTCATTGATTTTCATTGCTGAGTACATTCCATTATGTTAATATGCTATAATTTCTAGTATCTATTTTACTGTTGATAGGCATTTGGGCTGGTTCCATTATTTATTATTAGCAGTGCTGCTGTGAACACTTTCTGTTTGCTGCTCGTTTATAGAAATTTACTTTTGATTTGATTTGCTAACGTCTTAAGGAATGTTCACATCGTGTATTTGCCCTGTAATTTTCCTATTTTGCAATGACATTTTTAGTTTTTGCTATCAAGGTAATTCTTGCTTCGGAAAAGGAGTTAGAGTGTTCCTACCTCTTCTTTTCCCTTTTATATAATCTGGAATAGTTTGTTTAAGACTGGAATTACTAGTGTATTTTTCCATTTGGTAGAGCTTGCCTGTAAGACCTTCTTAATTTAGTGTGCTTTTTGAGGGAGGATTTTAAACTACTGATAGATTTTTAAATTGTTATAGGATTATTCAGTTTTTCTGTTTCTTAAGTCTGTTTTAGTAGGTTACAGTTTTCTAGAAATGTATACATTTTGTTTATGATTTTAAAAAATTAGTGGCATAAAGTTATGTATCATATCCTCTTGTTTTTAAAGAATATACTCACAGTGCCCCCGTTATTCTCTGTAGCATCTGTACTTGTTCCTTCCTTATTTTTCATGTTGTTTATTTGTACCTCCTCTCTTTTTTTCTTATTCAGTCTCACTAGAAGTTTGTCAATTTTGTCAACTTTTTCAAAAAACCAAATTTGGACTTTGCAGATCATTGTGTATCTGTTTTCTATTTTGTTAATTTCTGATGTTGTCATTTAAAATTGCCTTTTTTCTGTTTCCTTGGGCTTATTTTGCTAGAGTTTTTTTCTCACCTCTACAATGAATAGGTGCTCAGCTCACTGTGACTGTTTTAAAATGCTTTGACACCCTTTCCTTAAAAAAAAAAAAAAAATGGGACCTGATTTTCCTCCTCTTGTGAACAAGACTTAGTGACTCACTTCTCACAAATAGAATGTGGCAAAAATGATGGTATGTGGCTTCCAAGAATAGGTCACAAAAAGAATAGCTTCTGCCTGGCTTTTTCTCTTTTGCATCACCCACTTGGGAGAACCTAGCCACCATCTAGTGAGAACACACAAGCAGCCCTCTGTGAAGGGCCACGTGGAGAGAAACTAAGGCCTCCCTGCCAACAGCCAGCACCAGCTTGCCAGCTAACAACCTTGGAAGTGGATGCTTCTGTTTCATTCAAGCCTTCAGATGATGTGACTGCAACCTCACGAGACACCTCAAGCCAGAACCACGTAGCCATGCTTTTGAAATCCTGACCCACAAAAACTGTGAGAGAGGATAGATATTTATTGTTGTTCTACACCATTAGCTTTTGGTGTAATTCGTCTTGCAACAGTAGAAACTATTATAATATATTCATTAATCACCAGCCCTTCTACCCTGACATAAGCATTTAAATGCTATAAATTTCCCTCTACATATTGTTTTAACTAAATCCCACAAATTTGGATAGGCAGTATTTTTCATTATCATTAAGATTTAAATATTTTCTAATTTCCATTATTTCTTCTTCTTTGACTTGTAAGTAACTTAGAATTATGTTTCATAATTTCTAAATATATATTGTATATTTGTTATTGATTTCTAGTTTAGCTGCATTTTGAACAGAAAATATAGTCTATATGATATAATCCTTTAAAATTTGTTGCACCTTACTTTATGGCCCTGTATGTGGTCAATTTTTATAAAAGCTCCATAGGTAATTGAAAATAATATATATTCAACAGTTGCATACGCCCGTTAGCTAAAGTGTGTCAATTGTGTCATTCAAATCTTCTGTATTTTTACTAATTATCTTTTATTATGCGAAGTTTATCAGTTACTAGGAGAGGTATGTTAAAATTTGCCACTATGATGGTAGATTTTTTTTCATTTCTATTAACGGTTGAATTATATTTTGTTACATATTTTGTAACATATATATATATAACTAGATGAATACATATTTGACATTGTTTTATCTTCCTAGTGAATTGAACCTTTTATCATTATGAAATGACCCATTTTATCTTAATGCTTTTTGCCTTCAAGTTTATTTTGTCTGATATTGATGTAGCTACACTAACTTTCTTTTTAAAGTTAGTGTAGCTAACTTTAAAGCTAAAGCTGACACTTAGAACATTTTCAAGTTCTAGGGCCACTTTAGGAATCAGTGTTTTGGTCAACTCTATGTTGAATGCTGTCTGCAACTATAGCACATATCAGCCATGACAATAATCATAAAGTCTTCTGTCATCAAGATTAAATTATACCCTATATGCTATGGGTAAGATGACAGAAAAATGTGGGCTACATCTTACGAAGCTTTCCATTAAAAATAGTTCAAACCTTTCCTGTATCTAAAGGGTTAAGTCTCAGCTCTGAAAGCTTTTCTTAATCTGAAGCTCTTATTTGTTTAGGGTTATCTGTAGACAAGGATTTTTAGCCATGTTTTTCAAAATGTGGTCTGTGAACCACTTGTCCCTGAATGACCTGGTATGGGATCAGGGTGGAGGTGAAGAGACTTAAAACTTCAGATTCCCTGGCTTTACCCCACACCTACTAAATGAGAATCTCTGAGGAGTGGAGCCCAGAAATCTGTATTCTAAACCAGCATCCCCTCAAAGTTAGAGAATGGTTACTGCCTAGGGTCTCCTCTAAAATGTAAGATATTTTGCTTTAAGCAACTTAATTTTTGTTTTTCTTAAATTACATTCCTGATAGTTAGGATTTTTATAATATGAAATCAGTGTTTGAAGTGACATTCAATTAATAGTTAAAAAGCAGAGAAGGGCCACAATGTGCTTAGCAATTATGTGATAAAATTGAACCATTTATAATATTTCAGTTAGGGTACTACAACTTCATAGAATTTCCTTTTTGAAAATTATCTTAAATCTAACAGCAAGTAAAACTGGGATGTGTTTTATTTACTTACTGAGTTTTACATTCCCAATGTGAGCCTTTTTCTTTTCTACTGAATTATCTAATTTTACATGAAAGCTCCCTCTGCCAAGTTGTACCTTGAGTATGTGTGTATGGATGATCTCCTTTAAAAGATGGACTCTTTCCCCTTCTGCCTGTGTCTTCTTCTTCTAACTACTGTATGGGAGAAAAAGCTTTTCTCCACCCTCTTAGGGTCGCTGGCTGGCTCTGAATATTAGACTGACAAAGACAGATTAACAGGAGAAAAGCTTATAGATTTATTTAATATAAGTTTTAGATGACATGGGAGCCTTCATAAGGAAATGAAGACCTGAAGAAACAGTTAAACCTGAGTGTTTTTAAGTGTGATGAAGAATGGAAAGTCATGAAAAGATATGAGCTAAGTTCAGTAAACTGGGGGAACCTTAGCACTGTCTGTTTGTTCGGATTCTTCTTGGTGTCCCCCTGTTTTGGGGATAAGGAAGTTCCTTCTTCCAGGTATAGGGAAAGCACCTCTCACAAGAGGAGAGGAACCTTGGGTTTTGAAAACTTGAGTTAGCCTAGTTGTTGCCTTTAAATGTTAATGGTCTTGAGGGCTCCCTGAGTGCTCCCGTGAGCTTGGGAACAAAGGGATCTGTGCTGTTTGCTTACAGGCATAAATTCAGTGATTCTCCAACTTTGGTGGCATCAAGAATCCCCTGGAAGGCCTGTTAAAGCACGGATTGCTGGGCCCCACCTCCAAAGTTCACGAATCAATAGGTCTAAGAATTGGGTCCTAAGAATTTGCAAATTCTTAGGTCCTAAGAATTTGCATTTCTACCATGTTCTTGGGTATTGCTGATATTCCTGGTGTGGTGACCATACTTGGAAAACCACTGTATTAACTCATTTAACCCTCACAAGAGTCCTGTGAGGTAGACACCATTATCATCACATCTCCATTTTATAGATGAGGATTCTGAGGCAGCCAGGAAGACAGCTAGTGATTAGTACAAGATTTTAAACCCAGGCAATCTGACTCCAAAGTCCATGCTCTATCTCAGCCACTGTACCATTGTGGCTTCTCAGTGAGCACGTACTTATTAAGCACCTATTGTGTGCTTATTATTTGACTAGCTGCTATTTAAAAAATCTAGTCCAATTCCTTATTCAGGCCCAGATGATTAGAGGTTAGTCACTTCTCACTGCACCATACCAGCATGGTTAATTTCCTAATATCTGTCCAAGAAGGAAGTGAACTTCTGTCCATCTGTTGAAATTCAGGTGGCAATTGAGATACAGAAGTTCAGTCTTTTCTCTGCTTTTAAGCATGAAGTTGTGTCCTAACCCAGATGGGTGTTCCCATGGTAAACTGTGTACTATAAAAATGCTCTTCCAAAGTCAGAATTTTCTTGGCTTATGCAAATATACAGCTGAGAATAATTTTGTGGGGTATAGTGCAGGGGTGAAAATGAAAATTCATGGTACTTCTGTATTACCATCTCCTTATGTTTTAAGTACTTAGCCTTTATATATTTTTTTCCTTTCAGCATCTTCTTATGCCAGCTGGATTCCTATATTGGCTTTTGCTGAAGGGAAATCCTGACTTGACCTGATATGTTTTTAGTGTTTTCTTTTGGAGACCACAAATTATGCTTCAAGTGACCACCATCTGCCTGTTAGTGGGACATTCCTATTTTAAGGGGCTTAGAGAGGGAGTGAAAGAGAAGGAAGTCAGGGAGGAGCACTGACATCATAATACCCAATTTTGACCAAGCCACTCCCTACCAAGTTCCCTTTCCTGTGGGAGATCAGGGCATGACCTATGCAAGTACCAACTAAGAAAAGAACCGAGACTTCTCTTCATTTGTACTTCCCTGTTCCTTCCCTAGCTTTCCATAGAAGGTAGAGGACTGCCCAAATGCCTGGACTGGAATAACCAATTTTCTTCTAGTTTTGTGCATATATGCCAGGGATAAAGGACACCTTAAGTGACGAGGTAGGCAAAAATTGGAACAAAAAACCCTTATTAAGTGCCTACCATATCCAGAACATTGTCTTAGATGCTGGTGGGAGGAAACAAACCAAAAACATACAGCTGCTGCTTATAAGCAAGACTCCACTGTAAGGCTAGCCCATTCAATCAATAGTGGAGAGTTTTGGAATTATTTTCTTCTGACTGTCAAGGACAGGTGGAATAACAGAATTGGAAAGTCGACCAGGAACATCATTTTACCTCATTCCATCTCATTTCAAGGCCACTCCTGCCCAACTTGAAGTGGTTCGGTTCCCGAGAACATTGCGAATCAGCCCAAATGCGCTTCTGTAAGACATCTAAGCCATTGTCCTTTCCTTCTTCACTTCCTTGTGAGGAGGATGATAGTTGAAGGTCTCCCCTCTTCTGTTTTCCTCCACTCGTTAAGACATCAAATTAGATATTTTCAAGTTTTGAGAACCAAAAGCCTTTCCACAAAGTTGTAGACTCCTTTTGGCAATTGTAATGAGTCATTCTTGCCGAGAACATAGGTAGTTTGCATCCGTCTAGCACTTCTTGTCAGCAGAAGCTTAACATACACAGAGTGAGCTGTACTTCCTGGCACTATGTACCCTAGTCAGAAACCGCAGCATTTTGCAACAAGGCCATTCATTAAGCGCATTCAGTATTACAGCTGGGCCACTTTTGATATGTGTAGTCTGTGTGTGTGTGTGTGTGTGTGTGTGTGTGTGTGTGTGTGCCGTGTGTAGTGGGGGCTACATCCCAGCTTTCTGGTTGGCCTCACTGGTGTCACTGCCTTAGTACAGGTGCTGCACTGTGTATCCTTTGTGCAGATGCAGGTCATCATATTTAGTGTTTGACTTTAAAATAAATCAATTTACCTGCATTTGTGCTGGTCAATGAGCAACATTAAAATGGAAAAGAAACTGAATTCTTGTTGGCTGAAACAAGTGCAAAACTTCCATTATTTCTTCTATAGCTACCTTGCAAACAAAACCTTCTTAAGACTGCCAGAAAGTTCTAAATATCATGAATATCATTAATTTTGTGATAGGTTGATTGACATTTATAGCTGGCTTTGGTCATGATGAAGTATAGGGAAATTCCCAGCAGAGATGAGTAAGTTGCCATTGGATAGAGAAGGTGGTCTAAAGTTTTTCCATTTCTGGCTCCTCTTCTGATTTCTAATTCCATATTTGGTGATTTTAAATGAACATGGTACAACTCTATTCAAACAATTTTCCTTTTACCAGGTTAGGAATCTAAGTCACTTATGGTCTAATTAAGATGTTCTTAGAAATGTGAATTTCATAACTGAAGAGAAAGGAGCAGATTTGAAATTGAAATATTATAATAGGGAGCTAACAATTGGAAATAAATGGACTGTTACACATTGTAATCTTGAAATTATATTTCTTGTCTTCTTATTTTCCTCCAAAGAATATATCCTAGAATTACAACACTATTTTCACTGCCTTTTGCTTCTTTCTGCCTTAGGAATAAATCCTGGGCTAGTAGCTCACTTGGGATTCCTTAGTTTCATTTTCTGAAGGCCTGAGCTTATGTGTTATTTCCCCTGGAAAGCCTTCCTTAATTTATAAGGGCTAGATGAAAGCCCTTCTGATATCCTTCTTCCAGTCTGTCCATCCATCTGTCCTTCCTTCTTTCCTCCCAGTACTAACTACATTATATCATCACTGACTGCTTACTTGCCTGACTCCCAAAATTAGAAGCTCCTGGAGGCTGGGCCAGTGCCCATCTACTATTGCATTTCAGTGCTAGCCCCAGGCCTGGGGTATAATAAGCATGCACACGTCTTCTTTTTTTTTTTAACTGAATGAATGACCTTAAGGAGGAGGTCATTATTTGAAGAAGTGTCTGAAAATGATGAGTAGCTATTAAAGCTATCCAGAGTGTTGGGGGGAAGGTACATTTTATTTGTGTTAACAGCAAAGGCAATTTCCTTGGAAGACTCAGCTTTCTTCCTTGACTATCCACTTGACTATGAATTACTTGCTTATTTTCCATTTCTCCAAAGGTGACTCAACTTTGCAACTTTTTCTCACGCTCCTTATCACTTCCTATGATTCCTGTTTAGTCTTTATTCTTGGTATAGAAGAGTACTTTTGGCTTATTATTTGGATAATTCATGAAAATCTATCTTACTTGACTACTAAGACTGGCCAAGCAAAGTGAAATTTGTTGCATTGTGCTGTTATTTAAATTAGTTGTTTTGCTGGTTGTGCCCCATTAAATATTCCTTCTTTTTGTTTAAAAAAATTATTTTTGTACATCGGTGGTCATTTTACATATAATCCTTTACAGTTACATTGGTAATTGTAATTGGTAGAGTCACTTTTGAATAAGTAACTTAACAAAAGAAGAACACAAAGAACATTTCTTCACCTGCACAGACTTTTCTCTCACACTGAAGTGGTTTCTGAACCCCTATCCCCTCCATAAAGCTTTAGTGGAATAATGTCAGCTAGGCCAGACAATGTACTGGGTGCTTGATATATGGTCTTGCAGTCCCCATGACAATACTAAGGAGAATTAACTTTTAGCCCCATTTTACAGATGAAGAAACTGAGGCTCATGGAAAACAACGAAATTTGTTTAAGGTCACAAGACTATTAAATAGCTCAGCCTGGTTCATGCATAGATCTGTGTTCTTGCTGCTGCAATGTATTGGAGTGTGTTCAGAGAGGTGATGAATAGTACGAGGTCAGGAAACCAGGTTGTGTGATGAGAAAACTGGGTATGTGGCCTCACAATGAGTGAGGAGAGGAAAAAAATCTTCCACTACCTTCTGTCATGAAGAAGAAGGATCAGGCATATTTTGTTTTGTTCCAGAAGGCAAAAGCATCTCTTGTAAATGTAGGCAATCCAGATTCTGAAATCACAAGTGCGGTTACTCGCTTCTAGGAGTTTTATTTAATTAAAAGTAGGCATTGAATCTATAATTCAAAATTACTAAAAATTAAATTTGAGCTCAGTTAAAGGCTCTTTGAGTGGCATCTATTACATGCATCTGCTAAGTATGCCATCACATTTTTCTTATATTAGAAGGAACAAGACTTCCAGAACGACGGAGGTAAAGCCTCAAGTCTGTTTCATATCTGCCAGAATGAAAACAAAAATAATCTCATCTGTCTTCTTTTTGTCCTTCTAAGAATAAGGTGTCAGTAGTTCTAAAGGAAGATAAAGTCAACTGATGAGGTAGGAAAGGAGAATCGCCTTAGTGCTCAAAGCCTTCATAAGACAGAGGACATTGGACAAGTCAACTAATAACACCTACTATATTGTGGTGCTGAGGTGAGAGTCAACCACTAAACATGAAGTTCTTGGAGCTTGTTAGAGGAGGCATGTAATGTTAAATGAATAAAACCTGGTGAGAGATTGTGCCCTGACTAGGAAGTGATGTGAAGAGGATCAAGAAACCCAGTGCTGCCTAGCCTGGTGGGTTGACTAGTCTCTTCCCATCACAGTAGAGTGGCTGATGTTAACTGGGCAGGGGGAGAATTTAAGGATAAACAGGCAGCACCAAGGGAAGGTCTGCAGTTTTCTAATACTGTGTACTTCGGCATGGCCTGATGTTGGCTTGGTGCATGGAAATACCAGGTGAATCTTATCATTCTTTCCTCTCCTTGAATGGTAGAATAACTGTGGGTGCCCTTGCACCTGTGGATAAAAGGGTAAGAATTTGTTTTTCTTTCATGTAAAAGGATGCTGGGGCACTTTGATATCTAATGGTACCATTAAGACTGCACAGTGCTAGTCAGAGTGGTGCAGGGGAAGGTGGCTTTCTGAAGCACACTAATTCCACTCCAGAACGCAGAAGCAGGTTAAGTATGAGAAGCTGCTATTGTCCTTCCTCCCTCCCTCCCTTTCCTCCTCCTTCCCTCTCTTTCTCCCTCCCTTCCTTCTGCCAACAAATACTCACTGAGCACCTTTTTTATTTTGAGCACTTGCTAGGTTCTGGGAATCCAATGGTATACAAAACAGATATGACCCCCGCCTTCTTAGAGGTTACAAACTAGTAATAATAAAGAAAAAAATTACAAATTGAGGTGTGTGTGTAAAAGATGCACCCAAACATTTTAATAGAAGAGCTTGATTTAGGTTGGTTCAAGGGAAAGATTCTCTGAAGGAGTAACATGGCAAATTAGCCTTGAAGAACGTGTGGTCTAAAGCAAGAGTTGGCGAACTATGGTCTATAGGACAGATTTGGCCGCCACCTGTTTTTGTGTAAGACACAGCCACGCTGTCCACCTAGGTATCCTATGGCTGCTTTCGCAATACTACGGTAGCGTTGAGTAGTTGTGACAGAGACCATATGGCCTTCAAAGCCTAAAACATTTACTATTTTGCCTTTTACAGAAAAAGTTTGTTGACCCCTGGTCTAGAAAATACTTGAAAATAAGAGCTATGATATTTAGTTTGACCCATGCATTTTCAGACAATGTGGGCCATAGACTTTGCATGACTGAAATGTTTGTGGGCACAATTTTTTTTTTTTTTTGGACGTGATGGCGTATGTCTCTTCATGAAGTAGGCTTTAAGCAAAAAAGCTTTCTCTGAAACTTGATGTTGCATAATTCAAGTGGATTTTCTATTTGTGGAGAGTGTTATGGCATGGTGATTGTGAGCTTTACATGGAATCAGATTATTTTGAATTCAAATACTGGCTTTACCACTTAGGAGCTTCACTTATGTGCTGTGTTATTTTTTGTGAAGCTTATTACTCTTCACTTTTCTCATCAGTAAGAGAGAGGTACTTATAGTGCTGACCTCATGTAGTTACTGTGAAAATTCCATGAGATAATAATGCAAGAGAGTACTTAGTACAATGACTGACATACAGTAAATGCTGAATACATATCATACATTATAATTATTTTTAAGATACAAAAACATTTTCATAAAATGACACGTCAATGTTTGTAATGTCACCCCATAAACAGTATTCACAGTTTTTCTTTTATTTTCTATTCTAATAAACACGTTTTTCATGATGTCTGAGGATAAATAAAAGAGGTGACATCTAAGTCACAATTTTGCAATGATTGAAATTGATGTTATAATATTTTGAAATTTTTAACATGTTCACAAAATTAAATCTTTTTTAAACTCTGGAAATTTGAGGGTTTTGCCTACTATGTCTCCCGCATCTCCCTCTCCCAGTGCTATATTTAGGGGGTGTGTGCTTCTTACTGAACTTCACTGCGTATTCCCAACTGCCTGCAGCTTTGCGTATCTGTGAATGCCCATCGAGGCACGTCTTCCTCCTTACTGCTTCCTCAGTCTACAACTCCAGCCTGTATTAACCCTGTAGCTTTAAGTCCAACCCCACCCAACACCACAGTTCTTGGGTTTATTTTCAGCTATTCAAGAGAAGGCCAATTCTTGTAACCTTTTCTTATTGTCTCTCTCTCTCTCTCTATTTGTTGTCTATAGTCCGTGTTCTGATCTGTCCACTCCTCCCATCCCCCATCTCACCCTAGCCCATTCTGCCCCAAATTTCCAGCTTTGGTTCCAGTTTCCTATGACTCTGATGTGCCGAGCACATGGGTGCTGATTGATTGTCATCTGAAAAACCGTGAGGTGATGGGGTGACAACAGTGAAAGCTGACTGCCTTGCACGCACTCTGCTCAGCCGTCCCTTCTCCTGTTCCAGGCCTCAGTTCCCTGCTGAGCAACGGAGTTCTCACCATGCTGTTCATGAAACTGGCACCCAGCGCTTCCCTTAAAATGCCTATTTGGTGGCCAGAAGTCATCCAACAGAAATTCAGTGAACGCTGCAAAGCCCATCAGCAATGTACAGCGAGCGAGCCTGCTGGCACACCGTGGTGATGGTTTCACAGCAACATGAAAATAAGCATTGGCCTGATTACCTAGTCAAGAAACATTTTTAAAAAGAGAACGGGTAAAACAGAAATCAGGTAGTGGGATATAGTCTGCTTCTGCTTTCTGACCCTTATTGGTTTATTTCTGTAGGCTACATGGTTACCTGGGAAATACAAACAAAGACTTGTGTTTTCAGAGGCATCAGATGATGATGCCAAAGCTGGAGAGGACCTTAGAGATCATGTGCTCCACCGCCATCGTTTGATAGATGAGGACACAGGGAGGCTGGGTGCCTTACCCAGGATCACATGGAGGAAAAGCAGCATTGATAAACGTGGGTGGGAGGAGGACCAATTTGCAGGCAGCAGAGGGCTTTAGTGAACTACATGATTTTTTTGAGACAAATGTTGTTTCCTCCTTTTTGTTTTATTTTATTTAAAATTCTCTCATCTATCTATCCATCTATCTATCTATCTATATATAAAAGACATATATAAGTTTATATAAATGCATAAATTGGATCATATCATAAATTCTAGGCTTTTTTGTTTGCTCTGTCCTTCCTATTCTCTTCATTTCTCTGTAAACAATATTAAAAACCCTATATGTATCTTTCCATATTTTTCTCCATATACATACATACGTTATAGGGGTTTTTGTGGTCACTTTTTTTTTAATAAGACTGTATTAAAAGTATGTGATACATACTTTTCTGCATTTTTGTTTTTCTTACTCAATAGGGCCTCATGGAAATCTGTCCAAGCCAATTGGCATAGTTATGATTCATTTGTTAGTGGCCATATAATATTTCATGGTTTGTGTCCTGCATTATTCAACCATTCTCTTATTGACAGCCTTAACTTTGTTTCCTGCTTTACCACTATAATTCATGATGAAATAAATATCCTTGTGCATGTACCTTCATGTTCTTTTTTCTCTGAGGCAGTGAACAGGAAGTAGAATTACTAAGTTTAAAGGTAAATGTATTTTTAATTTAGTAGATGTTGCCAGATTAATTTTCTGATGAACTGTAAAATTTCACATTGCTACAGTGTATGAGAGCACTCTTTTTTCTGCATTCCTGTCACTAATAGGCCTTTTTGCTCTTTTTTCTGCTGTGACGAGCTGAAGTGGGCAGGGGGAGTGAATCTCCTTGATACATAGAGTGCCCTTTCTTTGACTACCATCATTGAGTCCAAGCATCTTATCCAGTATTTATTGGCCTTGTGAATTTACTTTTATGTGAATTGTCCATCGATGTTCTTTGACCATTTTCATTCATTCATTCATTCTTTTGTTCTCTACCCCCACTCCCTATTTTGGTTATTTTCTTGTAAGAGCTCTGTGAAAATTCAGATAGTAACTTTTTTTTTTTAAACATCTTTATTGGAGTAGAATTGCTTTACAATGGTGTGTTAGTTTCTGCTTTATAACAAAGTGAATCAGTTATACATATACATATGTCCCCATATCTCTTCCCTCTTGCATCTCCCTCCCTCCCACCCTCCCTATCCCACCCCTCTAGGTGGTCACAAAGCACCGAGCTGATCTCCCTGTGTTATGCAGCTGCTTCCCACTAGCTATCTATTTTACGTTTGGTAGTGTATATATGTCCATGCCACTCTCTCACTTCATCCCAGCTTACCCTTCCCCCTCCCCGTATCCTCAAGTCCATTCTCTACATCTGCATCTTTATTCCTGTCCTGCCCCTAGGTTCTTCATGACCATTTTTTTTCTTTTTTTTTTAGATTCCATATATATGTGTTAGCATACGGTATTTGTTTTTCTCTTTCTGACTTACTTCACTCTGAATGACAGTCTCTAGGTCCATCCACCTCACTACAAATAACTCAGTTTCGTTCCTTTTTATGGCTGAGTAATATTCCATTGTATATATGTGCCACATCTTCTTTATCCATTTATCTGCAGATAGTAACTCTTTTCTATCTCTTCATTAAAAACATTTTTCTCAAATTCATCATTTATCTGTTGTCATTAGCTAATCATATTGGGGTTTTTTGCCACCCATATTTCAAAAATGAGAATATTTCACATATATTTAAAGATGTTTTTCTCTACAGAGGCATAGGGAAAGTTTTTGAGAAAATGTTACACTTTCTGTAATAGTAATCTTTCTTTTTTTTTTTAAATAGTAATCTTTCTTAAATGAACCAGGATTACAGACACCAAAAGGAACCTGTCAGTTTACAGTTACAAACTATGATTACAATAGGAGACACACATGTGTCTGGAATGGAAGCCCCCCCCAGATAATCCAGAGAAAAATGAAAAAATCTAATTTATTAGCACTGATAATACAGTTAACATATTTTGTCACCCACACTCTCTCAAATGAGTTACAAGTTTTAAAGAAGGAAAAGCTGTGAAATAAATGTAAACAAGATATTTTCAGATTAGATGTAATACATCAAGGACCTATATAGGGATTTGGGAGCAATTTAATCATATTGTCATTAACCTTTAAGTATGATATATTTTGCCATGCAAAGATGTCTCATTTTTATACAGTCAAATGTGTCTATCTTTTGTTTTATGGCTTTTGGATTTCCTGCCTTTGTTAAGATTTCCCCTACCCCTAGCTTATTATGTAATTTCCCTTGATTTTTCTTGAAGTTTTTATATTGCTTTATTTTTAATATTTAAATCTCTAGTCTGCTTGAAAATCACATGTATATATGTATATTAGTGGATAACCAGTTGTACCAGCACCATTTATTAAATCTAACCTTCCCCACTGAATAATTGAATAAGCTACTATCTTTGCCATATAACATTATATATATAATCTTTAGGTTATCTAAATATTCTCTTTTATTTTTCATTGATCTATTTATTCCCATGTTAATGCGATTTTGATTCTATTACGGTAGAGTTTTGTTGTATGTTCTTATATCTGATAAGAGAAGTTTCCCCTTACAATTCATTCATGTTATATTTTTCTTGACTACTTTAGGCATATAGTCTTTTTTATGAATTCACACTCATTGTAGCTAAGTATCCCCTAATGCCTGCTGGAATTCCAATGCAATCACATTAATTTATAAATTACTTTAGAAAGTATTAACTTATTACATGTCATATTCAGTGGAGGATTAAAAAACTCTTTTTAAAGACCAGACTCACACTGATGGGGATACACTAGAGTGTTGTACAGCCAAACCTTGTTTGGTTGTGTTTTTGCTTTATTGCACTTTGCACATACTGCATTTTTTACACATAGAAGGCTTGTGGCTATTCCTCATCAAGCAAGTCTGTTGGTGCCATTTTTCCAACAGCATTTGCTCACTTCATGTCTCTGTGTCACATTTAGGCAAGTCTTGCACTATTTCAAGCTTTTTAATTATTATTATTGTTATGGTGATCTGTGATCAGTGATCTTCGTTGTTACTATTGCAAAAAGATTATGACTGACTGAAGGCTCATGATGGTTAGGATTTCTTAGCAATAAGATATTTTTTAATCAAGGTATGTACATTGTTTTTTAGACATAATGTTACTGCACACTTAATAGACTACAGTATAGTGTAAACATAACTTTTATATGCACTGGGAAACCAAAAAATTCATGTGACTCCCTTTATTGGGATATTTGCTTTATTGTAGCGGTCTGGAACCGAACCGCAGTATCTCCAAGGTATGCCTGTAATGTGCGCTTTTCCTGCCAAGTAAGCTCAAGGCTGCAGTTAGGACACTGAGTGAAGGAGAGGAAGGAAAGCTACTAGCAGCTGTAGAGAAGCCACAAGTGCCAGTCTCTGTCCTCAGTCCTTTGCACGGTGCCAACACAACAGCATCTTGGTCACAGTTAGGAAGCCCCTAGGCCTCTTGGACTCCAGAGCTCACTGCCTTGTACTCTTTTGGAAGCCTTTATAACCACATAATTTTATATCTGCGCTTAATATAAATTAAAACCCCTTTCTGCAGGTAGGTTTGAAGATTTCGTAGCTCAGATATCTGAAAACAGGAAATGCTGTTTGGCAAGGACAGGTCGTATGTGCTCTGTGTGGTTTGCCTCTTTGCTTTGCACCATGCTCCGCCGTTTGCCCTGAACACCCGCCACCTGCCGCAAGTCAGCCTATCCTTGTCCACTTAGCTCCCTGTTCCAGGAAAACGTTCCCATCCCAAACCAGAGAGACTCCTTTCCCTTCTTAACTCCCATGGCCCTTCGCTTTCTCTGATAGCATTTATTACACCCTTTACTGTCTTATGGATAATTAGCCATTCTTTGTACCACTTTTACCAAATTGAACATCTGCCCTGTGGTTGTTTGGGGTGCTGGGGATACAATGGTGAAGAGATGATGGATTTATCATTATTTCCTACAGTAAACTTCATGCCTATGAACCAAATCTTTTTCCCTTCTATTCAGAGAATTCTTCACAGTGACTCATACATAGAACATGTTCAACCAGTGTTTGGTGAGTGAGTGAATATATGATAGGGATTAGGCCATAGGTGCAATGATTCTGGTTGAAATATGATTTTTCTCAGTTCTACATCAATCAGTTATCACTTTTTCCCTACTTTTAAATTTTTTAGAATACACTGTATTTATTGCTTTTCCCCCAAATGTCTTTTGTCAAATTTTTCCTAGTTTGCCAGAATTATTTTTCATTTAATAAATAAATAAATAAATAATTTAAGATTCCCCCTACTATATTTTAGGCACCATAATAAGCATTGGGGATAAAATGGGGATCAAAAATAAACCCACATCAATAAAATTGCTGTTTAAAAAATGGAAGTTGGGTCTGTTTTCTCCAGATAGCACGTAGGCACAATATTTTTTAATCTAAAATTATGAGGTCTAACTTATAATACAGGTAAAGGTGTTAGGAGCCTAAAATAGATTTAATATTTGATACCTGTATTTAAATTGAGAAGTGAGTGAACATAACTCTGAATATTCTAGATTTGTGGACTTAGTGTTCATAATTAGAAAAATATGGGAATAAAACAGAAATAATCAGTACTCCCAATCCTTGCTACTGAAGAGTAACAAACTTTTTAAAGAATAAGTACTTCCAGTATAACCCAGTTTTCTTCTCTATTGTAATAAAATAAACATTTATTTAAATTTAGACATTTAATTGTGTCTTGCCCGATATACTTACCAATCAGCTAGAAACGTGTGTCTAGATGAATACTTATACATTAACTTAATTAGAAACTGTGTGAATTTACATTGATCAGGTCTATATTTATTGAGCATATACTACGTGCCAAGGACTATTCTAGGAGCTCAGGGTACAGCAATGAGCAAAACAAAGATCCCTGTTCTTGTGCACTTATATTCTAGTTAGGGACCGATGGTGGAGACAGCAAATAAACCATAAATATAGTAAATGAGCAAATTATGAAATATGATAAAAAGTAATAAGTGCTATGGAAAAATAGTAGAGGAGATTAAGGGGGTTTAAGGGTGCTGGAAGTGAAGGGGTGAGGGCAGGCTGCAGTATAAAATAGGGTTATATTAAATATAATAAGTTTATATTAAATAAGGTTATGTTAATATTAAATTAAATAAGGGGAACTACGCCCAGCCTAAAAACTTAAGAAATGTGGAGTTGTAGAGTGCTATCAGAGGAGATTCAAAAATGTAAGTACGGGGTTGAAAAATAAAAACTGTAAGGAATCTTAGAGATACTTGTATTACTCAGCTTGAAAGAAAAGGTCTGGGAAGACACAATATTGATTTTCCAATGGTGTTTCTAACTCCATTGAAGATGCTACTTGCAGAAATGTTCTCAATTGTAACATGAGAAATGTAGGTCATCCACAGGGGAGAACTGCCTGAGAACGAGAACTCTTGTGTTCTAAAATGTGATGTATGGAAAGACCGAGAGAATGTCCTCTGAATGACTTAAACTTGATTAATTTTGATTTGTAAACCTACACACGGAATGTACTACTTAATAAGTATTAGCTTTTACTATTATGAATAATGATCATAGGTCTGGAATTATTTATGTGGTATTTCAGTTATTAAATAAATAAATGCTCCCCTACTAGTAGAGAAATGAACTAGACATTAAAAGTCCATTCTAGTCCTATGATTCCATCATGTCTTCCTTAGTGGTAAAAATACCATTAAGAGCTGTGAATACTCAAGAGGTATTTGCTTATAACTAACACATCAAGGTAAGAGATGTGCGTGCATGTTCTCTCTCTCTCTCTCTCTCATGCATTCAGAAGCTCTGATACTTCCAACACAGGAATTGAGGTTTTCTTTTTATTTCCTCTTTCTCTGTTTTACCATAAGAGAATTAGCTCATCAGGCCAATTCTTCCAAATAGTTCCATGGAATGAGTTGATTACATCATGTAATTCAAGTCTATAGCAACTACTGAGATTGTCCACAATAGGAACAGGAGGCACCTAAATCCATCAAGCATTGTAGCTGTTTTTTTCTTTCTGGTGGAACATAAGAAAGGGGTGAACAATTTGCTGCTACAAATATAGCAGATTGCTGTAAGGCTGTATCCTGTTTGGAAATGATCTCATCTCATATGTCTGTTGGTGGTTAGCCACACTCAGCAGAACTATTCTGATACGGCATTGTTGTTAGAGGGCCCTCCAAGTTAAAGCCATAAGGATTCCTCAGTGCCCATGGGGCGGGGCTTATGAGTGAGATACAGTTGTCAAGGGTCTTAAACTCTAACCTTAATCCGTATAAGGACTTGTTGCAAGTCATCTTATTTCTTATTTTCGTGCATTATTGTGCTCCTAGGATTCTTCTAGTAGATGAATTGTGCTATGTGTGTAACGATGAATTAGAGATAAAGTCAGGTCTCTTCCTTCTTTATTGATTTAGAGTAGGAATACATCTGAATACATCTCCTTTGCAATCATGCTGCTGGAATACCGTTCAGGCGTGCAGTAGCGTGCCCTCTTTTATTGCCTCCTTCCTCTGCCCCCACTCAGATAAACAATAGAACTTAAACCATGAACATTCAGAGCTGTGCAGTCTAACGTGGTGGCCACTAGCCGCATGTGGCTACTGATCACTCGAAACGTGGATAGTCCGAAATGAAATGTGCTGAAAGTGTAACATACTCACCAGATTTCGAAAACTTAGTAAAAAAAAAAAAAGAAAGAAAGAATGTAAACTATCTCATTAATAATTTTTATATTGCTTACATATTTTGGATATATTGGTTTAAATAAAATATATTGTTAATCTTAACTTTCTTTTTACTTTCATGATGTGGCTGCTATAAAATTTAAAATCGCGTATGTGGCTTTCATTATATTTCTACCAGGCAGTGCTGGTCTAGAGTCTCTTTGACCTCCCACTTTCCCTTCTGTTACCCTGGGGGAAGCCTTTAGAGCCAGTATTGATTACTTCCCGCAGCCCAGGGAAAGATTTGTTTCTGGGTGTGTGTACACACGTGTGCATACATGTGAGTGCATATGTAGGGGTGGTGGAGCTGGATAAGGAGCAAAAGAAGGAAAAAGAAGGGAGTAGTTTCAACCAGCATCGGTCTGAGACGCCACCACTTAAAGTAAGGAAGTAGGAAGAGCCGAGCACAACTTAGTTCCCCATTAGGCAACTTTGTTCTTTGTTTTAATAGAGGGTGAATCACTGGGACATCAGACTCTTCTGGATTAAAATGTAGACACAAAATACAGAAACAAACAAAGTTTTAAGAATTATCGTTGTCATCGCTTTCCTTAGTCAACAAAGATAATCAAGAACCGACCTGTATCCCACCTGATAGTTCTGATTTGGATAAAGGATATAATATGTTCTATTCTGCAGCATTTTATAAAAGAGAAGTTTCTGGCTGAGATAGAGTCTTTTCATGATCTTATAGTTTACACTTAAATAAACACCCAAACTAATATGATGGTGTTCCTGGAGAACTGGAAGATTTTGTAAATCAAGATGCTTTTGTTAAAAGTTAAGAGATATCAGGCAGATTCTACTTTTTCAAGAAAAAATAAGGGTATTTTAGAGACCAAGCCTATATGACTTAAGTCAATGATTTAATGTTCTACATAAGACAAATCAGTTTTACTATAATCTTGTCATAGATCATGAAATGACAAACAAGTATTTTCACCATTTTATTGACGTAATTAATTAAATTAAAGCCCAGGTGGGGAGCCCACTGATAATAGTCACAAACTGAACTGTTATTTAGGTTAATGAAAGGGGAAAGGCGAGGGCCAAGTAATTTAGATCAGTGCTAGCCAATAGAATATGTAATGAAAGCCACATATGTAAGTTAATATTTTCTAATAGCCACACTGATTACTTTCTGCAGCTCAGAGAAAGACACATTATTTGTGAGAGAGAGAGAAAGTTTAGTGTGAAGTAAAGGATGAAGTGGTCCTGCATCTGAAACTTTATATCCCCAAGTTGGAACACTGTCATGGAAAGCACTATCCAAATGTTGATAAACTAGCTGTACTTGCAGTTTATCATAGATTACACTATTTCATAGCCGAAAACGGAGACCTGACAGCCTCTCATTTCAAGTGAGATGAATTAGGCCCAAAGTAGCAAAGTAACTCACCTCAAGTCCCACAGCCAAAGTGGCAGAAGTAGAGATAGCACCCAGTTTTTATTCCCTTTAGACGGTTGTCCGCACTATTTTAGGCTGCCTCTGAATTACTGAGTCATTCATTTCTTTGTTCATTGGTCTATTCAAAAGAACATTTGGTGCCAGGCACTGTGCTATGACCTTAGGATACAGTGATGAATATGACCGTCCTCATCCTCAAGGACATTATGTCATCCTGTGACCCTGTTCAATTTTCATGGTAAGCTGAGGATAGGAATACTTCAAAGGATATTTGTCACAAACTCAAAGGGCTCCAAGATGTAAGGGTTTGCCCTCCATTTGTGAAGACAAACACTTGAAGGAGTCAGCAGAGACCTATTCTGAGTGAACCACACTAAACAATATGGTTAAGGAGAGGACAAAAAGCATGACCTCTTCAGTTGAAATCACACTGGAAACTGCTTGATGGACTGAATGAGGAACCAGACTTGGGTCCCACCTGTCCTGAGGGAGAGAAAGGCTGTTCCACTCACATCAGTTAATTGACAGACACTTCATTATGGACCCTGAATGTTGGGATCATGGAACGTGCCACGATTTGGCAACTGCTGGTGCTCTGAGGATTTAAGAGACAAACTGCCACGGGACTGTTTTGACTCTGGAGGGGCAAATATTGCTCATGGTCATGAGAGGATTGGTAAAACAAAACAAAACAAAACAAAGTCATTAGGTCAGCACGAATCTTCCTAAGGATAATAATACATTTCATAAAGTTTGAGTCACAAATACAAAGTCCCCGTAACTCACTTCCCATTTCCTATGCATTCCCTTCCAGTCAATGCTCCTATGGGTGCATATTTTACATGGTTTAATCAGGATGTATGTGTAATTTTTATAATCTGGATTTTGCAATTAAAAATTTCCCCAAACTGCTTTTCCACAGTTTGTCTAAGTCATCATAATTGTTATTTTAGTGACTGCATGATATTCCATTCAGTAATCCTATCATGTTTTGCTTAAACTTGTTGTTAACCAACTTATTAAACAAGATGCTCCTTGGACTTTACTGAAAATCACTGTGAATGCTTAAGAGTTTTCATGATAAAACACATACTTACCCTATAAAGCACATTCAATGGATCATTTAGTGGCACAGTATATGCTGCTGTAGAGTCATAGGCCTTCAACCTCCCCAATAGCAAGATGCTTTCAAAGTGTCTTTTGGCTTAAAATAATTTTGCAAAATTGGTACATATAATAGGCTCAGCTAACCCAGAAATTAAAAAGAACTCTGTTGACAACACTGCCCCTTCTTGTAATAGGTCAGGAATGTGGACACTTTTTATTGGTACATGACTGCTGAAGTTCCTAGTTTTTATAAAGTGATCTGGTCCCTAAGAATCTGAGGACTAAACTATATACTGACCCCCCAAACCTAAGGAGGAGGCCGTGGATTAGCTAGGCTCACTTTCTTTTTTTTTTTTTTTTTAAACATCTTTATTGAAGTATAATTGCCTTACAATAGTGTGTTAGCTTCTGCTTTATAACAAAGTGAATCAGTTATACATATACAATATGTTCCCATTTCTCTTCCCTCTTGCATCTCCCTCCCTCCCACCCTCCCCATCCCACCCCTCTAGGTGGTCACAAAGCACCGAGCTGATCTCCCTGTGCTATGCGGCTGCTTCCCACTAGCTATCTATTTTACATTTGGTAGTGTATATATGTCCATGACACTCTCTTACCCTGTCACATCTCACCCCACCCCCTCCCCATATCCTCAAGTCCATTCTCTAGTAGGTCTGTGTCTTTATTCCCGTCTTGCCACTAGGTTCCTCATGGCCTTTTTTTTTTTTTTCCTTAGATTCCGTATATATGTGTTAGCATACTGTATTTGTTTTTCTCTTTCTGACTTACTTCACTCTGTATGACAGACTCTAACTCCATCCACCTCATTACAAATACCTCCATTTCATTTCTTTTTATGGCTGAGTAATATTCCATTGTATATATGTGCCACATCTTCTTTATCCATTCACCTGTCGATGGACATTTAGGTTGCTTCCAGGTCCTGGCTATTGTAAATAGTAGGCTCACTTTCTTAATCAGGGCAGGGTAATGGGTTCCAAGAGTCTGTGGCTACCATCCCTACTTAGGAAGGGAATGGCGCATGGGTCAACTTAATTTTTTAGGTCTTTGGAAAACTGTGATAAATAATATAGGAAACTGAGATATTTTATCCTAGATAAAAGTAGTTACAACTTCTGTTGTACTTAGAAGTTTTAAGTAAGTTTAGGTCCTTTTTGATATTGAGTCTGTACGTGAGTAGAAATTTTCTTTCTGCCGATTATTTTAACTTTCATTTGATGACCTGATAAAAGGAGTTATGTATTCATCTGACCTTGGGCAATGACTTAAACTTCTTTGATTTTCACTTCTTTCCATTTTCTACCTGGGAATGATTACATCTGGCTTACCTGTCTCATGAGATTGCTGTGAGAATCAAATGAGATGTAAACTGTAAAATCTTCTGACAAGTGCAAGGTGGACGCTATTATTAATCACTGGTGATGGTAAATGTTGATGATGAGTGAGAAATCCCCAGACACATCATCAGACAGCAGGACACTCTGTGGGTGTGTCAGGCTAGGATATGGTGAAGTGATGCCAGTTAGCACCAGTGATTTGTTCCCTAATGTAAACCTCTTCCTTTACTTGTAGAAGCATGCTTCCACAGACTAGGCAAGGTGTTCTGAACTCACAATATTAAGGTCATCCAGAGAATCAGCCAGGAAGAATTTCCCTAATATTATTGTGTTCTGCAGTGACAAATTATACCAAGACCCATGTGTAAACAGTTATTTCCAGGAATAAGAGACAATGTCATCAAAAGTGAAAGACAAGTCTGTGGCTAGAGGAGCATCTTCCCTATGCATTTGAACACTCAAGCTTGCTTTAAATTGTGTCCAGGTTGTGTGGTTAGGTTCTTGCCTGCAGGGAGTAAGCCACACAACTCCCCACAATTTCAGTGGGAGGCACCTGACCCAGTTTCCATGGTCTGAGCTGAAAGATTACCCGAGTGTGTGCACTGCCACAACGGCCTATAAACATTACATAGGGAACTCTTTTAAAATTCACACTTTAAAGAGTAAATTAGATAGTCTTCATTTGTTTTGCTTAGGGTTTTGGGTGTAATTACTTTTTCCTCCTGAGGCATTTCAGCATCATCTCCACAAATAGTTATTAGAGGATTGGGAAACAGTTCTGCACTCACTGTCTTAGAATATAAATCTCACCCATATAAAGCCATATATGTTTGTCCTGGGCAGATGGGAAATGACTGATTGTGTCATTGTTCTCTTGGCCTGACTCTGCCCAGGTATCTTAGATACATAGGGTGATAGACAAACTCTTTCAGGGCCATGGAAGACATATTCAATGAACCTAGCTTCAGGGCACAGAGTATCTTCATGGTATTTGGAAAGAATAAACTATTTCCTCTTTCCTTACCAGGAGTTCGATTACACTATCCTTACCTTTGCAAGAGATAAGAGCATAGGTCATTTTTATCTCTTTGAGACTTTGAAAAAAATTAAGATAAAGAAAGTGAGATAATATATGCTGAAGAAAAGAAGGCTGCCACAGAAGATATAGTCCACATATCCACTGAGTACCAAAAAAGGGAAAATGAGGTTTAACTAGGGTTGCATCTGAGGATTTATGTCCAGACAATGATGATTGCCTCTGAAGTGAGCGGGAGTTCCCTTCCACAGGTAGAGTTCTAGTTGCATGAGATGATGTCCTTATGAACCTGCCTAAAGTGGCTCCTTATCCACATATCTCTGATAAGCCTTCGTCATAGGACTATTTTTATACATCACTTTGAGTAAGTAGAAGGGTTCATTTGTGTTAAATAGGTGAACAGTTGACAGAGGGGACATTTCTTAACCTGATAATGAGGGAAAGCCCTCATTAAGACCCTAAGCATTCAAGAGCCACAGTCTTCTACTGTATCTCTTTCTTCTCTGTAATTTGTTTTCTCAAAATCTGGTCTGTAAACCACCTGCAACAGAATCACCTGAAGAGCTTGTTAGAAATGCACATTCTTGGGCCCTAGTTCAGACCTGCTGAATCAGATACTCTGGGGTGGGGCCCAACAGTCTGCTTCGGCAAGCCCTGCAGCAGATTCTGATGCTCGCCAAAGTCTGAGAAGCATTGGGATGAGGACGTCCATTTCCTTCAGAAATTCTTTACAACGGTAGGGAAAAGACTCATTAAGAGAATGTGATTCATTTGCAATGCTTGTGTTTTGTTTGTAATCAAGAAATCTCAGTTTAGAAGGAAATTTACAAAGAGATTTAATCCAGCCCTCTCTCTAGTATTTGAATCCCTCCCTTGCTCCCTTTCTCCCTTCCTCTCTTTCTTTCCTCCTTCCTTCCCTCATTTCTTTTCCCTCTTTCTCTTTCTGTCTTATGTGCCAGACACTAGACCAGGGATTGAGGATGCAATGATGAATGCAAACAGCAGTCTCCTGTCTTCCTAGAGCTTACAGTCTAGGGAAAAGGCATATTTAAATGATTATACTAACAACTATGAAATTATAATTGTTCTAAGTGCTGTGGTGAGGAGGTACACAATGTCATGACAATGTATAATAGAGAGATTTAAGCAAGTCCGTACACCTTCTACAAGGTAACTCAGCCCTGATGGAGCACTTCCTCTTGGAGGGGAACTTTTGGCAACTTATTGGAGCCTATTTCACTCTAAGATAAATCTAAATGTTAGAAATTTTGAGTCATAATATTGAGTCAAAATCTGCCACACTCTACTTTGGACCATGCTATCCTGACTCTAGTATCTGGAATCTACAAGGAACAAATCCAGTCCTCTTTTACATTGCAGATCTTCACACAAATAAAGAATTCTTCCCTCTAGGTTTTTTCTTTCCAAGGCTGTGAGATTCCTCATTTACTTGGTCTTCTTCAGAATACTCCACCTTTTTTTCTTTATTTTTAAATTTTTTATAAAATATTCTGTTGCTCAGCATGAGCTGGAAGTATATAATGATAAGCTCAGAGTAGTGTATGTCAGAATCTATCTGTAACCGTCATTGTCTTTGGTATATTCCACATTCCTGTGGTCTAACCTCACCTGCTTTATGTACAACTGTATCACACCACTGACTTGTACTGAGCTCACAGTTAAGTGAAACCCTGGTTACCTATCTATCTCTATCTGTCTGTCTGTCTATATATTACCTTTTCCAAGTAATTGAAAATGTTTTCCTCTAAGATGTCAGTAACATCAGCCCTTTAACCAGCACCCATCATTTAGTCTGTTTACCCACTTCATTATGTTTATTTGCGTTATCAACTAATCTAAATTTCTTCAGTGTGTCAGTCAAAATTTTGCAAAACTCTAATATTTGTCTTGCTAAAATCTAGATACAGGATGTCTCCAAAGTCAATGGTAGGTATTCTACCAATGTAATTTATTTAAAGGAAATGGGGTTAGTTTGTCTTCACTTGTTTTGGTAATCCCCACTTCATCTTCTGTGTTAACAAACAGCCTTTTAATATTTATTGACAAGTCAAAAATTCATGAGATGTACCACTTTTAGCTAGATGAGGCATACAGTTTTTCTGCATAGTCAAAACATTCTATCAAAACAATAGAAACACCTTTTTTCCATTTATTTAAGAAGTCTTTTATATCCTCAGAGTGAGTTCTCATATCTTTGTATTTTCACCTAGAGTAACACCATTATAATTCATTCTGGGGTGCCTGGATCTTTAGGAGGTGTACATTCTTTCTTGGCTTATTCCTCTTCTCTTCCTGGTAGGTCTGTGCTCACTAACACAGACATGATTTGGCCAGTAGATGAATATTTTCGTCTGGCAGTTCACAGAGTACTATTCAGGGGCTTCTAAGTAAACCTGGGGCTAGTTCTCATAAGAGTTATTATTTACAATTTGGTAATAAATATTTGCTTAAGTTGGTCATGAATAAATAAGTTTTTTAATAAAAATAAAAACTTTTATTACCATTTCATTAGAACAGACATCATTCATTTTTAATTCCAATGAGAGGGTTTTCTTTTGTTTTGTTTTTAATAATGCATATCACATTCTATCTTGCCCTCAACCTGCTCACTAATTAAATGAGTGGTTTGGACTAAATGATCCCTGTGACATAGTCAAATTCCAGAATTATATGATTCTAAACTTTGAGAAGGAAATAAAATTTAAAATAACTGTATAAAATGGATGGCTAGTGGGAAGCTGCTGCATAGCACAGGGAGATAAACTTGATGCTTTGTGATGACCTAGAGGGGTGGGATAGGGAGAGTGGGAGGGAGGCTCAAGAGGGAGGGATATGGGGATATATGTATACCTATAGCTGATTCACTTTGTTGTACAGCAGAAACTAACACAACATTGTAAAGCAGTTATATTCCAATAAAGATATAAAAAAATAAAATAAAATAATTTTAAAGTTAAACCACAACACACACACACACACACACACACACACACATGCACACACACACCACACCTGTGCATGTAAAACTGATGAAATCTGAATAAGGCGGCTGGATTGAATCAGTGTCAATTTCCTGCTTGTGATATTGTACTATAGTTTTTGCAAGATATTTCCATTAGGGAAAACTGGGTGAGGATATATTGGATATCTCTGTATTATTTCTTATAAAAATGTGAATCTATGATTATCTCAAAATAAAAAGTTAAAAAAATAAAACCATAGAGTGTTATAACAGGACATGGGAAGCAAATAGGTCTTGCTTGTCCATATACTAGCTTAAACGGATTAGTTAACCTTTCTGAAACTCAGTTTCTTTGTCAGCCTTAAAGTGGGAATATGAATTCCTACCTAATGGGATTATTGGAAGGATTATATGAGATAGTGTGTGTAAACATCTCTTATGGTTCATACTCCATGATAGTATTCAGTAAATGTTGGTTACTTTCCCCAGTGCTGCTTCTCTGCTCTGGAAGAGAAAATAGGACAAACAGCCTTGCTGCAGGTCCCCTAAAAAGAGACGACATATGACCTGAAGCTGAAGACAGTTTAGAAGCATACATTAGTGAGATGAACCCCATAGCAGTGTAGTGAGTAATGCTGTTACATAACTTTCACAAATCACCAGGCAGATCAGCTAACATGGCTTGGCACCGTTTACCAATAAAATAAAATAACAAGGCAGCTTCCAAACCCAGCCCGAGTCAGGGAGTCCCGACACAGCAGCCAGAGTCAAAATCCAGAATGACTACATAGGCCTTGGAGCTTTGGCGTTTCAGTTGACTCAGACATGCAGTAAATCCGTATAAGTGGAAAAAAAACAAAAACGATTTCTCTCTGGCTGGCCCCCTGAATAATTGTCCCCAAGGGTCCTAGAGAAGCTTTCTTTCCCTTGCAAAAGTCCTTAATCATGTCTCCCAAATATGAGTTTTCCATGCAGCTGCACAGATGAGGACTAGGGAGGGACTAAGGAAAATAGACATGTCTTGGTCCCGAGGATGTGGCTGTTGAGTGAATGGCCAAGATGTGTCTCCCACATGTCTCCTAAAATGTTTAGAGTTTCCCAGGGCTCTGTCCTCACCTTTGATCTGATGAATGTTTTTGTCAGTGAGTTGGATAGAAACACAGAAGGTTAAGCCCACCAAATTTTCGAATGATACCGAGGTAAAAGGGAGTCTGGGGGCAGAATTACAATTTTTTAATGATTTTGGCAGGCTCTAGGGCACTGAACTGATCACGGTAAGTTGTAATTTAACAGGGGTAATGTTAAAGCCTGCACTTCAAAATCAAAAGCAGAAGTATAGGTTAGAAAAGGCTTAGATTGACAAGGGTTTTTTACGAAAAAGTTGTAGGGATTTATTGGACTACAAGAAATGTATGAGCCAACAGTATGCTATGGTTGATTAAAAAAGAGGTTAAGGACCAGAAAAAGGAAAGTAATCTTTCTACTTTACATAATTTGCACTAGTTAGACAATACTCTTTGTGTTGTATTCAGTCTAGGTCCAAATTTAAGAAAGATATTGACAGATTCAAATTGGTCACTAAGGGAAGGAAGGAAAAAGGAGGGCCAAGTTTTTAAAAATCCCCAAACTATATTGTTTAAAGAATGATTGCAGGAAAATAAGGATACTCAGCTATCTTTTAGTTACCATATGGAAGAAGAGTAAACTTGTCTATTTTGCTCTGAAAGGCAGAAGCAGGATTAATGAGAGTTCATGGAAACAGATTTTGGCTCAACAGAAGGAAAAATTTTCAAATAATTACAACAGTTCAGTGACAAAAAAGACTATTTCATTAAATTGTGAGCCTCCTGTCACTGGAAATATTCAAGCTAAGGCTGGACGAGTGTCTCAGGGATTCTGAAGGCTCCCAGCACTGAAAAGAGCTTGGGGTGGGTGACCTTTGAGATCAGTTCTAACTCTCATAGTCTATGATTTAAGTAAGAATGAATGCCAAGGCTGCTTATGACATGCCAGAGCCACTTTTTCAACTCTTGGCTCTGATTCTGACCAGCTGTGTGACCTTCAGCTAAGAAATTAACCATTTCTTCTTCCAGTTTCCTCATCCGTAAATTGAAGGAGCTGGATTTAATGATGCCTAAGTTCTCCCCAGCACGTCTGTCTCCTTGATCATCCTCATAACTACAGCATGTTGGAAAAGTAGAGTTTGAGCTGATGCCTGCCATTTTTCTAAGTCAGCTTGCAGGAGAGGGCCGAAAGACCAAAAACCATTGTTGATTCTGGGGGCCATGGAACTAACTCTCAAGTTCTTGTTGGCAGGAGCATGGGTGATTATGATCCCAAAATTTATTCCCATGGGATCTGTGGCAGGAAGTAGATTAAATAACTGAAAATCTGGTTTCTTTCAAACACCTGTACATTCTGGCTGAGTTCAGCAATGCCTTTGCAAACAACTTAGAAGAAGTGAAGATCATATGAGCATTACAATGTAGTTCTGTCCTTTACAAAGCAAACCTTTGTCTTTATTTCCTTAATGATCTGGCAGTTTCTATTGGACTTTGTTTATAATCATGAGAACCAATATCCATAAAGCAACTTATTACATGACAGATAGTGTTCTAAAAGTTTTATATAAATTACTTTAATCCATTTATAATCTAAAAATCTAATGATGAAATCAGTGATTAGGTCCTATTTACCATATGGAAGAAGAGTAGTTTAAATCCAGTGTAAGTCTGGCTTAATGGTAGAGTCCAGAATGGAGATTCATGCCCTTATTCTTTTAAACTTCATTACTGCTGTTCAATGACTATAATTTCCTTTATGGTCCATTTGATTGCTAATACTTTTCTTCTCCACCTATATTAAGGTGCCTCATCCTGTGCCACTGCTGCATTCTAGCTCTTCCACTTCTTCCTTGACTTCTCTCTGGCTCCCACATCATTGCCTCCAAATCTCATTTCTTCAGTTATTTTCTCCTAAGGTCTTTGAAAAGCAACCATCAGGGGGAGTGTCATAGTTTTCTTTACATATATATGTATATAGATATAGATGGTATGGCCATGATTTCAGATACCTCCTCCGGTTACTGAGGTCAGCTAGGGAAGAAAGAAGTAAACTGATGCTTCTTGTAAGGACTTGAAGAACTTAAACCTCATTCCCAGGCTCATGGGTCTGGCAATACTCACTCCATCTAAGTACAACATTTTCTTCCATCTCTTTGTTTCCTTAGGCTGGAAATGAAAACAGCTGTTAAAAATAAGAGCACATGAGTCAGTTTTGAATCTCAATGTAGTAATTATAGTTTCCATCTCAATTGGTATAGTTCCTCCCAGTGTACTGAGCCCCATATCACAGCCCCCTTATTGTCAATTTTATACCAAGACCTTAACTTGTGTTTTCCAAACCTCTAAGATTAAACACTAAATCAATTGCCTAACCAAATAAATAAATAAATAAATGACAAGGAAGAAAACACTTCAATTTGAAAACCTGATTCTTGGGACATGCCCTTTTTCTGATTTAGATTTTAACTAAATCTTTAACTAAATATCAACTAATGTTGATATTAGAAATGTCAGTTACTGTTCCACATTTTTGAAGGTGGAGCTTCTGGGCTTCATGGTATCCTCAATGTGAAGAATTTTGCTTGTACTCTTATAGAGGCTATTCCTTGAGTTGTATTTTCTCTTTTCCAAGTTCCTGATGCTTATGACCTAGTAAGCCAATCTCAAAAGAGTCATCTACAATCCATTAATTGATTGTCCCCTTTTAGAGCAGATTGATCCTCTTTTAGTTCTGCTCAGTCCCCAAATCAACCATTGAGTCCTTGACTGAGCAATCCCACTGGCTTAAAGCTCTGAAGGTCCCCCCCCAGTGAATCAGCTGCCTTCAACTGACCTATCTAATATTGCCCTATTAATACAGATCATATGCTATTAGCAAGAGAACTTTGTGTCCTATTGGGGGAGAAGCAGGAGGCAGGAGACTTGACCCTTTCAGTCACTTCACTTTGCCTACTTTATTTCCATTTTCTAAGATTTGATTTCTTTGTTGTTAGATTAGATTATTTCTAAAATTCATTTCCCTGCTAATATTTCTATAATTTGGTTATCACTGTGTCCTCCATGAGCTAGTTTTATGTGATGAAAATTCTCTTGGTCAGTTTGGGCTGCTCTAACAAAAATAACATAGTCTTGGAAGTCCAAGATCAAGGTAGTGGCAGATCCAGTGTCTGGACAGAGACAGAGAGAGAGAAGAGAGAGAGAGCAAGAGAGCGAGCCTTTTCTTATAAGGGATCTAAGTCCAACATGAGGGCTCTACCTTCATGACCTAATTACCTCCCAAAGCCTCCATCTCCAAATATCATCACATTGGGGATTAGGGTTTCAACATATGAATTTTAGGAGACACAAGCATTCAGTCCATTGCAGAAATGAAGATATTTGCATGCACGGTATGATTTGTGGAATTCTAGGAAGGCCATTTAGCACACTTAAAAATCCTATATCATTAGGTATCCATTCCTTTGTGGTAGGATATTACCTCTCAGATATAACACCTTTTAAAATCCAATATGTTTGGAAAGGCAAATCAAAAAACTAGTATGTGAGGTAGTATAGTGTAGTGCTTAGAAGCAGGCTCTTGTGTCAAATTATCTGAGTTCATACCCTTATTGGTATATGACCTTTGGCAATTAATTCACCTTTCTGTGCTTTCTGTGCTATAGTCTCCTCATCTACAAGCTGGAGATGATAATAGTACTCACCTCAGAGGTTTTTGTGAGGTTTCAATGAAATATGTAACATGCTTAGAAGAACAGTATCTTGCTATATGTGTTAACAATTATTATCCTTCATTTGTATAAATCAGCCTATTACATTGATGTCCTTTTGACATAAAGTTGATATCAGATCACAGAGAAATTGGAGTTTTATTTGGGAAACTGGGAGGGGATACCTTGGGTACATGAGGCACTTTGAGGAATAGTCTGCCTTACTGAGGTGTTACAGTTGGTGGCATAAAGCCACTAAGTGCCTGGGTGTCTGAGGGAAATACTTACAAGAGAGATAAAGGGGGATAGATTTGCTTCTGGTCATAACCAGCATGTCTAGTAACTGATAGAATTAATCAGCTGGTATAGTGAGCAAGTCATGTGATACACACCTGCAAATGAATTTGGAATTCAGTACTTGCTTAACTTTTTTGTGTCTCATAATTGTATCCCTTGTAATATTCAGGTAATGCTAGGTCTCTGAACGATGGAAAAAAATAAAATAAAGTGTTTTTGTTTGCTAAATGCCCTTGCCTCTTTCTTTTAGATTACATGAAGCAGACGACATTTGAAGTCCAAGCCTTTTTAGAAGCTGTGCAATTCTTCCGACAGGAGAAGGGACACTATGGCTCGTGGGAAATGATCACTGGGGATGAAGTCCAGGTAACATGGGGCTCAGAATTTTGGATCCTATTCTCCATCTGAGTGGTAGGAGGTCAGGGTCATAATAAACAAGCAAATTTAAAAAGTTGCAAGCATGGAGGATGTGGTTCCAAAGGCCATTTCTCTCATTGTCTAGAAGCGTTTGATCAGCAAACTATTGGACACCTTCTCTAAAGACCTCCAGACCAGGCACTAAATAGGGCAGCCCAAAATACTGCAACTGCAATGGAAGAGCTACTTCCAGTTTCTTTCTGGAAAATGCATATTCTCTCAAATGACCTCGTGCTTCCAGACTAGAAGCAAATGTGAGCAGTGTGGCATAGTGCAAAGTGTGTGGTGGGGCTTTAGGTCAGAAGACTTGGGTTAAAGCCTGCCAACCTTATATAACCTCTTTTAGTCTCAGGTTACTCCTCTGAAAAAAATAGGAATGACAATGTTTGTGTTGCAGGGTTGTGAGAATTAAATGAGATGTTGTTGGAAAAGTATTTGGCAAATAGCTGTCTTTATCTATGGAATGATTTATAAATGAAGTAATTAAAGGAAACAAATTTTGAAAGCATTAGATAGTTTTCTATATGTTTCATTTACCTTTTCTGATACTTTATTCCCTGTGGTCCAGTATAATTTCCCAAGACCCTGATTAAATGTCAGTCATAGGCTATGTGTCTTGGTTGGTTTGGTACCAGGCACTTTGTTACAAATCTCCAAGGAGACTGTATTTCATGATGTGACCTCATCCTCCATAAGGACACCAATCACACAGCTGATTCAGCCAGGAAGAGGAGGCTGGGTATGGGCATTATTTAATTAAAGGCATACAGGGTTCAAGAATGCTATTCTTTAATTTCCCCTCACATCCCAGAATAACAAGTGTGAAATTTTTTATTAGGGAACAATATTTGGAAGATGCCAGATGGTGTCTTGCCTTTGTATGGTCATTAAACGTCTAAAGCCAGAAACATTTTCTCATGGTAGTGGGCTGTTCTTTACTGTTTTACCATATGACTCAGAATCTTCTCCTCCTCCTTTTCCCCCTTCTTTTTCTTTTTTTTTTTTAACATCTTTATTGGAGTATAATTGCTCTACAATGGTGTGTTAGTTTCTGCTGTATAACAAAGTGAATCAGCTATACATATACATATAGCCCCATATCTCCTCCCTCTTATGTCTCCCTCCCATCCTCCCTATTCCACCCCTCTAGGTGGTCACAAAGCACCAAGCTGATCTCCCTGTGCTATGCGGCTGCTTCCCACTAGCTATCTGTTTTACATTTGGTAGTGTATATATGTCCATGCCAGTCTCTCACTTCGTCCCAGCTTACCCTTCCCCCTCCCTGTGTCCTCAAGTCCATTCTCTAGTAGGTCTGCATCTTTATTCCCGTCCTGCCCCTAGGTTCTTCAGAACCTTTTTTTTTTTTTTTAGATTCCATATATATGTGTTAGCATACGGTATTTGTTTTTCTCTTTCTGACTTACTTCACTCTGTATGGCAGACTCTAGGTCCATCCACCTCACTGCAAATAACTCAATTCCATTTCTTTTTATGGCTGAGTAATATTCCATTGTATATATGTGCCACATCTTCTTTATCCATTCACCTGTCGGTGGACACTTAGGTTGCTTCCATGTCCTGGCTATTGTAAATAGAGCTGCAATGAACATTGTGGTACATGACTCTTTTTGAATTCTGGTTTTCTCAGGGTATATGCCCAGTAGTGGGATTGCTGAGTGGTATGGTAGTTCTATTTTTAGTTTTTTAAGGAACCTCCATACTGTTCTCCATAGGGTCTGTATCAATTTACATTTCCCACCAGCAGTGCAAGAGGGTTCCCTTTTCTCCACATGCTCTCCAGCATTTATTTGTAGATTTTTTGATCATGGCCATTCTGATCGGTGTGAGGTGATACCTCATTGTTTTGATTTGCATTTCTCTAATGACTAGTGATGTTGAGCATCCTTTCACATGTGTGTTGGCGATCTGTATATCTTCTTTGGAGAAATGTCTATTTAGGTCTTCTGCCCATTTTTGGATTGGGTTGTTTGTTTTTTTTGATACTGAGCTGCATGAGCTGCTTGTAAATTTTGGGGATTAATCCTTTGTCAGTTGCTTTGTTTGCAAATATTTTCTCCCATTCTGAGGGTTGTCTTTTGGTCTTGTTTATGGTTTCCTTTGCTGTGCAAAAGCTTTGAAGTTTCATTAGGTCCCATTTGTTTATTTTCTTTCTTTCTTTTTTTTTTTTTTTTGGTGGATTCTAAACTCATTTATTTCCCATCCTGAGACTTACTCAAGAATTTTAATCAATTCTTGGTTTCTGATATTTGGAGGAAGCACATCCACTTATACATCTGAGAGGATTAAGGACTAGCCATACTTATGCCAAAAAGAAAAATGAAAGCATAGGGGAGGCTGAACCATTTGCCATTGATTGGCCTGTTATATAAACATGCATATGTAATAGATATACCAGTATTAAAATGCCATTGTATGGTACTTTTTATGTTCAGATCCTAACTCTGTTTGTTTTATCAATCTCATGAGATGTGTAGGGCAGTTATTATTTCCATTTTGTAAATGAGGAAACTGAGGGAGGAATATAGCGATTGACTTGCCCAGTTTTATTCATTCAACAATTATTTATTGAGCTGCTATATTCCAGGCACTATGCTGGGTGCTAGTGAACCAGAGATGGACAAGGCAGCATGGTCCTTGCCTTGTGGAGCTGATTGTTTTGGTCACATGCTAAGTGGATAAATGGCAAAGGAAATGATGGCTTCCGACTTCTGGTCCAGTGAAAGATCAACATCAACCATGGGACTATACCAAGTTAAACAGTTATTTAGCTCCTTGAGTTTAGCTAGGGTACTTAATTTTTTCTTTCATTTGAAATCTCACATCAGCTCACATTCCTTCACGACTGCATTGAAAGCAGGTACTAAGTCCTTTCTGGGAGTTAAGTATTGAGTTTGTTTTCTTTTGTTGACTTTCTGCTCTTTACTTTGGGCTGATAGGTGTGAATTGCTGTAAGGTGTCAAAGAATGAAATGACTCATCCCTTGCCATCGTGGTGAAGCAAGACATACCTAGAAACATCCAGAGAAAAAGGCAGCCTTAGAAGTGTGTGTGGGTGCATATGTGGGTCTGTTCATATATGGACATCATAAAGCATTAGCACAAAGCAGTCACAGGAAGGTGCTAATTTTACTGTATAAAAAAATACCTTAAAGGGGAAAACAAAACAAAACAAAAACCAGAGAAGAAATCAGTAAAATCTGGAGTTATCCAGTGACCCAGTATGAAGTTTTGCTCCCCCAGGAATCTAAGTTTCTTTGGTGAAAATCACGGACTCATAAGATGTGAACACTGGAAGGACATTTCAGGATCATTTGTCCAGGACCCTCTAGGCGAGAGAAAGAACATTTGGAGAAGTTGGCCCAAGTCACAAAACCAGTCTGTGACAGACATGCATTTTGAGCCATGTCAGGTGATCCTTTAAGAAGCTGGTAAAAGGAAATAACTTTCAAGACTTTCCTGTGTGGGGCCTGGTGAGGGTAAGCTTCACTGTAACCGCTTGCACGTGGAGCTGAAGCAGTGTCTGTCCTACGACCCACAGAAAAAAGAGGTCAGCGCCCCAAAGAAGCTACCAAGTAGTTAAAGAAAAGGGCATAGCATAGCTGAGTTTGAGAACATGACATCTTTTGTTTAAAGCACTGAATTTATTTGCATTTTTTTTTCATGTCTGCTAAGAACTTAATCATAACATTGTCCTAACCCCTTCTACCCTAGGGGACTGTATTTAGAAGATTTTCAGCATTGTTACATTATTATCTTCATAGTAATGACTCACACAGCAAGTATGGCATGCCCTCGTGGTGATGGTTATTTTAGGCAAGTGTCCAGGCAAAGCAAATATCTTAGAATAACTTGCCTGACAGACTATTAAGGTGAAAATATTTGTACATCAGTAAAAGCATCAATATATTTTCTACTTAATAAAAAATGTATCAAATGAAGTCATGAGGGAAAGCATTTTGTAAAATGTAAGTACAAGCTATGTGGTATACTTATTATTTGCCTTTAAATTAACCAGATGGGCCAAGAGAACAACTCAAAATTCCCACAGATCAGGGTGGTTTCAAGACCAGAAGACTATCCAGATTTTTTTAGGCCTTGTCCATAGTTTGTCTTTTGTCTAATGACCTTGAATGTGACCCGTTTAAATGGATTCTTTCACCCATGGTTGCTGAGTAACACAAAGGGCACAAGGCCAACGACCTGATCAGACCATGGGGCCAGCCTCAGGAAGGAGGACAGTCTCTCTGGGCCTCACACCTTCCTCACAGCTGCAGCATCTGGAAGGTAACACGTGGTGTGGCCTTCAGGGAGCGGGCCTGCGTTTCTTGGTTTCGATCAACCTAATGCCAGGTTTGGTTTCTTACATGTGTGGTGGAATTTTAAAATCTCCCAGTTAAATCCCAGCAATTAAATTTACACACACCCCCTTTTTTAAAGCACGAGAGATATCTTTAGATTCCTTATGGTAAAACTCAGTGGATTCTATTCTGAAGAGGGAAGGTTGGGGAAACTCCTTCATTAGTATGATTGGTTTTATTAGATTAGCTACTTTCTTTCTGATAGCCCCAGGGCTTTGGACCCTGCTCATGGAGGGCTAACCAAGGTAGGGAATCTCAGAGCAGATCCTGGGCAGGTGAGGATCCTCACAAGGTCAGGATGTGGTGGGGCTGACATTTACAGGAAGAAGAGCTGCTGGGATGAGACAGAGTTGGCCTCTGCCTGCCCCAGAGCTATTCCCTCATCACCAACCCCCTACCCCCGCTTCAACCCACTCCCATCCCCCTCCTTTTTTTTCCAGACATATTTCCTTTCCAATCCCTTATGTTATAAAATAGAACCAAATTTCTTGGAACATTGTATGGGAAAGACTAAAAGAAAACTATAAGCCCACCCAAATGGAATGTTCTTTTTCTTTGGACGGTATAACATTTTCATCTTTCAAATCCCTTTCACGCTAGTGCTCAGATTCAAGCCAATCTCTGCAAAAGGATGAATTTGGACAATTATTATGATTCTTGAATTTAATACTTTTAAACTAAGACAATATTTCCCATTGATTTGAAGTTCTGGCTTCAGCGTCCTTACTCTCTCAGCCCACTCTCCCCATGCCAGCACTTCCATCACTCTTGGGCAAATGTGTTCCAAACAAGAATTTACTCCACTGGGCAAGATGAGGTTCATGAATTATTGATTATGTACTTGAACCTAATTTTTGGACTTGCTGATTTCTATGGAGTTTGCACATGTCAAGTTCCTCTTAAACTCCTCAAAAATGCTGGTTCACCTCTTGACTGCCCCCCAAAAGTGGTTAAGAAAAGTAAAAACATTCCCCAACAATGAATTACTAGGACTAGTGGAAATCCTACCCCTATTATAATCTTTGTCACACCCGAAGTTCCACATCGCAGATGGTGGAACCCCACTGGCTGCACCGACCCGCAGCCTTCTCTCCTAGGAGCCCACAGGGAGACTGGGTGACTCGCCCACCTCCACCCTGTTCAGTTCAGCTGGACTCTTACATCCCGCTGTAAACAGAGCCCTGGTGAAAGGCAAATCTAGTGAGCTCATGAGTATTTCCACTAGCATGAGGCTGACCAGTGACCTCAAAGAAAGTTTTGCCCAAAGCTTAATTTGCGTTTTTATGAGAAGGTCAATTATTTTGGACAAATATTATTTTAAATTCATAGAACAGATGTCCAATGAGTGTCTACTTTTCTGCCTGCCTCCATTCCCCAAATTACTCTTGTTCTGTTATAAATCTTGGGTTGCAGCCTGATATTGAAAGTTGAGCTGTGAGCCCCAAAACTCATGGTAGATCTAAATCTAAATGACAAAACTGCTCCAATTCCTGTAGGGGAATGAATATGAAGAGCAAGGACCAGTGTTACATGGAGCATTATGTGTGGACATGTAGATCACTGCTCACATTCAAAAGAAACATTTTCATTGAGCCAAGCAAAATTTTAGGAAAGACTTGGGATCAATATTTTTTAAAAAACACCCTGAAAACTGTAGACAACCCCCGCCCCTATTCTACTCATCCCACCAATGTCCAGTTGTTCCAAAGTATTTGTTATTCCCTTCTTTTTCTAAACTTTAAAGAAGATGGAGGTGGGATTTAGAGTGCAGTAGGGACAAAGAGCAGATCCCAAGAAAGCTCCAGGGGAAACGATGATCTCAGGGGATACAGACAAGAACTCAAGCCACCAAAACCAAGGCTGACCCCCTTCACAGTTTTGCTAAGGATACCCTTATCTATAATTGAAGTTCCCCCTCTTATCCTAAATGGGCTAGATTCTTCTAGTTTGACTAGTAGAAGTTTGAATTGAGGAATTTGTCCTTTCCAATGGGAAAATGTCAACAAGTGTGACTGCTCCTTGCAGATATTTAAGAACGTTTACCATCTAGGATTGTCTTCCTAGAGATTTCTGTGGCCTCAGACCCAGAGTTAAACTATTAACCTAACGGATTTCATGTAGCGCAGGACAATCTTATGTAGCCAGGACGGGGGTGGCCAGTTATGACACCTTCAGTTAGCCTGATGCTTAGATTTTGGCGTCACCAACTAAACCAGCTCTGAGGCTCTCTTCCTCTTGACAGATCCTGAGTAACCTGGTGATGGAGGAGCTCATGCCAACCCTTCAGACAGACATCCTGCCTAAAATGAAGGGGAAGAAGAACGACAGAAAGAGGGCCTGGTTCGGTGTAAGCGATGATTTTGCTCTGCAGCTGTGCTACTCAAAATGAACATTCCTTTCCCTTCTCTTGTTAGGGTATTTTTTTTTTTTTTAATACGTAATTCCTTCCCTGTGTGGAGAACTGCCCAGTCTGCTCAGTCTCACTTACATGAGGACTAATCCAAACAGACTCAAACTTTGAAAGCCAAATTAGAATGTGTGTGCCGTTTTGTTTATGTTGCGATTGTCTGCAATTAACCCGCCCGCCTCTACTTGACTCCCTCAGGTGCTGACGCACGACAGAGCCCCGATTTATGTGTTGTTCTCTGTTGCAGCTCCTCGAAGAGGCCTACAACCTGGTTCGGCATCAAGTTTCAGAAGGATTAAGTGCATTGAAGGAGGAATGCAGGGCTCTGACGAAAGGCCTGGAAGGCACCATCCGT
The DNA here is from genome assembly GCF_009873245.2 of Balaenoptera musculus. Classification (NCBI taxonomy): domain Eukaryota; kingdom Metazoa; phylum Chordata; class Mammalia; order Artiodactyla; family Balaenopteridae; genus Balaenoptera; species Balaenoptera musculus. Next base: position 139,818,910 of record NC_045785.1, on the reverse strand, counting down.
TCAGATATGGATCAGATTGTGAACTCAAAGAACTTTTTAATTGGAAAGATCAAAGGTCAGTGGAGATAATCCATACTCCTACAAACTAAATAAGCTGTGTATCTGAGGCTCCATCACATAGTGAGAATTCCTAGTTTCAGAGGAGAATTAAACGAGGGACTTGGAAGGAGATGATAACACTTGAAATAGGAGCGTGCTGGTGGTGCTCTCAAGGGCCTCGGCATGGAAACTTCAACGACACAGGGTGGAGGAAACGTTGCTGCTTGCCTTGTAGTGGTGCCTGTGTATCCTGATCCTGCACCTCTCCCGTGGTAGCACTTCTTATACCAAATTGTAATGGCTCTGCTCTTGCCCTCTCCCTGCTGTAAGCTCTCTAAGAGCAGGGCCATGCTGCTCTGGTTCACTCAGGTATTCCCAGAGCCTAGTACCATGCCTGGTATATGCAGACTCACAGTGAATATTTGAATCAGTGAATAATGGATTTTCCTTTAACAAGAAAAAAACTTTTGGCTTGGAGTCGATAAATCTGGATCCTACAGATCTTCCTTCACTTACAATGGGGTTACGTGCCAATAAACGCATCGTAAGTTGAAAATGCATTTAATACATCTAACCTACCAAATACCATAGCTTAGCCTAGTTACCTTAAACACTCTCAGAACACTTATATTAGCCTACAGTTGGGAAAAATCATCTAACACAAAGTCTCTTTTATAATAAAGTGTTGAATATCTCATTTAATTTATTGAATACTGTACCAAAGATGAAAAACAGAAGGTTGCCTGAGTACAGAATGGTTGTCAGTGTATCGGTTGTTTACCCTCGTGATGCGGTGGCTGACGGGGAACCGTGGCTACTGACCCTGCCCAGCATCACGAGAGAGAATCTTACTGCTTATCACTAGCCCAGGAAGAGATCAAAATTCAAAATTTGAGATACAGTTTCTGCTGAACGCCAATTGCTTTCACACCACTGTAAACTTGAAAAATCATAAGTCAAACCATCCTAAGTAGGGAACCGTCTGTAGTCCCAGCTCTAATGTTAGCTGGTCACGTGTGCTCAGGGAGGTCACTCGACTTCTATGTGCCTCAGTGTCTTCCTCTGAAATCACAAGGGCCCATGAGATTGGGGTCAGCAAACTGTGGCCCTTGGGCCAAAGCTGGCCTGCCACCTATTTTTGTAAATAACATTTTATTGGAAGACAGCTGTGCCCACTCATTTATGTACTGGCTGAGGCTGCTTTCATGCTACAAAGGCACTGTTGAGTTGTTGGAACTGAGACCTTAGGGGCGGCAAAGCTGAAAATGTTCAGTATCTGGCCCTTGAAAGAAAGAAGTTTGCGTGTTTCCACACAAGAGAACTTAGATGACCTCTGAGGAATCCTACAGGATAAAATTCTATGGTCCTGCGTTCCTACATCCCAGAAAGCACACCACACTGAACATCGTCTCAGAGGGAAAGCATGCCGGCTCATCTGTGATTGTTTATCAGCAGCAATCTTCTTATATAGTCAGTCTTCAAATTATTCACTCACTCATTCATTCAAAATATAGTCACTAAGTGCTTTCTGAGCAAGGCGATGGAGCTTTAGCAGTGAACAGGGAAGACCCAGTTCCTGTGCTCAAGAGACTTAGAACCTAATGGGATTTTCTGCTTGGTGGATTATCCTCTGCACTTCAGGCCCTGTTCATACTGCAGCCCAGCTTGCTCCAGGCTCTTCTAACAGGTCCTCCTGAGAGGAGGTTGGAGGAGGCATAACTAGAGCAAAGGAATGTGTGTCTGAATCTGTTGTTTATCTGTTCAGGTGACGCCTTCTAAAGCCAGATATAAATTAACTTCAGAGTGTTTTCTGTTTCCTATTATCCAGGTCTCTTATTCCTTTATTAGCTCAACAGATCTAGAGTTGACTATATATTGAAATGCTTTATACAGCTTAAAACTGTCAACACCCAACTCCTGTGCCCGGATACATTCTTGTTGTCTGGAGCTGAGCTGAGCCTAACAGTGGCCATTCTCATGGCCTGAATTAAACCGGTCTCTCTTTCTCTCTTGCCTAAATCTCTGTGGCTCCAGTATATTTCACATAAAATGGAAAAATATTCTGCCCTCGACTAGTTTTTGTTTCCTAAAGGAAGCCTTGAAAGGAAATCGTGATCAGGTCTTTTTAAAACGGAATATCAGAAACACATGGTAACCAGGCCTCTGGTTCTCTCCCTTTAAAACAAGAAAGTGCACATCAGGCTGCATTGATAAAGGACTTTGGATTTCAAAAAAAAAACTTTGGGAGTATTAAAGTAGCAATCTCTCCATTTCTTCCCATATGACTCTTGAGAGTGAAGCAACTGGCTTAAGTTCTGCCCTACAAACACTGACTTATTTAATAAGCATTTATTCTGCTCCTGCTGAATTCAAGGTCTCTGAAGAGTCAAAGAAGAAGACATGATTTTACAAGTAGAAGAGGATAAAAAGCATGTCACAGATACTGAAACAGAAGGAAAAATATTATAAATGCCATAAAAGAGGCAAGAACAGAGAGCACAGCGGTTTCTAAGCAGGAACCATTTCGACTTCAAAAAACCATGTGGGCTCCTCACAATGAGAGTACTGTTTTAGTGTCAGTTGATGGGAAAGAATGGTAATGCTAACAGGTATAGTAAGAGCTAACAGTTACTGAGTACTTCCAGAGGGTCACATAGGGTTCTGAGCACTTTGAACACAGTGAACTCATTTAATCCTCACCATAACCCTCAGAGTAATTACTCTTATGATCCCCATTTTACAGATGAGAAAACTGAGGTAGAGATTAAGTAATTTGCCTGAGATTCCAAAGGTAGAGTGTGACAGTCAGGCCAAACCCAGCCCCCAGCTCCAGCATTTTCTCTCTTAATCACTCTGCTCAACTGAATTAATGTATGGCTCTTGAATTAATGTGTCACAACACATGAATCATTACAGCAGCATCTCTGCATCTTTGAAAAATAGCAGAGCATACCTGTGTGGGTTGTAAAATTTATTCAATCATTAAGGAAACACCAGCAGACCATAGTTCAGGAAGCTGTGTGGTGGTTCCAGGCATTAGGCTGTCCTGAGTAGGTGAAATTTAAACTTGGCCTTGAAGAGGTGAGTAGGATGTTTACAAGCAGAGGTGGAGGAAGGAAGGCACAGGTGAAAGGAACACTGAATAAAGGCACAGAGAGGGGGCTGGAGCACATGGTGGTACATAGGCAAGGGGGGATCAGGCAGAGAGGAGCATGGCCTTCCATGTCCCCTCCCTGTGCCTCTCTCTGCCCCCATGCAGCAGGGGACACCAGCCAGCTGCTAAATCTTTTCTGTATATTACCTGTGTTCATGATTATTCTGAAATTTCAATTAGACACTTTTCAAATAGTTCTTCTCTTAGAGTTAATTTATAAATAATTCATTTATCTTCCTGACAAACGATTTTGCATTTTGGTATCAAGTAAGTTATTTTTAGGAGTCATAGATTGTTTCATATTTGAATCATACAATAGAAAGGGGTTTTTCCCTAGTAATTATATGACCTGGTTAATATTTTCTATCTCAAATATTTATGAGTTACTCATAGTATCAATAGTATTGGTCATCTCCGATTCTCAGAGTAAGAGGCAGTCTGATCCTCTGTAACTCTGTGAAATATTTCTGCAAATTGAAATAAGAGTGTGGCCATTTGTCTCACCATAAACAAGTTATTTGCCAATAAAAATAAAGAAATATGTTTGAATTATAATTCTGGATCTAAAAATTAGGGTGTGACCTTTGTTGAATCAGCTAACATCTCCAGGCCCCCTTTTTCCCATCTGTAAAATGAGGGCCTGGACACTGAGATGAGTTTGTACTTCTTTGATCCCGTACAAGGTTAGGTGACTTAAAGGGTTCCACAAAGCTAGACTTCCATCCACAGAGTGAGCTCAAGCCTCTTCCAACTCAGACTCCTTTACTGCATTGCTGCTTCCAAACCTGGTTAATCATGAGAATGACCTTAGCACTTAAAAAGAAATGCAGATTTCCATGTTGTATCCAGACTTACTGAATCAGGATCTTTACTACGCTCCTCTTTTTGACCCACCTCCTAGAGAAATGGAAATAAAAACAAAAACAAACAAATGGGACCTAATGAAACTTAAAAACTTTTGCACAGCAAAGGAAACCATAAACAAGACAAAAAGACAACCCTCAGAATGGGAGAAAATATTTGCAAATGAAGCAACTGACAAAGGATTAATCTCCAAAATTTACAAGCAGCTCATGCAGCTCAATATCAAAAAACAAACAACCCAATCCAAAAATAGGCAGAAGACCTAAATAGACATTTCTCCAAAGAAGATATACAGATTGCCAACAAACACATGAAAGAATGCTCAACATCATTAATCATTAGAGAAATGCAAATCAAAACTACCATGAGAGATCATCTCACACCAGTCAGAATGGCCATCATCAAAAAATCTAGAAACAATAAATGCTGGAGAAAAGGGAACCCTCTTGCACTGTTGGTGGGAATGTAAATTGATACAGCCACTATGGAGAACAGTATGGAGTTTCCTTAAAAAACTAAAAATAGAACTACCATATGACCCAGCAATCCCACTACTGGGCATATACCCTGAGAAAACCAGAATTCAAAAAGAGTCATGTACCAAAATGTTCATTGCAGCTCTATTTACAATAGCCAGGACATGGAAGCAACCTAAGTGTCCACCGACAGGTGAATGGATAAAGAAGATGTGGCACATATATTCAATGGAATATTACTTAGCCATAAAAAGAAACGAAATGGAGTTATTTGTAGTGAAGTGGATGGACCTAGAGTCTGTCATACAGAGTGAAGTAAGTCAAAAAGAGAAAAACAAATACCGTATGCTAACACATATATATATGGAATCTAAGAAAAAAAAAAAAGGTCATGAAGAACCTAGAGGCAAGACGGGAATAAAGACACAGACCTACTAGAGAATGGACTTGAGGATATGGGGAGGGGGAAGGGTAAGCTGTGACAAAGTGAGAGAGTGGCATGGACATATATACACTACCAAACATAAAATACACAGCTAGTGGGAAGCAGCCGCATAGCACAGGGAGATCAGCTCGGTGCTTTGTGACCACCTAGAGGGGTGGGATAGGGAGGGTGGGAAAGAGGGAGGCGCAAGAGGGAAGAGATATGGGAACATATGTATATGTATAACTGACTCACTTTGTTATAAAGCAGAAACTAACACACCATTGTTAAAGCAATTATACTCCAATAAAGATGTTAAAAAATCAATCAGTCAATCAATCAAACGGCAGTATTTCCTCTGGGAAGTAAGAGTATGGTTACATTTTTTTTTAATCCCTCTTTATGATTTTCTGTACTCTTTATGTTTCTGTCACTAAGCATGTCATCCTTGATTATCAGAAAAAATAGTGTGTGTTTTAAAATTGGGGGTGGGGAATGGGAGGCGGGGTGGCAAACCAATTGGAATTTGTTTCCATTTGCCCCACAAAAAGATGGTACTTGAGAAGCGGGGAGGGGAATTGAATTATATTGACTGATTAACTCTTAGAAAAATGAATTAAAACTTAATAAATTGTGTTTTTAGAAGACAAACTATGAATTTATAATGATGATGATTGATAGGAAATAGATGGGTCATTGGCATTTTCTTTTTTTTGTAATAGGCATTATATATTCATAAGGACCAAGCAGAAAAATGCATTTTATCCCAGGGGAGAGGTAATCTTGGGGAGGGGAGAGATTCTCCTTGTTCCAATTCTCAAAGAGAGATTCTCTTTGATGGTTTTCCATTCTGGTGAGTGCTGGCACAGGGCTCACTGTGTTGGTCTGTCTTGCCCATTTGAACTTGCCTTGGCTGTTAAATGGCTCTGTGGGGCACTGTCCAGCCTGGCCCCACTCCAGTGCCTCTGAATCCAATTTTGCCATCACTCACAGTTTTCTGGCTATTTCCTACCTCAGCGATGGTGGCTCAGCCAGCAGAGAGAAGTTGTGCAGAGAGTGTGCAACCATTCCTGGCATCCATTCTGGAGGAACTCATGGGACCGGTGAGCTCAGGATTCAGTGAAGTACGCTCACTCTTTGAAAAAGAAGTGGATGAACTTAACCAGAACTTTCAGACCACCAAAGACAGTGCCCAGCTAAAGGAGGTAGGATACGAAGCCAGGGAGTGGAGTGTGAATGGTCTGCCTGGGACTGCCTTTCTGTGGGTCTTTATCTGCATTCATTCATTCTTTCCTCCCTCCCTCTCTCCCTTCCTTCCTTCTTTCCTTCCTTCCATTCAGCTGTCCTTCCATCTAGCCTTTCTGCGATTCATTCAAACACATTATTCATTCATCCATTCATCCATCTATCTACCTGCTTTCCTTTATTAATGGTTTTCAAGTTGCAAAAATAATAACATGCTTGTATAAGGTAAACAATATACAAAAATACTTACATAAAGGCAAAATTAATCACCATCACCCATACCCACCTAATTTTAGTCCACCCCCAACACCTAAGCCATCTCCACTTCCAACTCCCTGAGTTAACTATATAAATAGCTTAAGTATGTGTTTTCACATGCTTTTTCCTTGTTCATACAAATATATACACGTATATCCTCATTTATATAAATTTTGTTTGTTGGTTTGTTTGCTTCCAAAAGTATGGACTCATGATAAAAACCAATGTTTCTCAAAGTATGGTCCTTGGACCAGCATCACCATATGGCTGCTAAAAATGCAAATTCTCAGGCCCCACTGATGATTTACCAGATCAGAAACTCTGGGGTAGGGCCCAGCAGTCGGTTTTCACAAGACCTCCAGAGGACTTGATGTATCCTAAAACTTGACAATCACTGACAGACATAACTGGGCAGCTTTGTTTTACACTTGCCATATCACGATGGACATCCCTACAAGTCAGTGGATAAAACCAGACACCTCTGTTTCTTTCCCTTTCTTTTTTTTTAATGCATACATACACAAAATTGTATATAAACAAGATCATTTGTAAATATTTTGAGGTTTCTTATTGTAGTCTTTTTTTGAACTTAACTTTACTCTCCCTCCTCCCCCCATATCCCCTCCCTCCACTCAAGCAACTAGTGTTAACAACTTAGCATATGCTATTCTGTGCTTTTCTCCATGCTCATATAGCCTATAAAACACACACATTTTGTAGGTTATGTTTTTTTAGGTAGTTTGCTCTTAGAAAAATGGGATTATATTATATATACTGCTCTGCTTTTCAGTTTTCTCATTCAAAAATACCTCATGAAACAACTTTTAAGTTAACTGTTCTAGCTCTAAATCATTTTTTGTAATAACCGCATAATATTTCATGTACGAATACACCATGATTTATTCAATCATCCAAATGTTGCTAGCGCCATGAACACAGCTGCAATAAATAATCTTGTTATATATATTCATTTACTTTGATGCTTTTATTTCTATGGGATAGATGCCTAGGACAGGATTGCTAGGTTAAAAGGTAGGAATATTTCTCATGTTAACTGATGTTTCCATTTGCTTCCCAAAAAAAGAATTAAAATTTTAAAATTCTACCAATTGTACATGGCAGAGGACTTTCTCCTTTATATTCCCGTCAGCATTAGGGAATCACTTGTTTAACTTCTGCCAGTCTTACAGGAGCAAAGTGGTAACTGATTGATTTTTCCTCTCCTGTCTGTTTAATTGATATTTTAAAAAATAGACACATTACAAATTATATGTCAAGGGGCAAGTTTGACAGCATGCTTTTGGTCATTAATTCTACTTCAGTGAGGTTCTCCAGAACTCACTTCTTAAAGGGAGTAATATTTTCCTTTTACAAGCACAATGAAAGTGGGCCCTTGTTAAATTCTTTTTTTTTTTAATAAATAACCAAGTTTCTGTATCTTTTTTAAATTAATTAATTAATTAATATTTATATTTGGCTGTGTTGGGTCTTTGTTGCTGCATGCAGGCTTTCTCTAGTTGCGATGAGCGGGAGCTACTCTTCGTTGCAGAGCATGGACCGTAGGCGCACGGGCTTCAGTAGTTGTGGCATGCAAGCTCAGTAGTTGTGGCTCGCGGGCTCTAGCACGCAGGCTTAGTAGTCGTGGCGCACGGACTTAGTTGCTCCGCAGCATGTGGGATCTTCCCAGACCAGGGCTCGAACCCGTGTCCCCTGCATTGGCAGGCAGATTTTTAACCACTGAGCCACCAGGGAAGTCCCCTTGTTAAATTCTTGTTTAGAGAAATCTAGAACTCTAGATTTATCTCTTTTCTGTGACCTGAAACTCAGACAGCACATCCTGTATTATTCACAGTCACCCTGTTACTGTGCTACTCCCCAGTTCTCCCTAGGCCTCCGTTTTCAGCACCTTTCTTTCTGTCTTCTCTTTCTCCACCCACCCTCCTGTTTATTCTATATCTCCAATATTCAATTTTTTAAATTACTTTTAAATAAGCTTGGAAAATAAGATGCATTCTGTTGGCAAAAACACTCATAGTGTAAGACTATGTTGATAATACTTGAGGTCTTTAGTGGATGAGGTCAGTTGCTGTCCTCTTGCTGGAAGTTGTATGGCCTCATCGATCAAGTTATCACTTGTACAAACTAGAGGAGGGGGGAACCTCAGGTTTTAAAACTGGATACCTCTTCTAGGCTAGGCCTCTTCCTATCTCACCCACCTCCCCATCCACTAGCAGAGGGAAGCCCTTGGGCACTGACAGAGCCTCAGAGAACTGTGGGGACTCTGGCTTTACTCTTAGAGTCCAGGGGGCATCCCGAACGCCCTGGGATTTTCTGAGAGGGATGTCACTCATTAGAGAAGGCTTCGGAGGCTCGTGAGCGAACAGCAGTTCCATGTGCCAAAGAGCCTTCCTGCACTCTTGAGCTCTGGAAGTGGGTACTTGGAGTCCATCAAGAGCTTGAGAAGACTGAGCCCCACTGAGTGCAGCCCTGGGAGCTTCCATGGTCCAGCTGGTTCTTCTACCAATCTCTATCCTAGCAATAGAGCTGCCCTAGGAACCCATCCAAGAACGGAAATAAGACAATGAAGATGTCACAGATATAGTGATCTGAGAAGTGATTCAGTCTAATAACATGTGTGATTGTTTAGAATTTATGTATTATGTACTAGTCATGTAATATAGTTCCTAAGTCTGAAGGTGTGTAATTTTTCCCTTCACCAAAATGCAGCATCTAGACTGGCTTATGAATCTTCCATTGGATTCCGTGAAGATGGAACCTTGTTATAGTAAAGTCCACCTGCTTCAGGAGCACCTGCAGGATCTCAAGAGCCGCTTCAGATTCCCCCACATCGATCTGGTGGTCCAGAGGACGCAGAACTACATGCAAGAGGTAGGGGCGGTGAGGTCATCCACGTGGGTGAGGATGAGGGACCAGAGAAACAAGTGCGGCAAATGAGACAGGTGTACTAGTGTAGCTCAGGGAAATGAGGCCCATTCCTTTAGTCGCCATGTTGAGAGAGGACATATTTTGTGCTGTTCCAGCTGGCTTATCTTTCCTCCATGCTGATGAGCATCATAAAGAAGAGATATCTCAGGGAAATAAAGTAGCACTAATTGATAATTACTTGATTTGTCAAATCAGTGCTATTAATGTTGGCTGCAGATTAGAATCATCTGGGAGCTTTTAAGAAATACTGATGTCTAGGCCACACTCCCAGTGATTTTGATATTATCTTCTTGGTAATTAAAGAAAAAACTTCTTCCACTCCCATCCCTACTGCTTTTAATATGCAGCCAGGATGGAGAACCAGTGGCTTGAATCAATTCCCTAACCTAGTTAAAAGTAAATCAATCAATCAGTCAATCACAGCTTTAAATCTGGATTGCTTGGGTCTACTTGATAGGTTCCTTTTTTTCCCACAAGGAACTTTTTCTCCATGGCAGGAGTGAATAGCTCAAACTCATTCCATATTCTAATGCTTTCTAAATGAAGGAAGGGTGTGATCATTGAAGCCGTTAAGAGCACAATTCTACTTCACAAATGTTCGAAGGGAGCTTCCTGTGGGTTGGACACTGTGCCAGATTCCACTTTGGGGAGCTGATAGTGAGACAGATTCTTAGATAAATTCACTACAGCGTTGAAAGTGCTGAGAGAAAGGTATTGTGTCGGATGCTTTCAGATCACAGGCTTGGGGAAGAAAGGAGATTTTTTTTCTTAAAAGTTATAGGCAGGATTAAGTGGCACACTTTATTATCTAACCTCTGGGTTGTGAGGGATTAAAGACAGACAAGGAACAAAATTGGTCGACGGTTTGACTGAAGTCCCTTTGATAGTACTGGGCCCTGGTGAAACAGGTACAGGCACAAGTGCAGAGAATAAGAAATCTGAACTACTTCCGTTCCCTAACCCACGAGCATGTCAGCCACGGTCTCCACTGAGCTCTGACCCTGCCTCCCTTCCAAGCCTGGCAGAGAAAGGAAGAGAAGTAGGGTGGGAGGCTGGAAAATGCAGCGAGAGATGTGCTGGCATGGTTTACATCCATCTGAAAGTGGAGGTGCAGAACTAAGGAGCCACCTCATTTCATTAAACCCCGACCACAGGCACCAGAGAACAGAGGAAGGGGATGACCACAGGAAATGATGATATCCTCAACCCCACGGTCTTGGGTTTCCCAGTTAAGGGTGGAAGGAGAAGAGATGAGAAGAAAAGATACGCACATGTGTACATACATGCATAGATGTGTGTGTGTGTGTGTGTGTGTGTGTACTTCCCAGCCTCTTACTGATCCCACTGTGGCCATGGGCCTGTGCATTTCACAATCCATGTAGTGGGATGAGGACCTGTTGCCCTGGGTCATCCCCAGGGTAGTGACCATCTTTGGTGGTCATCGTCTCCTTCTCTCCAAGTTGATTTAGACTTGGAGAGGGTAGTGATCCCAGCCTGTAACTGCGGTCTGTTTCTGTGTTGCTTTTGGTTTCTAGCTAATGGAGAGTGCGGTATTCACTTTTGAGCAGTTGCTTTCCCCACATCTCCAAGGAGAGGCCTCCAAAACCACAGTTGCCATTGAGAAGGTTAAGCTCCGAGTTTTAAAGGTAAAATTGTTCTCTCATTTGTGGGAAGCATGAAGCAAGAATGTGACCCATTTGTTTTGTTAAGTGGAAAATACCAAGTTCTCTGTTTCACTTGCCTCCCCTTTAAAAAATCTTTCCCCTTCTCTTTCCTCCCTGAGACACCCGTGACTATCACCTAGCGGCAGTTCCCCCACGACTTTCATACCTATTCTGCCATCTAGTGGCTGCTTTAGGGACCACAGGTCCTCAGCATCATTGTCGCTTCCTCAGCCAGAAGTGACGTGTCCAGGCTTACTTGCATAGCAATTGGACTTGATATTTATTGGCTATCCACTATAAGCAAAGGATTGTGATAGGTATTGCATGGAATATAAAAATAGGCAAGGCACACCCTCTTTCTTCGACGAGTTTACAGTATAGTAAAACCTACTTAAATTAATCAACTTGATACCTGCTGTATGAAATTGTTTTAAATGTGCTTCATGCATAAGTGTATCTTAAAATGGTTGTAATAATAGGAGCTTACATATATAGGTCATATCTTTAAGCTTTTTTAAAAACAACCCGGACCTCCCGGGTGGCGCAGTGGTTAAGAATCCGCCTGCCAATGCAGGGGACACGGGTTCGATCCCTGGCCCAGGAAGATCCCACATGCTGCGGAACAACTAAACCCCTGCGCCACAACTACTGAGCCTGCGCTCTAGAGCCCGCGAGCCACAGCTACTGAGCCCACGTGCCACAACTACTGAAGCCCGCGTGCCTAGAGCCTGTGCTCTGCAACAAGAGAAGCCACCGCAATGAGAAGCCCGCGCACCGCAACGGAGAGTAGCCCCGTTCGCCGCAACTGCAGAAAGCCCGCGCGCAACAACAAAGACCCAACGCAGCCAAGATAAATTTTTTAAAAAAACCTGTTTCATTTGATCTTCACAAGAACTTATGAGATCATTGGAATATGTCTCCATTGTAGGGATGAGGAAACTGACTTCCTAAGATATCACATGACTTACGTAAGCTCAACAGGCTAGTCCGTGGTGAGCTTAGAGCTAAAACTATCCCTAAGCCTAGTCCACTAATTTTTTATTACCTACTTTCCCTAAGCAGGGCTTTGGAACAGAAGATCAAAGTCTCACAGAGCCTAGGAGGTGGTCCCTGAATTTCAGACCTGATCTTAATGCCTCACAGGCAGTAGGAAACTCTGACAACCAAATCATTGAGAGTAAAAGCAATATTTGTCACGGTAACACACAAAATAATGAACCTACCATTGAGAAAGAAAAGATAGTCTCAATGTCAACGCCACCTGCCACATCAACACAATTTTTTTTAATTATGCGCTTTTATTTTATTTATTTATTTAAACAGAACTTATATCTTTATTTATTTATTTATTTATTTATTTTTGGCAGTGTTGGGTCTTCGTTTCTGTGCGAGGGCTTTCTCTAGTTGCGGCAAGCGGGGCCACTCTTCATCGCGGTGCGCGGGCCTCTCACTATCGCGGCCTCTCTTGTTGCGGAGCACAGGCTCCAGACGCGCAGGCTCAGTAGTTGTGGCTCACGGGCCCAGCTGCTCCGCGGCATGTGGGATCTTCCCAGACCAGGGCTCGAACCCGTGTCCCCTGCATTGGCAGGCAGATTCTCAACCACTGCGCCACCAGGGAAGCCCCACATCAACACAATTTTTACCTCTCAGGACAGTCCATCTCTTCCCTGGACACTTTTAACTACAAGAACATACTTCCTAATGCTAAGCCAAAGTTCTCACCACTGGTATTTCTAGTTCTACCCTCTTTGTTCATGTCCTTCTTCCACATGGTAGCCTTTGGTTGTTTGAATAGAGCTATGATTTTGCCCCAAGTTATTATCTCCAGTATAAATCTCTTTAACCATTCTTTATTTGGCCTGACCATTCTGCTCACATGCCTGTGACTATGCGCCAGCTTGTCTGTGCCTTCCCCACTTTAAAGCAACACCTAAAACCAAACCCTGGTCTCTAGGTTTGGATGTTCCATGTAGAAAAGAGTGAATCATCATCTTTCCAGTTCCAGATACTGCACTTCTTTGGTTAACATGCCATGGTGTTAATGTAGATGTGAGCCAGATGCTCTCTTTCCTTGCGGAAATCGTTACAACCTACCAATCCTGCTTTCAGGATGTAGAGTGAAGGAAGGAGATGATCACGACTCCCATGGACCAACTCAGGACAGGGGTGATGAAATAGTAACTCATCCCCCAGTTCTGTCTTCAACTTTCTAACACAGAAGTCACTGTTTTTTTTATCTTACCTCAGCTTCCACATGTGTAAGAGGGGAGGGTAAGATGGGTCATTATCAGTCATAACCTTTACTTAGAGTGTGAGAGAACTGCACAGAAAGATCTCTGAAACCTTGGAACACCACAAGGGTCCTCAGAAATTAGGGGGGGAAAGGGAGATGAAGTGAGTAGCTGAGTTTTTTGTTTAAGCAAAAGTGAACAGATTGTAATGTTGCTATTTAGCCTATGTTTCTATCTCTGTATTGACAGCAATATGATTATGACAGCAGCACCATCCGGAAGAGGATATTTCAAGAGGCGCTGGTTCAAATCACACTTCCCACCGTGCAGAAGGCACTGGCGTCCGTGTGCAAACCAGTAAGGGGACGGGTTACTCCAGAGGCTGCTGTTGTTGCCTATGAAGTTCAAGCAAATTTTTTTGGTCATGATGTGCTTACAAACAGTATTTGACCAGGGAGGGGTCAACAAACTTTTCCAATAAATAGTCAGATAGTAAATATTTTAGGCTTCACGGCCATACTGTTTCTGTTGCAATCACTCAGTTCTGCTGTTGTAGCACTGAAGCAGCCATAGATGATACATGAACAAGTGGGCAGTCTGTGTTCCTATAATACTTTATTTACAAAAACAAGCAGCTGGCTGGATTTGCTGACCCTTGGACAAGACAGAATCTCAAAGGGTAATAATCTGAGTCTGAGCCAAGTTAAAGGTTGCCATAGAATGCCTGAGGATACCAGGGTTTCCTCATTATGGTGTGACTCATAGGTCCAACGTGTCCTCCGAAACTTGACCTCTACATCCATGAAGAGACCTTAAGTAACACGATTACAGAAGGCTATTTGTTCTGTTAAATCCAGTAATGTATGCCTACTGAAATCAATGAAACTGAAACCATTTAAAGCTGCCACGAACACTAGGCAGCCAGTGACAGCCATGATTGTGAAGATGTGACTTAGTCTATAGAGCAGGGTCGTGGATGAGCCAACTATGGAGGCTGGGTCAAGACCCGGGTTCAAGTCCCAGCTCCTCTGTGTATGAGCTCTGGGGCCTCGGGCAAGTCACTTTTCCTCTCTCTTGGCCTAGATTTCATCAAGAAAATGGAGATTATAATACTCTGCAGTATCCTTCTTAAGACTGAGAAAGCTAGGGTGATACAATGAACATTTGATAAGTGCTTGCCATGTGCTTGGCACTTTCTATGGATTGTCTCCATGATACTCATGACAGCCCTGTGAGGAGGTACTATTTATATCCTCATTGCACAAATGAGGAAGCCTGAGGGGCTAAGTAATGGGCCCAAAGTCACAGAGCTGGGAACCACCAGAGTTTGAACCCAGATCCCACTCACTGATAACATGGTATGTACTCAGAAAATGGTATTTACTACTACCTTTACTACTGCTACATGATCTATGAGCTGGGACATTTGCAAGGCCGGCTCCCTCTTGGCACAAATGATAAAGAGCTTTTTAGAGTTTAAAAAGGGCTTTCTGGCAACTTAGAGAGTCTCCAAGCATTGGAACATTAAAATCCTTTGCATGAGTTATTTTACTGCGGAAATTTCTTTGGTCATGTTTATATTCTGTAAATGCTGTTTTTCTTCAGAAAACCATGGGCATTTCTAGTACCCGGCACTTATTTCTGAGGGTACATTTCTTTCATAGAAAAGGATTTGATCAAATCAGGGCAGTAAAGAATCTGTCTATGTGATTGTCTCTTGCCTGATGTGGATAGAAAAGTCCAGCCATCCAAAGGATGACTCAGTCCACCTTGGACATGTCTGCACGCAGATGTTCTGCTTATTTTTCTTTTCCAATTCCAAAGGCAATTCGGGGTCCTTGGAGCCACGTCCTCCCATGAGGGAAGAAGAGTAAGGAAAGTCCCCTTTCCAGTCTGCTCCCCTTTTTCCAGGAATCTGCAGAGTTGTACCCAATCTGTAAGAGGCTCTTGTGATTTTTAATCAAGAGAGACTGATTTCAAGAGAAAGACCCAGCGTTTTCAGTAATGAAGGATATTGTATCAGGGTCAGGAAATTTAAAAACATCTGGATTTACAGAATGGATAAATTAGGGGAGCATCTGCTTCAGAGAAGGATTCTTTATTTTACTAAAGTGTGTTTCCCTTGGGTCTTGAAGTCACAGCTTCCAAGATCTGTGGTACTCAACCCAAGCTGCACCTTAGTATTGCCTGGGGAGATTTTTTTTAAAATTCTGATTCTCCCAGACCCACCCACAGGGATTCCAATTTAATGGATCCAGGGAATTAAATATATGTCACGGTTTGATCAATTCAGTATAGAAGACCTGTTTTGTAAAGTTGTACGCATCACAATAAGTTCCCCAAGAAATGATTCCTCTCCGCAGAATTATTTAGCTGGTTGAAAGTTTAAAGGTCTACTGTTTATTTATTCAGCAAACATATATAAAGTATGTATCAAATACGATCCAGGCGCTGTGCCAGGACAGTGTCCCTGCTGTCCTGGGGTTCACAGCCTAGAGGCAGGAACCAGGTACACAGTGGACTTTGCAATGAGCACAGCAGAAGCCTTGTGGGGAAGAGTGATAGCAGAGTTCAGAGGAGGGTGCCCAACTCTGCCTATGGGGGCAGAGAGGACTTCCCAGAGTCATGTTTTCGCCCAGTCCTGAGGGATGAATAACAAGTCAGGGGATTAAGGAGCGGAAGACCACATGGGGAGATGAAAGGTGTTGCAGACACGAGCCTGTGCCCCTCGTTTTGCAGAGGTAGAGAGAGGCACAGAGCGGTGACCTGGCTTGCCTAGGGTCCCACAGCTAGTCCAGGGCAGTGTCCAGTTCCCGGGCAGTGTTCTTCCCATGTGGCGCTTTTCTGTGGGTCTGTCCTGTCTCACAGACCCTCCTGAGGTCATGGAAGCTCATGTCTCTTCAGTCCTGTGGCTTTCCCTAGGGTGGGTATAAAGGGGTCCCATTATTACCCACTGTGATCTGGTCCTGGGCTACAGACCCCCAAGTCCTAGCGCTGAGAGTTGTCTGAATGTGGTGGCTTCTGATCACCTACTGTAAATCTTCTCCCTCCAGGCAAAAGGCATTGAATCCCACTGCCAAGTCCCTGGCTCTCTAAGAACCAGGTGTCAGGAGACCTCCTCCAGCACCATCAGGTGCAAGGATTACTGAGTTAATCACTAGAATATGATTTAATTCATTTTGATCCATGCCTTGACCTCATACCAATAACAGGCAAGCCATGTGGAGACTCTTGGAAAGCAGGAAGTGTTAAAGGATTTTGCATGATGCCTGGATTGCCTTAGATGGAATCAGTGAGTTCCAGGGCCAGTTGGAGGGAAAGAGGAGAACTCTTTCTGAAGAGTCCTTGACTAGAGATTCTCCACACCTGAAAAGGGGTCCCATCCTAAGAGAGTTAAACATACCTCTACTCTAGGACCCAGCAATCTCACTTCTAGGTGTACACTCAAGATAAATAAGTCCTAAATCCACAAAATCATGCACAAGAATATTCATAGCAGTTACGTTCATAACAGTCAATATCCATCAATAGGAGTATAGAGAAGCAATTTTAGTTTACCCATATAATGAGTGCCATTTATCAATAAAAAGGAATGAGCTACTGCTACATGTGGAAACATAGAGGAATCTCAAAAAACAAACACAAAAAAAGAATACAGGATTCCATTTATATAATTTGAAAGAACAAGAAAAACTAATCTATTGTGATAGACACAAGATCAGTGCTTATCTCTTGGGGTGGGAGGAGTGTAGACTGGAAAAGGGTATGAGGGTAATGGAAGTGTTTTCTGTCTTGATGTGGGTTATGGTTACATGAGTATATTTATACATTTTAAATCATTGAGCTGTACTTTTAAAATGTGTGCATTTTTCTGGGTATAACTTATACCTTAGTAAAGTACTTTTGGCATTTTTAAAAAAAAGCAGAAGCAGAAGAGGGAGGAAATATTTTGGTTATGATGAAAAAAAGGAAGGCCCCAGACCCACTGACAAGGCCTTGAGACGGTCAGAATCTCTGGTGTCTGCCCCCTCGAAGGGCATAGAGCATGTCCGCAGTACAGGGAATGGTGCCTGGGGAAAGGGAAGGGGAATGACCAATGCACCACACTCCAAGGGGGGATCACAAGTGACAACCGTCCTTTCCATAGCTCCTCTGAGAACTGGCATCTCATGCCTTGTCCCCTTTGTCTTCTTATCTCTTCCTCTACAGGAGCTTCAGAAATATGAGCAGTTCATCTTTGCAGATCACACCAATATGATCCATGTTGAAAATGTCTATGAGGAGATTTTACATCAGATCCTCCTTGATGAAACCCTGAAAGGTAAGGAAGGTTTCCCTGGTGCTGGAGAAAGCTCTAGATAGAGGGGAGTACCCCTGAGTGGACCCCGGGAGGCCAGCTAGGTTTTATCAACAGGAATGAAAGGGGAAGAGGAAATTGACACGAGGCGCTGGGGAGACAGGGAACAGGGACGGAAGGGACGTCCCCTGAGCAGCCATGATTTGGCTCACACTCCACTGGCCCGTTAGGTATTACTTCTCTTTCAATCCACATAAGGACTCTGTGAGATGAGATTTTTAAGCTTCATTTTTCAGATGAGAAAACTAAGGCTTAGAGAGATTAAACCCAGGGTGTCTCATGAACAGCTATCTTCCTCCAGCTGTTGCAGACGGAACAGAGGGAAAACGGGCTCTTCTTAGCCACAGGCTCACAACCCCTCCCGAGCCTGGAGCGGGTGATTCAGTAGCAGGGCTTCCCAGCTGCTCTGCTCCCTCAGCACATTCCTCACCTCCGCTCAGCTGGACAGAAAGACACTGGGCGATGACTCCGTCCTCTGTGAGTCTTGTTAAGACTCTAGCACCCAGTGTCCCATGGAATCAGCCCTTGTTTGGGATAGGAGTGTAGATAGGAAAACTGTGATAGAAATAGGCTGGAGAGGGCCATCCCTAAAACTATAGGCCTGAAACATACCTGGTCTCCACAAAGAGCATCACCAAAACCCCTCTACAAAGAAAGCTGGCCAACCACAAGCCCCAGGGCCAAGCAGCTCATCCAGTGAGACGAGGAGTATAAAGACGTCAGCACAGTATCTGCACAAAGGACGGGCTCAGTCAAGGCCACTGATAGTCCTCCATAGCACCTTCGGGCAAATTAGAAAAAGGCTCCCTTCCTCCAGACACCTGACTGCTCTCTGTCAAAAAATTGTCACAATATACTGATTTGGTTCGAGCAGGACATGCCACTGCTGCCTGCTGGAAAATTACTATGCTGAATACCCACAGCTATGCTGTCTCTGATGTGAATGGCACCCCCTTGGGTGTGAGATCACTGGGCACTGTACAACCTGCACAGCCAGAGGTGGAGCTGATTGTGAAAAATGTCAGCTGCTGGTGGTTATTGTTGATTTTACTCCTCTCAAGGCCTCTAGAGCTGAGTTAGAGGTACATACGCCTTCAGTTTGGACGCTGCAGGTCAACAGAGCTCTCTCTGCATGCTCAGTACTGAGGACCCATTACACTTTCAGGACTGGACTTTGAGTAAAAGCAGAGAAAGTTAAGGCCTGTCCTGCCCTAAAGGAGTTCAGTCAAAGTAGGCAAACTGGAGCCACACCTACTAGCAGCTAATGAAATGTGATGGGGGCCTCCATGGGTGATACAGATCATGCTGTTATAGATTTGAGCTCCTTGAAAGCCAAGGCCATATTTTATGCATCTTTGGATTCTCAGAGCCTGTCCCATAGTTGATGTCCAGTAAATGTGGGCTGTCTGAAGAAGTAAATGAGTGAAGGAATGAATGAATGAACATTACAGAGGTTCAGGATTTGGAACAAGTTTGTAGGCTCTGGTCATCAGGGAAGACTACCTGGAAGAGGGTGGATGTAAGCTGGAACTTGAAATGGGGAAATTTTGATGGCCAGAAAAGCTGAGAGGGGAGTTTGGCTTTTGGATAAAAATCAGAAAATCCCGGTTGGCCAGGGCAGAGTATTAACATTATGTTTTGTTTTCTGGTATCCCTCAGTGATAAAGGAAGCTGCTATCCTGAAGAAACACAATTTATTTGAAGACAACATGGCCTTGCCCAGTGAAAGCGTGTCCAGCTTAACTGATCTAAAAACTCCTGCAGGGTCAAACCAGGCCAGCCCTGCCAGGAGAGCCTCGGCCATTCTGCCAGGAGTTCCAGATAGTGAGATCCTAAGTAACGAGGTATTCCAGGAGTCAGGGGAAAAGAAACAACCGGGGGTCCCTAGTCCATTGGCCAAAGGAGAAAGCCTTTGTTCCCCTGTGCCCAGCCCGCCCCCAGATGGGGACGGGCAGGTCATCATTTCAAGCACAGATGACCCTGTTGTGAATCCTGTGGCTGCAGAGGACACAGCAGGAGCCCTGGGCGAACAGTTGTCAGAGGTGGAGTTTGGAGAGACTCATGAGGGCCAAGAACCCACCCAGGAAAAGCCAGAGCCCACCTCCGCCTTGGGCTCCTTGAAAGAGCTCAGAAATTTGTTGGCGGTGACCATTGAGGTACCAGTGGAATCTGCCGCGCCTGAGATTGAAAAAGATACAAGTAAGGAGACCCTTGTTCCCCAAGAAATTGAAAAAGAAGAGGAAACGACCCAAATCTACACAGAGACCAATCAAGCAGCTGCCTCTAGTCAGGTCAACGGCGAAGAAAGTGAGGCCAGTGAGAGGGAGGCCCATCCTCCCTCTCCCGAGGCTGAGGCTGGTGGGGTAGAGTTGGGGGCGTCTCCAGAGGCTCAGCCAGCCTGCGGGGGGCTCAGCGAGGGCGCCAGGGGCCCAGGCCCCTTAGAGGAGCCAGCGGAGGCCGGGGAGCCCACGGAGAGGGAGCTCACGGCGGGGGCTTCCGGACTGGACGCCCTTGAAGGAGGAGGGCCCAGGTGCGCTGCGGAGGCTGAGGCTATGCCCCAAGAAGGTTGCAAGTCAAGTTGTGACCCCGTCAGCCCCAGTGAGAGCCAGGTTTCTCTGGAAGAAGAGGCGGTGGGAGGGAGTCGCAGCACAGCCCAGGCGACCGCTAGCGTGGAGGCAAGGGAGAGTAAGGCTGCCCGCGTTTACGAGTGTCAGTGGGTGGTTGAGAGTGAGGCCGACACCGATAGCCGAGATTCACAGAGAGAAGATCCCCCAGAGCGGCCCTCGGAGGAGTGAAAGGGACAATTTGCCAAAAGTCTTTCTTTGCACAAACTCAGCCAAAAGGATACAGCTCAAGGATACACTTAGGGGTTGCCTGCAAGTTGTTACCAGAAAAAAAAGAAAAAAAAAATTATGAAGTACTTCCTTAATTTGTGTAATGAAGCTAGAGGGAATGGGCGTAGAGCATGAGCGCTGAGGCAAACCTTTGTGCAGTGGAACTGTTCTGCCATGAATTACTGCTTTAGCATTTTGACAGGAATCACAAAGGTAACGGAGTGTGTGGGGCGAGAGGCAGCTGAGGGCGTCCCGGGAGGGAGGGCGCTGCGGAGAAGACAGTCGGAGCGCTCTGCACATTCTCTTCTAATGCACTTCAAGGCTTTTACATTTTTTGTACGAATGCAAAGGCATACTGTAAATGCAGCTTCGCCGTCTACTTACTACACCAGCCTCACGGTCTCTTAAGGACTCGGCATTAGTCCACATTCAGGCTGCAAGAAAGGGAGGTGGTGAAGGTCAGTCCCCCCTGCTGTGTGCAGCCCCACAGAGCCTGAGAGATCATGCCTGAGACATCTCAGGGGAAGCTGAGCAGAAACGGAGGGAGGTTGTGGTCTGTGCAGCTGTCTGGGCCTCTTCCTAAGTGTGCTATCAATTTCTTACTAATTAATCCTGTTAATTCTTGTAAATTAATCACTTTTTGGAGAAAATCAGATGAGACAAGGAAATTTCCTGGGCATGTTTAAGCCTGAAAGCATTCCAAATTAGCCTTAGACTGTGCAGAGAAAGAGCTTAGCTGAATTATCGAGCATAAAGCCTACCAATTAAACAGACATCATTTGAACAGCTATTCTAGGCCACATGCTGTGTTAGGCACAGTCACAACAACAACAAAAAAAGAACGAAAGAAAGAAAGAAAGAAATGAAAAGATAAGGTGCTTGTCTAGTATAAATTAAAAGGCCCAAAGGAATTTAATCTAAAAGAAAAAATATGCCAATTTTCAAACCATGACAAATTTCTGTCTTTCTATTGAAACAGTCCTGGTTTATTCTCAGGAGGGAATGAAGTGAATAAAATGAATTAAAAAAGAAAGAAAGAAGAAAAGAGGGAAAGAAAAGGGAACGAGAAAGGAAGAAAGAGAGAGAGAAAAACCAAGCTATAGATCATTAAGTTCCAAAGATGTTACCAAAAATGGAAATTATTTGTTCAGTTGTTCAGCAAGTTGAGTCTTATGTCCCGGGTGCTGGGATACTGTGGTGAAAATGACTCTGCTTCTTTCTCCCAGAACTTACACTTTAATGGAAATAGACGGAAATACGTCTTCTAAATGGATCATGACCTTTACCTGTTAATGTTAAAGGTGGAATGGACTTACTTGTAAAAGATTAAAAAGATGTGTCCTCTTGTCCTTCAGAAAAATACCAGATTATTTCCTGAAAGCTTTAGTCCCAGTTCCACATCTTGAAGTTTCCTTCCACAAATTTTAATATTAGATCCCAACGTATTGTCATAAGAGCTTGTTTTGATCATCATCAGCAAGTAGCTTATATCAGTTTTTTAAAGAATTTGTCGCATAGTTTGACCATTTAACCAGGAATTAAAACGTCTCCCTCTCCACCTCTCCATGAAGAATTGCTTGGATTTCTAAGTCATAAGGGATGAAAAATAATCAGTATCAGTATCCTCTCATATTGAATTGTTTCAACTTTTTTTTTAGTGTTTAGATCCTCACGTTTGTGAAGGATCTCACTGTACTCATTGTAGGTAAGGAAGGTGGAGGTCACTCCTGCCCTGGTCCCTGCAGTGCCCGAGCTCACTCATATCCTTGCGTTTGGCTCAGAATATTACAATTATGTTTACTTCCTGTCTCTCCAGGGGCTCCTTCCTTCAAGGACAGACACTAGGGTTTAGTCATCCTGTGTACTTCCTGCACACACAGCCTTGAGTAATGGCTCCCTGCCTTCTCAAGTCACTTTAATATCCTTAGTGCCTAACAAGGAACTGCTTGTGTCAGGCTGCTCAGGAAATGTGAGAACTGATCACCCACCACACCGCTGTGCCGGGGCTATTTGGGGCTTGCTGTCAGGCAAGGAGATGTTTTTACTTGGGCTTTCTGCCCTTGGGGAGTCTTCTCTTAAATCAAGTCCAAAGTCCAAGGGGCAGGTGGCCAGATGGTCCGATGTGCTGCCCAGTAAGGCCAGGAGCCAAAGGAGCAGTACCCAGCCTCGCCAAGGACTGCCCTTCTCTCCGGGAGAATTGTGACAAGCAAGCGAGGAGATCAGGGCCCAGGCTGAGCCCACACCGGAGCTTCCCAGCTTCCTCCCTTTGCTCACTTCAGGGCTTTTGGCACACCTTGGAAAGCTAAGAGATTTTTTTCCAACCCTAAATGAGAGTACCTGTCACTTCATTGGATGGATGAACATCAATCAGTGCCCTCCCTTTACCCATCCGTAGACCAGAGGCGACCAGACACCAAGTGGAAGGATGTAGCTGAGAACACAAGGAATTTTTCTGTACATATTTCACAAAAGACAAGTCCACTAGATTAAGTCCGATGATTGTTCCATTTGAAGATGGAACAGGAAATTAAAGTGCATTAAAATTTCCTTATTTGTTTTAACATGTTGAGTGGAATAGCTTCATACTACCATGAGTTTGTCTTGCTTTTAATACAGACTTATCTGTATTGCTTCAGTGGTTTCCCTGTTGGAGCAAGGTTATTGTGATTTAAATGAGCAGCGCGAAAAGCCTCTGCAGGCTGCTCTGGGGATCTCTCTTATGGGCAAATCGTTTGAAATGCATAAAACCTCAAGACATGGTCTTCAGCAAAAATTCCATGACTTTAGTTATGTTACTATTGACTTTTCACAAAGAAAGAATATTTTCCTTGAAAAATAATTAGCTTGTCATTTTTTCCTTTGCAGCTTAGAGTAAAGACAGTAGTGCCTTGCATTATGCAGAGTAAACTCTCTTTTCAAAAAAAAAACGTATTTTAGAGAGCACAAGGATAAGATTCCAGTTTGTCCAAAAGCTTTATAAAGAGGCTGAGTGTGAAGAACTACAGGTCTTCAGGCTCGATCTTCTACATTTTATTACAGAGATTCTCAAGTCTGGTTTTGTAACCCTCAGATTGGAGCCATTGATTTCAAAGGGTTCCGAAATTCTCTCAGACAAGTGATTTTATTTCTTTATAAAAAGCGATAAGTGATATATGCTACATAGCCATTTTAATTTGGGGAAGAGAAGGACATCACTGACTAAAACAATAATACAATTTCACTAGGTAAAAAAGTTGGCTACACCTGCCTTCTTACTTTACCATAAACAAATGGGTTTTACGATTTGCCTTCTGAAGTCTGCAACCTCAGCAGAGAAATCTACACTGTGGATTGATTTTTCTGGTCACTATAGAAAGCATATAAACTTAAAACACTTTGTAACGACATATTTACCCTGCCAAGTGCCTATATTGCAATAAAATGTTTGTCCTTGAAGAAGTGTCCAATGTCATATTTATTTGGAATGGGGCTGGTTTCATCTTTTAAGCATATGTCATACTTGAGCTGAGAGGAAGAGTCCTCAGAGACAGAAAGGTGAGTCACTGTTGCTGTATTATGGAACTTTTACTTTTCTGTCATCAGGAAAGAAGCCACAGGGCAGTCACTTAATGTCAGTTGTAATTATGCTTTTAAAATGCATATGCTAATTTCTCTAGGAATTGGATTACGTCTGTAATACAGCAATGGGCAATTATTCTTGATGTAATTGAACTGCTGTTCAAACAAATTTGTTTTCAGTGGGCAACACTGAGCAAAATATTTATTCTTTCTATAATTATAATTAAAACAATATTTACTCACCAATATCCACAGTTGCTCATTCATCCATAAATTCATTCATCCAAAAAACGATGATTGTGTATGCAGGCGCTCTAGTGAGTGCTGGAGAAACAGAGGTGAACACGGTGGACATGGTCCCTGTATCAGTAACCTCGAATTCTCAGGGTGGACACGGCCAGGGAGAGCTCAGAATGGGTGGTTGCTTCCTCATCTGGCATAAGCGTTGTCTATGATCTCAGCTTTAACTTTATCTACACCAACAGCTTCAGGCAAGAGAGGATGAAGAACTGGAGCAATCAAGTTTGGTGGTGATGGGGACACTGTAGCATAAGCTTCACCACTCCCGCTCCTCCTTCCATGCCAAAATTCTGGTATGCAAGAATCAGTCTCAGGGTGGCTCCTCCAGAACTTCTATTTAGGGCCAATAATCAGATTGGAATTAGGAGGGGGGCGGAATTTGAAAGCACTTTTGCATGTTTTTTCTTAGATTTTATGTTTATCTGGTGTGGCTAGGATGGAACTGATGGAGGTCCCGGGAGGGGTCAACTACAGCTTTTCTCTCCTCACAAGCTTCAAGCCCCTCCTGGTTGAACACCTCTCAACCTTTGCCACAGCCTCCCCTTTGTCAAGAATATCTGTCCCTCCCTTCCCCACCTGGCCAATTCCCACTACTTCTCCTGTAAGTCAGTACAAGTCAGGCCAGTTTCCCCATCCCGCTCCCACCCCCAATAACACTTTGCTGAACTCTCAGCCAAATGCACTTGCTCACTTCTGCTCATCTCCTCTCACTGCTGCAGCCGTTTACCTGTCCTGTGCCTTGGGGCAGGGACCCTGCCTTTAGTCTTTGAATCGTTAGCACAGCATAGGTCCCTGCATATAGCAAGTGCTCAAGAAGCGTTGAATAAATGAATAAATATCCCCAATCCCAGATGTAAGAGACAAGTGGAGATATAGCTGGTGATCCCTTAGCACATAATAAGGATCTGTGATGCTGGGAAGTTTACCCACCCTCAGTCTACTTAGATAGTTCTGTTTTAGTGATGGGACTTGATCATGGGTTTTTGCACACCCATCCCTCTTGTGAGGGAGCATCAGAGCCAAGTTGCCCCCAAATCAAGCTAGCTACTATGAACCACCTCCTAGTTTTCAGGAAAGTAGCCTCCACTAGGTTTTCCTGAGGTCCCTATGAGGTCAACAATGCAAAAAGTTTAAGAAGTTTACCATTGAATGGCATCCAAATCTGTGAAGCATGAGCAAATGCCTGAGAATTAATGGACAGCATCTTCCTTCTAGCAAGTCCTCTTCTTGAGGATGGCCAAGGAGCAGGGAAGAAGATGTGGTCCCTGATTTTGGGGAATTCAGTCCAGCTGGGAAATCTGGGAAGAAAATGGTGGTTCTGCAAGAAGAGGAAGAAGGGTTCTGGCAGCAGAAGTGGCAACTGAGGACTCTACTCAAGAAATTGCAGGTTTGATTGTTGAACCTATTACGTTTGCCCTTTGTTTCTTGCCTCTTTTATTTCTTCTGTGTTATGAGCCAAAATCCAAAATCCAGCTGCCTACAGATACCCTGAAGAAAATTTTTATCGAGATTGCTTTCTACCAGTCTCTACACACTTTTCCCAGGAACCTTGAGTCCTCTGTGGAAGCTGTTCCAGACCTTCTGCAGACGCAGTGGTGCTTTTCCCCCTCTGGTCTCTGCACAAAGGGGTATGCATATGTAGTAGTGAGAGCTCTCTTTGTATTAGCAATTCCAAGTGTAACTGTTGGGGTAGGAAAGTGGGTTTATGTGCTGGAGAATTTCTACAAGGCATTGGGGTGATTTTGAAGCTAAGAGCTGACGTCTCCTAGAAAGACTTCAACACCTCCTCTCCCTGCCTCACCCTCCTTTGTGCTCCTGCCTGAATCATGGGGGGGACAGTTTTTTCTGCACAGTTTGAGAGGGATCATGTGAGGGAAAATGAAGGTATTTTCATTTCTGTCTGCTGGACGCTTCAAATTTTGAACTTTAAATTTTTTTTTTTTTTTTTTTTTTAAGAATTATTACAGTTTTATTTTTATAGCTACTTTATTTATTTATTTTATTTTATTTTTGGCTGTGTTGGGTCTTCGGTTCATGCGAGGGCTTTCTCTAGTTGAGGCAAGCGGGGACCGCTCTTCATCGCGGTGCGCGGGCCTTTCACTATCGCGGCCCCTCCCGTCGCGGGGCACAGGCTCCAGACGCGCAGGCTCAGTAGTTGTGGCTCACGGGCCCAGCTGCTCCGTGGCATGTGGGATCTTCCCAGACCAGGGCTCGAACCCGTGTCCCCTGCATTAGCAGGCAGATTCTCAACCACTGCACCACCAGGGAAGCCCCATGAACTTTAAATTTTTGATTCAGATTTTAGAGTAAATGATGTTTTCCATGTACTGTCAGGATTCATTCACGGATTAATTTTTTTCAAAAAATATTTATCAATATCTGCTAATGCACCATAGACTCTGCCAGACCCTGGGAATAGTGATGAACAAAACAATCAGCCCCTGCCAGCGCTACCTTCAGTTTGGGGGTTATCTTTTCTGCACTGAAATTTTCAATTATTCCATGTAAGGAAATACTCAATATTCATGAGCCTTTCCACCTTTCAGATCACAATTTAGAATTCTTCACGAAGTTTGCTTATAAACTTGGTTTACTTGCTTTGAAGTCCTTTATGAGAAAATTGTATGGCTGTCAACGTATTGTGTGAACTTGGGCTAACCACTTAACCTTTATAAGAATTAGTTTGTTTGTGAAATGGGAATAATAGCACCCATCACAAGGTTATTGTCAGGATTAAAAGAGATAATGTGCATTTAAGCACAATGAATAAAAGGAGCCTCAAAGAAGTTAAGCAACTTCTGAAGGTTACACAGCTAGTAACTAGTTGAGCCAGGTGTATCATTTAGCAATCGCTACAAAATGAAACCACTCCAAAACTCAGTGGATTGAAGGAGTAAGCATTTATTATTGCTCAGAAGGCTATGGGTCAGACACCAGGTAGACGGCTCTTCTCATCCTGGCTGGCTCTCTCAACATGTGTGGGAGGTGATTGGCTGTATGTTGGTGGAGCCTATCCATTGCTGGGCAGCTGGGCTCTACTCCATGTGGTCTCTCATCTTTCAGCAGGCTGGTTCAGGCGCATTCCTGTTGCAGAAGCCAGGAAAAGAGAGGGAGAGAAGGAAAGAGAGAGAGAGAGGCAAAAAGCTTCTTGAGACCTGGGCTCAGAACTGGTGCAACATCACTTCTGCCATATTCTATTGGCCAAAGCAAGTCACAAGGCTGGGCGAGATTCAGGGATGGAAGAGCTGCAAAGTCACACACTGCATTGGGCAAGAGTTCAGGGGAGCCATTAACTGGGGCATCAGTGCAATCAGCCTGCCTCACCAGGATTCAGATGACTTCTGTTTGATTCTAAAACGGTACTCTTGCCTCCGCAGGATACTAACTATGAACACTCACACAGAACGTTGGTCCCTCTCACATCCTTCCCCAATGTCTACGTGCTGCTGTAGCCCCACTCTCCATTAGGTGAACAAAACACAATCATTCCCAACCTTAATCCGCTGATCTATCAAAGAATCTTGATTTTTGCATTGGTTTGGAAAATGAGTCTTCTATTTAAAAGTATTTTTTAAACTTACAAACCTTGTAAGAAGAAAGGTCTAAAAGAGATCCCCCCATCTTAGCAATATATACTTTATATACTGCTTAGACTAATTATAACAAGGTCATTGGTCATGATCAACATGTTAATTATCTCAGGAGAGTGAGAAAATTTGACCTGTGACAAACAGTATGTAACTTCATATAAACAAGCACCATTCTCTACAACAAACATGCCCATAACAGATGCAGTTTTCTATAGCAAATAATGGTAGTCTTCAGGAAATGTTACAGTCCTTGGGGGATAATTATAAACACACACCCACTTCTGAAGGAAAGTTCTTTTCCCTTCTCAAAAGGAAAATGAAACAAAAGTAAACCAAAATTTTAAACCAGCTAGAAACTCTTATTTCCTGCCACAAAACAATTAAGTAAGGATAAATCTTACTTAAAAGTTTATCCTACCTGGTTAGTATTCTATATTCTTTGTAACTCTAAGGTAACTGATTTGTAAATATTCCTAATCCCTCTCCTTTTCCTGTTAAAATATGATCCCCAGGATATAACATTTTAAAAGCACTTCTATCAGATTTTGCACTTTCAGCTTTCTTGCTAGAATATTGTTGTTCCTAGTGACCCATGGTTTCTTTTAAAATTTTAATGAAAGCTGAATAAAAGGTTTTGGGGCTTACAATAATTTTCCTTTACATCTTGTAGTACACCATCTCACCAAGAATGTCTTTTCTTGTCTGTCCAACACAAAGGAATGCATCAGGGCTCACATTCTGCTCCCTGCATCATTTCAAGCCTTTTTTCTCAGAATTCCTTCAGCTTTTATGCTGACAACTTTTGGCACTTAATCATGTATCACCAAGAAATTTTTAATGATTTCTAATATGTTTTGACTCATAACTTTTAGAAAAGAGGGAGTTTTCCCTGCATGCCTAGATACTCAATATATTCATAGAATCATAGACTCTCAGGGTTGGAAGATACCCTAATGTTCATCGAGTGCAAATGCTTCCATAGTGCTTGCATTTCCCCTTTAAAACCTCCTGCTAGTTGGTCATCCTCTAGAGATGGGGAAGTCACTATCTCCCAAAGGAGATCATTTTGTTTTCAGACAGCTCTGATGGTTGGAGAGCAGAAATGTTACTCTCAGGCTCCACTCCTCCTCTGCCACCATCCTTAACTATAATTTCCATCCCATGGGTCCAATTTTGTCCATCAGGGAAATACACAACGATCTAAGCTCTTTTCCTCCTGACAGATTTCAAACATCTCCAAACAACTGAGATCCCTTTTCCTGACTAAATATCCCCCAATTTGTCTCTTTTTATGTAGTAACGGGCTTTGACTTCCTTTGTTGAGTCTTTTTACAGCTCAATTACAAACTAGCTCTTTGTGTTTTCCTTTCTTCTTTGAAGCTGGCTCCTCAAACCTCCCTTCTCCCTCAATAGCCTCTACCTCATAGCCTAGAACGCCTTCTCTCGAAAATCTTCTCTCCCCTAGCCCAGCCCAGTAAGGCACATTTTTGTCAATTCCTCCCTTCCTTGTTATCTTCAAAGGGAAGCAAAGAGCATTTTTTTATGGTAAAGTTTTTGCTTTCAAGCACTGTGGGAAGATACATGAAATAAAAATAAAAACTCTAAAAGTTACAAAAAAGTTAAGTCCTTAGATTTAAGTTCCCAGGTCCACCATTTTTGAGTCCTTTTGAGAAGGTAAAAGGAAGACTGGTTCATTGTCAGCCCATTACTTATTTCTAAAGGTGGGGCTCGTCAACGTTCCCACTCCACTTCTGACCGAAGCTTAGAGAAGGCCATAATGAACCCATTCCTGCAAGAAGCACCTCTGCCCAGAATGTGAATCAGGCAAAGCAAGTGCCTCAGTGGTTAAATATCTAGGAGGGGTCCCAGATTGCAAATAATCTCCACTAGATTTGTCCTACTTTTGGAAGTCTATCTCCTTTTAACATTTTATCTTTCTCCTTAGAGACCTTTTGTTGACTTCTGGGCATTTACTGATCAAAATTTTTCACCAAAAAAAAAGAGGATATATAGAACAAGAGTTCAAAAAAAAATCAGGGCTAGAAATAGGGATCTGGGGGAAATAGTCCCCAGAAATAGTCAATGGCATATATTTGGTAATTGAAACTACAGAAATGATAGGATCTCCCCTGGAGAATTTATAGAAGAAAAGTGGGCTAGGAAACTTAGGGAACATCCATATTTGTAGAGCAGAAGGAGAAAATGTAACGGTCAGATAAGTGGTAAAAAGAGTAAAAGGGTATAATGACAAGCAATCAGAGGAGAAGACAACTTGAGGGAGGAAGGAGTGGTCCATGTGTCAAATACTGCAGCGAGGTCAAATAGGATAAGGCATAAAATGTGTCCACTGGCTCACGAAAAATTCACCAGTGCCTTGGTAAGACAGAAACCAGACTGTGAAGGGAGGTGAAGGTGGATACATTTCAGTTTGTCTTTGTCTGTCTTAGAGTGTGTGACCCAAAACTGAACCTGATATTCCAAGCATGGTCTGACGGGTGGCGTAAAGTGAGGTCATGTCCACTTTGACCAATTCACTCTGTGTCTGGTAATGAAGCTTCAGCCCACGTTCAGTTATTTTTGGCAGTTCCCCTTACTTCACCACTCCAATGACTCACATGAAAGTAGTCTGCTTAAACCTTATGTTATTTCCATATGTGGCAGAACTAATTCATGACGTCCCATCTCATGCTTGTGCAGCTGAGTTTTAAAACTAAGTTCAGAACCTCATTCAGCTACAATTCACATTATTAGTTTCAGTTCTTTATTCCAAACAATGAAATATTCTTTGTCCTAACTCTGTCATCCAACATATTAGCTATCCTCCTGGCATTATGGCATCCATAAATTTGATTTATTTTGGTGTTTCCATCCAAGTTATCAATAATGTCAAGTCCCAAGCATTCAGGCAAGGGCTGGGTGGAAACTGGAAGATAATGGCTGGGTCTGAAGCCAATAACAAGTGTCTAAATGCTGACACTAGCAGGTCTGAAGCCAGGGGAGTTGGTGATTGTGGTACTAGGGGTTGTTCAAGGGGGTAAGGGCAGTGGATAAATAATGGGGCAGAAGCCAGGAACTGAGCCAAATCACAACCTAGATGAGCAGATTCAACACAAAGGACAAATCTAGAAGCTATAGAAATTAAAAGAATATCTAAAGTTATAACAGGCTCAAGGGGGAAAGTGCATATACAGACACTAATTTTTGGACTTCCAGGTGGCTTTTATTTCTTCTCTTCCATGTGCAAGGGTGTTTGTCCTTTAAAATTCTAAGTGTTTTTGATAAATAAAAATATGGTACAAGACAGGTCTTCTGGCTCTTTCCTAAGTAGCTTCTCTCATGTGAAACATTTTTTGGGTTGGCCAGGTAACCAACTACTACTAATTCACCTAACTCTACTGGTGTCTACTTCATATTTCTCTTTCTGTCCCCAAGGAGACAAAATTTTATAAGAAAAGTTAATGGGGAGCAAGAATAGTCGAGCAAAGGGGAGCAAGGGAAGGAAAAGAGAATGACTTTTCACTGGGGTTCCCATGTTGTATTTATTTTCTGTCCTGGAATTTCATCAAAGATTAGCATCAATCTTATTTTTAACACATATTAGCATAGCTAAAATGAAAACAAGGCTGAGTGCCGGGGAGGATGCAGCTAGAACTCTCATATGCTGCTGGAGGGAATGCAAAAAAGAGATGTCCACTTTAGAAAACAGTTTGGCAGTTTCTTGCAAAGTTAAACATACCCTTACAATATGACCCAGTAATTCCATCCCTAGGTGTTTACTGAAGAGAAATAAAAACTCTTGTTCACACAAAAACCTGTATGCCGATGTCTATAGTTGCTGTATTAATAATTGTCAAAAACTGGAAAACCCAAATGTCCTTCAGCTGGTGAATGAATGAATAAACTGGTACATCCATATAATAGACTACTACTCAACAATGAAAAGGAATGCTCTACTGACATATACAATAACATGGATGAGTCTCAAAATAATTAAGCAGAGTAAAAAAAGGATACATACTGTATGACTCCTTTTATATTACAATCGGGGAAAGGAAAAACTATAGGGATAAAAATAGGTCATTGGTTACCTGCAGGTGGGGTTGTGGGAGGGACTGACTATGAAGTGGCATGTGAGGGGATTTTGAAGGGTGATGGAACTATTCTATATCTTGATTACGGTGGTTGCTCCATGACTTTATGCATTTATCAATACTCATAAAACTGTGTACTGAAAAGGGCAGACTTTAGTAGTATGTAAATTGTACGTCAATAAACATGACTAAAAAATATGTTTTAAGTGGCCCAAGTTTTCAACAATAGAGTAATTATTAAATATATTATGAAACATTTATACAATAAAGCGTTACACAGTTGTTTTGAGTTTTGTTATACTTTTTCTCTGCCCAGTAGCTTATGAAGAGCCTTTACATATGGGCAAAATTTCTCTGTTCCTAAGTTTGAAGTCACCAACTTGTTTTTCCACTTTCCCTCGCAGCTAGGGCATGGGTATGTGTTGTGTGTTCCTCTAGTCAAATTCACTCTTTCAAAATTTCAGTTCAAAACAGTGGTAAGAAAAAAGAGGTGTCCATGAAAAAAATCCATTCTGCTGAGGGTGGTAGGTTTTGGCAGAGAGATATCCAGCTCTCAGAGGGGCGGTGACAGAGGGGCTAACAGCAGCGTTCGAACTCCAAAGTCAGTGGTGCAGTTAAATTCCTGAAGCATCCCGGTGCTCTAATTTGAGCTGTATATTCCTCAAGCCGGTTCTTGGGCCCTCCAAGAGATTAACATATTTACATTGATTTAAACTTTAAATTAATTAATTTACTTAGCTAGAGTGTTGTTTGCAACCAAGAACCTCGAGTGATAGAACAATCATTAAAAATTATGTTTACAACCAGAGCCTTACTAACATGACCTAAGACTACATCATGGATATGGCGGCTTAGACCATCATGGAGAAATGTGACGTGTGCCTGGCAATGACTTCCACACCATGAGCACATGTGGGAGGTGAATGTCCTCATCCTTGGCAAGAAGCTCTACAACAAGGTACAGCCTACATCACTCTTCTAATAAAATGGATTCCGAGTCTCCATTTAAACTGCAGGAAGAAGAGAGAGGAGAAAGAACTGTCTTCACCTATAGGTTTCCAAACTCATAGCTGCATTGAACTTCAGAACACCGAGAAGAACCATTTAAATCTTTCTGCTGAGCTGTTTTATTTTCAAGATATCTAGGTGTACCATCCTTGAAAAGAATCATTTATAAAGAGTTTGCAACAATGTAGGAGAGGCTTAGCCATGGTTTTGAGTTTAAAAAAAAAAACCACGAGGAAATTAAATATATATGTATAGGCAAAAAAACCTGGAAGAAAATTTGCTGAAATGGAAACAGTGGCTTGGGCTGGCGAGATTTTAAATGGTTCGTATTGTCTTTTGCATCCGCCTCGCTTCTCCCCCTCCATGTTCCAAAATGAAGATGTCTTACTGTCAAAAATCAGAAAAACATGAATGATTTGAAACATCTTAAATTTGAATTTAAATTCAGCAGAAATGTCCCCTGTTTTCCTAGAATCCCATAAATTAAGGGATCCTTTGGGTGCATTTACTCCTAGTCTTAAGCCCGTTGACTCCCATAACTGGGAATGATATATCAGCAAAAGGGAGAAAGTCACTGGAAACCTTTGCCAAGTTAAAATTGGCCTCACAATAACCATTTGATGAGTACTGTTCTGAAGGGCTCCGCTGCTTCTTTTGAAGTTCTGATCTTGACGCAAAGTTTCTTCATCAGAATCCCTAAGGTGATGCCCCGGCATCTGCCAGACCACCTTGCCAGCACTTTCTTCCCACCATGAAGAGCCAGGCGCCTGGGCGTGCAAGTTCTGACAGACTGTCCCGTGGGAAGTTAAGACCTCCTAGGTTCTATTTTTAGCTGTGTATTACTGAGGGATCCCCCAAGAGGTCTTACATGAAAGACAATTTATTTAAGCCCATTACCGCTTGCTTGTTATGCCTTAAGAAATTGCAAATACGAAAGAGGTCACACTCATTAAAGCACAACATGACATGCTATGAAAAACACAACATATGGTCACTTGAAGTCTGAAAAAATTGCTGAGTTTTAAATTTTTCATCCGAATATCCTTTGGTGTATAACCGTGTCCTTTCTGATTCTTTGAAAAATAAGGGTTTCTAGATCAAAACCACAGATGGAAACTTTCCCTCAGTGGGTAAAAAATGCCTGAAGATAAAATTGCTAGACTCCATTAAAGGGATGACATTAAACACGTGGACACAAAGCATTTTAAATACTTCTACATGTAAAAGATAATCTCCTAATCCCTCTTTAAAATTTAGTAAACCTATAAAATTTGTAGGGACACTCCTTTAAATGAAATATTTTTTTCACTTCTAGTTATACAGTGGCTATCATGGAAGCAGTAACCTTATTCCACTTAATTAAAACTGGTGACCCTTTATCAATTACACACAGCTGTACCTTGTGATTAATATTAGTTGGGAATCAGTAGCATTATAGTAAAATCCCTGAGAACAGGGATTATGCATTAAATTTTATGCTAGACCTTTTGCTAACTAAATTAGTGCTAAAATGTAAGTGATAAAGTTAATTGTGAAGTATGCAAAATTTGCTTTCTTCTCCTCTTTATTTGGAACTTTAATTCCCATCCCTAGACCTTTACCTAGGATTCGTTTTGCAGTACTTTTTCTCTCTGTAGTATTTTAGATGCACCAATAAGATGTTAGTTACCAAATGCTAACCCTCCTGTCTCAGTAAATGCTATTTTGGATGCAAGTAACAAAATCCTACTCAAATTATGTAGGCAAAATGAAGAGAGTTGATTTTATGGTTATAGAAGTATCTCACTGGAACTAAAGAACCCCAAATCCATCAGGAGATAATTTCTCCATTTTTCCCATTTCTGAGGCTACCCGATCTCCCATTTTTGCCTCTCTGCTCATCTGCTCCATTATCATCTATCTGCAGAGTAGCTTTCTCCGCTTTTCTGTGCATAGGTAGAACTGTGACTAACTAATGGCCCCTGAGTTTATTTATCCCCATTTCTAGGAACCAGCAAAGACTATAATTTCTGGGCCCAGTTTGCTTAGTTGCCTTAGTATCCAAATCAGTGATAGCCAGGGGGTAAGGTGACGTAGCAGACATCTGGCCCAGAGCTTCCTATATTTATTTGAACACAGAACACTACCCACCCACAGTCCCTGGCTCTGGGTAAGGGTATTGTGGGGTATACCCATTTATATCCTTCAAAAGAGAATTCCTCAAGATAGCAGCTTGGGATGTTCTGATCTAACTTACTCCTTTAATTTTAAGGAGAGGCAAACATAGACCCAAAGAGATAAAATAACTTGCTTAAATTATCGAGATAATGGCAGAGTAGGGATTATGAGTAATGATTATTATTCAGTAATTAGTCAGTATGATTAGGGCTGAGTAATTTGACATATTATACCTTCAATCCAACCTTGATACCAAGAAAAATTATAATGGCTACCTGGGCCAAAAGTGAAGATTGAAAGTTGACTATTTCCTTCCCCCCTCCTCAGCTAGTTTACAAGTTAAGGCTTTTTATCACAAGCAAGGCTATACTAGTGTCCTAAGGCTGCCATCACAGTTTCCACAAACTTGGTGGCTTAAAGCAACAGAAACTTATTTTCTCACAGTTCTGGAAGCCGGAAGTTGGAAATCAAGGTGTCCACAAGGCAGTGCCCCCTCTGAAGGCTCTAGGGGCAAAGCCTCCCTTGCCTCTTCCAGCTTCTGGTGGCTCCAGGTGTTCTTTGGCTTGTGGCCACCCAACTCCAATCTCTGCTTCAGTTTTTACATGGCCTTCTCCTCTGTGTCTTCTCTTCTGTTTCTTTTAAGGATGCTTATCATTGGCTTCAGGACCCACCAAAGATAATCCACAGATCCTTAATTTAATTACATCTGCAAAGACCCTTTATCCAAATAAGCTTACATTCACAGGTTGCAGGGGTGAGGATATGAACATATCTCTTGGGGTCCACCATTCAAACCACTACAAAGTCCTTATAAGGTACCATTTGGTACTTAAAAACATCAAGAGGGTGGCAAAAGGGAAGGGATGAAAGGGTAATGATTTGGTATTTTTCTTCCCAAAAATAAAGGATGCAGAATGGAGGAAGAAAATGTAGTAGAATTTCAAGAAAATACAG
Source organism: Balaenoptera musculus (assembly GCF_009873245.2). Taxonomy (NCBI): domain Eukaryota; kingdom Metazoa; phylum Chordata; class Mammalia; order Artiodactyla; family Balaenopteridae; genus Balaenoptera; species Balaenoptera musculus. The sequence goes on along the minus strand of NC_045785.1, from coordinate 139,782,760 downwards.
TATCCTATTTTCCAGGATATAAAATTTACATTCCTAGATATTTACTAATTCATTAATTAATCTAACATTTGGGCCATGTTTTTCAACCTATCACACAAGTATGGTCCTGTTTTTTGTTTGTAAAAAAATTTTCCTGGCAAAAAAATTGTTTGATAGTATGAGAGACGATTCACATCATATGAATTTTGCTACACCATCATAAAAAATCATTCTTTGAAAGGGCTTCATCAATTTTCCTCTGGTGCTTCTCAATCCATTGGTATTTAAATCACTCCTTTTGGAAGAAACTATTGTGTCCTAGAGACACCAGTGTTAAACTGAAAATGAAGTTAGTGCAGGCTAACATTTTTAGAGGTCAGTTCATTAGCGAATATTTTTATCTTATAACGACTCTTGTTTTTCTCCACAAACTTGTATCTATAGAGATTGAATATTCTGATAAAAGAACTTCTATTAACAAATGAGAATGTGTCAAACAAGTAAAGGGAACAGGAATTGTTCTGTTTGCTCTGGGGTGGAGTCGACTTGAGCTGGGGCAGATGAAGGGGGCATGATACTGTTTACAGTTACTTATACAGTACCTCACACTTTTTAAGTTAAGTTAAATGGTAAGACTCATATGGCAAGAAGGATAAGATTTATTTTAATTATGCGAAAGGAGAAAGTCTTAGAAGAAGTTGAAATTACAGAGAGCCAATATTCTTCCCACTCTAAAGAAAGGGTTTCTGATAGGATTGTCCATAAACGGAAAGGATCATCATGCAGAACAGTAAAACAGCCACCATTAGAAATTTTTCAACCCAAGGCCAATGACTCTGGGATACATTATCAGTGTCCTTCCATTGATTTGGGGAATGAGAGAGTATAGGGTGGAGAGGCTGTTGGTTTAAAACTCTATAACCTTTGAATGAAGACAATGTGCCATGGACTAGATCAATTCAAGCCTGGAAAAAGAGATTGTCTATCCTCTCCCTGATGTAGCTTCTAAATCAGCACTGTTCAACAGAAATATGGTATGAAATCATAATATAATTAAGTTTCTTCTAGTAGTCACATTAAAAAAGTGAAAAGAAACAGATCAAATTAGTGTTCATAATATATTTTATTTAACCTGATGTATTTAAAATATTATTACGTAAACATGGAATCGATATTAAAAAATCATCAGATAGTCTACATTATTCTTTCATAACAGGTATTTACATTTATGGACTAACCACATTTCAAGTGCTCGACAGCCACACGTGGCTACCGGCTACCATGTTGAATAGCACAGTTCTTGAATTTGCTGTTAATGAAATCACAAATCAGATTTCTGGGAGTTGGAAAAAACTTCATAAATGCATAAAAATGGTTCTAAAATCTAGGTTTCCTGGCATACTGGAGGAATGGAAGTGTTGGGAAAACACTTCTGATTCACACTTACTTGGGTGACTATTCTCATAATTTCCCTGCTTTCTTACAAAAACCTAATATTAAGTAAGGTAAATAACTTTGCAAACCACTAAGTTTTCTTATCAACTTCCAACAGGATCCACCCTCCAAAAGTGAAACAGTAAATAACAGCCCTCTAGTACTTTTTTGTTTCTTTGTTTGTTTGAGGGTTGAGAGTGTGAATGGTAGCAAATAGGTCCTTATCTAGATTACCTGTTGCTTGGTTTTGTTTTGTTTTTTTAATAATGAAACTCTCTAGGAGTTAAGCCAGCATTTTATTTATTTATTTATTTTTGGCTGTGTTGGGTCTTCGTTTCTGTGCGAGGGCTTTCTCTAGTTGCGGCAAGCGGGGGCCACTCTTCATCGCAGCGCGCGGGCCTCTCACTATCGCGGCCTCTCTTGTTGCGGAGCACAGGCTCCAGACGCGCAGGCTCAGTAATTGTGGCTCACAGGCCCAGTTGCTTCGCGGCATGTGGGATCTTCCCAGACCAGGGCGCGAACCCGTGTCCCCTGCATTGGCAGGCAGACTCTCAACCACTGCGCCACCAGGGAAGCCCCCCCATCTAGCACTTTTATGTTAATCCTACTATATTTAATTCTTATATTCTTTTATTCCAGGAGCGACTGCAATTACTGATAATATAGCTTTTACTGTTTACTAGCTGTCTCTTCTCCCCACGGGATTTAAGTACTCTCAAGCGAAGCTGTCTCGCAGTATTTCTAGTAACACACCGTCTCTATGCATCTTATACAGATGAGACAGGATAAGGAAAGTCATGAAGATAAGCTGGGCTACCTCTGTAACCAAACTTTCTCCAAGGCTCAGTCAAAATAATGTTTTTTAACACCTCTCCCAGGAGATTCTATTATTTATTTACAGTATTTGGGGATTTGACAGATAAACTATATATAATAAGCAAAATTAAAAGTAAAACAGGATTTTCCAGAGTTATCCTATTTTAGTTTTTAGTCTAAAAAACTCATACTTGCATCTGTAAGTATAATCATGACTGTAAGAACACCAAAGCAAGAGTTTGGCACAGACTGCCAAGTGTCTCCCAATGTTTGTTATCCTCTTCTCCTGTCTAGTAACAGAATCTCCTGAGTTTAAGCTGGGCACATGGCTGCTCAGTTAGAGGCTAAAAATCTCAGCCTTCCTTGCAGCTCTGTGTGACCAATTGAATAACTCCTTTCCGATGAGATGTGAGCCTAGGTGGTGTGTGCACCTTCCTGGTCACATCCTTTATGAAGGAAACTGCTTGCCCTCCTCTCTCTCTTTCCCTTCAGGGGAGCTGGAAGGTTTATATGACGCTGGTGAACCAGCTTCTACTGTTGAGATGCCTACCAGGGGACAGAATAGCATCCTGAGTTCCTGAATGACTTTGTGGAGTAGAATTGTCCATCAGGCCTGAATCACGCATCTGCTTCTGAATATTACCTGGGAGAGAAACAACTTTCTACCTTGTATAAATCACTGTATCTGGCATCTCTTTCTTGCAGTCCCTTGGCTTATATCATAATTAATAAAAGGGTTTACCATCAGCACCACTATCATTTGAACTATGTTCAAAACTTTTGTCTATTTTTTAATTAATTTATTTAATTTATTTATTTTTGGCTGTGTTGGGTCTTTGTTGCTGCGCACGGGTTTACTCTAGTTGCAGCTAGCGGGGGCTACTCTTCGTTGCGGCACGTGGGCTTCTCATTGCGGTGGCTTCTCTTGTTGCGGAGCACGGACTCTAGGCGCGCGGGCTTTAATAGTTGTGGCTCGTGGGCTCTAGACCGCAGGCTCAGTAGTTGTGGCGCACGGGCTTGGTTGCTCCACGGCATGTGGGATCTTCCTGGACCAGGGCTGGAACCCATGTCCCCTGCGTTGGCTGGCGGATTCTTAACCACTGCACCACCAGGGAAGCCTTTGTCTATTATTTTTAACCATCTTTATACTATATGAGATTATATCCTTAAAAGACATAGGGACTTTTTTTTTTTTTTAACTTATAAGAAAGGCTTCTATGACTACTTGCTTAGGGGGGTGGTGGGCGACACTTAGTATTAAATGATACAATACAGTGTTTATGAAACTTTATAAACTTAAAAGGGTTGCAAATAAAAAGTCAGGATGTTAATCTCAAGCTAACAATCCACAATAGTAGTGGGTTAATGGTATTTCTGAAAACATTTTAGCCAGCTAAATGTTTGTAGCCCACCTCCCAGGTGACATAATCCAGTCGACGTGCACTTGCTTCCAGAATAATCAGTTTTTCAGGCACTGTAGTATAGCAGGAGGGACAATGGAGTATACAGAGACATTATCTTTTCATTCACTCCATGGAAGGGGCTGTTTACTAGACAGCTTTAGAGCCAACTAAAGCTGGCTCTAGTTATTTGGGAGACTGATTCAGTTCACCACTTAAAAGAGACTTTATAAAGTGGCCTCATAAGATCTTAATTGTCTAATTTCTTATATGTTTCATGTGTTAATGTAACAGCAAACCTAATTAAACCTGCCATTGGCATATCACTCTATTAATTTTTCTTTCACCGCTCTCAAATGATTTAATGGATATAATTTTTCCGTCAACATTTACTGAGTATCCACTGCATACAGAACACTCCTGAGGGAATTGGCAAGTAAGATAAGGACCTTTCAGTCCTTATCTCATTTGACCTTTCTGCCACATGGGACACTATTGACCACTCCCTCCATGAAACTTTCTCATCCTTTGACGTCTGTGACTCTTTCCAAATTTTCTGATCTTTTCTTTGCTGTTCTCCACTTCTTAAATGTTGGAGATCCCTGGTGTTTCTTCCTGAACCTTTTCTTTTTACCCTTCATTCTTAGCCTTTTTGGAGTCACGAATTCCTTGGAGAATGTGATGAAATACGTCCTGTAGGGAGGGCTTATTGCATATAATTTTAGGATTACATGGACCTCCTGAAGCACCTGGTGACTCCCTATGGGTCCTTACCCCTCAGGTGAAGAACTACTTTTCCATGGCTTGAACTACTACCTATGGTGCTTGATGACTCTCAAATCTTTTATATTTATCTGGGCTCTCTCCAGACCCATACATCCAGCTTCTTAATGCATTCCTTCACTTGGATGTCAAATAGGTACCTTAAACTCAAACTCAGCATGTCGCATTTGAACCTGCCGTCTGTCACTCTCTCCCCAGTTGCCCCTCATCCTATGGTTTCCGTTTTGGTGAGTGGCACCACCATCCAATAAATTGCTCAAGTTGTAAAGAAATAAAAGCATCAACCCTGATTACTACCTCTGAAAAAGAGTTTGTCGAATGACTAAAAGAATGGAAAGATGGATCAAGTATCATGAAGACAACAGAGGATAACTATTGAGAATGATATAATGAGACTTATGTTCAACTGTACAAATGAGTGCTAAAGGCTGGCTTAATTAAGCAATGTCTTCAAACAAATGAATATGTATTTATTAAGCACCTATTAGGGCGAGGCACTGATTTCATTAAGGATTAGAATTTAACAATATTTTCAAGGAAATGAGGAGTATGGTTTGTCAGAAAAGAGTAATCTCAGTATTTCAAATGAGATAAATATTATTTTCTTAAATCCAATTAATCTTACCTCATGACCAAGAAATGCTAAATTATTAATAGCTTCTTTAGGTCCTTATTATGATACTTTCAAAGATTTCATCACAGTTTGCACATAGCAGCTATGACAATGGATACTCAAGGAAATGGGACACTCTTTGGAGTTTAAGATCATTAGATTTGGCAGCTTTGCGTCCCTGAACTCCCTTATCTCTTTATTTGCCCTTCTCTGATGGCACTCATTTTCTGTTTCATTTTATAATGATTTGTGGGCATCTCTTATCTCTCTTAGAGAGGTCCCCCCGGCACCGCTCTGCCCAAAGACTCTGTGCTTACCCAATTTTGTGTCTTATATCTGGAAGGCGAACAGAAAATATTGAGTCAATGAATGTTTTTCAATGTCAAAAACCCATTTAAAGATAATATCAAATGTCCTATAAGTCAAGGAAATTGTGTTACAATTGGTGTTATAAAGTTTGTCATGTCTTCCAATATAAGAGCTGCATGTGGAACAATTAAGCAAGTTACAGATGTTTGTTTTAGTACTTTAAGGCAGTGGGGAACACGCTAACCCATTTTAGAAAGTTTGTCATGAAACAAGGAATTGGCTGGTTGAACGCCGCCTCCAGGGCCAGACTGCGTGCCTTTGAAACCTGGCTTTGCCATTCAATGGCTGGGAGGCTGAGGGCCTCTTGGTGTCTCACTTTCCTCATCTGGAAAATGAGAATCGTAATAGTACTTACTTCACAGAATTGTTAAAAGGACAAAAAATAATGTATACACACAATGCACACAGAATGGTGTTCAAATTCATTAGACACTAGCTATCATTTTCTTACAATCCCAACAAGAAGAAAGGGTGGGATAACGATCACGTTATTAGATTAGGAAAGAATGAGATTTTCTTCTTTGGAAATATGATGTAGACAAGATCTGTCCTATCTTCCCAGCTCGAAACACTCCCAGGACCCCCGCCTTGACCATGACACCACAAATGCCTAGTGGGTATTTTTAAGATGTAGGTAAGAGTTGAAACACATTTTATTATCAATCAAATAGGTGTAAATTTCACACAAACCATGTTCTATCCTTTTCAGCATTCCCTACTCAAAAGACTCATTTCCCCTCCAAGACCAAGTTAACAGATTTTACTGTGTGGTTGTCCCCTTCTCCCATCTTCCCCACCCTTTACCCCAAAAAGCTTCCTAGAATTTAAAGAAAGAGCCTGGATCTAACCAAGGGCACAATGCAAAGAATTAATCAGTGAATCCCAGGTTGTCTAGTTGGTCTTGTTGGCCTCCTAGAATGTTCTCAATCTGCCATTGCTGCCAGCCCACTGTTGGCAAGACTTCAGGCAATATCAGAGGTGGGAAGAGGGTGTGGCTGCAGCTTAACCTTAGTGCAGAAGCTACAAAGAATAGTACACTTCAGAGAGGGGACCATTAGAAACACTGAAACAATAGCCTCTGATAGTCAACCCAGTCATGGGATGACGAGTGACAGAGGGCTGCCTTTGCCTCACACAAGAGCGCTTCTCAGTTCTGGAGGCCCGCTCACTATGGGATCACGTGGCGATGTGTCTCTGCCATGGGGAACCCACTGATGAGCAAAGGCCAGCATTTCTCAACCCATACACATCCACAGATGGCTGTATTTATCTTGTAAGAAAAGGTCATGGCAGGGTAAGGAATTTTAGTATTGCTTAGAGAAGGAATGCTCTGAGACAATTTTCAAGGAATCCTAGAGAAGTGCTTTCTAGTTCCCACAACTGAGGTAAATCTAATTCTATACCGAAGATGTGTGTGTGTGTGTGTGTGTGTGTGTGTGTGTGTGTGTGTTTTGAGGTATAACTGACACATAGCGTTAGTTTCAAGCAACAATGTAATGCTTCAATATTTGTATATATTGCAAAATGACCACCACAATAAGTGTAGTTGACATCTGTCACCACAGTTACAAAATTTTTCCTTGTGATGAGAACTTTTAAGATCACTCTCTTAGCAACTTTCAAATATGGAATACAGTATTATTAACTACAGTCATGTTGTACGTTACATCTCCATGACATTTATTTTATAACTGAAAGCTTGTAACCAAAGGTATGATTTTTATATTATACCTAAGGTAGTAAAGACTGGGTGTAATTTTTTTCTCTTTTAGTAAGGATAAATGGAAACAGACAAAACAGACACCAAATTTAGTCAATATGAATGTTCTTGGGCAAACACGGTTGAAAATATAGCTTAACTTCAATAATGGTCTTATTCTTTTTCCCATAATTTTCATCGCATTTTATAATCAGTTACTTCAGTCTGTCCAATTTCTTGGTGACTCATTATTACATCTTTCTTAGTAAAGGAGGAGACTTGTGTTTCCTGTTAGCAGGATTTTCTTTTCCTGAATTTGTGCCACCTAATTGTACTGTTTTTTTCTCCCTTTTATTCAAAACAGCCTGATGGGGCAAGAAAAAGCCAGGCCAGGAACACTTTCTGTGGTGTGTTCATACATCTGAGAGAATCTGACATAGTTGGGGAATGGAGATCCCTGGATTTTGAAGGCCATGTAATATAGTTTGGATGATTACATGTTATTATTTAAACTGGGACAGTTTTGAAAATGAAAGGGGGCACTAATTGGATAGGATAATAGGATAATGCTGTAAATCAAGACTATCACAGGCAAACCAGAATTTATGGTCATCCTAATATGGTAGAAATGGTCTGGACTTATATCCAAATCTTGACTGTACCATTTCCCTGCTTTTGACCTGTGCAAAGTGATATAACCTCTCTGAACTTCATTTTCTACATCAGTAAAACAAGGATAATAATTCTGATGTGTTAAGGGCGGGGGGATGTACCTGGAGAACTAAATATCCTTTGTAAATATTATCATGATGATGTCTGCCTGTATATCTAAAATTCTTTACCATAGACAGTATGATATTATGAATGGATTAGGTTAAATTGCACTTGAGGTGCAGTCAGTTGCCCCGTCACAAATCCTCACTCCTGGATGGCAGCCAGAGGTCTCATCAGGGAGACTCCCTATAGAGGTGGGTGCTACAAGTACATTTCTCCATCTTATCTCTATTAACACCAAAGATCATTCTATTTAATATAACAAATGTCAAAAATGAATTTTCATTGTTGAAATTAATGGTTAGTCATCATAATGAATGTTAGAAATAGTCTCTCATTGATAGAATTTGTGATTTCCAAGATATACGGACTAGCTAAAATATTTTAGAGGTATTCCCACCCTGGCATGAACAAGTTGTAAAAAGCTGGACCATTAGAAATGGTGTGTGGGATGAAGGGATTCCAGTTGGTTGATGCTTACGAAAAGGATGATAGAATCCTGGCTCTGGAATATTGTTCATATACCTCCAGTGAATCTTTCATGCAAGGTCATGATTACAGAATCCAAAAGGACCAAGACCTGGCATTTCATCAGACTCACAGAACAGGTGGTATATGTTAACTTGTCTTTGCTTGCTAAACAAATGTTTAACAAACGTCTGTATGACAGAAACTGGCCTAAGACTTGGTTTAATTATAAACTGGTTATGAGGTTGTCGGATCAAACAAACAGGTTGTCAAAATCCTGATTCCTGTATTTTGGTTGCTATCACTATGTACCAAAAATAAGCCAGCAGTTTTGCATAGTTAAATTTTTTGCAAGTTATTTGCCCCTTCTTAACCACTGATCACTAATGTGATTCCACAGCTAGAACTTCAGCCTATCTCTGTTGGCCGTATGGAATGAAAAAACAAAACAAAACAAAAAACTGAGTCTTAGAGAAACTTACTTGCATAGAATGGTAAATGGCAGATCCAGGTCGAGAACTCAAGCCATGTGATTTGAAGTTCAATGCTCAGCAGTGGGCACAAAGCAAATGTGTGTGTGTGTCTGTGTGTGTGTGTGTGTGTGTGTGTGTGTGACACACACATCCATGTCAGATGAAGAGGAGGAATAGGAAGGAAAGGGAAGTGACGTGAGGGGACATGGAGAAAAACCAGAAAAAAATTAGACATTAGAATGCGGTGCCCTGGGACCCCAAAGAGGGTGCTAAAATTGAGTTTAAGCCCCCAAAGATGGGATAGGAAAGCTCTGAAGATATTTGTTCAAGAGCTAGTTCTATAAATAATAATAGAGTCCATTAGAAAACAAACTTATGGTTACCAAAGGGGAAAGGTGGAGGTGAGGGATAAATTAGGAGTTTGGGATTAACATATACACACTACTATATATAAAATACATAATCAACAAGGACCTACTGCATAGCACAGGGAACTCTACTCAATACTGTGTAATAACCTATAATGGAAAAGAATCTGAAAAAGAATAGATACGTGTATATGTATAACTGAATCACTTTGCTGTACACCTGAAACTAATACAACATTGTAAATCAACTATACTACAATATAAGATAAAAATTTTTTAAAATTACAAAGTCCATTAATCTTCAGCAGTAGACTAAGAATAGTTCATTTGCACCCTTGAATCCTACTCTCAAAATGGCAAATTTTCTACTCCATAATAATGAGAATATCAATAGCTATTATTTATTGAGCTCTTTCAAACTGTGCTAAATATTTTACACACATCATCTTAACATCTTCACAACACCCCGATAATGAAAGTATTACAACAATTAAACAGTTAAATCCTCCTAAAAAATGCTAGGGTAGGTACTATTATTCCCATTTTACAAATAAGGAAACTAAGGCACAAAAAGTTGTGTAATTTGCATACGATAACATGGCTAACAAGCAGCAGAGCTGGCTCAGAGTCTCCATTAAGCTACCAATGCAAGCTGTGCAGAATGTTGTTGAATGGTGCTGACTTAAAGCCTTGTGGCCAGACTAACACGTGAAGTAGAAACTAAATTGGTAGTACAAAATGTGGACTTAGGAGAGGGGCCAGAGGCAAGATGCACTTGCTTGTGAAGAGCCATGTGACTTGGAGTTGTTTCTGATACATGAAGTACATGAAAAATGGCTACTGAATGAGACACCCAAGCACAAGGGGGAGATCAACCTTAAACATGCCATAGGAGAAAAACCTCTTGCCTGAGAGAGCTGGTGCAGGTGCGACTGAGAGAAGCGAGATAATAATCTGAAGCTGAAGCAATGTGGAAGATCTCAACTCTGACTGAGAGGCGGAAAAAGCCCTGGGGACATCTCTGGGGGTAGTGAATCATTCAAATTTCCCATTCTCTTTCTTGGAATTTAGAAACCTCAGTCAGAGAGCCAATAATGGAGTCAGTCCACAACATTCACTGAGTACCTTTTTCATGAAGTACTCTTTGGCTGTAAATGTAGAATAAGTACTGTCTTTATTTATTTAATGTTTGCAAGATTGAGTTCTCAGGAAGAAAAATGTTCTGTAAATTCCATACATTCTCAAATAACAGGAAAAGCAATTTGAAGAATGACAAAATCACCATTCCCAAATTCTACACTTAAGAGTTTTAGGAGTAATTAGATCTGTCATACTAAAGAATTCAAGTCATTTAGGACCTGCTGCTATAGGTCAGTCTCACACAACTGGTCGCAGCCTCCTGGGACAATTTCTCAGCCATAATATTAAAGTGGAGACTCTCCTTTATGTTTGTGAATCCATATGATTCTAACCAGGGCGCCAACCCCTCCCTACTTCCTGATTCATCCACGCAAGCAAGTAAAGAGAACACCAGGTGAGCATACATATTTACATAAGCTGCAAGGCTGTGCAAACAAACTCTTATCCAGTTAAAGGGCATTTTATAAATGGCTCTTATTTCTTACCATTTTTAATGGGTTTAATGCATCTAAAATCTCTTCCATAGTCTTTAAAAGTCCTTATCTCTATTCTCTTTAATGCTTTCCACCAGTGTTTTTCCCCCTGTATAACACACCAAAGTCTCTCGTTTAACTCTTATATGCATTTTTTTAAACATCTTTATTGGGGTATAATTGCTTTACAATGTTTAGTTTCTGCTGTACAACAAAGTGAATCAGCTATATGCATACGTATACCCCCATATCCCTACCCTCTTGCATCTCCCTCCCACCCTCTCTATCCCACCCCTCTAAGTGGTTGCAAAGCACCAAGCTGATCTCCCTGTGCCATGCAGCTGCTTCCCACTAGCTACCTATTTTACATTTGGTAGTGTATATATGTCCATGCCACTCTCTCACTTCATCCCAGCTTACCCTTCCCCCTCTCCGTGTCCTCAAGTCCATTCTCTATGTCTGTGTCTTTACTCCTGTCCTGCCCCTACGTTCATAAGAATCATTTTTTTTTAGATTCCATATATATGTGTTAGCATGCGGTATTTGTTTTTCTCTTTCTGACTTACTTCACTCTGTATGACAGACTCTATGCCCATTCACCTCACTACAAATAACTCAATTTCATTTATTTTTATGGCTGAGTAATATCCCATTGTATATATGTGCCACATCTTCTTTATCCATTCATCTGTCGATGGACACTTAACTGGCTTCCATGTCCTGGCTATTGTAAACAGTGCTGCAATGAACATTGTGGTACATGACTCTTTTTGAATTCTGGTTTTCTCAGGGTATATGCCCAGTAGTGGGATTGCTGGGTCATATGGTAGTTCTATTTTAAGTTTTTTAAGGAACCTCTATACTGTTCTTCATAGTGGCTGCATCAACTTATATTCCCACCAACAGTGCAAGAGTGTTCCCTTTTCTCCACACCCTCTCCAGCATTTATTGTTTGTAGATTTTCTGATGATGGCCATTCTGACCGGTGTGAGGTGATACCTCATTGTAGTTTTCATTTGCATTTCTCTAATGATTAGTGATGTTGAGCATCTTTTCATGTGTTTGTTGGCAATCTGTATAGCTTCTTTGGAGAAATGTCTATTTAGGCCTTCTGCCCATTTTTGGATTGGGTTGTTTTTTTGATATTGAGCTGCATGAGCTGCTTGTATATTTTGGAGGTTAATCCTTTGTCAGTTGCTTCATTTGCAAATATTTTCTCTCATTCTGAGGTTTGTCTTTTTTATGGTTTCCTTTGCTGTGCAAAAGCTTTTAAGTTTCATTAGGTCCCATTTATTTATTTTTATTTCCATTTCTCTAGGAGGTGGGTCAAAAAGGATCTTGCTGTGATTTATGTCATAGGGTGTTCTGCCTATGTTTTCCTCTTAGAGTTTTATAGTGTCTGGCCTTACATTTAGGTCTTTAATCCATTTGGAGTTTATTTTTCTGTATGGTGTTAGGGAGTGTTCTAATTTCATTCTTTTACATGTAGCTGTCCAGTTTTCCCAGCACCACTTATTGAAGAGACAGTCTTTTCTCCATTTTCTCCATCCTTTATCAAAGATAAGGTGACCATATATGTGTGGGTTTATCTCTGGCCTTTCTATCCTGTTCCATTGATCTATATTTCTGTTTTTGTGCCAGTACCATACTGTCTTGATTACTGTAGCTTTGTAGTATAGTCTGAAGTCAGGGAGTCTGATTCCTCCAGCTCCGTTTTTTTTCCCTCAAGACTGCTTTGGCTATTCGGGGTCTTTTGTGTCTCCATACAAATTGTGAAATTTTTTGTCCTAGTTCTGTGAAAAATGCCAGTGGTAGTTTGATAGGGATTGCATTGAATCTGTAGATTGCTTTGGGTAGTATAGTCATTTTCACAATGCTGATTCTTCCAATCCAAGAACATGGCATATCTCTCCATCTGTTTGTATCTTCTTTAATTTCTTTCATCAGTGTCTTATAGTTTTCTGCATACAGGCCTTTTGTCTCCTTAGGTAGGTTTGTTGCAATGGTAAATGGGAGTGTTTCCTTAATTTCTCTTTCAGATTTTTCATCATTAGTGTATAGAAATGCAAGAGATTTCTGTGCATTAATTTTGTATCCTGCTACTCTATCAAATTCATTGATTAGCTCTAGTAGTTTTCTGGTAGCATCTTTAGGATTCTCTATGTATAGTATCTTGTCATCTGCAAACAATGACAGTTTTACTTCTTTTACTTCTTTTACTTCTTCTTCTCCGATTTGGATTTTTAATTTCTTTTTCTTCTCTGATTGCCATGGCTAAAACTTCCAAAACTATGTTGAATAATAGTGGTGAGAGTGGGCAACCCTGTCTTGTTCCTGATGTTAGTGGAAATGGTTTTTCACCGTTGAGAATGATGTTGGCTGTGGGTTTGTCACATATGGCCTTTATTATGTTGAGGTAGGTTCCCTCTATGGCTACTTTCTGGAGAGTTTTTATCATAAATGGGTGTTGAATTTTGTCAAAAGCTTTTTCTGCATCTATTGAGATGATCATATGGTTTTTATCCTTCAATTTGTTAATATGGTGTATCACATTGATTGATTTGCATACATTGATGAATCCTTGCATTCCTGGGATAAACCCCACTTGATCATGGTGTATGATCCTTTTAATGTGCTGTTGGATTCTGTTTGCTAGTATTTTGTTGAGGATTTTTGCATCTATGTTCATCAGAGATATTGGCCTATAGTTTTCTTTTTTTGTGACATCTTTGATTTTGGTATCAGGGTGATGGTGGCCTTGTAGAATGAGTTTGGGAGTGTCTCTCCCTGTGCTATATTTTGGAGGAGTTTGAGAAGGATAGGTGTTAGCTCTTCTCTAAATGTTTGATAGAATTCACCTGTGAAGCCATCTGGTCCTGGGCTTTTGTTTGTTGGAAGATTTTTAATCACAGTTTCAATTTCAGTGCTTGTGATCGGTCTGTTTATATTTTCTATTTCTTCCTGGTTCAGTCTCGGAAGGTTGTGCTTCCTATATGCATTTTATCACTAAGTATATAAGTTCTAAAATACTGTGTGTAAGTTTTGACATAATGAATGTCAAACTTTCCTGGTGTTCACAAATTGCCAGTTAGCTAAGAATTTCTATTATTTCCAATAAGGGGTTTAAATGGGTTCTTTTCTGAAATGCACTTTGTGAATATATTTTTATTTCACTTCCACGGGCTCCACTTTAGATACGTTAACTTGCAATGCTTTTTAGGTCACAGGTTTTATCCTTATGGTTTTGCAGAGATTAGTGAAAAATGGACTCAACCATTGGCTAGAAATTGAATTTCAGTAAGAGAGAAAAAGATGCTTATTATTTAGCAAGTCAACAAAGAATATGTTCTGTGTTCTCATTATACACCTTTAAAATGCAGTGTTAGCTTAAAAACAAATAAGCCAAGGGAAAAAAACCCCAGAAAATGCTACACATTAAAAGCCAGTACTTTTTCTTTTTGAGAACATTTTTTCTCAGTGACAGTTACTAGTCAATACTGACTTCTTATAAAGGATTGGAACGTCAGGAAGGCAAAGAAAATTGAGTTATTGACAATAATTCACTACAAATAATTGACCACATTTCAATATAACTGAAGGTCGCTGACTGTTTTTCTATTTTCTTTGTTCCTAGTTTTCAAATTCTGAATGATTCGTGTTGACCTTTATCTTGCCATGTTCTCTGTGCCAGAGCCAAGAACAATTCACAGGTATTATTTACTTAGCTAACTTCATCATTAAAGCTGCCAAAGAGGATCCAGGATGGAACCAACATAGGGTTGCAGGTCTGTACAAAGGATAAAATTAAATATTGTACAGAAATGACCTCATGTGTTTTCACAGCCTCCATGTAAGTAGATAAAAACTATTATTCCCACTTTATAGATATGGAAACTGAAGGGATAAGGAAACAGATAAGTATACCCAACATTTATTGAGCATCTGTAATATGAGAGGCACAGTGCTGAGTTTTGGAACATACATATAAATAAGCTAAAGTCAATACCCTCCATGCAGTCACAATCTAGTGGACATGGCTGACTGTGAAAAACACAATAATAAGGACACAGAATACAATGGGAGGATGATGTCTAATGGCTGGAAGGTTTTGGAAGGATTTTGTGGAGGTGGAATCTGAGCCCACACTTAATGGGTAGTGAGTATTCTACAGACAAAGATGGTGGGACAGCAGAGGGGATGGTAACAGCAAAGGCATAGAAAGGATATAGTATGAGAATCTGTTAGTTTTCTCATAGGACTTGAGTGCAGGGCAGGGGTAGAAGGGAGATAACGTGTTAAGAGGATTTGTAGATGTCCTTGAATGCCAACTCTGGTAGCAATGTAGAGAAACGTTAGGGTGGCAAGGAGATAATTTAGGAGGCCATTGTGATGGTTCAGGAAAGAGGTAATGGAGGCTTGAACTGAGCAGAAGCAGGAGTAGAAAGAAGTAGTGATAGCAGAAGTAGAAGCTATGTAATTGTCAAGTGATTGGGCATAGACTGTGAAGGAGGAGGATGAGTTGAAGATGATTCTGACATATTGAGTCATCTAACATTATTACATTTGAGCTTACCCTTGGGCCAGACAGAAGGGAATTTCTATTGGGGAGGTGGAAATGTGGGTCTGGAGATCAGGACAGATACTGAGTTAGAAATCAACAACAGGGATATGATGGTTGAATCCATGAGTGGAAGAAGTCACCAAGGAATAGAGTACAAAGAGAAAACCGACAAAAAGAAAACCTTAAAAATTTAAGACAGAGAGGGGTAATGAAGGCAGAGGACTCATTGGTGTCACCTGAATGGTCGGTCTGAGAGGGAAGCAGAGGATGTAAGATGATAGAAATCAAGGAAGAACAGCTGAGCTGCTGAGGGTAAGAGTAAGCGATTTCCTGTGTTCACAGAGGTCACGCCCAAGCTCCTAAACTCCGCACCCACCTACTGAATTATCCCACAAGAAAAACAGTGTGGTTTTTCAAGAGGATTTTACTCCTCATTTTGCCTCGGCCCTCAAAATTAATTGCAAGTTCCAATTTTCATTAAACTTTCTTTGCAGCTCACACTAGTTTTCTTACATTGAGCTTTCTAGATGACTATTATTATTATTTAAAAAAAAAAAAAATTTCCACGCCCACCCAGCGTGGAAATTTAGCCCGGTGGAGTCGGATTGCGAGAGAGCCGCGGAGGAAGCGGTGCACGCTGGGAGTGGTAGTTTTCAGGCCTCAAGTTCACGGGTCGGAGGATGGCCGAGGCGAAAGGTCCCTCCCCGGTCCCGCCTTTTGTCCACGTCTCACTTCTCCCGGCCAATGCCCTCTCCTGTCCCCCGGGCCAGCCCCTCTCCGATCCGGCCCCCATTGGTCCTGAGGCTCAGCGTCTTGGGCCCTACCCGGAAGTAGCGTTGGGGGAGGTGGTTTCCTAGACTACGACACCGGAAAGCTGGGGGAGGCGCTCCGGGCTTCTGAGAGCGGAGGGCGGTGGCAGCGCTGGCGCTAGGGACCGGCTCGGTGGCTTCGGGAAGCAGTTCGGCGACGGCGGCCGCTCGCGTTCCTCCGCATCCCGGCCTCGGCACGGCTCGCAGCCCCTTTGCCACCGGCGTCCGGCAATGTGTCCCACCGGCCAGGCGTAGCAGCTGCGCGTGCGCGGAACCACGGGGCCATGAGCGAAGCCGGCGGCGGCCGGGGGTTTGGGTCCTCGGTCCCCCAGCGAGCGCCATGGAGCCTGGTGGCGGCGACGGCCGCGTTCTGCCTGGTGTCGGCCACGTCCGTGTGGACGGCGGGGGCCTCGCCTATGAGTAGGGAGGAGAAACAGAAGCTTGGGTAAGGGTGCTTGGAAGCCTGGGGTGGGTTTCCTCGTGAGGCTGACCACGGGCGAGGTGCCTGTCATTGCGACCCGGGCGCCCAGTGGCCTCTCCTGTCGCGATTGGGACGGCTGTTGCCTCGAGAGAACCCTGGCGGGGTGGACAGGGTCCGGGAAAGTGGGGGTCGCCGCCCGCGATGCGACCTCGCGGGACTGTCGGGGTGTCGCTCGGGCTGTCTGTAACACGTGCAGGCTCCTTAAGGCCAGCCGCCGTGTGTCAACGCGGCTGCCATGTCACTGGCCCGTGAAGGGGGCTACAGCCCGTTTCCCTGCGCTCGAGAGTTATGAGGTTGCCTCTAATCAGAGACGTGGTTAGATTTCTTGCACAAGTGAGCTCCCAGGTGGGAAATGTTGCTGATCTCACAGCAGTTAAGGAAATCATGTTTACACCTGTTACGGAATAGGGGGCGTTCATTGGAACTTGAACTTTACACATTTTACCATTTCCTTGCAGTGCTTTCTTGCACTGCATTTTCATAGTAGAACAGTATTTGATGGTAGTATTCAAAAGCCCCAATTAAATATACCTATTCACTTTACTCAAAGTAGTTTTATCAGTCTTGAAAGTCATAAAATCATCAGTTATATGTACAGCATTTAATTTAGAGTAAGTGTTCCTAATACACACCAGGTCCCACAAATGAATAAGGAAAAAGCCAAGAACCAGTAGAAAATGGGCAAAGGGCATGAAGAGTTAATTCACACAAGAGGAAATGCAAATGGTCAATAAACATGAAGTTACTCAACCTCATAAATGTGAGAGATGCAGACTAAAACAATGAAATAGCTGGGTTTTTTGCCGTCAGGCTGGTAAATACAAAACACAATACATGGATGGAGTACTGACTGGATAGTTGAGGTGTGAGAAGAAACTTGGTGGGAGTGTAAATTGCTGTAATTTATTGACAGTCTCCTAAAATTTAAATTGTATGTATTCTTTGATTCATTAATCCCATCTCAGGGAATCTATCCTACAGAAATAAAAGCACTATTAAAGTAGAGATAGGTGTACAAGGATGTGCATTTTGAAAGAACAGAGCTGTTCCTTGGAATGTCCATATTATGGAATAATATTCATATATTAAGGAGGAGTTAGGTCATCGGAAGGCTACCCAGAATATACTCCCAAGGCCAAAAAGATGTAAGCTGTAGAATACTATCTGTAGTACCATCCCATGTTTAAAAAAAAAAACAAAAAAACGGAGAAGAAATTGTTTAAGCTCAGAAAAACATGGAAAGATGACTACCTCCTGGAGTTACAATGGAGGTGAGGTAAAACCATCAGGTTTTATTTTATCGATATATACAGACTTCCATATTGTTTAAACTGTTGCAAGAGTCTTGTATTAGTTTTTAAATAAAATAGCAATAAAAGACACTTGTTGGAAAATTTAAAGTGTCAGTATGAAAACAAAATTACCAGTAAACTCTAATAAGTGTCTTAAATTTTCTCTTTGTGAATTTAATGTATCCCTGATAGCTGCTTTACTGAATACCCTATTCTGTGCCAGGCAGTTTACATATACTATCTCTGTAATCCTCTCTATTTTTTAATGAGGTGGATGCGATCCCCATTTTGCAGATGAGGAAATTGAGACTCAAGGTTGACTTGTTCAAAGTTACAGAGCTAAGTAAATGGTGGAGCCAGTATTCAAACCTGGGTCTGTATGACTTCAGAGCCCATGATCACTCCACTCTGCAACACTTCCATAAGACTTGGAGAGAGAAGCTTCAAGTCTGTTAAGGACAGCAAGTATTTTTATTTGACCACGACTCCCCTTTCTCCTTTTTTTGTTAAAAATTTTTATTTGAAGAAAAGTCATTGGATAACTCATTTTTGACCAAAATAAATTTTTAACTGTAGAGCTCCAACCAAATTGGCTTGAGATTTCAGCTCAAATTTTGAGATCATTTATGAAAGTGAAGTTACAGTTATTTAGGCTTGTTAATTTAGATTGCCTTACTCTAGGGTAAGAGTAGAATAAGAGTCTACAAACCACAAGTACACATTGCTTGACTGCTTTCTCATCCGGTAATTTTCAGGAAACGGAACTATGATTTATTAGGTTTACCTGTACAATTTTTTTTTTTGAAAATCCAAATAATGATTTATGATAAAAAACAGAAAATGCCTATCCCTTTCCCTACCCCCCCACAAACTAAACTGATGATAAAGGCTGAAATTATCATGAGTAGTAAGCAGTTGCTTGCAGTTTATAGTTTATGGAATTATTTACCTGGTTATATGTAGTCTTATACTTCCTGGAATTCACTTTTTGTTTTTGTGTTTTAAATGTTACAAAAGTTGTTAATGTTTTTACTTAAAAAATGAACTATATAAAACAGTTCAATTTCTGTAGCATGTTGGTAAGCAATGTAACTTTAGAAAAAGCTGATTTATAGATCTAATTTCCAATACATTTTTATCCAGTTGTTGAATAGATATAAAACCTTATAGAAAAAAAATCTCTGTATGATATAGTAATTATTCTACCATTCTGTATTTAAATGAGTGTTAGGACTTATATGTGTAATTAAGAAAGTGAGAGAGCTCAACTGGATATTAAATACCTCCACTTTGAAGTATATGTTGTGAAATTTGATGATCATGTGCTGCATAAATGTAAGGATTGGAAAATAATGTGTCCTTCTTGTTTGCAGTCGTGATTTATTCGTAGTCTTGAAGCTTGAATGCTTGCAAAGTTGGGTTAACAAGTTAAAGCTTATGTTACCTGTAATACACGTGTCTAGGCACTACTATTAGCAGTTACAGAAATTTACTTCTTGACAATAATTTTGTATTAATTCTATTTCAGGGGAAGGAAAAAAGAATTTCCATATTCCATTTATTGATATCAGTGCTTGAAGGGAAAATTTAGCTCCTTTTTTTTTGTTCGTTTATTAGCTAATTT
The DNA here is from genome assembly GCF_009873245.2 of Balaenoptera musculus. Taxonomy (NCBI): domain Eukaryota; kingdom Metazoa; phylum Chordata; class Mammalia; order Artiodactyla; family Balaenopteridae; genus Balaenoptera; species Balaenoptera musculus. Next base: position 139,763,204 of record NC_045785.1, on the reverse strand, counting down.
GAGAGCTCTTTATCACCTGCAATATAATAAAAAAAGTCTAGAAGGATTTTTTGAGATACTCAGTAATTTTCTGAGATAACTTGATCCATATTCTATCATACATGTAAACATATAAAGAACTAGTGTTTTAGCAAAGTGACTTATCACCTTGTTAATGATTAGGTGTTTTTAAATGATTATTATTTATAAAAAGTTGTCAGGACTTAGCTTGTTCAGTTCACAAGTTTGAGTGTACTTGATTCTGCTGGTTATTATAGCCAGGATCTGGAAATTAGTCCTTTTCTGTCTGCTGGCTATATTATTACCAGTATTTCATCATCCATGATTACAATTTTTAAAATGATAATTGCAATATAACAGGAGGTAAAGTAAAAATATATCCAGCCATTTTCTTTAATATTCTCTTCAGTTCTTGCCATTAGTGATTGGAACTTTGGGAATAATAGTAAGAATTAATAAAAGATTATTAAAATGTTTTTCTTTTGCTAATTATTGAGAGACTTGGCCTTGCCTAGCCATAACATTTTTTGTAGTTTTTCCTATAACCCTCGCTCCTCCAATTTGAGAGTGTTTAATTGAAAGACTGATTCCTTGGTCCCAACCTTGCAGATTTTGACTTAGTAAATCTGGTGTGGGGATCAGAAATTTCCATTTTATACAGTCATTTTGGGGATTTTGAGAAACAGTTAGCCAAAATACACAGATCTCTTTTTGAGGATTAGTTTTCTCATATCAGGGGTGAATATTGTTTATTCGACTTTTGACAGTTTTTTAAAGGAGCCAAAGGTACATCATAAAATCATAAAATGTATCTTTTGGAAATGTGACAAACATATTAACAGAAATGTGTTAAACTAAGCATTAGTGATCTTATTCAGTTTAAGGGGAAAGGCAGAGGCTTCATAGAGTATCGTTATTTCATAGCAATACACACACCAACCCCTTTCTTTTGGTAGAATGTATAGTATAAGCAATAAATGGTAACAATTATTTCTTTTGGGTCTCTTCAGTATTTTCCCCTTTCAAGACATTTATGTTAAATAATTTTGTTAAGAGGTAATTGTTTTTCATCATCAGATTTTCTTCTCTCTGCATGGCATGTATCATTCAGCAGTTTTCTTAGGAAAGATTATAAGATGACTTTTACATAAATTGCTAGAATAGGAAAAGTTTGGCCCATCTCTGCGTGATTCATGAAGGCTTGTCTACTAACATGGGTGTATTTCCTGACCCTGTTTATGTTGCTTCCTAACTAAATTTTTCTTTTGTTTTTTATTGGTATATGTTTATGAAGGAGCATTAACTTTTTGAAAGACAGTAAATAGAATATACTTAACTTTTTCCTATTTCTGCTCTTTTAAAATTAGGAATCAAGTACTGGAAATGTTTGATCATGCTTATGGTAACTACATGGTAAGTAGAAAGCTTATCTTTATATACCATTTATGAGAGCTGATTATTATGTGAGCACAGTCAACTGGGAATTTTAAAACCTGAATTAATAAATTTTATTTCCTTTAAAAAATTGTTCTTAATTTTTTTAAAGGAAGTTTTTAAAAAATAGTACAAACATAGGCTAACAGAGCATTCCTGATAGTGGTTCTTAGAGAACCAATTTATCGAATAGGTAAGAATAAATTGAATTAGATTATGAAACTTTGTATATAAATAGTTTCCTTTGATGCTGTCAACAGTGTTTATTAAATATATAGTTAAGGTGGATGGATGTAAACATGAATAAGATGTTATCTCTGGCCTTAAGGAAAATGATTCTCTTACTTTAAAAAAAAACCTATTTACAAAATTACTTTATTCACTCTGAAGAAAACAATTGCTTAAGAGAGTCAAACTGTCACCTAGTTTCTGTCCAAATTATATCCTCATAGTATGCCTTGATTTGAATATATTTTGCTTTCTAGATACGCTGATCCATGTTGTTTTAAAATGTCTTAGTGCTCACTTGAGATGAAGTAGCAAGTTCAGTTTTACAAGATGAAAAAGTTCTGGAGACCTGTTGCACAATGGTGAATATACTTAACGCTGCTAAACTTACACTTAAAAATGGTAAATCTTCTGCTGCGTGTTTTGAACCACAATTAAAAATTTAACCCCCCCATAGTACAGGGGTAGGAGGTGGGGAAGGACGTCTGTAGCTGCTCCCCTGCCCTGGCCACCTCTTACCACTCAATAAGATGATCTTAAACTGCAAAAACATAGTGATAATAATTTTTAAAAGATAGCTAGCCAGCGAATTTTAGAGTTCAAAACACAATTTTACATGTAAATTTGTGTAATTTTGAAGAGCTTAATCAAATTATTCTGAGGATTACTTCTTATGCCTTGTTATGTCAGCAGATCTTCTTTTATGATTAAGGCCTATAAAATGTAGTTGGGAGGAGTTTGGCAGAGAACTAACTTGAATTGATTCTGCTTTAAGAATTTTTCAGCTGATTCCGAGTCCATTTTTCTATTACCCCAAAATCTTTATATATTAACATTATCTTTATGAACATGTAAGTACATAGGCTTTTATGCATTTTTGTATTTTTTAAACATGCCTTATATTTGATAATTCTTATTCCCTTCTATACTGTACAGTTTTTAAGAGTACATACTGAGTTCTTAAATGTTTTTAGGACGTGATGGTGATGAAGTTTCGGGTGTTTTTAACCATGTTGAAAACACAGTTTTGAATTCATTTCTCAAGACTCAGCCATTCCCTTAACATTTCTTTCAAAATCATTTATCCCTGGTTAATTCAGTTTGGGCAAAGCATAATTTAACAAATCTAAGCTAGTAGTTTTGAGGCGGCCAAGTGGGTCCAGGATACACTCTCAAACCTAAGCCATGTCATAAATGCATACTTTTCGTTCCAAAGTTGAATACAGTGGTATACAGCTGGATTAATTCAATACGTCTCACTCTGAATAGGGTCGTCTCTTTGTAAAGCACGGTATCTTTAACATCTTGTTCCTTATTAGCTAAACAGCTGAAAGTTGTATCAGTACATTTTTTCCTGCTATAGAAATGGCTTTCTGACAGAGCAGGTACCAAGGGCAGCCCTCAGAGGACTTCCTGGTCCAATTCCTATTTATTGGACCCTAACTGGGTAACTTTCTATACCCACCTGCCTACAAGATCTAACAGGAGAAGGATTTCAATTCCAAAGACTGGAAACTGCTGGAATTAACACCCCCCTCCATTTTTCCAGTGGAGTCACACCCATCTGCAGTCTACTGCAATATGTATTTTAAAATATTCAACTATTTTACAACATGAGTGACTCTTGCAGTGCACTTGTGCTATGCTCAATTTATGTGAGGTTTGTAACCCAAGATTTAGTCTTGAGTTCACACTTCCCCTTTTCAGGTTCTCAACGAACATGAAACAGTTCTAAAATAGTAAACAGAGACCAGGTGCCCTGTACTTGTTATATGAAGTCAGTTGAAAATTTTTTCTAGTTCCTATACTCAGAAACACTATTAGCTTGCTATAGAGTAAAAGTGTATGTAGGTTTTAGAGTGAGACGGGTTTGAGTTCAAATCCTGTCTCAGCTATTTAGCTTGGACCCTAAACAGATCATTTAATCCCCCTGAGCAGTGTCTTCCTGTGTAAAATGGGGATAAGTACAAAGGATTATTGTAGATTCTAGGATTTTTGAGAACAAGAGACCATTTTCTTTAATTTTTAATAAATTCATCTTCTGTATGTCCCGTGCCTAGCTAGTATCATGCCTGGTACATAAATGTTTTATGTTTTGGTTTTGAAAGAACTGAATTGAATTCTTATGAAGGTGTAATCAAATTTTTTTTTTTTGCATTTGATTATTGTGATATATCTTTGCCTTTTAAAATCAAAGAAATCATTTAGTAAATTTTATTAAAAATACGAGTTAATGGTAAATTTGGGGATCTATAACTGTTTACTTTGGTGTAGTCAGTTGCCTACTATGCTAAAATGTAAAATGCCTGGCACATGGTGGGCATTTAATAAATGTTGAAAACTTTTCATTTCTTACTAGTTTTTAAAAATATTTCTCTCCAGTCTAGTATACAATTACAGCAATTCCTTTTAACTTTCTTGGTTCCCGGGAAAACACAGTTATTTTCCAAAGACAAGCAAAATAATCTGATTAAGAGCAAGAACTCTGGAAATGGAGCAGGACACCCTGAGGTGGCTCTGTCACCTACCAGCTGAGTTACAATGGGAAAGTTACCAAATCTCCCTGAACCTATTTCTTCATCTCTCTAAAATGGTTCACCTGCCTCACAATGTTGTTGTAAGGATTAAACAAGTTAATACAATTAAAGTGCTTAGAACTTGGGTCCGACAAATAGGAAGCACTATGTAAGAGTTTACTGCTACCAACTGCTGCTGCTACCATCACTGCTCCTAGTAATTCATTCTCTACCTGAGATTGAAATTGCCCTCCTAAAATTTATCGAGGCTTTAACTCAGAACTCACTCCCTAGATTGTGCATAGAACTTTCTTCAAACACACTCATTCTTTCCTTGTTGTAGGCATGCGGCCTTTGAGCTTTTTTTTTTTTTTTTTTAATGATTCCCAATGTCCTATTAATGCTGTTTTTCAATAACAATGCCCTGCCAGCCTTAGGTAGATTACTACATCTCTACCATCTCTTGGTGTTACATCCAAAAATTTTCTGATTTTATCAATTAATAGCATAAATACCAACAATCGTAACGACTGTACTTGATAGATCTCTAGCCCCAATCATCCTGCAGTTTATCCACAATGAATTGCACAGATGGTTTTCTCTTTTCCCCAAATAGCATGAAATTAGATGTTTGTTTTGGCAGTTCTTGCGTGACCTTATTTAACCTTAGGCCACAGCTACTTTAGGGCTTCTATTAGCATGTTTTTAGTATTTGTGCTGAGGTCTGTTTGCAGATTAATTTAGATGACAAAATACATGTATTTAGGCCACCAAATAACCATTTTGGATCTGAGCTCTCTGATCTGATCTTTGTCTTCTAATGCTTTTCCTGTCTACCGTAGATGACTCAATTATTCACTGTTAGAAGCAGAAACTACTTTGGTAGAGCCCTAAACATTATAAATAAACTCTAAAATCGTTGGTAAGCACAGTTTCCTTTAACTAGTAGCACCATACCAATAACCACTTTTAAGCTTGATTTTGTGAGTGCAGTTCAGAGAAAGAGATCAGTCTTTTCCATTTAAATAAAAGGAACTGTTTTAAAATGTAACTTTCTTGTGGATTTCTAGATTTATGTAAGTTTTCTTAGAATTATTTTTTTTCTAATTTTTCAAAAACATTTTTTATTGTGGTAAAATATACATAACGTAAAATTTACCATTTTAACCCTTTTTAAGTGTACAGTCCTATGGGATTAATTACATTCACATTGTTGTGTAAATATCACCATCGATCTCTAGAACTTTCTCATATTTCCTTTTTGAAACTGTGTACCTAATGTTTCTTTTTGATAGTTTCTTCATCAAAAAGAGTAATTCTGTAAATAAAGTAGTTTAGAAGTGATATTAATAGTTGGGAGGAGGGAAGGTAGAAATGTATATGTACATTTTTTTGCGTGGACGATTGTAGGACTACCTTTTATTAACCATTGTTCCTTGGCCTCTACTTATAGAACATCCTAAAAATCTGCCAGAGTGACTTAAGAAATTCTCTAGTATCCTCTCATAGTTTTTTTTTTTTTTAATCACACTCTGATACTCCATGTAGGATTTTAATAGAACCAGGTCTTTCTATTTATTTAGGTAGAATTTACAGAGAAAAAGATTTCCAATTTCAAATGCATGGTTCCGAGTCAGACAGTTGTATACAGTTGTTTAACTACCACCACATTTATCATCTAGAACATTTCCATCACCCCAAAAAGCTTCCTCATGTTCCTATGCAGTCAGTTCCTTTTCTCCACCTCTGACCTCTAGCAACCATTGTGATCTGCTCTTTGTCACTAGTTTTCCCTTTTCTAGGATTTCATATCAATGGCATCTTAAAATATGTATGTAGTGTTTTGGTTCACATTCTTTCCTGTAGCGTGATGTTTTTTGAGATTTGTCCATGTTGTTGGAGATATTGTAGTTCCTATTTATTGCTCAGTAGCATTCGTTGATTTGATAGAACACAGTTTATTTATTCATTCACCAGTTGATAAATATTTAGCTTGTTTCTGGTCTTTGGCTATTACTAAAAGACTGCTGTGAACCTGTGAATGCAAATTTTTATGTGGACATACATTTTCATACTTAGGAATGGAATTGCTAGGTCATATGGGAAGGTTAAGTTTAACTTTTTATAAGAAACTGCCAAACTTTTCTAAAGTGACTGTAACATTTTGCATTCCACACGAGCAATTATAAGAATTTTAGTTGCTCCACACCTTCTCCAACACTATGTATTTTCAGTCTTTTTAATTTTAGCCATTCTAGTGGGTGTGTAGTGGTATTTTGTTGTGATTTTAATTTGATTTTTTTCTGATGACTAATGATGTTGAAAATCTTTCCATGTGCTTAGTATATCTTTTTTTGGTGAAACATCTGTTCAGATCTCTTGCCATTTTAAAATCAGGTCATTTGTCCTGTTATAACTGAGTCATAAGAGATATATATTTTCTGGATATCAGTCCTTTATCACATATATGTTTTGCAGGTATTTTCTCCCCATCTGTACTTTGCCTTTTAATTTTCTTAATGTCCTTTGAAGTGCAAATGTTTTAAATTGTGACCAAGTCCAATTTATCCTTTTTCTTTTATGATTCATCTCTTTTATAGCCTACTTAAAAAAATATTTGCCTAGCCCAGGGTCACAAAGATTTTCTTGTTTTCTTCTAGCTGTTTTATAATTTTAGCTTTTTCAATGAGATCTATTACCCATTTTGAGTTAATGTTTGTATATATGGTGTGAGGTAAAGGTTTGTTTATATATATATTTTTTCTATGTGGATATCCAATTACTCCAGCACTATTTGTTGAAAAAAGTATCCTTGCCCCACTGAATTACTTTGGCACCTTTGTAAAATCAGTTAACTGTATATGCATGGGTCTGTTTGTAGACTCTGTATTTTTTTCCACTGGTAAATATCTATTTGTACATCAGTATCACCCTGTCTTGAATTAAGTGATATTGAGTCCTGAAATCAGGCAATGTAAGTCTTTCAGCTTTGTTCTTTTTCAAAATTGTTTTGAGTATTTTAGGTTCTTTGCATTTCCATGTAAATTTTAGAATCATGTCAATTTCTACAAAAAAAAGCCTGTTGAGCTATTGATTGGGATTATGTTGAAATCTATAAATCAATTTGGAGAGATTGACTTCTTAACAGTATCAAGTCTTTCAATCCATGACATGATGTCTCTGTCCATTTATTTAGTTCTTAATGTTAGCAATGGTTTGTACTTTCCAGTGTACAGGTCTTGCACATCTTTTGTTAAATTTATTCATAATTATTTCATATTTTTTATGCTATTGTAAATTGTAGTTTTTCAAATTTTAGTTTCCAATTGTCCATTGATGTTATACAGAAATACAACTTTTTTCTGATAACCTTAGGTCCTTGCTAAATTCACTTATTATTTCTAGTAGCTTTTTTGGTAGATTCCTTAGGATTTCCCACATGGTCAATCATGTCATCTGCAAACAAAGACTTTTCCTTCTTCCTTCCTCCAAACTATGTGCCTTTTATTTCTTCTTATAGCAGTGGCTAGGACTTACAGTATTATGTTGAAAAGAAGTGGTGAGCTCCTTGTATCATTCCTAATCTTATGGAGAAAGCAGTTAGCCTTTCACTGTTAAGTATGATATTGGCTGTAGGTTTTTCATAGATGCTCTATATTAATTAAGTTCCTTTCTATTTCTAGTTTGCTGAGAATTTTCATCTTCACAGGGTATTTATTGAATTTTGTCAAATGCTTTTTCTGCATTATTGATAACAATCTTCCTAAAACAATCTGTTGGTAGCAGGACTTTATTTCATTATAACATTATTTATTATCATTTATTTCATATAATATTATTTCATAAGTTCAATTTATTTTATCATTGATCAAAACCAAATTGATTAACATATATTGAAGAATTTGGAAACTTTTGTTCTCATCGTATTTTTTTTTTAAAGTATTTCACATTTATGTATGTATTTATTTATTTATTTTATTTATGGCTGTGTTGGGTCTTCGTTTCTGTGCGAGGGCTTTCTCTAGTTGCGGCAAGCGGGGGCCACTCTTCATCGCGGTGCGCGGGCCTCTCATTATCGCGGCCTCTCTTGTTGCGGAGCACAGGCTGCAGACGCGCAGGCTCAGTAATCGTGGCTCACGGGCCTAGTTGCTCCGCAGCATGTGGGATCTTCCCAGACCAGGGCTCGAACCCGTGTCCCCTGCATTGGCAGGCAGATTCTCAACCACTGCGCCACCAGGGAAGCCCCTCTCATGGTATTTTGAGTAGAAACTTTTAAAGCATGCTAACATTCTACTCTGTTGTGATTAATTTAAAATCTTATGAGACAACTGCAGTTTGTTACTTATTTCTCCTCAGCACTGAGAAACATTCCAGAAAATATGTTACCTCAAAGGATCATATGTTCAATGTAGAAGTATTAATAATTTAATAGTTTAGATAAATGGAATCCTAAACACCTGAAAAATGGTTTAATAAGTGAGTATAAATAGTGAACAAAAGGAAAAAGGAAAATTTGACTTGGGGTGAAAAGAGAACTGAGAAATTATGCAAGTTCAATCAGTAATTAGCATATGCTCTCAATATATGATAGATGATTTATTAAGTATCATTTAGTTTTTATTTTAGGAAGGAATACCTTACCTGCCTCAAGGAGGGAGGTGTTTAACAATAAGGATCTGGAATAAAACATTTGAAATGTATGTAACTTAATGGGAAATTAAATAGATTTGATATCTTCAATAACTCACTATTATAAATAATACTTTTGTCTTATTAGCAGAATAAAGTCTCTTCCCTTTGCCTAGTTTTTGGAATTGGTTTTACTAAAAAGTCAGTTTTGGATGCCACTTTGATTTGAGTGTTTTGAAGCAGAGTTATATCAAAGTGCCAGTAAATTTAGAATCTGATGTGGAGAGTCTACTATGTTTTGTTTTATTTTATGTTTTTGCTCCTATTTTTAGCTAGGCACCTGTTCTACTTAATTGATTATAGAACTCGTTTATCACCTGAGTTTTATTTTGAGTGTTAATTTTTAAACGTTTTTTTTTCTGGCTCTGAGTCATAGCAGTATGAATTTCTTATCCTTTGTCTTGGCAATACATTGTGAAGAGAAAGCATTACTGTAACCTCAAATAGCCAGGATGTTTGAAGTGTAATACAGCTGTTTATGTGCCATGTATGCATTGCTCTGAATTTATGCAAACCAACTGTAGTTTGCTTTGTGGTTAACCCAAAGAAAAGGCTGTGGTTTTGTTTCTATCCTTAATGTTGAAACGGGGACATAAAGTATTTTTACACCTGGTTCAAAACTCTCTTATTGGATTATTCTGGTTTGCAGTTGCTATTAATATTTTTCTTACCTGGATGAGCTTAGGGTTTGAGTTTATTTCAGACAAAGGTGTTTGTGTATGTGTGTGTGTGTTTTGCAAAACCCTAAAAATAGTAGTATTAAGCTTTATAAGCAGCGGTTTAAAAAGTAAGGAGCTCTTTACAATCGAATTAACATTTGAATGATCTCATACAAAGTACCTTGCAAAATATATCAGCAGGTTTTAAAAAATATTACTTGTCTTGAGTTACTTCTAAGTGTTGTTTATATGTGTTAGATATAAAACTATAAAGCAATAAAAATATTGTGCATTCTGGTAAATCACGATTCTATTGGAATTAACTGAAAAAGTAGTTAGGAACTTGACATCTAAAAGACACATGTGAAAGTAATTAGGAATTTATACTAAAATATATATATATAATATTAATATTATAAAATATTGAATTCAGAATTTAGTAGCTGCATGTGGATTCTAATTATATCAAAACATTTGTTGCCTGGAATCCTTTCCTCAGGAAATAAATCATTGTAGAGCACAGAACTTTTTAAAATACCTGAAGGATTGCAGTCTGCAGTGCTTTTTGTATTTAGTCTACTTTAATTTAAAAATTTTTTTAAATTAATTAATTAATTTTTGGCTGCATTGGGTCTTTGTTGCTGCGCACGGGTTTTCTCTAGTTGCAGCGAGCGGGGGCTATTCCTCGTTGCGGTGTGCGGGCTTCTCATTGTGGTGGCTTTTCTTGTTGCAGAGCACGGGCTCTAGGCACGCGGGTTCAGTAGTTGTGGCATGTGGGCTCTAGAGCACAGGCTCAGTAGTCGTGGCTCACAGGCTTAGTTGCTCCGCGGCATGTGGGATCTTCCCGGAGCAGGGCTCGAACCCGTGCCCCCCGCATCGGCAGGCAGATTCTCAACCACTGTGCCACCAGGGAAGCCCTTTAATTAAAAAAAATTATTTTTGGTCTTTCCCTTTGTGTTGACCATGTGTTTAGTGTTCCTGACCTCTGTTCTGTTTTTTTGCTGCTAATGTGCTGTGAGTTTGGAATCTAGATAATCAAGTTTAGAGAGAGGCAGTAGGATAGAGTTGGACATTGAGAATCAGGAATATTTTTGCTGAATTTTAAGAATTAAGAATCATATGGACATACAGGTATAAGAGGAACAAGTCATCTTCAAGGTACAAAAGATCAGACTAGTCTTAGAAACTTTGCCAAGGTGATACTTAATGAACAAGAAGGGTGTGGAATAGTATTTCAGATTTCTGAAGGAAAGAATATATGTTGCAGGCATTTTATAACCATTCAGATTGTTCTTCAAGTGTAAGGCAAGAGCCAGCCTAACCCAGGAATACCAGAGAAATAACAGTACTGATGACACTATTTTAAAATAACTAAACAAAAATAACTTACGTGAGAACAAAGTTCAGGCAACCAAGAGATGAATCAAAATAAAAACTCAAGAATGGAGAAGCCAAAGAAAAATGGTGTGCATTGACTCCATTTAAGTAGAATTCTAACACTAGCAACTGTGGGAATTATGGTTCCAGACCAGAATACAAACGTTATAAACCTTTTAAAATCTTTGTCAAACATTAACAATTTTCTTTCTGATGAATATAAATGTACAGAGGAATTTTTTAAATAGCTGAAACTATTATTTAGTATACCATAATTCAAAATATTAGAGACTTTGAAATTTAAAATGTTATTTCTTTGCAAAAACTTCACTAAGTTAGAACAGTGCTTGCCTTGCTTGCCTTCTTCTCATTGTATAACTTAAGATATGGACCATAGCCCTCTGCTATACCTTGTATAGATGGTATAGAAATTTCAATATTTGGATCAGCTTCAAAAATTGTACCCTTTGCCCTCTGTGTCATGAAATATCTCTGGGAATTCCTTTAATGGGGAGTTTTCTGCAGGCGTTATTTCCTCTGCAATGTCTTTATCCTTTTACGTCACAACCACTTTTTTCATCTACGTGGATAATTTGGCCTTCACTAAATTCCTCTGGCTGCATATCTAGATACTGTTTGAATGGCAGCAGGATCAACATTCCATGGTCAGCTGTTTCTTCTATAACCCCTTTTATGTTCAATTTGAATTTCACTTCCAGTGTTATCACTTTTCATTTCTTTGCGAACTTTCATCCTCGTTGGTTAATTTCCTCTTTTGATTATTTATTTTTATAAATTGTCAAACTGTCGTGTAGAATTATCACTAGGTGACAAGGAGGCACATAACTTCATGCTTGCTGTCTGTCTGTGAACTAAACAATAGATACACAGTGATCAGTCACTGATTCCACTTTGAAAGAAGTTGTGTGATTGATCACTGATTATTTACATAGTGATCTGTGGATTGAAGAACTAGCATCAAAGTTTGCATTCTGTGCAATTACTTAATAATACAGTGGTACCTGAGATTTGAACTATGTTGTTGAGAGTTTATTTAAGTAAATTGTGGATCTCAATTTGTAAGTGTATAGTGAAAACATGCAAAGTGAAAACTGCCTATAATAATATAATTGAGAAAAATCCTAAGTTGAATTGGGGAAAGGTATGAGTATATTAATCCTATTATTCTTGTCAGGTAGTCAATAAATATTGTCTAAAGTTGAAATATGTAAATATAGTGATTCTAGCTTCTAAATGTTTCTCATAGTCGTATTTTATTAATTTTAGAAGAATCTTTTAGGGACACTCCCCTGGTGAAGAAAATACAAACTACAGCAGGTCTTTCTTGTTTCCCTCCTTTTCTGTTAAGACCCTCAACCAGTAGGTGGAGATATTCTAGTCCAGTTTCACTGAAGCAGCTACCCAACTTAAAGAACCTACTTCACTGGCTTATGGCCATGCATGCAGGGCCAACAGCATCAAATCTCATACCCTTTGGGCATTAACATATTTCCCACTAAGGCCTGTCTTTTTATTCCTAATGCCCATGTTGTGGTCAGTGCAGCTTCACCTTCTACACTCAGCTATTCAGTTTTGGTACTTGAACATTTCTTTCCTCATTCTCAAGCTCAGCTATGTATTAAAAATAATTTTAAAAATTTATACAACATTTCACTGTGTTTGTAGTAGACAGGAGGGAGGATCCTTGCATGTGCTTCATTATCACCTAGACTAGAAATACTCTGTCATGATCATTCATTAAAAAAAATCTATTCAATAGTATGCCAGACTATAAAGTGCCTATTAGTTGAATCGCTCTGTTGTACACCTGAAAGTAACATAACTTTGTACATCAACCTATTTCAATAAAAAAGTACCTATTAAGAAATATTAAGAAATATGTGAGACCTATATGAGGAAACTGAATTCATAAAAGAAGATCTGAATTAATATATTGATGTAGTATTCCTAGATCGGAAGATTTAGTGGGTAAAGATATCAGTTCTCCCCAATTTAGGCTCTTCCAATTAAACTCTCAATGGAATTTTAAGGAAATTTTAAAGTTATCCAGAAGAGTAAACTTGAAAAAGTCATTAAGAAAATTTAGAAGAAAATAATTGAGGGGAGTGAATTGCTTAACCAAGTAGCAAGGCATGTTGCAAAGATAGAAGGATTAAGATAATGGTTTTGGAGCAGGAAGTAGGTTTGTAGAACAAAGTAGAGGCTACAGAACTGTATGTTTGTGTAGACACTTTTGAACTAATAAGCCGTATTTCAAGCAATTAGGGAAAGGATGAATAGTTTAAAAGGTGGTATATAAGAAATTGGCTATTTGGGGGAACAAATACAGTTACATCCCTGTTTCACATCATAAACAAAATTAGATTCCAGGTGGAGTAAATATCTAGACATAAAAAAAATAAAATTATAAGAGTACTGTTTTCAGAGACTCAAGATAGCCTTCTTAACCATGCCTGAAATTTAGAAACTATGAAGAAAGAGACTAATAGATATAACTACATATTTAAAGCTTAAAGTAAAAAGTACCATAAACAAAGTTAAAAGCCAAATGAAAGACAGGAGACAAATGTTTACTGTGTGTATAACAGTGTATAAGGAGTCTCTTGGCTAATAAGACAACCAACAGAAAATGAACAAAGGGTATAAACAGACATTTCAAAAAAAGAAATAGCAATGGCTAATACAAAAAGATATTTATCCTCATTAATAATGAAACTTGAGATACCATTTTTTATCCAGGCTGTTGGCAAAATGTAAACTATTGATCATCTCCTATGTTAGAGTATTGCAGGAGTGTAAATCGGTGTCTTCAGTTTGATAGTAGCTATCAAAAATTAAATATCCATACCTTCGACCCATTGGGTCTGGCTTTAGGGATTTAATCGATAGAAATACAAGCATATGTACAAAAGACATGGGCATATAGCTGTTTATTGAAGCATCGTTTATACAGTGAAAAATTGAGTTCAACCTGCATGTTCATCAATAGAGGAATAAATAAATAAATTGTAGCATATTCATTCTTAGGAATACTGTGAGGAGCAAGTACTATGAAGTAAGTGTATAGGCTCTGGAGTCAGGTTGCCAGGTTCGAATTCTGGATCCATCATTTACTAGTTGCATGACATAGGCTTACTTAACTTTTCTGGGCCTCAGTTTTCTCATCTATAAAATGGAAATAATTGAATCTGTTTCAGAGGGTTGTGTGATAAATAAAGTATATGGAACAGTGCTTAGAACATAAGTACTCAATAATACGAACTAATATTAAATTATCACTTTGCAGTTATTAAAAAGAATAAAATACATCTGTAAAATTCCAGCATGGAAAACCCCATAGTGATCTAAGTAAACAAATTTTAGGACAGTGTATGCATATGGCATGAGTACCTATTTGTAAATGAAATTTTTAAATGATATATGTGCATGTATTTCAGTGTGTGTGGATAAATCTGGAAGGATAAATGCCAATTGTAACAGTAATTATCTCTTGGGAGTGAGATTGGGTGGAGGGGAAAGGGATTGTCAGATTTTCAAAGAAATATTTTCCTGTGTTTTTTTTCCAAGCATGTATTATATTTATAGCTAAAAAGTTTTTTTTTTCTTTTAACGTTCCATACACTGTAAGGATAGTAGAATTTTTGATTAACTTTTATTTTACTTAAAAAAAAAAACCTGTGAAAAGTTGTGTTCTCTAAATGATGGGTGCTTTCTCTTGTTTTCCTTAGTGACTCACTGAGATTTTCCTTGCAGGAACATGCGTACCCAGCTGATGAACTCATGCCTTTGACCTGCAGAGGTCGAGTTAGAGGCCAAGAGCCAAGTCGGGGTGATGTTGATGATGCCTTGGGAAAGTGAGTATTGACAAAGGGGATGGCATGGCATCTCAGAGTTCCCAAGTCTTAAGACATCTCAGAGGCAGTGTGCAGTTGTATATCTGGGGATTGGTTAAATTTCAAAGACTGCTTTAAGTATTACACTAAGTTCCTTTATTCCTTTCTGTTATCTTTTGTAAAATATTAATCAGTTTACCTCTTGGATCAGTGAAAAGTTGAGTAGTTTGTTAAGATGGATGTAACTTTTAGAATGTATATAAAGTCATTGATGTGTTATAAGATGTTGATGCTTTAGTATTTTTATTTGCTTTTAAGAGAGCTAATGAATATTTCTGTTCATTTTGAAGGATATGTAGTTATGCTGAACATCAATGTGATGTTAAGGCTTTTCAGGTTCTTTCAGTGTTTTACAAGTTGCACGGTACTGTAGATGCATGGAAGTACTAGTTAATGGAAGCTTCCAGTCAGTAGGATGTAGATACGTCTGCTTATACATTCATGGATAAGGTATTCAGAATTCTGATGTTGTGTATCTCACCATACTTGTTTCTTAGATTTTCCCTGACACTGATTGATTCTTTGGACACTCTTGTGGTAGGTTTGATTCTTCTTGAATTATTTTATAAATTTCTTAATATGTGCACTCAAGTATTACGAATATAATCGTTACACAGTAAGTCTGAAATAGAAGCCTTCAGAATTTAAGATGATTTGATCTTCTAAATAAATCTTTCACACTCTTGAGTTGATAATGTCATGTGAATGTCAAGTGAAATTATGTAGAATCATGGAGATACTCAAATAATTTATAGGTATGTCAGCTTATGTGATGGCCCCTTAATCAGGAAGGTTGTTTCCCTTTGGACAAGGAGGTTGATGATATTGGAAGAAAGTAATTCTAGAAAATGCCCTTGATATTCTTGTTCCAGAAAGACATGCCACAATCATACTAAAATTGTTAAATTAGAATTTTTATGTATTATGTTCATTAAAAATTTAATTTTTTCTCAGAAGTGATTTTTAGCACCAAGTGATCACTACTTGGCACTCCTTTTAAACCTCATGGGATACAAAATCATTTAAATTAATTCTAGTTGGGGACAGTTTGTGATGGCAGAGGGGAATGATTGAGTTCCAGATGTCATGATTTCTAAAGGTAGTATCTTTCTAGTTCTTTACTCTCAGATCATTTACGGTATAAAAATTAGGCTTGTTTCAGGATTTTCCTTAAGGCATAGTTCTCAACTTTGAGTTAATGTCTGAAGTATTGATTAATATTTTTTTAAAAAGACGAAAAATCTTTGTGGTGGCAGAAATTTTTCAGAACCGGGCTTTTCTTCCCAGTATTGATTCTACATTCTTCTTTCACTGGGTGATTCTTTTTTCTTTTTCTTTTCTTTTTGAACCAGAGACTGTCAACTATATCAGCACCTTGGGAATATTACCTGTGAAGTTTTAAAAAATATACTTCTCTCCCAAGTTATTCTGATTTAATTTTCCTGGAGTGGGACTGGGCATTATTATTTATTCCTCTAAAGCTTCTTGTTTATAAAATTCAGCCATGGTTGAGAAGAGCTTTTTTGTTGAGAAGACCATGGTTGTTTAGACCTTTTTAGCTGTATCAGGGTTTTGAAAGTTGTGACTTCATTTTTCAGAGATTAAAGGAATGTGTGAACCATATTATAATGACTATGAGAATGAGAGAGAATATTGTGTACCTTATTTTTGGTTTAGTGGTCCTTATTTTTGGTATAGTGTTCTGCTGTAATAGAAGAGAAAAAGATAAACAAGTATCCCAGGAGGCACAAATTACCACCCTGGGAGAAACTAAGTGGTGTTATTTATTTATAAGTATAGCTGGATAATGCACATCAGGTCTATCTTGATATGGTAGAGTGAGTGAGGAGCAGTAGCTGTGTATTAGGAAAGACCATAGGTGGACTTAAGTTTGTTTCTCATTCTGTCATCTTGGCTTTATCCTTATATACAGTAGGTTCTCCATCATCTCTCTGTGTAAGCTCTTACTGATTTTTATGAACATGGACCTCAGATATTCTCTGTGTTTTTAAAATTTTTATCAGAAATGAAGGAGAAAATGTGCTTCTAGGCTGCATAACTTTCCTATATTTAGAAATCTGTTGGTCTCTAATTGAGCAGCCATTATTATAAAGATTCTATCCTGCTTTGAAGTTATACCACTTTGACATTGGTTCTCAAAATATGATTCCAGCACCACCAGCATCAGCATCACTTGGCAGCTAGTTAGAAATGCAAATTGTAGGGCCTCATCCCAGACATTATTGAATCAGAAAGTCTGGGAGTAAGGCCCAGCAGTCTGGTTTTTTTAACAAGCTTCCAGATGATTCTAACGTATGCTAAACTTTGAGAACCACTGTGTAATAATGCAGTGCTTTTTAAACTTCAGTGTACTACAAGTCATCTGGGGATCTTGCTAAAATAAAATGCAGATTGTGATCCAGTAGACTGAAGATGGGGCCCAAGGACATGTGTTTCTAGTAAGTTGCCACTTGGTGGTGCTGTTGCTGCTGGTCCGTGGACCACACTTTCAGTAATGTTTGGTGTAACTTGAGTTCTAACTCCTCGTAGCCGGGAGTACCAAGAAGTGATCACCTAATATGATATGTGACCTTGGCCAAATTATTTAACTTCTCTGGGCCCCTGTTTTCACTTCAGAAGGACCTAGATTAGATATCTAAGATATGTATCAATAGTTATCTATTTAAACAGAAGAATTAGAAGAAATTAAAGTAGTTTGGAAGTTTTTTCCTACGTTTAGAAGGAAAGTTATCTTGTACATTTTATCAATACAACTATTAATATTTCTAATTTACTTTGTGATCATTTTTTGATTTGTGGTGTGTTTATTTGAAAATCTTAGAGGACATATTACTTGGGACAGGATATAACCTTATTGTTTTTATTTTGGTCATACCATAATATGTTAAGTAGAACTTCTATTGTCATAGTTTGATCTTTCAATTTAAACTCTTGTTCATAATTCTAGCCATCTAGTTTCTATTGATTGTAATGAAGTCAAGCACTAAAACTTTAAATTTACCACTAAATTCAACATTACCATGAAATCTACAGAAAGAAAGATATTGAACAAATTAAAGATAATGGGGGTAGGGAAGAGACCTGAGTTTGTTCTTTGTTATCAGCTAGGTGCTGAAGAAACTAATCAACTAATGGAGCTGTTAGAATGAATTTTTAGCTAATTATGGACAAAGAACTCTCTTCCCATTTTTATTCTCCTTTGAAACAAATAGCACTGGTACTATTCTTGGGAACAATTCTCGGGAGATAGACTTTGGAGGAATAAAATGAACAAAATGATATTAAGAAGGGGTGTGTGTGTGAGGAGTGAGTAGAACAGTTGTGTTTCCTTCTAGAAGTGATAGAGGGCTGTGCGCATCTGCATTTGTGGCTGCAGAATTTACACGGACTTTGAGATTAAGAAGGGAAAGCACTCAATTTAAAATCAGGTTTTGTATTATATTTTACTCAAGGCTTACCCTAAATTTTACTTTTACTTGAATTTTAGTCAGACACTCTTATGTGGAATGTTTTATACCTAAATTAGAATTTTTAGTGAAGTATCAAATCAAGTGAGAAAGCACTATAAAATATTATCAAACAAAAAGATTAAACAGTCAAGTAAAGGGAAACTACTTTTAATGGACCTGGGATCTAAGTAACATCTACTTGTGCAGCCTTAATTTAGACTGAAAAATTAAAGCAACCTGTGTAATGACAGTGACCACCCCCCCTTCATGGAGTTCATTGCAAGCATCCGCAGAGTTCTTAACTTAGGATTCTAGACCCTCATGGTAATAATGGTAATAATGGTAATGGTATCAAGCACTTAACTAAGTCAGGCGCTTTACTAAAAGTACTGTACATGCATTACCTCATTTAGGAAAACAAACCTATGAGAGTAGGTATTTCCTCTTTTTGTAGATGAAGGAACAGGCTCAGAGATAGAAGTAAGAACCAGAATTCAAATCAGGGCTTGGTCTTGACCCCAACATTGCACTGCCTCCTTAGTTAGGGGCTACGGCATCCATGGGGTGAAGATGGCAAGTGGTGTATGATTTCGGATCGGTTGAAGGATGTGCTTTCTTCTGAGACTAAGCAACTTTTTAAATGATGTTTGGTGAATAGGGTGGTTTTTGTTTTGTTTTGACTTGGAAGCCAAATCCCAGTAGAGCTCACCTCTTGTGGCTCTAAGTCATGGGTCATACACACCAGCTAGCAGTTCGGATGATGATTGTTTTAAAGTCCTAGTGATATTTCAGTGTGTCTAAATAAAGATTCCTTGCAATATAAATAAGCATTTAATTTTTTTCAGTTTTAGATAGTATCACATTTTTATAATAGGCTTAAGGGAAAAGTTTTTTGTATGTGTTACTTTTTAGAGTCTTAAGGTATTAACTTGCTATTAGCAGCTCATTTTGAGGGTATTTCTCTATGTCTTGGTCGAAAAGGACTTTGTTTTCAATAATTTTCTTCTCCTAGGTATTAAATAAAACTAAAGAATTTGAAGATGCGGTGAGAAAAGTTTTAAGAGATGTTAATTTAGATAATGATGTAGTTGTATCAGTCTTTGAGACAAACATCAGAGTTCTTGGGTAAGTATGTGAGACGACACTAAAGCTCTAATTTTAATAACAGAAAAGCCAAGGGTACACTCTTTATTTCTTGATGGTTATAAAGCAAGAAATTTCTTATGTTTAAAAGATAAAAGTTGGGGTATTATAAAACACAGAGTCTGTGGGATGACCCTGCATTACATGAGGCACAGAGAGCAACAGGGAATAGTTGTAGACTCAAATCAAAGGCAATCTTTGTTTGTTGTTAAAAAAGGACTGACTATAGGTCGAGTATTTGAGTATTAGCTATGTCGCAGGTTTTTCGCCAGATTATCTAGTTTACTAACCTTAACCAGCACCTCTTCAAGCCAAATGAAACTGAATTTATAGGATTACCTTTGAACTAAACAGTTTGAAATATTCTTGGGACACAGAAATTACAGGATTTATTAATTCACGTTTCAACATGTAGTTTTATATTTAATGGTTACTTTTGTGTTATTGTAACTCATTTCCTTTTTCAGACAAAGTGAATCTATTCTTCAGTTAAATCTATGAAATAGTTTTGTAGTTTTTCACGGAGTGTATTAGTCTATTACATTTAATACAGACTGGGGAGTTGGTTTTTTTTTAATGTTATGCTAAGAGTCAGAGATTTCATGATGCTATAATTAAATCTAAAATTTCTTAAAATCAAATCTGTTAAATTAGTTAAGATAAATGATTTCTAGGATGTTTTTTATTTTAAGAAAATTTAAGGTATTTAAGAATGCCAAACACTTCACATCAGATAAAACATCTGATTTTTTTTTTTTTTTTTTTTTTTTTTATACTGGCTATGTAATATGGTTTGCCACAAAATGAGTAGCCAGAGTTAGGGAAAAAGTTAAGACCTTCTGTGATCTTTCCTTATGTACTCTAAATTGTTGATAATAAGATACCCACATCTTTTTAGGTGATGATGTTTAAGTATCTGTACAATGTGGCTAATGTTTCACCTCTGTGATTTTAGGGGTCTTTTGGGTGGACACTCATTGGCCATCATGCTGAAAGAAAAAGGCGAGTACATGCAGTGGTACAGTGATGAACTTCTCCAAATGGCAAAGCAATTGGGTTACAAACTTTTACCAGCTTTCAATACTACCAGTGGCCTTCCTTATCCAAGAGTAAGTAATTCTGAAAAATATGGCGGTCTTTGTCTACTTCTTCGCTATTGTAAAAAAATCAATTTTTGTGATCCAGCCATTGTTCCTCACCTGCTTGAGGCTGGAAAAAAAATGCTTCAAGCTATGTAAGAAATTTATATTGACATTTCAGTTAATTTGCATTTGAATGGTGTGAGAATTTAGTTAAAGCCTTCTATGTGTCATTGCATAACACAATAGATTATGCTGCAGAAGGAAGAAACAGATGCCAGACTGGAATTTGGGCACAGAATTATTTGTGCAAAAGATATGGTGGAAGCAGTAAGAGTAGGTGTTAACTCTCCAGAGGAGAGGGTATAAAGAGAATATAGAACAGAGAGGAATGAGGAGGAAGTAGAGCAGTGAAAAGGAGATTGTTCGGAGACTGAGGAGGAGAACCACAGAGTAGTGTAAGGTATTATAAATTCCTAAAAAGAGAGTTTCAAAAGGAGATGTTCCAGCAAACATTAGGAGAATTAGGTGCAAACAGAGCCTTGAAGGATATAATGTGGCAGAATAAAGGGGGAAGAAGGAATCAAAGTAGGTGAAGGTATAGGACCATTCATTTTGAGATTTCCTCTATGTTGGTAGTTAAAGAGAGTTGGCAGCAGAGTCAGTTGAGGGAGTTTTGTTGTTTTCTCCCCAAGAAAATTTTATATTTAAGACAGAGGGAAAGAAGCCATTGAGATGGAAAGAACTCTCTCCTGATATATTTCATTCTTTATTAACACTATTACTCTTTCCCTCTTATCCAGGCCAGACACCTCAGCCATTACCAAGCTCTGTTAATTTTTTTCTCTTCTTACTGCTGCTATGCTTGTTGAAACTAATATAATTTTATTCCTCAGCTATTATAAATACCTATTTTACTCTTTTCTCTCTGGTTTTTGCTTCAGAGACTTAAAAAATTAATCTTACTAAAACATAACTTTTATCAAATTACTCTACCCTCAGAATTTTACTGACTCTGCCTGTTGCACTGAATGTCCTTTAACTTTCAGGTTTCTTTATGGTTTGGCAATAGACTTTCTTTCTGAAGTTCTTTCATACCCCATACTCCAATGAAACGAATGTCCCATTTCAGCCAAAATAATCTATTTGTGTTCCCCAAAACACCTAGGGATTTTTTGTTTTTGTTTTTGTTTTCATTTCCATGCCTTTTGGCTTGCTGGAGTAACTTCTCTACCAATATAAATAAGACTCATTTCCTCCATCAAGAAATCTCTGACTGGAGATCCAGCATGATATAACGTGCTTTTCAAACGGGGAGGTCGCAGCTCATTCGTTTACCCATTGATTTAGTGGATTGTGACCAGCACCATTTTTTAATTTTTTTTTTTAAGAAACAGACTAGTATTAAATTTCTTACTTAAATTTCTAGTTTGTGATATTTTTAAACAGCTCTTCTTTGAATATCCTTATATGCATCTTTTTAACTTATTTCTCCCTTAGGATAAATTACTAGAAGAGAAAATAATAAGTCGTAAAACGGGGAGAGCTTTTTAAGGCTTTGTGTACTTACTGATCAGTTGCTCTCCAGAAAGGTTCTACTTTTATACTTCCTGTGTTGTGTAAAAGTGCGTGTGTTGTACTGCTGCCCACGCTGTATATTATCATTCTTTTGCCAATTTAAGGAGGAAAAAAATGGAAACGTGTTCTAATTTGAAATTTCTTTGCTTGTGTGGTTTAAAATTTGAAATTTCTTTGCTTATTAGTGTGGTTTAAACTTGTTAATCTTTTTGTTTTCTTAGCATATTAAAATTGAAAGCAAAGTTATTTTAAACCATCTAAATGTTTATTTAATTGAATTTACTTTTAGTAAATATTTTTAGTTTTTGTTATAAATGGAGGCGCTGAATTTTGACGAATCTGGCATGTCTTCACTTTTGCCATAACATGAGAAGCAGACAAGAAATTGAAACAGAAGTTACTAACAGCATTATAGTAAAACAAAGAAAATTGTATTATTTTCTTATCCTCTGAAGTATCAAGAAAATTTTAAAGATTATTTTTTTAGAAGAGGACTACAGGTAGAAAATAACTGCCTTCCCATCCTTTCTTAAACACACTTAGTAAATACTTCTTTTGCTCATGAAAATTTGTACAATCAACCTCTCTTGGATATGAATACATAATTGATAGCATTTGCATTAATGGGTTTAACTCAGAAGTGTTTGCTAGACAGAAATGCTATTGTAATAGTCAATGGTCATTTTTTTAAACTCACATAAAACCTTAGGGCTAGTTTCTGGTCAGGTTGGTTCTGGTTAATCCAGGTTTATATTGTGGTATTATTTGGCCGGCTGAAAAATTTTTCTTTGTGTTATTTGTTAGTCTATCAGCAAGGTAATATACTCTATATTTCAAAATTATTTAAACCTGTAAATAAAATTTTAATCTCCTTTTAAATATATACTATAACTTAATTAGTTTTTTCTCTGTGAAAGACTATTTAATATAGTACTGCTTTTTCACAAATTCTCAATTAAACCTAATTTCTTTTAGGACTGGTATGGTTTCCTATTCTGGTGCTAACTAGTTCAAACTGTCCAGAGAACAGTGTTGTTATAGAAGGTATTTCCTCTGTGTAATTATTATAATGATACTGAATTTTGATATCATTGAGGAAGGAGCTAAGTGAAAACTTATTTATCCCATGAATATTATGTGCTTAGAATGTACTTCCCTAGATGTTAATTGGAAAGTCACAGTGATCATCAGATAAAGTTTCAGTGTTTAGTTATTTCATCAGTTATTTTCATGACTTGATTAAAAGTCTTGATTGAAAAATGGTTTCTTATCCAGAAGTCATTATCTCTTGATAATTGCTAATGATAATCTTCTGATTTTATTTAGATTAATTTAAAGTTTGGTATCAGAAAACCGGAAGCTCGGACAGGAACTGAAACAGATACCTGTACAGCTTGTGCAGGTACCTTGATCCTTGAGTTTGCTGCTTTAAGTCGATTCACAGGAGCAACGATATTTGAGGTTTGCTTTTCATAGTCTTTGATTTCCTGGGTATTGGGCATAACTAACTTTATAGCTTTTCTTCATTGATCGAGTATTAAGACAATGAACTGGATGATTTCTGTTATTTCAGTGAACTTTTTGTCTAAATTCCAGCACATAGTTTTTAATTGTGAAAAACATAGAAGTTATATTAAGTACAACTTTGCATTTTGTTCACGAACTATAAAGTAAATTTTTAGATTTATTCTTACAAAATGTTTTAGCCATATTATATGAAATTTGATATCACAAATGTCTTACATGAAATACTATCTCTGTGTTTTATTGTTAGACTTCTAGATGGTCTATTTCATTTCTGAAAACTTCACTAATCTTCTAAAACATAGTGAAATTTTTGCACTTAAGTCTCATTGAGTTTGTTTTTTGCACTTAAGTCTCATCTGTAAGTTTGTTCACTCCAAGGGGAAATATTATTCATCATCCAAAGACTTAGTATCCCCCGAATAGTCTGTTGTGGACTAGCTATGTCTTGCACTTTTTATTTTAGCTAATTGTTTAACCATGTCATTGGAGTGCAATAGTAACAGCCAATTTTTCAAACATATAACTTAGAAGAATTTTTTAAAATTCAGCAAATGGTACACATAGAACAATCATAAATAGGGACTATATGCTAGCATTAGAGACCTTGGATCTGAGTGTAAATAAAACAAGTTAAATGGTCTTTGTGTGGTTGTATGTTCAAAGTATCTTAAGGACAAGTTTATCTTGTTTGGTTTAATTTTTGTTCTATAACTTGCTGACTGATATTTTCCCTTCATTTACAAAAACGTCATTTTTGCATACTTTCTAATTTAATTTGGCCTACAGACTCTGAGATACTGATGCATTTACACGTGAGGAAAGTGAGGTTCAGAGATATTTGACTAAAGGGTGAATGAGTGGAACCAGAATTAGAATCCATGCCTTTCTGAATTCAAAGCCCAACCTTTTTTCACTGGGTTATTTTATATTTTAAAACTGTGATTTTTCTTTAACTTCTTGAATGTACAGTGATTTATTATGAGAGAAGCAACCTAATGCAATTGACAGAGACTCAAGCTAATACAGGGCTGGTAAACTATACAGTCTGAGGTGAAATCCAGCCACTGCCTGTTTTTGTAAATAAAGTTTTATTGGAACACAGCCATGCTCATTTATTTATTTTTGTCTATGACTGTATTTGTGCTACAGTGGCAGAGTTGAGTAATTGTGACAGTGACTGAATGGCCCATAATGCCTAAAGTATTTACTGTCTGGCCCCTGTCAGAAAAAAGTTTGTTGACTTTTTGGTCTAATATATTGCTATATAAAGAGATCTGAATTCTCATTAGTTGTCTTATAATTCAGTTTTAAACTTCTGTTAAATCTTTGATTTCACTGGGCCTCTTTCCTTAACTATAAGATAGGAATAGGGAAATGTAATCTTTATGAAACTTTCCAGCTCTGAAATTATACCATTAAGTAAAGTTGCAATCTGCTTTGTTTAAAAAATTCAGCATAAATAGTCAAGAATTAAGACTATTTTACACCCTATTCTTCAATCTGCAGACTGACAAATTGGTTTAATGATTTCTTTTATAGAAGTACTTCTGCAATGCTGAGTAGATTCATGCTCTGACATTAATTTTAACTTAGAAACTCTTTTGTACATGTTCTTTGCTTTTATTTTGTAACATATTTTCATCCAAAGCCAAGAATTTGACCAGAAATAATTTTAATTTAGTGTCTAAGGGACAAAAATAAATAAAAAAGAAGAGAAAAATGTTATTATAAGGTTATAATTTTGGTATTGTCAAATGAATACTAGTTGATTTACTTACTCTTCACTAACGAAGTTGCTGGCTGTTTAAAATGTAGGATTTGAAATGTCTATTCTGTTTCAAAGACGGCATACCAACTTTGAAATTCTCTTCCAGTTTTGTAAATTAGAGTATCTAAGGAGATTTTCACTTTGCATTTAAAAGATAGAAATTATTTTAATAAGTTAATTTAATTATGCCAGCTCTTTTTACTTGAATAATACATGTGTGTGAATGCAGACCTGTACTACAAGAGTAGATGAACAAGGATGGTCTCAAAGTGAGATCATTGGCACTAAATAGCATCTTTTTAACTAAACTCAATTGGCTGAAAGAGCCAGTATTTTTGACCTGTAAGGAAATTTAATGTATGTTATAAGTGACTATCTTTGGAATTTTACTTAATCCTTAAAATATACTATGGGCCTTTGATTTTTGTTTCTTTGTTTCCTGTTTGCCAAAGATATGCAATTCTTCAAGTATGCTTTTCTTTTTTTTATTATAGGAATATGCAAGAAAAGCTCTTGATTTTCTCTGGGAGAAAAGACAGCGAAGTAGTAATTTAGTGGGCGTGACTATAAATATTCATACTGGAGATTGGGTACGAAAAGGTATGTAAGTTGGGCTTTTCAAATTAAGCCTTGACATCCTCAAAATGGTTGGGAAATAAAGGATTTTTATTTGTTAAAATAGTCTTTACGACAGTATAAAGCATAGTTTCTCACAAGATTGCTAGAATTTTAACCAGTGTAGCCACATTTTCTTCCTTGGTGCCAAATAATAGCACGCTTATTCTAGATGGCTTAGTGTCCTGTTTCATGCCTTACAGCATTATAGATGAAACAATAGAGCTAACTCCTTTGAAGATTAGAGGATCAGAATACCTCAGCCATCTCATATCAAGGTGTAATTAAGTGAAAATCTGTATTTAATATTATCACCAACCCTTATGGGTTTTTTTCCTACCTCCAGAAATAGTATATAGCATGGTAGCTAAGAGCATAGACCCTGGATCCATATTGTTGGAATTGAAGCCATGTGATCTTGGGCAAATTATTTAACCTCTGTGTGCCTCTGTATCTTTATCTGTAAAATGAGGATGATAGTACTTACGTGATAGAGTTATTATGATTTTGTTTTTTTTTTTTTTTTATAATCTTTATTGGAGTATAGTTGATTTACAATGTTGTGTTAGTTTCTGTTATACAGCAAAGTGAATCAGTTAGAATTATGATTAAATGAGTTAATGTAAAGAACTTATAACTGCCTGGCATATGCTACACTTACTAGGAAGTAAGTGCTCACTAATGTGATGTTAGTTCCTTTGATTAATAATTTCACTCTTGGGAAACTAGCCTGAGGAAACAATATAAAAGGTAGAAAATCATTTGTTCCCAAAGATGTTTATCACATAAAATTATTTGTGGTAGTGGAAAACTTGGAAACAATCTAAGTGATCAACAGTAAAGAACAACATCAGTGTTTGAGAATTATTTCGCATCAGTATTGAAATAGTAAGTTTTTAAATTGAATTGGATCAGGGGACAAAGCATATAACAATGTTTTATGAACAAACAGGATGTAAGATCATATAAAAAATATTTTATCTTTATAAGACACCCCTATAAAACAGGCATAGACAAATGGAAATATACTAGACTATTCCTAATGAGATTTGATTGTCTAAGTTACACATTTCTCTGTTTTCCTAAAGGCTTATGTTATATATAAAATAAAAAATAACTGCGTATATTTAAATGAATGAAAATGATATAAATATTAATTTGAACATATTAAAATAAGATTATTGCCTCTATTCACTATTGTCTAAAATTTTTCAAAGTGTTATCTAAATGGTCCCTTCCTGAAACTGATCTGAATCCTGGCTTCAGAATTTTTCAATTTCTTTTCTTAATTCTTATTTCACTCTCCTCATTGGCCCATGCATGGCCTATTTTATTTAGTCATTTTTAATAATGTAGTAACCACCCACAGATGGACCATCCATTATAAAAGCAACTAACTTTATAACATACTACTTCTGCATATGGTCCTTGACTCTCCATACCTCTGTAATCTCATACCTCTGTCTCTAACTGAAATAACCATCATTCTGATCTTGTATTGATCATTCCCTTGCTTTCGTTTTTGTACCGTTTTATTGCATCTATATGTATTCCTTAAAAATACATTTTTTGTTTTGTTTTTAACTTATAAAAGGGCATCATGTCGTATGAGACCTTTTGAGACTTTTCACTTAAAATTATATTGCTAAAATTCTTGCACATTGTTGCATGTAGTTCTTTCTTTTTTGACTGCTGCATAATATTTTATTGTGTGAATAAACCATTATTTATGAGCATTTAGGTTGTTTCTACGATTTTACTCTTGTGAACCCTAGTGCCGTGAATATTTTTGTTTCTTCTGTTATACATGTATAAAAGTTTCTTTTGTCTGTATATCTAGGAGTAGAATTTTTAGGTCATAGGATAAGTTAAAGTTCAACTTCAAGAGATATGTCAAATTGTTTTCTAAAGTTGTTTCACCACTTTACACTTTCACCTGCAACATAAAAGAGATCCTGTGGCTCAGCATCCTCTCCCAACACTTTGGGTTGTCAGACTCAAAGATTTTGCCAATCAAATAGGTGTACAGATGATTTCCCATAGTGGTTAGATTTGTATTTCTTTGATCACCAATGATGTTGAACACTTCTTTGTATTTATTGGCTATATATGTTTCCTTTTTTTTTTTTTTTTTTAATGTGGATGTTCTTGTATTTTGTCCATTTTCTATTGGGTTACTTGCGCTTTTAAAAAAATATTATTGATATTATATGATACTTATGATCTATATGATACCTATCCTTTGAAATTTATTAAGGTTATCTTTTTGCCCTAGAACATGGTCAGCTTTCACTTGTGCTTAAGAAAAAATATATATATTTTCTAATTGTTGGTTATAAAATTCTATATATGTCAGTTTGCTCAGTTAATAATGTTGTGCAGGTCCTTGCTGATTTTCTGTTTGCTTGACATATCAAGAATTAAAGAAGGTGGGTAAAATTTCTGGCAATGACTGTGGACCTATTAGTATCTCCTTGTAGTTATATTTTTGCTTTATATATTGGGTGCATTCATTTAAAATTGCTGTCTCTTCTTAGTTGAACCTTTCATCATTATGTAGTGACCATCTCTAATAATACTGTGTTAAAGTCTATTTAATATGTTGGTAGTGCAGCTACATTGGCTTTATTTTGCTTAATATTTGCCTGATAAGTCTTTTTCTGTCCTTTTACTTTCAATTTTTGCAGGTGCTCATGCCATAAGTGTACCTTCTGTAAAATTTATAGATTTTACAGATTTACTGACAAAAATCCATTTGTTAGTCTTTTGTCTTTTAATTGGTGAACTTAGTCCATTTATGTTTATTGGTATTTTTAATATATTTGGGTTTATATATACTATCTTATTATTTCAGTGTGTCTCACCTTTTCTGTTTCCTTTTAATCCTTTTGTTTTTAATTGAAAGCTATATTTACCTCCTAGTGAGACATGAACTTTAGCATGCTCTCCCATCCTTTTGTTTCCCTCTGTTCCAACCCTCATCCTCTGTTATGTTGATATCATATAGATATTTAGTTCTTTTTGATTATGAATGTTTTCTCTTTTTTCTTTTGGTTTTAGTGCTGCCCCCCTCCCTCTTTCTTTAAAGATAATAAACTTTAACAAGGTATTTTGTCACCTGTACTTTGTATATTTCTTGCAACATCTCTTAGATTTGCCTCTCTTCTTATATAAGTGTTTATCCCAACTGTTTTCAGTAGCTTTTAATAGCTTCTGAGGCCTTACATGTCTAACAATAATTTTATTATGCTTTCATATTTGAGAGACGGTTTGGCTGTAAATAATTTTCTGTTCAAGTTCTTTTCTTTCAAGTCTTTGAAAATATAACTCTATTGTTTTCTTACATCCTGTTAAAAAATCTGTTATTCTGATTTTTATGCCCTTATTTGTGATCTCCTTTTTCTCTGGAAAATTAAGAATATCAATGACAAAGAGAAATTTCTGAAAATGTCACAATAATTTTATGTGTAGAATTTTCTTTATCTCTCCTTTTGGTATTCTATGGGCTCTTTCAATTTAAAATCTGTGTTTTTAATTGCTGAAAGTTGATCTTTTTTAAGAAGTTATTTTATCTCTTTCATTTTTATTTATCTCTTTTTGCAATTCCTTTTATTACGTGCAGTCTTGTAGTTTGCTAATTTGTTCCTCAGCTGTATCCTAGATGCTGTGTATCCCGTCTATTATGGAATTTTGTTATATTTTTATTCCATAATTTCTTCTCAATTAAAAATTTATTTTCTTCTCCTTTTGTGTTGCTAATATCTTCCCTATCTCTTTAGTGTGTTTATGAGACTAATTTTAAATTCTTGGTTTGCTTGTTCTAATATTTTCTTCCTCTGATAAACTCCTACTCCAGTACTTTCTTCTTCTTTTTAAAAAGTCATGCATCTTAAATGTTTTTGTCCTATAAGTTCATGTTCACTTGTCACCTACTTTGTGGGGAGGTCAAATTCCAATCCCTGTCAGCCCCAGTTATCTTAGGGATGAATTCTAAGAAGTTTTTAAAAATACCAATGCCTGGACGCCTAGAGATTCTGATTTGATTGGCCTGGAGTGTGTCCTGAGTATAGGGATTTCTAAGATTGTAATTGTAATTATAATTTAGATTGTGATTCACCAGCCTTAAGAGTTTGGAGGGGAAAGGGTGGGGAAGAGAATGTCTAAAATTAGTTCCCACCTCTTTTTGAGTTCAGTTCCTCACACAGGACTTCTGTGGTGCCCTGATTTTATTCCTGAGGCTACCTGGGGCATAGATCTGAGTTGTAGCAGGTATGGGAGGAGACTTTGTATCTTAAGGCAGTGGTAGGAGAGAAGCAAGAGCAAAGCTCCAGCTTTTTTTCTACTGTTTGATCCTTCCATAGCTATGCCTGGCTGCCTTCTGCTCCAGAAAAAAGCCCTCCCCCTCCATCCCCCACCAAGTTCTTACAGTTTTCTTCTTGTTATTTTCTTTCTTTGGTCCTCTATGATGATCTTGGAGGAAAGAGCCAGCAGTTGTGCTAGCTTCAGCAATTAGAACTGTCACCTCCAAACAGCAGCAGTGTTGTTTTCGTATCTATTATAACTGTAAAGATTGATGTCTAAGTGATTAAGGATCCAGTAATTGCATAATAATACCTTCTAGTGCTTCCTCTTTGAAGTTCCTCATTAAGAAAATAAGCTTTAAAAATATTCTTAAAACTAGTATCTCCTGCTTTTAAATAAGACTTTAAAATAAGACTTCTGTAGCCAATTTTACAAAGCAAGATTTTTTTTTAACATACAATCTATTATCAACAAAGTAACTATTATTCATATAGTAAGGTTAATATTTCTGTAAATGTGTAATTTTTACTTTCAACAATTTCGTGTTTAGACTAATGTTTCATTCTTCGTGTACTAGTACCTTTACTGTATTCTATGAAGAATTTTTAAGACTGGTTTAATAAAAAAATCACATTTATATGTATTTTCCATAGATAGTGGAGTTGGAGCAGGGATTGATTCATATTATGAATATCTGTTGAAAGCCTATGTCTTGCTTGGAGATGACAGCTTTCTGGAAAGATTTAATACAGTAAGTTGTTCCAATTTTGTATTAAGTTTAGAGCCAATTTAATTTGCCAGATTTTGATAGAAACTCAATCATCTAGGTGACATTCTGAAAAATTATTTTTAAATGTGTAGTAGTTTTTTGGTCAGTATTCCCTGATGATGTTGGACAGGGACAGGGTAAACACTACATACATTTCAAAAACTAGTTTACAAAGTAGTTTTATTTTCATCTATCATAAGTTTTCAAGATTTTCCAGTGAGTAATAAAATATGTAGATTTGAGTTTTACCTAATCTTTTATACAAGGAAGAGAATTTATTGAAATCCAAAGCTTTCTCCTTTGGATTCTAATTCTTTTTAGAATAGTTTGGAAGTTTGGCCTAGTCCTTGACCACACCAAGTGTGCAGGGCTTTGGAGACTTGAACAAACCGGTGAGTATTCATTTCAAAAGCAGGTCTGTAAGTCTTAAGTGTGGATCAGACTCACAGGCATGTTTTTAGGGGAGAAGGGAGAGATTATTGAACCCTATTGGATCGCCTTTGTCTGTAATTAAAGCAAATTGAAATTAACTATAGTAAACTCATCAGCTGTGTCAGTACATTCTTTTCAAAATAATTTACCATTTCTTTGCCCACCCGTGAGTTCACCCACATTATTGTGAGATAGTACAATATAGTGGTTAAAAGTATCCGAGTTCTCCTGTGTGGGTTTAAATCCTGGTTGTGCCACTGGTTTTGTGGCTTTGGGCAAGTAACTTAGCTATTTTCCTCTATTCCTTATCCGCAGAATGGGAATGCTAGTACTATTTATTGGGAGGATTAAATGAGCTAATGCATATGAAGTGATTAGAACAGTGCTTTAAGATCTATCAGGTACTCAATAATAGTTAATAAATAATAGATGAGTTAGGGAAAGAACCTAGTAAAAGTCCTAATAAGTCATCACTGAATACTTTTAGAAACACTATTACATATATCATTTAATATATCATTTATTAGATTATAACAAGACTTTCTTGAGGTGCATGAGGACAGATTTTTTTTTTATTGGTTTGTTATCATTCATTGACTCTGACAGCTCAACCTGTTGTTGTCAAGGCTGAGAAATATCTAGGAGAAGATAAAAGAAGGGGAAAAGAGTTTTTAAGACCATAAAAGGCAGAGGCAGTGGACCGTAAGAGTGGCAACAGTGATGAGATGCATTAGTTTATAGGTAGACGAGCACCAGAATGTTACGTTAGCTGCCTACGGAGCAAACTTCCTAGACAAAGGAGAAAATGAAACTAATTCTGTGATATAGAAGCCTGTAACTATATTTCAAGGGGACGTAAGAGCATCCTTGGGCCACAGTCCTGCAGGATAGTGATGTTTAGGTCTATACCCTTCAGAAGGTCCCATTTTATCTATAGTTTTTAATATTCTGCATCAGAGTTTAAGAACATAGGGGAGTATATATAGTATATTTTACAAAGATTTCCATCTAAAGGAATTTAACTATTTCCATAGTTAATTAACAGTTACTTAGTAAATTTACTCATATGTAAATTCGGGTTTCATTTCTTCACATATTTAATGATATGCTGTGTTTAGAATAGTACAGCTTTTTTCATCTACTTTCATGAACACATATTGTGATCTTTTTTAGCACTATGATGCCATAATGAGGTACATAAGCCAGCCACCTCTTCTACTTGATGTGCATATCCACAAGCCAATGCTGAATGCTCGGACTTGGATGGATGCTTTGCTTGCCTTTTTTCCAGGTTTGCAGGTAAAAAAAACCTCTTTTAATTCTCTTAATATTAAAGTAAAATGATTATAATTAAGTGCATTTGTGATCTCTAAAATTGAATTACCAAAACAGAGTCACACTACAAAATTGTATTAATCTACATTTTTCTGTTTATATAATGATTATAGATAAAGTCAACTCATATTTTACTGGATAATTTTGTTGTTATTGTTGGTTTCTAGGTCTTAAAGGGGGATATTAGACCTGCTATTGAAACTCATGAAATGTTATATCAGGTGATTAAAAAACACAATTTTCTACCAGAGGTAAGCAAATCATCTTTGGAATTCTAATTTACATATACTATAGATTGCTAATTTAAAGGTAGAAAATGCCATCTTTAAGGTTGGTTGGTTCTTTTTCATTTTTCCTGGTTAAATAGTTTATTTAATTAATATATTTTTGGTTTTCACAGTATTGTATATGTTTTTCCTTTTCCTCGTGTATTAAGAGAAGTCTAGTTTAGGATAATACTGATAGTTTACTAATTTAATGTTAAAAAAAAAATCCCAAATTGGTATTTCTCAACCTTTTCTAATCCATGGCATTGCACAGTGTCTCATTCTAACTTTTACGTGTACCCACCAGCTAGGGAGACTTTTGTACTTTTTATTTGCTAAAGCTTATTTTATGAAAACAATATACATTGAACATAATCTTGCTGATCACACATGCTCCCTGGAAGTTTGGAAATGTTAGCTCTTCTTCACGCTGCTTAAGAATTATTCTCCCTGGTTTTTATATGTTAGTAATAAGTATTCTTGCTAACTTGATACCATAAGATTTTAATAGCATACCATTTGGCTTTCCAGAAATGTACCATTAAAAATTTCCAAATTTTGTATGGCCTTGTTCTATCCCTACTTATTGACTACCCTCTGTGAGATATCTAAGCATCTCACCAATTTAGAAGGCTTCCTAAAGTGTTTGTTTCAAGCCACAGAGGATTTGAGACTCATAAAAAAGAGAGCAGGGCTTCCCTGGTGGCGCAGTGGTTGAGAATCTGCCTGCCAATGCAGGGGACACGGGTTCAAGCCCTGGTCTGGGAAGATCCCACATGCCGTGGAGCAACTAGGCCCGTGAGCCACAACTACTGAGCCTGCGCATCTGGAGCCTGTGCTCCACAACAAGAGAGGCCACGATAGTGAGAGGCCCGCGCACCGCGATGAAGAGTGGCCCCCGCTTGCCACAACTAGAGAAAGCCCTCGCACAGAAATGAAGACCCAACACAGCCAAAAATAAATAAATAAATAAATAAATTTAAAAAAAAAAGAGAGTATATGCTAAAATAGAAATAGGAGAGTGAGAGACTTAATAACTAAGAGGAAAAAGTGGAGATAAGGAAAAAGAAGAGAACATAATTATGCAGACAGTGAGGACCTGTGTAGTGGCATTACTGAGGTCATAGTTTTTCCTAAACTTCCTAATAGCCAAAGTGATCATTTAAAAAAGCAATTCCATTTAATTGGTAAAAATAACAGCCTTCACAAAAATGAATTGTGATTTTAAGCAGTGAAAATTTTCATTTTATAGATGAAAATTGTTATCAATATTTTAACTATTTTTTCTTGTTTGTGATCTAATTTATATACTACTATATATTCTAGAACTACTTATTTTTTTAAATCACATTTTTATGCCTATTTGTGTGTTGTTTTGTCTAGGCATTTACCACAGATTTCAGGGTGCATTGGGCTCAACATCCTTTAAGGCCAGAATTTGCAGAAAGTACCTACTTCTTGTATAAAGTAAGCGAATTTAACTCTCTTTTTGCTATTTAGCTCCTATTCTCTGTTGGATAACTCACTATCTTATAGTAATAGTATCGGCTTTTCAAAGTTCTTGTTTAATGTTATAATGGTTGGATATATCATGGTTCTTATTCACCTAGTTCGTAGAGTTATTGAAAGATGCAAGAACTGACATCTAAGTTTTATGCCTTTTCAAAATATTTACAAAGCATTTCTTTAAAGAGAAATTTTATATTCTAGAGCTGCTTTCTAAAGCATGTCTCTTGCCTTCTTTTAATCAGGCAACCTTTCTGGGCCTTAGAAATTTCATCCAAAGCCTAAGATGTACAGTTGTGCAGCTTTCCAGTTGTGTATTTAAGAAATTCATAAAGCAGATCCATGGCTTACTTTCAGAACTAGGTTCTATGTAACATGTGTTCCAGTGCCTGATATAATGCCTGGCACCTAGTAGGTACTCAATAAATATTTGATAAATAAATGGTTATATGGTACTATGTAAGCTATGTATATGTATACATATATTCTCCTTTTTAATAGGCTACAGGAGATCCTTACTACCTTGAAGTAGGGAAAACACTTATTGAAAATTTAAA
Source organism: Balaenoptera musculus (assembly GCF_009873245.2). Classification (NCBI taxonomy): domain Eukaryota; kingdom Metazoa; phylum Chordata; class Mammalia; order Artiodactyla; family Balaenopteridae; genus Balaenoptera; species Balaenoptera musculus. The sequence continues at coordinate 139,728,040 of NC_045785.1, read as the reverse complement.
TAAATATGCTAGAGTGCCTTGCGGATTTGCTGCCATGAAGGATGTTCGTACTGGAAGTCATGAGGACAGGTAAAACAATTCCAACCTCCCCTTTCCTCAGGGTAACTCTGAAACAACACAAAATATTATTAGTCAGATTTCAGATCAGCTTAATGCTTTTACAAAGGGTATTTGAAGATGCAAACCTTAGTTCATTGTGCTTATTTTTTAAACTCTCTTGAATAGGCTTATTTTAAATTGTTTGAAAAGTCTGTGTTTTTACCATAGTTCCTGGCATATAGTTGGTGCTCAAATGATTTTTAAATAGATGAATAAATGATTGTTAAACATCAGAACCTTGGTCTTTGGAGTATTAGGAAAGTTGGGGTTTTCTTCTTTGTTAATAGTTTTTTATATTATGTAAAATGTTAGAAATTATCAAGATGATGACTAATGATCTGGCTTATGATTCCTGTTCAGTCAAGAATTCCTCAAAAGCAATATCGTGGTTAATGTGTATATTCTTATTCTGTTGCTGACTTGGAGAGCTGGGGAGGACCATTGGCAGTTTCTATTTCATTGGATACTGGATAGATGTAGTTGACATGGAGTATTCAAGATATGAAAAGCACCCTTTGGTTAATATGATATTCACTAACATTCCAGTTATTCTGAGATCATTTGATTCTGTTATTTTAACTGTCCAGAACATAGCAACACATTTCTAAATGAACACTAAAGTTTGTTTGTGCATTTGGTTAGCAAGGGTTCATTCCACAGATATTTACTGAGGTGTCTTATGTGCCAGAGTTATGCTAGGTTTTGAAGATTAAAGATAAAAAGACATGTCTTTTCTATCATTGAATCACTGGGGCAGGCAGATAAACAGGCTTTAAAGCATTGTATATGTGCTATGAAACATACTAAAGGGATGTGAAATGCAGATTGGGATATGACAGTCACTTGAGCGTCCTGTGTCCTGAAGAATCAGGACTAGAAAACTAGAAAAAGGAAAGTAGTAAAAGGAGTTTCCGGCGGAGGAACTAGGGACAGGTGCAATACAACTCTCATTATCTACTCGCAGAATTGACCCTCAGTCCTTCTCTCCGAGCATTTAGATATTAGTTAATTAGGCTTGGGACCTCCTTCCCTGACCACAGCTGATAAGAAATGGATAGGTTTCTGGAAGCAGACACACAGAAAACAGCAAGAAATGAAAGCAGATAGCTTTTGTATTTATCTGTAACATTTATTGGCTGCTTCCTACATTTCAGGAACTCTTCTAATTAAGCACTTTCTATGTTTAATTCATTTGATCCTTTACAGCCACCCTCTGAAGTATAATTTCTATTATGATCTTCATTTTATAGATGAAGAAACCAAGGCACAGGGAGATGGGGAGCTTGCCTGAGGTCACACAGTTAGTGAGGTTAATTCTAATCAAGGCAGATAGGCTTTTGACTATATGCTCTACTGGCAGCTCATTCAAGGAACAGTAATTAATCACCTGCTGTGCGCCAGACGCTGCACTTGGGTAAGAGGATGAAAAGATAAATTAGAATCAGTCCCTGCCGGCCTGTGACTTACGGTCAGTGAAGAAGATAGGTATGTAAAGAAGTAATCACAGCCACGTGATGAGCTGAGCGCTAGAGCAGAAGGAAACGTAGCAGGTGGAGCAATTACAGAGGAAGACATGATTTGCTCTGTTCAGAGAGTTCCGTGTTTCTAAAGTCAGCGTCCTTCCTCTTCCTCCTGCTGAGTGTCCCTCCCGCGGCGCTGTTTCTGCATCTCTGGCGGCCTCCTGTGCCGCATCTGGTTGCGCAGTCCAGTGTGCAGAGTGCCCCTTAAAGCATCACGTCCAGAGTTAACGAGGCCCGAGGTGCGCTTGGTGCAGAAGCGCTGTTGCTGTCTGGGTCCAGGCGCAAGACGGGTCATCTTCTGAGGGGCTGGTGGGCTCACACCCTCTCTCCACTTGAGGATCACCGCTTGGTCTGCTCACTGTTCCTCGTGGTAGTGTTGCGTCTCTCGCATGCATTTGGCCCAGCAAAAGGTTGAGAACTCCTAATCCTTGTCCTACCACGTTCTTGGATGTGCTTTAGCAGCTTTATTACGTTTCACAGACAGTGGACTTGTGGCCATTTGACCTCAGATACTTGACAATGACTTGCTGACAAATGGGTGTTCTCTACCCTGCTCTTCAGAAACTGATTTGATTTTTAAAAGTGCAAACTTAGAACTTGATACTCATCCCAGCAAAATTTCATTTTGTTGGGTTTTTTTGTGTGTGTGTGTGCGTTTCTAGACGAAAAAGAAGGCTTAAATCTCATCTCAGTCATCTAATGTATTAGCTGAATTCCTGTTTTCAGGGATCTGGGGTTTAGATAATTTTGCCTTAAAATCTTCCATGTCCTGCTCTTTGCATTTGGTTGCTTGTTCCCCTGCGGAGCTACCGGTGCTGTCGTCTGGCTCACCAGTGTCTCCATTCCCTGGCCCCCCACACACAGGTTTCAAAAAAGAAATATCTATATTTTTCTTATAATAAATGATCAGTTAAAGAATTTAAACGGCAAAAAGAATACGAAAATCTTCCCTACAATACTTTCCCCACTTGCCATCCTAAGATCATCACTGTTGGCAGTTTTAGAAACAGTCTTCCAGACATTTTTAATGCCTTTGTGTTTGCATTTGTGTACATATTTATGGTTTTCAAGTACAAAATAGATTATGTGATACGATACCCAAACTTGCTAACTTTACCCAGCTCATACTGCAGTGATCTTACCACGTCTCTAGTCTTTTCTAAGCATTTACAAATCATCTGTTTCGTAATCACTTGTGGAATTTGCCAAAAATCAAAATCTTGCACATCAGTTTACAGTTCTTAAGCTAGCATATGCTTATGGTAATAACTGTCAGTCCTCCAGAAAAAGTTGAATTACCATAAGTGTATTGCAGATTGACAGGGAAGTATTTTATCTGTTATAAAATGATTAACATCCAAAATGTTCAAAGAAGTTTTGAAACATTACAGTTGTTGTTCCAAAATAAAACATCATGTATGTCTGGGAAAAATAATGATAGCTCTGTTTTTGAGCTCATACGCATGCCGGGTGCTATGCTAAATAGTTGACATTATAGTATGACATTTAGTCTTTGCACCACTGTTAGGCATGTACTGTTATTATGTCCTTTCAGGATAAACTGAAGCTCACAGTCCTTATATAATATCCCCTTGGGCACGTAGCTCGCCATCACAAGTTCTTTTCTATTTCCAAAGCCCCAGCTCTTTACCGCTATGTCCAACTGCCTCTCCAGTTCATTCTTTAGTAATGCTGTTCAAACTTGCATTCGCAAACATTTATTGAGTGCCTGCTGTGTGCCAGGAATTGTGCTTGGCCAGTTACGAAACTGTGCAGCCTGTCTAGTAACTGCTAAAAGCTAGGATGCTTCGGGAAGTAGCACATATAATTAAATTCCTTGTTATTGTAACTCCATCTAACGACTGTGCTCTTTTCCTACCACTTTTTATAAAAGCTTTCCTTTAAAATGTTTGTTAAAACGTTATAACATTAAATCATTTGTAAAGTCACACTTGGCAGGTATTTAAATGTTTACAAAGTTATCATCATAATCCATGTGATTTTGTGTTGTGCTTTTTTCATGTAACTTTTTGTAAATGATTACTTTTAAAGCCTTCTTGGTTATCACTTAAATGGCTGCATCAAAATTGTATTACTTTATCCAGTTCAATTAATATTAATTGAAGATTCTTATATGGTCCTCAGTAGTAAAGGTCATCTGCATTACCTCCCTGTTGTTGGTTCCCTGTAGAAGAAATGGAAAACTCTCCCTCAGAAGGCCCACAGAAAAACCTTGTCTGCAGTATTGACAAGATTTAGTGTACCTGTGTGGTAGGCAGCCCTTCTGGTCTTTTTCATTTCCTTGGAATATGCTTGGAGTCAAGGCTATTACACCAGAGGATAGATACATTCTATAGTTCTTTGGATGTCTGTACTGGTGTAGACAGGTCTATTGACCTTGATTCTGTGGCTTTCAGATAGTTGGCATTTGGATATTTTTATGTTCTTAGATTTATTTGTATCCTTTTATTTTAGAATGGATTCCTTCTTCTTGGCCGAAATGTTTAAATATCTTTACCTGTTATTTGCGGATAAAGAAGACGTTATTTTTGACATAGAAGATTACATTTTTACAACAGAAGCTCATCTGTTACCTCTTTGGCTCTCTACTACAAATCAAAGACTCTCTAAGAAGAACACAGTAGGTTATGTTTTTGAACTAAATGTCTTACTCCCTTTTTTACTCCTATGTGTTTGTTTTGTTTTTCCAAGTAAAAAGTAATCCATGACTAGAATTCTATAAATAAAGTGTGGTAGGAGAAGTACCCTTGATGTTTTCTTTTATTACATCCTTTGTATACTTACATTTCACTTAAATGTTTCCTTTGAACAAACTATAAAGTAAAATAATTATTTTTATTTACATAACATTCTTTTATATTTTTAGACTTCAGAATATACGGAACTGGATGACAGTAATTTTGATTGGACTTGTCCAAACACTCAGATTCTCTTCCCTAATGACCCACTGTATGCTCAGAGCATTCGTGAACCCTTGAAAAATGTGGTGGACAAGAGCTGTCCCCGAGGCATCATCAGAGTGTAAGATGTCTTATTTTATATTTGTTAATATCAAAATGAATTCTTAGTAAATGACAGAGAATGTAAGGAACATATAACAGCCAAGAAGACATTCATTTAGATCAAAAATATTGAGTATGTACTTATCACTGATTAAAATTAAAAATTGGTGAGTAAAGTTAGATAGCAAAGTTTATTCTGCAGTAATGTCTTTTTATTATTATGGAAATTTTTGTGTATCTTTTGTTTAATGAACCAAGTAATAATGGCAGCGTATGATAGTTTGTAACTTCCACAGCACATTTTTTTTTTTAAACATCTTTATTGGAGTATAATTGCTTTACAATGGTGTGTTAGTTTCTGCTTTATAACAGAGTGAATCAGCTATACATATACATATGTTCCCATATCTCCTCCCTCTTGCATCTCCCTCCCATCCTCCCTATCCCACCCCTCTAGATCCAGAGCACATTTTTACACAACAGTTTCATCAAATATTTCCACGTTTTGTATATGTAGAAAATATTTTTCCTTTTATCTGTAGTTTCTGTATAGGAAAAATAACAGTGTTTTGATTTGATTTTTTTGATGAGGTACTTATTCTTGGTTGTTGAATAAAACTTTTTGCCTTAATGAGTGCATTTTCTTCCAAATAGTTACATTAGAAAAACCATTACTAGGAAATTTTAAAAAATTATTTTTCTTAAGTGAATGTTATCGTTCACTGATATAAGTATTGTTTTGCTTTTAAAATATTGAGAGAAACATCTGTTTTTTGAGGGAGAAATAAATAATAATAAATCTCTAAGCCAACCTATTGTGTACCTTCAAATAATTGTAATGCTGTTGATTAATACTGCCTTATAGATAATATACAAGCTTTTGTAACTGTAAAATATATTTGAAAGCTATACCACTTATTAAAAACCTAAGTTATATGTAGGTAAGTAACTCTTTCTAGTTATTCCATTTTTCACTGGTTTAAAACTAGCAATTTGTTTGCCTTATGCTTTTTTTTCCCAATTCTGACTTGTGGGTTTTTTTAAGCCTTGCCTATAATTCCTTTTAGCAGAGAGGAGAGTTTCAGGAGTGGAGCTAAACCCCCTCTGAGAGCCAGAGATTTCATGGCCACTAACCCTGAGCATTTAGAAATCTTGAAGAAGATGGGGGTGAGTTTGATTCACCTCAAAGATGGAAGAGTCCAGTTGGTTCAACATGCAATCCAAGTAAGACATTGCTGTACTAATTAGCTACCATCTCTGTCCTCTTTGGTCTCAGTAGCTTTAATAAGATAATGACATTGGCTTTTTAAAAATCTTCAGTGTGTGGTTTAAAGTCAGAGTATCAGAATTTTAGGACTTGGAAGTATTTTGGAAAGCCATCTGATTCAACCCCTTTGTAGTATAAATCAATCAAGTCACAAATAGGTTGAGTAATTTGCTTATGTTAATATGGTCAAATATAGGACTCAGATCTAAGTTTTCTATTTCTCAGTCCCTTGTCTTTCCACTGTTTTATTTAGAACATAATCTTAAAAGCTAATAATTCATTTTAATATTTATATCTCTATTTTACACTATTTTAGTTTCCAAAGAGCTGAATTTAAATACTTTATTCATTATAGAAATCAAAATTTGCATTTATTTATCTATGCCTAGGAAACATAACATACCTCTTGGAGAAATTTTTATTGATTTTTGCTTTAAAAGCTTTCATAACCCGAGGCCTTTAAATTATCCACCTTATTACTGCATTAATTCTGAGAAAACTACAGTTTGAGAAATAATTTCAACCTAGTAGAACCATATTCAGATACCCCATAATCTCGGATTCAGCCTTCCCACCACCTTGCCTTCCCCTCACCTTGCCTTCCCCTCACCTTGCCTTCCCCTCACCTTGCCTTCCCCTCAGGTTTCTGTCTCATCCCTATTCTTGCCACATCATCCCTCCTTCCCTAACGAGACTTCTGTCTGCTCGCTTACGTTTCACTCATCCTCACTCCCCAGCGGTGGGAATGACATCTCTGATGACATTGCTTTCACATGGGTCACCAGTGACATAATTGCCAGCCAGTAGCCCCTTAGTCCTCCTCTGACTGAACTTTTATGTAACTATTGGCTGGCCTCTTTTTAAAACCTACCCCTTTCTTGGCTTCCAGGGCATTCCAGCAACACCTTTCCAAATACTCTGTGCAATATTTTGTAGATTCCTTTGCAGCTCTTCTTGGCACGACTCAGTATAGGCACTACCAAAGAACCTGGATCGTATGTTTTTCTTACTATACTCTTCTTCAATAGTGTCATCTATTTCTACAAGCTCTGCTGTCATCTTTGTACACGCGATACATGTGTGTAATCCTGATTTTACTTTACTTCTTAAACCCAACTTTACTTTACTTTTTAAACCCAGCTATAATCTACCTGCCGTACATTTCTGCATCTCAATCTCAATCTGTCCAAACCTGAATTAATTCTCTCTCCCTCCTCCCACTACAGTCTGTCTCTCTGCCCTTTCGTTCTCCATCTCAGTCAACCCTATCATCATTCTCTAAGTCACCAACACTAGAAATCTCAGGATGGGCTTGAATTTCTTTCTCCCAGCTCCTTTCCGTTCTCCTCTGTCCTCTATCCCTTGTCAGGTTCCATTGACTTTTCCTATAAGGTGTTAGGAATTCATCCTTTTCCTCCTGTAGTCAGGCACTCTTCACCTTTTCCTCTATTAAGATTCAATTTGAATCATTCCAAATATTTCCCAGATACACACTGACAGAATCAGTCCTTCCTTTGTCTGTGTTACTAGTGCACTTTCCCACTTGAGAAATTTTATCATAGCTAATTTTACATGTCTCTCTCCTCTAGATACAAACTTCTTAAAGTAAAAGATTATGTCCCTAGTGCCTAGTCAACTGCTGGGATGTAATAGGTGCCTGATACTTATGTTTTGAATTTAATCTGGTTGTTCATTCATAATTTCGAAGAAGAAGGGGAATATGGGTCAGTTATGAGGTTTATTTCTTAAAAGGGCAACCAGAGGAGAAAACAAGCAAAGTGAGCATTTAGTGGAAGTGCACTTCTCAATTTGTATCAAAAGTGGTTTATAGGACAGTGAAAGAGACATTAATAAAAATTACAGATGTTATATTCAGAAAATATTACCAGAAGTAATATTTTTGAGAACAAATAAGGCCATGAATATTTGGTAGAGACCAAAACTGATAGGAGAAATTTTTTGAGTAGAAAACTATAGTGCAGTAGTATTTAAGAAATCAAAAAGTTGAAAGTTTCCAGAAAGGATAAAATTAATTTGTTTCTTTCCTAGGCTGCTAGTCCAATTGACGCAGAAGATGGGTTGAGGTTTATGCAGGAGATGATTGAATTGTCAAGTCAACAACAAAAAGAACAGCAGCTACCTCCACGAGCTGTACAAATTGTTTCTCACCCATTTTTCGGCCGGGTAGTATTAACTGCTGGTCCAGCTCAGTTTGGGCTAGATCTGTCTAAACATAAAGAGGTTTGTACACCTATAATATGCTTGTTGAAATTGAACTCAAATATTAGTTAAGTATTGTCTAATTTCTTAGTCTCTTTTCTAATTTAGTAGTTTTAACTTATTTAAAACACCTAAATATTTAATCTCCCAGATTAAAGTAGATTAAAATTAAAAGCATATCTTGAAAATATTGAGTCATAATTTATGTATGCAGTATGGTTATAGAATTTTACTTAAAATGTTCAGATATTGTTCTCTAATTCAATGCCTTTAACTTATCTAAAAATGGTTTTCAAACTTTGTAACTACTGAAACCTTTCTTTGAACAAAAATCTAACTCAGAGGCTTAATGTAGGGAACAGCTAAAGCAGAGGTGCTCTGGACAAGTGGCTGTGGAGAGCATCAGACACTGAGGTTCCACTGAGCAAATTTGGAAGGCCATTAAGCTAGTCTATCCTGTTAGTTTTACTGTAGGAAACGAAGTTCACAGGTTCAACTATCTGACTAACTGGTAGCAAAGCTAGCCACTAGACCAGAACCCAACTATTCTGATCATCTAAAGCCAGTGGTCTTTGAACTCTACTACCCCCAATTTAAACGTTTTCTAGTGTATATTTTAAAGCTATGTAGGTTTATAGTTGATTCATTTATTCAATAACTCTTTTTCTAGGCAGTATTTTAGATATTTGCTATGTATCAAGTTTACAAAAACCAGTGAAGATTTATGCCCTCATGGAGTTTACCTTCTAAGAGAGAGAAGGATCTTGAAACGTCTTTACACTCCCATCTTTAAAATCAGTTCTCTGGTGGATTTAATTTTTCTTGGAAGAAGAACTGCTTGCAGATTCATGTAGACTAAATCCATTTTTCCCCTCTTTCAAAAATTTTTCCTGTTACCAGTTATGGTTTAAAAATGGTTCCCAGCTTCTTGTAAGTGTAGGTATGGGTATGTAGTGAGTCAGCCTGAGGTTCCAACTTTACCACTTACTAACATCGTGACTTTGAGCAAATTATGTAAACTGAATCTCAGTTTCCCCATACGTAAAATGGAAATATTATCTGTATTACTTCACTCAGAGTCATTATAAAGATCTGGTTTAGTAATTTACGTAAAAATGCTTCATAAACTGCAACGCACGGTAGAAATATTGGTTGGGTACTATAATATGCAAAATGTTCAAAACAAAAATTTGTGCTAAATATATATTGTATATGTTATCATTAGAAAAGAAGTGAGGTCTACTTAAAGCTCTAGATATTGAATTTTAATGACTAGGTAGTGATTGGAGAAGATAAAAGATTACTTAAGTTACTTTTATTTCTGCCAGACAAGAGGATTTGTTGCAAGCAGTAAACCGTACAATGGTTGTTCAGAGCTTACTAACCCTGAGGCAGTGATGGGAAAGATTGCTTTGATACAAAGAGGACAGTGCATGTTTGCAGAAAAGGCACGCAACATCCAGAATGCTGGAGCCATTGGTGGCATTGTTATTGGTAAGTAATCCTCCATGTCCTTGTGTTGACTAAGACGTAATTTTTAGGATTTTCGCTTTCATTTTCCAAACTTTTATCAGAGTTTGTCACTATTTTTACTTCACTAGCCAGCATAATGGATAGGTAATCCAATGACTCCCTTAAGAATGTGTATATATCTCATATCCTGTTTGAAAGTCTAGATTTGGGTTTCTGTATATTAATGCCAATAAAAGTACTTGGGGTCTGGTGTGAAGGTGCAGTAGGAGTGAGTGCTAAAAACACCCAATACCATGGATAAAAAAATGGGCCCACGAGATCCAAAGCCCCCTGGGAGCAAGAATTACACCGTGCCACCTCCAGTGGGGAGTCACTGAAAGTATCCATTACTCCACATAGGTGCCGGCTTTGGAGTCAGACACGTGGGGTTGTAGTTCCTGGCTCTGCCACAAAATCATGGTGTAACCTTGGCCCAGCTTTAGTTTCTTTATCTGTTTATTCCATAGTGTATTTTTTAGCTCCAGTGAAAATGGTAATAAATATCTTTTAGGTGGTTGTAAGGTTTGAAGATAATATATATAAAATTTCCTAAAATAACTGACATGTCATGGGTATAAGCACTAGTTGCTAGCAAGTTTTTATCTCCTTGGGTCTTTTTCCACTGAAATTATAAACTTCAAATCATTTTACGCATGTATGTCAACCAGTGTGTTTGCCTTTTCATTTTCCACAAAAAATCACTGATATCGTGACAAGCAGGGCATGACTATCAGGGAAAATATAAATTTTTCTATGCTTTAAGTAAATATGAGTTTACATTCAGAAAGAACTGGAAAACCTGAGGTCACATCCTATTTGTGAAGTTAGTTCTTCTGTATAGATTGTCTCACAGGGGAACTCCATTTTGAATTTGTTCTTTCTAATTAGGATAGATTTCCTTTTTGAACTCAGGGTAAATAAACATTAAGAGATTTAAAATAAAACAGTAGGATTTATTTCAGTGAAAAATTATTTACTATGCCTTTTGCTTATCTCATATCGGCACGCCAGTGTTGATTTAATGAATGCATGAATTTCATTAGTCTAAGTAAGTATTAGGAGAAATTCTGCTTCATAACTTAAATCAGAGGTTGGCAAACTACAGCCTGCAAGCCAAGTTCAGCTCACTGCCTGTTTTTGTAAATGAAAGTTTTGCTAGAACACAGCATGTCAGTTTGTTTCCATGTCATCTATAGCCACTTTCAAGCTACAGTGGCGGAGTTGAGTGGTTGTAACAGTGACAAGCAGCAGAGAGACTGAGGGTCAGGTAGCCATCCTTTGTCTAGTCAGTTACTGCTAAGGGGATGGGTTCTACATGGTATTCTCCACTTAGAAGGGCCTATCCACGCAAGCTGTCTGAGAAGGGATGGGCAGGTTCTCCAGGGAGACTGGCGTGTAAGATTAGGGCTGGACATAACTGGCATCACCAGTAAAACAGTATTTAGCAGTCGTACTCCTATTATTTAACCAGCGTAAAGTAACAATAGTGTTTCATTCAACTTACAGAGGAAAAAACAGTATAGTCATAATTATTCCTTGTGAACAGTAGATTAAAAAGAACCGTCAATTTGTAGTTTGGTAAAACAATATAATGCCATTAGAAGAAATCTTAAACAACAATAAAATTTCATAGTTCTATCATTGTAATTCAAGTCTTTGAATTTTTCCATTTTTAGGCTTTTTCATAAGCATATGAAATTTTTATAGTCATAATCGTAGAATTTTGTGTTCTACTTTTTTTATGTAATAATAACATTATGTTTTTCTGTGTGTTCCCTCAGGTAGTTCGTTATAATTTACTTATAATAGTTTACAGTTGTTGACAGTTACAAAAAGCACTCCAGTAAACTTCTTCAGGCATAGATCATTTTGCTTCTTTTGAATTATTTCCTCAGGATAGATTTCTAGGAGTAGAATTAGTGGGCCCCAAAAGTATGAGTGTTTTTATGGTTCTTGATGCAGAAAATTAATGCCGTCAACAGGTAAAAAACAGTAAAGATTGGTAGCTAGACCTTTTTAATGGACGAACGTTTTTATGTTTGCTGTATTCATTTTCTGGCTAGACGACAATGAGGGGAGCAGCAGTGATACTGCCCCTCTGTTCCAGATGGCAGGTGATGGAAAGGACACAGATGACATCACGATCCCCATGCTGTTCTTATTCAGTAAAGAAGGAAGTATCATATTGGATGCCATCCGGGAATATGAGGAGGTAGAGGTGCTCCTTTCTGACAAAGCAAAAGATCGAGGTAAGGGTAAAAAATCATTTGTATTCAGCTTAGCATTAACTTTCCTAACTTGATAACAAAAATGAGTTGCGCAAAGATTATTTATGGTTCACTGGTAAAAGAAGTAAACTTTTTAGAAGATGGTTTCAAAATATATTTTTCTTTTGGAAAAAAGGGTAGTAAAATGTTTATTTTGCTTTGTTCGCTGAGTTAGAATGTTTCTAGAATTATATTTTTGTATGTAATTTATAATTTTTGCTATAATTCTGCCCAGTGATAAAAATACAAGAGATTACCCTGAGTCATTTTTAATATCCACAGATGTTCACCATTCAATTTCACTGATACTACATCTTCTATTTTTTTAATAAGGAATAAAAAGAGATTGTATAGAAGGGTGTTATATACAATATAATAGTAGTGGGGTTTTACCAGGCCACCTGTAATCAAATGACCACTGTCTTGCTGAAGGCAATAGAAATCTAGCAGCTTCTTTCCATTGAGATCCAAGTTGATCACATAGGTATTTGTAAGTTACAAGAGTTACACATGGCTGATGCCTGAAGAACAAGATAGCATGCCTTAATTCATGATATAGTCCTCTCTAGGCCAAATTGCTGTATAAATGCAAGGTCTTAAGTAGTATTCTTTCATAGTTTCACATCTAGGAATAGAGGAGAAATGAGGGAAAGTGAACCATCAGACATAGACTGAAATCCTGCTTATAACAGCAGTCTTTCTTATCCACTGGAGACACCTATAGAGAGAGCAGTACTCCTCCCATCCCCGCTTAAATGGATAAAGTTGTATAATCTGTACAGGGTTTTTGATGTTGGGATGTTTGGTTGGTAGATAGGTAGGAAACTTATTCATTTCAATTCAGTATAACTTCCAAGGGGAACAATAAAAAAAAAAAGTTTAGCAATAATCTAGTGCTAGCCAAATTAGTGTTTTGTCTTGTCTTCTTGTATTGCTTTATTCTTTGAGATTCATTCAGATGTCAACTATTTAAGCACTATGGAGTGAGTAGGATGTATGTAAGGATGTATAAAGAGAAACAGTAGAAAGGATTTCTGATCTTCTTAAATCTGCCTGTGTGCCTGTTTTTTTTTTTTTTCCTGAGCCCTTTTTTCCAACTCAGATCTTCTTTCCTATATACATGCATTTAAGCACATCAAACACAGGCAGAATATTATTCCATATAACTCTTTAATGCCTTTGCTTTTTCCCCCCTATTTTGTGCTACCATTGGAATTTCAGCAGCAATATTAAAAGGTAAAATGATTCCGAGCTACATTATTAATAGTAGTAAGTATCTTTAATAAGCCTTAAATTATATATATGTATATATGTATGTGTATATATACATGTATATACACACATGTGTGTGCACATATATATATATATATAGTTTCAGTGGCTACCATGATAATATCTGGTTTAAAGTAATTAGATTATTTTCATGTCTAGTCAGCTGTCCCATAATGATGATTCTTTATTGATCTATAAATCAATTTATTTATCTATAAATGAAATATCTAATAGGTGAATTCACTAGTCCATACCCATGCAAGAGTCACTCTAACAAAGATGTTGTATGGCACGTGTTATTTTTGATTACTTTTTATTTGAATGCAGTGTAAAATATTTAAAAGATCGACTTGTTAAAAAAACTCCTATATGTGTAGGAGTGTGTGGGGTGAGGACTGTGAGATTGTGGTAAAGCGTGTGCTTCTTATACCAGAGAAAAGATATGAAAAAAGATCAGTTCTACTATTAAAAAAAAAAAAAAAAAGTCTGAACAGCATAACAGTATTCCCTTAAGGACCTTGTAATAAAAGGACTTTATTTAAATTATATATTTTTTTAGAGTTTTGATAGTCAATTTTTTGAACTGTATTTCTGTTACAGAGTGACATTTTGACAAAAAGTCTTGAAAAATTGCCCTTTTGGTATAGCTTTTTAAAGAACTGTACGGCATTATTAACTATCAGCAATGAGTTATAGTATAATTGTTAATATTTATCAGTGTAACTAAAGTCAATGATAATAGTTTTATTAAATCAACTGCTTTTTTCACTTAGGAAAATATTCTAAGTTAACGTCTGTAGTGGTTATCATTAATTTGTCCTGTGCCATTACTGCATGCGTCAGTGTTTCTCTTCTGCATCAGAATCAGCTGATGTAGTAGTTAAAAGTGTAGATTCCTGAGTCCTACTCCAGAGTATTGAATCAGACCCTCTGAAATTGGGGGATCAGAATCTGAAATTTTAAACAAGCATCCCAGTTAATTGCACACAGCTGTACTTTGAGAAACACTGAACAAGACCAAGAAGGCACCCCACGCCCCTCTTTTTTAATCTCCTAGCTCTGTATCTGGCCATATTGTGCCATCAAGGGTACTAGGTGAGATTATATAAGTACACCAAATAATAGCAGCCTTAAATCTGAACGATAAAATGTCATCCAGATTGGCTTTTCTAAAAATCTCATTCCACAGATACATATTTCCCTTAAAAAGTCACACAGTTTTGATTGAGGCGTTCTTCCCATGTATTAAGACAGAAAATAGAAACCCCAGAACAAGCCCCCACTCCCACCTTCTAATTCTGATAAGTCCCAGCTATTAATATAGAAATATCTGCAACAGTCCTATCTGCTAGCAAAAATGTCCAGATAACTTACTACACATTCTTCTTCAGAAATAAAGCATTAGTAATTTATCAAGTGGAAATGCTGCTTCCTCACATCAAACCAGTCACACTTCTGAAAATTAAGTTATCCATAGAAGTGTTAATATCGTGTCTGTCATGTGTCCGTTTCCAAAATTTCAAGAATTTGTAAAGGTACTTAATAATAATTCCCACCCTGTGCCCACAAACAAAGGACACTGTGTTGTTTACCCTTAGATCCAAATTGAAACAGTTTACAATTGAGATTCAATTGACTTTTCCCAGTAGTATTTCTCAACGGGGAAAAAAAAATCATTTAAAAATTTCAATACATTGTCATACTTATAGTTTATAGTGTAGAATTCCAGTGCCTTAAGAGCTATAGACAGATATTCTCAGGGCTACTCCTGTATTTGTGTCTGTCTGGTAAAGAGGCAGACAGAGAAAACAGGAAATAAAAGAAAGGTCTCATGGTTTGAACTGCTCAAGATTTAAGTCTGGCAGTGTTACTTTTCCTAAGATTATCCTCCACTGAACTTGATTGCAGTGCATCTGTCCTTTGGTTGATCTGTAGAACTTAGATTGCTATTGGAAGGAATTTGATTCTGAGGAGACAAATCTAGTATGCAAACAGATGGCATCTTTGCCTGGAAAGGGGCAACTGAAACATTAGCAGAATCAATACTTACCTACCCCAGCTTCTCTTCTCCAACCACCGCGTGTTTTCTCATGCACTTTTGCATTTGCACATCTCTTCCCTCTTTCTGGAAATGCCTTGTTAATCCCTATCCCACTCCCACAACCTTTTCCTCTTTAAAAACGTTCAGTCATTCTAAATACCAAGTTTAAATGCTATCTTTTCTATGAACTTTACTCTTATTTTCATAGATAAAATGTATGGACATCTTCTTAATATATTTGTACAGATACTTTGACATTTATATTACATTGTACTTCTTTACCTGTATGTCAGCTCTGTATTCCTTGCTTTCAGTAAATGCTGGTTGTGTGGATGAATGAATGACTGTAGAATATCCAGTCTCGAAGTCTTTGCCAAGGTTCCTTTGTCCTCTCATTATTAAAACTTAGTACTTTTCTTTTTTTTTTTTTTTTTTGGTATCTTGAGATTTTCTTCATTCTTTTTTTTTTGCTTCCTGTGTTTCTGATACACCATTCCTGAATTTAATGATGTAGTCATTCCACTCTTAGGACTGTGATACCCCATACTGTGACAGCAGGCACCTTAGAATGAAGATGTGTAGTGGCGTGGTAGATTCTTTCTTCCTTTTTGTACTTCTCCAACTGCCATTTTTATTTAGCTGATTGTTGCCACTTTGCTACATATCAGATATTCTTATATATTCGATCTGTTTTTGGACTTGCTCTTCTTTTCCACTAATCTGTTTGTTTATTCCTGTGCCAATAATGAAAGTTTGCTGTTTTGAATAAATTTTAATATCTGATAAGGCAACTCTCCTGTCACTAATACTTTCCAGAATTTCTTGACTTCTCTGTGATGTATATTCTTCCATAGGAATTTTAAAATAATTCTATCTGGTCCCAAAAGAAAAGAAAAAGAAGTAGAATTGGGATTCATCTTGGAATTGTATAATTGCACACCTTACATATAAACAGGAAAATTTTGTTAAATATTGACTTTCCATCCAGGAACATACACTTACCTGTAATTTGAATCAGATCTTGTTTTATGTTTTCATTGAGATTTTATAGTATTAAGCAATAAGATTTCTTAATAAATTTAGTTCTGTGTTGTAGCTTCTACTTTTATTGGGGTTATTTGTATTTTATTAGCATTATTTGTATTTTATTGGGGTTATTTGTATTTGCCTACTTATTTTTACCCTCCTTATCAAATTCTTTTATCTTGATAGTGTTTTTAAAAATTGAGTTGCTTTGAGTTTAAGTATAAAACACAATCTGAAAATACACTTGATCTTTCCTTTTCCTATATTACACTGTTATTTTTTTAAATTGAAGTATAGCTGATTTACAATGTTGTGTTAATGTCTGTTGTACAGCAAACTGATTGAGTTATATATATATGCATACATATATATATATCATATTCTTTTCCAATATCGTTTATCAGAGGATATTGAATATAGTTCCCTGTGCTATACAGTAGGACCTTGTTGTTTCTTTATCCATCCTATATATACTAGTTTGCATATGTTAATCCCAAACTCTCAGTCCTTCCCTCCGCCACCTCCCCTCTCCCTTAGCAACCAGAAGTCTGTTCTCTATGTCTGAGAGTCTGTTTCTGTTTTGTAGATATGTTGGTTTGTGTCGTATTTTAGATTCCACATGTTAAGTGATATCATATGGTATTTGTCTTTATCTATCTGACTTACTTCACTTAGTATGATAATTTCTAGGTCCATCCATGTTGCTGCAAATGACATTATTTCATTCTTTTTTATGGCTGAGTAATATTCCATTGTGTGTGTGTGTGTGTGTGTGTGTGTGTGTGTGTGTGTGTATACACACACACCACATCTTCTTTATCCATTCATCTGTCGATGGACATTTAGACTGCTTCCATGTCCTGGCTATTATAAATAGTGCTGCAATGAACATTGGGGTGCATCTATCTTTTTTTTTTCTTAACATCTTTATTGGAGTATAATTGCATTACAATGGTGTATTCGTTTCTGCTTTATAACAAAGTGAATCAGCTATACATATACATATATCCCCATACCTCTTCCCTCTTGCGTCTCCCTCTCTCCCACCCTCCCTATTCCACCCCTCTAGGTGGTCACAAAGCACCGAGCTGATCTCCCTGTGCTATGCAGCTGCTTCCCACTAGCTATCGATTTTACATTTGGTAGTGTATATATGTCCATGCCACTCTCTTACTTTGTCCCAGCTTACCCTTCCTCCTCCCCATGTCCTCAAGTCCATTCTCTAGTCGGTCTGCGTCTTTATTCCCGTCCTGCCCTTAGGTTCTTCATGACCATTTTTTTTTTTTTAGATTCCATATATATGTGTTAGCATGCGGTATTTGTTTTTCTCTTTCTGACTTACTTCACTCTGTATGACAGACTCTATATCCATCCACCTCACTACAAATAACTCAATTTCGTTTCTTTTTATGGCTGAGTAATATTCCATTGTATATATGTGCCACATCTTCTTTATCCATTCATCTATCGATGGACACTTAGCTTGCTTCCATGTCCTGGCTATTGTAAATAGACCTGCAGTGAACATTGTGGTACATGACTCTTTTGGAATTATGGTTTTCTCAGGGTATATGCCCAGTAGTGGGATTGCTGGGTCGTATGGTAGTTCTATTTGTAGTTTTTTAAGGAACCTCCATACTGTTCTCCATAGTGGCTGTATCAATTTACATTCCCACCAACAGTGCAAGAGGGTTCCCTTTTCTCCACACTCTCTCCAGCATTTATCGTTTGTAGATTTTTTGATGATGGCCATTCTGACTAGTGTGAGGTGATACCTCATTGTAGTTTTGATTTGCATTTCTCTAATGATTAGTGATGTTGAGCATTCTTTCATGTGTTTGTTGGCAATCTGTATATCTTCTTTGAAGAAATGTCTATTTAGGTCTTCTGCCCATTTTTGGATTGGGTTTTTTGGTTTTTTGCTATTGAGCTGCATGACCTGCTTGTAAATTTTGGAGATTAATCCTTTGTCAGTTGCTTCATTTGCAAATATTTTCTCCCATTCTGAGGGTTGTCTTTTCATCTTGTTTATGGTTTCCTTTGCTGTGCAAAAGCATTTAGGTTTCATTAGGTCCCATTTGTTTACTTTTGTTTTTATTTCCATTTCTCTAGGAGCTGGGTCAAAAAGGATATTGCTGTGATTTATGTCATAGAGTGTTCTGCCTATGTTTTCCTCTAAGAGTTTGATCGTCTCTGGCCTTACATTTAGGTCTTTAATCCATTTTGAGTTTATTTTTGTGTATGCTGTTAGGGAGTGTTCTAATTTCATTCTTTTACATGTAGCTGACCAGTTTTCCCAGCATCCCTTATTGAAGAGGCTGTCTTTTCTCCATTTTATATTCTTGCCTCCTGTATCAAAAATAAGGTGAGCATATGTGTGTGGGTTTATCTCTGGGCTTTCTATCCTGTTCCATTGATCTATATTTCTGTTTTTGTGCCAGTACCATACTGTCTTGATTACTGTAGCTTTGTAGTATACTCTGAAGTCGGGGAGCCTGATTCCTCCAGCTCCGTTTTTCTTTCTCAAGATTGCTTTGGCTATTCTTGGTCTTTTGTGTTTCCATACAAATTGTGAAATTTTTTGTTCTAGTTCTGTGAAAAATGCCAGTGGTAGTTTGATAGGGATTGCATTGACTCTGTAGATTGCTTTGGGTAGTGTAGTCATTTTCACAGTGTTGATTCTTCCAATCCAAGAACATGGTATATCTCTACATCTATTTGTATCATCTTTAAATTCTTTCATCAGTGTCTTATAGTTTTCTGCATACAGGTCTTTTGTCTCCTTAGGTAGGTTTATTCCTAGGTATTTTATTCTTTTTGTTGCAGTGGTAAATGGGAGTGTTTCCTTAATTTCACTTTCAGATTTTTCATCATTAGTGTATAGGAATGCAAGAGATTTCTGTGCATTAATTTTGTATCCTGCTACTTTAACAGATTCATTGATTAGCTCTAGTAGTTTTCTGGTAACATCTTTAGGATTCTCTATGTATAGTATCATGTCATCTGCAAACAGTGACAGCTTTACTTCTTCCTTTCCGATTTGTATTCCTTTTATTTCTTTTTCTTCTCTGGTTGCTGTGGCTAAAACTTCCAAAACAATGTTGAATAATAGTGCTGAGAGTGAGCAAACTTGTCTTGTTCCTGATCTTAGTGGAAATGGTTTCAGTTTTTCACCATTGAGGATGATGTTGGCTCTGGGTTTGTCATATATGGCCTTTATTATGTTGAGGTAAGTCCCCTCTATGCCTAGTTTCTGGAGGGTTTTTATCATAAATGGGTGTTGAATTTTGTTGAAAGCTTTTTCTGCATCTTTTGAGATGATCATATGGTTTTTATTCTTCAGTTTGTTAATATGGTGTATCACATTGATTGATTTGCGTATATTGAAGAATCGTTGCATTCCTGGGATAACCCCACTTGATCATGGTGTATGATCCTTTTAATGTGCTGATGGATTCTGTTTGCTAGTATTTTGTTGAGGATTTTTGCATCTGTGTTCATCAGTGATATTGGCCTGTACTTTTCTTTCTTTGTGACATCTTTGTCTGGTTTTGGTATCACGGTGATGGTGGTCTCATAGAATGATTTTGGGAGTGTTCCTCCCTCTGCTATATTTTGGAAGAGTTTGAGAAGGAGAGGTGTTAGATCTTCTCTAAATGATTGATAGAATTCGCCTGTGAAGCCATCTGGTCCTGGGCTTTTGTTTGTTGGAAGATTTTTAATCACAGTTTCAATTTCAGTTGAAATCGAATCATAGTTCAGTTCAGACCAATCACATTGGTCTGTTTATATTTTCTATTTCTTCCTGGTTCAGTCTCAGAAGGTTGTGCATTTCTAAGAATTTGTCCAGTTCTTCCATGTTATCCATTTTATTGGCATGTAGTTGCTTGTAGTAATCTGTTGTGATCCTTTGTATTTCTGCAGCGTCAGTTGTTACTTCTCCTTTTTCATTTCTAATTCTATTGATTTGAGTTTTCTCCCTTTTTTTCTTGATGAGTCTGGCTAATGGTTTATCAATTTTGTTTATCTTCTCAAAGAACCAGCTTATAGTTTTATTGATCTTTGCTATTGTTTCCTTCATTTCTTTTTTTTTTTTAATTAATTAATTTATTTATTTTTGGCTGTGTTGGGTCTTCGTTTCTGTGCGAGGGCTTTCTCTAGTTGCAGCAAGCGGGGGCCACTCTTCATCGCGGTGCATGGGCCTCTCACCATCGTGGCCTCTCTTGTTGCGGAGCATAGGCTCCAGACACGCAGGCTCAGCAGCTGTGGCTCACGGGCCCAGCTGCTCCGCGGCACGTGGGATCCTCCCAGGCCAGGGCCCGAACCCGCGTCCCCTGCATTGGCAGGCGGACCCCCAACCACTGCACCACCAGGGAAGCCCCCTTCATTTCTTTTTCATTTATTTCTGCTCTGATCTTTATGATTTCTTTCCTTCTGCTAACTTTGGGGTTTTTTTGTTCTTCTTTCTCTAATTGCTTTGGGTATAAGTTTAGGTTGTTTATTTGAGATGTTTCTTGTTTCTTAGGGTAGGATTGTATTGCTATATTCTTCCCTCTTAGAACTGCTTTTGCTGCATACCATAGGTTTTGGATCGTCGTGTTTTCATTGTCATCTGTTTCTAGGTATTTTTTGATTTCCTCTTTGATTTCTTCAGTGATCTCTTGGTTATTAAGTAGTGTATTGTTTAGCCTCCATGTGTTTGTATTTTTTACGTTTTTTTTCCCTGTAATTCATTTCTAATCTCATAGCGTTGTGGTTGGAAAAGATACTTGATACAATTTTAATTTTCTTAAGTTTACCAAGGCTTGATTTGTGACCCAAGATATGATCTATCTTGGAGAGTGTTCCATGAGCACTTGAGAAGAAAGTGTGTTCTGTTGTTTTTGGATGGAATGTCCTATAAATATCAATTAAGTCCATCTTGTTTAATGTATCATTTAAAGCTTGTGTTTCCTTATTTACTTTCATTCTGGATGATGTCCATTAGTGAAAGTGGGGTGTTAAAGTCCCCTACTATGATTTTGTTATTGTCGATTTCCCCTTTTATGGCTGTTAGCATTTGCCTTATGTATTGAGGTGCTCCTATGTTGGGTGCATAAATATTTACAATTGTTATATCTTCTTGGATTGATCCCTTGATCGTTATGTAGTTTCCTTCTTTGTCTCTTGTAATAGTCTTTATTTTAAAGTCTATTTTGTCTGATATGAGAATTGCTACTCCAGCTTTCTCTTGATTTCCATTT
Organism: Balaenoptera musculus; assembly: GCF_009873245.2. Taxonomy (NCBI): domain Eukaryota; kingdom Metazoa; phylum Chordata; class Mammalia; order Artiodactyla; family Balaenopteridae; genus Balaenoptera; species Balaenoptera musculus. Next base: position 139,706,550 of record NC_045785.1, on the reverse strand, counting down.
GCATGGAATATCTTTTTCCATCCCCTCATTCTCAGTCTGCATGTATCCCTATGTTTGAAGTGGGTCTCTTGTAGACAGCATATATATGGGTCTTGTTTTTGTATCCATTCAGCCAGTCTATATCTTTTGGTTGGACCATTTAATCCATTTACATTTAAGGTAATTATCGATATATATGTTCCTATTACCATTTTCTTAATTGTTTTGGGTTTCTTATTGTAGGTCTTTTCCTTCTCTTGTGTTTCCTGCCTAGAGAAGTTCCTCTAGCATTTGTTGTAAAGTTGGTTTGGTGGTGCTGAATTCTCTTAGCTTTTGCTTGTCTGTAAAGGTTTTAATTTCTCCGTTGAATCTGAATGAGATCCTTGCTGGGTAGAGTAATCTTGGTTGTAGGTTCTTCCCTTTCATCACTTTAAATATGTCCTGCCACTCCCTTCTGGCTTGCAGAGTTTCTGCTGAAAGATCAGCTGTTAACCTTATGGGGATACCCTTGTATGTTATTTGTTGTTTTTCCCTTGCTGCTTTTAATAGTTTTTCTTTGTATTTAATTTTTGATAGCTTGATTAATATGTGTCTTGGTGTGTTTCTCCTTAGATTTATCCTGTATGGGACTCTCTGCGCTTCCTGGACTTAACTATTTCCTTTCCCATATTAGGGAAGTTTTCAGCTATAATCTCTTCAAATATTTTCTCAGTCCCTTTCTTTTTCTCTTCTTCTTCTGGGACCCCTATAATTTGAATGTTGGTGTGTATTATGTTGTCCCTGAGGTCTCTGAAACTGTCCTCAATTCTCTTTTCGTTCTTTTTTCCTTATTCTGCTCTAGTTATTCTGCAATAGTTATTTCCACGATTTTATCTTCCAGGTCACTTACCCGTTCTTCTGCCTCAGTTATTCTGCTATTGATCCCTTCTAGAGAATTTTGAATTTCATTTGTTGTGTTGCTCATCATTGTTTGCTCTTTAGTTCTTCTAGGTCCATGTTAAATGTTTCTTGTATTTTCTCCATTCTGTTTCCAAGATTTTGGATCATCTTTACTATCGTTACTCTGAATTCTTTTTCAGGTAGACTGTCTATTTCCTCTTCATTTGTTTGGTCTAGTGGGTTTTTACCTTGCTCCTTTGTCTGCTTTGTGTTTCTCTGTCTTCTCATTTTGCTTAACTTACTGTGTTTTGGGGTCTCCTTTTTGCCGGCTGCAGGTTCGTAGTTCCCGTTGTTTTTGGTGTCTGTCCCCAGTGGCTAAGGTTGGTTCAGTGGGTTGTGTAGGCTTCCTGGTGGAGGGGACTAGTGCCTGTGTTCTGGTGGATGAGGCTGCATCTTGTCTTTCTGGTGGGCAGTTCCATGTCTGGTGGTGTGTTCTGGGGTGTCTGTGACCTTATTATGATTTTAGGCAGGCTTTCTGCTAGTGGGTGGGGTTGTGTTCCTGTCTTGCTAGTTGTTTGGCATAGGATGTCCAGCACTGTAGCTTGCGGGTCCTTGAGTGGAGCTGGGTCTATCGTTGAGATGGAGATCTCTGGGAGAATTTCGCCGTTTGATATTACGTGGAGCTGGGAGGTCTCTTGTGGACCAGTGTCCTGAAGTTGGCTCTCCGACCTCAGAGGCACAGCACTGACTCCTGGCTGGAGCACCAAGAGCCTTTCATCAACACGGCTCAGAATAAAAGGGAGAAAAAATAGAAAGAAAGAAAGAAAGAAAGAGGATAAAATAAAATAAAATAAAGTAAAATAAAATAAAGTTATTAAAATAAAAAAGAATAATTATTAGAAAAAAAATTTTTTTAAGTTAAAAAAAAAAAAAAGGACAGAACCCTAGGACAAATGGTGAAAGCAAAGCTATACAGACAGAATCTCACACAGAAGCATACACATACACACTCACAAAAACAGGAAAAGGGGAAAACATAATATATCTTGCTCCCAAAGTCCACCTCCTCAATTTGGGATGATTCGTTGTCTATTCAGGTATTCCACAGATGCAGGGTACATCAAGTTGATTGTGGAGATTTAATCCTCTGCTCCTGAGGCTGCTGGGAGAAATTTCCATTTCTCTTCTTTGTTCCCACACCTCCTGGGGTTCAGCTTTGAATTGGCCCCACCTCTGCATGTAGGTCACCTGAGGGCATCTGTTCCCACTCAGACAGGATGGGGTTAAAGTAGCAGCTGATTCAGGGTCTCTGGCTCACTCAGACGGGGGGTAGGGAGGGGTACGGAATACAGGGCGAGCCTGCGGCGGCAGAGGCCAGCATGATGTTGCACCAGCCTGTGGCACACCGTATTTTCTCCCGGGGAAGTTGTCCCTGGATCATGGGACCCTGGCAGTGATGGGCTGCACAGGCTCCTGGGAGGGGAGGTGTGGATAATGACCTGTGCTTGCACACAGGCTTCTTCATGGCTGCAGGAGCAGCCTTAGTGTCTCATGCCCATCTCTGGGGTCCTTGCTGATAGCCACGGCTTGTGCCTGTCTCTGGAGCTCGTTTAGGCGGTGCTCTTAATCCCCTCTCCTCATGCACCGCAAAACAAAGAGGCAAGAAAAAGTCTCTTGCCTCTTCGGCAGTTGCAGACTTTTTCCCATACTCCCTCCCGGCTAGCTGTGGCACACTAGCCCCCTTCAGGCTGTGTTCACGCAGCCAACCCCAGTCCTCTCCCTGGGATCTGACCTCAGAAGCCGGAGCCTCGGCTCCCAGCCCCCACCTGCCCCAGTGGTTGAGCAGACAAGCCTCTTGGGCTGGTGAGTGCTGGTCAGCACCTTGGGAATCTCCCTCTCTCTGCTTTGCCCTCTGCACCCCTGTTGCTGCACTCTCCTCCGTGGCTCCAAAGCTTCCACCCCTCCCCGCCACCCGCCGTCTCCACCAGTGAAGGGGCTTCCTAGTGTGTGGAAACTTTTCCTCTTTCACAGCTCCCTCCCATTGGTGCAGGTCCCGTCCCTATTCTTTTGTCTCTGTTTTTTCTTTTTTCTTTTGCCCTACCCAGGTACATGGGGAGTTTCTTGCCTTTTGGGAGGTCTGAGGTCTCCTGCCAGCATTCAGTAGGTGTTCTGTAGGGGTTGTTCCACATGTAGATGTATTTCTGATGTATTTGTGGGGAGGAAGGTGATCTCCACGTCTTACTCTTCCGCCATCTTGAAGGTCTCCCCGGGGTGCATATATCTTTTCGAATTATGGTTTTCTCCAGATACATGCCCAGGATTGGGATTGCTGGATCATATGGTAGTTCTATTTTTGGTTTTTTAAGGAACCTCCATACTGTTCTCCATAGTGGCTGCACCAATTTACATTCCCACCGGTAGTGTAGGAGGGTTCCCTTTTCTCCACACCCTCTCCAGCATTTATTGTTTGTAGACTTTTTGATGATGGCCATTCTGACCTGTGTAAGGTGACACCTCATTGTAGTTTTGATTTGCATTTCACTAATAATTAGCAATGTTGAGCATCTTTTCATGTGCCAGTTGGCCATCTGTATGTCTTCTTTGGAGAAATGTCTGTTTAGATCTTCTGCCCATTTTTTGATTGGGTTGTTTGTTTTTTGGATATTGAGCTGCATGAGCTGCTTGTGTATTTTGGAGATGAATCCCTTATCAGTAGCATCATTTGCAAATATTTTCTCCCATTCTGTGGGTTGTCTTTTCATTTTGTTTATGGTTTCCTTTGCTGTGCAAAAGTGTTTAAGTTAAATTAGGTTCCATTTGTGTATTTTTGTTTTTATTTTCATTGCTCTAGGAGGTGGATCCAAAAAGATATTGCTACGATTTATGTCAAAGAGTGTTCTGCCTGTGTTTTCCTCTAAGAGTTTTACAGTATCCTGCTTTACATTTAGGTCTTTAATCCATTTTGAGTTTATTTTTGTGTGTAGTGTTAGAGAATGTTCTTATTTCATTCTATTACGTGTAGTTGTCCAGTTTTCCTAACACCACTTATTTAACAGACTGTCTTTTCTCTGTTGTATATTCTTGCCTCCTTTGTCATAGATTAATTGACCATAGGTGTGTGGATATATTTCTGGGCTTTCTATCCTGTTCCATTGATCTGTATTTCTGTTTTTGTGCCAGTACCATACAATTTTGATTACTATATCTTTGTAGTATAGTTTGAAGTCAGGGAATCTGAATCCTCCAACTCAATTTTTCCTTCTCAGGATTGCTTTGGCTATTTGGGGTCTTTTGTATTTCTATACAGATTTAAAATTTTTTTGTTCTAGTTTTGTGAAAAATGACACTGATAATTTGATAGGGATTGCATTGAATCTGTAGATTGCTTTGGGAAGTATAGTCATTTTGACAATATTGATTTTTCCAATCCGAGAACATGGTATATTTTTCCATTTGTTTGAGTCATCTTTGATTTCTTTCGTCAACATCTTATAGTTTTCAGAGGACAGGTCTTTTGCCTCCTTAGGTAGGTTTATTCCTAGGTATTTTATTCTTTTTGGTGTGATGATAAATGGGATTGTTTCCTTGATTTCTCTTTCTGATCTTTTGTTGTTAGTGTATAGCAATGCAAGAGATTTCTATGTTTTAATTTTGTATCCTGCAACTTTACTGAATTTATTGATGAGCTCTAGTAGTTTTCTGGTAGCCTCTTTAGGATTTTCTATGTATAGTATCATGTCGTCTGCACACAGTGACAGTTTTACTTCTTCTTTTCCAATTTGGATTCCTTTTATTTCTTTTCTTCTCTGATTGCCAAAACTATGGACTTCCAAAACTATGTTGAATAAAAGTGGTGAGAGTGGACATCCTTGTCTTGTTCCTGATCTTAGAGGAAATGTTTTCAGCTTTTTACTGTTGAGAGTGATGTTAGGTGTGGGTTTGTCATATATGGCCTTTATTACGTTGAGGTAGGCTCCCTGTATTCCCACTTTCTGGAGAGTTTTTATCATAAATGCATGTCGTATTTTGTCAGAAGCTTTTCTTGCATCTATTGAGATGATCATATGGTTTTTATTCTTTAGTTCGTTAATGTGGTATATCACAATAATTGATTTGCATATGTTGAAGAATCCTTGCATCCATGGGATAAATCCCACTTGAACATGGTGTCTGATCCTTTTAATGTATTGTTGGATTCAATTTGCTAGTATTTTGCGGAGGATTTTTGCGTCTATATTTATCAGTGATATTGGCCTGTAATCTTTTTTTGTGGTATCTTTATCTGGTTTTGGTATCAGGGTGATGATGGCCTCATAGAATGAGTTTGGGAGTGTTCCTTCCTCTGCAATTTTTTGGAAGAGTTTCAGTTTCTAAATGTTTGATAGAATTCACCTGTGAAGCCATCTGGTCCTGGACTTCTGTTTGTTGAAAGTTTTTTAATCACAGTTTCAATTTCAGTACTTGTGATTGGTCTGTTCATATTTTCTTTTCTTCCTGGTTCAGTCTTGGAAGGTTGTACCTTTCTACGAAGTCCGTTTCTTCTAGATTGTCCATTTTATTGGAATATAGTTGCTTGTAGTAGTCTCTTACGATCCTTTGTATTTATTTCTGTGGTATCCATTGTAACTTCTTTTTCATTTCTAATTTTATTGACTTGAGCCCTCTCCCTTCTTTTCTTGATGAGTCTTGCTAATGGTTTATCAATTTTGTTTATCTTCTCAAGGAACCAGCTTTTAGTATCATTGATCTTCTCTATTGTTTTCTTCATCTCCATTTCATTTATTTCTGCTCTGATATTTATGATTTCTTTCCTTCTAACTTTTAGTTTTGTTTGTTCTTTGTCTAGTTGCTTTAGGTGTAAGGTTAGGTTGCTTTTTGGAGATTTTTCTTGTTTCCTGAGGTAAGACTACTATAAACTTTCCTCTTAGAACTGCTTTTGCTGCATCCCATAGGTTTTGGATTGTCATGTTTTCATTGTCATTTCTCTTGGTATTCTTTGATTTCCTCAGTGATCCATTGGTTGTTTAGTAACATATTGTTTAGCCTCCACGTGTTTGTGTTTTTTACAGTTTTTTTCTTGAAATTGATTTCTGATCTCATAGTGTTGCGGTTTGAAAAGATGCTTGATATGATCTCAGTTTTCTTAAATTTACTGAGGCTTGATTTGTGGCCCATGATGTGATGTAGTCTGGAAAATTTTCCATGTGCACTTGAGAAGAAAGTGTATTCTGCTGCTTTTGGATGGAATGTTCTGTAAATGTCAAGTCTGTTTGGTCTAATGTGTCATATAAGGCCTGTGTTTCTGTATAGATTTTCTGTCTGGATGATCTGTCTGTTGATGAAAGTGGGGTGTTAAATGCCCCCACTATTATTGTGTTACTATTGATTTCTTCTTTTATGGCCGTTAGCGTTTGCCTTATGTATTGAGGTGCTCCTATGTTGGGTGCATATATATTTACAATTGTTATATCTTCTCCTTTGATTGATCCCTTGATTGTTATGTAGTGTCCTTCTTTGTCTTTTGTAATAGTCTTTGTTTTAAAGTCTATTTTGTCTGATATGAGTATTGCTACTCCAGTTTTCTTTTGATTTCCACTTGTGAATATCTGTTTCCATTCCCTCCCTTTCAGTCTGTATGTGTCTCTAGATCTGAAGTGGGTCTCTTGTAGACAACATATATAGGGGTCTTGTTTTTGTATCCCTTCAGCCAGTCTATGTCTTTTGGTTGGAGCATTTAATCCATTTACATTTAAGGTAATTATTGATATGTATGTTCTTATTGCCATTTTGTTAATTGTTTAGGAATTGTTTTTGTAGGTCTGTTTTCTTCCCTTCCTCTTTTGCTCTCTTCTCTTGTGATTTGATGACTATCTTTAGTGTTATGTTTGGATTGCTTTTTCTTGTTTGTGTGTGTATCTCTTGTGATTTAATGACTATCTTTAGTGTTACGTTTGGGTTGCTTTTTCTTTTTTGTGTGTGTATATATTGTAGATTTTTGGTTTGCGGTTCTCATGAGGTTTTGATATAGGAGTCTATATCTATATCTATCTATCTATCTATATATGTATACACAGAAGACTTTTTAAAGTTGCTGGTCTCTTAATTTCAAATGCATTTCCAGTGTCCTGCATTTGTACTCTCTTCTCATGATTGCTCGTTTTGATATCATATTTTTGTGTGGATGATCTCCTACCTTTACTTTATGTTTGCCTTTACTGGTGAGCTTTCCCATTCGTAATTTTCTTGTTTCTAGTTGTAGGCCTTTTCTTTTCCACCTAGAGAACTTCCTTTAGGATTTGTTGTAGAGCTGGTTTGTTGGTGCTGAATTCTCTTAGCTTTTGCTTGTCTGTAAAGCTTTTGATTTCTCCATCAAATCTGAACGAGAGCCTTGATGGGTAGAGTATTCTTGGTTGTAGGTTCTTTCCTTTCATCACTTTATATGACTCTCTGCACTTCCTGGAGTTGAGTGAATGTTTCCTTTCTCATGTTAAGGAAGTTTTCAGCTATTATCTCTTCAAATATTTTGTCAGGTCCTTTCTCTCTCTCTTCTCCTTCTGGGACCCCTATAATGCAAATGCTGGTGTGTTTAATGTTGTCCCAGAGGTCCCTTAGACTGTCTTCACTTCTTTTCATTCTTTTTTCTTTATTCTGTTCCACGGCAGTGATTTCCACTGCTGTGTCTTCCAGCACACTTACTCGTTCTTCTGCCTCATTTATTCTGCTATTGTTTCCTTCTAGTGTATTTTTTCATTTCAGTTATTGTATTATTCATCTCTATTCTTTAAGTCTTCTATGTCTTTGTTAAACATTTCTTGTATCTTCTTGGTCCGTGCCTCCATTCTTTTTCTGAGATCTTGGACCACCTTTACTGTCATTACTCTGAATTCTTTTTCAGGTAGATTGACTATCTCTAATTCACTTAGTTGTTCTTCTGGGTTTTTATCTTGTTCCTTAGTCTAAAACATATTTCTCTGCTGTCTCATTTTGTCTAACTTACTGTGTTTGTGGTCTCCTTTCCACAGGCTGCAGGATTGTAGTTCCTCTTGCTTCTGGTGTCTGTCCCCTGGTGGGTGAGGTTGGTCCAGTGGCTTGTGCAGGCTTCCTGGTGGGAGGGACTGGGCTCTCCACTGGTTGGTGGAGCTGGGTCTTGTCCCTCTGGTGGGCAGGGCCGTGTCAAGGGGTGTGTGTAGAGGTGGCTGTGAGCTCAGTACAACTTCAGGCAGCCTGTCTGCTGATGGGTGGAGCCGTGTTCCACCCCTGCTGGTTGTCTGGCCTGAGGTGTTCCACCACTGGAGCCTGCAGGCTGTTGGGTGGGGCCAGGTCTAGTACCAAAATGGCGACCTCCAGGAGAGCTCAGCCGATCAATATTCCCTGGAGCCTCCACCACCAGTGTCCTTGCCCCCACAGTGAGCCACATCCAACCCCCACCTCCCCAGTAGACCCTCCAAGATCCTCATGTAGGTCTAGCCCTGGCTCCTATGGAGTCACCAGTTTATGCTGGGTCCTAGTGCACGTGAAATCTTGTGTACACCCTCAAGAGTGGAATCTCTGTTTCCTCCAGCCGTGTGGAGCTCCTGCACTCAAGTCCTGCCGGGCTTTGAAGCCAAATGCTCTGGGGGCTCCACCTCCCAATGCCAGCCCCTCAGGCTGGGGATCCTGATGAGGGGCTCAGAACTTACTGCTGCGGGAGTACCTCTGCCATATAATGATTTTCCAGTTTTGTGGGTTGCCCACCTGGTGACTGTGAGATTTGATTATATTGCAAAAGCTCCTCCTACCATCTCATTGTAGCTTCTTCTTTGTCTTTGGATGTACCTTTTTTGGTAGGTTCCAGTCTTTTGTTGATGGTTGTTCAGCAGTTAGTTGTGGCTTTAGTGTTTTCATGAGAAGAGGTGAGCTCAAGTCCTTCTACTCCACCATCATGTCCAGAATCAAGGGGTGCTTTTAGTTTGGATGCTTGCTGCTTCTTTCCTAAGTGTGTGCTGGCCGTTATCCCCTTGATATGGGATGTTTAGGTGCGGTGGCCTGTGTGCATTCCCTGCACACGGCGGGGGCAGCAATTCATGCCCACCTGCGGGACTCCCAGCAGTGGCAGTGGGCTGTGAGTGCCCAGAACAGTGGGGGCAAGTGCTTGCAGTCTGCTCGTGGGTCCCCTAACTGTGGCAGCGGCCCACGCACCCCTGCAACAGCAGGGGCAGCAACTGGCGCCTGCTCCTGGGTCGCCTAGTGTCAGCAGCTGCCCATGCACTCCTGGGACAGCAGGGTCAGTGCTTCGCACCCACTGCTGTGTCTCCCAGTAGTGGCGACATCCCGGGGCAGGAGGGAAAGTGAATGGCGCCTGCTTGCAGGTTTCCCAATGGTGGAGGTGGCTGGCACACTCCCGGGACAGCTGGGGCAGCACTTGGTGCCTGCTCACAGGTTCTTTAGCTGTGGCGATGGCCCATGCCCATCTCTGGAGCCCACAATGGCAGCAGTGGCTCGTGCCTGCACCTGGAGCTCGTGTAGGTGACGTCCTGTTGCCTGAGAGCCCACACGCACAGAAAGAAGCTCCTATGGCAGTCCCATACCTCTCGTGTGCCCCCCAACAGTGGTGCCTTGCCTCTCTGTCAGGCCCAGACCTCTTCCAAGTGCGTCCTCAGCTGCCACACTCCAGCCTCTTCAGGCTGTCTCCCTGCAGCCAACCCTTGGTCCTCTCCCTGGGTCTGACCTCCAAAGCCAGAGCTTCAGCATCCAGCCCCCTGTCCGTACCAGCAGATGAGCATCTCAGGCTGGGGAACGTAGGGTGGTGGTACCAACCATCTGTGCACGACTCTGTCCGTTTTGCCTTCTGCAAACTGGTTGCTGCACTCTCCTCTGAGTCTCCGAAGCACCCCTCTGTCCAGGCTGATCTCCCCACTGGTGAGGGGACTTCCCAGGGTGGGGGAACGTTTCCTTCTTCACAGCTCCCTCCCTGGGGCACAAGTCCCATCGTGATTCCTTTCTCTCTTTTTGTTCTTCTTTTTTCTTTCATCCCACCTGTTTACATGGAGGTTTTCTTGCCCTTTTGGAAGTCTGAGTTCTGCCAGCATTCAGTAGGTGTTCTGTGTGAATCGTTCCACTTGTAGATGTGTTTTTGATGTATTTGTGGCAGAAGGTAAGCTCCACGTCCTACTCCTCTGCCATCTTGATTCCTCCCTGATTATTTTTTTATTGTTTTTTCTAATCTCTATTTATTTCCTCTCTGATCTTTCTTATCTCCTTCCTTCTGTTGACTTTAGGTTTTGTTTGTTCTTTTTCTAATTCTTTTAGGTGGTGGGTTAGGTTGTTTATTTGAGACTTTTCTTGTTTCTTAAAGAAGGCCTGTATCACTATGAACTTCCCTCTAAGAGCTTCTTTTGCTACATCCTATGTTATTTGTATGGTTGTGTTTTCATTGTCATTTACCTCAAAGTATTTATTTTATTTTTTATTTTTGACTGTGTCAGGTCTTAGTTGAGGCACGTGGGATCTTCATTTCAGCAAACGGGCTTCTCTCTAGTTGTGGCGTGTGGGTTTTCTCTCTGTAGTTATGACACTCAGGCTCCAGAGTGCGTGGGCTCTGTAGTTGCGGCACACAGCCTCTCTAGTTGAGGCCCGTGGGCTCAGTAGTTGTGGCACCCAGCTTAGTTGCCCCACGGCATTTGGGATCTTAGTTCCCTGACCAGAAGCTGAACCCACATCCCCTGCGTTGGAAGGCAGATTCTTTACCACTGGACCACTGGGGAAATGCATCAATTTATTTTTTAATTTTTCTTTTTATTTCATCATTGTCGCATTGGTTTTGTAGTAGCATGTGGTTTAGTCTCCATGTAATTGTTTTTTCTCATTTCTTTTCTTGTGATTGTTTTCTAGTTTCATGCTGTTGTGGTCAGTAAAGATGCTTGAAATAATTTTTATACTCTTAAATTTTCTGAGGCTTGTTTTGTGGCCTAGTATGTGGTCAATCTTAGAGAATGTTCCATGTGCACTTGAAAAGAATGTGTATTCTGCTTTTTTGGGGTGTAATGTCCTGAAAATATCAATTAAGTCTAACTGTTCTATTGTATTATTTAGGATCTCTGTTGCCTTATTGATTTTCTGTCTCAAAGATCTGTTTATTGATGTGAGTGGGGTGTTAAAGTTTCCTACTATTATTGTATTCCCATCAGTTTCTCCCTTTATGTCTGTTAGTGTTTATTTTATGTATTTGGGTGCTATATTGGGTGCATATGTGTTGATGAGTGTAATATCCTCTCCTTGTATTGATCATTTTATCATTATATAGTGTCCTTCATCTTTCTTTATAGCCTTTGTTTTAAAGTCTATTTTGTCTAATAAAGAGTATTGCGACCCCTGCTTTCTTGTCATTTCCGTTTGCATGAAATATCTTTTTCCATCTCCTCATTTTCAATCTATGTGTGTCCTTTGCTCTAAAGTGGGTCTCTTGTAGACAGCATATTTTAGGCCATTGTTTTTTTTTAATCTAACCTGCCACTCTGTCTCTTTTGATTGGAGCATTTGGTCCATTGACATTTAAGGTAATTATTGATAGATATGTATTTATTACCATTTTAAACCTTGTTTTCCTGTTGATTTTATATTTCTTCTTTGTCCCTTTCTTTTTCTTTCGGTTTTTCCTTTTGTGGTCTGATGATTTTCTTTTGTTTTATGAATCTATTGTATGTGATAGATTCATAAAATCTGGTTTTGGTTTTTGTGAATCTGTTGTATGTTTTTGATTTGTGGTTACCTTGTTTTTCAAGTATATTAACCCCTTCCTGTATCTGCTTGCTTTAGACTGGTAGTCATGTAGGCTCAAACACATTCTAGAAAAAAAAAAAAAATCTACATTTTCTTACTCTCCTCCCCATTTTATGATCTTGATGTCCTCTTTTACATCTTCACATTCATCCTTTTGCTGTTCATTGTGGTTATATTCGCTTTCACAGAAATTTTTTTTTTAATTATGATTTTAAAAAATCTGTGTACTGGCTTATTTAAATGATTTACTTTCCATTTATGATTTTTTTCCTAAAGATTCTAACCTTTTTTTCTATTTAGAGAAGACCTTTCAATGTTTCCTTTAGGATAGGTTTAATATTGCTGTATTCCTTTAGTTTTTGCTTGTCCGGGAAATTGTTTCTCTCTCTGATTTTACATTTGATAATCTTGCTGGACAGAGTATCCTACATTTCACATTTTTCCCTTTTAGGACTTTGAATGTATCTTGCCACTCCCTTCTGACCTGCAGCGTTTCTGTAGAGAAATCAACTGATATAGCCTTATGGGGGGTTCCCCTGTAATTAACTCTGTTTTTCTCTTGCTGCCTTTAGAATCCTCTCTTTAACTTTTGCCATTTTTATTATAATATGTCTTGGTGTAGGTCTGTTTGGGTTTATCTTGTTTGGGACCCTCTGTGCTTCCTGTACCTGGATATCTGTTCCCTTCTTTAGGTTTGGGAAGTTTTCAGCCACAATTTCTTCAAAGACATCTTCAGTCCTGTTTTCTCTCTCTTCCGGGATCCCTACTAAGTGTACATTGGCATGCTTTATTATTCTTATATTGCTTTCTTTTTTTTTTTCATGTGGCTTTCTGTTCTGACTGGCTGATTTCCATTATTCTATCTTCCAGATCACTTATTCGTTCTTCTGCGTTATTTTTTCTGCTATTCATTGCCTTTAGCTCAGCTTTTGTCTCAGTGAATGAGTTCTCTAATTTTTCTTGGTTCCTTTTTATAGTTTCTGGTAATAGTAATCTGCATTTCTATCAATAGTCCTTCTTAACTCCTTCAGTATTTTCATTATCTCCTTTTTGAACTCGATGTCTATTAGACTGAAGGGGCCTGTTTCATTGTCTGTTCTTTCAGGGGAATTCTCTTGATCTTTTAATTGGGAGTGGTTCCTCTGCTTCTTCATTTTACTTATACTTCTCTTGCTCTATGAGTTTAGGAGAAACAATTATCTCTGTGGTCTTGGAGGGCTGTTTTTATGTGGGAGCATCCCTGTATAGCCTCTGTGGGTTTAATATTTTTTGGTGTGAGGGCTGTTTTTAGTGTGGATGCCTGTTGCCTCTTTCCTCAGTGTATCCTGGCCATTATCCCCTTGATAGGAGGTGTGACTGGTGTTGTGGTGACCAGAGCCTGCACTGGATATTGATTGGGGCCTCCTTTTTTGCTCTGTGGTTGTTACTGCCCTGTCAGGGGCTGGGTCTGTTCCCTAGCTGTTGAAGTAGAAGCCCCCAGATCCGTTTCTGAGCTGCAGTGTGAGGTAGGTGGGATTGGAGCGCTCCTTCAGGGGGAGGAGCCACTGAGTATTCCTCTACCAGAGCTGTTCACCAGTGAGTGTGCTCTGTTGTGTCACCTGTCACCCATTGTATGGGCTCACAAAGTATACTGCCCTGAGCCCCGTCTCAACCTTGGGAATGCTGGCAGTCAGCCCTGGTGTCCCTCAGGCGTTGTTTTCACAAGGCCACCAGCACAGATCCGCTAAAGCCAGGTCCCAGGACTGTAGTAGTTGCACACCTGGACCTGCTGTGGGAGCTATGGAGGCAGCTCAAACCCAGGCCCAGCCCAGCCCCCATGTGCACGCGCCTGCAAAGCCCACAGCTGCTAAGGCCAGACCCATCCCAGCATGGGAGCACCTGTTGTCTACTCGGATGTCCTGCAGATGCTGAATTTACAGAGCCGGCAGTGGAGGTGTAAATACACGGCTCACACAGCTGCAGGGAGAGATTGCAGCCCTGCTTCCTAAGTCACGCGGCCCCTCGGGCTCAGCTGTGGTTTCAGGCCTGCTTCTGTGCGTGGGCAGCTCACTGGCGTCTGCTCCTGGGGCCTGCCGAGATGGTGGTTGGTGCAGGTGCCAGCCTAGGCGGTGGCTGGGACCCCTGAGCCTGCCCAGGTGGGAGCCCGAGGCGGCAGCTGGGTTGCCGGAATCTGCTGAGTCTGGAGCCCCTGAGGCGGTGGCTGGTGTGCGGTGTCCCGGAGTCAGTGCAGGCGGAGGCTGGCATGTGGAAAAAGGGGCAGCCATGGCAACCTGCCCTTTGTGCCCCACTTAACAGTGGCTCGTCAGTTCTGTGGCAGGCCTGGGCTTCCGCAGACACCCCCGGCTGTAGCCATACCACACTCCAGCCCCTTCAGGCTCTCTCTGCACAGCCAACAGCAGTCCTCGCCCTAGGTCTGTCCTCTAAACTCTGAATGTCAGTACTCGGCCCCTGCCTGTACCAGCGGACACACGGCTCGGGCTGGGGCACACAGGGTAGCGGTACGACGGTCTGTGCGGGTCTCTCTCCTGCCTGCCACAAACTGGTTGTTGCACTCTCCTCTGCGCCTCTGAAGCTGCCTTTCTGTCCCAGCTGATCTGAGGGGGCTTCCCAGGGTGCAGGAACCTTTCCTCTTTTCAGCTCCCTCCCAGGGGCATAGGTCCCGTCCCACTTCCTCTTTTTTTTCCCCCTTCGTCCTACCTGGTTACGTAGAGCTCTTTCTTGTCCTTTCAGGTGTTTGAGGTCTCCTGCCAGTGTTCAGTAGGTGTTCTGTGAGAATTGTTCCATTTGTAGATGTATTTTTGATGTATTTGTGGGAGGAGGTGAGTTCCACGTTCTTTGCCGCTGCCATCTTGATTGGAGCCTATACTATTCTGTTTTCTTATTCTATTTTATTAGCTAGATTTCCAAAATAATATTATATAACATCTAACCCTAGAGTGATTTTTTGCCAAAATCACAATCTTTATTACTAGAAGAAATAGCTTTACACTTTTTCCTATTCTTCTAAACTAGATTAATGCAATCTAGAAACGAAGTTGAACGTTCTTCTTTCCCTTCTCCCTCAAACTTAGCGTAGCCTAGCATAAATGAACTCTAAGCAGCCAGACACTGCTTTCTCTTCTTTGGGCCCCACCATAGTTTGCCTTGATGTCAAATTAAAATGTACCCTTTCCACAGCTGAGAGAATGTGTGGGGACTCCTCCTCCTTGCCCTCCTTCCCCCTGACAAACCCCACCTAAGAACTATCTTAAACTTCCCTAGTCAGGTAATCCTACCTGATCAGGGTATATGTATACACACCCTCCTCTACCTCCCTGTATGCCTGTATTTTCCTTCAGATTTTCTGGTTTTATAATAAGTCCATCTTCCCTTTCTTCTTTGACTAATTAACTCTGATTATCTTTTATATCACAGTTAAGTATCACTTTCTGAAGGAAGCCCTCAAATCTCCTTACTCTTTCCTAACACCATGACTTGTGTCATGGGGTTTTCTATTGTGTGATTATTCCTAAACGTTGTTTTCCCCAGCTGGACTATAAGATTCAGAAGGGCAGGTCAGGTGTTTGTTTTCACCTCGTTTTATCCCTAGCACCTTACACAGTGCCTGCCACACAGTGGACGCTCGGGAGATCTTTACCAACTGACTGCAGAGTCTGAGGAGAATGCAGCATGTGGGTGTCGATGCTAATATTTAAGCACTTTCTTGTAGGAACCCTAAATAAAATGCCTCTAGTGGTTTTATTATATATTCATTACAAGAAGTTTAAACTGCTTTTCATCCTTCCAGTGGATTTTATGATTATATCTTAGAATTCATAGATCTCCAATAATGAAATAGAAGTTTTGTAAATAATCTGGTTTTGTGTTTATGAAAATATTGTATTTGATCAATCACATTGATATCCATGAATCATTCAAAGTTTTGTATTATCTGCATTTTGTATTATCTGCATTTATATCCAGTAAACACTGGTTTACTGAGTGGGAATTTCACTTTTCAAAGAATATTACCTTAAAGTACAGCAATGGCATGTGCTGTTTAAAATGTATTCTATTTATAAAGACGCAGTTGTAGAGAATGGACTTGAGGACACAGGGAGGGGGAAGTGTAAGCTGAGACAAAGTGAGAGAGTAGCATTGACATATATACACTACCAAATGTAAAACAGATAGCTAGTGGGAAGCAGCTGCATAGCACAGGGAGATCAGCTCGGTGCTTTGTGACCACCTGGAGGGGTGGGATAAGGAGGGTGGGAGGGAGATGCAAGAGGGAGGGGATATATGTATATGTGTAGCTGATTCACTTTGTTATACAGCAGAAACTAACACAACATCGTAAAGCAATTATACCCCAATAAAGATGTTTAAAATAAATAATTAATTTAAATAAATAAATAAATAAATAAAATGTATTCTATTTAATATGTTCTCATGTGCAGGCTTTCCTGAATTTAGATATTTAATAAATCTGAGACATAATACAAATTTATATGCATTTTAATAGTAGTATTGTTTAGTATATTTCTTGGCATTTACTAATACCCATTGAAGGCAGTCTTTTTAGTTATTAGAGTCATTCTGCATTAACATGATTTTCTTTAACTTTTATTTTTTTGTTTTATTACCAAAACCAGTATGGTTTTGAGAATGTGATAGTACATGTTTTGTGGGGAAAGTAGCATGAAGTTTGTTTCTTTCATATACAGATCCTGAGATGGAAAATGAAGAACAACCATCCTCTGAAAATGATTCTCAGAATCAGAGTGCTGAACAGATTGCATCAAGTTCTCAGGAGGTTGATTTGGTTGATCAGGAGTCTCCTGAGGAAAGTTCTCTAAACTCTCACCCAGAATCTTTGTCTCCAGCAGATACAGACAATGCTGCAAGCATTTCTCCTTCTGAACAGAATTCTAATCCCACGGAAAACCATGAGACTACAAGTCTTGATGGTGAATGTACAGATTTAGATAACCAACTTCAAGAACAATCAGAAACTGAGGAGGATTCCAATCCTAATGTTAGCTGGGGTAAAAAGGTCCAACCTATAGACTCCATATTAGCAGACTGGAATGAAGATATAGAAGCATTTGAAATGATGGAGAAGGATGAGCTCTGACTCACTAAAGTCTACCTGGTGGTAGGTATTTCAAAAGAAAAGGTAAACTGTGGATAATAGATACCCTGATACTAAGCAGGCTCTCTCATGGGAGGCTCTAAGTATGGTGATGAACAACCACGTTCTGACTGGGAGAGTTAGTTATCATAGGAATCTGGAACATGCTGTGTTAGAACTGACCTTGTTTATAACTGTCCCATCAAAAATGCAAACTCACAGTTTCCCCCTCAGGTGACAGCATTGCACCACCCTGCTGCATCTCAGGCCAGGAAAAGATTATTGGGCATTTCTAGGAACCAGATTTCTGCACTCTCTAGACGGTAGATAAGAAACAAATGCAGTTAACTGTGAGGTGGGGAATACGAATTTGTACAGCTTTCTAATTGAAGGAAGCTCTCGGTTTTCTTGGTTTTGGGGTTAGAGGCCCTTTGGGGAAAACACATAGGAGTATTTTGGGCATTCTGGTTATGCTGCCTTCACAGAAACACTCAAAAGTGACCTAAGTGGTTATGAAGCAAATACATTTATGGTGAAAACAGTCTTTGCTCATCATTTTCACTTGCTTCATTGTGTAACATGATCAAGATGACTTGATTTTTTTTCCCCCTCTTTAACAGTGTCCTTTTCATTTAAACCAAAGGTGAAGCCAGTGTACTTTCTCAGTGAGTTCTCTGCATAAAGACTAATCATTGGGACCAGGTAAAAAGGTCATATATCGTGGAAATTGGTTACTTAATACTTTTGAAAAATGGAGCAAGGGAGAAACTATAATGTTGCAATATGAACTTGCCATTGGGCCTTCCGTAAGGAAAGCTGTGACTACTCTGAAATGGAACTTAAAGTTATATCTTTGTAGGGTAAATTATAAATCTTTTCCAGTTCATTTCGTTGGAGGTGATTACCTCTAGCCATCAGCCTTACTCCATCCCATGTTTAGAATGCATTTTGAGCCACAAGGCCTGTGTTGCCAATAGCTGAATACATTTTGTTCCATTTTTCTATCTTAGGGAGCCATGATAAAACTGTGGTAGTGATCTAAAAATTCTGGAGTAACTACTATTTTTCCTCCTTTGAAACTAGTTTCTAAAGTTGCACCTAAGGAGTCTGTCACATTTTCTGTTGAATCATGGTTTTTAAGTTTGCTTTTTTTTTAAACAAATATTCCTTCTGATATGGACTTGAAAATTAGTCTATGGTAACCTGTGTAAAAAACACAGTAGCAACTAACATATAGCCATATAGCTTACTGAGAATTTTTTCCCCTTTGTGTGAGTGTGTGTGTGTGTGTGTGTGTGTGTGTGTGTGTGTGTGGCAGTCTGCTGCTGGCCACATTTAAGTTTTAAAAACTTTGTTGTTGATATCTGTAGACAACCCTGTAATTGAAATCATGGCTTTACTCATTTTATTTATTTTTTTAAACTTACCTGACTCAGTTCTAAAGGAATATTTGAGACTTAATTTCTTTTTTCTGTACCATGACATTACATAACAACCCTTTTTCTTAAAACACAGTTTTTGAGGTACTGATGAACTTAAACTGTATATGGAGCTGTTAAAAGAACAGCAGTGCTGTATTGTAGTTATGTATATTCATGTACAGTATGTCTTAGATCCCAGGTAAACTGTTATTTTATAAGGGGAGAAATAGCTGCTTTCAAAAATTCCAGCTAAACTTAATTGGGTCAGTGAGTAATAAATCTAATAGAGAATTCACTTTGAGGGGGGAAAAAAGAGTAGTATACAAGACCTTTATTGGCCCTTAATTAAACCTGACACCAAAATGGATATTTTTTAGTCTCTCTGCATGTGAAATTTGGTGTAAGAAGATAGAACTATAATACATATAGTATACAGAAGGATAGACATAGTGCTTTGTTCATCTTAGTTGCAAAGCTGCCAAAATAGCTGAAGCTTAATTACTTGACTTGCCTTGATTTATAGGACTGGGGCTTGGAGAAAAGGAGCAGATGTTCCTTTAAGACTTGGATTACAGAAGCCTTATATACATTGATTTGATTTTTTTTGTATCTCAGAGCCATTGTTGTCTAAATCTAAATTGTCTAAGTTATCAAAGCAACATAATTTTATTTCCAGCAGAGATCTTGTGGCATACAAGGAAAAGCCAGCTTACTGCCACTTACCCTTTCTTTGGCCATTAGGGGGAGTTGTTGCCATTCATTGTGGTTTAGCAGCAAATTGCTGGCTTGTTTAGAAAAATGAATCCTTAAAAAAAAAGAAACAAAAGGAAAAAAATTTAACAAATTATACTTAATACCCAGAAGGAATTATACATGATTTTTCCCTAGCTAGGAAAAGAAGGTATAGTGTTCAGCTTCAAAACTCCAACATTGTCATTGACTCTCCATTCTTAATTGACATACTGCCACAAAGTTGTTTTTTATTTAATTAAAAAATTTCAACATCATTAGGCATTTTTTAAAATGTTTTGTTTTAAAATCTTTATAGCATTTTATTTACTTCCTAAAGATTCAGGGGATTCTATGTAACCCTGAATTTTAGAAACATCTGGTCTACCTCAGTTAGATGTTGACTGCATAGAGATAGAGCTGAAGTGATCACCACAGCCATAAAATTGATTGACTAAGAAGGATTTATACAATGTTTACAAACCTGGAATCAAGTAAGGATTTTATCTGAAAGTTAAAAGTTAGATATTAGAGAAAGTATTTAATTCAGGTATTTTCAAGTTTTAAAACTTCACTTGTTTACCTACTAAAAATAGTTATAGTTTTTTCTGCTTAGGAAGGTCCATTAAAATGATATAACCTAATTTGCAGTGCTTTTCCCATAAAGTTTTAGATGTGAAAGAATTGTAATTTACCAGATATGTTTGGGATGGGATATTTTGTTGGGTAGGTTTTCTTTTTTCTTTTTAACTTTTAATAGGCTTCCAACAAGAATACAATTGTTTCAGAACAATTTTTTTTTAACATTATACTTTTCCCTTTTTCTTCACAGTGTTTGTTAGAGGGTAAAATAAAAAATTGTGCACTCTGTGATTTTAACTTCTCTAATATGCTCTCTTGAGATTTTATTAATTTAAATTACCATCATCTCACAGCCCTTATAACAGTAAAACCAGCATTTGTTCCCTCACCAAACTCCATGCCAAATTCATCATAAAGAAAGCTCAGCGTCAGTAATTCAAATAGTGCTTATAATTGTAGAGGCGGGGGTGGGGGCATTTAATAAATATTCCAACCGGTCGTTTTATGCACAAGGCTTCAGTCAGAACATAGAAAAAAAAAAAAAACATTCTGTGAATGAAATATTGTATGTTCAGATTTTATAAAAGACATTTTTAAAAGCCCAATTTACAGCCGTATATTTTCTTATGATGTAATTTATGAAAAAGATGTCTGTACTAACAGGTGCTGTAACACTACTGTTGTTGGATTTTATTGTTTGGTGATAAATGTATACAATATTTCTAAGGGAAACTATGTACTGTGATGTAAAAGTCTGGGCAAAATGTATATAATTCTTGTATATAATTGTGTATTTGATTATAATGACTGATTGTAAAGATTAATAAAATATGTAAATATGCTGGTCTAGTTTTAATTTTAATTTTTAGCATCACTTTGCATATCTTTATACTTTGATATCTTTAAATTTTTTTCACCACTGTCTTCCCTTTAATTTTCATTTTACCCTAGGAGAGTAAATTTGGGGAACAGCTTAGAGTATAGACACACAGACATATGTTGAACAGTTCCACAACTCAACTAGGACCCTCAGAGTGGAGTTAGTAATTCACAGTGTCAATATTGGTAACGTGTTTATGTTTTGAGTTTACTAATAATATTTAATAAAATCAATCATTTGTCCTTTTAATATTGTCATCAAGAGTGAGTAATACTGACCTTTCCTGTTAATTCCAGTGAGACCATTTCATTTAGCAGCCACTTTCAGGTACTGTGATACTATGCTTTTCATCTGTACTGTTCCAGGGTTTCTGAATACAGATGTCTTGAAAGATCTGATAATAATCACTATTATTTATTGATAATTAATTGTTTTCTTTAAAGATCAGCAAACTGAGAGTTGAACAAGTGCTAAGCATCTTACGCGAAGTCCAACATTTTGTGCCTGGGCAATGGAAAGGGAGCCCTGGTTTATTTCCAGAGCCTATGCTCCTTCCGGTATGCCATCTTCTCCCTTCCTTCCTTTCTCAGTCTTTCTCACCCCTCCTTCCACCCCCTTTTCAGTTTCTGCTCACCTTTTGCTCAGCCACTACCTTCCCACCTGACCACTTTCTCCCCACCTGGGATTGAAGTTTAGAAATGTTAGCATCCATTCTCAGGTTCTTTCTTTGGGCATTAATTCCAGTCTCAGCATGCCTCCATTCCTCTAGGACAAAGCACCGCTATTTCAGGAAGAGTTAAAGGATCCAGGAGTATCTCTTGGAAGATTTCAAAGGGGAGGTTGCTTCTCTTTTCTGGGTAAAGCAAGCTTTAAGAGGTCTATCTACTAAGAGAAGCTAAGTAATTTAAGGGTTGAAACTAGTAAGTGTCAGCATCTACCTGCTAGGAAGGCTTATACTTCTCAAAGCCTTGCTCTTAACTTACCCTAATAAGCCTGGAGGTCTATAGTTTCTATCCATCCTTTACAGTGAAGTAGTCAATGGGAGGCCACTGATGATTGATTGATAGAACCCTGGGGATTCTCTTAATCCATAAAAGAATGCACTCATCATCCCAGATGATAGTGGGAGAAATAACTTTAGAAGTCCTATGGTGTTAGAGTGCATTTCTATCCTTGTTTCAGTCTCAGCTGTCTAAGAAGTGGTACTGTCTTAAGAAATAGCAGCAGCAGGTAATATTGAAAAAATACTTTGGATGTAATAGTAGGATGGGGTTTCTTAAAATGAAAAGATTGAAAACCTTCCTCACAGGTTAAGGGAGAGAACCAAAGTCATTAAATAGAGGAAGAAGAACTTAACACCAAGGGACTGGCTGCTACCCTCCCACCACCATCACCACCACCACGCTGGTGTTGGAGTTTTGCAGCAACTGGAGGCACATCCTACACAGGAACCCCCTACTTTATCTTTTCCCAATTTCTGGGAAAAGCCATTGACCTTGGGTCGAGAGGCAATCTGACAAACACTGCCAGCTAGCTTGTCCTAAACTCCCTTTCCCCACTCTCCCATCCAGCTTCCTCCATCTGTAGAGTAGATGAAGTTCTCAAGGCAGTCCCAGACAGCTGCTACCTTTAGAAGGACTAATCCATTCATTAGTCCTTTCTTACCTGAGGTCTTAAGCTAAGAGAATTCCAGCCCCAATTGTCTTATTACATTAATATTAATATTTAATAAAATATGTAAATATTTTTAAAGCCCTGTGATCTCAGTCTGTAATCATTACTTTCAACTCAGTCTTGTCCACTCACTTGGATAGTTCTTCAGGACCTCCAATCCACTGATTCTTCCCGTTTCTCAGAATCCATCACCCCTCCCCATGACCTCACCAATTTACCCACCATTAATGTCTCTTCCTCTTTTGAACAAACTTGGCAAAACTTTAAATCTTATTAAACCTAACTACTCACTGATTTTCACCTAAACTTAAGTAGCTGTTGGAACTGGATGAAATCACACCACCAGTGCTGACTGGCCTGACTTTAAATCATGAACACAAATCTCAAATGAGATTCAGTACTTCCCGCAATTCCAACCACATTTCTCTAGCTACTTTATTTTCCCACTCTGAGACTACAGTTTCACACCACCTTTCTTTTCAAATATCCTATGCTCCTACCGTCACTCACGTGGTGACCTCACCACATATATTTCATTGAGAAAATAGATGCAGATGAGAATGACCTCAACTTCCACCAACTTCTCTACCTACTGAATCCACATGACTTTATTTGCATTTATTTTGATGGAAATTTCCCTACACATATTGTAGGACAATCACCCACTTTTTCTACTTTGATAATTGGAGAGTGGGAACCCCCAGACTCAAACTAGAGATACTGAAAAATAGAAGAATCAGGCTGCTAGACTCGAACACAAAGGTGAAGGAATTCCCACCCACCCTCGCCTTACTACTCCCTCCCATATGTGTATTCTAACCCTGAAGGGAGCGTTGTTAAATTATCTCCATCACTGGGAGTAGTGAAAATAAATATCGGACACCATACATACACAGGAGTGCCTCATTCAAGATCCAGAAATCTAATGCTCCCCCAAACCTACAAAACACAGATTTACATTCCTTTCCAAGAAACTGGGCAATAAAATATTCACCAAAATTTTATATAACAAGCTCTTTTCCATGTACTTTTCATCAGTTTGTGCTTATTTTTGTTTTATTTTTACTGCTAACAGAAGTATTAAGTTTGTTCAATCTTTTTAGAAATCAATTCAGCAGTATACATTAAAGCCTTAAAATGGTTTATTTCCTTTTAACTCAGTTTATCTATTACTAGGAATCTAAGGAAATAGAGGGACAGATACAGATTTCCATCCTAATATTGTGAATAAGAGAAAAAATTTGGATATAATATAGATGTCTATGGGGTAAATATTAAGAACAGTAGGGCCCATCAATAAAAATAATGTGCATTCATTAAAACAATGTTTATAAAAAGTTTTTAATATCTAAGAGCATGCTCTTCAGTTTGGATTAATTGAGCAAAGATTTATTGCCCTTCCTATTCACCATGCACTGAACTAAGCTCTGGGAAGAAGGTGATGTTCAACACAGTTCCAAGTCTTGTTCTCATGTATTTTACAGTCAAATCCAAAAGGCAGACATGGAACAAGTAATTACAAACGTGATGAGGGTTTTAAAAGGGGATGATACTGATACTATGGGAGCATATAAAGTGGGGACCTAGCCTGGTTGTTGTCATGGAAAAGTTGTCTGAAAAGTGAAATTTAAGCTGAGATCTCAAATAAGAGGAGAGACAGAAGGAACAACTAGTTCAAAGCCTTGTGTTATGGGTTGAATCGTGTACCCCAAAATCTTATGTTGAAGTTCTAATCCCAAATACGTCAGTCTGTGACTGTATTTGTACACAGGATCTTTAAGGAGGTACTTAAGGTTAAATGAGGTAATTAGAGTGTCTGGTGTCCTCATAAGATGGGGAGATTGGGACACAGATACGCATGAGGAAAGACCATGTGAAGACATGAAGAAAACAGCCATCTATAAGCCAAGAAGAAAGGCCTTGGAAGAAATGAACCCTACCGACACCTTGGTCTCGGACTTCTAGCCTCCAGAATTGTGAGAAAATAATGTCTGTTGTTAAGCCACCCAGTGTAATTTTGTTACAGCAGCACTAGAAAACGAATATGCCCCAAGACAAGAGAGGGTATGGTGTGTTGGTGGAAATTATAAGGAGCCCAGCATGGCTGGAAGGGAGCAAACGGGGAGGAAAGCCTGGAGCTGGGCCATGTGGATTCTGAGGATTTGAGCTGCTGTAGCTCCAAAGATAAGGATTGTGTGTCTTTCCAAAGACCAACATCTTGCAGGATATAGTAAGGATTTTAGGCTTTGTTCTAAGGGTAATGAGGGTTTTAAACCCTTCACTGAAGGGTTTTAAACTAGTCAGTGGCATGATGAAATATAATGCTAAATGAATAAAAATTTAGAACTGTATGTAAAGTATGACCTCAGCTCTGTTCTATATATAAAAAGAGACTCATTTATTCAACAGAAACTTACTGAGCACCTCCCGTGTGCCAGTCATTATTATAGGGCCTGGGGTTTGCAGCAGTGGGCTAAACATAGTAAAGAAGATAGAAAATAAAGTAGTAAATAAATATGATAATGCGCTCATGAAGAAAAACCTTACGGTGAGAGGATAGTGATGGATATCAGCAAAGCAAAGAATTCTACTTTAAATAACCAAAATATTAATAATGGTTATCTCTGGATTATAGGCAATTTCTGTTTCTTTATTTATAACTATCTGTGTTTGGATAAATTTCCAAAATGAACATTATGATCTTAAAAATAAAAACGGTCTAGGTCAAAGGAGATGAAAGACATATGCTGAGAACTATAGAATATTAATAAAGGAAACTGAATATGATTCAAAGATATGGAAAGATATCTCATGCTCTTGGATTGGAAGTATTAATATTGTTAAAATGGCTATACTACCCAAAGCAATCTACACATTTAATGCAATCCCTATCAAATTACCCTTGACATTTTTCACAGAACTAGAACAAATAGTCCTAAAATTTATATGAAATCATAAAAGACCCAGAATTGGCAAAGAAATACTGAGGAAAAAGAACAAAACTGGAGGCATAACCTTCCCAGACTTCAGACAATACTACAAAGCTACAGTAATCAAAACAGCATGGTATTGGCACAAAAACAGACAAGGATCAATGGAATAGAATAGACAGCCCAGAGATAAACCACTCACCTATGGTCAATTAATATTCAACAAAGAAGGCAAGAGTATATAGCGGAGAAAAGACAGTCCATCACTAGCAAGTGGTGTTAGGAAAGTTGGACAGCTGCATGTAAATCAATGAAGTTAGAATACACCCTCACACCATACACAAAATAAACTCAAAATGGCTTAAAGACTTAAAGATATGACACCATAAAACTAGAAGAGAACATAGGCAAAACATAAACTGACATAAATTGTACCAATTAATTCTTAAGTCAGCCTCCCAAGGCAATAAAAGCAAAAGTAAACAAATGGGATCTAATCAAAATTACAAGCTTTTATACAGCAAAGGAAACCACAAACAAAATGAAAAGACAACCTACAGAATGGGAAAAATTTTTCAAATGATGCAACCAAAAAGGGATTAATTTCCAAAATGTACAAACAGCTCATACAGCTCAATAACAACAACAAGAGGTGGAGGAGAAGATGGCGGAAGAGGAAGACGTGGAGATCACCTTCCTCCCCACAGATACATCAGAAATACATCTACACATGTAACTGCTCCTATGGAACACCTACTGAACGCTGGCAGAAGACCTCAGACCTCCCAAAAGGCAAGAAACTCCCCATGTACCTGGGTAGGGCAAAAGAAAAAAGAAAGAAGAGACAAAAGAATAGGTACGGGACCTGCACCAGTGGGAGGGAGCTGTGAAGGAGGAAAGGTTTCCACACACTAGGAAGCCCCTTCGCGGGCGGAGACTGTGGGTGGTGGAGGCGGGAGCTTCAGACCTCGGAGGAGAGCGCAGCAACAGGGGTGCGGAGGGCAAAGCAGAGATTCCCACACGTAGGATCTGTGCCGAAGAGCACTCACCAGCCCGAGAGGCTTGTCTGCTCACCCGCCGGAGCGGGCGGGGGCTGGGAGCTGAGGCTCGGGCTTCACTCGGATTGCAGGGAGAGGACTGGGGTTGGTGGCGTGAACACAGCCTGAAGGGGGCTAGTGCGCCACAGCTAGGCGGGAGGGAGTCCAGGAAAAAGTCTGGACCTGCCGAAGAGGCAAGAGACTTTTTCTTCCCTCTTTGTTTCCTGGTGCGCGAGGAGAGGGGATTCAGAGCGCCACCTAAACGAACTCCAGAGACGGGCATGAGCCGCAGCTATAAGTGCGGACCCCAGAAACGGGCATGAGACGCTAAGGCTGCTGCTGCAGCCACCAAGAACCCTGTGAGCAAACACAGGTCACTATCCACAGCTCCCCTGCCGGAAGCCTGTGCAGCTCACCACTGCCAGCGTCCTGCGATCGAGGGACAACTTCCCTGGGAGACTGCACGGTGCGCATCAGCCTGGTGCAACGTCACACCGGCCTCTGCCGCTGCAGGCTCGCCCCTCTTCCGTACCCCTCCCTCCCCCCGGCCTGAGTGAGCCAGAGACCCTGAATCAGCTGCTCCTTTAACCCCGTCTTGTCTGAGCAAAGAACAGACGCCCTCAGGTGACCTACACGTAGAGGTGGGGCCAATCCAAAGCTGAACCACAGGAGGTGTGGGAACAAAGAAGAGAAATGGAAATTTCTCCCAGCAGCCTCAGGAGCAGCGGATTAAATCTCCACAATCAACTTGATGTACCCTGAATCTGTGGAATACCTGAATAGACAACAAATCATCCCAAATTGAGGAGGTGGACTTTGGGAGCAAGATATATTATTTTTTCCCCTTTTCCTGTTTTTGTGAGTGTGTATGTGTATGCTTCTGTGTGAGATTTTGTCTGTATAGCGTTGCTTTCACCATTTGTCCTAGGGTTCTGTCCGTCCTTTTATTTTTCTCACTTTTATTCTGAGCCGTGTGGATGAAAGGCTCTTGGTGCTCCAGCCAGGAGTCAGTGCTGTGCCTTTGAGGTGGGAGAGCCAACTTCAGGACACTGGTCCATAAGGGACCTCCCAGCTCTATGTAATATCAAACAGCGAAAAGCTCCCAGAGATCTCCATCTCAACACCAAGACCCAGCTTCACTCAATGACCAGCAAGCTACAGTGCTGGACACCCTATGCCAAACAACTAGCAAGACAGGAACACAGCCCCATCCATTAGCAGAGGGGCAGCCTAAAATCATAATAAGGCCACAGACACCCCAAAACACACCACCAGATGTGGACCTGCCCACCAGAAAGACAAGATCCAGCCTCATCCACCAGGACACAAGCACTAGTCCTCTCCACCAGGAAGCCTACACAACCCACTGAACCAACCTTAGCACCTGGGGAAAGACACCAAAAACAATGGGAACTATGAACCTGCACCCTGCGAAAAGGAGACCCCAAACACAGTAAGATAAGCAAAATGAGAAGACAGAAAAACACACAGCAGATGAAGGAGCAAGGTAAAAACCCACCAGACCTAAAAAATGAAGAGGAAATAGGCAGTCTACCTGAAAAAGAATTCAGAATAATGATAGTAAAGATGATCCAAAATCTTGGACATAGAATGGAGAAATACAAGAAACGTTGAATAAGGACCTAGAGGAACTAGAGAGCAAACAAACAATGATGAACAACACAACATATGAAATTAACGTTCTCTAGAAGGAATCAATAGCAGAATAACTGAGGCAGAAGAACGGATAAGTGATCTGGAAGATAAAATAGTGGAAATAACTACTGCAGAGCAGAATAAAGAAAAAAGAATGAAAAGAACTGAGGACAATCTCAGAGACCTCTGGGACAACATTAAATGCACCAACATTCAAATTATAGGGGTCCCAGAAGAAGAAGAGAAAAAGAAAGGGACTGAGAAAATATTTGAAGAGATTATAGTTGAAAACTTCCTTAATATGGGAAAGAAAATAGTGAATCAAGTCCAGGAAGCACAGAGAGTCCCATACAGGATAAATCCAAGGAGAAACACGCCAGACACATTTTAATCAAACTATCAAAAATTAAATACAAAGAAAACATATTAAAAGCGACAAGGGAAAAACAACAAAAAACACACGGGAGTCCCCCATAAGGTTAACAGCTGATCTTTCAGCAGAAACTCTGCAAGCCAGAAGGGAGTGGCAGGACATATTTAAAGTAATGAAAGAGAAAAACCTACAACCAAGATTACTCTATCCAGCAAGGATCTCATTTAGATTTGATGGAGAAATTAAAACCTTTACAGACAAGCAAAACCTGAGAGAGTTCAGCACCGCCAAACCAGCTTTACAACAAATGCTAAAGGAACTTCTCTAGGCAAAAACACAAGAGAAGGAAAACACCTACAATAACAAACCCAAAACAATTAAGAAAATGGGAATAGGAACATACATATCGATAATTACCTTAAATGTAAATGGATTAAATGCTCCCACCAAAAGACACAGACTGGCTGAATGGATACAAAAACAAGACCCGTATATATGCTGTCTACAAGAGACCCACTTCAGACCTAGGGACACATACAGACTGAAAGTGAGGGGATGGAAAAAGATATTCCATGCAAATGGAAATCAAAAGAAAGCTGGAGTAGCAATTCTCATATCAGACAAAATAGACTTTAAAATAAAGACTATTACAAGAGACAAAGAAGGACACTACATAATGATCAAGGGATCGATCCAAGAAGAAGATATAACAATTGTAAATATTTATGCACCCAACATAGGAGCACCTCAATACATAAGGCAAATACTAACAGCCATAAAAGGGGAAATCAACAGTAACACAATCATAGTAGGGGACTTTAACACCCCACTTTCACCAATGGACAGATCATCCAAAATGAAAATAAATAAGGAAACACAAGCTTTAAATGGTATGGTACATTAAACAAGATGAACTTAATTGATATTTATAGGACATTCCATCCAAAAACAACAGAATACACATTTTTCTCAAGTGCTCATGGAACATTCTCCAGGATAGATCATATCTTGGGTCACAAATCAAGCCTTGATAAATTTAAGAAAATTGAAATCGTATCAAGTATCTTTTCCGGCCACAACGCTATGAGACTAGATATCAATTACAGGAAAAGATCTGTAAACAATAC
The DNA here is from genome assembly GCF_009873245.2 of Balaenoptera musculus. Taxonomy (NCBI): domain Eukaryota; kingdom Metazoa; phylum Chordata; class Mammalia; order Artiodactyla; family Balaenopteridae; genus Balaenoptera; species Balaenoptera musculus. The sequence continues at coordinate 139,677,412 of NC_045785.1, read as the reverse complement.
AAACAAATGGAGGCTAAACAATACACTACTTAATAACCAAGAGATCACTGAAGAAATCAAAGAGGAAATCAAAAAATACCTAGAAACAAATGACAATGAAAACACGATGACCCAAAACCTATGGGATGCAGCAAAAGCAGTTCTAAGAGGGAAGTTTATAGCAATACAATCCTACCTTAAGAAACAAGAAACATCTCAAATAAACAACCTAACCTTATACCCAAAGCAATTAGAGAAAGAAGAACAGAAAAACCCCAAAGTTAGCAGAAGGAAAGAAATCATAAAGATCAGAGCAGAAATAAATGAAAAAGAAATGAAGGAAACGAGAGCAAAGATCAATAAAACTAACAGCTGGTTCTTTGAGAAGATAAACAAAATTGATAAACCATTAGCCAGACTCATCAAGAAAAAAAGGGAGAAGACTCAAATCAATAGAATTAGAAATGGAAAAGGAGAAGTAACAACTGACACTGAAGAAATACAAAGGATCATGAGAGATTTCTACAAGCAACTCTATGCCAATAAAATGGACAACCAGGAAGAAATGGACAAATTCTTAGAAATGCACAACCTGCTGAGACTGAACCATGAAGAAACAGAAAATATGAACAGACCAATCACAAGCACTGAAATTGAAACTGTGATTAAAAACCTTCCAACAAACAAAAGCCCAGGACCAGATGGCTTCACAGGCGAATTCTATCAAATATTTAGAGAAGATCTAACACCTATCCTTCTCAAACTCTTCCAAAATATAACAGAGGGAGGAACACTCCCAAACTCATTCTACGAGGCCACCATCACCCTGATACCAAAACCAGACAAAGATGTCACAAAGAAAGAAAACTACAGGCCAATATCACTGACGAACATAGATGCAAAAATCCTCAACAAAATACTAGCAAAGAGAATCCAACAGCACATTAAAAGGATCATACACCACGATCAAGTGGGGTTTATTCTAGGAATGCAAGGATTCTTCAATATACAAATCAATCAACATGATACACCATATTAACAAATTGAAGGATAAAAACCATATGATCATCTCAATAGATGCAGAGAAAGCTTTCGACAAAATTCAACACCCGTTTATGATAAAAACTCTCCAGAAAGTAGGCATAGAGGGAACTTTCCTCAACATAATAAAGGCCATATACGACAAACCCACAGCCAGCATCGTCCTCAATGGTGAAAAACTGAAACCATTTCCACTAAGATCAGGAACAAGACAAGGTTGCCCACTCTCACCACTATTATTCAACATAGTTTTGGAAGTTTTAGCTTCCAAATCAATCTTCCAATCAGAGAAGAAAAAGAAATAAAAGGAATCCAAATTGGAAAAGAAGAAGTAAAGCTGTCACTGTTTGCAGATGACATGATACTATACATATAGAATCCTAAAGATGTTACCAGAAAACTACTAGAGCTAAACAATGAATTTGGTAAAGTAGCAGGATACAAAATTAATGCACAGAAATCTCTTGCATTCCTATACACTAATGATGAAAAATATGAAAGTGAAATTAAGAAAACACTCACATTTAGCATTGCAACAAAAAGAAGAAAATATCTAGGAATAAACCTACCTAAGGAGACAAAAGACCTATATGCAGAAAATTATAAGACACTGATGAAAGAAAGATGATACAAATAGATGGAGAGATATACCACGTTCTTGGATTGGGAGAATCAACATTGTGAAAATGACTATACTACCCAAAGCAATCTACAGATTCAGTGCAATCCCTATCAAACTACCACTGGCATTTATCACAGAACTAGAACAAAAAATTTCACAATTTGTATGGAAACACAAAAGACCCCAAATAGCCAAAGCAATCTTGAGAAAGAAAAACGGAGCTGGAGGAATCAGGCTCCCTGACTTCAGACTATACTACAAAGCTACAGTAATCAAGACAGTCTGGTACTGGCACAAAAACAGAAATATAGATCAATGGAACAGGATAGAAAGCCCAGAGATAAACCCACGCACATATGGACACCTTATCTTTGATAAAGGAGGCAAGAATATACAGTGGAAAAAAGACAGCCTCTTCAATAAGTGGTGCTGGGAAAACTGGACAGCTACATGTAAAAGTATGAAGTTAGAACAGTCCCTAACACCATACACAAAAATAAACTCAAAATGATTAAAGACCTATGTGTAAGGCCAGACACTGTCAAACTCTTAGAGGAAAACATAGGCAGAACACTCTATGACATAAATCACAGCAAGATCCTTTTTGACCCACCTCCTAGAGAAATGGAAATAAAAACACAAATAAACAAATGGGACCTAATGAAACTTAAAAGCTTTTGCACAACAAAGGAAACCATAAACAAGACAAAAAGACAACCCTCAGAATGGGAGAAAATATTTGCAAATGAAGCAACTAAAAAAGGATTAATCTCCAAAATTTACAAGCAGCTCATGCAGCTCAATAACAAAAAACCAAAAAACCCAATCCAAAAATGGGCAGAAGACCTAAATAGACATTTCTCCAAAGAAGATATACAGATTGCCAACAAACACATGAAAGAATGCTCCACATCATTAATCATTAGAGAAATGCAAATCAAAACTACAATGAGATATCATCTCACACCGGTCAGAATGGCCATCTTCAAAAAATCTAGAAACAATAAATGCTGGAGAGGGTGTAGAAAAAAGGGAACACTCTTGCACTGTTGGTGGGAATGCAAATTGATACAGCCACTATGGAGAACAGTATGGAGGTTCCTTAAAAAACTACAAATAGAACTACCATACGACCCAGCAATCCCACTACTGGGCATATACCCTGAGAAAACCATAATTCAAAAAGAGTCATGTACCAAAATGTTCATTGCAGGTCTATTTACAATAGCCAGGACATGGAAGCAACCTAAGTGTCCATCATTGGATGAATGGATAAAGAAGATGTGGCACATATATACAGTGGAATATTACTCAGCCATAAAAAGAAACGGAATTGAGTTATTTGTAGTGAGGTGGATGGACTTACAGTCTGTCATACAGAGTGAAGTAAGTCAGAAAGAGAAAAACAAATACCGTATGCTAACACATATATATGGAATCTAAGAAAAAAAAAAGGTCATGAAGAACCTAGGGGTAAGATGGGAATAAAGACACAGACCTACTAGAGAATGGACTTGAGGATATGAGGAGGGGGAAGGGTAAGCTGTGACAAAGTGAGAGAGTGGCATGGACATATATACACTACCAAACATAAAATAGATAGCTAGTGGGAAGCAGCTGCATAGCACAGGGAGATCAGCTCGGTGGTTTGTGACCACCTAGAGAGGTGGGATATGGAGGGTGGAAGGGAGAGAGACGCAAGAGGGAAGAGACATGGGAACACATGTATATGTATAACTGATTCACTTTGTTATAAAGCAGAAACTAACACACCATTGTAAAGCAATTATACTCCAATAAAGATGCTAAAAAAAAATATACAACTGAAAAAACAACAACAACAACAACAAAAAACCCAACTCAATCAAAAAATGGGCAGAAGACCTAAATTGACATTTCTCAAAAGAAGACATACAGATAGCCAATAGGCACATGAAAAGATGCTCATCATTGCTAATTATTAGAGAAATGTAAATGGAAACTACAATGAGGTACCACTTCACACCTATCAGAATGGTCATCATTAAAAGTCTACAAATAACAAATGCTGGAGAGGGTGTGCAGAGAAGCGAATCTTCCTACACTGTTGGTGGGAATACTAATTGGTGCAGCCACTATGGAAAACAGTGTGGAGGTTCCTCAAAAAATTAAAAATAGAAGTGCTATATGGAGGAGAGGAACCAAGATGGCGGAATAGAAGGACATGCTCTCACTCCCTCTTGCGAGAACCCCTGAATCACAACTAGCTGCTGGACAATGATTGATAGGAAGACACTGGAACTCACCAAAAAGATACCCCACATCCAAAGACAAAGGAGAAGCCACAATGAGACGGTAGGAGGGGCGCAATCACAGTAAAATCAAATCCCATAACTGGTGGGTGGGTGATTCACAGACTGACGAACACTTATAACACAGAAGTCCACCCACTGGAGTGAAGGTTCTGAGCCTCACGTCAGGCTTCCCAACCTGGGGGTCCAGCAACGGGAGGAGGAATTCCTAGAGAATCAGACTGTGAAGCCTAGTGGGAATTGATTGCAGGACTTCGACAGGACTGGGGGAAACAGAGACTCCACTCTTGGAGGGCACACACAAAGTAGTGTGTGCATCGGGACCCAGGGGAAGGATCAGTGACCCCGGGGGAGACTGTACCAGACCTACCTGCTAGTGTTGGACGGTCTCCTGCAGAGGTGGGGGGGGGGCTGTGGCTCACTGTGGGGACAGGGACACTGGCGGCAGAAGTTCTGGGAAGTACTCCTTGGCATGAGCCTTCCCAGAATCTGCCATTAGCCCTACCAAAGAGCCCAGGTAGTCTCCAGTGTTGGGTTGCCTCAGGCCAAACAACCAACAGGGAGGGAACCCAGTCCCACCCACCAACAGTCAAGTGGATTAAAGTTTTACTGAGCTCTGCCCACCAGAGCAACAGTCAGCTCTACCCACCACCAGTGCCTCCCATCAAGCCTTTTAGATAGCCTCATCCACCAGAGGGCAGACAGCAGAAGCAAGAAGAACTACAATCCTGCAGCCTGTGGAACAAAAACCACATTCACAGAAAGATAGTCAAGATGAAAAGGCAGAGGGCTATATACCAGATGAAGGAACAAGATAAAACCCCAGAAAAACAACTAAATGAAGTGGAGATAGGCAACCTTCCAGAAAAAGAATTCAGAATAATGATAGTGAAGATGATCCAGGACCTCAGAAAAAGAATGGAGGCAAAGACTGAGAACATGCAAGAAATGTTTAACAAAGACCTAGAAGAATTAAAGAACAAACAAACAGAGATGAACAATACAATAACTGAAATGAAAACTACACTAGAAGGAATCAATAGCAGAATAACTGAGGCAGAAGAACGGATAAGTGACCTGGAAGACGGAATGGTGGAATTCACTGCTGCGGAACAGACTAAAGAAAAAGAATGAAAAGAAATGAAGACAGCCTAAGATACCTCTGGGACAACATTAAATGCAACAACATTCGCATTATAGGGGTCCCAGAAGGAGAAGAGAGAGAGAAAGGACCCGAGAAAATATTTGAAGAGATTATAGTCGAAAACTTCCCTAACGTGGGAAAGGAAATAGCCACCCAAGTCCAGGAAGCTCAGTGAGTCCCATACAGGATAAACCCAAGGAGAAACATGCCGAGACACACAGTAATCAAATTGGCAAAAATTAAAGACAAAGAAAAATTATTGAACGCAGCAAGGGAAAAATGACAAATAAGATACAAGGGAACTCCCATAAGGTTAACAGCTGATTTCTTAGCAGAAACTCTACAAGCCAGAAGGGAGTGGCATGATATATTTAAAGTGATGAAAGGGAAAAACCTACAACCAAGATTACTCTACCCGACAAGGATCTCATTCAGATTCGATGGAGAAATTAAAACTTTTACAAACAAGAAAAGTTAAGAGAATTCAGCACCACCAAACCAGCTCTACAAGAAATGCTAAAGGAACTTCTCTAAGTGGGAAACACAAGAGAAGAAAAGGATCTACAAAAACAAACCCAAAACAATTAAGAAAATGGTCATAGGAACATACATATCGATAATTACCTTAAACGTGAATGGATTAAATGCTCCAAACAAAAAGACACAGGCTTGCTGAATGGATACAAAAACAAGACCCATATATACGCTGTCTACAAGAGACCCACTTCAGACTTAGGGACACATAGACAGAAAGTGAGGGGATGGAAAAAAATATTCCATGAAAATGGAAATCAAAAGAAAGCTGGAGTAGCTATACTCATATCAGATAAAAAAGACATTAAAATAAAGAGTGTTACAAGAGACAAGGAAGGACACTACATAATGATCAAGGGATCAATCCAAGAAGAAGATATAACAATTATAAATATATATGCACCCAACATAGGAGCACCTCAATACACAAGGCAAATGCTAACAGCTCTAAAAGAGATAATCGACAGTAACACAGTAATAGTGGGGGACTTTAACACCTCACTTACACCAATGGACAGATCATCCAAAATGAAAATAAACAAGGAAACAGAAGCTTTAAATGACACAATAGACCAGATAGATTTAATTGGTATTTATAGGACATTCCATCCAAAAACAGCAGATTACACTTTCTTGTCAAGTGCGCATGGAACATTCTCCAGGTTAGATCACATCTTGGATCACAAAAAAAGCCTCAGTAAATTTAAGAAAATTGAAATCATATCAAGCATCTTTTCTGACCACAACGCTATGAGATTAGAAATCAATTACACGGAAAAAACCGTAAAAAACACAAACACATGGAGGCTAAACAATACATTACTAAATAACCAAGAGATCACTGAAGAAATCAAAAGGAAATCAAAAAATACCTAGAGACAAATGATGATGAAAACACGATCATCCAAAACCTATGGGATGCAGCAAAAGCAGTTCTAAGAGGGAAGTTTATAGCTATACAAGCCTACCTCAAGAAACAAGAAAAATCTCAAGTAAACAATCTAACCATACACCTAAAGGAACTAGAGAAAGGAGAACAAACAAAACCCAAAGTTAGCAGAAGGAACGAAATCATAAAGATCAGAGCAGAAATAAATGAAATAGAAACAAAGAAAACAAGAGCAAAGATCAATAAAACTAACAGCTGGTTCTTTGAGAAGATAAACAAAATTGATAAACCATTAGCCAGACTCATGAAGAAAAAGAGGGAGAGGACTCAAATCAATAAAATTAGAAAGGAAAAAGGAGAAGTTACAACAGACACCACAGATATACAAAGCATCCTAAGAGACTACTACAAGCAACTCTATGCCAATAAAATGGACAACTGGAAGAAATGGACAAATTCTTAGAAAGGTATAACCTTCCAAGACTGAACCAGGAAGAAACAGAAAATATGAACAGACCAATCACAAGTAATGAAATTGAAACTGTGATTAAAAATCTTCCAACAAACAAAAGTCCAGGACAGATGGCTTCACAGGTGAATTCTATCAAACATTTAGAGAAGAGCTAACACCCATCCTTCTCAAACTCTTCCAAAAAATTGCAGAGGAAGGAACACTCCCAAACTCATTCTATGAGGCTACCATCACCCTGATACAAAAACCAGACAAAGATACTACAAAAAAAGAAAATTACAGACCAATATCATGATGAATATCGATGCAAAAATCCTCAACAAAATACTAGCAAACAGAATCCAACAACACATTAAAAGGATCATATACCACGATCAAGTGGGATTTATCCCAGGGATGCAAGGATTCTTCAATACACACAACTCAATCAATGTGATACACCATATTAACAAATTGAAGAATAAAAACCATATGATCATCTCAATAGATGCAGAAAAAGCTTTTGATAAAATTCAAAACCCATTTATGATAAAAACTCTCCAGAAAGTGGGCATAGAGGGAAACTACCTCAACATAATAAAGGCCATATATGACAAACCCACAGCAAACATCATTCTCAATGGTGAAAAACTGAAAGCATTCCCTCTATGATCAGGAATGAGACAAGGATGATCACTGTCACCACTATTATTCAACATAGTTTTGGAAGTCCTAGCCATGGCAATCAGAGAAGAAAAAGAAATAAAAGGAATACAAATTGGAAAAGAAGAAGTAAAACTGTCACTGTTTGCAGATGACATGATACTATACTTAGAGAATCCTAAAAATGCCACCAGAAAACTACTAGAGCTAATCAATGAATTTGGTAAAGTTGCAGGATACAAAATTAATGCACAGAAATCTCTTGCATTCCTATACACTAATGATGAAAAATCTGAAAGAGAAATTATGGAAACACTCCCATTTACCACTGCAACAAAATGAATAAAATACCTAGGAATAAACCTACCTAGGGAAACAAAAGACCTGTATGCAGAAAACTATAAGACACTGATGAAAGAAATTAAAAATGATACCAACAGATGGAGAGATATACCATGTTCTTGGATTGGAAGAATCAATATTGTGAAAATGACTATACTACCCAAAGCAATCTACAAATTCAATGCAATCCCTATCAAATTACCAATGGCAATTTTTACGGAACTAGAACAAATCATCTTAAAATTTGTATGGAGACACAAAAGACCCCGAATAGCCAAAGCAGTCTTGAGGGAAAAAAACGGAGCTGGAGGAATCAGACTCCCTGACTTCAGACTATACTACAAAGCTACAGTAATGAAGCCAATATGCTACTGGCATAAAAACAGAAACATAGATCCAATGGAAGCAGATAGAAAGCCCAGAGATAAACCCACGCACCTATGGTCAACTAATCTATGACAAAGGAGGCAAAGATAGACAATGGAGAAAAGACAGTCTCTTCAATAAGTGGTGCTGGGAAAACTGGACAGCTACATGTAAAAGAATGAAATTAGAAAACTCCCTAACACCATACACAAAAATAAACTCAAAATGGATTCGAGACCTAAATGTAAGACCAGACACTATAAAACTCTTAGAGGAAAACAGGAAGAACACTCTTTGACATACATCACAGCAAGATATTTTTTGATTCACCTCTTAGAGTAATGGAAATAAAAACAAAAATAAACAAATGGGACCTAATGACACTTCAAAGCTTTTTCACAGCAAAGGAAACCATAAACAAGATGAAAAGACAACCCTCAGAATGGGAGAAAATGTTCGCAAACAAATCAATGGACAAAGGATTAATCTCCAAAATATATAAACAGCTTATGCAGCTCAATATTAAAGAAACAAACAACCCAATCCAAAAATGAGCAGAAGACCTAAATAGACATTTCTCCAAAGAAGACATACAGATGGCCAAGCACATGAAAAGCTGCTCAACATCGCTAATCATTAGAGAAATGCAAATCAAAACTACAATGAGGTATCACCTCACACCAGTTAGAATGGTCATCATCAGAAAATCTACAAACAACAAATGCTGGAGAGGGTGTGGAGAAAAGGGAACCCTCTTGCACTGTCGGTGGGAATGTAAATTGATATAGCCACTATGGAGAACAGTATGGAGGTTCGTTTAAAATCTAAAAATAGAATTACCATATGATCCAGCAATCCCACTACTGGGCATGTACCCAGAGAAAACCAGAATTCAAAAAGACACATGCACCCCAATGTTCATTGCAGCACTGTTTACAATAGCCAGGTCATGGAAGCAACCTAAATGCCCATCGACAGACGAATGGATAAAGAAGAAGTGGTACATATATACAATGGAATATTACTCAGCCATAAAAAGGAACGAAATTGAGTCATTTGTGGAGACGTGGAGGTATCTAGAGACTGTCATACAGAGTGAAGTAAGTCAGAAAGAGAAAAACAAATATCGTATATTAACGCATGTATGTGGAACCTAGAAAAATGGTACAGATGAACCTGTTTGCAGGGCAGAAGTTGAGACACAGATGTAGAGAACAAACATATGGACACCAAGGGGGGAAAACTGTGGTGAGGTGGGGATGGTGGTGTGCTGAATTGGGTGATTGGGATTGACATGTATACACTGATGTGTATAAAATTGATGACTAATAAGAACCTGCAGTATAAAAAAACAAACAAACATAAAAAACAACTAATACTAAACTTTCTTTGGGTTATTTGTATGGAACTATGTTAATATAAATGTTTCACACATTACATGAAATTTCTAAAAATCTTATATGTTCTGGTATAATGTTATAAGTCATAATTCTTGTTATTACTTTAAAATGTATATCTCAGAAATAACTAAATTTCCTTGTCAATTGCATTATTATGAACTTTCATCAAATCTTTAACCGTGGTCATTTTTAAGTCTTTTGTCATTTACAGATAGTTCTGGGTGTACTCTGATGCTTTTGCAAAAATGTTCCTATAAAAGGGTTTCATCTTCAAGTAATTCATGGAAACGACTCTGACAAGTACAGGTTTCTGGTAACTGACTGTACTGCTGAACTGAATGAATAAACATTTTCAGAACTCTAATGGAAAGCTGATGAATTCATAAAAGTGCTAACAAAAGATCAAGATGAAAAAAAGTTAATTACATGGGACTGAGTGAACTGATGAGGATGATTATAATTTTTGTGACTTTCTGTTTGAATAAAAAAAAAAAATCCCACAAGGACTCAGAGGCAAAACATATACAAATCAATTTTCACTGCAAAGTAAAGGAGCTGTTACAGTGGAGGATTACTGGACTGAATGTCAATATTATGACATAATATGAGTGTGTTTCATGTTTGGTAACTGCAATCATTGTTGCTTTTGCTGTGGTCATCCATTTACAATGCTTGGTGACAGTTTATTTATCTCTTGTAAAAATAAAATACGGTGTGTGCGTGTGAAAAACAAAAAAAACAGTGTTTACAGAACAGAGCCCAAGAGATTGGCATGGCATTCAAGGCCCCCACGGTTTAGTTCCTGCCAAGTTCCTTAGCCTCTTCTCTCACTCTATGGTGCCCGACCCCACCCCATGTCCATGCTGCAGGCATGCACTGGCTGTCATAAATGGGCAGGTGACCAATGGGTCATGACCAAGGCTGGTCCTCACCAGTAGTCCTCAATGTGCTGTGAAGTTTCTGGCCTCCATGTCTTTGCCCAGGCTGTTCCCTCAACCCAGAAAGCCCTTCCCCATCTCCCACAGGAAAATTCTACTCAAGCCTCCAAACATCGACTTAGAGGCCATCATATCCGTTGCCCGAGCAGAATCCCTATTCCTTGCGGGCACCCCTACAGCACCCGGCCATACTGCTCTCACCACCCCTCACACTCCGCCTCATGTAAAGACATTGATGAGTTATGTGCACCCACCCTTCCCCAGCTCCTTACTCACATCTGCTCAGGTGTGAGATCCTGAAGGCAGGGACCAACTCCTATTCATCTTTAGATCCCCTCCCAGCACTTGGCAGTGTCTGACACAGAGACGTGCTCAGTGAATATCTGTATAATCAAATGGTTGCACAGATGTGTAACACCTGTCCTTATGGAAGGATTCTGTGATCACTCCAGCCAGGGCCAACAGAGAGCCTCGTACCTGCTTTGGCTGCTGTCCCATTACCTTGGGCTATAACTATGTATGTGTTGGGTTCCCTACGTCCTACCAACCTACCTCGACTCCTGGCAAGAGAGTGTGAATTCCCGAAGGTGGTGATGATGCCTGATTTATCTTTGTGTGCACAGCACAGCCCCCAGCATGGAAATGATAAATGAACGAAGTCCATTAATGATAATAAATTAATCTATGTGGACAACTGTTAAGAAAAAAAAAAAAGTGCTATATGATCCAGCAATCCCACTTCTGGGCATATATCCAGACAAAACTATAATTCAAAAATATATACATGCACCTCTATGTTCATAGCAGCACTATTCACAATAGCCAAGACATGGACACAACCTAAATGATATACACACACACAATGGACTACTACTCAGCCATAGAAAAGAATGAAATTATGCTATTTGCAGCAACATGGATGGATCTAGAGATTATCATACTAAGTGAAGTAAGTCAGAAAGAGAAAGACAAATACCACAGGCTATCACTTATATGTAGAATCTAAAATACGACACAAATGAACTTATCTTAGAAACAGACTCACAGACATAGAGAACAGACTTGTGGTTGCCAAGAAAGGGGGGGGGGGTTGGGGAAGGGATGGATTGGGAGTTTGGGATTATCAGATGCAAACAATTGATATATAGAATGGATAAACAACAAGGTCCTCCTATTGTATGGCACAGGGAACTATATTCAGTATCCTGTGATAAACCATAATGGAAAGGAATATGAAAAAGAAAATACATATATCTGTAACTGAATCACCTTGCTGTACAGCAGAAACTAAACACAACATTGTAAATCAACTATACTTCAATAAAATAAATTTTTTTAAAAACAGGCTAGGTCAGTTAAAGGATGAAAGGGAAAAAGAAAAACATCACACCAGAACCCTCCTATCTCATGCTTCTGCACAATTCAAGTCCCCTCTGTACCACATGCTACCATGGACATCAGCAGTGAAGGGGAGCAGAATATGCCACCCCATAATATGCTGCTTTGGCATATTGATTATTTCGAATTAAAGTCACTTAAGAAACAGTCAGTACAAGGACACTCCGACCCTCCTTTGTCCTCCTGAAAGCAGGAAATAAATCTCCCATGTCAAAGCTACCCTCCCTCTACCAGGAGGGTACAAGACATCCTTATCACCAAAGACAGGCAATTTAGGGACAAGAAAGGCTATATAAGCAAACCTTTTATTTTGTCACTAATTTGCTAACCCCAAGCCCAAACCACTTTGTCTTGTCAACTCTTTGCAAATTTGTTTCCGTGTCTAAAAGGCATAAAAGCTGCCTACTTTGGTCACTTCTTTGAGTCTCATATTTTTATGAGTTCCCGTACATAGGAATTAAATTTGTTTTCTCTACTGTTAATCTGTCTTTTGTCAATTTAATTATTAGACCAGCCAAAGAACCTAGAAGGGAAGAAAGGAAAAGTTTCCCTTGCCTGTAGCATCATATAGCTGGGATTCAAAACACTGGGAGGAGATGAGGTTTATCAAGAAAAGTGTGTGGACTGCGGAAAAGAAACGAGGATCTGAAACAGAGCCCTGAGATCGCTGGCATTTAAGGATTAGCAGAGGAGGAAGGGCTTGTATAAAACAGAATGGAAAAGCAGTTGGAGAGGGCGGAGGAAGATGAGGACAGAGCAGTGTTATAAAAACCACAAGAAATAATCATTTCAAGGAAGAAGCTGTGCATAACCTGAAACCCCAAAAGAGCTGGTGTCAGTGAACCTTTGGTGTGCCAGAATGTAGGTTCGGTGTGGCTCCATCTTCTGACATTTGAGAAAAGCCAGAAATCCCAGTGAAATCTTATTTTAAACACTGTTCAAGTCAAAATAGATGTGACAACAAAAGCCTCCAGTTTGCAACCTCTGAGCTGGCAGACCCTTACCGCCACCTGTCTAGGTGGAGAGAAGACTTCATTTTCAAGGGACCATTTGCCAATATCCAGTTCTAGATCTATTAGGGGCACTGAAGGCCTCCTCCAACTGTTGAGATTTTCTGATGGCTTAACGTCTCCGATGGTGATTATGTGGCTTTCCAAATACTATAGATTGGCTTAATCAAGTAAGTCAATGGAAAAATGTGCCTCATCCATTCACCTTCCTACGGTTCTAATGTCAACCATGGAGGCACCAGTTCAGACCTTGCTTCCATCAACTGCTCTGGCCAGAGTGCTGACTCAGCTTCACCTCAACTTCTTCCTTCTGTGGTTCCTGGGAGTCCCCCATCTCCAGGAGCCCCATCAGAGCCACATACCCACCTAGGATACCTTTATATGCCTCTGCTCAGCTCAATGGTGATTCCCTCAAGTTCCAGCAACACTAAGAGGACTGATCCAGGTCAGCTTTCCTCTCACAGGCAGTGTGATGACTAATGCCCTCCTTGCAGACCTGATAATAAAAAGAACCGCCACTTTTTTTTTTTAAACATCTTTATTGGACTATAATTGCTTTACAATGGTGTGTTAGTTTCTGCTGTATAACAAAGTGAATCAGCTATACATATACATATATCCCCCTATCCCCTCCCTCTTGCGTTTCCCTCCCACCCTCCCTATCCCACCCCTCTAGGTGGTCACAAAGCACCGAGCTGATCTCCCTGTGCTGTGCAGCTGCTTCCCACTAGCTATCGATTTTACATTTGGTAGTGTATGTATGTCCACGCCACCTCCGCTTTTTGAATCCTCACTAGGTATTAACATATACTGGGCACTCAATAGAGGTGATTCCTTATCCATTTGGCAACGTTGTGAAATGTCTGTAATTTCATTTTATAGATAAGGAAAAATAAAATTCAGCAAAGTTAACTGGTTTGCCCAAAGTCCCAAAGCCAGTTAGATGGATCTGGGACTTGAGCCTAGATTAATCAGATTTCTATTACACAGGTTGCCTTTCCTATCTCTGTACAATGATCCATTTGAACCAAGTGTAATATGGCTGCCAAACGAGGCTGATTTAGAGATCCTTGTAAACAATGTTTTACTGCCAACTGGCCAGCCACCAAAAGGATCTGGGAATTGAAGGTATTTTGCACTTACTGAAGGGGTGGGAATAGGAGAAGGCACTGCTTACAGATTCAGGCCTTATGGTCTCTGAGCTAGAGGATATTTATAAGAAACCCTTCAAAATGGTAGACAGGAGAGATAGTTCTCCCTCTTTCCAAGGCAACTACTAGTTTCTCTAATCATTGGCTTAAACATTTTGCCTTCTCTAGTCAGAATGGCCAGAACTAGGAGACATCTATAAACCACAAAAGAAATTAACACAAGTGTGTTTCACCAGTTTATCACTGGATTGGGACCCCCTTGAGAAAACAGAAAAGCTTGGCCTATTCACCTTTGTCTCACTTAACACCAGTACCTGGCTCTTGAAAGGTACTCACTAAACACTTGTGGAGAACTAAATGAAATACTTTGTCGATGAAAAAATTAATCAGTCAATCTAAGAGAAAGAAATGTAAAATTTTATTCGAGCCAAATTGAAGATTATAACCCAGGAACAGCTCAGAAAACTCAGAGAACCGTTCTGCCCATTAGAAGTCAAAACACTGTTATATAAGTTTTTTGAGACAGAGGGTTATCCATTAAATAATATATTATTGACAGGTTACACAATCCAGCGGGTAGTGGGTTCTGGGTCATTGTGGCCCCTTACAAGATTAGAATGGAATGCTATCTTCTAAGGAGTTGTCTTGTCGACGCTAGGAGAATGTTGCTCTTTATGGTTGAGCAGGTATTTCTGCCAATGGGGAGGTTTGGTCGATGCATAATGCAGATACACGATGCACAGTACAGGGGAAAGAGGAGGCCAAAGGGCAGAGAAATTTTTTTACGTTTAAATTTTTCCTGTCTTGCCATAAAATATGAATTTTATTTCACAGTCTGGTTCTGAACTAGTGAATGTGGGTTTTTTTGTTTTTTGTTTTGGGTTTTTTTGGTGGTGTTGTTTGTTTGGTTTTGGGCAGTTCCAAAAATCACATTTATCCTGAAAGAGCTAGGATTTGCAATCACTGAGAAATGTCAAAGAAATGATGTACCAGCTTTGAAGAGAGTTGTATAAAGATAATCCTAAAAATATTTTTTGTTGGAAGTAGACGTTGAAGAGAACAGGTAGTGGTCTCAGAGCTTTGGAGCCAAAAGATCTTTGTGATCATCACATCGCTGATTCTCCTCCTTGGACAGAAAAGAAACAGAAGCCAGAGGTGGGAAGTGACTTGACCAAGGTCACACATATCTAGGACTGATGTTGCCTTTAGGATGCAGGAAGGTTCTGGTTCTTCTGTTTTAATGACATTCCACATGCTTTATAGCCTCAGTATATTCATTCCTTTGCGAGTTAACATTCAGCCGGTAAGATAATTACTAACTTCAGCTCTGCCCCTGAGGTGCCTTTGTAAAACTCCAGGGCCCCACTGAACACCGTTTGAAAACTACCAACTTAGATAATTTATCGCTGGTTATTTAAACTTTTAGCGCATTCAAGCAAAAATGTCTTTTAATTCCCTGAAAACTGGCTATTCTCATTGGCAGCATTTATTCTTCTCTTCCTTTCCTGATGAATAAACCCATTAATGAAAGAATGCGCTGTGTACTTTCTTTTGTGCTGTTATCCATCTGAATTAACATGTGTGTGGGCAGAGCCCAAGTGGTGAGACCAAGATCCTCTGCTGGGCGGACCCTCTTGTGGGTCTCAAACCCAAGGGCGCCCAAGCTTGCTTTGCGGTGATGGCAGAAACGGTGCTCTTTAGACCTGAATCGCTGAGTCTGAAATTTCTAAGTTTGAAATTCTGAGTAAGATAGAGAGCTGCAGGAAAGAATGATAAACAACCTGATTATCTCTACATTGGTAAAGCAGTGATGGAGAATTCTAGACTAATGAAGCCAGAGACATCTCATTTTAAGCCAGTATTTTCTGTAAAACTTCCTAATAGCTTGTAATAACAAGAATCATTTATTGGATGTTTACCCCATGCTTACACAACCATATGAGACAAGTACCATTATAATTCTCATTTTACCAATGACAAAACTGAGGCTTAGCAGTTGGAGTTCTTAACTCAAAGAAACACACTCTGGCTAAACAAAGCAGAGTTGGGGTGGAGAGATACTGGAGAGGAGAGATATCTTGAAGGGTTTTAGTGGTGACACCAAGGGGAGCTGGGGGAGGGAAGATTTTCTCAATCTTTATTATGTAGGATGTGGAAATTGAGTAGAGACTCTGGAGCCAGACTGTTGAGATTAGAATCCTGGCTCCACCCCTTACTCTATGTGACCTTGAACTGGGTCTCTCAGTTTCCCCATCTGTAAAGTGGGTATAATAATAGAACCTATCTCAAAGAACAGCTGTGTTTAAAAGCAGTTAGCTCAGTGCCACACTCACTGCGGGATCTCAGCATGATAGTTATCATCAGCTAATGTATAAAGTGCTATGTATTGGGTTGGCCAAAAAGTTTGTTTGGGTTTTTCATAACATCTTACAGAAAAACCCGAACAAAGTTTTTGGCCACCCCAATAAATGTGCTTTCAAGTCCCCTCCTTGGGTCAGCCTCTCTCCCAGCAGATTGCTGCCCTTGAATTCCACCTATAAACTCTAACTGTATTAATCAGTTCTGGTCATCACTAGTGGCAGCTGTGGCCTAGTGATATGTCCTTCAACCTCTGATTGGTCCAGGCAGAGATGTAAGGAGAGCATCCCACCAATGGAAACAGACCTAATCATCTCAATCTCTCAAAAAAACAGCAGAAAAGATTCCTTGAAATCATAAAGAGCTTTCAAAAGACAAGTATTTGGAGGATAAACAGTAAGGAATGGCCTGGATTGTTTATACAGATCTCCTGTGACTGGAGACTGGAGTCATAAGTTGAATCCTGGCATGAAATAAAGTACACACGAGGGAAGGCTTGAACTGGGGACATCAGCTTGTGTTCTCCAGTGTAGTTGCTACACCACGAATCCCCAGGAGCAGGCCTGCCAAGCAGGGACGCTCACTAGCTCTCCAACGCAGTCCCTAAGGCTGCCTCCTAGTAAGTCTGGCAGAGATAAACAGGGTGACCGCCCAGGCGACTGCATTATAGGGGAGAACCTCCACCATGTAGAGAGGGTGGTGTGACCACTGCCAGAGTGTCTGAGCTGCAGCGTGTTGGCCTCTTTGCACAAGCTCTAAAACCAGAGAAAGAGCCCAAATTTGCCAAAGAGCTATATGGGAACAGAGGAAGAAGAGACTTAAAAAAAAAAGATAATTATTCTAATAAAACACTAAATTTACAAGGAAAAGAAAACAAAGGTACTTTCCTAGGAATTCTAATCTCACCATCAAAAAAGGACTTAGCACAACTCATCTCCCCGGAAAAGATAGGGGAAAGCATCTCCCTGGCATAGCCTTGGGCCTTATAGATTCAGATTGGGACATCATTTTTCCTCGGTTCATGAGAGCTGCATCTCTTTTGTTTTTGTTCCTAAATTTCCTCTTACATAAAAGAACCAAAATTCCTTCCTGAAGCCTCTGGTTCCCACAACTTGCTTAGGAAGAATTTGATGTTATAAATGCAGAACCACTTGCTTGCTTCATGACCCTGGCAAGTCACCGAACTTCGCTGAGACTTGGTTTCTCCCCTCTAGAGTCCTGGCTTTGTCTGCCCAACATGCCTTCCTCCATTTTCCCTGTTAGGTGGGCTCCATCTCACAAACCATGGCGTTGCCGCTGTAGAAATAAAAGCTCTCTGATACAGTCTTGCTTCTGCAGCCTCTCTTGCGGCCACGGGTGAACTTATAGTTTAAATTCTGTGAGTTGGAGCTTTGAATTCAAGGCAGGATCTACCTGGAATCTGTTCACGTGAGAGTGGTGTCAGCCATTAAATTCAGTCTCTGGAGACACAGTGATAACAACTGGGCCCAGGGATGCTGGGGAAAGTGGTGATACTGGGAGGTCTATGCCCAGTATGTGTGTGTGGGGGGGGGGGGGCGGGGCGGAACACACATTTTCTGCTCCATGTGTTTCCATGGGGAGGAGCCTCCCTAAGGTAACACCAGTCTTGCCTCTCCATCTGTCACCAGATCACTGAATTGCGAGACAACTTATCTATGGAAAACATGATTCCCAGTCTACTTTCTACTATGCAGTAAAAGGAGTCTAAGCCTATGAGGGGAGAGGTGTGTGGATGGAGGGAAGTCTGGGTTTTCCTGCTGTGCCAGTCTTGGGGCAGGTAATTCTGCCTAATTCTGAAATGAGGTGTTAGCATTCCCGTATTAGTTCTAAAATCCATCTGCTTTTTTAAAAACTTCAATTTATTTCGGAAGGAAACGTTATATGATCACTAATGGAAAAAGATTCTTCTTAACATTAGGCATGCATAAACTTTAAATACATGACTGTTAAAAATAAATATACTTGTCTACCACTTAAAATCATCTTCAGATCAGTGGTATGTGAGTTTTATTTTGGAAAACTCTCCATTATGCTATACTGTCTCTTTTTTTTTGTTTTGTTTTTTAAATAGAGACTGGCCACTTTTGTCCTGAGGTAAGAAATGATAGACTGCACAGAAATGAGCCTTAAACAATATTTATACAGTCACACCAAATTAATAGGTTCTCATGGCAATTATGCAAATTTCACTTTCTCTTTAATAATGTAGCTTTCTAGTTAGTGTTGGAATTAGGTAGTGTGAATCTTCCAGCTTATTTTCAAGATTGTTTTGGTTATACTAGGTCCTTTGCATTTCCACATAAATTTTCGAATAACTTGTCACTTACTTCAAAAAACAAGTCTGATGAGGTTTTGATTGGGACTGTACTGAATTTAGAGATGAAATTTTGGGAAAATGGACATTTTAAATAACATTGGGTCATCTTTTCTATGAACATGGCATACCTGCCCATTTAATTAGGTCTTTAATTTCTCTCAGCAATATTTTGTAGTTTTTAGTGTAAAGTTTTTGCATTTCTTTGATTAAATTTATTCCTGTTTTGTGTTTATGATATAAAATTGTCTTAAAGTTTTATTTACATTTTAAAAATTAATGTTATATATTGGTGCTAATATGTAAACATATGATTGATTTTTGTATATTGTTATTATATCCTAGAGCCTTGTTAGATTCATCTATTAGTTCTAGTAACTTTTTGTACATTCCATAGGATTTTTTATGTAAACATTCATGCTCTCTGTGAAAAAATGACAACTTTTCCCTTTTCAGTCTTGATGACTGTATTTCACTGTTTGGCCATATAAAACTGGCTAGTATCTCCAGTACAATGTTGAATAGAGGCCATGAGAGTTGACATTATTGTCTTGTTCATGAAATTAGGGAGAAAGTACTCAATATTTCATTATTATATGTGATGTTACTTTTTTTAAGAGAGGCCCTTTTTCAGGTTGAGTAACTTCTCTCTATTTCTAATTTGCTGAGAATTGTATTGTGAATAGCTGCTGAATTTTGTCAAATGCTTTTAATGCTATTTAAATGATCATGCGGTTTTTCTCTTATATTATTAATGGTGAATTACATTGATTGATTTTTGAATATTAAACCAACCTTGTATTCCAGGGATAAACCTCATGTGATAATGATGTATTTTTCTTTTTGAATTTGACTTATTAATATTTTGGTAAGACTTTTTGTGTCACTATTCATGAGAGATATGCTTTATTCTCTTTTCTTGTATTGTCTTTAACAAGCTTTTGTGTTGGGATTATTCTGGCCTCAAAACAAGTTAGGAATATTCCCTCTTCTAATCTTGGAAAGAATTTAAGATTGGTATTATGTCTTTCTTAACTGTTTGATAGAATTTACTAGTGAAACAGTTTAGACCTGGAATCCTTTTTGTGGAAAGGTTTTAATAACAAATTCAATTAAAATAACAGATATATGGATATTCAGAGTTTCCATTTCTTCTTTTGTCAGTTTTGGTGAGTTGTTTTTCAAGGAATTTGTGCATTTTATTTAAGTTGTTGAGTTTATTGACAGTTGTGCACCATAATCCCTTATTATACTGTTATTGTCTGTAAGATCTGTAACGATACTCCCTCTTTCATTTTCAGTATTGATAAATTGTTTCCTTTTTTTTTGTATCAGTCTAGCTAGGGGCTTAGCAATTTAATTAATTTTTTCAATAAACAAATTTTGGGTTTTGTTAAATTTTCACAGCTTTTTTTCTGTTTGATTTCTGTTCTTATCTTGGTCTCATCTCTTCCACATCTTTTGAGTTTAGTTTAGTTATTTTTTTAGTTTCTTAAGGTGGAAACTTAGGTTATTGGTTTTAAACATTTCCCTTTCAGTTTCTGCCTGCTTTTTGTTTTTCTCTGGTGCCTTTAAAACAACTAGGTAAAATATTTTGCCCATAGTGTATAAATGTTATCTGCAGAATAGTCATTCAGTATAAGCCCTTCTGCCATTGCTGAAACTGGAACTCAGTTTTGTTTTGTTTTTTAATTTTTGGCTGCACGCAGGCTTCTTCTAGTTGCGGTGAGGGGGGGCTACTCTTCGTTGCGGTGCACAGGCTTCTCATTGTGGTGGCATCTCTTGTTGCACAGCATGGGCTCTAGGTGCGTGGGCTTCACTAGTCGTGGCTCGCGGGCTCTAGAGGGCAGGCTCAGTAGTTGTGGTGCATGGGCTTAGTTGCTCCATGGCATGTGGGATCTTTCCAGACCAGGGATCGAACCTGTGTCCCCTGCATTGGCAGGCGGATTCTTAACCACTGTGCCACCAGGGAAGTCCCTGGAACTCAGTTTTAAGCTTCAAAATCTTGGGTAAGTATTCTAACCCATGTGTCAACTTCCTCACCTGTAAAGTGGGGGTGATTTAACATACCTTAGAAGATTGTCATGGAAAGCAAATGAGATGATGCATATGAAAACATTTTTGAAAGAATAAACATGAGGGTTTCCCTGGTGGTGCAGTGGTTGAGAATCTGCCTGCCAATGCCGGGGACACGGGTTCGAGCCCTGGTCTGGGAAGATCCCACATGCCACGGAACAACTAGGCCTGTGAGCCACAGCTACTGAGCCTGCACGTCTGGAGCTTGTGCTCCACAACAAGAGAGGCCGTGACAGTGAGAGGCCCGCACACCATGATGAAGAGTGGCCCCCACTCGCCGCAACTGAAGAAAGCCCTTGCACAGAAACGAAGACCCAACACAGCCAAAAATAAATAAATAAAATAAATAAATTTTTTTAAAAACCTTATCAAATTTTTTAAAAAATTAAAAAAAAAGAATACACATGATATATAAATTATATTATCATTAATGCAACATAAAGTTAATAAAAATAAACTCCCATGGCATGCACTTGTATTTCCACTAAAAGTTAAGACACAATACTAAGTCATCTTATTTTCATAGCCTGGTAGATGAGGAAGATATTCCTTTATCTTTTTCCAATATATTCTAACTAACCTTGTAATTATATGCAACTTCATATCCAACCGATATTGAAGGTCTATCATGTATATATTAGGCACATTTATGTGCACTATCTTATTCAATTTCTCACAAAAATAGCGCCCTCCAATTTATCAACATGTGACAATAACTAAAAAATTTTCACACCTTGATTCTCCTCTTAAGAATCTTAATGAAATCAGAGAAGTCACCTAGATTTATGTGCAAATTGCTTATTGCAGCTTTACACATAACAAAAAAAGGGAAACCAAAATAAATGTGTATAAAGGATTTGTTAAATTATGATGCATACATGTAATGTAATATTATTCAGCTGTTAAAAACATTCAGATTATTTTATCACATGGGAAAAGTATATAATATTAAGTGTAAAGTATAAGATTACTGTTTAAACATGATTACAATTTTGTTTAAAAATAGGAATTAGAAAAAAGTAGCCAAAAGGAAATATACCAGCAGAAGCAAGAAGAACTACAATCCTGCAGCCTGTGGAACAAAAACCACATTCACAGAAAGATAGTCAAGTTGAAAAGGCAGAGGGCTATATACCAGATGAAGGAACAAGATTAAACCCCAGAAAAACAACTAAATGAAGTGGAGATAGGCAACCTTCCAGAAAAAGAATTCAGAATAATGATAGTGAAGATGATCCAGGAACTCGGAAAAATAATGGAGGCAAAGATGGAGAAGATGCAAGAAATGTTTAACAAAGATCTAGAAGAATTAAAGAACAAACAAACAGAGATGAACAGTACAATAACTCAAATGAAAACTACACTAGAAGGAAGCAATAGCAGAATGACTGAGGCAGAAGAACTGATAAGTGACCTGGAAGACAGAATTGTGGAATTCACTGCTGCAGAACAGAATAAAGAAAAAAGAATGAAAAGAAATATAGACAGCCTAAGATACCTCTGGGACAACATTAAATGCAACAACATTTGCGTTATAGGGGTCCCAGAAGGAGAAGAGAGAGAGGAAGGACCAGAGAAAATATTCGAAGAGACTATAGTCAAAAACTTCCCTAACATGGGAAAGGAAATAGCCACTCAAGTCCAGGAAGCACAGAGATTCTCATACAGGATAAACCCAAGGAGAAACATGCTGAGACACATAGTAATCAAATTGACAAAAATTAAAGAAAAAGAAAAATTATTGAAAGCAGCAAGGGAAAAACGACAAATAACATAGAAGGGAACTCCCATAAGGTTAGACAGCTGATTTCTCAACAGAACCTCTACAAGCCAGAAGGGAGTGGCATGATATACTTAAAGTGATGAAAGGGAAGAACCTACAACCAAGATTACTCTACCCGGCAAGGATCTCATTTAGATTTGATGGAGAAATCAAATGCTTTACAGACAAGCAAAAGCTAAGAGAATTCAGCACCACCAAATCAGCTCTACAACAAATGCTAAAGGAAATTCTCTAAGGGGGAGACACAAGAGAAGAAAAGGACCAACAAACACAAACCCATAACAATTAAGAAAATGGTCATAGGAGCATACATATCGATAATAACCTTAAACCTGATTGGATTAAATGCTCCAACCAAAAGACACAGGATTGCTGAATGGATACAAAAACAAGACCCATATATATGCTGTGTACAAGAGGCCCACTTCAGACCTAGGGACACATACAGACTGAAAGTGAGGGGATGGAAAAAGATATTCCATGCAAATGGAAATCAAAAGAAAGCTGGAGTAGCTATACTCATATCAGATAAAATAGACTTTAAAATAAAGAATGTTACAAGAGACAAGGAAGGACACTACATAATGATCAAGGGATCAATCCGAGAAGAAGATATAACAATTATAAATATATATGCACCCAACATAGGAGCACCTCAATACGTAAGGCAACTGCTAACAGCTATAAAATAGGAAATCGACAGTAACACAATAATAGTGGGGGAATTTAACACCTCACTTACACCAATGGACAGATCGTCCAAAATGAAAATAAATAAGGAAACACAAGCTTTAAATGACACAATAGACTAGATAGATTTAATTGATATTTATAGGACATTCCATCCAAAAACAGCAGATTACACTTTCTTCTCAAGTTCTCACAGAATATTTTCCAGGATAGATCACATCTTGGGTCACAAATCAAGCCTCAGTAAATTTAAGAAAATTGAAATCATATCAAGCATCTTTTCTGACCACAACGCTATGAGATTAGAAATCAATTACAGGGAAAAAAACCATAAAAACCACAAACACATGGAGGCTAAAGAATACGTTACTAAATAACGAAGATATCACTGAAGATATCAAAGAGGAAATCAAAAATTACCTAGACACAAATGACAATGAAAACACGATGATCCAAATCCTATGGGATGCAGCAAAAGCAGTTCTAAGAGGGAAGTTTATAGCAATACAAGCCTACCTCAAGAAAAAAAACACTCAACAATCTAACCTTACACCTAAAGGAGCTAGAGAAAGAAGAACAAACAAAACCCAAAGTTAGCAGAAGGAAAGAAATCATAAAGATCAGAGCAGAAATAAATGAAATAGAAACAAAGAAAACAATAGCAAAGATCAGTAAAACTAAAAGGTGCTTCTTTGAGAAGATAAACAAAATTCATAAACCATTGCCAGACTCATCAAGAAAAAGAGAGAGAGGACTCAAATCAATAAAATTAAAAATGAAAACGGAGAAGTTACAACAGACACTGCAGAAATACAAGCATCCTAAGAGACTACTACAAGCAACTCTATGCCAATAAAATGGACAACCTGGAAGAAATGGAAAATATGAACAGACCAATCACAAGTAATGAAATTGAAACTGTGATTAAAAATCTTCCAACAGGGCTTCCCTGGTGGCGCAGTGGTTGAGAATCTGCCTGCCAATGCAGGGGACACGGGTTCGAGCCCTGGTCTGGGAAGATCCCACATGCCGCGGAGCAACTAGGCCCGTGAGCCACAATTACTGAGCCTGCGCGTCTGGAGCCTGTGCTCCGCAACAAGAGAGGCCACGATAATGAGATGCCCGCGCACCGTGATGAAGAGTGGCTCCCACTTGCCACAACTAGAGAAAGTCCTCGCACAGAAACGAAGACCCAACACAGCCATAAATTAATTAATTAATTAATTTAAAAAAAAAATCTTCCAACAAACAAAAGCCCAGGACCAGATGGCTTCACAGGTGAATTCTATCAAACATTTAGAGAAGAGCTAACACCCATCCTTCTCAAACTCTTCCAAAAAATTGCAGAGGAAGGAACAATCCCAAACTCATTCTATGAGGCCACCATCATCCTGATACCAAAAACAGACAAAGATACTACAAAAAAAGAAAATTACAGACCGATATCACTCATGAATATAGATGCAAAAATCCTCAACAAAATACTAGCAAACAGAATCCAACAACACATTAAAAGGATCATACACCACGATCAAGTGGGATTTATCCCAGGGATGCAAGTATTCTTCAATATACGCAAATCAATGTGATATACCATATTAACAAATTGAAGAATAAAAACCATATGATCATCTCAATAGATGCAGAAAAAGCTTTTGACAAAATTCAACACCCATTTATGATAAAAACTCTCCAGAAAGTGGGCATAGAGGGAACCTACCTCAACATAATAAAGGCCATATACGACAAACCCACAGCAAACATCATTCTCAATGGTGAAAAACTGAAAGCATTTCCTCTAAGATCAGGAATGAGACAAGGATGTCCACTCTCACCACTATCATTCAACATAGTTTTGGAAGTCCTAGCCATGGCAATCAGAGAAGAAAAAGAAATAAAAAGAATCCAAATTGGAAAAGAAGTAAAACTGTCACTGTTTGCAGATGACATGATACTACACATAGAGAATCCTAAAAATGCCACCAGAAAACTACTAGAGCTAATCAATGAATTTGGTAAAGTTGCAGGATACAAAATTAATGCACAGAAATCTCTTGCATTCCTATACACGAATGATGAAAAATCTGAAAGAGAAATTATGGAAACACTCCCATTTACCACTGCAACAAAATGAATAAAATACCTAAGAATAAACCGACCTAGCGAGACAAAAGACCTGTATCCAGAAAACTATAAGACACTGATGAAAGAAATTAAAGATGATACCAACAGATGGAGAGATATACCATGTTCTTGGATTGGAAGAATCAACATTGTGAAAATGACTATACTACCCAAAGCAATCTACAGATTCAATGCAATCCCTATCAAATTACCAATGGCATTTTTTACGGAACTAGAACAAATCATCTTAAAATGTGTATGGAGACACAAAAGACCCCGAATAGCCAAAGCAGTCTTGAGGGAAAAAAACGGAGCTGGAGGAATCAGACTCCCTGACTTCAGAGTATGCTACAAAGCTACAGTAATCAAGCCAATATGCTACTGGCATAAAAACAGAAACATAGATCCAATGGAAGAAGATAGAAAGCTCAGAGCTAAACCCACGCACGTATGGTCAACTAATTTATGACAACGGAGGCAAAGATAGACAATGGGGAAAAGACAGCCTCTTCAATAAGTGGTGCTGGGAAAACTGGACAGCTACATGTAAAAGAATGAAATTAGAACACTCCCTAACACCATACACAAAAATAAACTCAAAATGGATTCAAGACCTAAATGTAAGACCGGACACTATAAAACTCTTAGAGGAAAACATAGGAAGAACACTCTTTGACATCAATCACAGCAAGATCTTTTTTGATCCACCTCCTAGAGTAATGGAAATAAAAACACAAATAAACAAATGGGACCTAATGAAACTTCAAAGCTTTTGCACAGCAAAGGAAACCATAAACAAGAGGAAAAGACAACCCTCAGAATGGGAGAAAATATTTGCAAACGAATCAACGGACAAAGGATTAATCTCCAAAATATATAAACAGCTTATGCAGCTCAATATTAAAGAAACAAACAACCCAATCCAAAAATGGGCAGAAGACCTAAATAGACATTTCTCCAAAGAAGACATACAGATGGCCAAGAAGCACATGAAAAGATGCTCAACATCAGTAATTATTAGAGAAATGCAAAGTAAAACTACAATGAGGTATCACCTCACACCGGTTAGAATGGGCATCATCAGAAAATCTACAAACAACAAATGCTGGAGAGCGTGTGGAGAAAAGGGAACCCTCTTGTACTGTTGGTGGGAACGTAAATTGATACAGCCACTATGGAGAACAGTATGGAGGTTCCTTAAAAAACTAGAAATAGAATTACCATATGATCCAGCAATCCCACTACTGGGCATATACCCAGAGAAATCCATAATTCAAAAAGACATATGCACCCCAATGTTCATTGCAGCACTATTTACAACTGCCAGGTCATGGAAGCAATCTAAATGCCCACTGACAGACAAATGGATAAAGAAGAAGTGGTACATATATACAATGGAATATTACTCAGCCATAAAAAGGAACGAAATTGAGTCATTTGTTGAGACGTGGATGGATCTAGAGACTGTCATACAGAATGAAGTAAGTCAGAAAGAGAAAAACAAATATCGTATATTAACGCATTTATGTGGAACCTAGAAAAATGGTACAGATGAGCCGATTTGCAGGCCAGAATTTGAGACACAGATGTAGAGAACAAACATATGGACACCAAGGGGGGAATACCACGTTGGGGTGGGGATGGTGGTGTGCTGAATTGGGTGATTGGGATTGACATGTATACACTGATGTGTATGAAATTGACTAATAAGAACCTGCAGTATAAAAAAACAAACAAACAAACAAAAAGGAAATATACCAAAATATTAATAATGATTATCTCTGGAGTGATACAATTAGGGATGAGTCTTTCTTCACATTCTTTGCTGAGGTTCTAAATTATTCACAGGAATTTATGATTTTAGCTTTCAGTTTCTCTTTTGGATGCAGAGACACTCTGAATTGGGTTAATCTTAATCAATTCAGTAAACAGTCTCCTCATTGGTCCATGCATAGCCATTGTTTATTCATTTGTTTATTACAGTGTAGTAAGTACTCATACACCCAATGCTAAATATAAAAGCTAGGACTAAAATAAAAATTTGCATCTAGGCATGAATCTTCTCCTATCCCACTCACTACTTTTCTTTACTCAAAATAACCACTTTCCCAAATCTCATAATTCCCTTCTTTTCCTTTTAATAAAGTTGTATATGGATACATGCTTTTGTAAAGCTATATAAACTATATATTTTTTTATCTTGGTTGTTTCAACTTTTTAAAGAGCATAGTATGTTATATATTATCTTCTAGGACTTTATTCACTTAATATTGCTGAAATTCATCTGTATTGATGCGTATATCACTGGAGATCATTTATTTTGATTACTATGTAATATTCTATTGTGCAACTATATTACTGTTTTTTTTCTGTATTTTAGGTTATTTCCAGACTTTTCCTGTTATGAACAGTACTATGGATATTCTTGTACATGTCTTCCCAGTGTCCCTGTATACCAATTTGGATATAAACCTGGGAGTGGAAATGCTTGTCATAGGGTATGTGAAACTTCAAACTGTTTTTCCAAAGTGGTCGCATCAGTCCATACATATTCCCACCAGCAGTGTATGAGATCCTATGAATCTGTATCCTTACCAGCATTTGGTATTGCCAGATGTATTGCTTTTATATTCAGGAAAAGAAGGTTTCTAAAACAAACTAAGAACAAAAACAAAACTGCCTTGCCCTCCCTTCCCCCAAACTCCAGGAAAGATTCGGGGCACAGGAGGTGGTATAGAAAACTATTCCTCCACCAATAGCTTTTCACCTTTTTCTAGCTCTAGAAACCCTCTTCTAGCAGTGAGTTGGAAACAGTGTGGGGGTGTGAGAAGTAGGAAAACTGCAGAATTTTGTGTCATGAGGACTCTTTCCAGCAGATGGTGAAATTATTCTGAATAATTAGAATTAGAATTCTAATTAAAATTAGAAACCTCTTATTCTCTCTCTGTCTTTCTTTTTGTCTCTGTCTTTCCACCTTTTCCTCTTTCTCTCCTGAAATACAAACACTCGACCAGATATATCATTTTTATTCTCTGCAGTATGTTCCTAAAATACTCACCTTGCAATCCTCTGCAAATATCAGAGAACTGACCTGCTATCTAGTGTTTTCTTTTTTCTTGGCTACAGAGTAAGAACCTGCCAGTTACACTAAGTGGGGTGAGGGTTTCCCTGAACAAGCATTGCAGAGAATGAGAAATTCAGAACCATAAGAATTGGAAAACCTATTCCAACAGCAGCACTCTGCTTGCCTCTCCTTTCAAAATTGAGTCCTAGTTTCTATCACTTTGCAGTAGCCTGTGACATGATACAGAACACCAGATGGACACGAGAATCTGTGATTTTGCCCATTGATTCTGAGAAAGGTAGGCAGCCCACTTTTAAATATACAGAAGAACAACCAGGATAAGCTTGAGGGCCAAACTGATTCTCAACCTGGAATTATCATTCAGCCTAGAGGGCAGACCGCAGAGGCAGAGCTCCCCAGCAATTTCACAAGGTAAATCAACCTGCCTCAGGACAGTGGTTTTCCAACTAGGTTTAGCAGGGTCCTCTCAGAGCTCTGGAGAAAGGAGGAGAGTCAGGGAGGCAGTTAGAAACCCACTTTGAGATAGAAATAGAGTAGCTTCAAAAAGTCTTTAACATATTTGGTCAAAATCAATTTTCTTATGAAAAAAAAAATTTTTTTTTTTTGGCCATGCAGCTTACAGGATCTTAGTTCCCTGACTGAGATCAAACCTGTGCCCCCTGCAGTGGAAGCACAGAGTCCTAACCACTGGATTGCCAGGAAATTCCCAATAGTCCTCTATTTTAAAGAAAGTTTAGAGACCATTGACAATGCTTAGATCTTAAGGTCTAAGAGTAACAGAGGTATAGATCTGAAACACACTTTGGAACAGCAGAGTTATATGAGATGAAGTTAGATGTGGATTCTATGTTGCAGAAGGCAGGTCCATGTGATTTCAAAACCAGCCAAGTGGGAAATAAGGCTTGACTCTTCTGATAAAAATTAAGGAGCTGAACATAAGACTCTTAATTCAACATGAGTAAAATTATTAGGGGGAAGGAATCTGTGCCACTTTTGGTCACCATTGTCTTGTGTGCCTAGCACAGTGCCTGGTACATAATGGGTGTTGAAAGACTTGAGAAAGGAAGAAAGAAAAAGGATGGAGGGAGGCATATCACGTGGGCAGGACCAAGAGTCTTTTTATAAAATAATTAAGATATTTCCAAAAAATACACACACACACACACACACACACACACACACACACACACACACACACACACACACAGGAGAATCTCAAGTTTTTCACCAGGGAGTACAATGAAGAAAAATTCAGAATACTAATTAGCAAACATTTACCTCATCTACGGAAAAATTCTAACATACCTGTCACACATTTCATTTTAAACAGCAATGGTTCCTTCCAGTAGAAATTGGTTGTGAAATTGTTACTGAGTCCAAGCTCATACTGCTCACCACATGACAGGCCAATAAATCGCAAGATACATTGTTGGGGCAAGGAATAGTGACTTTATTCAGAAAGCCAGCAGACCGAGAAGATGGTGGACTTGTGTTCCAAAGAACCATCTTGCCTGAGCTAGAATTCAGGCTTCTTTTGTACTAAAAGGGGAGGAAGTAAAGCCAAACATTTCCCGGTTCCAGTCAGCCTCTGGAGGGGAAGTTTAATTTCTCTCTTCCTGCAGTCATTCACAGGAGGGCCTTGTCAGGATGTTTCATGTGAGCTAAATGATGGTATTTTAGCTTAATGCTCATTATTGGGGAGGCAGGGTTCCCAGAGATGAGCCATTATGTATAATTTAAGCTTATAGGCAACATCCATTTAGTGATTAACTTGTAATAGAACACAAAGATTCTTCTCTATTACAATTCCCTACTGTCAATGTCCATTCTACAATCTTGTGGGGAAAGGGACAAGACTGCTCTGACTACTTCCTGCTGAATGGGGGTGATAAATATTCTTTAGAATCTTTAAGTCAGTAGTAAAATCCTCTTTCCTTTTTAATCTACAACTATTTAAACCTGATGAAACCCCTTAGCATGTTGTTTTCTATTTTGTAATTGAACTTGGAGTTTTGGTTCCAGCTCCCAATACATATACTAAATTCCTGTGCTATTTATTTGGACAAAATTAAACAAATAGGTTGACCCTTCTCCAGTTATAATGAAATTACCATCTACTTTAGTTGGATAGGCAGACCTGTTGGAGGCAACTTCATGAACAGAGGTTAACATAGTGCCCAAACTTTTAACATAATGGGCAACTGCTATGCCTTTTAGAGCATTTATAGATTCTCTCACCAGGGCAGACACCTGGAATGGCCTACCATACGATATTTCAAAGGGGCTTAATTTAAGCCTGCTTCTGGGAGCCACTGATCTATAGCAGGGTAACTGGCAAGGCCCTATCCCAAGAAAATTAGTTTCTTGAGATTATTTTAATAGTGTTCCTTTTTAACAATGTTCCTTTTTAATGTACGATTCTTTTTCTTGGTTTTTCCTGTTGATTGTGGTCTCCAGGCTGAATGCAGTTTCAATGCCTTAATCCAAATCAGGGGATAATTTCCTTAAGGAGGGCTTTAACCACTTCAAGACTTTCTGTCCAGGTGGAATATGTTTCCACTCATCCTGAAAAAGATAAACACTAGCAGATTATCTAAAATTTCCTGCAGCTCGAGGCATTTGAGTAAAGTCTATTTTCCAGTCCCTGGTAGGGCAGGTGCTCCTGTGTTGAATCCCCATCTGGGGAGGTCTGACAGTAGTCATTGTGTTATTTTTAGCACAAGTCATGGTCTTCTGCATGCACCTTTCATTATTTTCTTTAAATAAACCCCTGGAGGTTACTCTGGATGATTATTGGTCTGCATCAATTGTGATGTTATGTACAATGGCCACTTGATTGTTTTGCTTAGTAGGTCTTGCTTAGTAGGTCTAAACTCACACTGAAGCAGAGTTTGAGGTTCATCTCAGAATTCTTGTTGAGCCAAGTGATTTTTTTCTGGTGCGAATGAAACATCTGCAGATACATCAGCAATACTTGTGACCAGAGCTGAACAACCTGTCCAAGGGCACCAATGGACACATCAGTGATGGAATCCCCATTTAAATCTCCATAGCCATCCAGGGATCTCCAAAAGCACTGAATATGGCTTCTAAAGGCTGCATTGGATCCCAGGATTTTCTGGGAATACCTCATGTGAATGGTGCCCTCATGACCACTGTAGATGTACACAGCTCCAGAGTTCTGATTTTCCAAAGGTGAATCAACGATCACATCATTAAAGCCATCCATGTTGATGTCTGAAAGAGCTGCAATGGCTGAACCAAACTGAGCATTTTCAACACCCTCGAGGTCTTCCACAAATTGGTGCCAATTCAAAACACCCATTGTGATAGTAAACAGGTAGATTCTTCCTTTCTCTTTCTTTAGGTCATTCATGTGCATAGGCACATCTATCAAGAGCACATCTGTAATGGTGTCTCTATCCACATCGACTGAACACAGCACACTACCAATATAGCCGATCTGGTCACCTCTGTGAGACTGAGTAACTGACACTGTCATTCTCATGAACACTGTGTAGTACTATCTGGCTAGCATAATTCACCCAAGGAGCACCAGTAAGAAAGTGGACACTCTTTCCAGTAGAAATTGAAGCCACAGAGTAACCTAAATACGAGCGCCATCTGTAGGCTTAAAGCATGTTCTGGTGGGACTCTGATGTCAAGCTGTTCTGGTGAAAAACTTCAGGGTGAGGTCTATCAGACGTTCATCAGCTCATTCCTCACTGTCAGTTTCACCTGGGGCTCCTGTGGGGAATTAGGTGCCTCAAGTCCAAGGGAGCCCCTGGGCCTCTTCATTCATCAGAGTGATACTCTCTTTCTACCATATGAGAGGCTCTCAACTTTTATTGTTTTTCTTCTTATGTTTTAGTCTAGGCAATCTGTTTCCCAATGTTCTTCCTCCTTATGGCAGCACATTGTTCCTTCCCCAATGGTGACTTCTCTCTCGGGGTTACTCACCTTCCGGGAATCCAATGCCGCTGCCCAAAAAGTGGCATTTCGCTTTGCATCTTCCTTCTGTCGCTGTTCCCTGTTGAACACTTTAAAAGCAACATCTACCCATTGAGAAGGATTCATTCCAAGTGCATCATCTAATCTTTGCAACTTTCTCCTGTTATCTGAGGCACTTTGCCCAAAAAGGTCAAGTTTACCATTCTAATATTTTCAGGGGTCTCAGGATCTGCATTAGTATACTGTCTGTAGGCCTGATAAATCTTTTCCAAAAATTCAGAAGGGTCTTCGTTTTTTTGCTGAATTTCTTGAATTTTGTTCAAACTCTTTTGCTTTGGTTCCCCTTTTCAAAGCCCTGCCAAGATGCACAAATAAGCAGTGCCCTAATAATGGTGTTCCTCCCTTATTGGGGTCCCAATTTGGTTCAGCTATGGGTACTGCCAAATGAGCTTCAAGTGTAGAAGATCCTCCTGTAAGGAGGGTTGCGATATTCCCAATTAAACAAGTCTGAGAAACCCAGGTGGCTGGTCATTTGCATTTAGCCTCCCATGAGATAAAGACATAAAGGAAATTGCCCTGCCCCAGAGTGGCTCCTGGCCCAAATTGGGTGCCTTGTCAGGACTTAGATGGCAATACCAGACCAAATCCCTGTAACCAGGAACTAACACAGGATTTTCTAATTGGTCCCTAGAAGGAGGGGCAGTCCTGAGCCCCAGTGTCAGGAACTGGGGCTAGATATGAATGGAAGGTGGGGGAAGGAGTGGATATATCAGAGCGGCTAAGACAGCTAGCCCAGGTGGAGGAATTAAGGTTTGAAGCAACATATCCTCACTTTCATTCCCTTCCTTTTCTTATTTTCCCTGAGGTAGTAGCACAAATGCTTGCATATAAAGGACTTCGTCATTCTTCCCCACTTCTTCAGAAGATAGCTATAGAGTCATTCAAAAACCACTGTAAAACCATAAATAGCAATTGATCATCTCTAACCATTAAAAAGGATGCCCTTTTGCCTTGGCATCAACCAACCAGGCTGAATTCTGGGCTAGGGCTTTTGGTGATTTTAGGAACCAAGTAGAACTTTTCTCTTCTCCCAGGGAATGTCCCATAGACAGGTTTTTTCTTTTTTGTTCCTTTCCCCCATTTGGCATCAGTAAAAGTTTTAAATATCACAAAACTGATTTGGCTGTAAATGGAGAAACAGTACCAAACAAACTGAAATGAACAACCCAAAGAACAAAACAGAAAATCCTAAATAAACCCTCAAGTTTGGTCTTGGGGTTTTACATATACCACCGACACAGGAGACTGCAAACGATATAATTAACACAGCAAGGGTAGCAGTACATGGTGCACAGGGTCCCAAGATAATCCTGCCTAAACCCCTTTGGAGGTCCTGACAGACCTACACATTGTTACAATAAAATAGCTACACATTGTTACAATAAAATAGCACCTACAATAAAATAGTACCTTCTCACTCATGGATTCATGGCTGTAATCAGATCACTTATGCAAAATGTGCCTCAGAGAACTTTTTAGGGATAGTTGAAATATTCCCCATTTTTTAAGAGACAGGAAAACAAGACAAAACGCAAACAGCACACACAAATGCTAGCATCCAAAGAAATGAACTGGTTCACAAATCAGGTAAAAGTCCAACAACCCTTCCCTCTTTCCAACAGGGTACCCCACTCAAATACAAAACAAACTTGCTTATTCTGGAGCAAAAGCCCCAAACAGAGAGAAAATAAAGTTTCCAGCTGCACACACTGGAGCGACTTACCCTACTGCATGGAGCCTGTTGGTTCTTAAACGCTGATTCCTTGATGCAACTGCCAAGCTCTGGGGCAGCGGGTGCTGCTTTGGGGAACTTGGAAGGGCAGGTCTTCAGGACAAGTGGTCCTGGCAGCTGCTAGAACCTTACCCCAAAATTCCCCAACTGGGGCCAGCTGCCCACCAAAAATTGTTACTGAGCCCAAGCTTGTACTGCTCACCACACAACATGCCAAAAAAATCGAGAGACAAGTTGTTAGGGCAAGGAATTGCGACTTTATTTGGAAAGCCGGCAGACCGAGAAGATGGTGGGCTTGTACCCCATAAAACCACCTTACGTGAGTTAGAATTCAGGCTTCTTTTATACTAAAAGGGGAGGGAGTAAAGCCAAACATTTCCTGGTTCCGGTCAGCCTCCAGAGGGGATGTGTTCATTTCCTCCTGCCTGCAGTCATTCACAGGTGGGCCTGGTCAGGATGTTTCAGGTGAGCTAAATGATGGTATTTTAGCTTAATGCTCATTACCTGGGAGGCAGGGTTCCCAGAGATAGGCCATTATGTATAATTTAAGCTTACAGGCAACACCCCTTTAGTGATTAACTTGTAATAGAATACAAAGATTCTTTCCTACTACAAAATGAAACTCTAGGAAATTGAATGAGCTCACCTGCTATCTGGAGTTGTAAATAGATACACTATGTTTTTAAAGAACATATGCCAAAAATGATTTGGGCAGCAATTGTTGCTAAGCCGTTCTACCAGAAGGTAGAGAGGTAGAAGCTGCACAATTGGTTCCTGATCACCAGTGCAAAAGAGAGAACTCTCTTTTCTGTTCTCAACAGCAGGTGGGAATGCAGGCATTCTTTGCCAGGATCAAAAAGGGGCCATAAATCAGCACATATTTTTAACAAAGGGCATGAAACATAACATCGCTCGATCTGGCACCACTCCTTGACTGAAAAAAGAAAACTGTGTGTGTTTTCCAGAAACAATACTTAACTGACTCCAACTCTGAAGGTGGTGTAAAATGCTGGTTCATTATAAGAATCAGTTATCAGGCTTCTATTTTGAATATAAGCAGCTAAATCCAAAAACTGATTTCAAGCTACAGAATGAAAGGTTGAGAAAAGTTCAACCTGGGGACAACAGACCATCTTACCTACTGTTCATGAGAGATTCCTGAACAAGTGGATCAAGAAGATATCAGTTCTCCATGGGCCTGGAATCAGGCCAAGCAGCCCTGGGAATTTCAAGCTGACCCTCACCAGGAAGGAAACAAGCACAGCATTTGGGTAACATGTTTAGCAAACTGATAGGGCACTAATTCAAAGGGAATAAACTCCATTCATTGTACTGTCCAGTAGGTTCAGATTGGTAAGCAGGTTGCCTGGGACCCTACCTGTCAGAGCAGACCACAGTCTCAGGTGGAAAGTCTTTATTCGAAGATTACTTTTTTTTTTTGAGTCTTTAAAATAAACTAAACTCTATGAGAAGACATGACCAAAATCCAACCAGAGAGAAGCCTGTGATCTACGAATTTTAAGACATTTGCACTGAGGTCAAAGGGCTGAAAGAAGAAAGGTGTCTGTCTCGATTTGAGCTTCCGTGTTTACACTTGGCCAGTTCATGCCTGGTTGATTAGGTCCCAAGGTCTTACCCCATTCGTGGTTGTAACTGCCAAATCCTGGGCCTCCCACAAAGATTCAAGTTTCTTAGAGGCCATAATAAGTTTACATAAGATTTGAAGCTGATAAATCCTAAAGTGACCTCTTCTAAATTCTCTTAATCCATAATCTCAACAGTTTACCCAAAGTTTTTGTTATTGTTATTTCCTTTGTGTTGACAAACCATGAACACATGGGGACCACTTGCATCTCCCCAAACACGAAACACTCTGCACCTAATTATGAGTCCCTAGTCTGTACCAGGTGCTTTTCTAGGTCCCAGGCAAACAGCAATGAACAAAGTGAGGTTCCAACCCCCATGGAGCTTCCCTTCGTATTTCAGTCAACAATTCACTATGGAGACCAGGGAGAAGCAGAACATCTCTTGAGGGACCAGAAACAGATTTAAAACACCAGAGATGATGTTTAAATGACCTTCATTCAGCAAAAAGTCACCCAGAAGATTAGATCTTTCTCTAAAGACTTTCAGAAAGAAAGTCTCCTTCTGCATCCTGCCCTTCTTAACTACTCAATCTACTAGTTCAATGGTAGGCACCAATAGGCCCCAGTACAGCTTGACAAGGGCAAAGTGGAGGAGGACGTTGTCTATCTGACCCCAAATCTTCATCTTAAGATAGATAAGTAGAGATGGATTCATGATAATATAATGCTGAGAGCACCTGTGTGATAAAAATTTCCCTCAGAGAGTCCTCATTTTCAGATTCTCTTTATTAACCGATTATCTACAGAGGAGGGATTTTAGCTGCAGAAGTTGCAAATATGAGCAAGACATTTCCCAGGGAGAGTGTTAGATGCGACTCACAAACACCAGGCCTTGTGGACGGGCAAGTCATGAAAAACCTGAACCAGAGCAGCAGCCCCCGGGAGAAGCAGGAGATAAAGCAGCAAGAGGCTGTGCTCGGAGAAACGTTTCCAGCTAGAGTTAGTGGCTAACCATGCAAGTGGGGTAGAGAGATCTGATAAGCTAAAACTGGGAAAGTATTTTTTGGGCTTTGGCCAGGAGAAGTTCATTCATGACACAGGAAACACAGTTTCAGCCAAGAGGTGGAGGAAAGGCCTGGATGCCATGGGTGGGGGAGGGAACTGATAATGAGGCAGCCAGGAGTGGGAGTAGAGCCATGAAGCATGACTGCACTCACCTCCTAACTGGCTTCCTTGCCTCTCCTCCATCCTGCACACCACTTGCTCCTAGAGCGCTCACACTCAGGCCCACAATCCTTCGACGGTGCCATTATCACCTGCGCGCTAAATGTCAGAATTCTTAGCACAGACATCCCATCCTGGCATAAACCTGGCTTACAGTTGTTTACATAACTGCCAGTCTTTGCCACTGGGTTATTCCCTCACAGGCTTTGTTCCTAAAGGACTGTACCATTTCTTATTTGGCATTTTATGTCACCCTACCTCTACCCATTATGAAACGGCACTCAACTCACGTGGTTGAATGAATGGAAAAATAAGTGAGAGATGGAATGAATGAATGAATGAATGATACCAGCACTGTCTTTGTAAGAATATGTCTCTGAGTCCCAATATGGAAGGTGAAGATAATCTTTGTGAAATGATTACCTTGCTTTTGTAAAATGTCTCGATGAGCTGGAAATAAAAATCTCTCTATAAATCCAACATCCTGTTGTTGCTTCGTCATTGTCAAAGCGTTTTATTTTGGTGGTTTGAGTTACCATGATGTTTCTTTATAACTAGACAAGTTCAACGGACGTGAAGATCTCCGACTGGAATAGGATTCTCTCGGCGATATGACAAGTGTGTCTGGAAGCACTACCGTTTAGCATGACACCAAGACCCAGCACATGCCCAGTTCTGTCAGACCTCCAAGTCGTGCATGTGGAATCAGCGGAATCACCAGGATGATAATTGACTTTACTCTGTGACTCCCCTGTTGGCACATTTATTTTAGCTCTTCTGGCAGAGCTGGAGACTTGCTCTACTATTTTTTTTTTAAACAAATTTTTTAAAAAAATTTATTCATTTATTTTTGGCTGTGTTGGGTCTTTGTTACTGCGTGCGAGTTTTCTCTAGTTGAGGCGAGTGGGGGCTACTCTTCATTGTGGTGCACAGGCTTCTCACTGCGGTGGCTTCTCTTGTCACGGAGCACGGGTTCTAGGCACGTGGGCTTCAGTACTTGTAGCACGAGGGTTCAGTAGTTGTGACTCGTGGGCTCTAGGCACGCGGGCATCAGTAGTTGTGGCGCACGGGCTTAGTTGGTCCGCGGCATGTGGAATCTTCCTGGACCAGGGCTTGAACCCATTTCCCCTGCATTGGCAGGTGGACTCTTATCCACTGCGCCACCAGGGACGTCCCACTCTACTATTCACTATGACATTGTTTTCTAACTAGGTGTCTTGACACAGCAGGCATTCCAGTATGAACATTTCTTTTGTTTCTTTAATGTGGCAGCAAGCTGTCTGACTTTTAGCTGCCTGATCTTTCAGAAATATTACCTGCCATGTAAAATGAGATATCACACGTAAGGCACCTAGCCCAGTGTGTGACACCTGAGGGTTCTCTGAGAATGTTCCTTACTTCTTCCTGTTTATCTTTGTCTTCTGACTTCTGGTGCTTTAGTTACCCTCGGAGATAAAATATTACCTTGGTAAGGCTTACGTTTTTCTTCATCCCGGGAGAGAGTCCAGTAAATCTATAAACAGAGACTACATGGATTCTGTAAATGAAATGGCCACAATTTATTGAGTGCTTTCTATGTGCCAAGTGTTCCCACATTGGATTGCTTTTCATCTTCACAGTAACACTGTGAGGTAGACATTTTTATCCTCCCTGCTTTTTCGAGAAAGGAACCTTGGCTGAGAAGCCAAGTAGCTGAGGTTACAGGGCGGGCGAGCAAGGGAGGTGGGACGAGAGCCCACACCTGCTTCCCTCACACAGTCCTCGACCTCAACCATCGCACACACTGCCCTCCACCTGCACCGTCTCAGTGGCCAGCGCAGTCTCGGGGACCCCGCAGGACACAGAGATGGAGAAGCCACAGCCCTGCTCTAAAGGTATTCTTCCTGGCTGAACAGAAATGTGACTGCCCCCAGGTGTGAGTGCCAACACCCCCGGGCCCGGAGAGATCCCCTTCCCACCCCGTTCCTCTGGGCGGCCCCCTTGGAGCCCCATCTGGAATGTGGAGGAAGAACTTCCTGGGGCGAGTGCACAGCTGGACCCCCTCCCTGCAAGCCCCCCTCCAACCCCACCCCGACCTCAGCCCAGAGGAGAGGACAGCGGGTGCTCCCGCGCCCTCGGTGTCCTGGGAGCGCATTGTCTGGTTTTGCTTAGCGTGGCCTGCTTCCCTTCTAGCCCTGGGCATGTGGGCAGAGTACAAGCTAATTGGCAGGGCTGCTCCAAAGACTAAAGAGCATGGGAGCTGCCTGCGCGCTAGCGGGAGGGCGTGTTCCCAGCCAGCGCTCTGACATTCTCTGGTGCGAGGCCACCTGCCTGAGGAAGGTGTAACAGGGAAAGGGTAAACACGGAAATTCAGGTCCTGACAGCTTGGCAGAGATTCCCCCAGAGGAAAGGATGCAGCTGAAATCCAGCTGCTCAAGATGCTTGGTCAGCAAGGAGGAGACTTGACCTGGAGAGAGAAAGGAGTTCCTATAGGGACAGAGAGAGCTGGTCCTGTCCTCCATCCACCTGGCAGACAGAAGGATCCTGAGCCCCCAGGTTCCTGGGAGACCACAGGGCTGAAGAGAAGGTCGATCCCAGCCACCAGCTCCCAACTCCCAGCTCCCCAGCCACCAGCTCCCAACTCCCAGTCCCCAGCCCCCAGCTCCCCAGCTCCCCAGCCCCCCAGCTCCCCAGCTTCCCAACCCCCAGCTCCCCAGCTCCCCAGCTCCCC
Organism: Balaenoptera musculus; assembly: GCF_009873245.2. Taxonomy (NCBI): domain Eukaryota; kingdom Metazoa; phylum Chordata; class Mammalia; order Artiodactyla; family Balaenopteridae; genus Balaenoptera; species Balaenoptera musculus. Next base: position 139,637,479 of record NC_045785.1, on the reverse strand, counting down.
AGCCCCCAGCCCCCAGCTACCCAGCCCCCAGCCCCCAGCCCCCAGCTCCCCAGCTCCCCAGCCCCCAGCCCCCAGCCCCCAGCTCCCCAGCCCCCAGCCCCCAGCCCCCAGCTCCCCAGCATCCCAGCTCCCCAGCTCCCCAGCATCCCAGCTCCCCAGCTTCCCAGCCTCCAGCTCCCCAGCATCCCAGCTCCCCACCATCCCAGCCGCCAGCTCCCCAGCATCCCAGCTCCCCACCATCCCAGCTCCCCAGCTCCCCAGCCCCCAGCTCCCCAGCATCCCAGCTCCCCAGCTCCCCAGCTCCCCAGCATCCCAGCTCCCCAGCTCCCCAGCATCCCAGCTCCCAAGCTCCCCAGCATCCCAGCCCCCCAGCTCCCCAGCATCCCAGCTCCCCAGCATCCCAGCTCCCCAGCTTCCCAACCCCCAGCTCCCCAGCATCCCAGCTCCCCAGCATCCCAGCTCCCCAGCATCCCAGCTCCCCAGCATCCCAGCTCCCCAGCTCCCCAGCCCCCAGTTCCCCAGGATCCCAGCTCCCCAGCTCCCCAGCTCCCCAGCATCCCAGCTCCCCAGCTTCCCAACCCCCAGCTCCCCAGCATCCCAGCTCCCCAGCATCCCAGCTCCCCAGCATCCCAGCTCCCCAGCATCTCAGCTCCCCAGCATCCCAGCTCCCCAGCTCCCCAGCCCCCAGGTCCCCAGCATCCCAGCTCCCCAGCTCCCCAGCTCCCCTGCATCCCAGCTCCCCAGCTCCCCAGCCCCCAGCTCCCCAGCTCCCCAGCCCCCAGCTCCCCAGCTCCCCAGCTCCCCAGCATCCCAGCTCCCCAGCATCCCAGCTCCCCAGCATCCCAGCTCCCCAGCATCCCAGCTCCCCAGCTCCCCAGCTCCCTAGCATCCCAGCTCCCCAGCTCCCCAGCTCCCCAGCATCCCAGCTCCCCAGCTCCCCAGCCCCCAGCTCCCCAGCCCCCAGCTCCCCAGCATCCCAGCTCCCCAGCTTCCCAGTCCCCAGCTCCCCAGCATCCCAGCTCCCCAGCATCCCAGCCCCCAGCTCCCCAGCTCCCCAGCTCCCCAGCATCCCAGCTCCCCAGCTTCCCAGCCCCCAGCTCCCCAGCATCCCAGCATCCCAGCTCCCCAGCATCCCAGCTCCCCAGCTCCCCAGCTCCCCAGCTCCCCAGCTCCCCAGCTCCCCAGCCCCCAGCTTCCCAACCCCCAGCTCCTCAGCTCCCCAGCCCCCCAGCTCCCCAGCTCCCCAGCTTCCCAACCCCCAGCTCTCCAGCCCCCAGCTCCCCAGCCCCCCAGCTTCCCAACCCCCAGCTCCCCAGCCCCCCAGCTCCCCAGCCCCCCAGCTTCCCAACCCCCAGCTCCCCAGCCCCCAGCTCCCCAGCTCCCCAGCCCCCAGCCCCCAGCTCCCCAGCTCCCAGCTCCCCAGCTCCCTAGTTCCCCAGCTTCCCACCCCCAGACCCCAGCCCCAGGTCCCAGGCAAACACCTTACCTCACATAGACAAAAACAGGGCCTGGTGATGGTTGGGGTTGCTATGCTGGAAGCAAGGCAAAGTTTCCTGACCTGGATGAAAAAAAACAAAACCCTCACAGAGAAGAGGAGTCCTGCTGGAGAAAAGAAGTTTTGCAGAGTGGAGACTGGAATTTGTAGCCAGATATATCCATGTTCCAACCTCAGTGCTGCGACAGCCTGTAGCTAACCTAGCTAACCATCATGCTAAGGCCTTTGAACAATATGTCATTTAATTCTCACAACAACCCTTTAAGGGAAATTATCTTTTAATCTTTATTTTATGAGAAACGGAAGCTTAGTTCAACATCTTGCCCATGGAGACATACCCGAGAGTACCAGTGCCGGGCCTAGAACTTGACGCTGCCTGGTGGAAGGCCATGCTCTTGACCATTAGGCCTCCCATACAAAGATGCTTTCTGTGGCGACATGATATTTGAGACAACACCTGTCCTCATGGAGAATGAGTTTCTTAGTTTCATCATTTCTAACAGGGGATTAACCATATTCATCTTTCAGGGTTTTTGTGAAAATTAGAGATAATATAAAAAGGCACATGGGAGAGTTCCTTGAGGGTTAAGGCCTAGAGAGAGTCCCCGATACCTCCCTGGGCAGAGAACTACAGAGCCCATGCTCATTGGTGCTATTTCTTTTAAATTAAGTCTCTTGCAAAAACATTACCTTAAATCAGAATGGAAAGATTTTCAAGTCAGAAGAGAACAATTGTCTCAATTCATTTCATTTTTATATTGTCCAAATTAAAATCATACATATTATATTTTTCTAATTAAAATTGTGATACATGTTGATGCATTAATTATGGAAAATACAGAAACTGTAAAAAAGAAAATAAGAAAAATCTTTACTTCCCAGTGTTCAGAGATGACTACTGTTAAGACATTTTTTCTTTTTTCTTTATTTCTGGTATTTCATTTATATATATATATATATATATATATTTTTTTTTTTTTACAGAATTGGTATCATATTGCATGCTACTGTACTATATCCCACATTTAAAATGCAATGTATCATGAACACTATCATGACACCAAATAATTCTTAAAATATATGAGAATGAATAGTTGCTTTCCAATTTTCTTTACAAAGTGGCTCATTACTTTTGTAATGGAAAAACATTATGCTTAAAAGAACTCATTTGTTAAAAAATATATTTCTGCGAGGGGTGTGTTGCTTTACCCAGTAGGTGTAGTGTCCTATGTTCACTTCTCACTCAGGCCAAGTGGAGGGTGATATTCTCCCAGCAGTAACCATGACATACGAAGTGGAGCTAGGGATAGTTGATTTTGTGAGGATTAAATGAGATCAGGTATGCAATGTCCCCAGGAGAGTGTGGACCATGGTGAGTGCTCAGTAATGATAGAATTGTGTCAGTCAATGACAATGCAAGGAGAACAAGGTGGGCATTCACTGGGGTGCCCTGGAGAATTGGAGGGCAGCCCTGCCAGTGATGTGCTGGAGCCAGCCCTTATATGCTCTCAAAAGCCAACTGTTAAATACTCAGGAAATTTTCAGGCTGGTGGTAAAGGTTATAAAACCACTGGTTGCTTGAAATCTGTCACGAGGGGAGTATTTACACCACAGAAATCGGAAATCAGCAAAAGCTACAAATCAGGGTTATTTGTTTGTTTCTTTCCTTATGTATGTATTTTAGCAGCACACCACTGGCAGGGACAACACAAAGACAAGCTTTGCTGCTTCTCAAAGTGGTGGAGCCCTGAAGAAAATACTTCTGAGGGCTCGTGTAGCATTAGTCGATTTTGCAAAAATGGAAAGGGATTAACATGAGCTGAGAACCTGGTCTGATTTTTCTTGCTTTAACTGGAAGGAGGAATAGGGAAGCATAAGCAATGGGGAACCAAAAGGGCAAACCAGAAGAGTTTTGTTTATGCTCCTAAAACAGAAATAACTGGATTAGAGGATTAAAGTGCACGAGATGGGGACACTTGTCAACCGGAGTGACAAGGACCTATTAGTGTAAGTGAATAAGAAGCACACAGCTGGAGAGAAATCCTTGCCCAAGGAGAAGGCTGTGGGAAGGAGATGAAGATTGGATGCACACAGCAAGCTCTCTTCCAACATGTCACAAGGATCAGAGGCATAGGGTCTGTGTGCTGGAAGGATTCACAGATCACTGGCTCACCTCTAACCTCCTAGGAGGAGACAGGGGCTGGGAATTGAGTTAATCACCAATTGCCAATGATTTAATCAATTGTGCATAAGTAATACAACCTCCATAAAAATCCTAAACAATGGGATCCAGGGGAATTCCCTGGCGGTCCAGTGGTTAAGCCTTGGCTTTCACTGCTGGGGCCCGGTTTCAATCCGTGGTCGGGGAACTAAGATCCCACAAGCCGTGCGGCACGGCCAAAGAAAATGGGGTTCAGAGAGCTTCTGGGTTGGAGAAGCATCTGTATGCCAGGAGGGTGATACACCCCAAACTCTGTAGGGTCAGAAGAAGCTCCTGTGTTCTGGACCCTTCCAGACCTTGCCCTATGTATCTCTTCATCTGGATGTTCATTTGCATCCTTTATAATAGCCTTGTAATAAACTGGTAATAGTAAGTAAACTGTTCCCCTGAGTTCTGAGAGCCATTTATTACCAGCAAATTTTTCAAACCTGAGGAGGAAGGGGTCATGGGAAACCCGTGATTTGTAGCCAAGTCAGATAGAAGTGTGGGTAACCTGGGGACCTACTAGTTGTGACTAGCATTTGAAGCAGGGGTATGGGGGGAGTCTGGTGGGACTGAGCCCTTGACCTCTGGGGTCTGCACTCACTCCAGGAAGTTAGTGTCAGAATTGAATTAAATTGGAGGATACCTTGTTGGTCTCCACAGAGAACTGGAGCATTGCTTGGTGTGGAAAACCCACATATTTGGCATCAGAAATGTTATGTGTAGAAACAGATCCTCAAGCATGAATGCTGTTTTCATCATTTGTGTGTGTGTGTATGTATATGTATGTATTATATATATGTATATAATATAATACAATAAAGCTAGTTTCATTTGGGAAGGGAAATCCCAACAAAAGCTCACACTGAGTGCTTACTGTGCGAGAAAAATTCTGAAAGAAAAGTCAGAAGGTGCTGAGAAGTGATGGCTCTTATCCCGTAAATAACTACGTGAATTTGAGCAAATCATTTCATGTCTCTGGGCTCCAATTCCTCACATAAAATGGAGTTTTCCGCAAATGATCTCTGAGGTTCCTTTCTGTTCCAGAATTCGATGTATTGTTAGCTGTGAGAAAGTCAGCATGAGGTACAGAGGGGGGACATAGGCTGTAGAATCAGACAGCACTGAGTTCAATACCAAGGCTGTTGTTACCGCACATCTTTGGGCTAAAGAGTTAAACTCTCAAAAACTGAGGTTCCTCGTTTGAAAAATGGGAAAATAAAAATTATATTATAAAATCATAAGAATTGACTGGAAAATAAACATAAAGGACTAAGCATACATACCAGCATTCTATTTTGAATCTAATGCGAATTAAGAGACAAGTTACTTTAATAAGCAAATTAAAATAATGGACTACATATTATTTTCAAAGCTCTGCTTTGTCATCTTAAGGTGAAACAGTTTAAAAATAGGATATGAAATTCAGTGGGGGAAAATCAGCAAGTGATGAAACAGCAGAATATCCTTGCATTTTTTTTCAGAGAATTCATTTCTAAACAGTTTACCAGTGGAATTTTTCTATTTTGGAGAGATTTGTCCAAGTTCACAAAAACAGGCACTGCTGAATGAAACCTTCCTGGGTTTCAGCAATATTGAGAGGTTACATTTTCTCCCCTGTGCTAATGCATCACATTTTTCATAAAATTGAAAGAAAAAAAGTTATGAGCAGAATTTCATCAACCAGAACATTGTAGAAATGCAGAACCTGGGCTTTTGATTTTACACCATAAATCAAATAAAATGCAGGAAACCATTTTTTCCCAATCCTGATGCCATCATTTTGTACCTGCAGGGCCACATCTTGCCCTGGGAGGAGAGCTATTTCATTTCTTAACAATTGTAACGTTTTCTCTGAGGAATTCCAGTTGCTGCTGAGAACCAGCCCGTCTGAGAATATCCTTCAATGTTAAGTCAGTGATTCAATCAGAATTTGAAATAGTCTCACAGAAAAAAATCAGTTAGAAAGTTGCATCATGCAGACTCAATACTGGACCTTCAACTTCATTGTATCATTAAAGAAACAATTCTTTAAAAAACTAAACACATTGCACAAATAGGTTTGAATTGGCCAAGAGTCATGTTTTGCGTAAAGACCAAGAAGGAAAATAAACAAACAAGGTGGAAGAATTTGGGATGTGATTTTTTTTTTTCATGGCATAAATTTATACTATTTATTATGTGCAGAAGACAGGAAAGTGTTGTCTGGGCCAGTTTGACTCTCACCAGGTACCAGCACGAGGTGTGAAAAAGCAACATTCCTTCTACCCGGGAAGACAGCTGTTCTGAATGCAGCAGGACAATTTTTTCCCGCTGAGGAACTGTGTCTTAGGACTGTCTGTATTGAATTTGCTGTAGTGGAATTTGGTTCTCTGCAATGAATTTCTTCTCTATCAGTGTCTTCTTTGTCTTGTACTCTGTTTTTAATTTGACCACCAGCATTTGGCATTGAATGAAAAGCCCCAAACTCACTCAACTGGAGGGTCACTGCATAGAAGAACAAATCATTGTTTGTTTTTAATTTCTTTCCTTTCCTGGCACAGATACTAAATTGAAATGATGTTGAAAGTATTGATCTGAAAAAGAAAAAGAAAGAATTCAAGGGATTTGCTCCATTTAAAAAAATATGTGTCTTTACTCCGAAGTATTAAGAGCAGTCAGGGCTGTCGGAAACCAGTTTCCAGCAGGTGACTAGGTGATAAGAAATTGTTCAGGTTCAACTTCTAGTTCTGTTTCGTTCTTAATTTATAATAGTAATAGCTGATATATATCTGCCATGTCCAGTTTATAAATTGCTTTAGTATACATTAGTTACCTAATGTGATCCTCAAAGCAGCATAATGGTACAGATACCATCATTATCCCCATTTCACAGATAAGAAGACTGAGGTTCTGAGAGACTGACTTTATCCAGGTTTTTCAGTTAATGAGAGGCAGTGCTTGAAATCAAGCTTAAGTGTTCTGACTTCAAATTCCTTGTTCCTACTGTTGCCTTTTTTTTTTTTTTTGCCTTTTAAAGACCTAAAACTATGGGATACTTGAGCTGAAAGGGAACTTAGAGATCTGCTGGGCCAGCCTTTGCCTGGTTCTACAGGATGTTAACACATTTCCACAAAACAAAATTTGGGAAATGCCAAATTAAAGGATGTTAAGTGGATTTCTTGACCACAGAATGTCCCAGAGCCTTTATTTTGCAATGGATCTTGATGTCTTTTCTGATCTTATTTGGCGATGAATTTATTTTGGGGTCCATCTACCTAAGAACCACATTGTGTCAGGGGTCTGGAAGGAGCTGTCCTCTCTTCTTTTTTACAGAAATAAATCCTCATTTGTTCTGGACTTTCTCAGAGTACGCTATATTGTCACTCATATGCCACCTCAAGTCGACTTAGAAGAAAGTAGGAGAATTGAGCTTTTAATTGTTATGCAACAGATTTACCGCTGGAAACAGGAAGCAGTAACAAAGTGGCAGATTTCTGCCCTCCTGATCCTTTTCACAAACAATTATTAGTTGTGCACCAGATTCCAGGGACTGGGGGGTGGGGGATCTGCGTGGAAAGATGAAGAGGACAGTTCCTGCCCTTAATGTATTCCCTCACCTTCTAGAACAAGGTGTAAACAAAACTAGCAAATAATGACAAACATCTGATGAAAGCTGGCACAGGATGGGAGCCAGAGAGGGCGGCATCTGGTCCTGGAGGAGATTGACGGAGGGGGTGATCTGCGCTCAAGTCCCTGCTCGTCTTCCTGGCAGGAGAAAGGCCACATCAGTCCCTTCACCTGCCCCAACCGAGGAGGGTAGTGGCTGGGTACCCAACCGGCAGAAGGTGTAGGTGCTCTCTGGGATCCATCCCAGCCCCAGGGCACCGGCGTCTGAGCTCCACAGCTTTCCTGACAGAAAGAAAAAAATAGATTGAAAACGTCTCAGCTCCACATGTCCTATTTTTAATTGATTTGCACACAGGCTCTTCAATCACGGTATTAATATTTAATTGTCCTGTCAGGTCAGATCCTTCCCCATCAGACAGTTAAAGATGGTTTTGGACAGACGAGGAAATGAGGGGGTGGAATGGCATGAAATGAGGAAAGTGAGGCATTTGCTCAGAGGGGATCGGATCTGAGGACCAAGGAGGGTCCTGAGAAGAAGTACACCTTGCTCACTTTCTCTCTGTCACTGTTCCTCCATTGCACACATCTGTAACCACCGCAGCACTTGTCCAGAAGGCCATTGGGAGCCATATAAGAGCTTAGACAACACCAAGGCCTGAGGAGAAAGTAGGGGGTTTCTTCAGTGAGGAGAAGCCAAGAGGCTGGTGCCTGGGGAAGGGTCCAGAGGATGAAGCGTTCATATGCCTTGTTTTCTAAGTTTGTGAGGAGAGATTGGTGTTTTGACTCTGGGCTCCACCTCAGGCCGGGTGGAACCGGCTTGAACGCACATTTCTTTGAGAAACGGTGTCCCTCTGGGCTGTACACCATCACAGCAGCCGAGAAAAATGGCCCGGGAACTATTTTAGGTGAACGCGCTCTCAGAGGCGGTGAATAAACGTCTCAAATGTGACTCGTTCCAAGAAGCTATTAATAGGCAGGAGATGAGAGGGATGGGAGAACTGGATTTCATTCAGTTTCGGACTCTCGCTTTATTTATACCTCCTTTTTCAACACAGAAACGAGGAGGGAGAGCTTGTCTTGCCGCGTTTCCAGGGGATCAGGGAGAGAGCGGCCACCTCCCCGTCCTCTCCCGAGTCAAAGAGGGAAAAGCAGCGCACTCACCGCGGGTCCCAGCACAGTCCTTTCTGACCATCGCCCGTGGCTTTGCTGAACACAAGCCTACCAAGTCCAGAGAGTCACAGAAAATCAAGATGAGGCGATGCCTCGATTCCTATTCATATGTGCTTCGACATCGCCGTCGCCTCTCTGTGCATCTTCTGGGCTTGAAGCAGCGGTTCTCACGGGGAAAGAATTGCTGGAAGGGGACCTTTGGAAATGCCCGAGTGTATTTGGCTGTCTTAATAGTGGCCTGGGATGATCTTACCATTTAGTGGGAAAGGGCAGAGATGCTGGACAGGCTGAAACGCTCTGGCTGGTGTCTCCAACCAAGAACCGCCCCTGCCCTGCATGACTACTTGGGGCCCCTCTGTGTATTCTCAGCGGAGGATGTGTTTGGAATGGTCTGAGAGTAAACCTGAACTCCATGTCACTCATCAACATAAAGAGTATTTGTTTCATGTTTTAACGGCTGTGGAAAATCAAGGAAAGACAGACTTTTGTTTTGTTTGGGGCTTTACCAAGAGTTGTTCATCTTTCGGAAGAATCAGATCCCTGATGGCAATGACACTTGTGGTATTTGTTACCAAAACCACATGCCCGTGCCGGTCTGCGTCTGCAGCTGTCAGATTTCCGCACGGGAGGATCCGACTACTTCCTGCTGGCTCCTGACGCAGTCGCACCAAACCTTTACATATTGAAACACATCTGATGTTATCCTAAGCGACTTTGGTTTTATTTTGCCTTTACATTCCATGAGGGCTTCATACTGATTTCTAGAATCGTATGTATGTGGATAATATTAATTTAATTTAAGGAACATGAAGGGGATATTATAGAATATTTGTTGTGGGGGAGGCATTGGGTCTGATCCAGGTCCTAAAACAGGGGTGAGATAACTGGTTTAGATTTTAAAACAGGACAAACTCCTGAGAGAAGAGCCAGGCAAATGGGTCATCAGCCACAGGACTCTCTGAATCATGTTCTGCTCTGAGGCTCAAATGCTTCTGCAAATGTGCCTGCGAGAATCAGGCAGTTCACGGGGAAGAGTAAAGGGGCAGAAAAGCAAGAGTTCAAGGGCCATGGCAGGGGCACCAGCTCTCAGCCTCACTGGGCACTGTATGGTCTGCGCCTGGCTGGGGCTCATGGCCTGCTGACTGTGGCCCTGCAAGATTGCAGGCATAGCGTTGCTAGATTTTCCATGCTTGCAGTGGAAGCTAGAAAGCCGGCGTGCTGGCAATTGTATTAGGTGTGGTAAGCCTCCAACAAAGAGAGGCAACAATACAACGGCTTAAGGACCAGGATATTGATTTCTTTTGAAGGTCTTGATCAAGGCAGGGCCACAGCCACATGTGGATGTCAGCCAGGAGAAGAGGGATGGGGGCGTGGAGGAGAGCATGAGCATCATTAAGGTCCAGACCCGGAAGCGGTGCACCTCCGTTCCGCTTTTACATGCCCTCTGATCGGTGGGGAAATGTCATCTTTAGCTGGGCAACCATCGTCTGGCTGTAACACTGACCGTCTCTGCCAGAGTACTTACTCCAAGCACTGAAACCAGTCCTCTGCAGACCATGGAGCTGAACTTGGCTCAAAGACTGCCTGTCCTGCTCTGCTGGAATTCACCATTTAGTTGTAGATTTAAGTTCCACACCAGGAGAAACCATTTAGACTAGAGGAAGAAGGAGGAAGGCAGGGGGGCCAACATGTTTAAGTTGGTGGCGGGGTGGCATGCTCAGAGCAGACACTCTTAGTGGGGACAGCTTGGAGGATGGAAGGACACAGAACGCAGGTAAGGGAGGTTTTATTCAGGTTATCTGTCTTACCTCCACCTTGCCTGACAAAGCCCTCCTAGGCCAGCTTAGATGCTCCTATTCTGTGTGCCTGGCACAGCACCAATTGTACTTATTGTTTTCCTTACCTATTTTTGTCTTCCCATCTAGACTGCAATTATATTTTGCTCACTTTTATATCCCCAGGGTCTTGCAGAGTAATTAGTATAGTAGGTGCTCAACAAATCCTTGATGAACGACTGAAAAAATTCTATGAACAGTAGAAAACTAATGCATGCTTCTGAGTCAGTGCAAGGCACCATCACGGTGTTTCGTTAGGACTAATCTGGTTATCACGTTCAGAAGGCCAGAGTCAGCAGGACAAAGAGAGACTGGGTTTCTTGGTGAAGTACTCTGTGACTGAGGGTGGAGATGTCCTGTGGGAAGGAATGGGCTTCAAAAGGCTGATGGGTTGGGGGCATCTGCATGAGGAGTGGAGAATTAGAAACTCTGCTTCTGGATGTTTCCGTCCAAGTCTAGTCTAGTGATAACAGAGTTAGCTGCAGTACCAGTCACCAAGGCAAGGCCTGACTGGAGAAGACAGAGGTGAGCAGCAAACCCTTGAGGGTTCTATGTCCTATGAAATTGAATTAAAATAGAAACTCTAGGAGAGGCTTCCTAGATGAGAGACCATTTATGATGGGCTTTGAGACGTGAGGAAAATGAAGGTTCTGAAAAAGCACGTCAGCTTCATTAATTTGCCAAGAATCTAGTGAGTCCAATAAATATTTTTATGAAAGAAAAAAAAAATTATGAAATGGACAGTTAGCTATGGTTTGTACTAGTCTCTTCGGAAGAATGAATGGGAGGACAACTGGGGGTTCTTCTCAAGTTGGAAAGTTTCTGTTGCTCTATCAGGTTTTGGCCACTCAAACCCATTGAAGAAAGCTGTGATCTTTGAGGAATAAAGTTCTGCTGGATGTGAGGGGGAGGTTCTGGGAGAAGTCAGGTCACCCCTTCCCTGAGCCAGTGATCTAGGAAACACCAAACAGGTGGCAGCCCCTGTGGTCCAGGATCGGCCCGGATGCTGACCTTGCCAGTCACCCCAGCCAGACAGCGGAAGATTCCGCAGCCCCAGGGGCTGGCAGGCGGCCCCAGCATCCGCTGTCACATCCTCAGGGTTGTGAAAGAAAGCCACAGGTCTTCCATTGTGTGCAGGGCAGTGGGACTGTAGGTGGGGAGCCTCAGACAGAACTGAGACACACCTCGGGGTGGGGGCAGGCTCCACAATTAAACAAAGGCTTGGCTGTTGGAAGATCCCTCGGGGAGCGAGACTTTGGATTATTAGGCTTGGGTTGAGGAAAGGGCTTTCTCTGCAAACACAACAGACGCCTGGAAGTGACGCTGCCCACTCAAGATGTTCGTGGGAGGCAAGGCTGAGAGGCCCAGCATGGCAGGTGGTCAGGGTCGCGGCGCTACTAAGCAGGTCTTGGGAGCTGAGGGTGAGGAAGGGTCGGGCTTGGTTTTAAGTCTTGGAGAAGGAGGCTCTGAATGTGGCTGGAGGTGAAGGTGAGACAGAGGAGGATCATGTTGAAGGAGAACTAGAGAGGAAGTCAGAAGACTCGGGTTTTAATTTCAAGTTTTACCATCTAGCGCTTGACCGGAAGTCATTTTCCTTCTTTGGGCCCTCTTTTCTACACCTGTCCTGCTCTGGCCCAGGTTTGGTGGGGGTGGGTGTAGGGCAGATGGATAGGCTTGGAAGAGGCACAGAGTCCCACACCACTGTGAAGGGCTGATGCATCAGCGATTTCGATTTCCTTGCACTTCATAAGCTCATGATGGATACTCAGTAAATATAACACAGCCACTGTTTCAGGCTCAGAGACCTCCCCTCCTGGAATACTATTCTCTACCAAGGTCAAGGGGGCTCCAGATAATCTAAGGGAGCAATGATTTCCCTTCCTGCAGCTTCCAGGATAGATTAGAAATAATAAAATGTTTGGGGCTAAGAATTAAAAATCGGGATGGATCTAAAGTCCTTCACCCCCAAATATCTCATTCTTTCAAAGATGATGATCCGAATAATCGAGATTCTGAATGAGACTGAAAAATGCTCTTTGGGAAGAAGATTAGATTTCTTTGCAGAATAACAGATTAAGTTTTTTTTTTTTAATGACTGACAACAACAAAGTTAAAATATCCAAAACTACCTCATGAATTAATCAACCAAGGAAACAGACATTTCCATTATTCAGATGTTAGCAAGACTCTAAGTGTAAATATCTCAGAAGTACTAGAAGGTCATATTTGCAACGGACTTTTAAAGGTGAATTTAGCCCAACATACACACTTTACGGGTGAAGAAACTGAGACCCAGAAAAGAGGTTACAGTAAGAACTGAAAAATGCATATGCAAAGTTTACCTTCTCCTACGCTGAATGAGGATATGATGTCAGCGTGTCCACCCACACATGGCACCTGGCTGCCTGGGACACCTGCAAGGCTGCCGTGGGGTGACGTGTGGTTTGATTTTCCTCAGCATCTCTTCCTTTGGGAGAACACTTCTCTTATTTTCCTGGATCTGTCAGTCAAGGTGCTGTTCATCATGGGAGGACACTTGACCTGGGTTGGTCACTGGTCACAGGGACTGGTCTGGAGTGGGCATGTGATCCAAGCAGAACTCATCAAAAGCTTTTCCTGGGATTTTTATGTGGATGGATCCAAAGAAGCATGCTTCCTTGACTGCAAAGAGGAAGCTATTTATCGTAGGAGAAAATGAGGCTATTCTTGAAGGAAGAAAACCCTAGATAGACAGACTCTAGATAAATGATGATAGATAAAGATAGATAGATAGATAGATAGATACACACACACACAGAAACATAGAAAGAACCCACTTCTGCACTTGCTACTTCTTTTGCTTGAGCTAGTTTGAATTCAGTTTCTGTCACTTGCAAACAAAAAAAGTTGTGATCAATATAATAGAAACACAATGGCCCTGTGACTTTTTAATGATCTAAAGCTGATAAGTTGGTGGTAGAAGGGAAAGAAATGTAAATAGAATCCCTCTCCTCACCTGGAATGTGTTCCCTGGGACTCGGCACTAGGAGGAGACCGTGGGCCTTTACTGTTTATTGCACCCCCCTTTTGTCTATTTAAAAACATTGACAATATGTTGAAATATACAAACATTTTGAAAAGTTACAATGTCCAGCAGCCAAATGCAACTGTTGATTTGGCTACAAGGCAGTCGTGATGTACAGGCTTTATTGAATTCTGCTGCTCACTTTATGTATTATTCAGAAACACACAAAAAATGGCCATCTGAATCGTGGTAACGGCTGTACAACACTCCCCTGTGTCATATGGCAGTTTATTCAACTGTTCCCCAAATGTTCAACATTTAAAAAAAAGAACACCTAGGTGGTCTTCTGCTACTCTTATGCAAAATTTTAGTTAAATTTATTTTCAGGTCAGATGTTGGATTACTTCCAACAAGCTGCTGTTCCGTGAAAACTGCACATTTGCACTTGCCTTTGTAAATGTTATCCTTTCTGCCCTTGGAATCTCCTGCCCCTTTCTTTTTATGTCCTTTGTTTTGGTTAACTCTTATTCATCCTATAAAGCCCTGCTCTGACACTCCCTCATTGATTTGTTCTTTTATCAAGAATTTACTGAACTAAGTGCTGTGCTGGGAGCTGGGGATATGGCAAGGAACATGACGTTCATTCATTCAACCAACAGGTATTTCTTGAAGGTCTGCTATGTGGCAGTTGCAGTGTTAGGTGCAGGAAATCCAGTGGTGAGTAAGACAAGGTCCCTGCCCTTGTGGAGCTTAGATTCTATCGGGAGATAAAAAAATAGAATTCATGATGGAGTGGGATGTGTTCTCCTGTCATTTATCTCCATCCTTCTCAGTAGCTATTTCTTACCTGTGTTTCCTACTAGAATGTGAGGAGAGAGGCTGTGTCCTTCACCCCATCTCTCCGTAGTGGCGCAGGGCCCAAGGACACCACAGTGCCACACGATGCCCAGCCTGAGCCCACCAGCGCTTCCTTATTCACAGAGGCTGTTGCCCAGCGAGGCGGGGAGGAGGGGCTACCTGTGGGAGGAGGGCAGTGCTTCCCCAAGCCTTGGCAGAATCCTCTCCAGCAGTAGGTGGAAAGAGGAATTTAATGAGGTTTAAAAGGAGGCAATAAAGAAGATCCAAAGACATGGCCATCTGGGCTTCAGCAGTTTATGAGAAGGGAAGCCCAGCCCCAGACAACAGCTGGTTAAACTTGGAAGAGAAGCCACACGACTTTAATCCCCCGTGGAAGCTGTTGGTGGGGTCCATGGGCAAGGCTGTGACTGTCACTGCTTTCTAATGACTCCGCCGTGGGCTCCCTGCAGCTTGGGGCGAGGGAGGTCAGGACACCAGGCAGGAGGGCGCAGGGCAGATGCAGGAGGTTCTGGGTGATCAGTTGCTGAGTGCTGAGATGGGGCCAAGGCTCCTGTGGCTGGTGACCCGTGGTGCCCTTTGCTTCAGAGCTAAAGGGACTGTGGCGTTCATCTGGTCCTACCCCTTTATTTAGAAGAGAAAACTGAGACCCACAGAGGTTAGGCAGCCTGACAAAGGCCAAAGAGCTAGGAGGAGGCCAAGCCAGGAGTTAGCCCCAAGTTCTCCTGCCTCTGCAGCAAGCTGAGCCCCCTCAGGTAGGACGTGGGAACTGTGACAATTCCTCCACCACACGCAGACAGTTTTCAAGATTGGTATCCGGCCCTCTTTGCTTTTTCTCCGCCTCCTTCCTTCCCTCCCAAGACGAGTGCAACACCCGTGTGCCCCAGGCACTGGGAGAGGTGCTGAGGGTGGAGATGCCAGGTCTGGTTGCAGCCCGAGGGGCTCCCGCGTTCTGGGGGAGGAACACTTACCCCTAGGTAACGAAGCCTCCGTGTGGTCAGGCAGGATGCACGTGAGATCTAAGAGCACAGGGGTCCCCCGGCTGATCCGGGGGCATCGGGGACCACATCCTGGAGGAGGGGACACTTGTGCCCAGGGGTGAAGAATGAGAGGGAGACAGGCATGCGACAGGCTTTAAACAGGAAAGGGAGATCCTAGGAATTTCATTTCGGATAAGACTCTGGTGACAGTGTGATGGGGGGATTTAAAGGGGCAGAGATAGTCAGGGGAGAGCTGACGGAAGGCAGTGATCTAAGGAGGAGGGGCCGAGGGCCTGGAGTTGTGCACGGCAGGCAGGCAGGAAGGAAAAGAGTCAAGAACTATTTAGAAGGTAACATCAGCACGCCTGCCGATTGGTGGGGAGGCGACAAGGAGGCAATGGAGGAGCAGGCTGAGCCCCCAGGGTCACCTTGTCGTCGTGGTCTGACGTCTCTTCCTCCAGGCTCCTGGCTGCTCACTGGATATCTCTGTGCGGATGGATAAGCACTGGCCTCTCAAACCCAAAAGCACTACTTGATTCTTCACAGAATTGTCTCCTCTGCTTCATTTTCTGGTTCCACTCAGTGGTTCCCTTCCTTGGCCAAGCTGATGGTTTCTCTCAGGCCGGCCCAACTCACCTGAATTTTTGTGAGGCCGAATTTAAAAGGCACACACACACACACACACACACACACACACACACAAAAGGCACATCTAGTCACTTCCCTGGGAGTGGCTGCTCCCCACGCTGACCAGTTGAATCATTCAAAATTTAGTTCAGTTCAACAAACATTTACCCCAAAATCACTATTTGCCGAGCTCCCAGGATGCTCAACTGAACCATGGCAAGAGGTCAGTCTCTGCCCCCTGAGGTCCCCAGAGTATAAAGGGATCCTCCGTTTCTGAACTGCAAGTCCTTACCTCTGGGTTCTTTTCTCCACTTTGCTTTGATGCCCAGAATGAAAAAAAAAATCTGACTTAAAAAAACAAATGAACAACAGCAAAATTCCCTTAATTATTTGTTCTAATGGGCCAAAGGTCAGCATGATCTAGGATTTGGTGATAAACCTGTTACAGAGAAAAAAATTTTTTTTAATTTGACTTTTGCTTTTATCATAGGTGCTCAATAACTATTTGTGGAATGAATGAACATCTAGGCTAAGAAAGCATTCATTGCGCAGGTCCCATAAGACCTGCTTGAGAGCAAGTCTGGGTGCCACGCCTAGGGCACAATGGATGGGCAAAGGTATCAATTATTATGATCATAGTCACTGTTTATAAAAATCAGTGATATTACTTTGTCCTGGAAAATAGCTGAATATTTAAAGTAGGTCTCGGGACTTCCCTGGTGGCGCAGTGGTTAGGGAACCGTCTGAGAGTGCAGGAGACACTGGTTTGAGCCGTGGTCCGGGAAGATCCCACATGCCACGGAGCAACCAAGCCCATGCACCACAACTACTGAGCCTGCGAGCCACAACTACTGAAGCCCGCGTGCCTAGAGCCCATGCTCCGCAACAATAGAAGCCACTGCAATGAGAAGCCCGCGCACCGCAATGAAGAGTAGCCCCCGCTCGCCAGAACTAGAGAAAGCCCACGCGCAGCAACGAAGACCCAACGTAGCCCAAAATAAATAAATAAATTTATAAAAATAAATAAAGTAGGTCTCTCCTGCATCCTGAAATCTTGTTACTCTAATTGTTTACATCAATTCAACATTTACTGAGAAAAAGGAGTACAGATTGTTCAAGGATGAGAAGAAACCAGCTCTGATTTCCTAACGATTGCAATCTAGGTGGTGGGGAGCTTTGGGTGTCAGTTCTGTGTTTCTCCCCAGGTTGCCCTACCAGTCACTGGAGTTGAGCACGCTACCAGCACTCACAGAGCCTTGTGTTTTTCCTCCTGCCTTCCCCACCTCAGAGTGTTGGGAGGATTTTATTAGTCCACGAGGGTTGCCAAGACAAAACACACAGCCGGGGTAGCTTAAACAACAGAAATTAATTTTCCTACGATTCTGGAAGTGAGAAGTCTGAGATCATGGTGTTGGCAGGTTGGGTTTCTCCTGAGGCCTTGCCTTGCAAATGGCTACCCCCTTGCCGCCTCTTCACATGGTCGTCCCTCTGTGCCCACGCAACCCTGGTGTCTCCCTGTCTGTCCAAATTTCCTCTTGTTATAAGGATACCATTCAGGTTGCATTAGGGTCCACCCTAATGGCCTCATTTTAACTCAATCCCCTCTTTAAAGGCCCCATCTCCTAGTATAGTCACATTCTGAGGTACTGGGGATTAGCGCTTCCACATATCAATTTTGGGGGACACAATTCAGCCCATAACAAGAACCAAATAAAATCACGTGCAAAATGCCTAGCATGATGTTTGCCTGGCACATGGTAACATCCTACAAATTTGAGTTCCCCCCTCTTTCCTGCTAGTAGGGTACTAAAGGTTTAAAACAACCATTTTAGATGGAGCAAGTATCAACTCTGGCTCCTGTGGGTATAAATTGTTACTAAATAGGGATAAGGGGGATCCAAATTAATGAGCTTCTCATTAATCAAAACTGGTTTGGGGATTTCATTTTTTAAAAATTAGATTTATTGAGGTATAATTCTATATCATAAAATTCACCCTTTCAAAGTGTTCAATATATGTTCAAGGAGTTCTGACAATGGTATATAGTCGTGTAACCACAATTGCAATCAATATACAGAACATTTCTTGCTCCAAAAAGTACCCTCATGTCCCTTTGCTATTTCCCCCCTCTTCGAGCCCTTTGTAACCACTGATCTTTCTGTCTCTACAATTTTGACTTTTCCATTATGTCATATAAATGGTCATTTGATATGTAGTCATTTGTGATTGACTTCTTTCACTTAGCATAATACTTTTGAGATTCATCCATACAGCTACATGAATCAGTTTCAGTAGTTGTCCGTTTATCACCTTTTTTTTTTTACCAATTTATACCAAAGATACCACAATTTGTTAAACCATTTGCCAATTGATGGGCATTTGAATGGTTTCTACTTTTCGGTGATTATGAATAGAGCTTCTATGAACATTAAGAGTACACGTCTTTTTGTGGACGTATGCTTTCCTTTCTCTTGGATAAGTACCTTAGAATGGGATTGCTGGGTGCTATGATACGGGGATGCTTAACTTTTTAAAAAACTGCAAACTGGGTACCATTTTGCACCCCCATTGGCTGAGTGTTTTACACTCAAGTCTGTGCCTTGTCTTTTCATTTTTCCTAACACTATCTTTTGAAAAGCAGGGGTTTAAAATTTTGATGAAATCTAATTTATCAATTTTTATTTTTATGATGTATGATTTGTGTGTGTGTGTAGCTAAAAATCTTTATTTAATCCAAGGTCACAAGGTTTTATCTTCTATTTTTCTTCCAGAAGCTTTATAATTTTAGTTCTTGCATTACTACTATGATCCGTTTCAAGTCAATTTTTGTATGTGGTTTGAAGTAAGGGTCAAGGTTAGTTTTAGGCATATGAATGTCCAATCATATACCAACACAATGCATTAAAAAGGCATCAAATTACCCCCATCAAACTACCTTGCCACCTTTGTCTAAAATCAGTTGACACTACACATGTGGGCCTACATCTGGACTCTTATATTGTTCCATTAATCTATCTTTCTATACTTGTGTGCCTATGCTATGTGTGTGTGTCCAAATCCATATTGTCTTTATTTTTGTAGCTTAAAAATAGTCTTCAAATCAGGTAGTGTTAGTTTTCCAATTTCATTCTTCTTTTTCAAAATTGTTTCTGCTACTCTAGATCCTCTGCATTTCTATATAAACTTCAGAATCAGTTTGTGAATTTTTACACAAAAGCCTATCAGGAGTTTGATTGGGATTACTTGTATCTATAAAGGAATTCATTTTGATAAATTAGATGAACACCATTCCTAATTTGGTCAAGCTTTGAAACAAGCTTTGGTATTTTAGAAAACTGTTCAGTTTTTAATTAGGTTGAGTGTTTATTTCGAAGCCTGTGATTCTCACCTTCTCTTCTGAGTCTAGGATGCAATGGAAAGAAGCATCACTCTGGTGACAGAAACACCCGGGAATGTGTTTTGTCCTTGAGAGGAAAGGCAGTTTCCTCCTTCAGGGGAACTCTGTCTATGTCTGTGATAGGTAAAATCTCACAACTCAAACCCAAGAGAAGCTGTTTCAGGCATTCCCAAATAACCACCCTTCCCTCCTTTGTCAAGAGCAAAGTTCATCGGATTTAGGAAAAGTGGTCTCATTCACAGCCCAAGCACACCACAGGCCCCAGGAGAGCGTGTTCTGGGAAGGGATTGAGGGATTCCAGGGCAGAGGCTTTCTGGAAGCATTGCCACCACTAGCAGGGGGTCTTCCAGATGAAGTATCCAGAGTAGGGGCCATGATTGCCACCCAGCCAGCTCCCCAGGGACTACCCTTAGAAAACCAGCCTGTCAGCAGCAGAATTGTTGCCTGTTCTTTATACTGTGAATTGTTCGCAGTTTCTAAATAGACCATTCATTTTTCCTTTTAGCACAGAAGGGTCTCACAACTCCAAATACCACCAGGGGCCTGAATGTTTCAAGTCAAAACATTCCCCAAACCACAGCCCTCGGGTGAGAGGCCGAGCTAGCCAAGGGTTTGGAGGAAAAACAACCACCTACCAGCCTGGAAACCACTGTGTACACAGGAGGCTGGTCGCCTTGCTCACAGAGGCTGGGAGACTGAGCATTTTCACTAGTGAGACTTAATCTGATAAAGCCACCTTCCCTACACTTCCCCTCTGCCCGAGGAAATAAACCCAGTCCTGGGGCTGGAGGCTGCGCGTGGGGCGGGGCCGCCCAGGGTACCCGGAGGACCTGAGCCACTCCTGCCCCGTTTCTTCCTCCCCGGTTGTGATAAAAAAAAAAAAAAGAGAGAGAGAGAGAGAAAAGAGAGGCTTTTGCAACAGGCCCGGTGCAGCATTTGATTCGGGGAGCAGCGGAACGGTGTCAAACCTCTGCCAGGACCCTGCTGCGTCTGCCCAGCAACTCCAGGAACACGAGCGCGGCGGTGCTGCAGAGACGCTGGCGCGGGCACCAGCCCACCGGGGAAAGCCGGGATCTCTGGAGTTGTGGCTCCCAGGGCCCCCGACCGCCATCCAGCAGGCAAAAGAGATCCCAGAGGTCCTAGTGGAGCCGCGCGGTCGGCGGTGCTGCCTGCCGGGCCGCTTCCTGGGGGAGGGGCGGCTTCGCCAAGTGCCTTGAGATCTCTGACAGGATGAGGACGCCAAGAGGAGGCGTTTGGCCGCAAGATCCTGCCTGAGTCGCGGCTGCTCAGGCCGCACCGGAAGGAGAAGATGTCCTTGGAGATGTCTGTTCATTGCCCTCTCGCCCACCAGCACGGAGTCGTAGGTGCACGTGGACACGAACATCATGTTGGTGGTGCTGGGGCGCTGCTGCCGCCGAAGATCTCCCCTGGAGCCGCACCGGCGGAGGAAGGCGACGACCCAGCCCGAGGTCCGCCGCTACCTGCAGCACGTGGTCCTCGGCTGCCGGTACCTGCACCCAAACCAGGTTATTCACCGGGACCTCAAGCTGGGCAAACTCTTCCTGAATGACGATCTGGAGGTGAAAATAGGGGATCTGGCCCGGCAACCAAAGGTGAATATGATGGGGAACAGAAGAAGAAAACCCTGTCTAAATACGTAGCTCTTGAGGCTCTGAGCAAGAAAGGGCACCGTTTCCTGGTGGACGGGGGGCCTATTAGGTGCATCATGTTGATATATACCTTGTCGGTGGGTAGATCACCTTTTTGAGATCTCTTGCCTAAAACTGACCTACTTCTGGATCAAGAAGAATGAATGCAGGATCCCCAAGCACATCAACCCCGTGGCCACCTCCCTCTTCCAGAAGATGCCGCAGACAGGTCCCACTGCCCACCTGATCATTCATGAGCAGCTCAAGACGAGTTCTTTACTTCTGGCTACAGCCCAGCCCATCTCCCATTACCTGCCCCACCATTCCATCAAGGCATTCAATCCCTCCCAGAAGCCTGGATCCCAGCAACAGGAAGCCTCTCACAGTCCTAAATAAAGGCCTAGAGAACTCTATGCCCAAGACTCCCTTGGGAAAAGAGGGACCAGTGGTCCAGGAGACCAGAGAGTGCCACCTTGGTGACATGCTATAGCGGCTGCATAGCGTGAATGCCTCCAGGCCCTCTGAGACGGGCTGGTGAGGCAAGAGGAGGCTGAGGATCCCTCCGGCACCCCCATCTTCTGAGTCAGCAAGTGGGGGACGATTGGGACAAGTGCAGCCTCGGGCATCAGCCGTGTAGCAAAGTGTCGGGGGTGTTCTCCGATGGTTGGACTCACCTCATCCTCTGGTGCCTTGGTGACAGTCTGTGGTTCATAGAGCATGGTGGTGCAGAGTTCTCCCTCGCCGTGAGTTCCCATCCCAACTCCTCCGTGAAGATCACTCTCCAAGTACTTCCAAAACTACATGAGTGAACACTTGCTGAAGGTGGGTACCCACGGGAAGGTGATGAACTAGTCCAACAACCCTACCTGCCGACCTGATTCTGCAAGCACAGCACCATCATCCTGCATCCTGCGACGTCTTCCAGGACCACGGCAAACTCATCCTGTGCCCAGTATGGCAGCTGTGACCTACATCGACTAGAAGCCGGATTTCCACGAGTACTGCCTGAATCTCCTGGAGAAGCACAGCCGCCCCAAGAGTCTGGCAAGTCAGGTCTTCTATGCCCGCCCACGGTGGACAAGCTGCTGAGCTTTCGCTCAGCCAACAACCGCCTCAGGACCTCCTCATAGCCCCTCCCCTAGGACTACTGCCCCTCCTCACCCCCACCGGCCCTTTGGGCCCCTATGGGTTAGCTCCCGCTGTGCTGGGTTTTCTGTGATATGTCCCCTCACTCGGACCAAGTGGCTGGAAAGAGAGCTATGTCTTCCTTGCAGGTGGGAGTTGCTATTAAGTTATTTTTGTACATGTCGGGGTGTAGGTTCTACGGCCTCTTCACCTTCCCTCTCAACCCCACCATATGAATTGTACAGAATACCGCTATCGAATTCGGGACTGTCTTTTTCTTGGCTTTATACACATTAAACACGTGTGAATCTTTTTAAAAAGGTGTGGGGAGCGCTGATTGGCTGCTAGTTGTCACGTGCACTCAGTGGCCACCTGGCTCAGCCAGTCAGCAGCAAGAATTGAGTACTCTGGAGGTGCTGTGCAGAGGTGGCTATATGGGCTATACGGGATGCCTGCCTTCATTGCCCCTTAGCCCAACAAGTCATGTAGCAATGGTAAACAAGTTCAGTGACAACGCATTAAGTCCTTCACAAAGTGCCTTTGACAAAAGGCGGTCATCTGCTGAGAAATGTGGGACCCTCTCAGCTGGCAGGGCCCTGAGAATGCTACAGTGACCCTGTCATGGGGACAGGTCTGTCAGGAATGGTCTTGGGGGAAGAGGATGGAATTTATAAGACCTCCTTTGAATGACCAGTGCCGACTCCGGTGGCTCATCTAGCTGGCATGTAGAAACGCTGGAAACGCTAGCCGAAAGCTTGGGAAGGCAGAGAGGGAGAGAGAGAGAGGAAGGGAGGAAGGAGGGAAGAAAAGCAAGGAACCCCCTGTGGTAGGTGCTGCGAGGGAAGGGCTGCCTGGGGTCCCTTCCATGTGCTCACAGCAGCATATGTCCACTAGTGAGGAGTACTTTGTGGATTCAGTCCAGGAGAGACACATTTAGGGTACCTGTTCCAGCTGAAGGAAGGGAAGGCGAGAGCATACTGGAAAGAAGTTCGAGAAGCTCGCTCAGTGGTGGCCCAGGCAAAGAATATGACCAAACTGAGATGACATGGCATGCTGACCCAAGGCACACATGTCGGTGGCACTATGGCTGAATGGTTATAAGCCAGGCCTCTGGGTCAGATGGCCTGATCCTGGTTCTACCATATACTGCTGTGTGACCTTGGGCAAGTTACTCAATCTCTCTGAGGCTCAGTTTCCCCAACTGTAAAATGAGAGAACAGAGCTTACTTTAGAGGGGTTATCTGGAGGAATATGTGAGAGAACATTTAGTCTCTGTTCCATATGTGGCAGTGACCATTAGGAGGATGGATCAGTTGGGAACCAGTTGATGGCTTTGATGTCACACTTCCCCCCAATGATGTGGACTCTGCCAGTGTTTGGTAGACTCAGCTTCTGCTAAGAAGCTCACCTCATCTGGGACTTGAGGGAGGGAACTCAGCTCTGACTATGACCAGGTTTCAGTATGTGAAGAGATTTGCTTACCCAGGTCCTCCTACTTATCCCGATGACACTATTTACTTATATTTTGGAAAATCTTCAAGCTTTTTCCTTCCAATTGTGTGCTGGGGGGAGGAGGGGTGGGAATGGGGAGATGTTTGTGGGCCCTGGCAGGAGTCAAAGGGGCCCCTGGGGCACCAGAATCCCACTGCATTGGCAGGGGCACAAATCCTGGCAGATTATGTCAAGGATAAAAGAGGATTTAGGGTGACGATTTAAAGCTTCCTTTTCTCCTTTTTTGGGCAAGGGCCTGGGAAGAGGGGGTGGGAACTGAAAACAGACAGAGCCTTGTTAGTGACTTGAATTTTCACATGTAGAATGACGGAGCTTTGGAAAGGAGTTTCTCCTTGTGTGCCCCTCCCGTTCCACGCCATCTAACCTGATCTTTAAATTGGCGACTCCATTTGTATTCCAGTCTGATCATGGGAGACTCATATCCCTGTGGGCCCCAGCCTTGGTTTGTAGCAGACGGGAAGTGTTCAGGGGAGCCTTCAGCTGACACAAAAGGACTGTGGGGAAACCAGCCAGCATCCCTCCCTCCCGGCAGCCTCACCCCACAGCTGGGGCCCTGGGAAGCAGGGTGGTGGCAGGTCAGTCTTTACAACTGCATTTTATTGGATCCTGTCTGCGTTGCTTGTATTCAAGGCTCTCAGTCCCAGATATGAGAGCAAACCACAAGAACCCTGCGTCAGGTCAGTGACCAAGCGCCGAGCATATCAATGACCAGAACTCCGGGAACAATTGGAGCAAGTGCTTGAAATTCCAGCCGTGAGCCCGTCTGACCCACATGGGGGGGATGCATATATCTTGGGTAACATCCCAGCCGGCAATTCCCAAACTCACCAGGCATTCAACCACTGCAGCCTCAATTTTAATCATTATAACACCACCCATCACCCCACTCTAGCTCTGCCCCACGGAACGTCCTGGGTGTGTAAATCCTGTTCTTTTTATTCAGCTGAGAGACGCTGCAGAGAGGATGAGAAGCCACTGCCCTCAGTCCCTTGCAACCAGGGACCCCGCTTTTCTGGGAGTGGGATCTGCCTTCCCTGAGGTTTGTCAATTTGGGGCGAAGGAACTCATTCCCTAGATGCTGTGTTTTATCCTGAAGGCACCTCCCAGAGCCAGGGGTGTACTGAGGGCTGAGGGCAGCTGGGTGAGGAACACCACAAGGTAGGAGCAGGTTTAGGCTTCTGCCTGAGGTCAGCGATGAGGGCTAAACCTCCTGCCCAGGATGGGTGGGTTCATGAAATTCCCTTTCTTTGGAATGGCTTGAGCAAAATCGTGTCTGGACACCAGATGAACCCTTGAGGCCTTTCCCTAGCCTGAGCTCTTCGACTTCTAGGGGTTGATTCATTCTCTTGTCCCATCAACAAGAGAGACTCACCTTCATGTGTCACCGGGGGTCCTCCTCATTCCCCGCCTTTCCTGGCTCATTCTCACCATCGAGATTGGTAGCAGAGTTGAGTGCTTCCTTTGCTGGGCTCTCACAGCCCCTTGGAGTGTGTGTACAGACCCACGCCCTACTATTCTGTAGCTCCCTGGGAGCAGGGTTTATCCTGTCCAGCTTTGTTTGTTGGTGCCCATCTCAGTGGCATGCTAGGTAGACAAATAGCCTGGGGACCCTCCCTGTGTCTCACAGTGGCCTGGGGAGATGCTTAAAAATGCCCAGCCGCGCTCCCAGAAATCCTGACTTAAGTGACCTGAGGTCTGGACACTGGTGGTCTGAAAAGCTCCCCATGTGACCTAATGTGCAGCCCGTGTTGAGAGCCCCCCCCCAGAGTCGACCGTTAATGAAAGCTTGTCTTAGAATGAACCAATGACGTTTGTCCAAGTGATACCTTCTCTTTTATTTGTGTGTGTGTGTGTGTGTGTGTGTGTGTGTGTATGTGTGTGATCCTCAAGCCCTACTCACCCCTAGCATTTATCCCCTGTTAACGCCATTTGTTTGAGCCATAAAACTCTTGGGGGAACCAAGTTCTGGAAGGAGAGCTACTGGCAGGCATTTCTCCTCTGATGTTTGTGCTGAACAACTCACTACGTCTTAGGAAGTTCCCGCCTCCAGCACGTGGGATTCTCTCTCATCCTTCAGCGTCACTCTATACCTGCTAAACCTCTTCCTCAACGTTTTCTAGACTGCAGACCATGGTTTCTGAGCCTTGTGGGAAGTGGTCATGGGCAAGTCTGAGGGGCCGTGTGTGAGGCCCCAGGTGGGCCGAGCAGGCTGGACGGAGATGCACGTGGACAGCGTGTGTTACGCAAATGGGAATTACATGAAGTGATTGATAGGGTTTCATTCAGGGAGAAAATGATGAGAGAAATCAGACCACAAAACGTTTGTCGAAATACCATACGATATCACTTATATGTGGAATCTAAAATACGACACGAACCTATCTACGAAACAGAAACAGAGTCACAGCTCTAGAGAACAGACTTGTGGTTACCAAAGGGGAGGGAGATGGGGGAGGGATGGATTGGGAGTTTGGGATTAGCAGATGCAAACTATTTTATACAGAATGGATAAACAACAAGGTCCTACTACATGGTACAGGGAACTATATTCAATATCCTGTGATAAACCATAATGGAAAAGAATATGATAAAGAATGTATATATGTATAACTGAATCATGTTGCTGTACAGCAGAAATTAAGACAGCATTGTAAATCAACTATACTTCAATTAAAAAAAAAAAGTTTGTCCAGTCCAGTTCTATGCGCAGCTCACTGCTAGGGGCTGTGGGACTTCAGGGGATCTGCCCTCTGTGTGGGAAAACCACAGAAGAGGACCTAAATATATGAGATGAAGCACAGATTTCCAAAGCTACCAGAGCTCTGAGAGGAGTGATGTCCATTCCCTGTAAAGCTTTGGTGTCTCATCCGTGGCTGACGGCAGCCTCTGAGTCTAAACCAGCTGCAGCTGGTCACTGGCATGAGGTCTTTTTTTGAACACACAAAAGAGTATAGGGAATATTTTCCAAACACACACCCTATTTCCCCATATCTGCTTCAGTTAATTTTTTAAAAGACTGAAACATTGTTAACCCTCCCCTGTGCCACTTCCTGCCCTCCCTCCCCCCTCCCTTTCTTGAAATTGGTATTTGTCTTTCCCATGTATGTTTTCCTATGCACGTTAGTATACACGTAGGGCATTCACGCACAATATATGATATGATTTTGAAAGCTTTCAAACTTTATATGAGTGGCATCATACTGTATCCTCTGCATGTTTTCCACTCACTGCTCTGTTTTTGAGGTTTATTCATGTTGATACAAAATTAACTAAACTACTGTTTATCCATTCTCTTTTTGATGGGCATTAAGAGTGCATTCTGTTTTTCCGTTAGAAATAATGCTACAACATTGTTTGTAATGTATAGTTTGGTGCACATCTTTCTTCCTTCCTCCCTCCCTACTTCCCTCCCTTCCTTCCTTCTTTCCTTCCTTCTTCCTTCCCTTTCTTTCCTTCTTTCCTTCCTTCCTCCCTCCCTCCCTCCCTTCCTTCCTTTCTCTACCTTTCTTTCTCTTCCTTTTGAAGTATAGTTGATTTACAATATTGTATTGGTGTCAGGTGTACAGCATAGTGATTCAGTGTTTTTGCAGATTGTACTCCATTATAAGTTATTACAAGATAATGGGTATAATTCCCTGTGCTGTACATTATCTCCTTGCTGCTTATTTATTTTACGCATCTCCTTGCACACAGATACTCCACTCTCTCCCTGAATACTCCCTCCATGACCATCACAGCTTTCAGACCTGCTACCTGCCTGCTCCGGGCTCTGCCATGGGCTCACCCTTCCTCAGTACCGGCAACTCGGCTCTTAGTAAGTATTTGAACTTGACCTGGTTTCTAGGCTTCACCTTACACTTGGAGACCTAGTCTTAACACCACAACTCTCTGTGGCTCAAGCCTCTCAGGGCTTCTACCCCCCACCAACACCTGGCCTCTGCTGAAAGGGAAGTTCTGTGGCAGGAAAGATTGGTATGTCTTGGGCCATAAGACGAGGTCTCATACAAGTGGTCAGTTTTAACTGAACCTCAAAGGAAGTTCAATTTTCTGTAATAAGGAGAAATGGGAGAGTCTTCCTGAGGGGAGAGCAGGAACCAGAGTAGGAAAATAAACATGGCAGGGTAGTACAGGGTAAGGACCCGGCTAAGAGCAGTGGCCAATGGAAGCTGGGTTCTGTCAGAGAGTGGGTAACATGATGTGAATCTAGTAAGTTAAAACTTCATGTTCCCCACCAGATGACTTTGAGCTTTCGGGATGGAAATGGTGGGTGGGCAGTGCCAGTGGCAGGGGTGATGGTGGCCGGGAGACCCCTGAGGAGAAGCGCCCGTCCTCTACAGCCATCCGCTGGGCCAGGCCGAGTGTGAGCACTTGTGGTCTCATTTCACTCATTTCCCTCTGATTTGTTGATGAGGCTTTATCCAATCGGTCTTCCTCTTCCCTCCATCACTCACGTGTCCCTTCCCGCCACCCCCGCTTCCAAGTAAGAGAACTCCAGGCCACCACGTGCAGGCTTCAGTCCAGCTACGAGCAGTGGACTGGACACTGACATTGCTTACAAGAGCTTGGGGAGCAGACACGAGGGGCGGTCCTGCGATCTCCTCTGCAGCTTGACTTCTCTGTGGCTTGAGGTTAAAGGAAGCTCCCAAAGTTCCCAGTCAGGGCTACAGGGGACCAGCATGTGTGTATGTGTGTGGGGTGCAGTCGGGAGTGAGGTGGGGTTAGGAAACCCTTCAAGCTTGGCTGGCCTTGTGATTTCAAGCGAGCTTCTGCAGGGAGAAACAGGCTTACTATTTTGGAAAGAACAAGCTTGGGTCCCAGGTTTCCTCTGGGCAGAAGCTTGGGCTTTTGCCTTGTTTGATAACCTGTAAAACTCAGCAGTAAATCTGAACTTCCAGCTCCACTGCTGGCAGGAAAAACCCTGGGAATAATTATCAACTCTTTCCCCTTGGCTGGCAGACCCTCCCTTCCACTCCCTTCATCATTCCCACCCTTATTCTCACTACCAAACCATTAGGAAATCACGAAGAAAATCTGTTCCCAAGAGCCACGGTGAAGCACAGAGGCTGGCTGGGCTAGCTGATCAGACCAACACCTGTCAGAGGCGAACAGGCTGGTGCTACAGGGAAGACAGAACCAAGAGAAACTGCTTTTGGCTTCATGCTTTGCGACTATGTGTGTGTGTATTTCTCTCTGGTAGATCCTGGAAGGCGAGCGTAGTGGGAGAATCAATTGTTTTCAGCATCCAGAATGTGCCAGATAGTCATGGCGTTTGAGGGTGGGGAACGAGAGAAACTCTAAGGCACATACCTCATTTTTCATACTGCTCCCCCTGCATCTGACTTTGCAGAGGGGAATTCCTTAATTCCTCACATCCCTGACCCCCTACTTGGGAGACCCCAGTGCCCGGGATACACTGTGTAATTAACAAATGTCAGCTGGCTGAATGAGTGCCTTTGGGAAGTGGGTGGTTGTTTACTGAGCATTTACTATGGGATCTCCTCAAATCAAACCAATGAGAAAAGTATTGTTTTCAAGTAGGTTCAGGAAGGTTAAGTAACTTGTCCAAGGTCTCACATCTAGGACTATGTGTGTGTGTGTGTGTGTGTGTGTGTGGTGGAGGGAAAGGGGTGTACAAGAGATTTGAGAGGCTCATGGCATCATTTTTTGTCATTGCTCTTTTTTGCAACTTCATCAAATCTATGAATTTATGAATTTGCAGAAGCTGAAGGGACTGAGTGGGGCTGTCCCTGAAAGTTGGAGGCAATGAAAACAAGGTTGGGGGCTTTCCAAGTGGGTGCTTGATGTAGTACATCTCCTGTAAAAACAGAACTTGAACTTATGTACACACAGTAGGGAAGAAGACAGAAGAGTGGACGGACAGGAAGGCCCCAAGATCTTTTGCAGACATTTATAACAGCCCCTTCCCTGAGATCCAGGGAGAAAGAAAGGCACAAAAAAGAACAAAGCCAGGTCAACTGTTAAAAATTATTTAATAGAAAGTCCAATGTCAAAATGTAACAATAAACAAAAATACACATGTATAAATATGTATATATAATTAGACCTGTATACCTTCTCAGACCCTTTTCAAATGAAACAGAATCATCATCATATCTTGGTGGTCAAATAAAAAATAATATTCAAGCGATGTGGACCCACTTGCGCTGTGGGGAATAATAGTACTACTGAAGAACTTTGAGGGTTCAAAGAATTCCAATCATGAGAGAGCTGGGGATACTGCCAAATGTCCTTTTCTGGAGACCCAGAGAGGGAATATGAGCAACTCCATGGCTCTGTACAGTGTACCTGATCTTTTCTTAGCACCTATAGCCACTACTGCCTAGGGAATTCCGCTCTCCTGTCGGATGGGGTTTTGAATTAAGTTTATGCCATTTGAGAGTTTGCTTGCCCTGTCTCCCAGATTAGAATCTCCTGGGGATTTTGCTTTAAGACCTTCCTATGCTTCAGGCCAAGTGCCAGCACAGTAGTTTGGGATGGATGCCATCAAGGTGTGAGGATTTGCTCTTGAAATGGTGGTTGGTGTCCAAAGTGGCTGTGCACATATTAATACTAGGGGGCACCCAAACCCTCAGGGCTTCAGAGTGAAAATACCAGAACCTCTGTCTATAATATTTTGTATCTTATTCTTTAAAAATTTCTATGTTGTGCACTTTTAAAAATGTGCCTAATGTTTTAGTACAGAAGTATATGAATATATACTTTAAATTAATAAACATACGGGGGGGGGATGCATCTCACAAGGTTTTTGCTGACAGCCACGTGTGGTCCAAACAGATGGGCACCCACCGCTTTACAGAATTCACGTGCACGTGGAGGGCTGGGCAGGCTTCCCTGCGGGGCTCCCACGCCCACCTGAGGAAGTCTCTGCAGGTGCTCAGGAGAGCAATGCGTCAAGATGATCTCCCAGACCTGAATGAGAGCTGATGTCTCCTGATCCTGCCACTAGATTTTCCTTGAATGTAACGCCTCATCCTAAATAAAACACAAATGCCCTTGGGAAGAGCAAATACACAGCCACTGACACCTGGCAGGGAAGCATTTTGGTCTCTTCCTGGTGATGGAGAGGGAATTGGACCAGGGCAGACAACGGGGAGAGGGCGCCCTAAGGCAAACCTGGCCGTATTCCATGACCACACCCCGACCAAGAGGACCTTCCAGGACCTTCATTTTAAAGTAGGTGTATTTGAGGCCAAATATTGTCAGTTTCCAGCATCGTGATTACTACAGGCCGAATTCTAATTAAAACGTCTAGGCTGGTGGGATAGTCGCGTGGGAACCACAAGACACAGAATTAGAAATTCCTCAGTAAGGAGCCAGAGGAGTATCTGGGAAAAGAGTAGGTGTTTGAGCGACAATCTTTCCAAGGGTCCAGAAGGCTGGTGAATATGCCAGGCTGCACCCAGGAGGGCAGGTGTGGAGGTCTTGCAAAATTCGTGAGCCCCAAGCCGTCCTCAGGGCCCTCTGGGGTCAGGAGACCTGAGCCCCTCAGCTAGGAAAACTGCCTTCAGCCCCTAGTGCCTCCAACTTCTCAAGGAAATTGTTACCTATTGTGGCCTTTTCTTGAGTTTCTCGCAACCATGCTGCCTCACAGCTGGTATTTTGATTCATCTAATTCCTTTTCTTCTCCTTATAAAGTTTCTAATTATTTGTCCGGGGCCAAAGGGAAGAGAAACGCAACGCTCTGAGCTCTGAATATGTTCTCTGGAAAACCTAAAAGGCACCGCGAGCTGTCTGCACAGAGAGACTCTGTCTGCTGTCTCTGAGCCTTCCCTGCGTCACTCCCAAAGAGCGCAGGGCTCCAGGGGCCTCCCCGTCCCCACGAGGCTCACGGCAGCTGCCTAGGCTTGCGGGTATTTTCCATGTGCACACAATCCATCTGTGCTTTTTTGTTTTTGTTTTTTAATTCCCCTTTCTTTGGCAGGACACAGGTGCACACTGCAGACACAGCAGAGGCTTGGCCGCCAGGTATGACCCAACCCGGGGAAAGGCTGTCCAAGGGAGGCTACCCTTCGGTAGAATGAATGGAGACCTCACACCCCGAGTTGGGAAGCCCTAGGAGGCTTCCCGTGTATTTATCTTAGGGTGCACCCTCATCCCGGGGTCTGGGCCGCCTTGTTCCCAAGAGGTAATTTTAGCCTTGGTGGTTCTACAGCCAGGTCAGGATGACCCAGAGCTGTCCCCTGTATGTCTCTAAATCCAGCCCAGGTTAAAGCTCTTGAAATCAAACACCTCTGGGGGAGAGGACAAGGAGCTGGGGGAGGGATGGAGGATACACAGGAATAAATCATCTCAGCGAGCAACTGTGTACCTCCACGGCGAGGAGGGAAAATCTGGTCTTGATGGGGATCACACTTACCTCGCTGGGTGGCCTCGGCAGTGGGCTTCAGAGGGGGCAGAGCGTCACCTACAGCTCTCTTTATGCCCCCTGGGCTGGGTCACTGATTGCCCTGGCCACGTCCCTCTCATCTCCCTCCTCAACTCCTAGCTCCAGCTGCTTCTCTGCACACAGGCCCTGACAACCCACGCTGTCCCTCCTTTGGCCAAGCGCCATGCTGTCCCCTCGGCCTGGAAGGCCCTTTGCAATGCTCTCCCTCAGGCCTCTGACAAACTGGAGCTTTGATGTCCCCTCTTTTAGGAAGCCCCCGATTTCCAAAGCTGGGCGGCTGTGCCTCTGAGAGCCTCCCACGGCACCCAGTAATTCCCTGCGGTGGCACTTCCCACACTGTCTTCCCCACTAATGGTGGGCTCCTCGAGGGCGGGAGCTGGGCTTGGGCCAACCGTGTATTGCTGGGGATTAGCTCAGTGCCTGGAGTATACTAGGTGCTCCAAATAATCTGTCGAATAAATGAGTCCCCGACACTGGAAGAGGCAATGCTAAAAATGTTACATCTGGGGTCAACCTAGACGAAGGGGCCCCAACCCCAGTCGCTGGTGTCCCAGTGCCCCAGTGGAGCTGCTGAAGTGCCACAGTCAGGGACATACTGGCTGAGTGGAAGAGTGTGTGAGAAACACGGGGGTATACGGCTAGACCTGGCACGTGTCCTGAGGGATGGGTCCTATATGTGCCTGGAGCTGGGAAAGGCTGCCAGAGTCCAGGTTAAAGCCCAGGTGAGTGAAAGATGCTAGTGGCAGGCACCCTGGCACGGAGAGGGCACAAGACCTGACGACCAGCAGACCTTCATCCTCCTATTCGAGTCTAACTCAAACTTTCGTGAGAGTGATCACTAGCTTTTCCTAGTTTGGTATTATTATAATTACACTAATGCTTTCCTAGACATTATCTTAAGAGATTACAGTACGGCAAAATGCAGCTCTTCCTTGAAGTACTTCACTGATAAAGTAGTTATATATTTTTTCTCCATGTATCTTTCTGTGGGGTGTGTGTGTGTTAGGAAATTGATCCAAATTTAGAGTCCTATAAGGCAGCTGCCTTGTTCTGCTCCAGGAAAATAGATACGGAAAAGCTGGCTTGCAATCTACTGCGAAACTTTCCTTGCTCACTTGACTGTCAAGGGAGAACAGTCCTTGAAGATCTGGACTGAAATGCCAGAAATCAGGGGCTGTTCTATCACTTCTGGGTCTAAGCCCAGGGGTCCCCGAGGTTCTAGAGCTATTCTCAACCCTAGGGACCCTAAGGCAGTTCTGGCTGAGTTCACGGTGTTCTTTTTACTGCCTCTAAGTCTTACTCAATCAGATGCAAAGCCTTGGGCTAAAAACAACCCCTGGAGAGGAAAGAAGGGAGAATTCAGAGTAGAGAGGGAAGACAGTATTAGAATAAGGCCTTTGGTTTAGGGGTGAGTCTTGGTGAATTAAAGCAATTTCTCTGGCTTCCAAGAGGTAAGAGCCATTTCCTACATCATCTTGAAGGAATTTGACAGCTACCATGTTAGAAAGAGGCAGGAATCTTGACAACAGTTTTCATAAGAAAACTGGACATAGCACCCCCTTGACACAAGGAAATTCTTTTGATTCTTTCAAGCTAAGTAAGTGAGGGCGGAGGCGGGTCCCCTCTAGGCAGCACCTTTAACAGTTGCCATGGAGACATGAGTCATCTTCTTTAGAGGTTGTGCCTTTAGAAGCAAAGAGAGGAACTCTGGGGAATTATTGGGCTCTTCTGACCTTGGAACAAATTAGTTAAATGCCTATCCAAGTCACTACATGACTATCTAAAACATTTAAGGTCTTGAAAGAGATTCACATCTAGTTTCAATGCTTAAACTAGCCTGGAAAATATAGAGGCCCCAGTCCAAAGATCAAAAAGAGATGTCAAACCCTAGCTCACAAGAAAGGATTTCAAGTTAATGGTCCAGGTATTGCCTTTCCTCCACCTTTGGAGATCAGATTCTCCTAAACTTCTCCGGAGGTAAAGGCTTTTCACCTTAAAAAGATGCATCCTGGGATGAAACAAGCCTTGGGACCCAGGAAAGAAATCAGAATACTCAAAAGCCTGTTCTGGTCACATCTGATACCTAACTGCAGATACCAGCCTCCTTTTCCACATGCTGAAAGGATTCCAAGGAAAGAGATATGCGCCTAAAATCCCAAAGCCATTCCCTTCTGGGCACTAACACCCTGCTGGCCTCTCCTGGTTTGTGTGTAGCTTTATCAGATATAGGAAGGCCAAGTAAAACACTCCCCATGAAGAAACCAAGCTGGTGGTGAGCCAAGGAGAGATTCTGGAAAAGGGAGATGCCCCCAAAGGGCTGTTTTCACAGTGTCGCATTGCAAAGGGCATAGTAATAATAAAAAAATATAGGAAAACACTTGAATGACATCTTTCCTTCTTTCAACATGGCCATTTATGTTGGATATAGGAATTCTACACTTAAGATATACCACTTAGAACATGGGGGTAATAGGTTCACTTCCCAGGATTACTGTGACAAGACAATTATAAAAATGCCTAGTACAGTTATCTGACACAGAGTGAGTTTAAAAAATAAATGTTAGTTCCTTTTCCTCTTTCCCCAAGATTAGATTAGATCCCAGATAAGGTACAAGAGTCTTCTGAAAAGCATGGCATAGCTAGTGAGCGAGTCCTAAGGTCTGTCACAAAAGTAAATCTGTTTACCCACAATCCTCATTTTCTTCCATAGCTTTCGACCCTCTTCCAGAGACATACAAAAAGGTGACTGAAGTCAAGGGCATTTTTCTCCCCCTTGGAAAAACATGTCCATTCATTGGTAAAAGGCAATTCATAGACCTTATCCATGAAATTCCAAAGGTCTACGGCAGGGTCATATTTGCAGGGTGGAAGTCGATTGCCTCACCCGGCATTATACAAGCGCCGGGAGTGGAGGTGGGGAGGTCCAGTAATCCACCCATGACATTGAGAAGCCATGTTCCTGCTTCGAGCTACCCTTTCATTATGCCCTTCAATATATATTCCCTCTCCCCAACCAGGCCTTATTCTTCTACTAGGGTTTTAAGCAAAACTTAGCAAAAAGTTTAATTTCTGAGAGGTACAAAGAAATAAAGCTCTGAGCATGTCTTCTGGGGGAAAAGCATGCAAGGCAGATTTTATGTAAAATTATAGAGTGCAATCTGATACCTTTTTTTTAATGAGGGAGCTGGGAGGAGGAAGGAGAGAGCCTTAGATACCAATTGTTTTGCCTTTCATAAAAAATATATCAGAGTCCCGGAGTCCAAGATTCAGAGTCAGTATTTTCCTAGATTAAGAATTTGATAATTTTTCTTCCTATGATACTGACATATTTAATCGAGTTTCTTTTCTAAGACCAGCAGACATGGAAACGCTCTGTTAAATTCTTGCCCAGTGTCTAAGCAGGACTTGTAATCAATATGCCAACGGGCCTCATAGGCTGCTGAGGTAAACTGCATAAGAGGTATAGTCTCTGCTCTTAGCAGGCTTATGGGAGGGTGTGGCCCTAAGAGAAAATAAGTCTCAACGAGACCGTGAGGAAGACAAAGTTATAACTCAAATTGGGACCGAAGTGGGGGGCGCCATCATCCCTGGACCTGCTCCCGGGGGCTGTCAGGTTACAGCTATTGCTGCTTCTGACCCTGGGTGAGCCCCTGACACGGAGGTGCAGGAGGCTGGCACGGAGGACTAAAGAACCAAGGCTCCTCCTCAATCAGGGCATCAAAGCTCCGTCTCAGACCCTGGGCACTGCGGACGGGGAGAGACCTGTCTCCCAGCAGGCTGATGGGTGGCCGCTGCTGTGTCTGAGGGCTGACCTAGTTTTCTGTCTCCAGACTTTGTACCTTCTTTGTCCCTAAATAGACCATAACACCACCCTACGCTCCAGCCTGGGGCTAGGAGGCATCATGAGGTAAAAGCCTCTTTTAGGGTTCTCTGCCAGTAACAAACACGCATTCAATTAGGACAGCAGTACTCCATGATCCTGAATCTCTGCCAACCAAAAGAAAGCTACGCACATACTGCTAAACTTTTACAATTCTACAACTCAGAGCCCATAAGGCGTGTGTAATCCAGCTGTAAATCTTGTCGACAGTCTGCCCCACCCACTGGCCACTAAGCAGCTGGATTTTGAATCGCACCGGGCACACAGCCATCCCATCGCCCCTCTCTGTCCTAAATACTTCTCAGTCCATTTCTCATCCCTTTTCTATACCTCCATCCGCCAGACCATTTCCCTCCCCTCCTTCCTTCCATCTCCCTGAGTCCTCAGAGATGACAGCCAGCAGAAGCACTAGCTTCTGGATTATTCTTTCACTGTATCTGAGACAATGGGCTTAATGTTCAGATAGATACACAGGGGGAAAAAAAAGGCAAAATGTTTTTGCATTAGACCTTTTCAGAAGGCATAAAAAAATAAAGTACAAACACAGATCCCTTGACAATTTTATGATTACAATCAACAAATGGAAAACAGACAGTTCTGAGTGTTGCTAACATAATCAAGCATTTCATGCCAACCGGCTCTGCCACCCCATTTCTCAGCTCTGTTTCTAGATGTACCAAATGTGTCTGCAGATGACATCGCTTCTGCACATCAAAGAGGTACCCCGTGTTAAACCCGGGAGACAGAACTCCAGGTGAAAAGCCACTGGCTCATGGGCACAACACTTCGGGTTTCACGTAACCCTCAAAAATCAGATTCTCCAGAGACACGTGGTTCTGTGTACATGTGTATCATGTCAAAATGTTAAACGTGACCGTAAGAAAAATGATGTGAGCCTGTTTCGTCTCCACGTGGAAGGTGGTGATTTTCTGGGAAGACACTATCTGAGACACCAAATAGAGGAGCCAAATGGAAGACATTCAGTGTTTGCTTCATTCTTGCTGGATAAGAACAAGGAATCTCGGGAAAAGGTCACCCTCGGAACAGTGAACAAGTCACTGGCGCACAAGTTTAAGGTGGGGCTTAGCAGTTCGTTTACAGTTGGGGAAAACTATTTTAGTCACTTGGCCAAAAACCATAGAAAGGGAGGGGACATAAAACCCTAGGCGACGCGAACTCTCCCTGCGTTTTTTCTGCTCGAAGCTGGGTAAAAAGCCTGAAATTTTGGCTGCGTCTCTATTTATGTAACAACCACAGCTGGCCCCCCCCAAATAGCTGCTGCTGCCGGCTGAAAGAAGGAAGGGCTTTTGTTGCTAACACTTGAGTCCATTTTCTCTAGCGCCTGACTGAGTTTCCTTCCCCTCGCTTTTGGTGTGTGCCGGGTCTAAAAGGAGATAAGCAATCTGCCCCTGAACACATTAGTGGTGCCACCAGCTCTGTGGATGGATTTTCAAGTCAAGGCTCACCTTCACAGCAAGAACACACTAAGCTTCTTATTCTATTCTGTGGCAGGTGATCTCTCGACTACCCACAGCGTATTAACTACCCACCTTCGGAGGGGGGCGGTGTGGCTGATACTGAGGCCTTTCGCGTTCGCAACCCTGCAAACAGAGAAACACACAGTGCTTTTGCTGTGTTTTTTTTTTTTTTTTGTGGGCCAAACCCAAACCTGGACTGCTGGCGTGGCGCTGAATAGGGTGCCCTCCCCTGAAAGTAACAAAGACAACCCCCGTCAAAGCTAT
Source organism: Balaenoptera musculus (assembly GCF_009873245.2). Classification (NCBI taxonomy): domain Eukaryota; kingdom Metazoa; phylum Chordata; class Mammalia; order Artiodactyla; family Balaenopteridae; genus Balaenoptera; species Balaenoptera musculus. Next base: position 139,599,989 of record NC_045785.1, on the reverse strand, counting down.
CGAACGTGTTAAAAAAATACAAAAGTTATTTTCTCCTTTTGATGGCTATTTACTTGTGACAACATTTGTTAAAAATATTATTTCTGTCTTTGAGAAGAGACCATTCTCTTCATAGAATTATGGAAAAATAAACTCTACCAAACCCACAGTTCATGTTCCCCACTACTGCCCGGGGCTTTGGCTTTCGCATCTCCGAATATCATCACCAGGGTCAATGTACTATGTTTTTCAGTCGGCACACGCTTTTCACCACACCATCCAGTACTGCAAGTAAGAGAAAGGAAGTGGCAAGGCCCGCGTGACATTTTGAAGGGAGAGGATTCGGAAGTAGGGTGGTTTCTTTGCTAACAAGATGAAAGGTAACAGGGTGGTTTCAGGCCCTCCTAAAAAGCCGTGGGATGTCCCCTCACCTCCTCTGACCACTGTCAGTACTGCGAATGCCTGATGGGTTATAAGTGGGATGGTAAGGAGCCACGGAGGAGTCACTGCTAAGGAGGGCTCGTCTTCCGCACCCAGGAGCATCGTAAAACACTGAGCTGGATGAATGGGAGAAGACAAGGAAACATAAAAACAGTAAAATGTTTATTTTCTTAGAAAAAAAAGTAGGCAAGAGGGATCCAAAATGATTGTGATCACACTTCCGTCTGCATCTGAGCAAAACTGACGCTGCAAGCTTGATCTTTGATTAAGAGACCCAGGAAATGAAACCACCTGCCGTTCGCTCCTATGTCACCTCCAGGAGTCATGTCACAACATGCTTTTAATCGATAACAGCGCCTCTACTTCTTCTTCGCAGAGAAACAAGGCTTTTGCCATAGCAACTGTCCCATCTCCAAAGCGAAACACTGCCAGTGAGAAGCAAGGCTTTGGACTGCTTGTGGGGGGGGAAGGCAGGGAGGGAGGAGAGAGGGAAGGAGGCGCTTGTCTTAGAAGCGGAACCGGTCTAGAGCAGAAGTTGGATATCTGAGTTCACCACTACCTCATCTTATAGAAAATAGGTTGGAGAGCATCTGTAAAACCAACAGTATCTTTAAGGTGAAATTGCAGAATTTTGCTGCAGACCTGGACACTGAGAGAAGTGAAAAGTTGCAACAAGTTTTAACTAGCAGCAACAAAGAAAGTTCGATAACAGTTTTTTTTTTGTTTGTTTTTAGCAATATTCCTTTGCAAGTTCATTAAGAAACATTGTAATTTAATGGGGCATACGATATGGAACGATCTTCTTTTGCTATAGTGCTGTTCGCTGAAGAGAACCGACCTTTGCAAAGATTTCAACGTGGGGTGTAACCTATTTACACAGTAGTAGCTCCCGGTTTGAGTGGTAGAATTGGTGCTATGTGATATCTTCTTCTTCCGAACAGTAATCTCGACCCTTGAGAGGAAAAGAAAAGAATAAGATGTGACCGAGAATCCAAAGCAAGGTTGGAGACAGTTACTTGCAATCGGTTTTCTCTCAGTTTATGTCTCCCTGCAACAGAAGCCAGGCTCGGTCACTGACTACTGAGCACCAGGTAGGTAAGTCATAAATACGTGCTGGCTGATTTATAAACTGTATATACCTCATAGCATGGAAGTTTTACCAAGCCCCCAATAAGCCCTTATTTTGTATTGGTAAGAACTTATATTATACTAGGCACAGGAAAGACTCAGCCTTTCACCAAGTAATTACCAAATGGACGATCCATTCAGGAGACCAATTTGTCATGAACAAGAGAAACCAAAATGAACAGTGAACGCGTCCCTTTCTGCTCAGGCCAGGGCGGCTCACACTCCACAGCTGTATCTCCAAGCCCAGAACTTACACTTTCACAGAGGAGGATGGCATAATCTAGGGATGTCTTAGTTTTAATCCACCCTAATGTGTTGGTTTGTTTTTTTTTTTTTTTTTTTTTTTTGGCCACACTGTGCGTCATGTGGGATCTTAGTTCTCCGACCAGGGATCAAACCCACACCCCCTGCAGTGGAAGTGCAGAGTTTTAACCACTGGACCACCAGGGAAGTCCCTTAATCCATTCTAAGTTAAAACAGGGATTAAAAAACAAAAGATTCACTGAATATGTATAACATATCTAGGACTATGTTTGGTATGTGTGGGATGCACAAGGAAGGCAAAAATGCTTTTAATGCATTCCCTAACAAAACAGGTTACTTGAGGGCTTAAGAACTATATCCAGCCGTTACTTTTGAACATATTTCATCCTCTCTCCAGCAGGTTATATACTCTGTGAAGGCACAGTTAGGCCTGGGATTTAAGCTCCACGGCTGACATCACTGGGCTGTCTTGGTCAAAGCACATGGCTCCTTGGTCTGTAGTCTCTCACAGAGAGCACGGAAACAAGTCCCTGTCCTGCCTGTGTCACAGTGTCACAGATAAAGACTTTGTGTAAAGTCACGTATTCATACTATTTATATCCTTTGACCACTTTTTTTTTTTTTAAAAAAAAAAAAAAAGAGGAATGTATTGGAAAGATACAAAGGTATCCCAAAGAAGTGAAGGCTCAGTAACCAAGGTTGGGAAGGATAGATGTGGGAACAACATGGACCCTACCTCCTGAGAGTGGCTATTAATGTGACCTAGTTGCAGTAACTTCCAGTCTCTGTGTCTGTTTGTTGTTTCAAATTTCCTGGAGTGACAATCATACTGGCTCAACTGGACTGAGTCCTCTACCCCTGGATCACACAAGTGTGAACAGGTGACATCCCGTGATGCTCAAGTTTGCCGAATGCTCTCTCCATGTTGGGTACTGTGCTTAGCACTTTTCAAGTATTGCTGATTCTGCCACCACAGCCCTATGTCTTATGTACTGCTGTGTCTCCCATTCCTCAGATGAGAAAAACAAAGCCCAGAGAGGCCCAGGGGTTTTCCGAAGTCATAAAGCTTTTACCCGACATCCAATCTTTGGCATGCCACGCACATATCTTTAACTTTCTGACTAGACAGCATAGGTGGCAGTTGGAGTTTGGTCTCTGCAAACATCCCGTGTTAATACCTTAGGGTTTTGCATGAGTGATCACAGTCTATGTCTTCTTTCCAACAGAAGTCAGAGCCATGTCCTGACTGTCTAAAGTGCTTGGCATCCAAGCCTCCCCATGACCTAGACAAGGGCGGGAGAAACATGGGGAGAGTAGGCTTGACCATGGCTATGGGCAGGAGCAAAGACAGCTCGCTCAGCAGCAGTGGAAGGGGAGGGGGCTGACTTCTTTCTTTTTAAATACACACTACATGTTTCAATTCTGGGGGGAAAGTTCCTTTAAAAATAAAATGTTCTTTATAACTGGGACTTATTACTAAAAGTATCTAAAACATAAAGGAAATAATAATTTTGCATACAACTATTTCTCAAATGCATGACATGTTTCTTTGTCACAATATCTGTATATTGGAAGTAGCTCACATTCTCCTAATATTTCAGCATTTCATTTTAATGCATGACGGTACCACCTGGCTGGGCAGTCATCCTGGCTCTGTGACTCACTAGCTCTGGGATCTTGATCAAGTTACCTCTCTGTGTCTCACTTTCCCCATCTGTAAAACGAATTTAACAACAGTACTAACTTCATGTGGTTGCTGAAGATTAAGTGAGTTAATAGTAGTAAAGTGATGAAATCGGGCCTGGCACATAATTTTATACACGTATGTGTGTACACATGTGTACACGTGTGTTTGACAAATAAAAAAGTGCTGCCACACCAAGAAGTCTTCGGGGCCTGCAAAAGCAGGAGGGTGGCCCGTTCCCATGCTAATCGGCCCCAGATTGCTTGTTCTCTTTGAATGATTCACCAATTAGCAGATTTTGGTTTCTTCTACTATCACATTGCCAACTCTCACCCCTGCTCCTTGCAGAGTTTTTGAGCCTGGTGTCATCTCCAGGCTTGTTTTACTTGCTGCAAAAAAAAAGTCTCCTGGGCAGGGAAGCTGGGTGACCAATCTTCCTGACAAGAGAAGTGTGTCCCCAATGACACCACCCTGGTGACAGTGTCCAAGCAGATGCCGGCTGTTGCCTTGGCCCAGACCACCCAGGAGACACTCCCTGAGCCACATGATGGAGAGCTAGAAAGGAGACCCTCGTGGACCCTGACCGTTGGGAGTTTATTCTCCACTGTGGGCAACAGGACACATCCAAACCTATCAGAAATATATCAGATGATGCTCTCCACGTATCCTCAACTCATGGGGCTCAGACAGTAGACCTGCGAGTGGCCTCTGAGTGTCTGGCTGGAGGGGAAAGGTGGGCTCATGGAGTTTACATTAGGAAAGGAAAGAGGACTTCTCCAGTGTATATGTGGACACACACACTGTTGTGAGACACTGGGCAAATCTTCGGGCTTCGGTTTCCTGGGGATAATCATGGTCTCTGTTTCATAGGGTTGTGATCTGGATTACATGGGAAAAATACCGTTTCTAGCAGGTGGTCAATAAATATTAGCTGCTGCTATTATTACTACTACTGCTATTAAACCCCCTGTTTGTCCAGGCCCTGGCAGGAGAATAGGGACCGCCTTCCTTATGGCGGTTGGGTGGGTGAGAACTGTCGTCACAAATTGTACTCTGCCAGGTGTCAGGGAGCCCTTCCTTCCACCTCAGCATTGCACCCCAGACGGGCCAGAACCCCATGTGTTCAAATAAAGCTTCTATGGCAGACACCTCAATCCCTTCCCTTCTTAAGAAGCCTCAATCAAAGCAAAGGCCTAGGTGGCCAATGTGGGGTTCAGAGGGCATCTTATCCACAAGGAAGAACTTGGATGCAGTGACAGACAGACACACATGTGAACTGGTGTACTCACTGATAAAGCGGTGTCTCCAACTCTGTAAATGAGTTATAGGGTTAAAAAGAAGGAGCATTTCAGACCCTCCAAGTTTACTGTTACCATAAGAAAGTGCCCTCTTTTGAGGGGTAGGGGAAAAAAGGGTTATTATGGGATTATATGAAATCATGTGTGCGAAACTTTTGGAAATTGTAAAGCACTATAGAATTTAAAGAATCTATCATTCAATAAAAAAAAGAAAGTGCCCTCTTTTGAGGGACAAATCTCTTGTAAACCCTCTGCGTCAACCCAAACTGCAACTTTCATTTCTCAAGCATTTGCTCCTCTGAAATTATTATAATTACTATGAGAAGGAGAAGGAAAATTGCATCAGCTGCTTTGCAGACACTATTTCAATGGTTATTCACACCAACCCTACAAAGTAGGTAGGAGTCCTGCGCCCTGTTACTTGTGGGCAAACCTCAGAGAAGCCCAGAACGCAGGGCTAATCCTTGCCTCTTTTGTTATGACTGTAGTGAGTTGATAACTAAATTCAAATCAGTTTTATTTTTGTTATTATCACCTGTCAGCAGCTCTGAGAAACAATTATTTTACGAACAGAAAACTTGGAAATCAAAAACAAGGAGAGCGGGTTTCCCTGGTGGCGCAGTGGTTGAGAATCTGCCTGCCAATGCAGAGGACACGGGTTCGAGCCCTGGTCTGGGAAGATCCCACATGCTGCGGAGCAACTGGGCCCGTGAGCCACAATTACTGAGCCTGCGCGTCTGGAGCCTGTGCTCCGCGACAAGAGAGGCCGCGACAGTGAGAGGCCCGCGCACCGCGATGAAGAGTGGCCCCTACTTGCCACAACTAGAGAAAGCCCTCACATAGAAACGAAGACCCAACACAGCCATAAATAAATAAATAAATAAATAAATAAATAAATAAATAAATAAATTAAAAAAAAAAACAACAAGGAGAGCAAGAGCTCCCATATGGCCAGTGTCATTTTAAGGGGAACCCAAGAAAACGTACTGAAGCAGCCCCATCTCAGCATCACAAGGGCCCCACCTGCACACAGGCTCTACTGGGCCAGATAGGGAGCTTGTTTCTATAATACGACTTCACGTCTCATTGAAATTTTTAAAGAACTGTGCTAGAAAGAGAACCTTAAAACCTGCAGCTGTCAGAAGGCAGGAAGTGGGAGTGAGCTGGGTTTGGGAGCTACACAGCAATTCTCTTAGCCCAAAGCATGCCCTTTCCCCTTAAAGGGACTACAAAATGGAAGTCTTTGTAAAGACACGGTATGCAGCCAGCATTAGGGACTGTTGGACACAATTCCACCCTTGTGCAAAGGACACACTGAAAGCTACAGACAGCCAGGTCCCCACGAGACCCCACGTGTGGGAAGACTGGAAACGCACGATGACGCTGACAAGGAAGGGTTGTATGAAGAACGACAGAGGCGTTTTGGTGTAGACTCAAAAATCTCAAGGAGCTTTTTGCCTACCGGTTTCCCTGACCACACCCCTACTCTGTAGAGTTTCCATGCCCTCTTCAATTGTCTGCAGTATTTTCTTGGAAACTGGAAGTTTATGTCAACTCATACATTTCTAAGGTTCTAGGGTCAGGATTTTTTGTTTGTTTGTTGAAATGTCTAGGCCTAGAATTAGCGATATTAAGGTGTAGCAAAGGAAAGGACATTGTCCTAATTCTGCTAGTTTAAAGAGGAACAGCTCAAAGAGTGACTTTAAATAAAGGAATTATTCCTCCAAAGTGCCTACAGTACTTTTCCTCCTTAAGTTTAAGCAGGCAAATAGTCTAGGGTTGGCTGTCCAGTTTCAGGGGTGAGTTTATCACAGAAGTCTCTAGTACTTCTCTGTAGATGTGTGTGCATTTGGCCTAATACATACACCTCAAGCATGTAATAGTCAGCTGTGAACTGAGTATTTCCCCAATGGAGTAGACTAGAACAAGACGAAAGTTCCAAAGAGGAAGCAGTGAGCTCCAGTTTCCCCATCTGTAAAATGGGGACAGTAAGACCTAACTTGCAGTGCTGTTGTGAGACTTAGGAGTAATACACATAGGTGTTTAGCAAAGCTTGGCACATGGTACTTAATAAATTATAGCTCTTATGATGATATTGAAAAATGAGGTCAACAGATCCAACTGTTAATAAACTGACTATGTGAGAAATTGGGCCACCGCTGGATTACTCATCTACATTCAGGCCCTCAAACAAGCTGGCACCTCAGGGCCTGGATGCTTGTCCTTCCTCCAACTTCCTGGCTGGCTCCTCCTGCCCGCAGCCCTCACCCCATCCATCACGTCACATTTTCTAGACCTCTGCTCAAATGTCACCTCCTTGTCTCCCCTGAGCTCCTTATATACAATAGCACTTCTTACTCTGTTTCATTTTTATTTATATTACTTATCATTACCTGACATCATTAATGTATTGCTTTGTTCCTTTATTGGCTGTCTTCCCCCTTGAATAGACGCATCCAGTGGGCAGAAAGTGTTTTCTGCACTGCTGCATCCCTAGGACTTAGACTAGTGCTGGCGACATATTAGATGCTCAATAAATACTTGTTGAATAAACGAAAGGAGGAACAGTATCTAGAGAGTTCTGAGATTTGGGAGTTGGAAGGGGACCGAGAGGGCTTCCACCCTTACCTTGCATCTAATGTAGAAACGACCTCCACTGACCATCTTACAGGCAGGGAGCCTTCTCTTTACGACTGGAACACGCCAGATACTTTTCCAAGCTGCTCATGAAATTGTTCACAGCTGAGCCCGAACCCTGCCTCTCTGTAACTCCCACAGAATGGCATAGTCAGGGCCTTTGTAACCAGAGGCTAGGTCTTCCCAGACTGATAGCATCCTTCGGTCCATTACCCGTGAATAATGAGGTTTCCACCTAGGTCTCGCTCCCTTGCATGTGTGTCAGTTCTCTCATGTTCTTTTTAAAGTGGAGCCATCAAAAACATCACCAGGGGCTTCCCTGGTGGCGCAGTGGTTGAGAGTCTGCCTGCCAATGCAGGGGACGCGGGTTCGAGCCCTGGTCTGGGAAGATCCCACATGCCGCGGAGCGGCTGGGCCTGTGAGCCACACCTACTGAGCCTGCGCGTCTGGAGCCTGTGCTCCGCAACAAGAGAGGCCGCGATAGTGAGAGGCCTGCGCACCGCAATGAAGAGTGGCCCCCGCTTGCCGCAGCTGGAGAAAGCCCTCGCGCAGAAACGAAGACCCAACACAGCCAAAAAAAAAAACAAAAAAACCAAAAAAAACAAAAAAAACCATCACCAGTACAGAATATGATATCTTGGTAATATGGCCTAAGATATGTAAGAATTAAGTATTTGACAAAGATGGTCACCAGAAATGACAGATTCCAAGAGAAATGATGTGCTAAATCTTAATAATAATACAAAACAACATAAAACTGAGCTTCTGTCAAAGCTCTGCAGAAGGAAATAACTCTTAGCCTCAAAGGCATAAAAAAGATCACGTAGAAAATAAAAAGATGAACATACTTGATCATGTAAAAATGAAACTTTGCATACCAAAAGAAAAAGAATAAAACAAAATAAAAAGGCAAACCTCAATGGGAAAAGTACCTGCAGCATACAATGTGTAAGTGACAAGTCACATGAGAAGCTCATATCAATAAAAAAAGTTAATGTAAGAGGATTTCAACAAGAGGGAAGGGCACAGAGTGGAAATTCATTCAGAACAAATAAAGTCAGTAAACACACAAATAGAAAAATGGTCTGCTTCAGAAATAAAAAAAAATACAAATGAAGACAATTAGATATTATTTAAAAATAGCGATACCCAATTCTTGGGAGTGTACAATGAAATGCAACTCTCATACACTGCTGGCAGCCTTGTAAAGTGGTATGGCTGCTTTGGAAAGTAATTTGGTAAATATGTATTATGAGTCATAAGACTCATAATAAGAGTATCATACCCTTTTTATAGCAATCATAGACATCAATATTAATGATAAACTCCCAAATATATGTTTTTAAAAATATATGCATTTATTCCCTGGGGCTGGAGGTGGGAAAGGGGATTGGCTGTAAGCTGGCAGGAGGGATCTTACTGATGTGATGAAAATGTTTTAAAACTGGAATGTGGTGATGGTCATGCAGTTTGGTAAGTTTACTAAAAATCACTGAATTGTACATATAAAATAAGTAAATTTTATGGCATGTAAACTATACCTTTATAAAATTCTTACAAGTGTACAAATATTTTCATTGCAGCATTTTTTATAGGCATGGAAAAAACCATCTAATATCCCAAAGAAAAAATGGTTAAAACATATAAAAGACGAACAAAACAACAGGATCGGTCATCCACTATGTCCCAAACTGGCAGATCCTTCTTGTACATCCTGCATTTCCACATATATTGCTTTCTTCTCTCATACTCCCTCCTCCCCAGACTTCTCTTAATGGCTACTTAGTTTACGATCTTGTTCCAACATCATAATTTCAAGTGAAAGCTCTAGGGAGAATTGGTCTCTTCCCCTCTCAGTGGTCCTTCCATCCCACCATGTCTTAAAAGTAATTTTAGCCAAAATGTTTGCTTCCCTTACTATAGGGGGCAGAACAGAACATGTCTCTTATTCCCCTTTGTCTTTTTTTTTTTTGCTGATAAAGCAAAAGACTTTATTGGGAAGGGGCACCCGGGTGGAGAGGAGCAGGGTAAGGGAACCTATGAGAACTGTTCTCTCCTCTTTGTCTTTTTGACACTCAATGGAATCCTTGTGTGGCCCACAGAAGTTTGCTTTAATGAGGCTTATTTCTGCCTGGAAGTGTGCACTGTTATACTGATCATATAGCAGGCTAACTGACAAATGAAGAATTCCTCCTCCTCTCCTGAACCTCTGGATCACTGGGAAGCTCCATAGGTTTCTGACCTGTGCATTATTTGGATTCTCCTACCTCCTGTCTGCTTCCTTTACATGATTCATCTTCCTCCTCTCTCTTCCTAACTGTGGGCTTAGTGAGTCTGTTTCTTGACTTAGTCGTGCCTCTTTGGTAGCCTTCTACCCTGCACTGTGGGGCGGTCTGGCTTTCTGGGCACCAAAGAACATCTTGATTAATGAAACACAATTGTCCCAACAGTATTTGGTACAGACACTTAATGGGCCGTGTTGCTTCTCTGCCCACCTAACATCTTTTTCCCCAAAACTTTTCCCCCATGTATCACCATCCAGTGGCAACCTCGGATCTAAGTTTCTATGGGAGCCTGAACATTTAAACGCTGTCGAACCAGGAGTACAGGGGCATGAGAGCTGCATTCCACAGCTTGAGCATCTGTGAACCACCAGCCAGAATCCAGAACAAAGATGACGAGGAGGAGGCGGGAAGAGGGTGGAAAAGTGAAATGAAGGACACCCCCCAGGGGCTGCTGTTTAATCCTCCTCCTGTAGGGCTGTGGGCCAGGAGTCAGGTGCCCCCCACTGCCTCCTCGGGGCTGCAAGTGTCAGAGCCTCTTCAGTCAGGGAGTGTTTCAGCAGCATTTTCGTTACGGCACAACAACAATTTATAACAAGTTTTGAGGCAATGCCGGAGAAAAGCAAAAATAATTAGCTGTGCTGTTCAAGTCTCCTCCCCTGGCTTATTTCATTAGAAAAATCAATCAAGGCATTAATGGCCAAGTCTGTTTCTAATGAGCTTTATTCTAATTAGACTCGTGCATTATCATTTCAGTTGGAAAAAGGAATCATTTGTAATGAGCAGTAGGAGTGTGACAGCCTCTGACTGTTGTGTTGACCATGTACAGGAATGATCACCATGATAACAGCCACAGTGACAAGAACCCTAGTATATTAGCCTTTTCATTTCCAAGAGAGAATGTCTTGACTAAACAGCTTTAAAACTCCCATGAAGCGTTGATTACACCCAAATCCTCATTCTACTGATTCTATCCTTCTAAAAAGGATATTTTAGAAGCTTTAAGGGACCTATTTCTCAAGGTCCTGCTTTGGCTGATGTTGGCACTCAGATGACTTCGATGATGCTTCTTTCCCCACGAGGAGGTGAGCAGGAGTGAGGACAGGGAAAAGCAGGGATGGGACTTCCTCGGCGGTCCAGTGGTTAAGACTCTGTGCTTCCAATGTAGAGGGCACAGGTTCGATCCCTGGTCGGGGAACTAAGATCCCACAAGCCACCGCATGGCAAGGCCAAAACAAGAAAAGAAAAAAAAAAAAAGCAGGGATACAGAATGCAGGATGCCCATGTCTCTGGGCCATATTGAACTGATGTCCTAGAGCAGGGTTGGCGACTTTCTCTGTGAAGGACCAAAGAGTAAATAATTTGGGCTTTGCCTTCTAAAGGGTCTCTGTTGCAACTCAGCTCCAGCTATAAACATGAAGGCAGCCACAGAGAAAAGTAAAAGAACGAGTATGGCTGTGTTCCAACAAAACTTTATTTGTGGACCCTTAAGCTGGAATTTCACATGATTTTTCACATGTCAGAAAATATTATTCGGCCTTTTGTTTCCCCCAACCATTTAAACACGTAAAAACCATTCTTGTCTGGCAGGCTAGATTTGGCCCATGGGCTGTATTCTGCCCACTTTTGTCACAGAAAATACAATTACTATCTGTAGGTTCAGAGGTTAACTCTGTCACGGGTTCGGGCCTTCTTCCTAAGTGCTCACACAGCAGAGATAAATTCCACATTGAGAGACATTTCTCTCAAGATGGGGCCAGGGTTCTTCTCCAAAAGGTCGTTTTATAAAATTGTTCTTATCTTATAAACAAGAAAACCATCGATCGAAATCAAAATTAAATTTAAAAATTTTCTTACAACCCCGTCTTGCTAATAAATTAGAAAGTTTTCAAGTTTCATTTAAATCTCTGTCCATATGTATGTCATTTTTATGTAGTTTCAATCCTATGATAGACAACAAATTTTTTAATTCTATTTTTTTTTACTTGATATTACCTTATAAAAGATTTCCCTGTTATACCTGATTCCTTATAACGATAAAGAGATACACCATAAAATTTTGCGTAATTCTTTGCAGAAGATTTCCAGGTCATTTGATGGACTTAATTCAAAGAGATGTCTTAAATTAGTCTATTCTCAGGTATAAGAGTTAAGATTTAAATACCACCCCCTCACCCCTAAGCCAGGAGAACCCACTTGGTGGATTGGAGCCTCATGGGTCTCCCCTAGGATTCACTTCCTCTAGGACATGAAGCTTCATGGGTCTCCTCTAAGACTCACTTCCTTCAGGACAATGGCTTTAGCAGGCCTGGGATTTCAATCCATATGCCTCTTGACAAAGATGTGCCTTCCAGACAAACTCTTTAGAGCTCTTTGCTCTGAACTAATTGCTTATACCCTAGAATTTATTTTGGACATGGCTGGAGGTTTGGGGAGACTAAGCACACACCTCCTTTCCTTACAGTTTTTAACTGAGAACAGTCAGTCAGATGAGAATCAGTGCTCTTGCTGGATTAGAGAACCCAGCAGGCTCTCCTTATCCCCTCTCCTCCCACCTCCCTGAGGCCTTATGGATGGTGACTGACTCACCCAGTGACAGGTGGAGAGAGTAGAGAATGTTGGGTTTGCCCCTCTTAATGCTCCATGGGCTACCCTACCAGACAGGGGAGAAAGTGACAAGTTGGTTCCTTTCCCTCCTGCCTACACAGAAGAGCAACATTGTTTGCTGGACCACAGTGCTCACCTTCCCTTTCCTTCCTCTTTGCTTTCAGAATAGGAAGCACATGCATTTGGCCAGGGAGAGGACTGCAGCTACTGATGAGACGTCCCTGCCCTCAGAAGGCACAGAAGGGTGAACTAGCCAGATATGAGGGAGAAAAGGCCCAGAGAGCAGTGAGGAGTGGGTGTCCTGGGCCCATGGTTGGGGAGAACATGTCCCTTTGGCTTCCTTCCTCTTCCAGGACATGGCTAAGGTGGGCAAGCTGCACCTTAGAAAGAGGAAGAAAAGCAGCGTCCATGGGATTTCATGATGGATCCTGAGGTTTCCATTGGCCTGATGAATCTAAGACATTTCCTGGGAATTAACACTTTGGGAGGATGACAACTGGGGGAGGCCCAGAGGACACATGAGAAGCTGGGCAAACAGAACTAACTGAATTTGTGGGGACTGTTTAGCCTAATAAGTTATGAGCTCTGATTATATTAAGGCTTGTCACACATTTGATCAACTGGCCAATAAGAACAGCAATGAACAGAGGTCAGCTCCATCTGCGGCTATGACTATCAGAGCCCTTGGAAATGGGAGCGGTTTCAAATGAAATTAAAACAGGAGCACTGGGCTTCCCTGGTGGCGTGGTGGTTAAGAATCCGCCTGCCAATGCAGGGGACACGGGTTCGAGCCCTGGTCCGGGAAGAGCCCACATGCTGCGGATCAACTAAGCCCGGGCGCCACAACTACTGAGCCTGCGTTCTAGAGCCCACGAGCCACAACTACTGAGCTCGTGTGCCACAACTACTGAAGCCTGCGTACCTAGAACCTGTGCTTCGCAACAAGAGAAGCCACCGCAATGAGAAGCCCATGCACCGCAAGGAAGAGTAGCCCCCGCTCGCCGCAACTAGAGAAAGCCCGCGTGCAGCAATGAAGACCCAATGCAGCCAAAAATAAATAAATAATAAATAAATAAATACATAAATACATTTATTAAATAAAAAAACAAACCAAAAAAAACCCAGGAGAACTTCAGGTGACTTAGAGCATGCCTTGGTGCCTGTGTATTAGTGCCTCCTGAAGGTTTTCTTCCACCAAACTGTACATATGCAGATGCAGTGGAAGGGGAGCAACGCCAGTGACCACTGTGTAATCTGCTTGTTTTCCACCTGACATTTTGTCATACACTTACTCCTCTGTTCATAGACTTCTCTGAATTTTGAGAAATTGAAAAGATACAGAAAAGTATAATGAATGTAACAAACACTGCAATTCAACCACAGGCATAAGAACTAGTAATATTTTATAACATTGCTTCTAGCTGCCACTCTCTCCCTGAAGAAATGAAACTACCATCCCAGTCCCATTCCCCTTCCCCCATCCCCAGGTGCAACAATGATCATGGGTTTGGTATGATCATTTTTGATACTTTAATATTTATATCATATTCATAATATACCAAATAAACTATATATCTTATATATGAATGTCTACATGCATAACAGATATAAATACATGCCATTTATGAATATATCATATAAAAACGTACTATAGGGCTTCCCTGGTGGCGCAGTGGTTGAGAATCTGCCTGCCAATGCAGGGGACACGGGTTCGAGCCCTGGTCTGGGAAGATCCCACATGCCACGGAGCGACTGGGCCCGTGAGCCACAACTACTGAGCCTGCGCGTCTGGAGCCTGTGCTCCGCAACAAGAGAGGCCGCGACAGTGAGAGGCCCGCGCACCGCGATGAAGAGTGGCCCGCGCTCACCGCAACTAGAGAAAGCCTTCGCACAGAAACGAAGACCCAACACACCCCAAAATAAATAAATAAATAAATTTATTAAAAAAAAACAAAAAAAAAAACCAACAGAAAAACGTACTATAGTAATGTGTGCATGCACATGTGTATGTGTGTGTATAACTGGTGTTTAATAAATATTTGTTGAATGTCCATCTAAAAACAATGTATGGTTTTTTAAATTTGTATGGTGTCATACAATTTTTATCATTCTGCTTATTCCTCTATTCATTTAATAATATGATTTGAGATCTATAATTGTGGAGATATATATATATATATATATATATATATGTATGCGCCTGGGTCATTTCTTTTAACTGCTGCATGATATTGTACTGTGGGACTATAAAGGATTTTATTTATTCATTCCTCTAGTGCTAGGCACTTAAACTGCTTCCAGGTTAAAAAAATTTTTTTTGCTACTGAGCATAGTATGTATGCTTCAGTGAACTTTATTGTACACATGTAAGAGAATTTCAAGGATATAGACTCATAACTTTAATTGATGGTTTTTATTGGTTTGCATTAATAGTATTTCCTTATATATGCTGGCTACAGATCCTTTTCATGTTTTAAGTATTGCAAATATATTCCAAACTAGTTTACTAGAAGCTCTGCATTTGGGAATTATGAGACTTATTAATAAGATAGATACTGACCCATGATACTCACCTGACTCTCTGTGTCTATTTTAAATTTGTTTAGAACCCAGAAGGAAGGCAGAATATGATTAAACATCTCCAAACCGCCAACAACCATTTTCGAGAATATGAGTTTCAAGTATTTGGTACTCCTCTTTTGACTCTTATTTAGAAAAATGGGATTAAAATGAGGGCAATCTAGAAGTGTCTGCCCCAAGAATGCTTCCTCTAGCTCTCCACAGAATTTCAAAGAGAGGAATAAGTATCCCACAAATAACAAGATATCTCAGAATAAACATTTCAAGAAATGTACAAAACATAGTATGTTTTATAATTCTTTCCCAATTGATATAAAGGGGCATGCCTCATTCTTTGCTACAGAGGGTTCTGTTTAGTGGGAGTTTGGAAAGTTGGGGGTAAATCAGATAAGGTACTCTCTGAAGTCCCTCCCAACTCAAAACTTTATGCTGCTAGATTAGAAGCTCCCTAAAGGCAAGGACCCAATTTCCTAATTCCTCATGGTGCAGCTCCATGGCCCTGGCTCATTTCCGCATCCAGAGAACACATTCCAGATAAGCTTGTTAAATGAATCAAAGAAGTTAGTCTTATCGCTTTAATGATCTTGTTAGGGATCCCCTTTCCTAACTTTTTGTTGTTGTTATAAACATTTTAAGACTAGTATTAATGAATATTTGCAAAAGCAGGTTTTAAGCAACCCACAAGAATTAAAAAAGAATGAACTCTCCAAACAGCAAAAATACAGACAGGGATTCAGCTGTACCCAGGCCACTGACTCATGGACTCATTCTGCAATCAGCTCAAAAGCTGGCACAGGTTATTTAATGGCTCTATGAATGTTCACACGAATCTAATTCCTTAACATGTTTATACCACACAGGAGGGAGGTGGGCCAGTACACTGGAAAATATCCTGTTCTAATTCTCTGTCTACAAGGAGACATCTATACCACAGGAAGGCACTTGCTCAAGCAAGGTTCAAGCTGATAAGTTCTGCATGTTCAGTTTCAGTCACCACCTCCCCCAAATCCTTCCTCTACAAATGGCCTTTATGATGTGGATACAGGCAACTTCAACCAAAATAAAAGCTACCAATCACAGAGCACATACAACACATCAAACGCTCCGCTATAGACTCTACATGAATTTTCTTTAATTTTCCGGACAAGTTAGTATTACTATCCAAATTTTTTGGTGAGGAAACTGAGGATCAGAAAGGTTAAACAATTAGCCTGGGGTCACACAGCTACTACTGGAGTGGGTCTTCGGATTGGCCTGGGGTTTGAAGCACAGGCTCTTTCACTTGCTCCCTGCTGCCTCTTTTCTTGACCTTTCTCAGTTCTGTTTCTTGGCACTGTACCTACTACATACCTGCCATGGGGCTCCTAACTGTTAAGAGCCCCTCCTATCACGCTGAGCCCTCTGCTACAGGAGTCTGCCCCATCACACCTCCTTCCTTCGTGTGCTTCTGCTTCTGCTAAGCCCAGTGGTCTTATTTGCCCCATTCACTCATTCAACAAATTTATTAAGCCTCTGTTCTGTCCCAGGCCCTGTGCTAGATTCTAGGCAAACAAAGAGACCCAATTTTTATCCTTAGGGAACCGTCTATGTAATGCTTCGAGTTCTTTTAGAGACGCTTCAATAATAAATCAGCAGTGACAGAGGCTGGCACCCTCTCTGTCCCCAAGGGCCCTCTGTAGCGCTAAAACAATGCCCCTGGATGTTAGGCGCAAAGAGTGGAAAGGCCATGGGGAGGAGGGGAAACAGACAGCCCAGGAAGAGGACGGGAAGGAGAAACCAAATGGGAACAAGACCAAAAAACGACACAAGCCAGCATCACTGTCTCTCTGCTCTGAGTGGCACCTTGGGCCGCCTTCCTTTGCCCAAGTACTACACCCATGGCAAAATGACACCATTCACCGACTGTGCCCCAGGTTGCTGTTGAGTTCAGAGCACTGTCGGCCTCACTGCATTCATAAAAATGGCATGGTTTTTATTTGTATTCATGTACTCCACTGTTCTGGAACCTGGACTCTTCTCCTTTGCTATTCCCTAAGGCGCCAGGCTGATAGAACCTCAAGAATTCTCTGAAAATCAAGCCCTCCAGAAAAAAGAAAGTGAGCAGAGCCTGGGTGTGTTGCATTCTTCCAGGCTTGCTGCCTGCTTTATTTTCCTTGGCTGCGTGACCCATGACTAGTAGCTACATGGAATGCTGGGGAACGCTAGGATCCTCAAAGCCCACGGTGTGCACGCACTTCGCCAGTGGCTCCTGCGCCAATGTTATCATAGTAACTATTGAGAAGTCACTTGCATAAAGCTATGCAGTGGGGAGAGAAACAAAACAGGGCTGAGTCACAGCCTTACCCTTGTAATTATAGCTTTACTTTGGCCAGGGAATGAGGAAAGGTACATACAGGAGAGAGAGGAGGCAAGGCAGGGGGATGAAGGGAAAGGAGACACAAGGCAGGGTTTGGTTATTGGCAAAATGAAGGCCCTGCTGTGTTTCCCATGGAGCAAGGAGCTGTTTAATGGAATATCGGCAGCCCGGCCCAGTTCCAAAACACACGTGCCAGCAAGAGCGTCTCTCTGCCAGTGCTGAAGGCCCTGGTTGTTACGGAAATTGACAAGCTGGTAGGAGGGACATGCTATGACTTCCTCTGTACACATGGGGCAGGCCGGGTGACATTCTTCAGGATCTGATACAACAGTCCCATGTTTCTCATCACTAGCGGCACTGAGGAGGCCTTTAAACGCACCACCAGAAAGTAAAACCTATCATCACCTGCAGGTGCCAAATATTATATTCGATTCTATAGCAGCTCTGCAGTTAAACAGTCTACTTCAGGAAGAGTTTATATATAGAACCAAAAATCATGGCTCATAATTACACACAAGTCACTCTCTTTACCAGATGAAAAGCAAACACCTTGGGATCTCTGACACACTGATTCATAACGTAGTTCAGACTGATCTGACATAATATTAAGAAAAGGAGCCCTTGAAATAAATTTATAAATGCAGACTTACCATGTTTCTCACCAACTAGGTTAGTTCTGGGGCCAAGGAAATCAGGCCACTTCAGGAACCCAAACATTTTCTAAGTGTAAATGATTTTTCAACAGATGTAAAGGTCTACAGATAAACATCTTTTAAAATCAGCTGGTTTTAAATCCATACACTGCTCTTTCTAAGACATCTCCTCAAAAGGTCACATTGAATAATTCCAGTCAACAGAGGCGGCGTCTCAAAATCGTACAGGAATATGCAAGGCATGGTGGCACTCTGATGGCACCCTCGGGGGGTGAAGTACTATGAGCTATTCTCAAAGAGGAGAAGGGAGCTATGAAAGGAAGGAGAGTGGGTTTTCTTGGAGTTATCTGTGCTCAGTTTCCTAATTTTCTTTACAGTCAGAGATATATATGGATAAGATCAGACCCTGACGAGACTCGTGAGTGCTCATGGGTGTAGTCGGGCCCTGGATCTGAGCAAAGCCCATCAGTGAAATGCACAGGTTCTTTGCCTGGGGCCCAAGGACAGGCTCCAGACAGTTATAAAACTCTAAAATTTTACTTAAGAATTTTGTGTATATGGTATCATGTGCATTTTTATAGGGAGAGTCTTTATAACTTTTACAACATTCCAAAAAAATGCCCATGACCCAACAGAGCTTAAGATGCTTTTCACGACGAAAACTAACCAGATGCAATTGGCATTGTACTGAGACATTCTTTATTTAACATTCAGGGTTCTCTCTGAGAGAGCAAAAGACTTCTCAGTTGTCAGCTGTTCTTACATCTTCCTAAAGCAAAATATAAATCCCTGCGTTTGCCTGGGAAAGATAGTATTAATGCAGATACTTAAAAAATGTATTTACTTTTTCTGCTTCTTACAAGTAAACTCAAATATACAGTAGAAAGCATATCTTAAAATCTGATGTGATCTGTCTTTGGTACGATATTCAGAAACTCCTCCACAGGGCCAAGTTTTAATAATCTAGATCTCTTCTCTCTCCTCTAAATATAGTGAAAGACGAGAGTTTAAAATCATTATCTTGCTCTGCAGTAAACTGTCATTTTCTTTAAGCTGTAAAATTAGGCAAATGTCGCCACTTCACATAAAGTTCAGGAGCCTGTGAATTGTCAGGGACAACTATAGAATGTAATGGAATAATGGTTAGGTATCAGAGTGAAAAATAACGAGGTGAAGATAAATGAGGTGCTCCCATTGTTTCACAGCATTTTTTTACTCTCCAAAAGGAAAAGCAAAAGTAGATCAGAGCTTACAATGCTCTTTTGAACTCTCACTGCTCTCCTGACAAAAATCTCTCCCGGGGTCATCTCCAGATGCAGCTCAGTGTCCTGGCCTTCTTCACGCCAGCATAGTGAAATGGTGCCAAGTGTCCAAGGATGTCCCAACTGCCTGGTTCATGGACCTCAAGTTTCAGCACTTGACCCCTGAAACACCTACGTTCAATACAGGAGGACCTGACTCGTGGTGATAATGGTGTAAGGGGTGATGGAGGAAGGACTCCTCCATTGGTAAAATAATTACCTTTTCAAAGAAATTTGCATTTAAAACTGAGCTCCTCAAGTCAAGGGACTCTTTCCTACTTATTTTGTATCCCTTATTTCCTATCTGTTTTTCTATCCTGAGTCATAGCATAATGCCTGGTATGCTAAATAATTAAATGATGCTAAATAATTTAGCATCAAAAGTGCTAAATAATTTTTTTTTATAATATACTTTTATTTTTTAATTATTTATTTATATTTTTGGCTGTGTTGGGTCTTCGTTTCTGCGCGAGGGCTTTCTCTAGCTGCGGCAAGCGGGGGCCACTATTCATCGCGGTGCGCGGGCCTCTCACCATCGCGGCCTCTCTTGTTGCGGAGCACAGGCTCCAGACGCACAGGCTCAGTAGTTGTGGCTCACGGGCCCAGTTGCTCCACGGCACGTGGGATCTTCCCAGACCAGGGCTCAAATCCGTGTCCCCTGCATTGGCAGGCAGATTCTCAACCACTGCACCACCAGGGAAGCCCCCTAAATAATTTTTTAATGCATTTTTGCTACTTGCTTTTCTTTGACACCAATAACTTCTTAGAAAACTGCTTGCCCAGTTGTGGTGCAAAAGTAAACTGCAGCTCGGCACCATGATCATTTTTGATTTAGAGTAGTCCACACTAAGTTTCACTGTAAGTATTAAACCATCTAGCAGTCCTTGCTTCCTTATACTAATGGTACTTTTGCATATATCTTGAGAGAGACAGAACAGAGATTTCTCTTAGTATGGAGAGGAGAGCTGAAAGGTAAATCAAACTATGCCCTGTAGACATTCAATAAAAACAAAGGATGAATCAAGGAACGGCAGGTTTAAATCTCTACAGATTCACTCAATTTTGCTTCTTACCAATTTAAGGAAGAAAAAAGGAATTCCTGGACATTTCTGAGAAAGATTATATCTCAAAACTCAAGGCCTCTCAGAATGACTCCAATTTTCAGCATGAAGCTCTGAGTTTAGTTTTTAAAAATCAATCCTATATAACCTAAAGAATAGATATGAATTGCATTTATGGTTGTCCAAATATTAGTTGGACCAAAGAAATATTTAGCAGTGGTAAAAAGTCAGGAAAATGATTCATAAGAATCCAACTTCCAATTTTGGTTATGTAAACTATGGTGAAGATTATATTAAGCTGAACACATATATTAAAAAGGAACATTTTAATTTGGGGAGGCTTAATGTTTAGATGATACATAGGATAGCATATTCACAAAATTCAGAAGGATGAACTTTAGGTAAGAGAGCAGAAATAGGAAAGTTTGGTTCAGAGAAGATGCAAAATTCCCTTAGAAATTTGTAACTGGGCACGTATCACAGATTTTATAACAGCTCGTTTTTGAATATAAATGTATTCAATATATAGTGGGAACACTGTTTATGCTGAATCTACAATGCTCCTTCGTCCAAGGAAAGTTCTATCCAATAAATGATCAAGTTATAAACTTTGCTTTTGTTGTGCTAAACACATCATGGTCTACATCCTGGATGCAAAGTAAGAAGGGAAGTAGAATTTCAGATGGGAACAATGAATTTCAGTTTTGAGTAACAAGAGGTAGAATTTCAATTATGGAAACACACCAGAAAGAGATTAGAGCATTTAAAACACCTTGTCAGGGTCTGTGAATGTTGTTTAAAAAGATAACTTACAATTCAGGTCTCAATTTTTACAGACTTCCTCTGACTACTAAGCAAATATTTTTATTGCCAAAAAGCTAGTGGAGGAGAAATAATCCAGAGAAGGAAAAGATCTTCACCATTACAGTAGGAACAAAATATTGCTTTTTATGTTTCTCTTTACTGAAAACAAAATGTTACTGGCAAGTTGAACAGCTTTTGAACCAATATGTGAAACCTGGTAATTATTCCTAGATGATGTTTTCAATCTAAAAAGTCATGCATAAGCTAAAATTTCACTAAAAGTAAAAAAAAAAAAACATTATACTCAAATGAGAATGTAAGCATAGCCAAGGAACACTATAGATTAAACTATTATTTTAGTTCATTACCCATTTCTATTTTTCACATTGGTAATATACGCTGGTCTTTTAATGGTGCATTAGAAGATTATATAATGATTCTTTCAGGAGAGGTCCACCTCAGAGAAGAGTCTGCAACTGAAATACGGATGAATTTAAGACCTCTTTCACTATCTTCCATTGACTGATAGGTATATAACCTAGGAATTCAGGAAGAAATGCTCAAGGGCCACAAAAAGTAAAAAAGAAGTAAAAATTAAAATGGAAAACATTTCAAAGGTAAAATTGGCCCATGATGCCTTAACCATAGTCGTGATATGTTCTGAATTTAGAATTTAACTCTTCCTCAGAATAAGGTTTTCAAATTATAATTCTCAGATGTATAACTTTAGTATTTAAAATTCACTCCCTGCAGTGATAAATTTAAATTCTCTAAGCATGTAAGCCTTTAATGATTACCATATTGAACCCTTCATTCAGTTAATTCGCATATGGCACTCTGAGATCATAAGTATGGGTTAAATTTCCACATGAATCAACTTTGTGTCTTACTGTCACTGTAAAATCCACACACTTTTAGAGAAGCAACACGGAGACTCAGACAGACGTGGCTGGAATTCTAACACTACTGCTATTAGCCTTGCAAACCTGGGTAAGTTACTCAAGCATGAGCCTCAATTTCCTTATCTGTAAAATGCAAATATTACCTGTCTCATGGTCACTTCCCTGAGGTAAGGTATTGATTGCAACATGTTTGCGACATTTGTAAACAACTCAGAGCAGCATTGGGTATGTAGTAGACAGGTACTAAGGACCTCCTTGCTTGCAGTCTGAGGTCCGAGCAAGGCATCAGGTGCAGACAATACACAGTGATAGATAGCAACGCTCTGTTTCTAGGCAAAGGCTCTTACCAGTCTCTACCTGACTTGCCACACTTTAATGAATGATCAACGGTAGCCCAGGATCCTGGGAAGCTCTGTTATACATTAAATATTCTCCTAGCCACATTGTGGTGTGGGGATGTTTGTTTTAACTCTAACCATCCCCTTGCAAGAAAAGCTTTGTAACAGAAACCAGAATATCGTTACTCTAAATCATGAGGCAATATTTCCCTTGAAACATGTAGTTATTTTACTTCTTACCTTTTCAATTTTTTCATCCAGCATTCTGAAGAATTCTTGTTGGCTTTCAGAGATGTGCATGCTGAAAAACAAAGAGTAGTTAAGTGCATATTTCAGTGTTTTCTTAAACCTAGCTCCCTCAGATGAAAAATGCTGAGTCCCTAAACTTTGGGGCAGTCATTTATTTCTTGCAGACTTTTCCACTGAAGTACTCCGAAGTCACACTAAGGATAAATGTCATTACAGTAATCCTGCAAACGTGTTTCATAATAGTCTATCAGTTCCTATGATTTAAGGAACGTAATTCCCTTTCAACGTACACGTTATTTATAGTGGTGTTACTGGCAGGTGTGTGCCCAATTTTTGCCTTGTAATTAAAACAAAAAGCACAGGCAAGCAGTACATGGCACATTTCAACCCTGTGTGTAACCATAAAAAGAAAATATATCCTAGTTATTACATTAAAATGTGTATTTTACACAGGCTGTCAGCATCAGCATGGTATTCAGCTGACTGTATAGGTGTGGGCTGGCAGCAAACAAGCCGAGAACTTGACCTGAATATCTCCTGTACTGGTGACAGCAAATGCACCTCTTTGGAACTGAAATCCACTGGAACGTGAGAGTAAGTGAGGAGGCATGTCCGAGTAGCCCTCGCCCTGTGTGTTTACCTGTTCTTTGCTATTTAACGGCATACTTAATGAGACGGACGTGGTTAGTGAGGACAAAACTAAGAAGGTAAGGAGAGCAGAGAGGATTCACGGACAGGAGGGAAAGGACCTTGAATGGAAGGGTGACTTTTGTATTCTCAAACCCCGATGCACTAACTGAGCTCTTTCAGATAAACTCCGTTATCCCTAGAGGTGCAGCAGACGCTGCCAGGTGGAGCAAACACCCACCACGAGATCCTCGTTACCTGTGTGTTGTCTTAGAGATGGTGTAACCAGACAGCAAGCGTGGGGCTTACTCTGCTATTCTTCGTGCGTTCCTTTCAGAGAGAAGCCCTAAATCTCTTCCACAGGGACAGAGACAGAACTTTCACTCTGATGAAGTAAATTACCCCCTATCGACTGACTCCCGCCTAGGTAAACAGGGATGCCCTCCTCTCACGTGGAAACTATCAACACAGTGGCATTAACAATAGTTCTTACCTTCCAGGGTACACACCGCACTGTGAGAAACAGTCCCTAGGTAACAACTTGGTTCTTAAACACCTTCCGATGGACAAGTTGATGATTGTGAGTGAGGGGAGGAGACGGAGAAGCATGCTGGGCTGGCTTTACTGTCTTTCTTCAAGATTTAGGAAGGGATAATTGGATTGTTTCTCATTTAGTTTATAAAGTATGAACACTTGATGCTAAGATTAATTAGATCTAAAAATCTTTTATAAAAGCTTGTAGGTTGGGATTTAACTACCACAGCTTAACAATTTCGGCTATTCCTATTTCTCTCTAATTACTAAAAGTCCACCTTGGAAAACACAACGCTTCCCTGGAACATTTCTTTTTTATTGAGGTATAGTTGATTTGCAATATTATATTAGTTTCGGGTGTACAACATAGTGACTCAATATTTTTATAGATTATCCTCCATTTATACCCTGGAGCATTCTTGTGGCTCCCAGCTGGTCCCGGCAAAGCTCTTGTGAGTTAACCCTGCCGTCAGAGCCTCTTCTTTCTGTGACTTGTCAGTTTCCTGAGACTAGGGTGATGATGCTATTGAATCTTAATGACAAGTAATCAAACGAAGGAAAGATGGACAAAATAAGCTCTAGAGCTGAAAGATACATGGCTCCCATTTTAAGTGACTTAAAAAAAGAAGCTTCCAAACAATGAACAGCTAAACTGTGAAAGTATAAGAAGGCAAGGTCTTAATTCCCAAACACTTCACCTGCAAAAATGAAATTCCATTACTCCTGACAAATCTTAGCCTAAACACGGTTATTTCTTCATGATCATCATTACTATTTTTCAATTGCACCTCAGGGAAGTGGCGTAATCCTAATCCTCACAGCAGGACACACCCTGGCTAGTAGTTCATGGCTCACTTTTATTTAGTTATTTTTTAAAATAATAGTATAATAAGCACCCATGAAACCAAAACAAAAAAACAAAGATGCGATTTTTATTTATTTATTTTTTAACATCTTTATTGGAGTATAATTGCTTTGTAATGGTGTGTTAGTTTCTGCTTTATAACAAAGTGAATCAGCTATACATGTACATATATCCCCATATCTCCTCCCTCTTGCATCTCCCTTCCACCCTCCCTATCCCACCCCTCTAGGTGGTCACAAAGCACCGAGCTGATCTCCCTGTGCTATGCAGCTGCTTCCCACTAGCTATCTATTTTACATTTGGTAGTGTATATATGTCCATGACACTCTCACTTCGTCCCAGCTTCCCCCTCCCCGTGTCCTCAAGTCCATTCTCTAGTAGGTCTGGTCTTTATTCCCATCTTGCCCCTAGGTTCTTCATGACCTTTTTTTTTAGATTCCATATATATGTGTTAGCATACGGTATTTGTTTTTCTCTTTCTGACTTACTTCACTCTGTATGACAGACTCTAGGTCCATCCACCTCACTACAAATAACTCAATTCCGTTTCTTCTTATGGCTGAGTAATATTCCATTGTATATATGTGCCACATCTTCTTTATCCATTCATCTGTCGATGGACACTTAGGTTGCTTCCATGTCCTGGCTATTGTAAATAGATCTGCAGTGAACATTGTGGCACATGACTCTTTTTGAATTATGGTTTTTTCAGGGTATATGTCCAGTAGTGGGATCGCTGGGTCGTATGGTAGTTCTATTTTTAGTTTTTTAAGGAACCTCCATACTGTTCTCCATAGTGGCTGTATCAATTTACATTCCCACCAACAGTGCAGGAGGGTTCCCTTTTCTCCACACCCTCTCCAGCATTTATTGTTTGTAGATTTTTTGATGATGGCCATTCTGACTGGTGTGAGGTGATACCTCATTGTAGTTTGGATTTGCATTTCTCTAATGATTAGTGATGTTGAGCATCCTTTCATGTGTTTGTTGGCAATCTGTATATCTTCTTTGGAGAAACATCTGTTTAGGTCTTCTGCCCATTTTTGGATCAGGTTGTTTGTTTTTTTTTTTTATACTGAGCTGCATGAGCTGCTCGTAAATTTTGGAGATTAATCCTTTGTCAGTTGCTTCATTTGCAAATATTTTCTCCCATTCTGAGGGTTGTCTTTTCGTCTTGTTTATGTTTTCCTTTGCTGTGCAAAAGCTTTTAAGTTTCATTAGGTCCCATTTGTTTATTTTTGTTTTTATTTCCATTTCTCTAGGAGGTGGGTCAAAAAGGATCTTGCTGTGATTTATATCATAGAGTGTTCTGCCTATGTTTTCCTCTAAAAGTTTTTATAGTGTCTGGCCTTACATTTAAGTCTTTAATCCATTTTGAGTTTATTTTTGTGTATGGTGCTAGGAGGTGTTCTAATTTCATTCTTTTACATGTAGCTATCCAGTTTTCCCAGTACCACTTATTGAAGAGGCTGTCTTTTCTCCATTGTATATTCTTGCCTCCTTTATCAAAAATAAGGTGACCATAGGTGCGTTGGTTTACCTCTGTGCTTTCTATCCTGTTCCATTGATCTATATTTCTGTTTTTGTGCCAGTACCATACTGTCTTGATGACTGTAGCTTTGTAGTATAGCCTGAAGTCCGGGAGCCTGATTCCTCCAGCTCCGTTTTTCTTTCTCAAGATTACTTTGGCTATTTGGGGTCTTTTGTGTTTCCATACAAATTGTGAAATTTTTTGTTCTAGTTCTGTGAAAAATGCCATTGGTAGTTTGATAGGGATTGCACTGAATCTGTTGATTGCTTTGGGTAGTATATGTAACCACCAAGCACCTTAACAAGATAAATCCCCACCCCCAAAAAACCTCAAACAAGATAAATCCCCACCCCAAAATCCTTTTTCAGATGTCTATATGGCCCACTCCCTCCCTTTACACAAGTCTCTAAAATGTCACTTACTCAGAGATGTCTTCCCTGAGCCACCCTATCATATTTAGCAAACTGCCCCCTGCCTCCTAATTTGTTTTATATATAACATCCAGGGGAGGAATTTATTTAGTAGGAGGAATGGGGAAAGTGTGTCTACTCCATCTAGTCCGGAAATGGAAGTGGAAGTCCGTCACCACGTTAAAAAATTATTTATTCAGGTGAAGTTAACATAACATACAATTAACCATTTCAAAGTGAACAATTCAGCGACATTTAGTTCATTCAAAATGTACAACCATCACTTCTATCTAGTTCCAAAGAATTTCCATTAGTCTAAAGTAAAACCCTTTACCTACTAAGCAGTTTCTGAATCAACAATGTTGATTCTTCCAATCCAAGAACATGGTATATCTCTCCATCTGTTTATATCATCTTTAATTTCTTTTCTTTTTTTTTTTTAACTTTGGGTTTCTTTATTTATTTATTTATTTATTTATTTATGGCTGTGTTGGGTCTTCGTTTCTGTGCGAGGGCTTTCTCTAGTTGCAGCAAGTGGGGGCCACTCTTCATCGCGGTGCGCGGGCCTCTCATTATCGTGGCCTCTCTTGTTGCGGAGCACAGGCTCCAGACGCGCAGGCTCAGTATATCATCTTTAATTTCTTTCATCAGTGTCTTATAGTTTTCTGCATACAGGTCTTTTGTCTCCTTAGGTTTATTCCTAGGTATTTTATTCTTTTTGTTGCAATGGTAAATGGGAGTGTTTTCTTAATTTCTCTTTCAGATTTTTCATCATTAGTGTATAGGAATGCAAGAGATTTCTGTGCATTAATTTTGTATCCTACTACTTTACCAAATTCATTGATTAGCTCTAGTAGTTTTCTGGTAGCATCTTTAGGATTGTCTATGTATAGTATCATGTCATCTGTAAACAGTGACAGCTTTACTTCTTCTTTTCCGATTTGGATTCCTTTTATTTCTTTTTCTTCTCTGATTGCTGTGGCTTAAACTTCCAAAACTATGTTGAATAATAGTGGTGAGAGTGGGCAACCTTGTCTTGTTCCTGATCTTAGAGGAAATGGTTTCAGTTTTTCACCATTGAGAACGATGTTGGCCATGTTGTGGGTTTGTCATATATGGCCTTTATTATGTTGAGGTTAAGTTCGCTCTACAAAGCTGCGATCTTAACAACAACCTAGAGGTTACTTACGTCCCACCCATGTGTGTTTCTCCCAACTCAAGGGAACCATCATGCCCCCGCTTTCCTTTTACATAGCTTTACTCTCTCTATGTGCTTAAAAAGTAGATGATTTATTTTAGTTGTTTTTAACTTTATAGAGTGAATTATGCTCTGTGTAATGTTTCAGGACTTACTCTTTGTTCTAGTGCTATATTGCTAGGGTCCATCCAGCATTGTGCATTGCTGCAGTGCATTCGTTTTAACTGCTAATATTCCACTGTGTGAATACAGTGTAGTTCATCTATCCAATTTCCTGTCAAAGGGCATTTGGGTGGTTTCTAATTGTTAAGGTGTTCTTACCAAGTGTCAGACACTGTGATAAGAACTGGGCATACATTATTTCATTTAAGCCCCAGCCCTATAAGACAGGATTTTTCACCTCCATTTTTCTTGGAGAAAACTGAAGCTCACAGACATAACGTCACTGGCCTAAGATTACAAAGTCAGTAAGAATGTGCTCTACGTGGTGCATCAAATGAAGGTGTGAGCATTATCTGCCTTCATTATTAATAAATCTGCCATTATCAGGTATGGGATTGTCCGTCCACTCATGGGGAAAAAAGCCTCATCTTATTTTATACAGCTGCATGATAAATAATAATTTCCTGGATACTATATTATGTCAACGAGTAGAAAAAGTAAAACCCTTCTCTTAGCCCTCTAGAAAAATTTCTTAGTTGAATTCTGGAAACCCAATGATGTGACTCACAGTTTAAAATACACACACACACACACACACACACACACACACGAGCATTATGCTGTGTGAAAAACAGGGGATTTTCTTCATAATTTTAATGTAAACACATGAGCCAATTTAATCAACTTCTCTGAAAGCTTCAGCACATGCCAGTCTGCAAAGCATGCTATTTCAATGTGTCAAAGTTAAATAAATATTTGCTTTAAAGGAAAAAAGAAATTCTCAATAGAGTCTTTTTCTAGAAGCATTTAAAAGGAGCATATATCTAATGGCTTGGATGAAAAGATGATTTGGTAGTGTTATCAGGTATCTGTTGTCCCCAGAGGCAGATAAAATTAGTGTAGATAAAAGTGATTACAAGTGAAGTGGATTAGGTAGGTTGTGATTATAGCATGACATTTACCTGAGGGTGAAAAAAATCGGTTGTCCCATTATACTGACACTGTAAATGATAAATGGATTTTAAAATGTCCAGTTTTCTTTGGAAGTAAAAACTTCAATCCCTGAGCTCATTCACCACCCCCTGAAGAGCCCTAAACACCATATCACAGTGGCCAAGGCTGCAGCAATTCCAGACACTCAGCCAGGTTAAAGTGATTATGTTATTTTTGTCTCAACCTCCTGGGAAGAACCACAGAACACAACTTTTTCCACTTACGATATTGATTTACATATATGTCATAGTTAAATTTATTTGGGGATGGTGGTGACTGTGTCAGATGTACTCGTGTGATCAGCACCCTTAGGGAATTTGTTCATATTTAGGCAGAACAACACAAAAGAGATTTGCAGCCTCTGGGATTACAGCTTCTTTGAAGAAAGGGCAGGTAGCTTCAAAGTCACACAAGTGCATTTTATCACCAAGGTAGACTCAGTTTTAGAACAATATAGAAACTACTCATTATTCTTTTTAGCATTTTAATTGTGAAATACTTAACACATAAAAAAGGAAACATATAATGTTATTTGTACATTTTCAAATAATAATAATTAAAGGAACACGCGTGTAACCACCACTCAGATTAAGAGATAGAACCTCTGGTCCCATTGTCTTCTATCCAGTAGAAAGAACCACTGTTCTGAATTTAATGCCTTTTCATTTCCTTGCTTGCCTTTATTGTTTTACCAAGTACATATATATAATATATGGCTTAGCTCTGCCTGCTTTTGCACTTTATATGCATGAAACTGTACATAGGCAGGTACTACCACTTACCTTACTGGTACAACCTTACATTTCATGAGATTCCTCTATCTTGATCTGGGTAGCTATTGGTCATTCATTTTCACTGATATGTAGCATTCCCATCATAAGAATATACCACATTTTTGTTATCCATTACATGTCTGATGGACATTCGGGTTTTATTTCCAAGAGCTTTTGTTTTTGGCCATGTCACCGCCATGAGGCACGCAGGATCTTAGTTCCCCGACCAGGGATGGAACCCATGCCATGTGCAGTGTAAGCGTGGAGTCTTAACCACTGGACTGCCAGGGAAGTCCCATATCTTCAAGAGCTTTAAGAGCTCACATAAACAGTGCTGCTATGGACATTTCAAAATATGCCTGCTGGCACACATGCACAAGTTTCTCTAGCGTATACACCTGAGAGTGGAGTTGTTTTCCAAAGTAATTGTACCAGTTTATATCCCTACATTCTGGTAAACATTTTAGTATCATTAGACTTCTAAATTTTTGCCAATCTTGTGGTGTGAAATGGTATTTTTTTCATATGCATTAGCTATTCATGTTTCCTCTTCAGTCAAGTGGTTATTTATGTCTTTAGCCTGCTTTTCTATGAGTTCTGTCTTTTACTTATTGATTCATAGAATTACTTGATATATTCTGGAAACCCAACTACTGTTAATTATACGTATTATAAATATATTCCATCATTTTGTGGCCTTTTACTCTCCTATAGTATATTTTGATAAACAGAAGTTCTTAATTTTAATGTAGTCACAAAAATTAATCATTTTTCTTAAGATTTGCATCCTTTGTGACTTATTCAAAGTTTTTCCCTACCCCATGGTTATAAAGATATTCCCCTTCATTTTCTTCTAACTGATGTGAAGTGTCAGCTCTGTCATATATTGTGGGTCTGTTTTGGGTCTCTCTATTTTGTTCCA